>NC_047099.1:48063422-49551547 GCF_902459505.1 Geotrypetes seraphini
CAGGGACTGGGGGAACCTCAGCTGCAACGCTACTGCCTTTATTGAAAGACTCTAGAAGACTCAGTTTTTCTTTTTAAAGAACATTTTGATCTGAAGAGACATTTTGAGACCTCAGACTGTTTCCCTTAATAACAACTGAGCATTAAAACAACAAAAAAAATGTTCTACGTTTTGTGAACAAGCTTTTAAATTTGTGGGTTCAAGTTTTGCTGTGATCCAATGAATTTGATGCAAATCTCCTCAAAGCTTTATGTGAACGACAGGTCCAGAACCAGGCTCAGCCTGTTGTGACTGACCTAGGTTCAGCCAAGAAGCAACATATGACAAAACGCTTCCCTTGCCCCTTTCTCCATGCCACTTGGACAAACTCAGCCTACAGCGGGTTTTGGCCACACCCATCTCAAAGCATCCTGGGAATTGTAGTCCTGTTTTTCATGTTAACATTTTATGTTTCAACATCACCTGCTCTCTCTTGCATTGTATTTCAATTTTGAATCGCAGACACAAGGTCATCATTCTCCTTTCGAATTTTAGACAGATTTCTTCCTTAGTTTCTTGTCCACTGAGGAGCTAACGAGTCGACACGCAACAGCATTTATCTTGAAAAAAGTGCTATGGGCTATTTTGTTTTACTGCCTTATCTGGCAGTAAATACCCCCAGCGTAGCTCTATGCAGATTTTCAGCGGCAGTATCCGTACCATACCAGGGCAGTTTGGGAGGTGGAGCTTGAGTGGAGCAGGAGGTGATCCAGTGAGCGGCAATACTCAGTCAACTAGCTGCTACAAATGCTTTTTTTTTTAATTTCACTTTATTATTTTCCTTATGCAATTTTAAATACCAGTCAGATACTTGTGATGGTCGGTATATCAAGCTATAAATAAACTTTTAACTTCACTGGGCTGCACCCCACTATCTCTCCTCACTCATTGCCCCTTAGGTTCCCCTACCCGGTGAGTTCCACTCAGCTGGTAAGTCCCTCCTATCTGTGCCCTTCTCCTTCTCTGCCAACTCCAGACTCCATCCCTTCTGCCTTGCTGTACCGTATGCTTGGAACAAGCTGCCCGAATCCCTACGGCGGGCTCCGTCTCGGCCAGTGTTCAAGGCCCAGTTAAAAGCTTGTTTCTTTTTGAAAACTTAGGACCCCCTATATTCAAAAACTTTCACCTAGAGCAAGAAGTTTAATTCTTAATGAATTACACTGAAGCTATGGTTGCCTTCATTGTATTCCAAAACCTTCACCTTTCATCCTGGGAGGGAAGGGGGAATGGGAAGGAGGGAGGGGGAGAAAGGAAGGGGGTGATAATGGGGGACTATGGTTTGTAATATAAATTGTTTGAAGGAATGATAGTTTGTCATGATAGGATTAGATTTTTAAATGTGTGAAATCGTTTGTAAGGAATATCTTTATGAATACTGCATATGATTGTATTTTTACTTTATTCCTTCAATAAAAGTGTTTAAATATTTAAAAAAAAAAAAAAAGCCCACCTCTTTGAGAGTGCTTTCAACTCCTAACTCCTCTCACCTTGGGTTCTGCATCCCCAACCCTATGTGTCATGTCTGTCTGTCCAAGTTAGACTGCAAGCTCTTCTGAGCAGGGACCATCTATTAAATGTCAAATGTACAGCGCTGTGGACGCCTTTCAGCGCTATATAAGTGACAGTCGCTGGAACACAAGCAGCCGATCCGGTTTTCAGGATTTCCACAATACATATGGAAAATGCTTGAGTACCTGATTGTAAAACCGCTTAGATAACCTTGATAGGCGGTATATAAAATCCTAATGAAACTTGATATGCATGAGCGAGATTTGCAAAGCAAGGAGGTAGCGCACGCATGTGGATATCCTGAAAACCCAACTGGCTCATTGTGTCCCGAGGACTATGTGGAAAACCAGTGCACCAGCGGATTAACCAAATAAAGGCCCCCTTTTATGAAACTGCGCTAGAGATGTTTACCGCGAGCCGGCGTGGTAAATGCTCCGATGCGCACAGAATTCCTCCGAGCGTCGGAGCACTTACCTCGCTGGCCCGCGCTAAAAACCCCTAGTGCAGCGTGATCAAAAATGTGAGGAGGTGGGAAGTTAGGACCCAGGAAAAGCTGTTCTAAACTTTCTACTCAACGAGGCTGGTTTCGGTGTATTTCTTTTTCCAAAATTATTCTTAACCCCCCCCCCCTCCCCATTTTCACAAAACCATCGTGTGGTTTTTAGCAACAGCTGCGGCGGTAAGAGGAATTCTATGAGTGTCAGAGCTGTTACCGGCGGCAACCAGTGCTATTAACCGCACTACGGTTTTGTAAAAAGGGGGGGTTAATTTTTAATTCATTTAAAATGTTTTAACCTCTGATGTGTGAGATTGAGAGATCACCTGGCAACTGGTCACTATTGTTCTTTTGTTTGATTTTAATAATTTGGTGTATCGTATTGGTCTTTTATTTCTTGAACGGATTGTGTACATATATTTATTACTTTGTGATCTGCCTGGAAGGCAAGATTACCAGACAGAACTGATTTATTTTGGACATTTGACGAGGGAGAATTCACCAGAAAAGGAGGTGCTACTCGGAATGGTCAGTGGTCAAAGGAAACTGGGAAGACCAAAGGCCCATTGGCTGGATACCATCAGGAATGACACGGGAATAAACATCAAGCCACTGAAAGAAGCCGGCGAAGTGTGGCGAGGATTGGCCTACACAGTATCCAAGAGTCGGACACAGGACAGTAGCAGCAGATCTGCTGAGAATTTTACATAGTATGGAATAGAAATTGTTGAGGATACATTGAAACCCTCAGCTCAATGGGCGGCAGCTGCTAAGAAAGCAAATAGTATGTTAGGAATTATCAGGAAAGGAATGGAAAACAAAGATGAAAATGTTATAATGCCCTTATATCGCTCTATGGTACGGCCGTACCTCGAATACTGTGTGCAGTTCTGGTCACCATAATCTCAAAAAAGATACAGCAGAATTAGAAAAGGTAACAAAAATGATCAAAGGGATGATATGACTTCCCTATGAGGAAAGGCTAAAGCAGTTAGGGCTCTTCATCTTGGAGTAGAGACGGCTCAGGGGGGATACGATAGAGGTCTATAAAATAATGAGTGGCGTGGAAAGGGTAGATGTGAATCGCTTGTACACCCTTTCCAAAAATACTACGACTGGGGGACACGTGATGAAGCTACTAAGTAGTAGATTTAAAACAAACCAGAGAAACTATTTCTTCACACAACGTGTAATTAAACTCTGGAATTTGTTGCTTGAGAATGTGCTGAAATCAGTTAGCTTAGCAGGGTTTAAAAATGTTTTAGATCATTTCCTAAAAGAGAAGTCTACGGGCCATTCTTGAGATGGCTTGGGGAAATCCACTGCTTATTCCTAGGATAAGCAGCATAAAACCTTCTTGGGATCTAGCTAGGTACTTGGGACCTGGGTTGGCCACTGTTGGAAACAGGATACTGGGCTTCGGTCTGTCCCAGTATGGCAGCTCTTATGTTCTTATGCAAATAAATTAAAAGAATACATGTTCTTTACCAGCAAAGCTTTATTTTCCGTGTACAAAGATCGTGTTTTGATGGATGGATCATTCAAGTAAATTTTTGAAAACATAAGATTTTTTTTAAAAGCCATCTTAACTGGCTAGTGAGTGAATATCGCAGTTTCGCTTGGAGCTATACGCACGTAGGGGCAGAGGAACAAGCTGATCTCTGGCCCTGCCCTTAGGTTCTTAAACTGTTGACACCACATAGGGTAAAATGTGGGCAAGGCTGGCTATGGTCCCAGTGGCCCGTTCCATTTCACTGCCAACCGATATCCAGACGCTGGCATTCAATATCCAGGGATTTAAAAACCCGGCAGCAACAGGCGGCCAAATCAAACGCCATCACAGCTTAAATTGGGCGGCAAGTTTTTTGTCTGGAAGTGGCTGACTTTTGTCTAGAATAATTAGGAGACAGGATTGGGCACTGCAAGCCCAGTTTCAACTCCCCACCCTACACAATACGGAATTATCAAATCCGCTTTCCTTTCTCTGGCATCTGCTACACCTAAGTCATTCTGGATTTTTCTTGCCTCCACCCCCAGTTATCTTCAGTGGAGCGCTGTGGGAATTTAATTCACCACTTTGTCTATCAGGCAGTTTCACCCTATTAATTCTATCGGCAAAAAAAAAGCTTTTCCCTCTCTGTCTTCTGACACTTTACCCCCAGGAAAGAGCTGTACTGGGTTTCTAATAGCAGCCAGGCCCTCCTGCTGTGCAAATACTTTACATCAAAAAAAGGAAGAAGAAAAAAAAATGGGATACAGAAAGAAAGAAAAAAATAAGAGGCTTGCTGATTCGACACAATTAAAGAGGCAGCCTTAGGAGAGAAAAATATCTTCAGTGGACGTGGCCAGCAGGTAAAGCAAACAGAGCCACTCTCCTCTCCCTGGCTTCATATTTAGAACTTTATTTCATGCCCTGGGAGACAATGACATTTAAACTTTCAAATCTTCCTTCTTTTAAGAGTTTGCTTACACTCCACCTTCCTTGTGCAGATGCCACACCAATATATGTAAAACAGGAATAAAAGCACGGAGAGCTGAAGAGCGGCTCTTCATTAGAAACCTGTATATAAGAACATAAGAACATAAGCAATGCCTCCGCTGGGTCAGACCTGAGATCCATCGTGCCCAGCAGCCCGCTCACGCGGCAGCCCAACAGGTCCAGGACCTGTGCAGTAAACCTCTATCTATACCCTTCTATCCCCCTTTCCAGCAGAAAATTGTCCAATCCTTTCTTAAACCCCAATACCATACTCTGCCCTATCACGCCCTCTGGAAGCGCATTCCAAGTGTCCACCACACGTTGGGTAAAGAAGAACTTCCTAGCATTCGTTTTGAATCTGTCCCCTTTCAACTTTTCCGAATGCCCTCTTGTTCTTTTATTATTCGAAAGTTTGAAGAATCTGTCCCTCTCCACTCTCTCTATGCCCTTCATGATCTTGTAAGTCTCTATCATATCCCCTCTAAGTCTCCTCTTCTCCAGGGAAAAGAGACCCAGTTTCTCCAATCTCTCAGTGTATGAAAGGTTTTCCATCCCTTTTATCAGACGTGTCGCTCTTCTCTGAACCCTCTCGAGTAACGCATGAATACAGCACAGACAGCTGAAGAGCAGATCTTCACCAGAAACCTGTGCAGACATTACAGTGATACACATAATGTACGAATGCAGCACAGATAACTGAGAGTAGACCTCCATCAGAGCCCCATGCAGCTTATGAACATCGTACAAAAACTTAAAGTTGTGTTAACTCATGAACAGAAGTACACGCGTTCTGCTACCAGATCCTTTGCAAAATAACATAAAATTCACATTAAAAAAAAAGCACAGTCTCTACCTCAAACTTGCCATAGCAACACTAATCCTTAGGCTTAAAACTGCTACAGCCCTACCTAGTAAAAGGCAACACTGCAAACATTACAGCAGGCCCAAAAGACAGCTGTGGATCACGAGGCCCAGTTAGTCATAGCCCTCATTCTTCCCTCCACTGCCCCTATTACCTTCTGTCTCAAATTCTTATTCCCTCTTTTACCCTGCTTCCTATCCCCCATTTCCCCCAAACGATGATCTACTTACTTCCAACTCTCATTCTTCAAGAACCCCATCGCCTTTCACTCATTCAGTCCCTCTTAGCATCCTGATTAAATGTGTCTCCTGTTGTTCTCTTCGGTTTCCGCAGCTGGCGTCATGATTGTTGCCGTTTCCCGGGTCTCGCCGCGTCCGTGTAGGTAGAACTGCCGTATCGGCCATTGTTCAGGATATGCTGTGAGGTCTGCAGTTTGTCTTTATATATAGTGGGTTGAGTGACCTGATTGGGAACAGGGAGGTCTGTAGGTCATTAATTTGAATTTTACAGTTTACAGTTTATTTAAAATTTGATTCAAGCGCTTAATAAAAAAAAATCTTCTATGCAATGTGCATATTTTAAAATAGAGAAGACAAGATTGATTAAAATCCTAACTAAGACAAATGCAGATGTAGACGAATCTACATAAGAGCAGCCTTACTGGGTCAGACCAATGGTTCCATCAAGCCCAGTAGCCCATTCTCACTGTGGTCAATCCAGGTCACTAGTATGTGGCCAAAACCAATATTTCATGCTACCAATCCAGGACAAGCAGTGGCTTCCCCCGTGTCTTTCTCAATAATAGACTATGGACTTTTCCTCCAGGAACTTGTCCAAACCTTTCTTAAAACCAGCTACATAAGGGAAGAAGGTAGAACTACAGTTTTGAAGGAGAAAAAGGCACAGTAAAAGGGTTACAACAGTAGGTTGGGGAAAACAAGTGTTATAGATCATATTAAAATAGATAAGAGTGCATGAGTGGGCAAAATATACGTTATCAGGACCCTGGTTCAAGGTTTAGTTTTTGAAAGCATCCTTATATAAAAAGGCCTTTAAGGAACTTCTGAACCTATCTAAAGCGTCTTCTTTTCCGAGATAAGGGAGGGAGTTTCGTAACTGTAGTGCCTCTGATCTTTAGTGAGGGGACAGATAAGAGATTTTGGTCGCTTGAACGTAAGGATCTAAGAGTCTGCCCAGAAACAGAGGAAGATTTGAATGGCGGACTTTAAATGATAAAAGGGCTATTTTGTACGAGATATGATGAGGAATTGGAAGCCAATGGGTGTGGGAAAGTTTGTTGATCACGGATTTGAATTCTGGCGTGGAATTTCAAATCCGTGACCAACGAACATTCCCGCCAAAATCCAAATTCACGACCCAACTGACCGCCCTGTCAACCCACTGTCTATAAAGACATAACTGCAGACCTCTCAGCATACCCTGAAGCAAACCACAGCACGATGGCTGAAACGTCGATTCTAGCTACATAGACTTGGCGAGACCCGGAAAACAGCAACAGTTGTGCCTCCTGTCGCTTGACCTGTCCAACCAGAGGAGGATTGTCTGTGGGTAGCCCACGGCCTTCCATTCAACCTTGGAGGATGAGGAACTGAGGGGAGAAATGACAGAGGGAGGGAGTGAATGAGTAAGGGAAAGTGTATTGCCTGTCACTCCCTAGTCCCAGCCGATTATCTATAATAATAAAACCCTTAGTTAGCGCATGCGCACTAGGATTGAAACGTCGTGCCTCCATGCCTCCGCATATGCACAATAGAACCACTGAGCAGGAGAGCGTCTCAGCGCACAATAACGGTACAGAGGACTAAGGAAATGGTGAAAGGTGAGGTGGTGGGACTGGGATCAGTGGGAGGCAGGGGCCAGGAATGGGTGGGGTCATGTGTCCTCTTTTTTATCTTCACAGATATCATAACCCTACCTGTATCGAGAATGCATACCCAAAAAAGAAACTCTATTAGTCTAATAGTGATCCCTGTTGACTGGCTAGCATCTATTCTAGCAGGCTTAAACACTAGTGTTTATATCATTCTTGGTATAGAGTCCTTCGGGGTCATAGAACTTTGCATATTACATGCAGGCACTTTCTCTGTCCCTAAGGGGCACACAATCTAAGCTTTTGTACCTGGGGAAACAGAGTTAAGTGACTAGCCCAGAAGCACATGGGCCCACAGTGGGAACTGAACCAGTTTGCCCAGTTCTCAGTCCGCTGTGCTAAGCATTAGACTACTTCCTTCCAGGAAACATCTGAATCCAGGAACTTGGTTGCCAGCATTTTTAGCAGGTCCATGGCACTTGATGGTCAGAATTGCCACTGAATAAGTCAGCCTTTACAGGGTTGGACCCCTATGGCCACCTGTTGGGTTGACTATTAAACTGAAATCTCTGAAAGAAGTGAGAGGTGCTCCCGTTACAGCTGGTCACGGTTTCACTCCCTTCCCCTTCATCTAGGGATTTGTAGAACATCAGGAAGTAGGAAACCAGAACCAGTTCAGCTTCCTTCTGAAGATACGGCACCATCAGGTTACCTTACTGGAGTCCAAATTAGGGTTACCATATGACTCCAAAAAAAGGAGGACAGATTGAGACATCCGGGTTTGACTTCCATTGCTGTTTAAGTAAAATCCAGATGTCTCGATCCATCCTCCTTACTTCCATTTCTTTCGGTGGAAGTAAAACCCGGGTGTCTCAATCCGTCCTCCTTTTTCTGGAGCCATATGGTAACCCTACCCAGTCACTATTTCGGATTCAGCTCTGATATTCAAAGATAGAAAGTATGTAGGAGCACTGTGACCCAGTTCTCCACCTTTCACCCTTAAAAGCTTTCTTCTCTCTGTGTTCAGTTTATGAACCAACTGAGTGAGTGGGCTACTACATGGCAGATGAGCTTCAATGTGGAGAAATGTAAAGTCATGCACATGGGGAAAGGAAACCCAATGGGGGGGATATCATTGGGGGAGGGCAATCTAGAAAGGGACTTGGGGGTTATGGTGGATAAAACAATGAAACTGACGGCACAATGCGCCGTGGCCTCGAAAAAGGCGAACAGAATGTTGGGCATTATCAAGAAAGGTATCGCTACCAGAAGCAAGGAGGTCATCCTCCCGCTGTATAGGGCGATGGTGCGACCGCATCTGGAGTACTGCGTTCAGTACTGGTCACCGTACCTTAAGAAGGATATGGCGATACTGGAGAGGGTCCAGAGAAGAGCAACAAAAATGATAAAGGGCATGGAGAACCTTTCGTATGCTGAGAGACTGGACAGGCTGGGGCTTTTTTCCCTGGAGAAGCGGAGGCTTAGAGGGGATATGATAGAAACTTACAAGATCATGAAGGGTAGAGAGAAGGTAGAGAGGGACAGAGTCTTCAGACTGGCAGGGACAACAAAAACTAGAGGGCATTCGGAAAAACTGAAGGGAGACAGATTCAGAACAAATGCCAGGAAGTTCTTCTTCACTCAGAGGGTGGTGGACACCTGGAATGAACTTCCGGAGGAGGTCGTAAAGCAGAGTACGATTTTGGGTTTCAAAATGGGACTGGACAAATTCCTGAAGGAAAAGGGGATTGAAGGGTATAATTAGAGGGTTACTATACAGTACAAATGCTTTAGAGTAATAGATCACTTACAGGTCATTGACCTGGGGGCCACCATGGGAGCGAACTGCTGGGCACGATGGACCTGTGGTCTGACTCAGCAGAGGCGATTCTTATATTCTTATGTTCTTAATAAGCTGCTTTTTAAGTGTAAAGCTCTGGGGCTGTTTTGTAAATCTTTTGCCATTGAATTTGCAAGTCTTTTAATAAACAGTTTCTAATATTTCTATTTTCCTTTCTGTGTATATTTTTTAATTAAAGGTTTCCCCCAGCCTTTAAATTTAAACCAAGCAGGTACACAAGACAGACAGATGCTTTCTCTTCCTGCTTTCTGGAGTCTGTGATCAAGGTGTGCAGTGAATAAAGAAGGAAATGGGTCCAATTCCAGGTTCTGCCCTGGTACCCCTGGGGAGTGTGAGGTAATGGTTACAATTACAGAGGGGAAGAGGGTTACTGCTGAGCTTGCAGTGACACTTTCTGGTGAGAAAAGGAACTGCACTGGAAGAAGCTGCTGGAAGTTTTGTTGGATGGATCCCTGATGGGAACCAGAGGGGATGGGAGAGACTGATGAGAAGCAGTTTCTGATGGCTCCCTGCTGAGAAAGTGGAAGGAACAAAGTTCCCTGTGGGGTCATATACTCTCCTACTATATGAAGTGTTAGTGACAGAGCCGGGGATTTGAACTGAGGCACAAGGGAACAGAGTGACACCACCTGAGGTCCCACAGAGACAGGGATTAGTAGTGAGGAAAATGGAAAGTAATTTCACCCATGATTACGGAGAACCAGGAAGCAAAGCTGGGATTTGAACCCCTTATTTCATAGGCCCTGCATAGCAGCAGCACCAGTCACTCTAAAACAGCGGTATCAAACTCACAGCCCACCAGATACTATTTTGAGGCTCTCAGTCCACACGCAATTGTCCACTCCACAAGTGTCCGGCGGTCGCTGTAACCTCACGCAAGCGCTTTCCTGCGTCTGTACATGATTGTGAGGCGAAGTCCAATCATGTGCAGATGCAGGAAAGCGCTTGCGTGAGGTTACAGCTGTGAGGCGGGCAACGTTCCTGAACGCAAGGTAACCATTGGAGCAATGGTTAGAGGCAGTGCAGCTTGTGCGTTTGTCCGGTGCTGGAGGAGGTGAGAGCTGAAGGCGGTTGTGGACACCTGTTATAATCTTTTGTTAATTCAAAGGAAAAGGGGGGCCGCAGAAAAAAATAGTTAATGTCTTAGGAAAGATAAGACAATTTTGCATGAAGTAAAACTCTTTATAGTTTATAAATCTTTCCTTTAACAGTTAAAGGAAAGATTTATAAACTATAACCCCTGTATTTGTAGCTAATGGGTAAAGTACTTTTTGGTTATACCACAGAAAGGCAGTATATCGAATCCTTTTGTTTTTAGGGTCACCAGACGTCCGTCCGGGTTTTGAAAAGCTTCCACGTCGGGACCACATCTGCGCATACGCGGATGCAAAGCAGTGATGTCACCGCGTCGCAACCACGCATGCCCTCACGACGCAGTCCCGAGGATGATAACAGGTTGAAGGGGCGAGGCTGTATCATTTCCTCTACCATAACCTCCCCAACCCTGTAATGTCCTGTCTAAATAAGATTGTAAGCTCTTCTGAGCAGGGACCATCTATTGTATGTTAACAGGTACAGCACTGCGTACGCCTTTTAGGCACTATAGAAATAATAAATAGGGGGAGTTGTAGCTGGGCCGAACGGGGCAGGGCTGGGCCTTCAGGAGTAAAATCTGGTAACTCTGTTTTCTTTACCTCTATGAGTTGCAAGAATAGGAAAGGGGACCAGATGACCAGACATATAAGAAAAGCTGGACTGGCTGGAGCTGCTCCGCAGTCAGATCCACTGCCAATGACGTAGTTCCACGATACCAAAAGGCCACTGTCGCCGTGACAAAAGGAAGGAAGGTGGCCTGCGACAGACTCCTTACCAGAGCATCATCCCTTAATTGGAAAAGGATTCCATTTGGCTGTGCTGCTTCACGCAGAGAGCACCGAGCAAGAGAACATGTTTGGAAATTTAAGAACGGTCATTGCTTTAAAAAGAGAACAGCAGCTCCTGGCTGATCAGCCAGGCCAGCAGAAAAGCCCTCAGAGACAGCGGCTCTGCGCCAAGTTCATTCCTGCAGGGCACACAAAGGATCGGGGAGATTATATTATCCCAAAAAAAACAAATGACAATGGAATTTGTATGCAAGAAGCCAGGCGGGGAGCTTCTTCATTCCGGGTGCAAAGCTACGAGACTGGAACACACAATGGAGCCCGTCAAGGGCCCACCCAGCACGCTGCTGAAGTTACCAGGACACAGTCCTTCCACCAGGCCCCGAAACCCTGCAGCCCTCTACAAACTCCCTGATATTTGATGGCAGATATGTTAAGGGAGGACTCCAAAATGCATGCTGTTTTACCAGGGGTGCTAGGCAAAGGTTTTACTACCTTACGAAAATCATCCTGTCCTCCATATTAGAGGTGTGCAAGGACACAAAATCTGGTCCTCACCCCACCCTCAGATAATTCCTTTCCATCCCCTGCGTAATACATTTCTCACGGACCCCCTCCCTGAGCACATCTCATGCTACGTTTGCCACGCTGTTTTGTCATATAAAGCTTGTCAGGCTATGCCTCACTCACTAGACCATGTTATGCTATGTTTAACCATGCTTTGATGGGTTACCAGATTTTACTTTAGTAAAATCCGGACTCCCCCCTAGTCCCACCCTAGCTCCGCCTCAGTCCAGACCCCCCAGATATGTCCTCAAAAAGGAGGCCACATCCGGGAAAATCTGGACTTCCTGGTAACCCTAGTCAGACAATGTCATGCCATACCACATTTGCAAACACCCTGTATAAAAACATATTAATATGTACGTAAATTTGAAACCCGTTCTGAGCGCCCCTGGGAGGACGGGATATGAAATCTGCTACAGTTTCTCACACGACTGCCTTCGGTTTGCAGATTCACCCTCCAGGGCTGGTGCAGTCCCGCATCTGCCCCATTGTATGCTGGGACTCGGATGGCCACGGAGAGCACAATTTATATTCAGCTGCACCCAACAGAGAGACCTCCCACCCGTGAAAGCGCCAGGAGGCAGGGAACGTAAAGGGTAATTGACCCTCTATTGTGAAAATCAATCATAAGCCAATACACGTAATAGAGAAATTGTATCTATAAAATATTTCATTAGCCTGTGAAGGAGCCACAGACTAATGACTGAGAATATGTCAGAATCACAAAGCAAAAACATTCATTATAGAGATAATAGCAGCACCTGGGGCTCCCTCCCCCACGACTAGGCTATTTCGCAGTTCCTCGGTACACGGACGCGCTCTCTGTCTCAACAACTGGGCACCTTCCCATCCCCCCAGCGCTCTTCTGCCCACCCCAAACAGCACCTGGACACCTTCCGCTCTCTCTCCCCATCCTGAACCAACACACAGACTCTCCCCGCCACCTCCTGCCGGGGCCACTCCTTAAAATGTGGAGCTGTGCGTATTTTGGGTTAGTCTAACCAAATGTAATCTAATCTGAATTTCGGTGTCCCACTTATCCAGAAGAGGTTCAAGGCGATTGGCAAGTCTGGATTTACCCGGACGGCTTTTCAAAACTCAGCACTTTGTCCGGGTTTTTGAAAAGCTTTCAACTGGGAGCAGATGCAACACAGTGACATCCAGCCCATGCGCGCACGCATCCAGCCCAGATGCCATCCCGACGCCGCTCTGAACAAGTGAACAGGTTGAGGAGGCGGGGCTGGGGGGGCGTGACTCAGGCAGAATGGGGTGGGGCTGGGAGGCGGAGCCATGAGTCCGGATTTCAAATCTGGTAACCCTACCCATATCGTATATGGGGAATTAAATGTGACATTTCAATTACAATTTTTTTAAAGTTTTACATTAGTGTGTCGGGAAGTTCTGACACTGATCTTTTTTAAAGGTTGTCCATGATGAATATACGCTTCTCCCTCCGTATTCGCTGTGATAGGGGATTAACAGGCCTGCGAATGCAGAAAAACCACAAATAACTTTTTTATATGTTATTTGCTGTTTTCTATTAAAAACCATCATGAATATGGTGAAACTGCGAATAACATGGGAGACCTGGCCTGATCCTGAAGGAGAGGCAAAACATGGTGACGAAAGTGCTGGGAATCAGCGATTTCTCTATGCAAGCTGATGTAATTTGGGGGGGAGGGAGGAGCCAGCAAGCTAAAAACCGCGAATAATTGAAACCACGAATGCTGAAACCGTGAATACGGAGGGAGATAATATATTGGTGTGATACTAGTGACAGTCTTTTTGGAATAGCAGCAGGTTGTCATGGTCGGTCATAAAGATGAGTTTTCAGGTTTATTTCGATTTCTATCCCGTCCTCCCAGAAGCTCGGAACGGGTTACAATAAGACATTCACAAAGTAAGTTAAGGATGTGAACGGTCGGTCCGCCACAGGCGCAGTCTTGGTAAGGGCACCAGCACCCATCCATCCTCTCCGCCTCCCGCTCCCCACGCGAGTATTACGAACTTGCTGCCCACGTCGGTGTCGCCTCTCTTCGTCAATTCTGGGCCCCGTGCCTAGAAAGTGATGTCAGAGAGACACGACGCAGGAAGCGCGTTCATGATATTGCTCACACCTGGAAAATTAAAAAGCTATGCAGGAAGGGTGTGTGCGCACAGCAGGGGGGGGGTGAAGAAAAGGGCAGGGACAAAACCGGCCTGGGCACCACCCACCCTCGCTACACCACTGGTTACAAACAAGGAGCACATGAAAAGAAGCTTAAAGAAAAGGAATTTGCCGATGACAGTTTGGGCAGAAGAGGAAGGACTTCACTGCTCTTCAGGCCATCAGCAAGTCCAGTGACCTGATCTGTGCAGGCAACTGGTTCCATAATCGAGAAAGAAAATGGCCAAGATCTTCCTGGGGGGAATGCCGAGTTGTCTATTTCAGAGCGGAAAGAGCGATTGGGGGTGTACGGACATAGTTTGGATGCTATGTAGGTGGGGGGGGGGGGGTTTATGGTAGAATCTTTTATGAGCCATTACAAGGGTCTTGAAGGCTCAGCGCTTGCTGACAGGTAGCCAGTGGGACTGCGTGGAGTGCTGCTGTGATTGGGGGGGGGGAGGTCACAGATGTTGAGGTTGTATAGAAGGCGGATTGCCGAGTTCTGCACCCGCTGGAGGCGTTTTAGGTCTCTCATGGCGATTCCGTTGAATATGGAATTGCAGTAGTCCATTCAAGGTGTAGAGGAGCTGGGTAAAATCTGGTTTTGAGGGGTAAGGTTTGACCCTTTGCTGTTGGCATAAGAAGTAGAAAGAAGTGGAGACCAACTGTGAGATATGGGTGGAGAGGTAGTTCCGATCTATTCTAATGGTTCTTGGTAGGCTGTTCCAGATTCTGATGGCTATATAGGTGAATAGGGAGTTATGGATTTGTTTTTGACTCCTTTGGATGAAGCATTAGGTTTTGTGTCCTAGATTAAGATAAGTGTGGTTTGGAGAAGAGCTGAATTATTTGCTGGCATGTAGGGTATGAAACAGGATAGCTTGAATGTGATTCACGCACGTACGGGTAGAGTGAAGTTTGTGATAGCCATGCCATGTTTTGAATCGTTTGTAGTCTGTGTTGTAGAGATGAACTCAAGCCAGCGTATAGAGAGTTGTAGTAATCAAGCTGTGATTGTTAACCCTTTCAGGACCATAAGGATCGTAGGCCAATTTTTGTGGTTTTGACGACATTTTTATGGTAAAAAGGGCTTGCAGATGCCAAAAAATTGATTTTTTTTGTGAAATATCATTATTTTTATTTAAAAAAATCACACTTCTGGCTTATGGACAGTGTGGCAAGTGAATCTTCTCGTCAATCTAGCAACGACGCTAATGAATGAATGTCGGAACCAGTTTGTTTACATAAAGGCAGTATCCTATGGAATCCGTACATATCAAATTTAGAACTGTAGACTATCCCAATCAAAATTTATAGGATTTTAAAGTTATGGGACAAATAGGTCCCTTGGTCCTGAAAGGGTTAAGAAAACCCAGCATTTAGACTAAGATTGCAAAGTGGTGATTGTGAAACTGAGGTCAGATCAGTCTTAGTGGCTTCAAGTTGGAGGTTTTTCTCCATAAATCGGAGATCTGGGGTTTGTTTGAGAGTTAAGTATGATTCCACGTAGAGAATGATACGGGGACAAATTTTTCCCCGTCCCGAGTTTTGTCGCTGAAGCCTCAAATACTTATGATTTTAAAAGGTTTGAGGCTTGTGCAGATGAGGACAGAGATTGCAGGAATGGGGCCGGGACAGGAAAATGAGTCCCCGTCATTCTCTAATTCCAAGGTCCTTAGCAGTTTTGCCTGTGTTTAGGGTAGTTCCTGATGGCAGTGATACTAGTAGGGACTGTCGGGTTATGGAACCAGATCATTTTGCTTGCTTTCAGTGACATCTCTTACTGTTATGCGCTTATAGCTCAGGACCCCTGAGAAAGACGTCTCTAGCCAAAACACGGACCATGTTGGATCCGCATCATCGTTTCTTTAGGTGGATGAGTTTGTACCCAAGTGTTTTATGAAATAAATATCTGCATCAAGGACATCCATTCCACAGGATTTTTTGTTTTCTCCTTTTACTGTGGAATAGTTGGGTTTCTTTTTTTGCTGTCCAATCTGTAAGGATTAACCATGGTTAGAACCCGAACAGAATGGAGAAATTAGGTTCTTACTTGCTAATCTTCTTTCTTTTAGTCTCTCCAGACCGGCACAGAAACTGATGGGTAATAGCTTGCCATGCTTTGTCTCCATCTGCTGGTCATGGTGAGCTATTACCCAACAGTTTTTGTGACGGTCTTAAAGAATTAAGTGTACCAGACAATGGCTTGGCTAGTTTTGGCAGACGTGTGGATTATTAGAAAGTTTAATGATAAAATATGAAAGAGGCCAGGGTGCTGGGTTTACAGTGGATCCAATAAGAATCTTAAAGGAAGATGACAAGGCCTGAACTGGCCAAGAACTCAAAAGAACCTGGATGAGCCAGACAGTGGTCAATCAAGCCCAGCATTCTGTCTCCAACAGCAGTCAGACTAGGACTCACATACTTGAAAATGTACATGAAGTTCTCATGGCTCATTTCCAGGGATGAACATTATTTCTCCCATATCTAGAGGGCATAAATTGAGGTTGCATGGAGGAAGACTTAGGAGTAATGTTAGAAAATTCTTTTTCACAGAAAGGGTGGTGGATGCCCTCCAGAGGGGAGGTGGTGGAGAGGAAAAAGGTGATGGAATTCAAAAAAACAAATAGTATAAATTAAAGAAGGCCAATACTGGACAGGCTTGTATGGTTTGTGTCTCATATATGGTGATTGGGTGTAGGATGGGCGTCAATGGGAACTCCACTAACTTGGAACAAGAGGATGTTACTGGCTATATTTTACAGTAGATATCCTGCAAACAATGGGATGGTTGGATAGGCTGGAGTGAGCTTAGATAGCAACTTCAGCATTTGGAACCTAGGACAATACCAGGTGGACTTTACAATCTATGACCCAGAAATATCAAAGAAGAGACAGCTTAATTTAATCATGTATTTTTAATGAGAATAACTAATGGACCGTTCAGGTCTTTATCTGCCGTCATTTACTATGTTACTACTATCATTTTTATGGACTTTCCTCCAGGAACTTGTCAAATCCTCTTTAGAGGTGGAGGAGACGGGCATTGTGGCAGATTTCGGACATGGCTATCAAAGAAGCGGTGGAGGGAAAGACGAACGCTGGCATTGGTTTGTGTATCACAGATTGAAATTCTGCCAGACAGACTAGATAGGCCAACAGGGGGAGGGACCTGTGACCCCACCCCATCCTTTCATGAACAAAAAGAACACAACCTGAGCTTCTCAGCCCATCAATTCCACTGAACAGAAACAAAGTGGTACGGGGAAAGATTTAAACTAGCAAGTTTGCAGGTGCATAGTCCATTCCGGATAAACAACAAAAGGTTCTCTAGAATAAGGCAGAAAGCCGCGACTACGAACAACTGCATCTTCACCAGGCACTCATGAAAAGTGCATGAATTACCACCGGAATGAAACAGCTGTGCTAAATAATATATTGCATGCATAAATATTCAGACATGGCCAGCGCGGTCTTTTGTATGCCGCAGAGAGCCTTCTAAACAAAAGGAAGAAAGCAGACCGCTACGTGTGGAAAGCTCCTTGCCTAAGACTGTGGCAAAAGGAGAGGGGACAGGGTCAGCACGGGATCTGGTCAGTACAGTTTCAGAAGTCAGCTTTTCATCCACACTAAGGGAAACATCTCCAAAACGAAAAGGAGGGGGGGGGGAAGTTCCAGGCATAGCACCCCTTCCTCTACTAGTGCCATGGCAGAGTCCCACTTTCTTCTCCACTGTATTCAGGCCACCCGACGCTCCTCCCACACAGCAAACTGACCGATTGTATGCCTGGAAACGTCCCTCTCTTGGTGTGGCTGAAAGCGTATAATCCAGCCGCATTTAGAGGAGACTAAGCACATTGTTTTCTGCAGAAAATCACCCGCATGTCCCCCATGGCATGTTTCAAAGGGATACATTTTGACTTTGAAAACTGGTGCACGATCTATGGACTTTGCAGTGACATGGAAAACTGCCCCAGGGTTCGTAAATGCATTGGAGGCCACAGATCAAACCCCTTTATGTCACACTATGATTTGCATACCACACCCAGTTCACCTTATTGCGTCCAGAAATCTCATGACCCAGAGGCGGTGCCCAGTGGTAGCCCCCTCCCCTTCCCCATGGGGGGGTTACAGCTGCTCTTGACCAATCAGATGCCCAGAAACACTTTAACAAGGGAAAAACAGGGCAAAGGACTGCTGGATTTCAGACCAAACCACTTTAATGTAACAAAAGATACAGGATGGGTGAAAAAAAATAAACACAAGGAAAAAAAAAAAAATTCATAAAACAAGAATAAAAATCTAAGATCGACAGGTTTTTTGTTTTGTTTAACAGCAAAGCTGACCACAAACCCAGGATGACGCCACCCGTTCTCAGGACGCAATGAATCAGGAAGCACAGAAATGTCATCGATTTGTAAGGCCAGCATGCTCAACCCTCGAGTGGGGTGGGGAGCCATGACAGGGTGACCAGACCGCACCGGGGCAAGGTGAGATGGCCCCACTTGTACGCTTTCTCTCAGTGCCGCTGTGGCCTGGTAGCTCGAGGGACGAGCAATCTCCATGGAAGCATTGGGGGAGAAGGGGGGAGGGGAGGAAGGATAGTAAGCACAGGACTGGCTCGGAGGAGCTGCCCTCGCTGGGAGCGGCTTGCTGGGCTCGTAAGAGATTCAGACATCTTCCCTCCCCCACCCCTTAGCCCCCACTCTAAGAATTCTGTCTTGCAGTTTTACATTCGTGGCTAAGCATGCAGCTTTAAAAATTGACAAATGTAGCTCGGAGCTACCAAAGTCTATTAATTTAAACCAAGGATGTAGTTCATGGTGACAGGGAGACTGGTAGTTGCTAGTTGGCATATGTGCAGATTCCCCTCCCCTCCCCCCCCTTTTTCATTTCATTTCATTAGGCCAACCCTACCCTCCCAATTTTTTATTTTTTTTTCGCCTCCTCCACCTCTGCCCGCAGACAAAAAAAAGTGACTTTCACTCTGTGCGCAGAATGATGTGAATCCCTGAATCGGTAAAGACCGGCCCGCTCATCTCGCCAGGCCTGAGCGCAAACGAAGCATCTTCAAAGGGTTTCTGCATCTGACCTGGATAAGGAAACAGAAAGGAAAAGAAAATATCAGAGGGTGAGAAAAGTGGTCCAGCGGCTAGTAGAATGGGATGAGAAGCTGGGGTTCAAATCCCGCCTCTGGTTTTATAATCTTAAGTGTGCAAAATAGCATGCAAAGGTTACCGAATACGGCCAAAGACACAATCGTTAAATTAGACGCTAATTGCTTTTAACAATAACTGGTACAAGCAGCATTAATTAGTGCTAATTTACAGTTGCTCGAGTAACTGCATTTAGTTGATATTCTTACAACCTTCGTGCTTAATTCCTTAAGCGTGCAGCTGCTGGGGGGAGGGGAAGGGTAGACCTGGGAGTAGGAGCGTCAGAGCCACGCCCAGCACTTATGTGCCAAGGTTAAAGAATACTTATGTTGGCTCAATGCTTGCTGCAAATATCTGTGCTTAAGCGTTTGCACCTAAAATCAGGAGTGGAACAGCGGACTTCTGAAAGTATCCTGTTATGCTAATTATTGCGATTACAGAATTCAGGCTTAGCACTGTTTTCAGAATTAATTACCCCCTTTATCCCCCATTCGCCAGACCCAAAGAATCAACTTGACCTCGATCATTCTTCGCCTTTCCCTCAATACAAGGCTGCACCCATAAGAGATTCATCAACAGACTTCTATCCTACCAAGCAGCCTCCAAAGATCCCGAATGGAGCCAACTGGTCAGAACATCAACCTCTTACATGCACTTCAGAAAGCTTCTAAAAACGCTCCTCTTCTCCAAACAGGATGACCCACCTTAAATTTTTCCATGAAAAGACTCCCGACCCACTGACTCTCTATTCCACGTTGTTGCTCTAAGACAGGGATCTCAAAGTCCCTCCTTGAGGGCCGCAATCCAGTCGGGTTTTCAGGATTTCCCTAATGAATATGCATTGAAAGCAGTGCATGCACACAGATCTCATGCACATTCATTAGGGAAATCCTGAAAACCCGACTAGATTGCGGCCCTCAAGGAGGGACTTTGAGACCCTTGCTCTAAGACTATGAAGATCCTTGCCTATTTGTTTATCTCCCTCCTTATAAAACCCTGCATAACCTCCCTCTATGCTATTTATATATTTTTCAGTCCTTTCTCCATTGCTGTATCTCGCTGACACTCCTCAGCCGCTTTCCTGTAAACCGCCTCAAACTGAAAGGCTTTTCTGGTATATAAATAAAAATTTATGTTATGTTATTACTTCAGGACCTCACCGAGTTTGTAAGCTCTCTGGGCCAAGGAATATTTATCGCACTGTAAAGCTCTGCACACTCCAATGGCACCAGAAAATTATATCTTATAAGGTCAAGGCAGATCACAAATGTCCCTCTTTAAGAGGAAGCAACTTCCTGCACCAGCACCTTGGCATTTTCATCTGAAAAGGGACCGTGCTAGCAATCTCATCTGTGGGCACAGTCTCTACAGGCCTCAGTTTACCAAGCAGTGTCCCCTCCCTAGCTTCAGCACAGACTCGTTCTCCAAATCCATGAGTCTGTTTCAAATCCCGACAGGACCGCCTCAGGCCTTCACCCTTCCATATCAGGGTTAATAATCACGTCTTCCATCTGTGACGTCCTAGGTCAGGCTTTCTAGAAACTGTGCTACTATTATATGCGGCTTGTTTTACTCACCCCTCCCGAAGGTTCCCAGGTCCCCGCCTGCTTTCGCCGAACTACAGTCGCTGAACTGGGATGCCAGGGCCTCAAAGTCCTCATCTCCTGATTTAATCTTCTGAATATATCCTGAAACAGGAGGGAACACAAGAGATGCCACAAACACACAAAATTTAAAAGCAGTTCAGAAATGGAACGGAAAAGAAGCCGATTTAAGATCACTATCTGTCTATGGCAGGGGTTCTCAGTCCAGTCCCTGGGACACAGCAACCCAGTCAGGTTTTCAGGATATCCCTAATGAATAAGCACGAGATAGACTTGCATACAATGGAGGCAGCGTATGCAGATCTCTCTCATCCTGAAAACCTGATTGGTTTGGTATGCCCTGAGGACCAGGTTGAGAACCACTGGTCTAAAGAACAATCAGTCTCTCTGCTGTTGTGAAAAATGGAACCACAGCTCCCTCTGATGGACAAGGTGGGTTTGGTGCAGAGAGGAACTGCATTCTTGAGGAAGTGACAGTCATACTGAAATGAAAGGTGGCTCGGTGCCTTTTGAAGAGACCTTCAAAAGCTGAGCGCACCGACAGAAAACCCAGAGGAGCCTGCCACCATCACGACATGCATGTTTGAGAAAAGAATTCCTCCCATGCCTTCCGATTTGGACATGAAGGGTAAAGGCTGCTGGCAAAATCAACCAAATGCTTCTTTGTTTGCAGCAAGCGATTTTTAAGAGAGAAAAAGGATCTCAGAAACCTGCTCAGTGCATATGGAACTGAAAATCAACCGAGACTTATCTGTTCCAGATTTCAATCAATAATCGATCCTGAAAAATCTCTCTTATACATGCACATAACTGGTTAATCTCAAACCATAAGTGCACCATAGTCTAATTCTGAATACCTAACATTAAATAAATATACTGATTAATTTTTTACAAATGAAAAAGCAAAAGAACCCTTCTCACACCACATATCATGGCTCTCTCTTTCGCATGACAGTTAACGCCAACCGACTGCCCTAGATTGGATAGCTGACTCACCATTGATGAGGTCCAGGGCTTCGTCTTTGGTGCGTGTGACCTTCTCCTGCCGCCAGGACGCTGGCCTGCGTGACTGGTTGTGTTTCACCAAGAGGTGAGAGCAACGCACCTTTGCCGGCTCCCCTTGCCCGTTCTTCCCGCATCCACTGGGCCGCTCCCACTGGCTGGCATTCGTGATGTGGTTGAAGTAATAGACCCGACCTACGTTAAAACACAATTGTAAAAAACATACACACAAAAAAAGTCCTAACGAAAATCCATATTACTCCTTGCACGAATGGATCCTGTAGGGTGAAAGTGGAATGAAAAGCTCATGTGTTCTCTTCTTGAGCCGACACCAGACAATACGATTCGAGTCTGATCCAGTTCTACTTTGGCACTGTCTATAATTCCCAGCCTTCATCCCTTCTCTCCCGCAAACATTTAAAGATTCTTATGTAAGTGTAACTTTTCCTTCTCTCCAGAACAGTTCATGGTCTATCTTTCATGTCTTTTGAAAAGGTGTCAAATCAAATACACTGCACAAAAAATTACAGATCCTAGTACCTACTTTAGAAGAGAAATTTTAAAACATTATGGCCACAGGATGTTGCTCACTTTGCAATTAAATTCTACAAACAACCTGCATGGGGACTCTTCCCTCTGCAGCCTGGAAATTCTGAACTCTTTTGCAAAAGAGTGCAGGGAGAGATCAGCAGACAGTACCCAAACCAAGAAAACCTTGATGTATCGAATCCGCTGAGGGAGGGGAAGGAAGGATGGAACAGACTTAAATCTTGCATACCGATCAACCTCCTGATATGCACCAGCCAGACATGGGGGGGGAGAGGGTTTCAACCCACATGGGGCCCATCACTGGTTTGCATTCGGTGTGCACCACATAATAGAGACATAGATCACTGCTGAGCCACTGAGGGTGGCTGGCAAAAAGGGAACCGTGGTGGGCAATAAAGAGGGTTCTGGCACCGATTTATGAGGCTTTTACAGAGGATTTATCACTGGCCGTGTGCCACTGCTACTGTGAAAGAGAGAGGGGGACAGGGCAGATTTATCTTGCCAAGGAGGCAGTAATGTTTCCGTGTCATTAGAGGATGAGGGAGGGCTATTAATCCTGCTTAATGTTTACACCAGATATTTGTTAGCGAACATTTCCCCGTGAATAATGCAGCCGGAGTAGATTAGGGTGATATAAATCATCCCTGCTAGATGTGACTATGTGCAGTCGCAAAGCAGTCACGGTAGCAAACCTCATTTTCATTCCTAATGCTGTCTTGTGGATTCAGCAGAGGCCGGGGGAAATGACTTCGCCCGGTGTGGTTTATGCCGATGCCACGAGGCATTAAAAAAACTGTTATTTTTAAAAGGACGAGGAAAGCTGCGCCCACCGTTTTTTAGAGGAGCCACTAGAGGTCACTATTTACACACACAAAAAGAATCGTTCCCCGACACCAGAGCAGCGGTTCCCAATCCCAGCCCTAGAGGCGCAACCAACCCTTTGGATTTTGCTTAGCCAGAATGAAGATGCACAAGATAAATTTGCATACCTTAATATTCAAATTCATTAATTGCCTGAAAACCAGGACATTAGGGGGTGCCTGTAAGACAAGGTTGAAAACCACTGTATAAGGAAATGTTGTAGGTCATGTGATAAAGCGTGTGACTGGCTTAGTTACACATGTGATCATGGATATTTACCTTTAACAATAGCAGGTTAGTATTTCTTTGCAGGCTCTAAGGAGGATCCAGGAGAGGGTTGAAATAAACACATGCTGCCAGCCTACACAACTCTCTTCCCCACCGAAACTCCTGCTGCATAGAGTAAATCTGATACTCCCCAATGAACCTGAGACTTCTAGTCAGATGACTGTTGAAGAATTAATATCACCTTTGTGGTTAAGGTGTCATTTGCTCTGTGACAGTAGAACAGCCAGGCCCCACTGCCAGGGATCTGGCCAGATCTAACACCTCCGCCTTCCCCTCATCCTCAGGCTGCAGAGAACTGGAAAGCTCGTCACCAATGCATTGAGCCCTGTAAAATCTGTAGTTCACTTCCTGACAAAATTAGAAAAGGGCCAGTGTTCCAAAGCAGGGGTAGGCAATTCCAGTCCTCAAAAGTCACAGGCGGGTCAGGTTTTCAGGATATCCACAATAAATATGCATGAGATAGATTTGCATCTCAAGGAGGCAGTGCATGCAAATCCATCTCATACATATTCATTGTGGATATCCTGAAAACCTGATCTATCTGTGGCTCTCAAGGACTGGAATTGCCTACCCCTGTTCTTGACGATATTCCTGCTCCAGGAGAAATAGATCCAAGTAGTCCTGTTCTCCCCACCTTCAAGAGCCTCACATAACAATACCCACAGACCAGCTAAAGGCTACACTTTGCACAGCTCTTGAGGGGGGGGGGATTTCACCCCCTTCCAAGCAGGGACTAGAAATCTTGTATTGCAGTAAGGATGAATCAGATATCTGGATCAATCTCCCTCCAGTGACCAGAGTCTGTTGAACAGGAAAGACTCACTCCACACCCTTTCCCAACATTGCTACAGAGGGAGTGGATGATTTTCTGGAGGAGACACACTGGAAACCAACTTATTCTTTGAATGAAAAAAAGGAACATGTTCACAGTGGGATTCACCATCGAGCTCTCCTGGGACATCAAGCCCAGGGTGCTGAGCAAGCCAGATCCTAGTATTCTGACTATCCTAACTCACTCAATGCATTCTGGGGTATCAAATCCCAGAATGCTTTGTAAAATCAATGAATAAAGACACAAGTGGTTGTGAAGTTTCCTCTCCTGCCAGTAGAAAGTGGATCAGCTGGCGGCTCATCCCCCTCCACCCAACAGATAATTTGGCATAGGGTAACTGGCGGCTCTCATTCTGCAGGGCAAGTAACCATGGGGTTCTGAATTAGTTCTTCTATTTTTTATTGTACTTTTTTGTAGTTCAGCTAATGTGTGCTCCTGTTAAAAGTTATAAACCACTTCAGGACCTAATTCTAGTGCAATGATGATGCATTGAGTTGGGTAAAGAGTTTTGCAGGATAATGATGGTATATGGAAGAGGAGGGGGCTGTTTAGAGATGATGTGTGTGACATGATGGGGAGATATTGGGGGGAGTGGAGGGAGAGGGGGATGAGAGACGATATGTGGAATGGGATGAGGCGCTACTACAGCATAAAGGTGGTATACAGAAAGAGAGGGGGAATTAGAGATGTTTACCTTCAGTTTCCCCTCCCTTTGTTATTCTTCCCCATGAATGTTGTCTTTCTTTCTATCAATTGTAGTTCTAACCCTTCTTCCCTTTTGTTCCCGTTCGTCAATGTCTTTAAAAATTGTCATTTCTCCTGGTTTGTCTCTGTTAATATTGTATTTTAATTGGCGCATTGTTTTGGCGTTTTTTGTACACCGCCTAGAAGGCTTGATTGGGCGATATATATTTTAAATAAACTGGAAACTTGATGGAGTTTATTGGGGGGAGTTACTGCAAGATAAGGGAGATATATAAAGGGGAGGATTAGAGAGAATGTGTGGATCTGGATGGGGGTTACTGCAGGATAAAGATGGTATATAGAGGGAGAGGGGTTATTCAGACACAATGCATGGAGAGAGATGTTACAGGACAATGGTGGTATATGGAAGGACAGAGGTTATTGACAGCTGATGAGTGAGGGATGGGGGAGGGAGATGAGAGATTAATGCAAGATAAAAATGGTAAATGAAGGGAGCGGGGAATCAGGTGTGTGGGATGTGATGGGGGTATTACTGTAGAATAAAGATGCCATGTAGAGGGGGAGAAGGATTAGAGATAATGTGTGGAACTGGATGGGGGTTACCAGGAGAGTTACTGCAAGATACAGATGATACAAGATGGGAGGGGGGATTACAGATGTGCTGAACTGGATGAAGGTTATTGGGGGGCATTAGCGCAGGATAATGGTGGAATATGGGGGGGGAGGGGTTTGTGACTGGGGGTTACCGGGGAAGGAGCTGCAAGATAATGATGGTACATGGAGGAGCAAAGGGATGGGAGATGATGCATGGAATGGAGTGGGGGGAGTTAATGTAGGATAATGGTGGTATGGAGGGGGAGGAAGATAAGGGTTAATGCAGGATAAATGGAGGGAGAGGGGGGATGAGATGGGGGCATTACTGCAGGAAAAAGGTGCCATGTAGAAGGGGAGGGGGAATGGAGAGAATATGTGGAGCTAGATCAGGGGTGTCCAATGTCGGTCCTCGAGGGCCGCAATCCAGTCGGGTTTTCAGGATTTCCCCAATGAATATGCATTGAAAGCAGTGCATGCAAATAGATCTCATGCATATTCATTGGGGAAATCCTGAAAACCCGACTGGATTGCGGCCCTCGAGGACCGACATTGGACACCCCTGAGCTAGATGGAGGTTAAGGATAATGGTGGTATGGAGGGGGTGTCAGGGCCGCAATCCAGTCCCCTATGAATATGCATGAGATCTATTAGCATCCAATGAAAGCAGTGCATGCAAATAGACCTCATGCATATTCATTGGGGAACCTCGAGGACACCCCTGTGGGAAATGGTGCCATGTGGAAGAGGATTGGGGAGAAGGGGGGGAGGGGATTCATGCAGGAGAGGGGGAGGGGAGGATGCAGCCGAGCAGGGGGGTGTTGGGGCGCTTTATCTCTCTCCCCTTCCCTCGCTCGCCCTAGTCCCAGGACAGCCGGGCCCCGGCCTCCCCTCACCTGAGCTGCGGCTCATGCGCTTCTCCCAGCCCGAGGGCAGCTTCTCCTCCTCCGCCATCTTCCGCCCCCTCCGCTGGCCCCGCCCTCGCACGCAGGCGCCGCGACGCCTCGCCCAACCGCCTTCCGCCTGCGTCATCAGCCGCCGCCACGCCATTGGGGCTTCGAGTCGCGGCGTGGGCGGGGCGAAAGCGGAATGCGGCCCGAGAAGGCGAGGCTGCGCGCGTGCGCGGGCTAGCTTCAGGTCGCTGTGCGCCTGCGCCGATTGCAGGAGGGGGGTGGCGGTGCGCATGCGTGCAAGCTTTGGGACCGGTCTTAGTAAAGCTTAAACTGTACAAAAACATTAGGACCCAAAATCACATCACTACAACTACTTATCACTTATATAGCACTGAAAGGCTATGCCCTCTTTTTAGAATCAAGTTACCAGATTTTACCTAGACAAAATCTAGACCCATACACCTGACCCCCCACCCCGCCCCCAGCCCTGCCCTGCCCCCTCAGTCTGCTCATCTAGATTGGGAGGGCATCTGCCAGGCCTCCAAACGAGTTTTCAAAACCCGGCACTTTGTCTGGATTTTGAAAACCATTGAGTTTTGGGGCCACCTCTGGAAGGCATCTGAGTACGCATGGATGCAACACAATGACGCATGCACACGTGTGACATCATTGCACTGAATCCAGGCATGTGCAAATGCCCTCCAGATGCAGCCTCGAAGACACGGGATTTGTGTGAACATATGATTTGCCGCTGCTGGGTCAGACCAGTGGTCCATCATGCCCAGCAGTCCGCTCCTACGCTGGCCCTTAGGTCAAAGACCAGCGCCCTATTTGAGTCTAGCCTTACCAGCGTACGTTCTGGTCCAGCAGGAACTTATCTAACCTTTTCTTGAATCCCTGAAGGATGCTTTCCTCTATAACAGCCTCCAGAAGAGCCTTCCAAATTTCTACCACTCTGGGTGAAGAACTTCCTTACGTTTGTACAGAATCTATCCCCTTTTAACTTTAACGAGTGCCCTCTCGTTCTCTTCACCTTGGAGAGGGTGAACAGTCTCTCTTTCTCTACTAAGTCAATTCCCTTCAATACCTTGAATGTTTCAATCATGTTCCCTCTCAATCTCCTCTTTTCAAGGGAGAAGAGGTCCAGTTTCTCTAGCCTCTCGTTGTATGGCAACTCCTCCAGTCCCTTAATCATTTTTGTCGCTCTTCTCTGGACCCTTTCGAGTAGTACTATGTCCTTTTTCATGGATGGCAACCAGTGTTGGACGCAGTATTCCAGGCGAGGGCGTACCATGACTTGGTACAGCAGCATGATAACCTTCTCAGATCTGTTTGTGATCCCATTCTTAATCATTCCTAGCATTCTGTTCACCCTTTTTGCCGCCGCTGTACATTGCACAGACAGTTTTCATTGTTTTGTCTACAAGTACTCCCAAGTCTCTTTCCTGGGGGGCTCTCTCCGAGTACAGAACCGTACATCCTGTATTCGTGAGGGGTTGGGGGTGAGATAGAATGGGGCAAGGCTATGAGTGGAACAGGGTGGAGGCACGTGTCCTCTTTTTCTGAGGACAAAATGTGGCAACCCTATGTATGCAGTGCTGTCCATTTTGACATTTAATAGACAGTAGTTTGTTCAGGGCCACGTCTGGAGAGCCTTTGCTCATAAGCGGAAGTTGATGTGATGATATCACACACATGCACGTGATGTCACTGCAATGACATCTGTGCATGCAGAGGCCCTCCAGACACAGCCCCAAGCTCGGCGAAGGAGACACAAGGTTCATGTGGGGCTGGGGACAGAAGCAGATGATCTGTCTTTTTGAGAGGCAATCTGGGCACATGTGCTTGGAAAACCAATATACATACTTTTAACTTCTGCGTGGAAGACAATAGTCAGCTCAAAACCTTTAACCAAATTACTCCCCACTTTCTATTCTTTCAAATACTCCAACAAAAAGCCAATATCGTTTCATGCTGCCTTGATTCATTTGCAAAGTAATACTATACGTAATTCATTCTAAATGTATTCCCTGGATGCACCATCTGAAAAATCTCATTCTTTGGCCTTCAATCTCAGTCTACTATTTAACATTTCTATAGCACTGATAGACACTGTACATCAACACATTTAAGAGACGGTCCCTGCTCAATAGAGCTTGCAATCTAATTAACAAACAGGACAAGTAGGGGCTTAGGAAGTTTCTCTGGGTGCTTAGGGTGAGGGGGTTATGAATTAAATACATTCTCGAAAAGGTGGGCTTGTACTCGGGATTTGAATAGTTCCAGGGACGGAGCGTGATGTACTGACACAGGCAGTTTGTTCCAGGCATATGATGCAGCAAGAGAGGAGGGAGTTGGCAGTCAAGGAGGAGGGTACAGATAAGAGAGATTTGCCCAATGAATGGAGTTCCCTGGAGGAGTGTAGGGAGAGACAAGAGAAGGGAGATAGATATTGAGGAGCTATAGAGTGAATACACTTGTAGGTCAATAGAAGGCGTTTGAACTGTTTGTGGAAGTGGATGAGGAGCCAGTGAAGTAACTTCTCTGCTAATGCACTTATGGAAAGTGACTCTCAGCTAACACAGCTGAACAAAACTGACCAAATAGCGTGTAATGTATGGTTAACACATAGAGGCCCTCACAGAAAGCTACCATGGTCTTAACTGCATGGTCACTATAGGATGAACCCAGGTGGAATGGGGTAATTTTAATTAGAGCACTGGTGGGAGAGGGGGTTGCGGATTAGTTTATTTGAGCCCTCCAGCCACAAAGATGGTCTGGGGCTGATTGGGGAAGAGCCCTGATTGCCCTTGTTCTCCATGGACAAGAAGAATGAGTCAGTCAAACCTTGGTGGCATCATTAGCCCGCTGTCCTGGAGAACCCCTGTTACAGATAAGTAGCTTCACTTCCTTAGCTTACTGTTCTAACGTTTAGGCTAAGTCTTCATTCTGGCTTTCCCTGCAGGTCTTCTCTCATCCTAGTGCATTCCAAGCCTCATTCTGAAGTTACCCAGAGATACTGACTACAGCAAATACTCTCATACCTGCAGGAAGGCCACAGGTTCTGCAGGAGTCCTGCAATCCCCTTTCTACTACTACTATTAATTATTTCTATAGCACTACCAGACGTACGCAGCGCTGTAAAGAGTCGCAAAGAAGACAGTCCCTGCTCCAAAGAGCTTACAGTCTAAACAGACAAGACAGACAAACAGGATGTCATGGATCCAGTTAAGAGGAATGGTTAATCCGCTGGCTGGGTTGGTGGGCAGAGGGGAGTACAGGACAATCAAGCCATTGTGACATCACTGATGAGGTTGGCTCTTATTGGTGGAATGAGGAATTATGATATCACAATACTACTATGCATTATTTCTATAGCGCTACCACACATACGCAGCACTGTAGAGTCACAAAGAAGACAGTCCCTTCTCCAAGGAGCTTACAGTCTAAACAGAATTTCATGGATCCAGTTAAGGCGAAGGGTTAATCTGCTGGCTGGGTTGGAGGGCAGAGGGGAGTACGGGACAGTCAAGCCATTGTGACATCACTAATGAGGTTGGTTCTTATTGGTGGAATGAGGCATTATGACATCACAATCTCAGCTCTGCTTCCCAAAGACTGAAACTCTTCACACTACTACTATGAATGATTTCTATAGCACTACCAGACATAGGCAGTGCTGTAAAGAAGACAGTCCCTGCTCCAAAGAGCTTACAATCTAAACAGACAAACAGGACGCAGTACTCATTTTCAAACCCAGTATCATAGTGGAGCCTCTTCAGGCCTTAAGATGTTGAAGAAGTTTCCTTTCTGGTCTGTATTAATCACCAGACCAGATTCAAATAGGTTGGTTATACTTAGCCCCACTGTTCCGCAGTGTGTATTCTACCATTTTGCTCCAGGGTTGGGTTTAGAAGAGCAACCTGCAGCTTGCGCTCAGGAAATAAAATCATGTATGCTGTTCCAATGTCTCATCACCTTCTCCTTAGCTGATTGTTTGCAGTTTACCAGAAAGGTAAGTGAAAACAGCTCAACTGGATTTTAGCAACACTGGTTACGTGGGGAAAACTAAGTTTTGAAAAACTAGCTGATTTTTCAATATGGCAAAAAGAACCAGGAGAGTCGTCGCCACAACACACTCACAAATGAACCAACAGCGGAGATTTTTCAAAGATACACGTGTACGTGTTTTATTTCAAAAACTCTGCTTTATTGGTACAAAAGCTCAGCACGCACATGTTTCGACCAAAATGGCCTGCCTCAAGATCCTTATTGCTAACACATTATACATTGCAGAGTTAAGCTCGTCGCACATAAAAACAACATCAAAAGGGCACTGGTTTTCTCTTAAGTGCAGTTTCTGGAGCAGAAGGAAACAGGACCTTTCTTCTCTGTCAAGAAGTTGTGCCGTTCTCCTAGGCAGATGGCCCTGAACGCTCCGGCAGCCTAGGAGTACGGCACGACTTCTTGCCAGAGAAGAAAGGTCCTGTTTCCTTCTGCTGCAGAAACTGCACTAATATTTGTTGCTATTATGTACATCGATATTGTTTCTTGCCTAGATTTGGGGCTAGGCAGGTTATTTATTTATTTTTAGCATTTATATAACACTTATAACCTTAGTGGTGTACATTCAGGCACTCAAGCATTTTTCCCTATCTGTCCTGGCAGGCTCACACTATCTAATGTACCTGGGACAACGGGGGGATCAAGTGTCTTGCCCAGGGTGGGTTTGAACCCGCAACCTCAGGATGCTGAGGCTATGGCTCTAACCACTGCACCACACACTCCCCACATTTAAATAAGAGAAACCCAGTGCCTTTTTGATGTTGCCATTTTGGTCGAAACACGTGCTGGCCGAGCTATCGCACAAATAAATCAGTTTTGAAACAAACAAGTGCACATATCTTTGAGAAATCTTCACCGTTGGTTCATTTGTTTCTAACTGAATTTTCAAAAGGAAAAAGTTGGATCATTTTTTCTCTGCTGTTCATCCAACCTTCACTCCAATTTTAAGCTTGCGTGCTTTCAGAGAGTTGCATGGGATCGGGGATTATGGGAAGCCCATAGGGATGGAAGAAGTTGGTGTGGGATTCTAACCGGAGTGCAGTCAAAATCTCTTAGACACTGCAGAACTTGAGAGAGGCAGCTGGAGCACCAGAACGAAGCTTGGAACATTCATTGGTTGAATAACAGCCAAAAAACAACGGAAGGCTTTTGGGGTTGGGAGAAAACGAAGACTGCGAGGAAGTAAATATTTAACATTGACTCTTGCAAGTATGGGTGGGGACAGAGGAGGTTAATTGTGGCGACGGAATGGATCTTAGAGGGAAGGGGTTAGATTCCATTAGGGATGTGTGAAATTTCTGGCCCTGTACAATGCTCTACTTTAACCCTTGATTTGGCATCGTTACTCAGAAGCAACAAGTGTCTTCTATGGCTCTTATGGGAGATCTACATTTCCAAATGCCTGTTTACTTGGCACTGTTGCTCTCGTTCAACATCGAGTAGCATAAAGCAGCCATTTCACCATCTGCCTAACTTTCAAGATCCTCCATGGTATTCTTACCCCTTTAATTCCTCCATCTTGGAATGCTGCGAGACCTGACATCACTAGATCTATCCAAAAGCTCAAATTATCTTTCCCCTCACTAAAAGGCATTACCTACATTGGAAAACTAGGGAAATCTCTTCACTTCAAAACTACAGAGCTCTGGAATAATTTCCCTGCGCAACCTGGGCTCTTGCCAACTATTACGAAGACACCTGAAAACTTGGCTATTTTCAAAAATGTAAATTTCTGCTTCCCCCTACCACCAACTCCCAATGTACTTCTCTTTTAATTTTTGTAAACTGTGTCGAGCTTTATATTTATAGAGAAGATGCAGTATATAAGCTTAAGGTTTAGTTTGAAGGGTTAACGTTTTAAATGGCTTGGCTCCCGGTTATCCGTCTACCTCAATCTCATTCCCTTGACAGAAGGCTTCGGCCTTAAGAAAATCAACCTCTGCATTTTCCTTCCTTCAAATCAGTTCATTACAAGAAAATTGAATTGTCTTTTTCCTATCAAGCTGTTCAGATCTAGAATAATTTACCACCATTGATTACACAATTATCCTCTTATCTGGTATTACACATAAGCAGCAACAATCCTATTTTGCTTCAAAAGTCTCGGTAGTAGCTCCATAGTTTAGTTCTTGATCGTGTACATTGATTAAAATTATTTTCTCATTATCTTAAATTAAACTAAACCTTAAGTTTATATACCGCATCCTCTCCACGGAAGTGGAGCTCAGCATGGTTTACAAGAACTTAAAATATAAGAAGAGAAAGGAAAAGGTTTACATGAGCTTATATATAGAATGGAAGAGTAAGATTCCAACTGGCACAACTGGGTAACCCTTTCCGGGACCACTTACCGTGCTCTTGCCCCTTTATCTACTAAACCTATCTCCTATTCCCGCAAGGCTCCCTGGTATTTTCCATACCACAGGGAATTGAAGCAGAAATGTCGAGCCCTGGAGCATAAATGGAAAAAATCAAAATCCCCTTCTGACAGACAATCCTGGAGAGACAATATCAAGTTCTATAACACTGTATTAAAAAAAGCAAGGAAGAATTTCTATGGAATAAAATCCCCCCTCCCCCCCCCTTCTTTTTACTAAACCATGATAGCGGTTTTTAGCGCAGGGAGCCACGCTGAATGCCCCATGCTGCTCTCAACACTCACCACAGAAGAATAGAGGGACCACTCTAAGGCTGTCCACTGGTCCCAAATCATTTCAGAAAAAGCACAAACGGTTCTGTGCTTTCTTTCATCTCTTCTGACTGCTGCTCTTCCTGGGGATTCTATCAGCTGATTGAACACAGCTTTCCCTGTCCGGGCTCTTGTCCAGCAGCAGAAGGGGGAAGCCATCGGCGCGATGCAGCACAGCCCTGACGTGGTCACCAGCGGTGGATTGATGCCGGCATTGGAGGATCTCCTGTGGCCTGCCCTCTCTCCTTCTCCTCGGCAGACTTGCACTCCTGCAGCTGCGTTGTTGGGACACATCGAAGGGAAACTAGACTTCACTTCAGGGGTCTGCTGTCGGCAGCGCCTGGCCTTGCCTATCCGGTGACTGGTGTCATGGTGGTCTTCATTGGTGTGGTTCCTGGACCTGCTTCTTTGGTGGCGGCCAGTTGACCTAGTTCTGCAGACTGAACTTACTATCAAGCCGCCTCAGAGACTTTTCTATCTCTTAAAGTTGTTTTATCTTAAATTTTTTATCTTCTTTCATCATTTCTATTTCTTTGATTTTTGATCTTATAAATGTATTACATATTTTTATTTTAATCAGGTACTTAAAAGCACATTAAAATGCCACCCGTACAAAGACGCATTTGAGTCCTAGATAGGATAATTCATCTATCATTAATCCCAGGCTCAAATACCTAATTTTAACCAGACCTTATGTATAGGTCACAACCTCCCCTATCCTCTTTTTAGGCTTAGCCATATTTATAAAACATTCTTCATCACCCTCCTGATGAAATGTACTCTTACTTTCTTCACCCCTCTTCCCTTTTGTATCGCTAATTACTTGTGTACATACATTGTATGTTTATTTGTATAAATTGTTTTCTTTTTGTCTCCTAATTTTAAATTGTCATACGCATTGAAGTATTTGATATTGCGTGTACAACAAACTTTTAATAAACTTGAAACTACTTTAGCTAGATTGTGAGCTTTTGGGACAGATAGGGTCGTTTTTCTCAAGTACCTAATTTCATTTTAGTTTGATACATTGTAAACCGCTTAGGTCAGTAAAATGCAGGAGCGGTAGATCAAATCTTAAATAAACATTAACATAGGAACTCTACGAGCATCGGGAACAGAACAGGGCATACAGCACAGCTCCCTGCGCTAATAACCGCTATCGTGATTTAGTAAAAGGATATCACAAACCACTTTGGACCCAATTGTTGGAGACATATATAAATGCAAAGATCATGTTAAAAACGGCAACGACGCAGCCAGGACACAGAGATCACCGTATAATTTTGCACAAAGTTGATGCTTAATGTCTGGCAGTCGCTGGGGAAGAAGCTGGAAGATTCTCCTGCAGCCTTCCCGCAAGGCAGTCATGAACGAGTCTTGGCAGTGGATCAGTGCCAGGATTTATTTACAGGCCTAGAGCAGGTACAGCAAATAAGGTCAGAAGATTTGCAATAAATATCTCTGGTTAATACTATCTTTGAAAATTAAAAAGTCAAATGGCTGCCATCCATAATAAAAATCTGTTTACGATTTTAAAACCATATACAGAAATGGCACTCAAGAGACTTCTAATGTTCAATCCAATAAGATAATTTTTTTATGTATCAGGAAAGCAAAGATACGAATGGACGAAAAAAATAGTTCACACAGTAAAGTGGGGAGACAAGACATTTTTAGATATATCAGTGATAGGAAGAAGTACAAAAGTGGCATTGTGAGACTCAAAGGTGAAGGGGAGGAATATGCAGAAGCTGAATTGCTTAACAAATATTTCTGTTCTGTGTTCACGGCTGAAGCGTCGGGAGCGGGACCGCAGAAGACAAACACGAATAGGAATGGAGTAGTGGTAGACCCTGATCGATTTACAGAGGGTTGTGTTCGTGAGGAGTTAGCTAAATTAAAGGTAGACAAAGCGATGGGGCTGGATGGTGTACATCCGAGGGTCTTGAAGGAACTTAGGGAAGTTCTGGTGACTCTGCTGACTGACCTTTTCAATGCTTCTCTAGAGCCGGGAATGGTACCGGAAGACTGGAGAAGGGCGGATGTGGTCCCTCTACACAAAAGTGGAAGTAAGGAAGAAGTAGGGAATTACAGGCCGGTAAGTCTGACTTCTGTGGTAAGCAAATGAATGGAAACACTTTGAAAACAGAGAATGGTCAAGTTTCTGGAATTCTGTGGATTACAGGACCGGAGGCAACATGGATTCACTAGAGGTGGGTCTTGTCAGACAAATATGAGCAATTTCTTTGACTGGGTTACCAGAGAATTGGGTAGAGGGACTGCGCTAGATGTGGTGTATTTAGATTTTAGCAAAGCCTTTAACAGTGTTCCACACAGACGTCTAATAAATAAACTGAGTACCCTCAGGATGGGTCCCAAAGTGACAGGCTGGGTCAAGAACTGGTTGAGTGGAAGGCGACAGAGGGTTGTGATCAATGGAGATCGCTCTGAGGAAAAGGAAGTTATCAGTGGTGTGCCTCAAGGTTCTGCTCTTGGGCCTGTTCTTTTTAACATTTTTATAAGCGATATTGCTGATGGGCTGTCAGGTAATATTTGCCTCTTTGCAGATGATACCAAAATCTGTAATAGACATCCCAGATGGTGTGAATAACATGAAGAAAGACCTAGCGAAGCTTGAAGAATGGTCTGAAATTTGGCAGCTAAAATTTAATGCTAAGAAATGCATTTGGGCTCCAAGAACTCAATGGAACGGTACCGTTTAGGGGGTGAAGAACTTGCGTGCACGACAGAAGAGCGGGACTTGAGTGTTATTGTATATGATGATCTTATGGTAGCCAAACCTCTGATGAGACCTCATTTAGAATATTGTGTACAATTCTGGAGGCCACACCTTCAAAAAGATATAAAAAGGATGGCGTTGGTCCAGATGAAGGCTACTAAAACGATGCGTGGTCTTCGTCATAAGGCGTATGGGGACAGACTTAAAGATCTCAATATGTATACTTTAGAGGAAAGACAGGACAGGGGAGATATGATAGAGATGTTTAAATACCTAGGTGGCATAAATAAGCATGAGCCGAGATGAAGTTAAGAGGGTATAGACTCAGGAGTAATCTACGGAAATACTTTTTTACTGAAAGGGTGGTAGATGCATGGAACAGTCTCCCGGAAAAGGTGGTGCAGACCAAGATTGTGTCTGATTTCAAGGAAGTATGGGATAGACACGTGGGATCTCTTAGAAAGAGGAAGAGATAATGGTTACTGCGGATGGGCAGACTAGATGGGCCATTTGGCCTTTCTCTGCCATAATGTTTCTATGTTACCTCTAGGACTGGAGGGTTCAGGGGATGGATACAGGGATACAGAGCTTGTCACCTTTAGGACTGGAGGGTTCAGGGGATGGACACAGAAATACAGAGGCTGATGTATACATAAGGGAAGGTCACACTTGCTGTTGCCACTTGTTCTATAGGAAGTTTGAGGTACCATTCAGGCCACTCTAAGTACTGCTGTTTGTTCTCCATTCTCTCTCCTTACATCCTTCCTTACCAGTTCTGGTCATCATGCAAGCTGTTCATAGAAACATGACGGCAAATAAAGGCCAAATGGCCCATCTTGCTGCCCATCCACAGTAACCATTATCTCTTTCTCTCTCTCTCTCTCTCTCAGAGATCCCACGTGTCTATCCCAGGCCCTCTTGAATTCAAACACAGGCTCTGTTTCCACCACCTCTTCTGGGAGACTGTTCCACGCATCTACCACCCTTTCTGTAAAAAAGTATTTCCTTAGATTACTCCGGAGCCTATCACCTCTTAACTTCATCCTATGCCCTCTCATTGCAGCGTTTCCTTTCAAATGAAAGAGACTCGACTCATGCGCATTTACATTACGTAGGTATTTAAACGTCTGTATCATATCTCCCCTCCCGCCTTTCCTCCAAAGTATACAGATTGCGATCTTTCAGTCTGTCCCCATACGTCTTATGACAAAGACCACACACCATTTTAGTAGCCTTCCTCTTGACCGACTCCATCCTTTGTTCACCGTCCATCCAACTGTGCCTTCAGGGCTTGGAACAGCCTTCTCAAAGCTGTGACCTGTTACACCCCCTTCACCCCCCCCAGTTAAATCCTACCTAAAAACCTACACTTGGGGGTGCTGTGAAATCTTAAAAATTGTCTCTCTGGATCTTTGATCTTTATTTTTAATAAATTTCCTAATGCATCACATCCAATCTGTGAAATTATGAAGTAGGGACCGTCCTTTATAAATATCAGTATGTTCTGCATGAACTTAATAGCATGGTTAAGAACTGCCGTTTACAAGCAGAAGAAATCTCAGGAAAGGAAGAAAGACCTGATTGAGTGTACAAGACACGCCAAGGTCCTCTCTCTCCAGGCTCTTTTAAAAAAGAAAAGGAATATTTCCACTTCTGTCAGGGTTACAAGTTTCAGAAGGTTCTCGATAATAGTCCTTTTAATGCTGGAATGGAGCAGGAAGGAAAAGGGCACCGGCTGTGCCAAAGGCATTAATGGCCAGTCGCCCTTCTTCCAGCTCATTTCCCACATCCCTCACTCAATGCTTCTCGTTCTGAACAAAACAACAACAAAAAAACCCCAACAGACAAAGTCACATCCAGCTGGACGTTCCACACACTGGGGCCATAAACCATCCTGGGGACGCTGCCCCCCTCCCCTCTTCCTTGGATTCTTGTTAGTTGACCTATTTCATAGTTCCATGGACTCAGGGATACTCAAACCTTTTCCAAAGACTGTGGTCTGTTATCTCAGGCCAGGTTACGCTACACCAACCCTGCAGTTTTAGGTCACAAAGTCATCTTTACTTCCTAACAGCAGAAGCAAAGAAACCATCTATACAAGTCACCACTGATGTCGAGATGTCTTATTCAGTATGTTATCACACAGCTGAGAAAATTATTGCACCCTCACTAGGAATGTGTTTTTATATACATGTACTGAAAACGCAACAGCTGGACATCTTGAAACAAATGCCACCGATTAGCTGTGACCTCATCAGAGTGCACCTGTCAGCGATACTTTAATATTAAACACAGCCTGGACTTTGTGGTCCATTTTCCCGCTACAGTACAACAAAGTCTCTCTTCTACAAAGCAAACTGAGGACCCTGATGAACAGAAAGTCAGAGCCTGGGCCAGGGATAAGCAGCTGAAAAAATGAAGTTTTGCAAGAGGACTTTATCAGCCTTGTTCAAGGGCAATCACTCGTGTCCCCACAAATCTGCTACTGAGAAAAAAAATAAGAAACAAAAAGCGTGCAGGAGAGACAATGGGAGGCTTTCAGAAAATTCTTCAGCACGCGATTACAGCTTGTTCTGTACCAACTTCACATCTCCTGTCTCTTTACCAGAGAAAATAAGATTAGAAACAAGCAGTTTCTGCAAGAGACCTTCCAGGCACTAAAAGTTACACATGGGGGGGGCCACCTGTTTTAAGACTTCTGGAAAACCTCTATTATATGAAAAGAACAGGTGGCAGAAGCAGGGATTAGAACTCAGGCACTGGGAGATACAGGGACTGACCCTGAGGCCACTCAAGAGTCAAGGGCAGAGCCGGGGATTAAAATGGAAGCACAAAGAAATAAATCTAAGTCACACACACCGAGATGATCAAAACTTTTGTCTTTTTGATGTATTGTTCTAGAATAGAGAATGACATGGGGACAAATTTATCGGGGTGGGTTAGTGGAGTGGGCAGACTTGATGGGCTATGGCCCTTTTCTGCCGTCATCTTTCTATGTTTCTAAATTTTCCCCATCCTCGCAGGAACTCATTTTTCCGTCCCGTCAAATTCTTTGCCCGTCTGTGCCACATTCCTGCGAGCTCCGTCCTCATCTACACAAGCCTCAAACACTTTAAAATCGTAAGTGTCCGAGGCTTGTGCGGTTAAGGCAGAGCTTGCAAGAATGGGACAGGGACAGGGACAGCGACAAACCTCGCGGGGGACAGGGAAATTGAGTTCCTGCGGGCACCGGGATAAATTTGTCCCCGTGTCATTCTCTGGAAATCAAAGTGTAGTAAAAGTGAGCCAAGTATAGGACAACCAAGCCATTGTGACATCACTGATGAGGTTGGCTTCTCCTATTGGTGGAATGAGGCATTATGATGTCACAATACCAGCTCTGATTTTCAGAGGCTGAAGCTTTTCACTTTCAAATCATAAGTGTCCGAGACTTGTGCGATTAAGGCAGAGCTTACAGGAATGGGACAGGACAGGGAAACTGAGTTCTTGTGGGGATGGGAACGTGTCATTCTCTAGTCTAGATTCCAGCCCTCATCTTACACACTATATAATTTGAGATGGTGAAATGAGAGACACACCAACATATCCTGTTTCTGCACTTCCCCACCTAAAAAAAATTCCCTTTTTTTTTTTAACTGGTGGTAGGAGGTTATTTAGCATGAGAGAGCAGTGGCCGTTTCAGAATGCCAGGCATTCACCTGAACAAAACCAAATTAGCACTGAGCTGCCTTCATCACTGCATCAGACATCTGAGTTTTGACAGCCCCCTCCTTGGCTTTGACAGTTGGGTTCATTTGCCTGCAGCTACAAAGAGAGCTTTATAGCCTTGCTCAACTGCATGCCATCGCTCACAGCTCCTGCTAAGACCCAAGCACCCCCCCCTCGCTTTGCTAAACAGCCCTGGCAAAACTGAGAATCACCTTGGAAAAGATTCCTCTGGCTCTCTCCAACTGTCTCCACCTCCTTCTTCTCTCCCCACCCCAGGTTTTTCAGCAAACGTCGCTTGAGCTTTCTCTGAGCCCTGAGTGAAACCCAGAAGACTCGGTCGTATCACTCTCCCGGTGAAGACATCTGAATCCGTCCTCTCCTGGTGGTCTTGCCAAAGACCAAGCTGCTCTGCATACATCCCTTTTATAACAGGTACTTATCAATCCATTCGCCAACTGATATTGGCAGGGTCTTTCCGCCTCTCTCTTTCCAGGCTAGCTCCTTGGAAAAGCAGACACACTTGATTCCATCTACTTGGTGCTCAACTTTCCTATGGATTTTCCACCCATGTTTTAATCTTGATGGAGAACTTTGAGAGGCTTTGGGTGCTAGGGGGTCTGAGCCCAGAATCTGAGGCTCCTTAAAATTGCTTTTGTGGATGCAGCTAAAATTCAAGAAACACCAAGGTGGTTGGGTAGAGGCAAAGCTCATTGTAGCTTCAGCTGCAGGTTTCTGAAGGATCCCTCTTCTCAGGCAATGCTTCTGCTTTTTAAACTTTACTTAGCAATGTAGGGAGTAATAGTTCCCCCATCTGCTGATTATGGTTAGTTTCTGGTCTACATCTGGAAATGTTTACTAATTTTATTAACTATTACCTTGTAAAGTACATACACTATCATCCCACCTCCTGCTATCATTCCTCGCCCTGTATCCCCTCTACTCTCCAGTAAGAACATCATCCTATGCTCCCTACACCCCAGTAATAACTATCACCCCAACCCTCCTATCGCTCCTCACCCTAAGTCCTGAATATCAGCATACAATAACGTACTAAGAGCTCTTCCCCCTGATGAACAAGGGCACCTGGGTGAGCTCCGAGGATCAAGTGAATACTTGAGAAATCAGCTTGCATTTCCAGAAGTAAATCTAGACTAAATCTTAAGAACATAACAGCAGCCATACTGGGTCAGACCAAAGGTCCATCTAGCCCAGTCTCCGTTTCCAACAGTGGCCCATCCAGGTCACAATACCTGGCGCAAACCCAAATAGTAGCAAGATTCCATGCAACTGATCCCGGGACAAGCAGTGGCTTCCCCCATGTCTGTCTCAATAACAGACTATGGACTTTTCTTCCAGGAACTTGTCCAAGCCTTTCTTGAACCCAGTTACACTAACTGCTGTAACCACCTTCTCTGGCAACGAGTTCCAGAACTATTCTTTGTGTACATAAGAATTGCTGCTGCTGGGTCAGACCAATGGCCCATCCTGCCCAGCCTTCCGCTCACGCGGCGGCCCCAAGGTCAAGACCAGTGCTCCAAATGAGTCCAGTCTCACCAGTTTAGCATGAACTTGTCCAACTTTGTCTTGAAACCCTGGAGGGTGTTATCCCCTATAACAGACTCCGGAAGAGCGTTCCAGTTTTCTACCACTCTCTGTTTCTTTTAAAAGTATTCCAATGTAATTTCATGGAGTGTCCCCTGGCTTTCGTATCATGAGGAACAAAATTTAGTTTGGAAGATTAGTTCATAGAGTGCCAAATCTCTGTGGAAGTGCTCTGTAAAATTCATGTCCAGCTTTCTGATTCAATACAAAATGGTATGGTCTAGAAGGGGATCCATGTAGCACACTAGAACACAATAAGAAAGGCAGCATCCGATAAACTGTTGGATAGAAATGTACCCAACCACTGGTCATTACTTTTGGGGCATCTGTTTGCACACATTTTTATCCAATTTTTAAAGACATTTTCTACTTCAGATTCTTCTGCAACATGTAAACAGCCTTCAACTCATAACCCTACTCCCTCTGCTCACCACCCTAGCCAGCAGTTTAACCCTCCCCTCTAACTGTAACCCCTATTCTGGCATCCTGTTTGTCTGGATTGTTTAGATTGCAAGCTCACTCGAGTAGGGACTGTCTTCTCTGTGACTCTGTACAGCGCTGCATATATCTGGTAGCGTTACAGGAAATCATTCATAGTAGTGTGAAGAGTTTCAGTCTTTGAGAAGAAGAGCTGAGATTGTGATGTCATAATGCCTCATTCCACCAATAAGAGACAACCTCATCAGTGATGTCACAGTGGCTCAATTGTCCTGTACTCCCCTCTGCCCTCCAACCCAGCCAGCAGTTTAACCCTTCGCCTTAACTGGATCCATTACATCCTGTTTAGACTGTAAGCTCTTTGGAGCAGGGACTGTCTTCTTTGTGACTATGTACAGCGCAGCGTGTGTCTGATAGCGCTATAGAAATAATTCATAATAGTAGTAGATTATCCAGTCTCAGGTTACCACAGCCACACTATCCCTCTGCCTTGCATCGGTTTTTCAATACTGCTGTTCCTCCCAGCTTTTCTGAGTCCTGTCTTCCTGTTTTTTCAGTACAAATGGCAGATCATATGGATACAGAAGGTGAGACATCACAAGTTGTGAACTCCTCTGTGGAAGATGAAACCAGCAGGCTCCCTGAAGCGGGAAAAGAGGCCTCTGAAGCCACACCAGTGATGCAGGAAGAAGTTGCTGAGAAAGAAAAAGTAATCAATGAATACAGAGCAGGTACTGATACAGATGAGAGAGGAGAGCATCCAGGCATGTCAGACAGCCTGCATGGTGACAACCGGGAGTCCTCCACAGTAAAGGAAGGTGAGCTTCAAGTGAGTAAGGGTGAATACGTCTCAGAAGACCATCTGGAGGCTCCTGAAACAATTTTTAAGGAAGCACAAACTACTGAACACACGCAACATGAAACTCTTGAGCAGGGGAGTCAGGCTACGTGGTTTACAGATTGTCATGCAGACAAGCATGGGAATGTGCAGGAAGGAAAGGAATCAGCGAAGACCAATCACGAAGATGACAAGAAAGAAGAAACAGAGACCAAAAAATGTCCAGGAGATGATACCACCCCCTACCTTACTAAGAATGAAGCACTCAATATTAAATCTGAAAGAGACGACAGCTATCTTGAAATGAAAGAGTTGTGCCAAGAAGCTCCTACTGTAGCTCCAGAAAACCTTACCACAACTGAAAACAACTCTACTCTTTCCCAAGAAGCCTCCACCCACCAACACCCTACTATGCCTCAAGACAATCCCATTATAACCCAGGAAATTCCTACCATACCTCCAGAAGACCTTACCACACAAGACCCTACTGCAACCGAAGAAAATCCTACTCTATCCCAAGAAGCCACCACCCACCAACACCCTACTGTGCCTCAAGATGACCCCACTACAACCCAAGAAATTCCTACCATACCTCCAGAAGACCTTACCACACAAGACCCTACTGCAACTGAAAACAACCCTACTCTATCCCAAGAAGCCACCATATCCCAAGCCAACTCTACCAAGATTCAAGAAGGCCATGCTATATCCCATAAACCTGCAGAAGATTCCAACACACAAAACCCTACTGCAATAGATGATTTGACTGCATCTCAAGCGATCACATGCCAAGAAGGCAACTCAGATACCACAGAGGTGGACTCCACTTTTTTGGAAAAAGCACAGCACGGAGGCACTAGTTTTAGTCCACCAGAGGGAACTGAAGAGAGTACTCAACCCCTTGGAAGGGGGCTGCAACATTCCGAAGACTACAACACAACAGCTGAAGGCACCACCAGAGGCCCATCCCCATTAGACATCACCACTGAGCTCTCTCTCAGCAGTTCACAGCACGTGCCCAAGATCCAGGCATGTCCTGAAGAAAGCCACCCTCCTTCAGAGAGCATCACAGACGTTCTCCTTGGAGACTCGGCACAGCAAAAACTGCACAGTGCCAGCGAACAAGATCAGCAGGCTAGCATGGGTGAAGAGCCACAGGAGGCACACCAGTCTTCCAACTGTTTACATGTCCCAGAAGAAAATACCACTGCGAAGTGCTGCGAGATGAAATGTGTGGAAAGCTCAGAAGCTCAGAATGAAGAAACCGTGAACAGCAAGGATGCAGAAGGGCTCCAAAGCACAGAAGAACCAATGGAGGAGAAGGTAAGATTTGTTTGGGAGGGTTTTGTACATTATATTTATTGATGAAAAATATTCAATGCAACAGAACAAAACAGATATATGAAAACAGTATGGAGAGAGAGCAGAACAAATAGATTGTTTTCATGTTTCTGTCCCCTCCCCAAGCTCGAGTACAGCTCCCAACCAGCCAGAAAATCCAGACAAACAGCATAGTTACAATCAAGACAATATGGTAAGATTTGTTTTTAACAAAGAAGCAAGGTAGGATGTGCCTCCCACTGAACAGAACACAGAGCTATAAGTTTGCAACACATTCCCCTATAACGCAAGTTCTAAACCCTGTCTGCTAAAAGACCACATTCTTGGAGATCACACCTAGTCTAGATTTTGAACTTGGTGCACTGTGGTATCGGTATTCCCAGCTCCTTCACGTGAACTCGGTGGCTGCTGGGCTACCCGAGTCTCTGTGCAAGAACCAAGTGTCACTTATCATCTCTGCGCAGTTTTCTCACCCATACCAAAATTACTTTTTCCAGCATGCAGGATTCCAGAAGGAAAGCCAGTTCTGGATCCACCTCCTGTGAGAAAATTCCTAGAATGCATTAACGTGGGAGCTGAAAAGCCATATCAGCTCGCTGCTTCCTTATTCCTCTACTGTGAACCCCCTAACCCATCCCTAAAATCTCTGCTGCAGGCAGCCATGATCAGAAACATAGAAACATGATGGCAGATAAAGGCCAAATAAACCATTCGCAGTAACCATTCTCTCTTCCTCTCTCTAACAGATCCCACGTTTTCTTGAAATCAGACAGTCTCTGTCTCCGCCACCTCTTCGGGGAGACTGATCTACACATCTACCACTTTCTGTAATCACATCGGTACACCTTTCTTACAAAAATGCAAACCAGATTCTAGGTCTTAGGTGTACTATGCGACATTGTGCTAAACACGTCTGCCTTCAGCAATGGGAGAAACAGGAGGGAAAAATCTGCTTAAAGATCTCTCAGCGTTATCTTTTTAAGTACACTCCGACAGTACATGCAGCAACAGGCTTGAAGGCACAATAAATGGAGAGTTCCTACCCAAGAGAGCTTAAAAGGCAAAATGCTGAACTCTTACCTGCTTCTGTTATAAGGCAACTGCCCCTCCTTCCTGTAGGCAGATATCGTTTGGTCTGAAAATTCTTCCTTTTATAAACACCAACCGAACAGGCAGTTCCTGTACAAGTGCAGCACTGTCTAGCTCAGTGGCTCCCAACCCTGTCCTGGAGGACCACCAGGCCAATTGGGTTTTCAGACTAGCCCTAATGCATAGGCATGAGAGAGATTTGCATATAAAGGAAGTGACAGGCATGCAAATCTGCTCCATGCATACTCATTAGGGGTAGCCTGAAAACCCAATTGGCCTGGTGGTCCTCCAGGACAGGGTTGGGGACCACTGCTCTAGATCTCATGCATTTTGCACGCTCTGCGTTTCACTGGAGTCTCCCCTGGCATTTACGACCGCCGGGCCTCATTCGTTTTTCTAGAGCCTCCTCTGTTGCAGTGGCGTAGCGAGGGCGAGAGGTGCCTGGGACGGTGGCCCTCACCTGCACACGCTCCTTCCCTGCCCCCTCCTGCCGCACGCACGCCACTTTCCTTCCCCTGTAACGTTCCTGGCGTGAGCAGCAACTCCAAAGCTGCTGTCGCGCCAGCTCTTCCTCTGACGTCACTTTGTAGGCACAGGTCCAGGAAGCAACGTTGGAGGAAGAGCCAGTGCTGACGCAATAGCAGGTTAGGGGTTGATGGAACATTAGAGGTGTGGGGGAAGGGAAGCCGTGCACATGCGCCGGGGGGGGGGAGGGGGGCAGAGAGGATAGGCGCCTGTGCCCCCCCCCCCATTCCTATGCCACTGCTCTGTTATTTTCGTTTGCCTGTTTTGAGAGGTCACCGAGCTGTTCCTCTATTTCTCTCAAAGGCACCGGAAAGAAAGCGTCAAGACCAGCCTTGCGGAAACAACTACCCAGGCCCAGTCCACCTTTACGAAAACACGAGAACTGCCATTGAGATTTTTGACTCCTGTTTTTCTTTCTTTCAGCAGGATGGGTCCGAGATGTGACGTGAGGATCCAGGCATTTAACACGACAGCAGCACTGCAAAGACCAAACCGTGGCTTTAACGGTAATACTGCTGCAGTCACAAGAGAATTCGGAAACTAGACACAGCTTTCTGTAGAAGCATCAACACTAATTAAACTAACAAACCCCGTTTGCCTTGTCATATAAGTTTCTGAGCATTTCCTGTTCCTTAAAGGAAAACTTTAGAGTCAGGGCCTGGTCAATCTTCCATCATCTTATAATTTAGTTTATTATACTTGAAGACCAAACTCTCTCAGCGGTTTACTTTTTTAAAAAAACCCCACTGGAAAGGAACTACATAAATAAAAGCCCAAAGCCCACCCCTAAAAACATACCCTTCAAAATTCCAATCGATTACGGCACTCCTAGCCCAGATTACATCAAGGGTGGGGAAATCAGAAATCTCTCTGGTTTAAAAATGCCAGTGCAATGTATTTCTAAATATTAGAATACGTCCTAATAATGTCCTTGCCTAGGGTTACCAGATGTTTCAGAAAACCAAGACATGTCCTCTTTTTAGAGGACTGGACTTTCCAAAACCCAGCAGTTATGTCCGGATTTTGGAAAGTTCCAAGCTCCAGCCATGTCTGGAGGGCCTCCAAGTGTGCGCGGATGACGTCACACGCATCCGTGCATGCTCAGAGGCCCTCAAGATGCGGCCTGAAGCTCAGGGAAGAAGAGATGAGGGGGGGTTGGGGGGGAGCTGGGGGCAGAATGGGTCCCAGGTTTTTACATTGCTAAATACGGTAATTCTACCCTTGCCTCATACAATTCATGGTTAAAGGCCTTCAGGAAAGGCAATCATTTGCCTGCAGAGAGTGAGTTCCTGCTCACAAGGGATGCCATTTCTATGGTCAGGGAGGAGAGAAACCGTTACTCATAACCCTGAACTACGCACTGCTCTCCAGTATGTTATTCCAAAAAATAAATTGTAACCCTGTAACCAAAGTGTGTGATTGAATGTCCTTACAAGCTTCCTAAAGCAACAAAAATCTTTCAATAAAGTTTCTTTTTCATCTTTTCATGTGGTCTCTGATTTTGGTGGGGTCAAGTGGACTCAGTTGGAAAAAGAGGGAAGGGAAGAAAGGATGGCATGCTGATCCGCCAGATCCTGTTCCTTTGATCCCATCTTGGGGAACACATCCGCTCCCCGGGAACAGGGAAGCCTTACACTCCCTCCCCCATCAAATGAAGAAGAGATGGGTCCAGGTGTCTCTGTGCCATCCACAGCTATGCCACTGGCTGTAAAAAAGGCTTTAATCCAAACATAAACTGGAGTGGGGGAGTACTTATTTTTTATTCTTATACATATATACAGCCTAAAACAAAACAGAAGTAAGATTGTAATACATTTCCATACAGCAAATGAAAATTGGAGGGGGGGGGGGAGACAGAGTTGGAGAATGCTGTAGGTTAAGGAGTTACTGGTAATATAATTCCAGGTTCATGCCGTCATGGATCTCATCTGCAAGGAAGAGTTAAGGGCTGTTTTGTACCTGAATAAGCACAGCCTGCTTCAGTGATTCTCTGGCACCAAGAAGGCTACAGTGTTTTTGAATTGGGTTATGTGATAGAGAGGTTGCTGTTGGCACAAAGTTATGAATCAAAAGGCCTGGTGGTAAACTGTGTTGAAGACCCTGCTCTCAGAGCTTTATCAGACCCAGCTGGAACCTGGTCCACCACCCACATCCCCCTGGCCACATTTTTCACAGTTAGAAAGGATACAGTCATTTAGTGTAACGTGGTCCTTAAAAATTGTGTACCTGAAACAGAATGAAAAAGGCACGTCAGAAGTGACCTGTTCAACTCTGCTGCCTTTTGAAGCTGAACACACGTGGTCTTATTTCTCCCTATCCCTTTTCAAGCCTCCAACTGTTGTCAACCCCTGTATGCGTAACCCTCATTTCTAATCCCGGTCAAGTTATCTCCCTGTGAATCCAGCTGAAAAGAAAGCTCTTGGATTCGTCTGATGAACAAATTAAAAGCAATCAATATCTGCTCCGTGCCATTGCATTTAGTCACCAGTAGGAGGCAGTCTAATGATCAGTGCAGTGGGCTGAGACCTGGGGAAATGGATTCAATTAAGCGCACAATCTATACAGGCATTTAGAGAGAAAAACCATTTTCCACGCTATAATATACTCCCTCTATTCTATAATTGTTTCACTTAATAATTGTGCAGTCTATAATGTAAGTGAAAGTACTAACTCATACATTCACAGCCTAGGCAAACGATCTCAGTTACCCAGGATAACATAATCGCCAGTCAATAGGAGGAAAAACCTCAGATCCCCATTTACCGCCAGTCATAAACTTTGCCAGCAAACTCGAAATGGAAAATCTTCATTGTTTAAATTTAAAAAAAACTCCTATCGACGATAGTTTTCAATTTTTACTTTTAATTTTTTTAATTGATTAAAAAGGCTGTGAATGTATGAGTTAGTACTTTCACTTTCATTATAGACTAAACAATTATTAAGTGAAATAATTATAGAAAAGACAGAGTATATTACAGGGTGGAAATGGATTCGATTCCCAGTGCATTTCCTTGGGAACCTGGGCAAGTTACTTAACCCTCTATTGCCCCAGGTAATGGGCTCAGAAGAGAAAGTGCCTGTATGTCATATGTACGACAGAAAGGCTTGCTTCAGTACAAACATCCATTACACGTAACAATATTGAAGCTCCAGTCATTTGAGGGATCAACAAACAGGCTGTGATGGAGAAAGTTGTAAAGGATTTTCAGATTTCCCCCACCCCCTTTTTCACTCTCTACTGCAGTACTTTTCAATTCAGTCCATGTGACATAGTTAGCCAGTTGGGTTTACAGGATTTACAAAATGAATATGCATGAGATAAATCTGAATACCAAAGAGGCAGTGTGGACATCCTGGAAACCTAACTTGCTGGGTGTTTCCCAAGTCTGAGTTAAGAAGCACTGCGCTGACGAAACTTGTCCTGCGTGTACAACTCACCACTTCTTCAGGACGATTTTGTCACACCGAGTGCCTGTCTGAGCTGCAATCAGCTTCTTCAGGTCACCTATCGTGTCCTCTGAACTATAAAGAGCATTTTGTTAAGGGAAAAAATTGTAAGAAAGCAGGAATGAACTGTGGATCTACGCTGTGCTCATGGAGAGCACATATCACCAGTACGATCGTTTATTATTTATATAGTAACATAGTAAATGACGGCAGATAAAGACCCGAGTGGTCCATCCAGTCTGCCTCTCGCAAAGCAGAGCACAAAGAAAATGTTCGCAATATAATACATTATGATGTCTGCATGGGAGGAAGATGATGAACAGCACAGCGACATCCAGTTAAATCACAGGAGGTGGCAGTCAGGTTTTCAGGATATCCACAGTGAACATGCTTGGAAAAGATTTGCATACTAGTCATTCTGGATATTCTGAAAAACTCACTGGCAAGGGGGTAACTCCTGCACCGACTTGAGAAACACTGCTCTATAATAATAAAAAGGGGGTTTAACAGCTGTGTTTTTGTTCTAACTACTGCTCTAAGAACAAAAGCAAATATTTTTCATGAGGGCAGGTTTATTTCTTAAAGACCCAAGTGCTGTGAGGGCGCAAGGTTTCTAGGAAAAAAAAACACTTGACAAATACAGAATGCCTGGTCTCAGTTGTTCAGTGCTATCTACCTGAAGGCCTGCATTCCAGCTGACCCAGACAGATGTGCTCTCCAGAGACAAGTAGAAGAGATGCAGGCATACAAACCAAGCAAACAGGTAGGCAGGGGGTGCTACACTATACACAGGAAGTGCCATGTATGTACAATAAGTCAAAACGCTTACTTTGCTAGAGAGCATCTCCCCCCATCAGCTACGGAGAACCCTGTTACACAAGAATAACTTTCTTTCCTCAGCATCTCTCGTATGCATGCTCTGAACCAGTGGTCTCAAACACGCGGCCCGGGGGCCACATGTGGCCCACCAGGTACTATTTTGAGGCCTTGGTATGTTTATCATAATCACAAAAGTAAAAACAATTTCTTGATCATATGTCTCTTTAGCTATAAACTGCAATATTATTATTAAGACTTAGCCAAAAGCAAAGATTTATAAACTATAAAGAGTTTTACCTCATGCAAAATTGTCATTTCTTTACTAAGGCATTAACTATTTTTTCTGAGGTCTTCGAAGTACCTACAAATCCAAAATGTGGCCCTGCAAAGGGTTTGAGTTTGAGACCACTGCTTTGAACAGATGAACACAGGATAGGACTTCCAGGTTGCAGCCAAAGCGCTGAAAGGATACTTGCATTTCACCCGCACCTTCTTGCCCAAACGGTCGTTACACACCACTTCAATCATGTCTGTAAAGAGAACAGCTACAATTACTAAAGCTGAAAAAACACATTTCTATGTATTCCACTTAAACGATAGTTCAGCAGTAGCAGAGACAGGGGGGACGATGGGAGCATCGGGGGCAACTGTTTGGGACATTCTGTGGTGTGTTCTCTTAGGCTGGACGATGCAACTGTTACGGCTGCAGTTATGGGGATTTTATAGCGCAACTGAGGCGAATTAAGTTTAAATCAGCTTGCATAATTCATTGTATATTATGGACTGATCTTGCCTTTTTCTGCCACCAGATTATGTGGTACTTTATTACTACATTTTCCATAGATGCAGGGGATCTCAAAGTCCCTCCTAGAGGGCCGCAATCCAGTGGGGTTTTCAGGATTTCCCCAGTGACTATGCATTGAAAGCAGCGCACGCGCATAGACCTCATGCACATTCATTGGGGGAATCCTGAAAACCCGACTGGATGGCGGCCCTCCAGGAGGGACTTTGAGACCCCTGGACTAGAGGAATGCGGTATAAACCACAGCTCAACTCCTCTTTTGCTTACGCTGCCATTACAATTTGGAACTTTTTTTTTAATATGACTTCTTGTAACATTCATGGCATGACGAGATTTTAATTATTGATGGATTTGGATGTAAATCGTCTTGAACCTTTTTGGTATGTTGCAATTAATAAATTGGGGTTTTTTTTTTTATAATTCTTTATTCCTTTTTAATCCTTCAACAAGTGTACAAGAAAAATCATACATAGTCTCAGAAACAACACTTGATAAATCCATCAAAACAATAACAATTGTATATATATATATATATATAAAAACCCATAACCCACCCTCCCTCCCAACACTATTTCTCTTAATTCATAAAGTGTACAAGAAAGTTAAACTTCTCCTTCTCCTCTATTAACTTAAAGGAAATCCTTCCCCTCCCTCTTAATTATTTGATTTCAACAATTCATAACTGCTAATCGCCGAAAAAGGGCGCCAAACGTCAGCAACCGCCGAGAAGCGTCGCCCGCACCTACCGTCGCCTCGGCCGGCTCCCAGCGCTTCCGCCCACGTCACTTCCGCCGACGCTCTGGACGCCTCTTCCGCTCACGTGACGGGCTCGATGGCTGCGAGGCGGCCGCTTCCCGGCTCGCTGGCGCTGTCCTGGCTCCCCGACAGCGCTCTGCTGCACATCCTCTCCTACCTGCCTGTGAAGGACTTGCTGCGCAGCGGCCGGTGAGGGGGACGAGGAGGCACCGCTGCAATAGCTGCTTCTCTGTGCTGTCTTCAGACATTAGATGCATCGGTGTCATATACGCGCCTTTCCCTTCTCTGTGCTGTCTTCATACTGCAGGTGCATCTGTGTAATATCTGCATGATGCTTTGATGATGCACCTTTCCATTGTCTGTGCTGTGTTCATACTTGAGGTGGATCGGTGTAATATCTGCATGATGCGCCTTTCCCTTCTCTGTGCTGTCTTCAGACATTAGATGCATCGGTGTCATATGTGCATCAGGCTCTGATGACGCGCCTTTCCCTTCTCTGTGCTGTCTTCAGACATTAGATGCATCGGTGTCATATGTGCATCAGGCTCTGATGACGCGCCTTTCCCTTCTCTGTGCTGTCTGCAGACATTAGATGCATCGGTGTCATCTGCGCATCAGGCTCTGATGACGCGTCTTTCCCTTTTCTGTGCTGTCTTCATACTGCAGGTGCATCTGTGTAATATCTGCATGATGCTTTGATGATGCACCTTTCCATTGTCTGTGCTGTGTTCATACTTGAGGTGGATCGGTGTAATATCTGCATGATGCGCCTTTCCCTTCTCTGTGCTGTCTTCAGACATTAGATGCATCGGTGTCATATGTGCATCAGGCTCTGATGATGCGCCTTTCCCTTTTCTGTGCTGTCTTCATACTGCAGGTGCATCCATGTAATATCTGCATGATGCTTTGATGATGCACCTTTCCATTGTCTGTGCTGTCTTCATACTTCATGTGGATCGGTATAATATCTGCATGCACGTTTCTGTTGTCTGTGCTGTTCATACTTTACACGTTCTTGCTTGAGTCTCAGATGAAGAAGTCATTCTTCAGTTGTCTGTGCCATAGTTACACTTTACATGTATCAGTGCAATACCTGTGTGGCTCTGATGATTATCTGCATTTTTGTTTTCTTTTCTGTGTTCCTGTTTTACATGTGCAAGTGCGATGGCTGCATGTGGTTCTGATCAAGATCTGCTGTTCACCTTTCCATGCTGTATTCTTCCTCTAAGCTATGTGTTTATGACGCCTGCATGGGACACTGATAAGAACACTGTTGTACTGTGTGTGCAGTGTCTCTGCTTTGCATGTATTGCTGGGCCACCTGCACGGGTGCTGCTGACTCTCTGCAGTCATATTTTCAGTCTCATTCCACCTCTTCTTTTGCTTTCCAGCTTACTTCCTCCCCTCTGTCCTTTCCTGCATATGTTCGTTCTTCCCCATTCCCTTGCTCACCAGTTGCTTAGTCTATATATACTTATATTTATCCAGCAGCTTCAGAGTTACTTGTTTGGATTTCTCTTTTCAGAGTCTGCAAGCACTGGAAGAAGCTGGTTTTGGACAAAACCCTGTGGAAGGATGTCAATTTAATGCCTTACAAAGTAATTTATTAAAATGCAAATTAACTTAAGGTTACTCTTAGGAACAGGCATAAACACTCGTGGTAGAGCCGGGGATTAGAACTGAGGAGCAGAGCAATAAAGCAACTCACCTTCAGAGAGTCGGTGAGAGAGACGGGGATTCAAACTGATGTACAGATTTGTGGCAGAGCAAAGGTCTCTCCCACGTATTAGATAAATCCCTCTATGCTTCGAATTTGCTGCTCGGACAGACAGGGGCAGGATTAAAGCACATACAAACCAGGCACAAACCTAGCGCTCTCTCAAATCTGCTAATTCAGTGGTTCCTAGATAGAATTGTACCCTGATGAAAGAAGAGGGAGGCCTAGGGGGATGGAACCACTTCTGCCTGTTTTCCTGACTCCCTGCGCAATGTCCTTTAGTCTGCAGAAGTTAGTGAATAGCACTTCTGATCTGCTGCTTCCTTCTCGTTCAGTTTTTTTCTGTAGTTAGAACCTCATAGGGGTTTTAAAATTCATTTATACTATATGTAATGGGGGGGAGAGGTCCAAGCTCTTGTTTGGCTGAGTATCCCAAAGAGTTAATCCTGCACCGCTAACGTGTGTTTTATTTTTTTGTCTCGTGTGTTTTGATCTAGATAAATTCTAAAGTCCTCTGGCACCTTGTCCGTCATTACCTGGGCAGCAGCCTGAGATCCCTACAGCTCAAAGGTCTGCTACACTCCGTCAAGAAGCAGGATCTCCTGACCCAGAACGTGTTGCAGGCGTTAGCCAAGCGGTGCCCTGGCCTGCAGCGCCTCTGCCTGCATAAGGCTGACCTGCGCTCCCTGAGCTACGAGTCCCTGCCATCTTCTCTAAAGGTCCTGGAGCTGAGCCACTGTGAGATCCCCTTTGCCTGGTTCCAGACCACGACTCCCTGCACTGTGCCCCTCCCGCAGCTGGAACACCTCGCCCTCTCCAAGGTGCCCGCCTTCTCCAACCAGGACCTGGAAATGGTCTCCTTGTGCAACCCGCTGAAGACTCTCATTCTCTCGGGGACCTACCGCGTGACCACGAAAGGGATGCTGCTGGCCGTGGGTCACCTGAAGCAGGTGAAACGCCTGACGTTACATGGCTGTGACATCAGCAACACAGGGCTATATGCCATCGCTAAGAACCTGAAGGCGCTGCAGCACCTGGGTCTCGCTGGATTCCACCGTCTGGATGAGGGCCTACCCTGCCTGACTGTACTGAAGACCCTGGAGCGCCTTGACTTGTGGCAGTGTGACCAGCTCTCCGCTGACACCATTGTGTCTGTGTGTGCTGAGCTGCCCGCCTTGAAAAGCCTTAATTTGAACGGGTTAGTGTTTGAGGACCAGGGAATTATTAAAATCCGAGAGAGCCTGCCCAACTGTGTCATTACTAATGATTTAGCGGACTTTTCTTCCACATCAGAACTTCACTTCTAAATCAGGCCTTTTCACCTCTGGAAATCCCGCATCCTCACCACCAAATACTAATTCAGGGATGTGGAGAGACTGGAGGGGGGTGGTTCTAATTCGGAGTCTGGTCTCTGGTTCTGTGTACCAGGGCTCAAATCCCCAGCTCTAAAGACTGAGTCCTTTTTCTTCCTGTGCCTTTAATGATTCTCATTGCAACTGAAAGATAGCAGTAATAAACCACAAGTGGTCCCTGGGCGATACAAAGATGCCCCGGTTGTTACGCTCAGATGGCTTTTAAAACTTGGTACTGCCTTTCTTCCGGAGATAACAAAGTGGTTTACAATACATATAAAAACCTCAGGAAAAGAGTGGCAATTCCAAATAGGACAGAAAGAAATTAAAGAGAGGGAAAAATATCAGAGTCCTGGGGAGAAAAGGAGACAAGACTGCAGTGTTGAAGGCCCAGCACTGGATTACACCTATGCAAAACCCAATCCATATATATATATATATTTTTTTTTTTTTGCGAATCCATGTTGTGAGACTGGATGTTACATCTGGAAAAGCTGGGATTGATTCCAAGGCCGTATCTTAAAAATCCCCCGATTGGTCAGGGTGGGGGGGGGGAAACAGTTTAGCACAGGGTGTATGCTACTATTTTCTGTGGTTTCGTGACCCCCCCCCCCCTGTCGGTGACTGATGCTGCGATGAGTGAGTGAATGGAAGGATTGGGGGCCTGGATCATAGCGGATAGAAGTTTATAGTACCAAAGCCCAGCAGACACTGGTTCTATTTGAGCCTGTATCTCGAAGCAGCGGAAAGAAACTGGAATAATATAAGCCCTGAAAGGATGCTGCATGTACAGGGCATAAGGAATTGGTAGCCCGCCTTTCCGCCCAGATGTGGCCATTTGATTTTGCACTTTTTTGATCCGCTGGAAATGGTAACTGGAAACTGCTCCTGGGTTTTTTGTGCCAAGTTTTAAAAAAAATGGATATACCGCTTAAAGATTATCTAAGCGGTGTACATTACATTTAAAAATTAAAAATATGTGCACCCAAAATGCCGTGTCGCTAGCCATGTCAAATGACTGTGGTAACCAGGCCAAATACTTGCCTACAAGACTCAGTCTGAGCCACCCAAGTGGGGGGGAAAATGCTTGCAAACCGGCTTCCTGTTTCTGTAGTCTTAACACAGGTAGCTTTTTAGTTTTCACTTTCCAGCCCATCTTGGACAAATTGCTTTGACCTTGGGCAACCGGGGAGAAGGGGGGAGGTGGGAGGTGGGCGTCAGATTGGTCCGGGGGTCCAGCACACAGTCTGCTCGCTATCCCCACAGCCCAGGCGCCTCTTGCCAGGCTCTGTTTATAAACCAGATGAAACGTATAAATGTGATTTTATGAATAAAACTATTTTTGTTGTAATTTGTACAACAGCCTGTGTGACTTCTCTAGCAGGGCAGACATAATGGGAAGTTTTAATTTTCAGGTGCAGATCCCACAGATCTTTTTAGGCCTGGAAATGTACAATTCCATCAGCCTCCAAATGCATTGGACCCAATATTCTAAGACATGACACCTGAATGTATAAGTGCTTTTTTAAATTAATTTGTATTATAGCACAGAGAGAAACTGTTAAAGCAGTTATTAGAATTTCTCTTAAAATGTGTTGGGACAGATTTAAGGGTCTCATTGTGTAAACTACACTTCCCTCCTTCCCCCTCCGAATCCGCGGTTTCAGCATCTGCGGATTTGGTTATTCGCGATTTTAAAACAAAACACACATTTTCATTTTTCGGGCTATTTTAAGCCCTGTGAGCCCCCACTTAAGCCTTACCTGGTGGTCTAGTGGGTTTTCGGGGCAGGAGTGATCTTTCCACACTCCTGCACCATGCAGATTGTTCACAGGAAATGGCTGCCTTGAGCTCCTGTAGTCTCTCGAGACTATGACGGGAGCTCAAGGCAGCCATTTCCTATGAGCGATCTGCATGGGGCAGGAGCGTGGGAAGATCGCTCTTGCCCCGAAAACCTGCTGGACCACCAGGTAAGGCTTAAGGGGGGCTTACAGGGCTTAAAATAGCCGGGGGGGGGGAAGCGGGGGTTAGGGGCAGAATCGACGTGAATATTATATGCGGTTTTTTAATATTCACGGGCCGGTTCTGCCCCTAACCCCCGTGGATACAGAGGGAGAAGTGTACTTGTGAAGAAAAGAGGAAGGGGGAGTTTGATAGAAACAATTAAATACCTCTGGCAGAAAGATGGAAATTTTGGATAAATAATAATCAAATAAATAATCTTAGATTACTGAATTTTCCAAAGGTACCTTATTGTCTGCTAAAGATACTTTTCCTGTCTTTTCAAAAATATATTATCTTCCTAGAAAAACCTCAGAGGAACAACATCCGGTAGAGGGCGAAGAGACAGATGGATTGAACTACAATCCTGGAAACTTCAACGAAGGAGGTAGCTTTATTAGTAACAGTCGTCCTGCTACCCGACAAGAGTTGGATTTTAAAGTTATACTTCAAAAATAGACACAAAGAATTTAGGGGACAGAGAGTTCAAATATTTCCTGATGTGACAAAAGAAACGCAGAAAACAGTTCTTACTTCTCAAACCAGGGGTTACTGCGATGGATGCTTTAGTCTTATGCCGATATCTATGCAAGTGTATAGTGAAGTACAGATCTTCTAATTATGTATTTTTTGAACCTTCACAGCTAACGGGTTTTCTGTCCATGAAACGTCTTGAAGGGGAGATAGTTACAACTTAGTTAATTAGACTGCTCCTGTGAATCACTTTCAGCAATCCGCGTAATTGGTAAAATTGGTTATACTTATTTAGTTTCTATTCTCACTCAAAATTACCACCTTGGATCCTTAATATGGGACTTTAAAATTGATTAAGCAAATGCGTTATTTTCTAATTGTTCGTTTTAGTTTCCTTTTTGTATATTGCCGATTGTCTTTTTTTTATTTTTATTTATTTATAAGATTTTACATTATTATCAAGCATAACTTGTACAGAAAGTATAATCAAGAAAATATAACATTTAGGTTTAACTTCCAATCCTAATAATGGATCAAAGGAAAAAGGAAAAAAAGAAAACATTTCTTATCTTAATCACACACTAGTCCTCAATTTGAATCCAAGATTAATGAAAAGAGTAATTAAATTGAAGAATAATTTTACAAGGAAAATTTACTGAATCTGTGCTGATGCAGAGCTCATTATCACTTAGGTACAGTTGGTGTTCCACATTCAAGACGTTTCAGAGAAAGAAAAGCAATCAAATGAGCTGGTTCTGCAAAAACATATTTAAAGGAACGATATCTGATGACACATTTACATGGATATCTAAGAAAGAAAAAAGCTCCAATCTGAGTCACACCTGGCTTCAACATTAGGAATTCCCTTCTTCTCTTCTGAGTCTTCCTAGAGACATCAGGAAATATTTGAATATGGAGACCCAGGAAGTCCTTAGACCTATTTTTCAAGAAAAGTTTAAGGATCCAGTCCCTACAGTCAGTAAGAGGGTGGCTGGAGTAGCCAATTCTCTATCTGACTGTTCCAATAAAGTGGAAACGTCCAAGGGTGCTTCCTGCGACATTCCTTCATCTTCTTTCTTTTGAGGATCCTGATTTTTTTTTTGTAGGCAAATAATATACCCTTGTAAGAGGTGGTAAAGAATCCTCAGGTATTGTTAGTATCTCCAGAAAGTAGCGCTTTATCATTTCTCGTGGAGAAATTGATGAAATTTTTGGAAAATTGATTAAACGCAAATTATTAGCCCAAGTCTATTTTCAAGATCTTCCAGTTTTGTTTTCATAATTAAATTATCTTTAACAAGTAGATCTTGATTACTTTTAATTGTTTTAAGTTCCTTGTTTTCTTCTTGTATTTCGGACTCCAGTCTCAGCACATCCTTGCGATAAGGCGGCCTCCAGAATTGCACACAGTATTCCAGGTGGGGCCTCACCATGGATCTATACAATGGCATAATGACTTACGACTGACGAAACCCCTTCGTATGCAGCCCATGATTTGTCTTGCCTTGGACGAAGCCTGCCAATCAAGTGGAGCAGGCTTCGTCCAAGGCAAGACAAATCATGGGCTGCATACGAAGGGGTTTCGTCAGTCGTAAGGCGGAAGTCATTATGCCATTGTATAGATCCATGGTGAGGCCCCACCTGGAATACTGTGTGCAATTCTGAAGGCTGCATTATCGCAAGGATGTGCTGAGACTGGAGTCAGTGCAAAGAATGGCCACCCGGATGGTCTCGGGACTCAAGGATCTACCATACGAAAAACGGCTTGACAAATTACAGCTATACTCGCTCGAGGAGCGCAGAGAGAGGGGGGACATGATCGAGACGTTCAAGTATCTTACGGGCCGCATCGAGGCGGAGGAAGACGTCTTCTTTTTCAAGGGTCCCGCGGCAACGAGAGGGCATCCGTGGAAAATCAGGGGCGGGAAACTACGAGGTGACACCAGGAAATTCTTTTTCACTGAAAGAGGTGGTTGATCACTGGAATAGTCTTCCACTACAGGTGATTGAGGCCAGCAGCGTGCCTGATTTTAAGGCCAAATGGGATCGGCACATGGGATCTATTCACAGGGCAAAGGTAGGGGAGGGACATTAAGGTGGGCAGACTAGATGGGCCGTGGGCCCTTATCTGCCGTCTAGTTCTATGTTTCTATATCTTGCTTTAATAAATTAATTTCTCCTTTCTGGATTTTTATTTCTTGATCCAAATATTTTATTTGCGGATTAAGGGAATTCCCTAAATTAGATACTAAGTCCCATAGAGAATCTAAAGTGACTTCAGAGGGCTTGTCAGGTGGAATAAACGTAACTTGTGTCTTTAAATGTTGTTCACTTGAGTGCTTTACCTCTCTGAAGTCCTGAGTTCCTTCAGCCAACGTTGTCCCAATCGCTGGTTCTTTCCAGAGGAGAGAATCACTCTGGGTTGTTCCCTGTAACGAGCCCTCCAACGAACTGGCCTCTCGGGGGGAGAACACTTCCTCTTCGGGTGTGCTCTCTCCTCGCGTTGAACTGGCTCCCAGCGCTTGTGGCTGAAGCGGAGGCATCCTTACGTCGGGGCTCAGCGTGATGTCAAGCCCTTGAGGAGACCCCGCAGCACTACTCTCTGCCGGGACACTCGCAGGGCGATTCCCCGACGCTTCCTGCTCGCTCAGAAGTCGCCGAAAAATGTCGTTGACGGTAGGCACCGGGGCTACCGAACGTCGGGAGGCTCCACCGACGCTTCTGCCCCTTCTTTTCGGCATTTTAGCCGACAGCTCTTAAGGTAAATGGACTATCCACGGCGTCCTCCCAGCAGTCAGATAACAGTAGCGGCCATCTTGGATCCCATTGCCGATTGTCTTGATCATACTCTGTACAAGAAGTTATTCTTGATAATTTGTTCAATAAATAAATAAATACCTCTGTGGCATAAATAGACAGGAAGTGAGTCTCTTTCAACGGAAAGGAAGCTCTGGAAAGAGGGGCAGAGGGTGAAGGTGAAAGGGGACAGACTCAGGGGTAACCCGAGGAAATACTTCTTCGCAGAAAGGCTGGCGAATTCATGGAACTGGGGGAGACAAAGATTCTGAGCTCAAGAAAGCTTGGGCCGGGCATAAGGGCGAGGAAGGCACGGTAGATGGGCAGACTGGATAGGTTGCAGGGTCTTTACTGTCATTCCTCCTCCGCAAAGCACATTGGCTACCCATCACTCATCTCCTCGCCTTTAAAACAAACAAACAAAAACTCTAACCAACCAGCGTTCATAGATAAACTCATCATCCAGGACCCTCCGATCTAACAGTCAAAACCTACTTTCCATACCGTCAACACGATACCACTCGCAAATCCACTTTTTCAGTCCCATTAGATCTTCGATTAGAGAAATTTAAAGCCAAACTTAAAACTTTTCTCTTTAAAGACGCTTTTACTCTCTAGAACCTTTAATTCTTGTGAAGCCTTGAAACATCAAACGCTTCTTCTGAAGCGATCCCCATCCTAATGTCTTACCACTCCTCAGTTACCTTCCTTTTTTTACTCATTTTACTTGGATGTATTTTTAAAAACCTTCCCCTCCCCAACTTCCCTTTTGTTCCATGTACGTCAATGTGAATCCGTCTAGTATTTTTAATATTTGATAAAATATTGCTTTTATTTACCTATTTTAATTGTTTTCTACAATCTTTTTATAATGTGCACCGTTTAGACACTTGTTTTGATAGAGAGTATATCAAAAAGAAAGAAACTTGAATTGTGGATAGGTAATGTATTGGACAGGTTAATGGTTAGTTCACTCATCAACAAGCGTAAACACACACACTTATGACACGATGAGAGAGTTTCCAAGTATGTGCGTACATTATAAAATTCGCTAATCTCTGTCCATAGATGCAAACGTTCATTTGAAGTTAGGCACAGTTTCTGCCGAGATACACAGGTGCCTACTTATCCTCCTAAAAACCAGACACCTTGTTCTTAAAGTGCTCTCTATGTATAAGGACATAAGCGTGACCTTTACTACGACAGACTGAAAGTCCATCAAGCCCAGCGTCCTGTTTTCAGCCGTGGCCAATCCAGGTCAGAAGTATCTGGCAAGATCCTGAAAGAGTAAAACAGATTTCATACTTTTATTGCCCTAGAAATAAGCAGTGGATTTCCCCGAGTCCATGTTAATAATGGCTTATGGAATTTTAAGAAATTAGCCAAACCTTTTTTTTTTTTTTAACCCTGCTAAGCTAATAGCTTTCACCACATTCTTTGGTAACGAATTCCGGAGTTTAATTACATGTTGAGTGGAAAAAAATATATATTCTAATTTATTTAAAAGTTTTACTACTTGGTAGCTTCATTGCATGACTTATAATCCTAATATTTTTGGAAAGGGCAAGAGAGTCATGTGTACCCACTCCACTCAGTATTTTATAGACCTGTCATATCTCCCCTGAGCTGTCTTTTCTCCAGGCTGAAGAGCCCTAGCCACTTTGGCCTTTCCTCATCCCCTCTTTATCATAGAATGAGGGGCCGAGGTGGCGTTTACTGTTTGTATAAACCATACGTGGGTATGCCAGTCTTTGGTTGCTATATATATAAGCTGTGCTGCCCAATAACCAGGTAGAATTCAGATGCTATGGTAATTTATGTAAGCAGCAAGGTTTGGCACCTCTGTGAGGAATGTGTGAATAATTTGATACATCTAAGGTGAGACATTTGCAAATTCTTCCCTCTACGTGTTGCAGAAAATGGACCTTTTTGCTAGAGTTGCCAGTTCCTCCCTCAGGCTGGTAAATCTCTGACTAATATCGCTTGTCAAACGAGAGATTGCCTGCCATTGTGCAAACACACCTGGAAAGTAACTGACGCCACGGCTGCTGCCTCCCCTTCCCCCAAGACTTTGATAATGATTTTCTTACAAAGAAACTGCAGTTCTTGAACACCGCAACCCTGCAAGAGAGAGGCGAGCAGGTGCTTCCTGAGAGCCTGGTGTCCGGGGAGGTGGAGACAGTGTAGTTACTTACCTGTAACGCAGGTTCTCCGTGGACAGCAGGATAGTCAGCCACAACCCTGCAAGAGAGAGGCGAGCAGGTGCTTCCTGAGAGCCTGGTGTCCGGGGAGGTGGAGACATACGACTCCAAGAATACCCTGATCTACCCTGTTAGGATGTCACAGCCCTGTGTGCAGTAAAGGTGGGGACCCTGTTTCCTGTTAACCCATCTGGGTGATTAAGAGCGTAAGAACAGCCTTCCTGGGTCAGACCAATGGTCCATCTGGCCCAGTATCCCGTTTTCACGGAGGCCAATCCAAGTCGCAAGTACCTGGCAAAAACCCAAATAGTAGTAGCATTCCAGAATCTCAAAGAATAAGTGAGATTCCAGAATCCCAAAAAGTAGCAACATTCCGTATGGAAGCCCCAAATAGTAGCAAGGTTCCATGCTATCAATCCCAGGGCAAGCAGTGGCTTCCCCATGTCTGTCTCAACAGCAGTGTATGGGCTTTTCCTCCAGGAACCAGCTTTGAGCAGGCTGACCTTGAGGTGCCCTTCCTGCCTCTGGGGTAAAGGTGGGGGGCAGCGCAGTGACTTCCTTGCTTCCTCCTGCCGGAGGGTTTGAAGACAGACCTATGATTAATTTTTTATTCTAACTATACTCTGTTTTTCCTTGATTGTAAACCACTTTGGATGACTCTGGTCACTAAAAAATATTGCTGTATAACATCCTTATGCTTCAACTGCATCTCTAAGCATCCTTGCTCTGTACTAATCTGTTCACCATAAACTGTGCTGTAAATCACCTTAAACCTTTGTAGGCATAAATCCCAGATTAGATTAGATTCATACACAGCTATCTGGTTAGAGGAGGGAGGTTCCGGTCCCCCTCCCAGCAAGCAAAAGAGAGCGCAGAACCCAGAACTGCAGACGCTGGCAAAAAAAACCCTGCCTGGGTTAAAAATGTGCTCATGGCGCCACAAAAACCTCTTGTTTCCGGAAACTAGAAAAAATAGGAAATGCAGAAAAAAGGGTAAATTTAAGAGTGAATTATGGGCAATTCTGCTGAATGGGCAGGATTGGCTTTGTGGTCCATCGCAATGCTTCTGCTTTTTAAACTTTACTTAGCAATGTAGGGGGTAATAGTTCCCCCATCTGCTGATTATGGTTAGTTTCTGGTCTACATCTGGAAATGTTTACTAATTTTATTAACTATTACCTTGTAAAGTACATACACTATCATCCCACCCCCTGCTATCATTCCTCACCCTGTATCCCCTCTACTCTCCAGTAAGAACATCATCCTATGCTCCCTACACCCCAGTAATAACTATCACCCCAACCCTCCTATCGCTCCTCACCCTAAGTCCTGAATATCAGCATACAATAACGTACTAAGAGCTCTTCCCCCTGATGAACAGGGGCACCTGGGTGAGCTCCGAGGATCAAGTGAATACTTGAGAAATCAGCTTGCATTTCCAGAAGTAAATCTAGACTAAATCTTAAGAACATAACAGCAGCCATACTGGGTCAGACCAAAGGTCCATCTAGCCCAGTCTCTGTTTCCGTCACAACACCTGGGGCAAACCCAAATAGTAGCAAGATTCCATGCAACTGATCCCGGGACAAGCAGTGGCTTCCCCCATGTCTGTCTCAATAACAGACTATGGACTTTTCTTCCAGGAACTTGTCCAACCCTTTCTTGAACCCAGTTACACTAACTGCTGTAACCACCTTCTCTGGCAACGAGTTCCAGAACTATTCTTTGTGTACATAAGAATTGCCGCTGCTGGGTCAGACCAATGGCCCATCCTGCCCAGCCTTCCGCTCACGCGGCGGCCCCAAGGTCAAGACCAGTGCTCCAAATGAGTCCAGTCTCACCAGTTTAGCATGAACTTGTCCAACTTTGTCTTGAAACCCTGGAGGGTGTTATCCCCTATAACAGACTCCGGAAGAGCGTTCCAGTTTTCTACCACTCTCTGTTTCTTTTAAAAGTATTCCAATGTAATTTCATGGAGTGTCCCCTGGCTTTTGTATCATGAGGAACAAAATGTAGTTTGGAAGATTAGTTCATAGAGTGCCAAATCTCTGTGGAAGTGCTCTGTAAAATTCATGTCCAGCTTTCTGATTCAATACAAAATGGTATGGTCTAGAAGGGGATCCATGTAGCACACTAGAACACAATAAGAAAGGCAGCATCCGATAAACTGTTGGATAGAAATGTACCCAACCACTGGTCATTACTTTTGGGGCATCTGTTTGCACACATTTTTAAAGACATTTTCTACTTCAGATTCTTCTGTAAACAGCCTTCAACTCATAACCCTACTCCCTCTGCTCACCACCCTAGCCAGCAGTTTAACCCTCCCCTCTAACTGTAACCCCTATTCTGGCATCCTGTTTGTCTGGATTGTTTAGATTGCAAACTCACTCGAGTAGGGACTGTCTTCTCTGTGACTCTGTACAGCGCTGCATATATCTGGTAGTGTTACAGGAAATCATTCATAGTAGTAGTGTGAAGAGTTTCAGTCTTTGAGAAGCAGAGCTGAGATTGTGATGTCATAATGCCTCATTCCACCAATAAGAGACAACCTCATCAGTGATGTCACAGTGGCTCAATTATCCTGTACTCCCATCAGGCTATATGCTGGAAATGAAGACAGGAAACTGACAGGGTTGACGGTCAGTCTAGAAGAGGTATGTAGGCAGATTGATAGGCTTAAGAGCGATAAATCCCCGGGACCGGATGGCATCCATCCAAGGGTCATCAAGGAACTGAAAGGGACCATAGCTGAACTGCTTCAACTAATAGCCAATCTGTCGATCAAATCGGGAAAGATTCTGGAAGACTGGAAGGTGGAGAATGTTACACCGATCTTCAAGAAAGGTTTGAGGGGAGATCCGAGAAACTACAGACCGGTGAGTCTGACTTCGGTACCGGGAAAGATGGTAGAGTCGCTGATAAAGGACCGCATCATTAATTACCTTGACGGACACGGACTGATGAGGACCAGTCAGCACGGTTTTAGCAAAGGCAGATCGTGTTTGACGAATTTGCTGCACTTCTTTGAGGGAGTAAACAGATAGATAGACAAGAGCAATCCGGTCAATATTGTATATCTGGATTTTCAGAAGGCATTTGACAAGGTTCCGCATGAACGACTACTTTGGAAAATTGCGAGCCATGGAATCGAGGGTTAAATACTCACGTGGATTAAAAACTGGCTGGATCATAGGAAACAGAGAGTGGGGGTAAATGGACAATACTCAGACTGGAAGAGCGTCACCAGTGGGGTGCCGCAGGGCTCGGTGTTTGGACCCGTGCTCTTCAACATCTTTATAAATGATCTAGACATTGGTACGACGAGTGAGGTGATGAAATTTGCGGACGATACGAAGTTATTCAGAGTAGTGAAGCCACAGGGGGATTGCAAAGATCTGCAACGTGACATAATTAGGCTTGAGGAATGGGCATCAACATGGCAGATGAGGTTCAACGTGGATAAGTGTAATGTGATACATGTCGGTAACAAAAATCTCATGCACGAATACAGGATGTCCGGCCGGTACTTGGAGAGACCTCCCAGGAAAGAGACTTGGGAGTTCTGATCGACAAGTCGATGAAGCCGTCCACGCAATGTGCGGCGGCGGCAAAAAGGGTGAATAGAATGCTAGGAATGATAAAGAAGGGGATCACGAACAGATCGGAGAAGATTATCATGCCGCTTTACCGGGCCATGGTGCGTCCTCACCTGGAGTACTGCATCCAGCACTGGTCGCCGTACATGAAGAAAGATACGGTACTACTCAAGAGGGTCCAGAGAAGGGCAATAAAGATGGTTATGGGGTTGGAGGAGCTGCCGTACAGTAAAAGATTAGAGAAACTGGGCCTCTTCTCCCTCGAACAGAGGAGATTGAGATGAGACATGATCGAAACATTCAAGGTACTGAAGGGAATAGACTTAGTAGATAAAGACAGGTTGTTCACCCTCTCCAAAGTAGGGAGAACAAGAGGGCACTCTTTAAAGTTGAAAGGCGATACAGGAAATTCTTCTTCACTCAGAGAGGGTAGAAAACTGAAACGCTCTTCCAGAGTCTGTCGTGGGGGAAAACACCCTCCAGGGATTCAAGACAAAGTTAGACATGTACGCAGGTAGGACTAGTCTCAGGGCGCTGCTCTTTGACCAAGGGCCGCTGCATGAGCGGACTGCTGGCCACGATGGACCACTGCTCTGACCCAACAGCGGCAATCCTTATGTTCTTATGAGAAGGGTTATAAAGTGAAGAACTAGGATTGGAACTGGGCAGATTTACATGGTGTGTGTCCATTCAAAATTAAGCTGTCTTCTGTATAGTTGGGTGGAGTAGCAAGAAAAAAATTTGTCTTCTCAGAATTAAGCCACATCTTCCGAGAGAGGGGGGTGAGACCAGCAGGGAAGCCAGGTCTAATGCTGGTCCACAATAACCTTCAAATGGACCAGCCCAAGAAATGTCAACAAGAATCCTCAAAGACAATAATTCCCCTTTTTTTTCACAATCCTGGTTTCAGTTCCCTGAAAGTGCTGAATTACTTCTGGTTTCAGGGTCTCCTCCTTGCCTCCACATCCAGCTGTCGTATAACCTCTAGAGGCGATAGCTCGGTGTAGCTTTATTAGCAAAAATCTAGCCCAGAAGCAGGTGGCACTTGACAGACCAACAGCTTTAGTGGGGAGTCTCCCGGGCATAAACCTTTGAGGACAAGAGCCTGTTCCTCTGTTGGGCTCAGTACTTGTGAGGATGGATGCAGATACCCCTGTGGCACATGAGAGGCTCATGGATGAGGTGATCATACTTGGAGGTATGGATTCCCTCTTATCAATATCAGATAATAGGGGCAGGCGGACTCCAGTCCCAATTTGAGCCCATTTCCACTGATTAGTGTGGTAGTCTGGCTTCCCTCAGTGTTCGAGATTTAGCCTGCTGAGGGGAAAGACAGTGAGCCGGTAACCCCCCCCCCCCCCCCTGGAAAAAAAAAAAAAATCAGTGGGGCATGCTGACTGAAAAATCCAGCTGTCATTATGTTCCCAAGCAAAACCGCAAAATGCCAGGAATTCTGCCTGTTTTATCATTCCCTCGCTGAGAAATTCCCTAACCCCTGTTTGTCTGTTTTATTAGCTTGTAAGCTCTACTGAGCAGGGATTGTCTCTCACATGTTTAATGTACAGTGCTGTGTACATCTGGCAGCGCTTGTAGACATGATGAGTAGTAGAATATCTTGCTTCTGGTTTCCCAAGAATTACCGGCAGCCAAATTATAAGAATGAATTAGGGAAAAAGTATTAGAGGAGACTCTGGCAAAATGCAGAAAGTACCGGGGCTGAAAATTCCAGAATAGACTCCCCCAAAAATGCAGAGTTACTAGAGAGGACTCAAGCACAGGGTTGAAAATACCAGAGGAGACTCTAGTAAAGTACAGAGAGAGTTTTAGGGCTGAAGATACCAGAGGAGAGCCCAGAGGGGACACTGGTACAATGAGCACAGGGGCTGAAAATGCCAGAGACTTGGTGGGTGCCCCAGCTTTTCTTGTTCTGAGATCCCGAGGATAGGGACTGTGATGGGTAAGAAGGGGAGGGGGGGGGGCAGTTCTTGGAAACCAAATTTCAAAAGGATTTACCCACCAGCCGTGTCAATGTTTTAAAAACTGGCTCCGAATGATGAGAATCGGCAACTGGGACATGAGCACGTGACTCCATGGTCCCAGTGGTTTAGATGGGATCAATTTTAGTCCAAACTCACAATTTGCTCTTCCTGGTTTCTCCGCAGATCGTGGGCCACCTCCAAGCAGGATCCGATCTCTGTATCCCTTGTACGGACTTCTGGGGATCGCTTACATTTTCATCTTTGTCCTGTGCCTGGTCTCCTTCTCCAGAGGTTTGAGCTTAATTCTCCCCCTCCCTTCTATAAATCCTCTTGATTGCACAACCTCTCGTCATCTCATCAGAGGTCATCATGCATCTGGCTTTCATCAGGCTTCCATTAGCCACTGCCCTACTGTTTCATCTGTTTCTCCTCAGGAGCACGTTTAGTCCTTGTGTTCTCCTTTCTTCTCTAGCTCTTATCAGGGACCCAACAGCCCCTGTTCATCTTCCTTCCATTTGGCTCTCATCAGGGATTCTTCCTGTTTCTTGAAAAGTCATTGGTACTGAGGTTGGAGGTGTACAAATAATGTTATTTTTCTTACACTGTAGTCTCCCGGGCACCCAATCCTGCCAGCAGGAATGAAACCATCCCGGAACTGGCGGACATGAAAAACAGTGGTGAGAAGGTCACAAGAATGCTAAGCACCCGTGAAAGGGTGACCGCTTGCTCGGAGAGCACAGTGAGATCCCTGCACCCAAGAGCTTACCAGTTGCTTTCAGGTCACGTACACTAAACCCTAATTCTATATTCTTAGTATCCAAACATATGCATCGTTCGCATGCTAAGATTATAGAATTCTAGCAGTTAGTGAGATTCTAAACTGGATGAGATTTATGTTGGGGGCTCATAAAATGATAGGGATAAAGCTGAACTCATAATTTACCCCTGCATCTCCGATAAATTCAGGGCCGGCTCAACAATTGCACCAGGCGAGGCCCTGGCCCAGGGCACCGGTGATAAAGAGCGCTAAAATCCCAGTTCGGTCCACCTTGAGACTCCTGGAGGGATAGATGTCGGACTGGGATTTCAGTGCTCTTTATCACCAGTTGTACTGGGATTTTAGAGCCTCACCTGGTCCAGTAGGAGAAGGGGACTTGAGAGAGAGGGGGAGGTACTGGATCATGGCTGGGGGGGGGGGGGAATGGAGGGTGAAATACCAATTGGGGGAGGGGGGGTTACCACTGAAAAGGTTGACTCAGGGTGCCCTAGTCCCTTGAGCCAGCCCTGGACAAATGATCTAAAACAATTTTTTTTTTTTTTTTTAAGATTAGACAGTTTTTAATTATATGCGCTCCTTGTTAAGTGTTCAAACCTTTAAAACGTTTTTTTTTTTGGGGGGGGGGGTTAGGACTGTTTGCTCCATCAATGTTGCTTCCTCAACTGGTTTATTGCAACTCTCGATATCAGTGTCTCGCAAACATTTTTCCGCCGCGGCACTCAAAACTCAGGGACGCGTCCCACAGGGCCTCTAAGCATGCGCAGACATCAATCGGTGATGTCACATGCAGGCACACGATGTCCTCGCGTCGACGCCCGCACATGCCCAGAGGCCCTGTAGACACGGCCGTGAGCTCAGGAGCCTTCCAAAACCCAGACAAACTGCAATCCCTCCATCGCCCGGAAGGAGAGGCTCTGGTGCCGGCAGTGACCGACTCGTCTCCTTCATGGCACACCTGCAATCTCACCGCAGCACAATGGCATATAGTTTTCATTACACTGCTCAATATAGTAGGGCTGCGGTCAATTTGCCAAACACAAAATCTGTTTTGCTACTTGAGATCTTGCCGGGTACTTGAGACCTGGGTCGGCCACTGTTGGGCTTGATGAACCTTCGGTTTGTCTTATGTTCTTATGTGAGCCAAGCAAAGGACAATGAAGCCATTGTGACCTCACTGCTGAGGTTGGCTCTTAGGCATTGGTGGAATGAGGCATTATGACATCACAATCTCAGCTCTGGAATGTTGCTACTCTTTGGGTTTTTGCCTTGTACTTGGGACCTGGGTTGGCCACTGTTGGAAAGAGGGCTTGATGGACCTTCGTTCTGTCCCAGTATGACAATTTTTGTGTTCTTAATGTTGGTCAACCAATGCAAACATTTTAATAATGAGAAACCCTTATCTAATCTGGATTTAAAGAATACTGGGCTTGATGGACCTTCAGTCTGTCCCAGTACATCAACTCTTATGATCTTAAACATAGGAGTCAACTTTTCCAAATAATTGGGGGGTTCTAAATCCATCACAAATGACCCCTCCTTGGATATAACAAAGACATTTGCTCAAGTCCCCATAACACCCACAGAGCTGGCACCTGTTATTTTAAAGATTAGTGTCCGTTTCTTCTTTCCAGTTTATGCTGTTTCTGAAAAGGCCGAAGCCCTGAAATCCGAGTTTGGAACCGATTTCGATGAGTTGCATCTCAAAGGTAAGATTCTAAGATTGTGTAGAGATCCCAGCCACCTTTCCTTCTGCAGGTCCTGCCAGAGAACCACCCTGTGGCTTTTTCAGGTAGCCATCACCTACCCTACCAGTTTTCCCTCTACTTGGACATGCTCATTTCCTGGCTCCCCCTGGGGCTGCATGACTTGATCCTACCATGGAGAACACTAAGGCAACACTTGACCATCTGCGCTTACACCAGATCCCTGTCATGCTGCTCACCAACCTGGCTAATATAGCTATATTTTTCCTGAATGCTCAATACACTTATCCCTAGAGTTACCATATTTTAGTCCGGAAAATCCCGAGCGCATGACACGCCCTGTTCTGCGCCAGCCCTGACCACTTCTACCTCCCAACCTGCCACATTCTTAAGCTATTTAGTCCTATGTTAAAAAAAATTCTGAGATGAGCCACGATAGCCTTGTATTAGTTCAAGGCGTGAATGACCCATGGGTGTGATGGGACAAATGTGTGTGCTCTCAGAGCTCAGTATTAGAGAATGACACGGTGGTTGTTACCCGCGAGTAGCTGCGAGTAACCTGCCGAAACGGGGAGAGAAAAAGGAGTAGTCACTGTGGGGACAGGGACAAGGCCATTCACCGCCCCGTGGAGCGGTGAATAATCTTGTCTCCACTGTGAAGCCAGCACAGATCACGCGGTCCAGCATCCCCCACCCGATCGCCGCATCCCATGTCCTGCCATCTCCCTCCCTCCACCTCACCTAAGGTGCCTACCGAATCTGACTTTAATTCTTCTCCCAGCCAGCACGCTTTCAATAAGCCGCGCGTGCACAGCTGCTTAAATTGTTGAATCTCCTCCTCTGACGCAACAAAACAGGAAGTTGGGTCAGAGGAGAATATACAACAGCTCAAGCAGCCGTGTGCATGGCTTATCGAAAGCCGTGGCTGGGAGAAGAATTAAAGTCGGACTCTGCAGGCACCTAAGGTGAGGTGGAGGGAGGGAGATGGCAGGACACGGCGATTGGCTGAGAGGGGCTTCTGGACTGCGTGATCCGTGATCACGCATGTTCCCTCACACTAGGAAGGAGGGAGTGGACAGTGGTTGCGGGGACGGGACAGGGACAAACTTTTTCCCCCGTGTCATTCTCTACTCAGTATCATGTCTTCTCTGTATAAAATTATAACGACACTCCCCTTTTATTTAAAATTTTTATTTTTATAATTGTTAGTTGCCAATAAACTTGGTAAAAATAAAATTGATTATAAATGACCTCATGTCATATCTCACTGCATTTAGGGGTCATTTTATTAAGATACACTAAATGCTAAGACATCCATTATATGCCTATGGGCATCTTAGTTTTAAGAGGACCCCTTAGTGTTGCTCCGTGAGTGGGGATGAAGATCACAAAATAAATCATATGGAGGAATACATTTTGTAAATATGCTTTTTAAGTTGGACATCTGGTGATGACAGTGGGAAGGGAATATGAGTTTCAGGGGTCGGGAGAGAAGGCCGACGTTTTAGGAAAGAGACTTGGAGTAGGCCAACGACATTCTTAAGACTTGGTTTCTTCTACAGTTCAGAACATCAGCAGTAGAGCAGATACCAGCGAGTCAGATTTGTCCTCTTTGACGTCAGAAGGTAAGAGATGTTTCGCCAACAGATCATGTCCCAGATTGTTGCTAATTGCGTTGAATTATTACGTCTTTGTTGCTCAATCCAGACTTGAGTGTCAGATTCCCTCTGTCTACAGATACCTTGAGCTATCATGAGTAATTTCAGAAAAAAAGAGAAAGTGAGCGGCCGAGCTACTGGTCTTCAATGAAGGCTGGAGTAGGCCTGGCTTCTCTTCCTCCCCTCCCTCCAACAAAAGGCAGGAACTACAAATCCTTAAAAGCAAAGGAAAGGAGGGGATTAATTCTAGGAATGGCTCAATCTGTCTCCTCACCAGACTTGATCAAGAAAAAAATGATCCACAGATGTCACAGGAAGACCCTGTGAATGGAGAAAATAGAGGGAGGGAGGGGGATAAGAGCATGTTTGTGGTCTAAGAACATAAGCAGTGCCTCTGCTGGGTCAGACCAGAGGTCCATCACGCCCAGCAGTCCGCTCACGCGGCGGCCCATCAGGTCCAGGACCTGTATAGTAATCCTCTAGCTATACCCTTTTCCTTCAGGAAATTATCTAATCCCTTCTTGAACCCCCAAAACCGTTCTCTGTCCTATCACACCCTCTGGGAGCGCATTCCAGGTGTCCATCACCTTTTGGGAGTCAAGGGCTCCTGGCTGGTTAAATCACTTGTTTGGGGTTATCTACTGAGTTTAGCAGTCAAATCAAACCACATAAGTCAGTCCTATCTTCATATAGTGCCACTTAGGCGGTGAAGTGCTGAATATCACACATAGCCAGCTGCGTGAACTCAGATATTCAATGACAGTGCCCTGAGAAGGCCCGGCTTTGAGTATCTGGGAATAAGTCTTCCGGCAGCTAAAAAAAACCCCACTTACTGTGGCTCACTGAACATTGACCCTTCAGTTACCATGTTGGCCAATAAAATGATCAAAGAGTTACGAATTAGCTCACATCTCAGTGTCCTAAAACAATTCAGAACATAAAAAGGAACAAACGGTGGTCAATAGATATTTTTTAGGATGATATCTGGTAGTACCATTGGGATGAGAATGTTTGTAAGGGGTTGGGAGGGAAGGTTGACATTTAAAGAGAGAGACTTGGAGTAGGCATCCATTAAAACTTTTCTTCATTCAATGTGTAATTAAATGTCTGGCAACAAATTCCAGAAATGTGGTGAAAGCAGTTAGCTTAGCAGAGTTTAAAAAATGATTTGGATAATTTCCCAAAACAGAAGTCCATAAGCCTTTACTAAGATGACACTTGGGGAAATCCACTGCTTATTCCTAGGATAAGCAGCATAAAATCTGTTTTACTCTTTGAGATCTTGCCAGATACAGGTCCCTGGGTTGGTCACTGTTGGAAATAGGATTCTGAGTTTGATGGACCTTTGGTCTGCCCCAAGATAGCAATTCTTATGTTCTTATGACACTCGATAATATTTCAGGGAAATACTTTTAAAACCAATAGGAGGAAATATATCTTTTTTTTAATTCTTTATTTTCATTTTATAGTATTGACATAATTATTAGTCAAAACAAAGAAATAGTACAATACCAGTTCAAACTTTTAAGATGAGACAATAATCAAATAACAAAAATTTACATTAGAAAAACAAAAGAGTTTCTTTTCTCATCATAAAGGTAAAGCATTAAACCAAAATATAAAATTTACTGGATTGTTACATTAGACCTCAATTAAAGGGGGAGAAAGCAATACAATAGCTGAATCCTCTTTGAACAATACAAAGAAAATAAAAGATGGCAGCTAAGAGAGAACAAGAACCTTACTGATGAGCTGACTTGAAACAGAAGTTCTCACTAATTTAGTCATAAATGGTACATCTTTAAACTTAAAAAAACAATTTAAGCATCCATTCCCTGTCAGAGTCGATGGCAAATTGTACAAGTAGCGTAGCAGATGCCGGTATCTCTTCACCAGACCTCTCCAAGGAGGAAATATTTTTTATACTCAAAAAAATAGTTAAGCTCTGGAACTCATTGCTGGAGGATGTAGTTAGCATAACTAGGTTTAAAAAAAGGTTTGGACAAGTTCATAGTCTGCTATTGAGATGGACATGGAGGAAGCCACTGCATGTCCTGGGATCTGTAACATGGAATCTTGCTACTCTTTGGGGATTCTGCATGGAATGTTGCTACTATTTGAGGTTCCAGAATCTTGCTACTATTTGGGTTTCTGACAGGTACTTGTGACCTGGATTGGCCACTGTTGGAAACAGGATACTGGGCTTGATGGAGTTTTGATCTGTCCCAGTATGGCAACTCTTATGTTCTTATGATTTGGTTTCTTCTACAGTTCAAAAAACCTCCAGCAGAGTTGAGGCCATGGGCTCGGACTTGTCCTCTTTGAAGTTACAAGGTAAGAAATGTTTCACCAGTAGAATGTACACCATCAAATCCCAGTATGCTGCTGGTTGGATTGAATTACTTCTCTTCTTTGATGTACAATCTTGTTTTCCCTAAGTCAGGAAGGATGGCCTAGATTAGAATGTCAACCTCCCTATGTCTATATTGTAGATACCTTAAGGTTTCTTGGGTAAATTCAGTAAAAGCTAATCAGGTTGAGAGATATTTGGGATGAGTTTGGATGGACTGAAGTGGAAGTTAATTTTGGGTTAAGGATGAATGTTATTAGCCCTATGTTCAGGTTGCATTGGGTTAGAGTTGCATGGTTTAGAACTGGGTTCAGGTTGGGTTTAGGTCATCATGGTATTAGGTTACAATAGGGTTCAGATTGGATTGCATTGAAGACCAGAGTGGCTTGAATAGGTCAAGATTAGGTTAGAGCTGAGCTAAGGTTTGATTGGTGTCAGTCTTAGGGTTCAACTGAATTTATGTCAGGAGTTATGTTATGCGAGATTGACCCTGAGCAAATCACTCAAACTGAGCCTTCATATAGTAGCCCATATGAATAACGTGTTCATGGATAATCCTAGATAGTGAAATGTGTGCAAGTAGAGTATCTTCAAGAAACTGTTTCAGACTTGTAGTTTCTGTTTCTTCATTTTTTTCCCCAGTTTCAGTGCTTTCTTCCCAATTTTTGAAAATGAAAAAACTTTTGGAGGTCGGTAAGTCAATGGTCTTGGTTTCCTCTGATGTCAGGGCCCAAGCTTTTGAATTTTCAACTCTCAGGAAAACAAAAGGTATCTCAGTTACCTCTTTATCATCTGTGCACAAGACATGATGGGGAGAGTAGTGGTGAGAAGGGGAGGGCGGAATGGAAGAATGGAAGGGAGAATGAAGAACATCAGAAGGAAAGGAGAAGAGAGACGATTAGGGATGAAAGAAAGAAGAGAAGAATGCTAGTGGCCGAGAAGGGAGTGGGGAGAGGGGCTGAGAAGGAGGAGGGCCAGGAGGGGTGACCCGTAGGAGGTGCAAGACAAAACGGAAGGCAATATGGATTCATTTCAAGCAAATGTTGTACATAAGAACATGTCCCACTGACATCAGTTAAAAAAAAAAAATAATAATAATCATGGTAAATATTTAAACAAAACATAGCATATCCCGGGAATATCCTGGAAGCCACCCTACCTGGGAATAGGAGACGGTTCCGGGCTGCTGGAGGAACCTCAGCAAAGGAAAAATTCTTGCCCTCACTCCCGTCATGAGACTGCTTCGGTTTAAGCAAATGCTGAAGTGTGGCAGACATGTGGGTTCAAATCCCAAACCTGCTTCTTTATGCCATCCGAGTTGGGGGTGTTGTGGGAGGGGCGGGGCCCACACTGGGATCCATAGACAGCTGTAGATTGGAGCCACTTTCATTCCCCCCCCCCCAAAGTAGTTTAAAATGGTATCTATTTAGACCACTATTGCTATCTGATAAGCAGCACAGGGCATTGGGAAAGCAGTGACTAGCTGATGCCTTCTAGAGGCCAAAGAGTTTTGGAGGTGAACAGAGCCATGAAAGAGAGGAGAGGGAGAAGCAAAGGGACAAAAGTCAGAGGTGGTGGGAGCGTGGGGGGGCACAAGTGAGGGGACTGGTTTTTTTTTTTACTGCATCAAGATTTACAAAGACTAAGGGGCACTCAATGAAGTTACAGGGAAATACTTTTAAAACCAATAGGAGGAAATATTTTTTCACTCAGAGAATAGTTAAGTTCTGGAACGCATTGCCAGAGGATGTGGTAAGAGTGGATAGTGTTTGGACAAGTTTCTGGAGGAAAAGTCCATAGTCTGTTATTGAGAGAGTCATGGGGGAAGCCACTGCTTGCATGGAATGTTGCCACTCTTTGGGATTCTGGAATCTCTCTTACCCTGGGATTCTGGAATGTTGGGTTTCTGCTGGATGCTTGTGACTTGGATTGGACTCCATGAGGATGGGCCACTGGTCTGACCCAGTAAGGTTATTTTTATGTTCATCTATAATTGCTATAAAACTTTTCTCCCACCCCCATTTCCCCCAATTCACTGCAGCGTCCGGCGCTAAAACTGTTAGCGCAGCTTTGTAGAGGATGGGGTAAGTAATCAATGAGCCCTATCACGGCAAAAGGGTGGTACAATCAAAATTCTGCCATCGTTCAACCATATCACGCCAGGCCAACAACCTCGTTTGTCCCATCCTTCACTCCACCCCAATAATACAAAATTGTCCCCTTGCTCACATGACGGTCGCACTTCTATTCCCCACAGAAAACCCATGTGACTTCTTGTGGAAGAGCTTTGAGGGTTACTGCTATTTCTTCTACAAGGAAGAACTGAACTGGATGGATGCCAAGGAGATGTGCGAACTCAAGAATGCCACTCTCGCCGTTATCACGAGCGCCAGAGAGCAGGTAGCATTTGACACCTAACAGATAACGGGGTTTCACTTCTCTCACGCCATCAGCTGATGCCATGTGAACCAAGTCATTTTATTCTGTTATTTTAACTGCATTATTCTATGTGTCCGTGTCCTGTTATTGTTTCTTCATGTTTGAATACGATGTCTTTTATATATAGTTTAAAGACAATAGACTGTTTTCAGTCCAATTCTTTATATGTGAGTTTGCAAACCATTGATATGTATAATGTCTTCTCGTCATTACATTGTGTCACGTATCTCTTCATGTTTTCAAAATCAGACACGCACTATGGTTTCTTCATTCTATTAACTTTTCATTCTTATGGCTTCTTTTAGGCACTTTATAGATTCCTGTGCTTAAGTTTATACTCTAACACATACCTATGGCACTTTTTCCTCTCATGTCTCTTGTCGATGTTTCAAGCCTCTCTATATAGCATGATCACACTTGGTTCACTTGTTTTATCTTGTAGTCGAGTATAGACACTAATATGCATGCTTCAGATTGGCATCACAGTCACTTCTTATCTTTCTAACTTTACATTTTTTTCTTTCTCTTTATCATTATTCATTATTACCTCTTCCTTTTAGGACCCCTGAGGAAGGCGTGTTCGCTGAAACACGGACCGTGTAGGGTCCAGTTGGATTTTTATCACTGTATTTTTTTATCGTCGTACTTTTTAAATTGAATTTTCATGGTTTTATATGTCAGTGTTTAATAAATTATCTCCAGAACATCTGTATCCACAGTTTTTGTTTTCAACCTAGAGAGGTAAACAGTCAAGGATAAGGAATGGTGACCGAGGCGGGGATTTGAACTCAGACAGAGGGGAAGTAAATTAACACAGCATTGAGTATCCCCTGTTCAAGGAGCCTTGACGTAGGTCAAAGCCCGTCTTGCTGTTCTCACCCAGGATTTCCTTTTCCCTTCTTTTCCAGAATTTTCTATCTAGCCGGATTGAAAATGAACAATACTGGATCGGGCTTTCTGACGCCAATAAGGAGGGAGAGTGGGAATGGATCGACGGGACAGACTATAAGTCTTCTTTCAAGTAAGTTCTGAGGGATGACTTCCACCTCTGCAACAGGGAGAGAGGTTTTCCAAAATAGATAAATGTTGAAGGAATCTCAGTTTCTAGGTCAGCAAATTTTTTTTAAGAAAAATTGTTATAGATTTCTCAAAGGGCTATAGAGGACTGGAGGGTTCAGGGAATGGACACAGGGATACAGAGCCTGTCTCCTCTAGGACAGCCCCAGAACCAATTTCTTTTAGGACAGGAGGATTTTGGAGATAGACACAGGGGTATAGAGTCTGTCATCTCTGGGACTGGAGGGCTCAGAGGGGTGGGCACAGGGTTTCCAGAAGTTCAGATTTACCCGGACATGTCTTCTTTTTAGAGGACTCTCCAGGCATCCAGACAGCTTTTTAAAAGCCGGCACTTTGTCTTGGGCGTGACTGGGTGGGCCTTGGGGGCATGGCCATGGGTCCGGATATAACAATCGCAAAATCTGGTAACCCTATACAGAGTGTCATGGCATCCCTGGCAGCAGAAGTCCTGATCCAGAAAACAGATGAGGGAGTGGTAGACGACACCACCACTGAGCTTTTTCAAGAGGAAAGCCTAAGGGCTCTAGCTTCGGACAGGACTGGTTTACCACTCTAACCCTGGCTTTTCTTGGCAGGTTTTGGAAAAAGGGTGAACCAAATGATTCTGAGCGCAATGAAGACTGTGCCCATCTCTTGAGAAAGGGCGAATGGAACGATCTTCTCTGCACCTCCTTGTCTTACGCCATCTGCAAAAAGGCAGCTCTGACCCCCTGACCAAATCCAGCGAACAGTCCCACAGTCCCATTTACTCAGGCTGAATATTTCCCACGGGGGGGTGCATTATACCGGGGTGATCTTGCTTCTTGTGGAGTCTGCGCCATTCCTCTACCCCGTGAATCCCTTTGCTCAAAGTTGCTGTAAGGTGGCAGCAACCCTGCGCTGGTAAATGTGAAAAGCAGAAATAAATGGGCTTTCGAGAAATCATGGATATGCTTATCCTTCGGATTCACAAAATGTCTTCCATGGTAATGATGGCCAACCCTGGAAGGGAGAAGAAAACAGGTCTGAGCTCTTTCAGATGAGGGAGCAGGGGCTGAGCCACGCTCAGTGGTCACAAATGGCCACAGCGACTTCAGGTCTACTGGGAAAGACTGATACCGTGAAGTTGGGTGGGAACTCTGGCGGTCTCTCCGATTCTGTTATAAGAATGCTTAAGTGTGAATATTCTTGCTAAAAAGACTCACATCGGGGGGGGGGGGGGGCAAGAAAGAAATTGATGGGAGAACTGAACTAGGCTGGTGCAGCTGCTTCCATATGGGAAGTTGGCTGTATCCCTGGATGGTTTTTTTTTATTGTGTCCTTGTCTCCGTTTTCTCTCTGTCACCTTTCCATAAACAGGATTCTACCCCCCATGGTTTTTAAGTGTTTACGTCTCAAAGGAGAAGCATATGAGATGGGTCAGTGTCACCTCAGCCATCCAAATGTCACCGGGGAAGATATGGAACCAGCGAGAGGCAAGGGTCATTCCCCTTCTGACCACAAGATGTCGCTCTGCCACACGTCTCTCCCATCCACACCGCAATAAAAAAAATTTTTAAATGTTGACACCAGTTCAAGGAAACCAACTTCTCCCATGTCCTAGAGAGAAGTCCCAGCCAGAACCTCCTCTTTACCTTGGGTTTGAGCAGAGCACTAAAACTCAGAGCCCAGTTCCCTAAGTGCAATACCTAGAAATAAAGCTAAATAAAATGATACCTTTTGATTGTACAAAGCACTCTATTAGCTTCTGAAAGCAGATCAGAAATGAGCAAATGCAAAAGTTTTGCTCCCTGAGCTATAAGCAACTAGACTGAGTCAAAAAATGTCCTCTGACATGGAAGAGCACACCAGATGCATGCAGCTATGTTGAACTGGATAAAACGCAGACCTCGTGGATCTTAATCGCATACCCTGTTCAAGGCTTGTGCAGTTAAGGCAGAGCTTACAGGAATGGCACAGGGACAGGGTCCAAACTCATGGGAACTAGGGAAATTGAGTTTCTGTGGGGACGGAAAACATTGTCCCCATGTCATTCTCTAGTGCCCAAGCCTCATTTTTACATAGTGCAAAAGCCTGGTGCGCTGCCTCAGGGTTAGGCCATGCATGGGTTTACCCAGTTGCACACTAGGGCTTGTAGGTCTGTTTCCCCAATGCAAGACTACAAGTCCCTGCATGTGTAGCCAGCACTGGAGCCCTAGGCCGGGACTCTGCAGTGCCTCCAGTGGTCACAAACCAAAATTGCACCGGCGTGCGACTCAGACAGGGGTCACCCTGCAGGATTTTAAGGAACTAAATCAAAAAACCACCAACACAGTTGTAGAATGGCAATAACAAAAAGTTTACTATTCAAAATAAAGACAGAATGGCTCAAAGTTCAACGTAACAAACAAATGTCCAAAACAAAATGGCCAGGGGAAAACTCTGGCAGCATTCAGAATTTCCCTCTTAATGCAACAGTTCTCTTTCACAGGGCTGTTTATACTACAGCTTCCTTTTCCCCAGCAGAGCTCAGGTAAGCACAGTCCACAGAATTCAAAATCAGTTCCTGGAGAATATGCCTCTTTAGGCCAACAGCTCTAGTGCAAACACAAAAATAAGGCCTCCAGCCTAAAATGTAGCAGGGCTGGGCAAAGAGGAGTGTCACAAGTTTGCCTTTCAAAAGCACAAAAAAACAGCTTTCAAAATTCCCACCCAGATGGGAACAAACTTCTCCCCCACACACTCTTAGCTTTACAAACAAATGCACAGTCCCGAAAGTCTTTGAAAATGACTGGGAGCAGGAAAAGAACCCAAACCAAATTAGTAAAAAAACCAAAAACTAACAGTCATTGCTCAGCCAGAGCTGATTGTCACTTCCTACATCCATCTGTTTTGGAGCTCCCCACATCTCCTCAGCAGGCAGTTCCACTTGTAACTCCATGGGAGTCTTCTCATCACATACTTGTAATTCTGGAGGGGTTCCAGCTTCATCCACCTCCATGGGTACACAGGCATTACCCTTGCTTGAGCCAGGCAGGTCTTCATTAGAGAAAACCCTCCGCTTCCTCCCTATCCTGCCTAACAGCTTGTTGAGTACTGCTGGCTTTTCAAGGGGAAGGACACGCCCTGTTCTACCTGAGTCAGGAGGCAGCTGCTCCTCTCTTTGGCTCTCCCGGTGGTGACCTGGATAATAGTACCTCTGCTTACTTTCAGGTCTGGCTTCTCTCTGGCTCCCCTGGTGGACACTAGGGAAACCACAGGGACCAAGGCAGGCCCAGAGACTGACTGGTTACACATGCAATCGAGCAAACCCAAGCCTGGATCAACCCTGCCAGGTGAACCTGGAGCTAGTTGGAAATCTGACGTGTGAAGCGTTTTTCTGGCTACAAAAAGCCCAAGGTGCCTGGTTGTTCTTAAGACCAAAAGAAATCAATGAAGATAAGGTGAAGGCAATCTAGCAGTAACACCCCAGCCCCCCAAAAAAAGCAAGAACTGCAAGTCCCAGCATGCAGTGGGGCAAAAGGCATACTTGAGTAGCCTGTTTGCACTTCCTCAAGCCAGATCGACCCAATCACTCAGTTTTAAAAAGACAGAGCCAGGAGAGCCAAAGCCTCAGAAATGCCTCTCAGTCTCTCTTTATTCATTTATTCAATTTTTTCTACTGTTCTCCCAGGGGGGGGCTCAGAACGGTTTACATGAATTCATTCAGGTAGTCAAGCATTTTCCCTTGGCACTTGGTCAAGGCATGAGAGACTCAGGCCCAGAGTCTACGCATTTGTAACTCACCCTGATCTTGGGTTTGGGAAGGAAAGAACGGTAACTACATGAAAACATGGCTTTTAAATGAAAGGCTGGCTACCTAGCAGAAGATGCATCAGGAGCTTGGTAGGTATTAAAGACATTCATAGATAATAAAAGGTGGTAGAAATGACCTGCCCTAAAGATTTGACCACACACCTGCAAGGTGGCATGGAGCTTTTGAACTTAGTCTGGGTGTGAGGCAGGCAGGCAGATGGGCAAGGCCACAGACCAGTCTCTCCAGGTTCTAAACTGGGGATCACTGCCCTGCCCGGCTGGAAGAGGGCAGCACCCACCAGGCCAGATCTGTAAAACAATCCCACATAAAACACGGTCAGACGCTTTGCTCCAGCAGCTCTGTGAGATACTGTATATATGACCCTGGGCACATGAGTGTGAGAATACAGAAGGGGAGTATGTCCGTGAGAGAGAGACAGAGGCCTTTATGCAAGTAGTTACATGTGTGTCGAGATGCATCCTCGTGTGTGAATGTGTATGTATAGAGAGGTGTGTGATCCCTTGGTTGCTCTTATTGTTGGGTTTTCTTTATACTTTTCTCTTTAATTCTCTCCCTGTCCTTCCTTTTCCTCTCTTCACTCTCTGCTGCAGTTATCCCTTTGCTTTCATTTGTCAGCAGAATTTATTGCCACAAATTTCTGTAGGACTTAAACGTTTCTTTATTATTAATAATAATTTATCTGCATCTTCGCTCACCCTATTAACTGAGGGCTCCTTTTACTAAGGTGCACTAGTGTTTTAAGCGCACGCAGGAAATGGCCGCACGCTACGCTTCTAGGACTAGCGTTAAGGTCTAGTGCGCAGGGCAACGTAGCACGCACTATTTCACGCATTAAAGCCCTAGCGCTCCTTCGTAAAAGGACCATCTTAAGGTACCGTAGATAATTGGGTTTTAAGAAAATAATTTGCAAGAACTTCCTTTTTGCTCTCTGGTCTCTCAAGTCTTTGCACGTAACCAAAATTTTAATTCATTTGTTGAGAAGGAATTTGTACAACTCCAGATGGAATAAAATGGGACTTTGTGGTACCCCCGGCTCGGTGCATGTGAAATTAAAAAGAAAGAAATAAGGTCGGCATCAAACGTGACTTTATAACATTTGCCTTTCCAGATTTATTTTACAGCTGATTTAAAAGGGAAACGTCTTTTTATTCATCCCTTAAAAAAAAATAAAAATAGCCTGATGCTTCTGTCCCAGCTTTAAAAATCATTTTTAAAAACCCCCAAATCTACCAACTACGCAGGACAATCGGATAACGAAAATGTCCTTTTAATTCCCCAGATTTCGTGTAAAAAAACGAATAATCCTCGCTTTTTGGGTCTCGATTTGTTTGTCGGCTTGAAAGGAAATGGCACATTTCGGATTAATTCCTTTTTTTAGATGTAGAGATTCAAGAAACTGGAGAAACATTTAGAAATGGGTTGTTGGTTTTTTCCTTAAAATCGTTCCCTGGCAAAGGTTGGTTGTTTTGCGGGGGGGGGGGGGGGGAAGGGGGGTTTGTCGCAAATTATTTTTCTGGCTTTACGATCACAACCCGGTGTCTGAAAATCGCTCGGCCACTGCTGTGTCTATAAACACTGAGTTTTTCAATATTAAAATCAATAAAAACACAAGTAAAAACGGTGTAGCTATTTGATTAAAGGAATTGTTAATTGTTAAGAAATCAGTGTTTCAAGAAGTTTTAGAGGGGGTCCTCTCTCTGCAGGTTATTTGAAGGGTGGAGAGTAATGAGGGGAGCCCCCACCCCACTCTCCTTTTATTTCTGGAATTGAGGGAGGGGGATTTAGGGGATTTTTAGACCTGTTGGACACCCCGCAATTTGTCCCGTTCTGAGACTGGAAGCCCGATCAAATTAAAAATAAATTTGCTACCTTTTTCTTGGGCTAACAGTACATTCCTTGACCAGTTGGGAAGGGCTGACACCCCCTTGCCCTGCTCAGAATAGAATGAGCAAAGGTTTCCTCTGGGTTTTTCCTCCTTTGTCTTCTCTCCTCCCTCTCAGTGTCTCTCCCTTTCCCTTCTCCGTTCTCTCACTCTTTCCCCCCTTCCTTCTCCTGTTCCTCACTGCCGGGGAGGTGGGATGAGGAGGAGGAGAAGGAGGAGGAGGTCTATCAGATGAAGCACCTGGATCCAGCTGTTGAGGGGGGGGGCTCGCTGCCTCTTGCCAGGGGTTCTCTGCCTGCCGTGGATCCCCCCTCACCCATCCACACTCCCCTTCCCCTCTCCTGCCAGGGAAGTGGCTCTCCGCATCGTCCTAGCCCGGGAGCACTCTGTTGACTCGGAAAGAGACTCTCTGGTAGGTTTTTTGCCATCTCCCCCCCTTCCCCTTATTTTCATGTCAATTCAATTGTGGCATTAATAGATTCAGAAGAGACGGTCTCTGTCCCGGGGAGAGGCTAGGGCTGCAGATCCATCGCGCCAGCAGAGGCGAGCCCCGCCGTGGGCATTAGCCCTCCACGAGCAGGCGGCACAGGGCATCAGAGCTCCAGGGTAGTGGCCCAAGGGCCAGGGCTAAGTGCATTTTACTAGCCAGATCTCGTCTTCCAGGGGCAGCACCTAGGATTGGAACTCTGCAGCACTGGGCTCAACAGCGCATCTCTATGAGAGGGGCAAAACGGGGTTTGTCTCCCATTCTGGGGGGGTTGATTTATTGTTAATTCCAAGGAAATGGGGATCCCTTCTGAAGTCCAGCTCTTGGTCCCGCTGCCCTGGAAAAGACAAGCTGGCTTTCTTATTGAGAGGACAGGTGCATAGAAGGGGGGTACGCTATTTTCACGGTATTTTTAAAAGCTCTAAAGTTGGGGGGGAGAGAAAAACAGATATTTTTAAACGCAGAATTATTTTTTCTCTGTAAGAAGAAGGGATCACTGCTAGTTATGTTCGAACCCGGAAAACAGACTGTTATTTATTTGCTAATTTCTCTTAGACCTGTAATTTCCACTAATTTACTAATTATATAAGAAATTCATACAGATATTCGCATATGCACGTGTTGGGTTTATGTGTTTTAATTAAAGTTTACAGGTACATGTATCAAAGGTTGATCTTTCCTTTTACACTTTGAGAGGGGCTAAATAAGAAAGACCACGCAGACACGCATCTGTAGCTTTAGTCTTTATTTGTAAATGGTCTCATAAAAAATTTTTTTTAAAAAATTGGCAAAATTGTTCTGCTAAAAGATTTCAAAAAAACAAACAACCCAAGCTGGTGTATTTGAAAAAAAATTCAAATGGAATGGACTGGAAATATTTGCTTCATTACCAATAGTTATATATAATGTGTTGTGTTTCGGTTCATTTCCAGATTTATAAGGAGTTTTTTTTATATTTTTATATTTCAACGATCCTGTAGGTAAATTTGTCTTTTATGCAGGTAAACTTCAAACGCGCACTGACTGCATCACAAATTCTGTCCTTAAGAGTTCAGAGTTTTGTTCAAGTTGATCCAAGGTAAAAAAAAAAATAATAATTATTATATATATATATATATATATATATACATATACATACTGTAGAAGCTTTAAACAAAACGGACAGGAGTTTTCTGTTCTGGATTAACAGGTTGAACAAAATGAAAAATTAGTAGGGGAAAAAAATCCTTCTTTCACCACCAAAGACAAAAATTAAACCCTGCAAATCCTTCGAGAACCCCCGACACTTCAAAACCCCAACAAAACATTGCTTTTATGGGCTGAGGCAAACGGGAAGTTATTTCTGTAATAAAGTTAAGACATTACAAGAATAGTTTTTCTAAATTTATAGATTTAAAAATTAAAATTAATGCAATTATTATTTTTATGCAGTGAATTTTTAGCAAAGTTTTTTCCACTTTGCTTTTGATTGGAATTAAAAAAAAAAAAACCCAGGACCAGCAATTATTTAAAAAAAAGACTGGAGGGGGGGAGGCAGGATAAAGGAGTAGGTAAGGGGGGGGGAGTTAGGAAAAAGACAGGAGAGAGACAAACAAGAGAAGAGAAGAGGAAAAAGGAATGACTAACAGAGAAAAAGGAGAAGAGACATACAAGAGAAGACAACAGGAAAAAAGAATGAATGAAAGAGAGATCATGAGAGAGAGAAACAAAAGAAAAGAACAGGAAAATAGACGAATGAGAGAGAAAAGAAAAAAAGAGAGACAAACAAGAGAAGAGAACAGGAAAAAGGAATGACTAACACAGTGAAAGAAGAAAAAAGACAAGAGATAAAAAAGGAGACAAGAATAGGAGAAAGAAATGAATAGCAGAGATAGGAGAAAAGAGAGGTGAGAGAGACAAACAAGAGAACAAGAAAAAGGATTGAATAATAGAGAAAGAGGAGAAAAGAGACATACAAGAGAAGACAACAGGAAAAAAAAGAATGAATTTATGAAAAAGAGAGAGAGAGAAACAAAAGGAAAGAACAGGAAAATAGATGAATGAGAGAAGAAATAAAAGAGACCAGAGAGACAAACAAGAGAAAAGAATAGGCATGAATAAGGGGGTAGAAAAGAGACATACGGAAGACAAGATAAGAGAACAGGAAAGAGAAGAAAACAGAGAAAGGAATGAATAACATACAGAAAGAGAGAAAGTTTAGTAAACGAGGATAAAACAAGAGAACAGAAAAAGACTAGAAAAAGGAAAAAGAGAGGCGGAGTCAAGAAGAAAGGGAAAAGTGACCAAGGAAGGGAGGGAATTAAGGATGGCAGAACATTACACCTGTTCTTCTTCTCCCTCCCCCAATCACACCTCTGACCCCTGAGCCAGAGATACTGGACACCCCACAAATATGTCCCCCCTCCCTTAGACCCCATTTGAGTTTCCAAGCTACTACAGGCACTTCTTGGAGGAGGGGGCAAATGCTGGGGCCTCTTTATCTACCCTGGACTTCCTGCTTCAGTTTCTCACCTGGATTTATTTGGAATGGGGTGGGGGCAATCCATATCCTCAGGGGAGGACTCTGCCCCAAAGAACGTAAGGCACTTTCTCTCTATCCGTCACAGTCCCCACTCCTGGCCTTGCCTCCATCCTCCCGTCCCCCCACATTAGGATCTGGAGAGGGTTCCTTGGTGAGGGTGCTATCCATATATACTGTATATCTAAATACATGTGAGTATATCTCTGTGGATCTTGGGCCCCACTATTCCCCCTCACCCACTTTTGCCTCTTGGCCCAGAGCATGGAGGGCTGCAAGGCTCAGGTGAGAAAGGGACAGACCGACCAATAAAGTTCTTCATCAGACGTAGACATAAAAACAGCCCTACTGGATCAGATCAAATGGTCCTTCTAGCCCAGTAGCCAATCCAGGTCACAAATACCTGTCAGAAACCCAAATAGCACCAACATTCCAGAATCTCAGACTATCAAGATTCTGGATCCCCAAAAAGTAGCAATATTCCATGCTACCAATGGGCTTCCCCTATGTCTGTCTCAATAGCAAACTATGGATTTTTCCTCTAACCGCTGTTACCACATTCTCCGGCAACACGTTCCAAAAAAGCTTAACCTATTTCTGGAGTGTAAACAATATTTCCTCCTATTTGTTTTAAAAGGTATTTCCATGTAACTTAATTATTCACATTTACCTGGCCACGGTCCCAGGTAATAACTGAAGGCTGCATAATTCATTATAGAACCTTAATGTTCACAGGGTCCTCTTGTGTTTTACTGACACTCCTTAATGATGGTCCCTGCTTGAAAGAGCTTACAATCTAGTTATGAAATTAAAGACATGATTGCACCTTCTCTGCTCATATTTTGAAATGGATGATCAATGGCTGCGATTCTCAATTAGGTTCTTTACATGGAGGTTACAGATCAGCCCTGTAGACAAGGGGGGGAGGGGGTAGGTTAACAAAGACATTTCTTTCAATAAGGTCACTCGGTTTAGAAATGCAAAACTCCTTTGCCGGCAGAGGGGTAACTTGTGATGGGTTTAGCACTCCCCGTCATTCTGAAACATTGGCTTATATAAGAGGAGTCTCCCCCAGTTCTCCAGTCTTCCCCTCCTTCCCTGTCCCCTCTCTGTGCACCTGTAAACATTAAGGGGTTCCATGGCGGAGAGAGAAAGTGAAGGGGGGGGGGGGGTTGTTTCTATAACCATAAAGCTGTATAACCTCACAATGCAAGTGTTAAGAGCCTTAGCCTATAGGGAGAGGAGGAGATAGTGGATGCTGCGGATGGGCCGACTGGATGGGCCATGTTTCTATGTTTAAGTGACTCCCAGATTTTCAGGCCACTGCACTACAGAACTACAATACACTAGTCCTAGTGGTTAGTGCAGTGGGAGGAAGAGACAATGAAAAGAGAGAAAGACGGGTGGAGAAGAAGGGAAAGAGAGACCTAATTTGATATATACAGATTGGTTTCTTGTTATTTAAGCCCACTTTCTGTAGAAATTTCAAGCCAGGAAAGTTTCCTGAATCCAGAAGGGAGAACTTCTATAGGACCTGATGTGAAGCAAGTTAGAGGGAAGGGAACAGCCTGGAGAAGGCAGAAAGGGATGGAAAATTAGAGAAAAGGAGAGAAAGATTCCTGTCTTCGCAGACTGAGCGCTCAATACATCTGATGCCAGCTAAAGGAAGGGGGAGAGCCTGGGATCACAGGAGAGAAGGGGGGGGACGAGAAGAGAAAAGCAGCAAGGCTAACCTAACCATTAGGCTATAGGTGGTTGCCTAGGCCAGCACCTTCTGCAGGGTGGCAAAAAAGCAGTAGCAGCCGCCTCCAAATGAAAATGATAGATCCTGAGGGCCGATAAATTCAAAGAAAGTTTAATATTTAAAAGTGAACTTTTTTTTTTCTGGGGCAAGAAGAAAATCAGGCTTACTTTATAGAATTTGACCTCCAGTGTATGAAAACAGCCTGTTTTCTCCTATCAAGTGTAGTTTTATAGCAAATCGCAAATATTTATAGCATGAGACGTCATAATGTAACGCATTGCGCCGATTTAAGAGTTCCTATAAATATTATTTTCTAGAATCATTTTGCCATTGAAGTGCGTTTATGAACGAGATTAGGAGCATCTCTAATGTCCAACAATAGTCAGCCAGCATTGATGAATTCCATCTGCCCCGATATCGTTTCTCCGTTGTAGCAATGTCCTGGTGAAACCTTTCCCCGTGCTCATCACTAACACTACCGAGATTATCGGGGGGGGAGGGGGAAATCAAATTTGGAGGCAAACTGTTTTAATATTTCACAGATTGTTATAACAATTACTCCAAGCATTAGAAAATATAGCGAAAATGTGAATTTTTGCATTCGAATGCTCTTGTGCCAGAAATCAGAGGGTTATACCGAAAAATTAAGGTCAGTTTTGAATTCAGCGACCCCAAATCACTATCGAAAACACTCGCCTACAATTCGTGCTCCCAAACCTCTGTTGCACAGTGTAATCAAGTTTTCAGAGTTGAATTATCAAAATCGCTTAGGTTGTCCTTTCATTTGGATTTTTTCACACCTTTTTCGGTAGTAGCTCATTCAGTAGATGTTTCTCTGTCCCTGGTCTAAGTTTGTACATGAGACCAGGGAGAATAAAGTGACCTGCCCGAGATCACAAGGGCGGCAGTGGGATTTGAACTGGGATTCCCTTATTGTCAATCTGGTTCTTTGACCATTAGGGCAACTCCTCCACGCCCAGCAAGATTGTGGTTTTATTTTTATCCTGAAGGGATACTTTGGCTGCATTTCAGACTAGAAACCAAGTTGCAGGCATCCTCCTCTGACTCTCACAACATGGAAAAGATAATTTCATATGAGGATTGAGTCCCTTCTCTTCAAAATCACAGGTCTTTGGAACGACCTCACCACCCCGTTGCGGAACCTGAGCTCCCTTCAGTTATTCCGCAAACAACTGAAAACCTGGCTTTTCAGCAAATTGTAACTCTATCCTTCCCCCCTTTCTCTCCCCCCTTCTACACATAAGTTCATGTAACCCTTTTTCTTCTTCTCTACCCACCATTTTAAGTTCTTGTAAACCGTGTCTAGCTCCATACTCATGGAGATGATGCGGTATATAAACTTAAGGTTTAGATTAGATTAGATTAGAGTCTGTTCTGGTTCTGTATCCTCTACTTCAGCCCTGGGGTGAGGGAGAGGAGGGGGTGCCCATAACCTGAGCAGGAGGGAAAATGCAAGCGTCCAAGTTGTTGGTGGATTTTCAATATAAAAAATCTTTCTTGAGTTCAGGCTGCAACTCAATTCAATAATAATTGCATATTTTTTTATTTTCTCCCCCCCCCCCTGCAACCCCAGCTGTAAAAGTGCAGACCTCCATAACACCTGCTCAGCTCTTGGCTGTCCTGTTTTGGGTTTTGAGGTCCAGAAGGATGAAGACAGAAGAGACCCACTCCTGTTTGCAGCAGGCTCCTGCAATCCTGGGATTCGGTGAGTGAGACGGGCAAAGCACTTTCCCTCCCCTGACCCGTGGTTCTAATCCCCAGCTCTGCCAGTGACTCCAAGACCAGGGAGACTAGGCAAATGCCTAGAACAACTGCTTTTTGGGGGAGACAGCAAACTCAAAATAATTATCGGCACATCTTTTAGCTTCGTAGGATGTCTGGGTGATGATCATGATAATGGGGCTTAATTATCAAAATCGTGGGAGGAGGAGGGGGCTCCAGCCAGAGATCCAAATGTCAGCCAGCAGCTCCAAACAGCATGTTTGCTGGGCACTCTGGTCAGCTTTCCATATGCCCATTTGGCATCAGGAGAGAAAGAGAGATTGTTCACCCTCTCCGAAGTGAAGAGGACAAGAGGGCACTCTCTAAAGTTGAAAGGGGATAGATTCCGTACAAACGTAAGGAAGTTCTTCTTCACCCAGAGAGTGGTGGAAAACTTGAAAGCTCTTCCGGAGGCTGTTATAGGGGAAAACACCCTCCAGGGATTCAAGACAAAGTTAGACAAGTTCCTGCTGAACCGGAACGTACGCAAGCAAGGCTAGACTCAAATAGGGCACTGGTCTTTGACCTAAGGGCCACCACGTGAGCGGACTGCTGGGCACGATGGACCACTGGCAGTGGCAAATCTTATGTTCTTAAGTTCTTATCTATAAGTTAATAATTGGGTTGGGGGGGTATAAGGGTAAAGATCCGTCTAGGATATGCATCATCCTTACACTGGCTCTGCCACAGAGCAAGTCACTTTATCATCTCGTGCTTTGGTTCCTGCATAAATCTGGGTTACTGACAAAGCCAGGACCAACTCAGCCTGTCTCAGGCCACAAAGAGTTTATTGGTTAACCCTATAATTTCCTGTGACTCTGGGAGCATGAATTCCTCACAGTCGAACAACAAATCTTTAGACTCCCATGTAGGTGTCACGTTGATATGTGAATACAGCACAGATGGCTGAAAGGTGGATCTTCATCACAGCCCCACGCAGGCATACAAATAAAGCATGAACACAGCACAGACAGCTGAAGAATGGGCATGAATGCATCACAGACATGTGAAGAGTGGATACCATGCAGGTATCACACCTATAGGCGCAAAACAGTGAATACAGCACAGACAGCTGTAGAGGAGATCTTCATCAGAATTCCTTGGAGGCATCACATTGATTCATGTAAAGCCTGAATATAGCAAAGACAGCTTTATTATAAACCGAATGAAAAGCCTGAGACACAAAAGCATATATTTAGAGAAAAAGGAAGGGGACCCTGGAGTAAGACCGCAAAACAATACAGGACAGAAGTGAAGATGTTCTGGTGAAAGTTGAGCAATCAGATTCCAACTTTTGTATCAGAGGTATTCTGGGGCGGGTATTACCATGACCAGTACAGGAGAGGAAGCACAGCATCCTGTCCTTGCCCCTGAGAGCTCTGAGCCAGGGAGATGAAGCGACTCTCTGCAGACATTGCTGCTGTGTTCCTGGCACGAGCAACACCTCAGGAGAGGGTCACGGCATGACCTCTCGCAGGGAGAATCCTGAACGCGCCATCTCCGTGCAGCTTTGAAAGCATTTGTTGAGTGTAGCTTCACTCCCTCTGAGGCTGGCTATCGCTCCGAACCCTTTGAAGAAGGGCCACAGATAAAATGGGTTGATAAGGCAGGGCAATCAGTTCATCTTCCAGATGCACAATTTTGCTCTAATGTGGTTTATGGGATTTCTTCTCCCCTAGCTTAAACTCAGCTGCTTATTTTCAAAGTCTTCTCCAGTCCCTTCCCCCTCCAATCCAGGTCTCCTTCAAAAACTGCAGGCCGGTTCCAGGCCAAAGAAAGGACAGGTCGCCTTTAATATTACATAGTGCCAGCTTAAGAGAAGGGTGGGTGTCCTTTCTCATGTCACCGCTTCAGCAGTTGCTGAGAAACGTGCGATTAAGGGGTGACCCTGAGCTGATGCACGCACCCCGTTAAATAACTCTTTCACATCCTCTCTAGGGTCAGACACCAAACTGCGAGAGATGTGCGCAGGCTGCGAGGAGCCCATCTGTGACCGCTTCCTACTGCGGGTGAACGAGAGGAGTTGGCACGAGGATTGTGTAAAGTGCGCAGCCTGTCTTCAGCCACTGGTGGGGACCTGCTACAGCCGGGAGCGTCAGCTGTACTGCAGACAGGACTACGAAAAGTAAGGAACGTCACCATCTTCACCTGTCGCTGTGCCATCAGGTGTCTATGTGCAAGCAGGAACAAGGATGAGGGGATATAGCTCAGGGAATTCTTGCCCAGAAATAGTTAAGAAGAAGGGAAACCCCCCCCACCCCAACAAATTTTTAGATTGAATCAGGCTGGGCAGACTAGATGGGCCATTTGGGTTTTTATCTGCCGTCATCTACTATGTTACTTAACGTGCTCCTCACAACCACGTTGTCCCTCCCGCTGACGTGTATAGAAAGTGACATCAGTGAGAGAGACGACAGGGTCCCGAGGAGCATGTTGAGGATGGAATATATGCTTTGCTTTCCTCTCTCGTTTGATTGCCCAATTAAATCAAATTTCAAGTTTATTAAAAAAATTTTCAACCACTTAATCAAATTTCTAAGCGGTGTACAATATATAAAATTTACATAAAAACAGATTAAAAATCAGGGATACTAGATACAACCAAGACATAATAAGACAAACAATAGGAAAGAACTACAATCGTAAAAGAGAAAGCGAAACATGACAGGAAAATACAGTAGGTTAGGGTAAAAAACAATAACAAAATTTTTGTCCTTAAGAGGACAATTCTTGTCCAAAGGCGTCCTGGGACAAAAATGTTTTTAATTTTGATTTAAATTGTTTTATTTTGGATTCATTGCGCAGTGACAGCAAAATTATTGGAACGCGACGTGTTGATTAATCTTAAGGAAGGGATGCCGAGAAGATTTTGTGACATTGAGCAAAGCGATTTTGAAGAATTATAAAGAATTAAAAGTCTGTTAATAAACTCCGGTTGATTATTTAGTCTTGTTGTAAAGGTTAAAAGTAAGATTTTATAACTACTTTGGTAGCTGAAAATCACAGGAACTTAAGAACTCCTGTTCTGAGTTAGACCAGTTTATTTCCAGTTCATAGTACAGTGTCATAATATTTCTCCTAGGACAAGCAGGATGAGTCAGCCACATACGGGTGTTGTCCCAACAGCTCCCAATTTGCGGATAAGCTCTCCAATAGCTCAGAGAAAAAAAAACTTATCCGCAAATTGGGAGCTGTTGGGACAACACCCATATGTGGCTGACTATCCTGCTGTCCACGGAGAACCTACGTTACAGGTAAGTAACTACACTATTCCTTCATGTATATTCCACAGCTTCAGGCTGGAGGTAGTGAGAATATATTTACTAGGCAATGGCTTTGTTGAGGAGTGCAGAAAGAGCATATAATCAGAACTTGGAAAAGGTGCTTGTTCCCTTTGAAACACCAGGAGGAATGATTAACCTGGTCTTCCAGATCCATAAATCCCACCCATCAGCCCTGTGATATACCTAGGCAGCTTGTAGGGGTCAGAGTCGGTTATGCAGAAAGACATCTGACAGCTGGGAGCAGAGCAGATCCCAACTTCTTTGATCAACATTGGTGAGGGTGATGGAACAATCAGCTCCTTCTTCATGACCAGATAATTGGCAACATTTGTCCCCGTGGCTCCTAGCTTGCCATCCTCGACAGAAAAAAAATGGTTCCTGGTAGGAAGAGCGATTGAATTGATAGAAGCTGTGACTATGAAGGAGGTCTTACTAGTTTCTGGGACTCATAAAGGTTCACACTAGGGGACACTTTCTTAGATAAAGGCTGAACCTGAGCGTGGATGCTTCTGGAATGTGTTAAGGGCCTAATTCTATAAGTGGCGCATAGATTGGGGATGCCTAGCTGAGTTCCACGCGGAACTCAAAATTGATTAATGAACTTAATTGGTGTGATTATTCACCACGCCATTAAAAGCTCATGAAAAAATGTTTTTAAACAGAACTCCATCTACTCTAAAAGTGGGTGTGGTTAGGGGCAGAGAATAGGCATAGTATGACTTAGGGGTCTATTAGGCACCGCGTGATTCTGTACACGACAACCACGCTGACAGGGGCCTAAGAGTTTCTCGCCATTTATAGAATCAAGTTCTTAGTGTCTGAAACTTAAACTGAAGGGGTATATTAGATTGGAAGTTGATTTTCCCAAAGATATTTTTATTTTAAACAGATCATTGGGTCAAAGAAACGTAATCTATATGCATTGACATTTCTTGTCAGGGTGCCAGAAGATAGGCAGCGGCTGGAGTCCTACTGCCGCCTAATTTAATTGGTTTAATTGGTGCTAAACAAAGCGGTAATTGACCACGCCATAATTACAAAACAAAAAAAAGCCTCCGGCACTGGCACCTAGGTCCCTGCATAGAGAGGTGAAAACCCGGAAGTGGGTGTGGTTAGGGGCAGCACCAGACTTCAGCGTTATTGGCTGCGATTCTGACAGGACCTTAGGCACCAGCGCTTAGGGCCTCGTCAAGCCGTGATTCTGGAAATAGCAGGGTCAGCTGAGGCCTAGGGATGTAAAGCGACTCACCCAAGGTCACACAGAGAGTCAGTGACAGAGCTAAGGCGCAGGGAGATAAAAGGGTCCTTTTATTAAGGTGCCCTAAGCAATTTAGCACATGTTAAACTCCCCTATGGGCGTCTTAACATTTAGCCCCTGCATGCCTTAGTGAAAGGACCCCAAAGCACATATAGGGGTCCTTTTAATAAACTGTGTTCAGCGCTAGTGGGCATTTAGCACACACTGAAAAGGCTTACTACGAGACATGCACTGGCGTCCCAAGGTATAGTTGCCCATTTGCATGCATGCACTGCGCAGTAAAAAGAACTTGATGCGGGGAGGGGGGGCGTCCACCCCAGGCACGGTCTCTGCACCCCCCACCCTTGTACCGCTTCAATTTTTCCTCCATGGTCATTTAGTCAGGGACAGAGCTGAGGGTTAGAGCTGAGGTGCAGGATGGGTCACACTGGGATCTGAAACCCAGGAACCTCCCTGATTCTTAGTTCATAAGAACCTAAGACTAGCCTTCCTGGGTCAGACCAATGGTCCATCAAGCCCAGTAGCCCGTTCTCACGGTGGCCAATCCAGGTCCCTAGTACCTGGCCAAAACCCAAGGAGTAGCAACATTCCATGCAAGCAGAGGCTTCCCCCATGTCTTTCTCAATAACAGACTATGGACTTTTCCTCCAGGAACTTGAACATAAGAATAGCCTTACTGGGTCTGACCAATGGTCCATCAAGCCCAGTAGTCCGTTCTCACGGTGGCCAATGCAGGTCCCTAGTACTTGGCCAAAACCCAAGGAGTAGCAACATTCCATGCAAGCAGAGGCTTCCCCCATGTCTTTCTCAATAACAGACTATGGACTTTTCCTCCAGGAACTTGAACATAAGAATAGCCTTACTGGGTCAGACCAATGATCCATCAAGCCCAGTAGCCCGTTCTCACGGTGGCCAATGCAGGTCCCTAGTACCTGGCCAAAACCCAAGGAGTAGCAACATTCCATGCAAGCAGAGGCTTCCCCCATGTCTTTCTCAATAACAGACTATGGACTTTTCCTCCAGGAACTTGAACATAAGAATAGCCTTACTGGGTCAGACCAATGATCCATCAAGCCCAGTAGCCTGTTCTCACGGTGGCCAATGCAGGTCCCTAGTACCTGGCCAAAACCCAAGGAGTAGCAACATTCCATGCAAGCAGAGGCTTCCCCCATGTCTTTCTCAATAACAGACTATGGACTTTTCCTCCAGGAACTTGAACATAAGAATAGCCTTACTGGGTCAGACCAATGATCCATCAAGCCCAGTAGCCTGTTCTCACGGTGGCCAATGTAGGTCCCTAGTACCTGGCCAAAACCCAAGGAGTAGCAACATTCCATGCAAGCAGAGGCTTCCCCCATGTCTTTCTCAATAACAGACTATGGACTTTTCCTCCAGGAACTTGAACATAAGAATAGCCTTACTGGGTCAGACCAATGATCCATCAAGCCCAGTAGCCCGTTCTCACGGTGGCCAATGCAGGTCCCTAGTACCTGGCCAAAACCCAAGGAGTAGCAACATTCCATGCAAGCAGAGGCTTCCCCCATGTCTTTCTCAATAACAGACTATGGACTTTTCCTCCAGGAACTTGAACATAAGAATAGCCTTACTGGGTCAGACCAATGATCCATCAAGCCCAGTAGCCTGTTCTCACGGTGGCCAATGCAGGTCCCTAGTACCTGGCCAAAACCCAAGGAGTAGCAACATTCCATGCAAGCAGAGGCTTCCCCCATGTCTTTCTCAATAACAGACTATGGACTTTTCCTCCAGGAACTTGAACATAAGAATAGCCTTACTGGGTCAGACCAATGATCCATCAAGCCCAGTAGCCTGTTCTCACGGTGGCCAATGTAGGTCCCTAGTACCTGGCCAAAACCCAAGGAGTAGCAACATTCCATGCTACCGATCCAGGGCAAGCAGAGGCTGCCCCCATGTCTTTCTTTTTTTGGAAACTGGCACAAAAGGATACACAGGATGGGCTACCTCTTGATCTGAAGCACTCTGAAAGATCTCCCACTTGGTACCTGGCCAGTATACATACACTGCTTCTTTCTAGCACCTGACTGCAACGTTGCCTTCCTCCCACACCTCTCCCACTCTCTCCTAGTCATAATCAGAGACACCCACCCCCCCAATATTCTTGACAGAAAAATGACATTTATTTAATATTTGCCTCTCTTTATTCAGTTATCATGTTACCCATGCCTCTGGTTAGTGAAGTTTTCTCCTCCCCTGAAGTCTCTTTGCAGCCGTCCGTGCTGTAGTCATAGTCTGGCTGTCTCAGAGTGCTGCCATCTCTTCCCCTGAACTATTTCTTGAACTGTTCCTGTTGTACTCATAATTTAGGCATGTCTGGGAGGGAAAAGAGGAGGACGGTGCTGCTTCTGATGACAAACAGCACAGCCAGCCCCTGACTTGTTTTGAACTATAATTGTTGCACAGCTTTGAAGAGATAAAAATAATTTACTTTCTCCCCGTCATAAAAATGAAAGCCAGGCGGACTTTGAATGCCCTTGTTTGTTCTGTCTCTGGCAGAGTTATTTAAAAGCCACGGTTTTTGGCTCTAGTGTAAAGAATCCACATGAGTCTATCAAACTTCAGAAGTTCAGAAGGAGTTGTCTGGCTGGGGGAGGGGGAGGGGGCTGGTTAAGAGATGATCAAGCATTTGTGGATGCCCAAGACCTTGAGAGGTGGTTGGCTTTGATGTTACTTGCCTGGACAGATTGCCAAGGCGTGGGATGCCTCCTCCCACTCTCTCAGCCTGAATCACAGTTCTGGCAGGGTCTGCTCCCCCCCATCCTCCCCACTTGCCCTCCTTTACATCTCGTGCCCCCCACCTCAGGTTCCTGTCTCTTCCCTGGCCTCTGCCTCGTACAACATCCCTGGTTTGGCCCTCAGCGAAAAAGAATAAAGGGGGTTCTGAGGTGAGGGAGGAAGTCCAGCCGCTTTTACCTCTCAAAGGTGACAGATGCTTTTTAAGGAGACTTGCCTTTTTGTTGGGTTGCAATCAGTGTGGCCAATTTTAAGAAAACCTGCCTTTCCCCCTTCCCTTCCAAGTCTGTCTGTAGTATTAAAGGAGACCTGTCTTTTCCCCTTCCCCTCCAAGTCTGTCTGTAGTGTTAAAGGAGACCTGTCTTTTCCCCTTCCCCTCCAAGTCTGTCTGTAGTGTTAAAGGAGACCTGTCTTTTCCCCCTTCCCCTCCAAGTCTGTCTGTAGTGTTAAAGGAGACCTGTCTTTTCCCCTTCCCCTCCAAGTCTGTCTGTAGTGTTAAAGGAGACCTGTCTTTTCCCCCTTCCCCTCCAAGTCTGTCTGTAGTATTAAAGGAGACCTGTCTTTTCCCCCTTTCTCCTCCAAATCTGTCTGTAGTATTAAAGGAGACCTGTCTTTTCCCCCTTTCTCCTCCAAATCTGTCTGTAGTATTAGAGACCTCTCTTTTCCCCCTTTCTCCTCCAAATCTGTCTGTAGTATTAAAGGAGACCTGTCTTTTCCCCCTTTCTCCTCCAAATCTGTCTGTAGTATTAAAGGAGACCTGTCTTTTCCCCCTTCCCCTCCAAGTCTGTCTGTAGTGTTAAAGGAGACCTGTTGCCCTGAACCTGTTGCCAGTCTGCCATATCTCGTCTCTGCAGTCCAGGAGGTTCTTGTGGACTGGAATCGCCACCGCCTGCCTGTAGTAGTTCGGGCATTGTAGTACTCTGTCTTGGGTACTGGTAGTTCAGGCATTGTAGTACTCTGTCTTGGGTACTGGTGGTCCACTCACGTGGATCTTGAGAAAGGCTGTGAGTTTCTGGAGGAACTTGGGGTGAGTCCTCGTTTGTGGGGTTTGTTTGTTTTTTTGTTATTTAGGGTATTGGGGGGAGTGTTGCCCGCTGAGAGAGGAGTTGGGTCAGCAGGAGGATTAACTGTTGCTGCTGGTCCCGCCCCTGGTGGTTCGCAGGTTCATGTGCTGCTCCACTTGACTGGTTGGGTGGCTCCATGTTCCCCGCCGACATTCCCTGTCCTTCTTGAGAGGCGGGGTGAGCCTGCAGAAAGGGGGCAGGATGCACCCCTTCATCTGTGCCAGTGCACCTGGCTGCGTTTCCCACTGTGCCTGGAGGCAGAGAAAGAGGAGTGATGATGCCTCCTATGTGGGCTTCTCCTGCTGTACTGCCTATTGTATATTAAACTGTACAGCGCTGCATATGCCTTTCAGTGCTATAGAAATCATAAATAGTAGCAGAGTCCCTCATGCTGGCTGGAAAAGCATTCTCTGCCTACGTATCTGAAGTGCAAACAGCTCTTTAGGCTGAGGAGTTTCAAACCCCCACCTTTAAGGAGGCGTGGTCTGACATGCCGCATCACTGATGACATCAGCACATGCTTTGTGAAGAGTTCCCCGGGACTGCCCCTGTTGCCGGGGAGGAAGGAAAACCCTGTGTTGCAATTGGTTGCCAGCGGTTTCCATCATGGCTGGTTGCTGAGACCCTGCTCAGCTAAATGTGAAAAGCTAATGTGAAAGGCAGACTCCTCGTTCCCGACATGAGGGGGGGGGAGGTCTGAACTGCAGACTCTGCAGACTCGATGCAGAGGCTGGCTGTACGCAGCAGCATGCAGGGACTCCGGGGGAGATCTCTCAGTCTGGAGGGCGAAAACCCCGATCTGCTGGTTGCAGAGGCTGGCTTTACGTGGCAGCATGCAGGGACTCCAGGGGAGATCTCTCAGTCTGGAGGGCGAAAACCCCGATCTGCTGACTGCAGGGGCTGGCTTTACGCGGCAGCATGCAGTGACTCCGGGAGAGATCTCTCGGTCTGGTAAGACTCCTATCGGCTGCCCTGCAGGGGCTGGCTGCACGCGGAAGCATGCAGGGACTCCGGGAGAGATTTCTCTGCCGGGCCGAGTGCAGGCGGGGGGATTAGCTGAGCCAGGGCATCCTGGAGGCTCCTTGCCGCTGTAGCTTGTGGATCCCCCGCTGCTGCATTCCGATGAGGATGGCTGCTGGAGGAAGATTCTCGGGCCTCACTTCTCTTCATGAAGTCTCTCAGTGCCCTCTTTCTTAGCTTGCGTGCACGTGGTGACATGTGCGCACAATGCAAGCAACACGGAAACCTCGAGCCCCGGATCCAATCAGTGGGCGCACAATTCATGAGGATCCAGTGTGTTCATCCTTCTCCTGCATCCCAGTTGTTTCTTTAGATGATTCAGGCATCTTCAATGTGATGAGTAGAAAAGTAGTAATGGAGAGCTGTAGAAAATCCGACCGATGGGAACGGGCGGAAACTAAAGACTGGGGATTAGGGGGAAGCAGGACGAAAAGGGTAGGGCTCGGGCATGCCCAGTGGGGCCCGGGCACTGCACGTGCTCAGAGAAAAAAAAAATCTCTCGGAGCTATTGGAGAGCTTATCCGCAAATTGGGAGCTGTTGGGACAACACCCATATGTGGCTGACTCATCCTGCTTGTCCTAGGAGACCTGTCTTTCCCCCTTCCCCTCCAGATGTGTATGCAGTGCTAAAGGAAAGGTGATCTTGAAATCTGCAGCTTGCTCTCCTGGGATGTCTAATCATATTCACTCCCCCTCATCCTTCCTGCGGCTTGTTTCATGCTCAGTATTTTAACTCCTGTGGCCTGCTCAGGCATTCCACCTCATTACACGGTGCAATGCACAAGAGTGCTACTTCAGAGATAAAATTTGACTGGCCATCAGAAATGCTTATATGTGGATGTTTCAAACAGCCCTCGATGATGGAAAGCAAACGCCCACAGACCCTGGAGCTAATGTTCAAAGGTGCAGTTGATGGAAACCTTCCCCTGGACAATTGCTCGTGGATGCAAAGTTTGCACCCTAGTTTTTCTACCAGAAGATTTTTGCTGAAAAATTAGTCTATGTCGAATTGAAAATCTAATGGCTGTGTACCTTTTTATGACTGCTCTCCCATCTCCCTTCCCCTAGGAATGTCTCCCCTAAATTCAGTGGAAATACCCAGACTATGGAAGCAGTTGTGTGAGAAGGAAGTAAATTCTAACCCAGGACCCAAAGTCGCACAGAGAGCCAGAGCTGGGGATTAGAACTGAGACACAGAGAGATAAAGTGGCTCACCCTGAGATCAGAAACAAAGAGTCAGTGACAGAGCCGGGGATTAGAACTGAGGCACAGGAAAATAAAGTGACTCACCCTGAGATCAGATAGAGGCAGTGACAGGGCAGGGATTTGAACTGAGGCACAGGGAGCTAGAGTGACTCACCCTGAGATCAGATAGAGGCAGTGACAGGGCAGGGATTTGAACTGAGGCACAGGGAGCTAGAGTGACTCACCCTGAGATCAGATAGAGGCAGTGACAGAGCCGGGGATTAGAACTGAGGCACAGGAAGATAAAGTGACTCACCCTGAGATTAGATAGAGGCAGTGACAGGGCAGGGATTTGAACTGAGGCACAGGGAGCTAGAGTGACTCACCCTGAGATCAGATAGAGGCAGTGACAGGGCAGGGATTTGAACTGAGGCACAGGGAGCTAAAGTGACTCACCCTGAGATCAGATAGAGGCAGTGACAGGGCGGGGATTTGAACTGAGGCACAGGGAGCTAAAGTGACTCACCCTGAGATCAGATAGAGGCAGTGACAGGGCGGGGATTTGAACTGAGGCACAGGGAGATAAAGTGATTCACCCTGAGGTTACATACAGAGTCAGTGGCAGAGGAGGGGATTAGAACTGAGGTAGGCAGAGATAAAGTATCACTCCTTGGGGTCACATAGTGGAGATAAGCTAATAATTCACATTCCAGCCGCTCCCCTGCATCCCACTCCATGGTCTCAAACATAGGTTCCTAGAAACTGATACGCAGGGTTCCCAGCTCTCTCTGGAGGAAGCGGGAGAGCGGGCTGTTGAAAGGCAGGGTGGAGGTTGATTCACCGCGTCTGCAAAAACAAAAGCCAAATAAGAAAAATATTAATAGCAGGATAAATGAGAACTCAGGTCACACTTATAGATCCTTAAACACAAGCAGAATGGAGTTTGGACTGGAAGGTGTACTTTCCCTGTCATCTGAAGTTTATTTAAATATATGCCTTTACTGCAGAGCGGCAATGAATGTTGAAGCTCAAGATGTGTTCATGCTTTTCTCTGTTCCAAGACAGCCGGTGCTTTCCAACCCTCTTCTGGAGGCACACCAAGCTAACTGGGTTTTCAAATATGCGTTGCATGCGTGTCAAACCAGACCTATTAGCTGTGCCCACAGGACAGAGTTGGGAAATACTGATTTAAGATATTGTCTGAAGTCATGCAAGTTGCAAACAGCACATCCTGTGCTTTCTGATCCACAGCCTCTCTGCAGTACTGACCTGGTACACGGTAAAAGGGATTTTAATTGATCTAAATGGTACAGAATTTAATACAGTCATAGCCCAGAGTTTCACAATGGCTATTATTGACCAAATGGGCTTATCGTCTGAGGATTTGTTTGCCCAAGGCTGGAAAGTGGCACTTCAGGTCTACCGAAGGCTTCTTCCTCCAAAAGATTCCCCGCAGCGTTGCGGAAATCCAGTGATCAACGACCAATGCGAAAACTGATCTGGTACCAGTTTTTCATAGCTGAATGACAGTCAGAACTTCAGAGGTGCCCTGGCAAAAATCAGTCTGGCTACCAGGATTGAATCAGCCACTAGCCACAGAACCACTAAGTTTCGAGGCCACCAAAACGACATATCTGACCACCAGTTTTAACAAGTTGTTTGTCAAACAGACCACAAAAGGGAATTAAGCCAATCTCATAACTTACCTAATGAATTTGAAGGCAGGTCCACATGAGACATTCTAAGGACTTCAGGTCCTCTGTTTGAAAACAAACCCAACCCCGTAGATTTTAAAGGGGAATAAAAGTCTAGGATTCTGGCAGCTGTGTAGAGAGTTCTGGGTGACTGAGCCAGGATTAAATAACTTGGCGCAGGCTCTGCACCCCAATGTTAATCATTAAGCAGCCTATGAAAAGGAGCTCTAGGTTTCCCTCTTGACAGGAGAGGAAGCTTTGTGCTACACATTACCACTTTTCCTAAGCTGAGGAAGGCTGGCTGTGGACAATGATGCTGCCAGGAGCAGTCGAGAGGATGATGTACCCAGTGCTGCCGAGGTGGGCCGGCTTTGGCCTTTCTGTAATGCCATCTGCTTTCACCAAAGGTGACAAAAATGGAGTTCTATATTAGCATGCAAGAGGAAATATCGACAGTATTCAGAGGGTGCTTGGCTGAAAATACCAGTGGAGAGACCAACAAAATGCAGAGAGTGCAGGGGTTGAAAATACCAGAGAAGGGACCAACAAAATGCAGAGGCTGCTGAGGCTGAAAATACCAGAGAAGGGACCAACAAAATGCAGAGGCTGCTGAGGCTGAAAATACCAGAGAAGGGACCAACAAAATGCAGAGGCTGCAAGGGCTGAAAATACCAAAAGAGAGACCAACAAAATGCAGAGGCTGCAGGGGCTGAAAATACCAGAGAAGGGACCAACAAAATGCACAGTGCAGAGGCTGAAAATAGCAAAAGAGAGACCAACAAAATGCAGAGGATGCAGGGGCTGAAAATACCAGAGAAGGGACCAACAAAATGCAGAGTGCAGAGGCTGAAAATAGCAAAAGAGAGACCAACAAAATGCAGAGGATTCAGGGGCTGAAAATACCAGAGAAGGACCAACAAAATGCAGAGGCTGCTGAGGCTGAAAATACCAGAGAAGGGACCAACAAAATGCAGAGGCTGCAAGGGCTGAAAATACCAAAAGAGAGACCAACAAAATGCAGAGGCTGCAGGAGCTGAAAATACCAGAGAAGGGACCAACAAAATGCAGAGGCTGCAGGGGCTGAAAATACCAAAAGAGAGACCAACAAAATGCAGAGGCTGCAGGGGCTGAAAATACCAGAGAAGGGACCAACAAAATGCAGAGGCTGCAAGGGCTGAAAATACCAAAAGAGAGACCAACAAAATGCAGAGGCTGCAGGGGCTGAAAATACCAGAGAATGAACCAACAAAATGCAGAGTGCAGAAGCTGAAAATAGCAAAAGAGAGACCAACAAAATGCAGAGGATGCAGGGGCTGAAAATACCAGAGAAGGGACCAACAAAATGCAGAGTGCAGAGGCTGAAAATAGCAAAAGAGAGACCAACAAAATGCAGAGGATTCAGGGGCTGAAAATACCAGAGAAGGACCAACAAAATGCAGAGGCTGCTGAGGCTGAAAATACCAGAGAAGAGACCAACAAAATGCAGAGGCTGCAAGGGCTGAAAATACCAAAAGAGAGACCAACAAAATGCAGAGGCTGCAGGGGCTGAAAATACCAAAAGAGAGACCAACAAAATGCAGAGGCTGCAGGGGCTGAAAATACCAGAGAAGGAACCAACAAAATGCAGAGGCTGCAAGGGCTGAAAATACCAAAAGAGAGACCAACAAAATGCAGAGGCTGCAAGGGCTGAAAATACCAAAAGAGAGACCAACAAAATGCAGAGGCTGCAAGGGCTGAAAATACCAAAAGAGAGACCAACAAAATGCAGAGGCTGCAGGGGCTGAAAATACCAGAGAAGGAACCAACAAAATGCAGAGGCTGCAGGGGCTGAAAAAAACTGAATCTATGCCCCTTCTTGAAATGTTATTCTGCACTTAAATGTCATCATGGAAAACATTTTGGGCTGGATTCAGCAAACGACACTCAAATCCAGTGTCTTTTATAAAATTAGCATGTAACGCCAGGATCAGTGCTTAATTTTGAGAACGAGGAGTTACGCCAACTGAATTCAAGTGTAAACCCCGGTACACAGGAAGGAAGGTGTTAATTTTAAGTGGCCTGATTTTTATTTTTTTTTTGGGGTGGGAGGGAGGGCGGCACTGGATAATAAGTAGAATTGATTGATTGGACATTGATAAATGGGACCTTTACACTCTCCCCCCTCCACCTGGCTGAACATGCCAGAGGGCTCTGAAGCCAAGACTCAGTGAGGCTAATTTCAGTGCCAAGATTGGAGAACTGGTATTTGTTGTAACATAAGTGGGAACTCGGATCCCCCTCCTCCACAAACACACCCTTTAAAAGCAGAAAATAATTTGAGGAGGGGGCTGTTATAGAATCCTGAGAGATAGAGAGTACGACAGAAGGAAAGAGGTGAACAGTAGTCCATCTAGCCCAGTGTCCTGTTTCTAATAGTGGCTAATCCAGGTCACGAGTACCTGGCAGAAGCCCAACTAGTAGCAACTTTCCAGAATCTCAAAGACTAAGCAAGATTCAGGATCCCCAAATAGTAGCAACATTCCATGCGGAATCCCCAAATTGTAGCAACATTCCAGAATCTCAAAGACTAAGCAAGATTCTGGATCCCCAAATAGTAGCAACATTCCATGCGGAATCTCCAAATAGTAGCAACATTCCAGAATCTCAAAAATTAAGCAAGATTCCGGATCCCCAAATAGTAGCAACATTCCATGCGGAATCCCCACATTGTAGCAACGTTCCAGAATCTCAAAGACTAAGCAAGATTCTGGATCCCCAAATAGTAGCAACATTCCATGCAGAATCCCTAAATAGTAGCAACATTCCAGAATCTCAAAGACTAAGCAAGATTTCGGATCCCCAAATAGTAGCAACATTCCATGCCGAATCCCCAAATAGTAGCAACATTCCAGAATCTCAAAGACTAAGCAAGATTCAGGATCCCCAAATAGTAGCAACATTCCATGCGGAATCCCCAAATTGTAGCAACATTCCAGAATCTCAAAGACTAAGCAAGATTCTGGATCCCCAAATAGTAGCAACATTCCATGCGGAATCCCCAAACAGTAGCAACATTCCAGAATCTCAAAGATTAAGCAAGATTCCGGATCCCCAAATAGTAGCAACATTCCATGCGGAATCCCCAAATTGTAGCAACGTTCCAGAATCTCAAAGAGTAAGCAAGATTCAGGATCCCCAAATAGTAGCAACATTCCATGCGGAATCCCCAAATAGTAGCAACGTTCCAGAATCTCAAAGAGTAAGCAAGATTCAGGATCCCCAAATAGTAGCAACATTCCATGCGGAATCCCCAAATAGTAGCAACGTTCCAGAATCTCAAAGAGTAAGCAAGACTCCAGAATTCCAAATAATAGCAACATTCCAGAATCTCAAAGAGTAAGCAACATTCCAGAATCTCACAGACTAAGCAAGATTCCGGATCCCCAAATAGTAGCAACATTCCATGAGGAATCCCCAAATAGTAGCAACATTCCAGAATCTCAAAGAGTAAGCAACATTCCAGAATCTCAAAAACTAAGCAAGATTCCGATCCCCAAATAGAAGCAACATTCCATGCGGAATCCCCAAATAGTAGCAACATTCCAGAATCTCAAAGATTAAGCAAGATTCCGGATCCCCAAATAGTAGCAACATTCCATGCGGAATCCCCAAATTGTAGCAACGTTCCAGAATCTCAAAGAGTAAGCAAGATTCCGGAACTCCAAATAGTAGCAACATTCCAGAATCTCTAAGATTAAGCAAGATTCCAGATCCCCAAATAGTAGCAACATTCCATGCAGAATCCCCAAATTGTAGCAACGTTCCAGAATCTCAAAGAGTAAGCAAGATTCAGGATCCCCAAATAGTAGCAACATAACAGAATCTCAAAGATTAAGCAAGATTCCGGATCCCCAAATAGTAGCAACATTCCATGCGAAATCACCAAATTGTAGCAACATTCCAGAATCTCAAAGAGTAAGCAAGATTCCGGAACTCCAAATAGTAGCAACATTCCAGAATCTCTAAGATTAATCAAGATTCCAGATCCCCAAATAGTAGCAACATTCCATGCAGAATCCCCAAATAGTATCAACGTTCCAGAATCTCAAAGAGTAAGCAAGATTCCGGAACTCCAAATAGTAGCAACATTCCAGAATCTCTAAGATTAAGCAAGATTCCGGATCCCCAAATAGTAGCAACATTCCATGCGAAATCACCAAATTGTAGCAACATTCCAGAATCTCAAAGAGTAAGCAAGATTCCGGAACTCCAAATAGTAGCAACATTCCAGAATCTCTAAGATTAATCAAGATTCCAGATCCCCAAATAGTAGCAACATTCCATGCAGAATCTCCAAATAGTAGCAACGTTCCAGAATCTCAAAGACTAAGCAAGATTTCGGATCCCCAAATAGTAGCAACATTCCATGCAGAATCCTCAAATAGTAGCAACATTCCAGAATCTCAAGGAGTAAGCAACATTCCAGAATCTCAAAGACTAAGCAAGATTTCGGATCCCCAAATAGTAGCAACATTCCATGCAGAATCTCCAAATAGTAGCAACATTCCAGAATGTCAAAGACTAAGCAAGATTCCGGATCCCCAAATAGTAGCAAGATTCCATGCTACCAATCTCAGGGATAAGCAATTGCTTCCCCCATGTCTGTCTCAATAGCAGACTATGGATGTTTCCTCCAGGAACTTGTCCAACCCTTTCTATAAATCGATCTACGCTTTCCGCTGTAACCACATCCTCTGTCAAGTAGTTCCAGAGCTTAACTATTCTATGAGTGAAAAAACATTTCCTCCTATTTGCTTGAAAAGTATTTCCATGTAATTTCCTTTAGCTTTCTCTGTTTTTTTTTAACCTTTTGAAAGGGTGAAAAATTGACTCGCTCCTACTCGTTCTATATTGCTCAGGATTTTGTAGATCTCAGTCATATCCCCTCTCGATTGTCTCTTTTCCAAGCTGGAAAGCCCTGACCTCATACGAGAGGAGTTCCATCCTCTTTACCATTTTGGTCGCTCTTCTTTGAAACTTTGCCAATTCCACTATTAGGGGGCATTTTCAAATCAATGACATCTTTAAAATGGCATCAATCGGTACTAGGACATTTTTCTCACCAAGACTTTCTGGACGTCTTGCTAGACTTCTTAGCTGCTGTGCATCTAAAGTTCGAAAGGCCGTGTTGGAGGTGTATTATGGGCACGCTGTGGGCATGGTTGGACCTGGACGTCTTGCGACAACAATCGAACCTTTCCCAAGACGTCCAGGACGGAACTTCGACCTGTTTTAAAAGTGTCTGAGTGACAAAAAGGAACACAAACTCGGTCCTAGAGTAACCAGACAGGTTTTCAGGATGTCCACACTGAATTTGCATAAACTTGATTTGCATACACTGCCTCCATTATATGCAAATGTCTTTCATGCATATTCATTGAGGATATCTTGAAAACCTGACAGGACCGAGTTGAGAAACACTGGACTAGATGACCGCTGAAAAGATTAAGGCATGCCCCCCCACCCCCCACTGGTCACTGACATAACTGTCTCTAACACAGCAGCACCTGGTCTGGTCTGGGAAAGGTTAGTAAGAACATAAGAATTGCTGCTGCTGGGTCAGACCAATGGCCCATCCTGCCCAGTAGTCCGCTCACACGATGGCCCCAAGGTCAAGACCAGTGCTCCAATTGAGTCCAGTCTCACCAGTTTAGCATGAATTTGTCCAACTTTGTCTTGAAACCCTGGAGGGTGTTTTCCCCTATAAAAGCCTCCGGAAGAGCGTTCCAGTTTTCCACCACTCTCTGGGTGAAGAAGAACTTCCTTACGTTTGTACGGAATCTTTAAAGAGTGCCCTCTCGTTCTCCCTACCTTGGAGAGGGTGAACAACCTGTCCTTATCTACTAAGTCTATCCCCTTCAGTACCTTGAATGTTTCGATCATGTCCCCTCTCAGTCTCCTCTTTTCAAGAGAGAAGAGGCCCAGTTTCTCTAATCTCTCGCTGCACGGAAGCTCCTCCAACCCCTTAACCATCTTAGTTGCTCTTCTCTGGACCCTTTTGAGTAGTACCGTGTCCTTCTTCATGTACGGCAACCAGTGCTGTACGCAGTACTCCAGGTGAGGGCGTACCATGGCCCGGTACAGCGGCATGATAACCCTCTCCGATCTGTTCGTGATCCCCTTCTTGATCATTCTTAGCATTCTGTTCACCCTTTTCACCGCCGTAGCACATTGTGCAGATGGTTTCGTGGACTTGTCAATCAGAACTCCCAAGTCCCTTTCCTGGGAGGTCTCTCCAAGTACCGCCCTGGTGCATGGGCTAATGAGCCATAGAGAGGAAGACCCAGGCCCATACGACACTCTAACCACTACATTTATGGTAGAAAGTCTGAGCCCACAGAAACCCACAAAACTCTACTATACTGATGTATAGGTGCCCCCTGCAGCCATAAGGGCAAGTGGGGTGGCAGACAGGTGGGTACAGTAAGTTTTAGGAGAGTTTTGGAGGGCTCAGCATAAATTATAAGGGGGTTATGGTGAGATGTACATCTGGCACCCTTTATGTGAAGTTCACAGCAGTGCCCTCTAAGGTGCCCCACTGCTCTGTTGGGATGTATATGGGACCAGTACATTACAATGCTGGTCCCTCCCACATACAAAGAGTCTGGATCTGGACATTTTGAACTTGGGCGTTTTTGTGGTCGAAAATGGCGAATAAGGTTAGGCCTCCTAAAGATGGACATCTCGGTAGCTAAGACGTCTAAATAGGCGTTTTTGGGGAGAAAAAAAAAAGTCTAGCGGCTTTGCCGGTTTTGAAAATGGCCGTATCTCCACCTACCGCCCCCTCCCCCCCCCCCCCCGACTCTGAACGTCTTGCAGGAAAGTCGGACTTAGGTGTCCTATCAAAAAGTCTCGTGGAATATGAGTCATGCAGCAGCATTTTGAACGGATTGAAGGGGGAGAGAGGAGAGAGACGGTTGAGTAAATAGTACGCAAATTACCACCTGTTTTGGAAGCGGAAAGGGCTCTCGCATTATCCGGGCGCTAACCGGTTGGCGCATGGTAATATATTACACTACATTTCTAGACCGCAAAACTTCTCGGATCGATGCAGTTCGCAAAGAGTAAAAATACTGGACAATCCCAGCGATCTACAGGTTAGACATTAACCTTTTTTAATTCTCTAGAAATCTTGTGAATAATATCGATTTTAGCAATTTTCTGAAATGAATGTAAGAATAACACGCCCTCACAAAAAAAATATATTTAGCTTTTGGTTAGCACACGCGCATGGCAAAACTAGCACGGAATGTTTTAATGCATCCCGTCATAAGCCATTTTGGCTGTGTTAGGTACGCATTAGCACCCCCCCGTGTGATCTCTTGATGTCTCTTCCGCCTTATCGTTCTCTGATTCTAGCTGGGTTCTCAGGTTCGTTTCAGCCCTGTTTCACCACAATGCCCCGAGTTGGATAGCTTCACGGGGACTTTTGGCCATTTTAATTATCTTGAGCGATGGAAGCAGGGCTGACTCACTCCGCACCCATCTCGAGCAAACCCAGGAAATTAAACAGTAGCTGTTTCCTAATCATGGCAAAATTAGGTAAATATGCAAATATCCTCAGCAGTGGTTTTAATAAATCCAGCCCTCTGGTGCGATCCAATTTCTGTTCCTTTCTTTAACATTGACAGAAGAATGAGTTGCAAATTATCCCCTTTCTTGTACTGTAATTAAATGCAGTTTACTGTCATATATTTGAAATTTGCTTTTTGAAAAACAAAAAAAAGCCATTCTACGTATTTTTAAGTTTGGTTCTTTGACACAAGGGGGTGGCATTAAACAAAGTCAACTCTAGAACTGTGACTTCAGGGTGAGCCACTTTCTCTCCCCATACATCAGTTCTAATCCCCGACTCTGTCATTGACTCTCTGCGTTGGATCTTAAGATGAATCACTTTCTCTCCCTATACCTGAGTTCTAATCCCCGGCTCGGTCACTGACTCTCTGCGTAGGATCTTAAGATGAATCACTTTCTCTCCCCAAACTTCAGTTCTAATCCCCGGCTCGGTCACTGACTCTCTGTGTAGGATCTTAAGATGAATCACTTTCTCTCCCCAAACTTCAGTTCTAATCCCCGGCTCGGTCACTGACTCTCTGTGTAGGATCTTAAGATGAATCACTTTCTCTTCCCAAACCTGAGTTCTAATCCCTGGTTCTCTACGTGTGACCTCAGGGATGTGTTAGCTTATCTCGCTGTACCTGAACCCTAATCCCTCTCTGAGTGTGTGGGCATGCTTTTCCTCTGTGCTAAGTCCAGCAGTAGCCTCCGATCAGCCTTGTAGGGAAGTCAGCTCTGGGGGAAAGTCCTCCGTCCCCACCTTCTCTCCCTGATCAATAAGATCTTGGATTCCATCTAATCTCTTTATGTCTGTCTCTTCCTTAAATGGCGATAGAGTAATTGTGATGACTGTTCAATGATCTTCTCCCATTCCCTGGTTATAAATTCTGAAACAGAAAAGGTCCACCTCGCTCCTCCTTCCCTGTTCTCTCTTTTCCCTCCATTTCCATCATGCCTAGGTCTTTCGCTTTTCACTTTTCCTCTATGCCTGTCTCCCTCTTTTTTCTTTCTATCTTCACCCTCTCTCCCTCCCATCCCTCCAGGGTCCCTACTTCTCAGTTTTGCTCTATCACTCCACCCCCTCCTCCTTATCTCCAATTCTTCCCTCTTCCCCCTTCCCCCTCCCCCTCTCTCTGACAACCCCTGAATTCAAGCAGGCAACAGGATATGAGAAACTGACGAACCGGATATTGGACTGGGATACCATCAGGCTGCGTAATATCACCCCTGGCTACCAGATAAGGAGCCTTTTCCAGCCGGAGAATATTAATTGTAATCACTCCTAGACGTCTAATAAAGCCAGAGAAAATCCAGCTGAATTGATGAGCTGGTAAGAAGGCAGTGGTCGGAGCGGATTCTGATGGACAGGTGATTGGCGAGATGATAAGCTCTGGGGAGCAGGAACTGCCTCTTCTCTGTTTCTCTACAGGGTTGTGTATTCCTACTGATACTAAAGGATTGATATGAGGGAGGAAAAGGGGGACCAGGGGATGCCGGATTTTAGGACCAGATAAGTTACAATCAGGTAGTTTCCTGTCCCCAGAGGGCTTTTAGCCTAAGCTTCTTCCTGCTCTAAGGAACAGTGGTGGGATTTGAACTCTGGCATTTTAACAGAGATTTCGGCAGTGGGAACCCAAGCACAGTACCGGGTAAAGCTTTGGATTCTTGCCCAGAAATAGCTAAGAAGAAAAAATAAAAAAAATTTTAAATTGAATCAGGTTGGGCAGACTGGATGGACCATTCGGGTCTTTATCTGCCGTCATCTACTATGTTACTATATGTTACTATGGTTCACAGCCCACTGCCATCACCATTGGGCCATTCAGTGGGGGGTTTATGTGTCCTTAGGGTTTTTCCCTCCCTTTGTGCCAGTTGGACCCCAGGGCACATGTGATCTCACGCCTGAACATGACTGCCAACCCCTCCCCCCTTCCTCATGGATGACGCAGATCACGGGCGCACATACAACTAAGCATCTCTGAGGGTTCACAAAGCAGATACAGAAGGACATCACCCAAACTGAGGCGGAGAGGAAGGACACCCTTATGTGTGTGAACATAGCTGGCTCTCGTCAGGAACTGCAGCCCCCTCCCCCCCTCCGTTTTCTTTCTCTCTTTCCAAGCTGAGCAACGTTGTCTCTGCGAATGCCGGGAAATTTTAATAAAAGCAAAAGGTCTGAGAAATGTAATAACAGCCTTCATCAGATTAAAGCTGGGGGAGGGGGGATTTGTGCTGTAATATCAGTGCTGGGTGGGGGGCTTAACCCTCCCCAAGGCTCCAGATGAAGCCTTCACGCGCCTTCTCTCATTCCTGGTGCTGTAATATTCCTCATTCCCGTAGACTTGTAAGGGTTCTGAGGGTGGGGGGGGGGGGGAGATGTGATATTTTCAGTCACAGGAAAGTCAGCAGTAGCCATAACACTATGTTATTTTTGCAAAAGAGATAGAAAGGGGCACCATGGGTGGGGGGGGGGGGCGTTCTGGCTTTGCAAAGAAGAATTAAATGGACCTCTAACCTGCTCAGGAGTCTCCGTCCATTCCGATTTCCTGAATGCGTCTGGGTGGCTTAACCCCATTTACAAAAGCTCTGTCACTTAGTGAAACCAGGATCTGTGTGTTATTCCAGGATAAAACTGACCACGGCCAATTTGAACCTGTTGATAAAGTCAGGCTGAGGATGATCAGCTCTCTGGGGTATGGACAGGCTCTCTCACATTTTCCCCTCCCCTCCTCTCTGCTCAGCTTTCTCCAGCTCTCCCTGGGTCTCAGCCAGGATTGAGGGTCATGAAAAAGAACATATCTACTACTACTACTACTATTTATCACTTATATAGCACTGAAAGGTGTACGAAGCGCTGTATATTTTGACATTTAATGGTTCCAGCTCAGAAGAGCTTACAATCTAACTTGGACAGACAGACATGACATATAGGGTTAAAGACATTCCTCATCCACCCCCTGGCCTAGAGCTACCCGATGACTGAAACCGCTTTCACTTCCCCTGTACATGCATGGAATTTCAGGGTCCCGGAACTACAAACTCCAGCATGCACTGGGGCACACCCAGACTGGATCTGTCCGTCCTAGTTACCTGAAGTTGTTTTTTTACACTAGATCGTATTTCTGTGGTATCATCGTCTGAAGTTTTGCAAAACTGCAAAGTTGCTTTGATTACTGTTCCCTGGTTCAGGTTGGCCAAGGCCGGGGGGGGGGCGGTTATGTTTCTGTGTCAACTGTATTCCCCCCCACCTAGTGTCCAGTCCAGTCATCCTCCCCACTTAAGCCTTGTGTTATGGCTGCCCAGGGCTGCTTCTGACCATAAGGGGCACACAAGGTGACATCTTCCACCACTGTCCTTGGTACCCAGGTATACACCTCATTCTCACTAATGCAAAGCCCGAAGAATCCTTAATTTCCACTCATGTCCCAACCCACTTCTTTCATCACAGGGGGATTAATTTTGATGCTTAATTCAGAGTACGCAAGGGCTGAAAATACCAGAGTGCTCTGCCAAAATGCAGATAGAGAAGGGGCTGAAAATAGCAGAGGGAACTCCAGCAAAATACAAAGGGTGCAGGAGCTGAAAATACCAGCTAAAAACTCCAGCAAAATACAAAGGGTGCAGGGGCTGAAAATATCGGCTAAAAACTCCAGCAAAATACAAAGGGCGCAGGGGCTGAAAATACCGGCTAAAAACTCCAGCAAAATACAAAGGGTGCAGGGGCTGAAAATACCAGCTAAAAACTCCAGCAAAATACAAAGGGTGCAGGGGGCTGAAAATACCACCTAAAAACTCCAGCAAAATACAAAGGGTGCAGGAGCTGAAAATACCAGCTAAAAACTCCAGCAAAATACAAAGGGTGCAGGGGCTGAAAATACCGGCTAAAAACTCCAGCAAAATACAAAGGGCGCAGGGGCTGAAAATACCGGCTAAAAACTCCAGCAAAATACAAAGGGTGCAGGGGCTGAAAATACCAGCTAAAAACTCCAGCAAAATACAAAGGGCGCAGGGGCTGAAAATACCGGCTAAAAACTCCAGCAAAATACAAAGGGTGCAGGGGGCTGAAAATACCACCTAAAAACTCCAGCAAAATACAAATGGTGCAGGGGCTGAAAATACCACCTAAAAACTCCAGCAAAATACAAATGGTGCAGGGGCTGAAAATACCACCTAAAAACTCCAGCAAAATACAAAGGGCGCAGGGGCTGAAAATACCGGCTAAAAACTCCAGCAAAATACAAATGGTGCAGGGGCTGAAAATACCACCTAAAAACTCCAGCAAAATACAAATGGTGCAGGGGCTGAAAATACCACCTAAAAACTCCAGCAAAATACAAATGGTGCAGGGGCTGAAAATACCACCTAAAAACTCCAGCAAAATACAAATGGTGCAGGGGCTGAAAATACCACCTAAAAACTCCAGCAAAATACAAATGGTGCAGGGGCTGAAAATACCAGCTAAAAACTCCAGCAAAATACAAAGGGTGCAGGGGCTGAAAATACCACCTAAAAACTCCAGCAAAATACAAATGGTGCAGGGGCTGAAAATACCACCTAAAAACTCCAGCAAAATACAAATGGTGCAGGGGCTGAAAATACCACCTAAAAACTCCAGCAAAATACAAATGGTGCAGGGGCTGAAAATACCACCTAAAAACTCCAGCAAAATACAAATGGTGCAGGGGCTGAAAATACCACCTAAAAACTCCAGCAAAATACAAATGGTGCAGGGGCTGAAAATACCACCTAAAAACTCCAGCAAAATACAAAGGGTGCAGGGGCTGAAAATACCGGAGAGCCATTTTCTCAGTTGCATTCAGCACTTCTTGTGTTCTCATGGCCCCCTCCCTCCTCGGCTGCAGGAACCGGCACTGGGTCTCCTGTTTCTACAGCAACATCAGACATATCAGAGTGACTTAACTGGATTTTGGCGATATTAAAAACTACCTCTTTAGGAATTCCTGAGATGGAAGGGGGGGATGGGGGGCTCAGAATTTTAATTTCATGTAATGAGAGCTGACACTTAGTTTATGAGATCTTGGCCGCGTGCTGTCTGCGATTAACGCAGCGCCACAAGGGCTTGGGGCCTGTAATTGAGTTGTGATGTGGGGAGGGGGCACAGAACGTATACGAATGAGGAACACCCCCAACCCACTTCACTTTATTCTCTCCCACTTGCTAAGTTTGGACATTTCACCCCCACACACACACAAAAAAAATGGTCAATTCAAGACAGGCTTTGCTCCCAACACATACAACAAAATAGGGTCCCTACTTTTTCTAAGGGAGGGGGGCTGTGGATCCACTCGGTGCACAGAAAGCCAAGAGTGGGTAGCAATAATAACGTCCACCTTTCCACCCCCACCCGCGCTTCTCAGATGAACCTGGGAAGTGGGGGTAACTCCTTCCAGTGGCTATTGCTGGGGTACAATGGCAGCCACAAGACTGGAAAAAGGGGAGACCCCCAAGCTCTGATGCCTCCAGCACATCTTATATTTGCCCCAGGTGGAGGCACAAAATGCTGCTCTCATTACCCTGCTTCCCCATCACTCAATAGGGGGAATAATTTTCACCCCCAATGTTCACACCAAGAGAGACAGTGCCTGTGCCAAAGAAAATGCCCTCTGTGTCTTACAGCTAACTCCCCCCCCCCCCAATACCCTGGAGTTTGCCCATAGGATTAACCCTGCCTTGTCTTATTACCCTTATCCCACTCCCCAGTGATGGTGTTTGAACAAGAGCCCTACCTTATCCTGGTTTAATTACTTCCCGTACTCCAGCTCCAACTTTCATGTAAGTGTCTGGTGTTCCCCCCCCTCCTTGTCCTGGATCTAAATTAGAACATCTGCTCCATCTCAGCCCTCTTAATTCTATCTTTTCTTGTTTGTGAGGCTAGAGAGGGGGATCCGTGATTTAGAATATTGTTCATTTATCCGATAAACACACAGTGGGATTTCAAAGGAGTCCTTCATTAACTCCGGGAAAAGGGCAGTGGGGCCTTCTGAAGCGACCTTTGGAAATAAAATGCCCCCAATCCCTGGTGTCTGTCTCTGCTCTCACTGCCAGCTGAGTTTTCCAAAGGCCCAGGGGTTAGGGCAGTGAAAAGGCTAAAAATATCCCACTTCTTCCACCAAGTCTTCTTGCAGGCTTGGGCAAGTTGCTTTCTCCCTCTTTGCTACATTACCACAGGCTTTGACTGTCAGCCCTCGGAAGAAGGATCCCGTTGTACCTGAATTTCAATAATGATGTGAGCCACCTTGAATACTGTTTGAAAGGCTGAAGGACTGAATATCCAAAATATGTTTATTAAGAAACGGCATTCTCTTGAATGCTGACATCAGAAAATAATAGTAAATATTGAAGAACTAAGGCCAGTACAGGGCAGACTTGCATGGTTTGTGTCTGTAAATGGCTGTTTGGGGGAGGATGGGCTGGGGAGGGCTTCAATGGCTGGGAGGGTGTAGATGGACTGGAGTAAGCTTTGACGGAGACTTCAGTAGTACCGGGCAGAGCTTTGGATTTTTGCCCAGAAATAGCTAAGAAGAAAAATTTTTTTTTTTTTAAATTGAATCAGGTTGGTTAGACTGAATGGACCATTCGGGTCTTTATCTGCCATCATCTACTATGTTACTATGGAGGGACACATGGCAGAGACCAGAATGTTGGCTTTTTAGATTGGTGACTGGAAGATAACCAACTGATGTTATCCATGATCATTCAAGTTAGTTGGTCAAATGAAACACACCCTATGCTTCCCTAGTCCAGTTCCTCTCTGCAGTATCCACGAAGTGTGCAAAAGCCAGTGAGATGAGGTGGAAGGTGTCAGTTTTGCACAACACCATTCTTCTCACCCCTTACCTCTTTTTGGAGGGCAACTCCGAAAAAAATCCATTCTTTTGACTATGGGTAATCCAAAAGGGTGAAGCAACTGAGTGATGAGGAGGGGAAAGGGACATCGTAGATCCAGGACTGACCTGCCCAGCCTGTTCACAAATAAGCCACAATCAGACCAAGGACATTTGGTTGCCCAGGGCCATAAGAGTATCCAGTTAAGCCCCTGGGAACTTGCTGGGGGGGGGGGGGGGGAATCACTTATTTTTTTTATGGCTCTCGTGTAAGGGCCATGTAACTTGGCATGGAAGCAGTGCTTATGGGAAAAGCCTGATTATTTGATTAATAAATTTAATTTCTTTGGGCTGCTTATGATTAGTTTACGATTCTTTGAATATTAATTTTTTGTTTTGTTGGGGGTGGGGGTAGGGGGGCTGTTCTTGCTTTAGGACTCTTCTCATTATTCAGGGTAATTTTTCTGAAATTAATGGTGAGATTTCCTTAATTTGAGAAAGAGTTATTGTATTATGTTTGAAATGTTAAATATTTCATATTTCAATACTTAAAAAAGAGACAAGTATCTACAAAACCCCAGATTTTTAAAACAAGGGAAGCTGATAATCCTACGTCGTATTAAGTTAAGGCTAGCATGGCCATCTCATCCCAGTCCCACCAAACAGGCTGATCCATGCCTGTTTTAGCCCAATGGCCCACTGGGACTTGTAGTTTTGATTTTAAACCATATCTCTCTATGTACTGAACTGGATCAGCCTATGGACCAGGAGATTTGTTGGCAAACATGACATCAAGAGTTGTGGAGGGAGTCACCATCTGACCCAGGTCAACCGCCAGAGGCAAATCCAGTTCATGCTTTACTTTCAGATTCAAGGAAGACCAGTCCATAGATTTTTTTTTTTCTTTTCCTCTAAATCTCTGCACCTCACCCCCTCTAGGCTCTTCGCCACCAAGTGCAGCAGCTGCCAGCAGGCAATCGCCCCGTCGGAGCTCATAATGCGGGTGCTGGGCCATGTCTACCACGTGGCCTGCTTTCGCTGCTGCGCCTGTGAACGCCAGCTGCAGCGGGGAGATGAGTTTGTGTTGAAGGAGGGGCAGCTGCTCTGTCGTGGCGACTACGAGAAGGAAAAAGAGATGCTCAGCGCCATCAGCCCCACCCCCACCCAGTCCGGTAAGAAGCTGGGGGATGCAGGGAGGGTTAAAAAAACACTAGGGCCGACTTGAAGTCTCGTTCCACAAAGCAAGGCAGAGCTTAGGTTAGGTACAGAAATGGGGCAGGGACAGCGACAACACTCATGGGGACTGGGACAAATTTGTCCCTGTGTCATTCTCTACACTGCACCACTCTAGAAATCATAATGTAGTGAAAGTGAGCCAAGAATAGGACAGTCAAGCCATTGTGACATCACTGATGAGGTTGGCTCTTATTGGTGGAATGAGGCATTATGATGTCACAATACCAGCTCTGCTTATCAGAGGCTGAAACTCTTCTCACTATTTCCTTTTTCAGTTTTCTATACTGTTCTCCCAAGTAGAGAATGACATGGGGACACATTTTTCCTGCCCCATTCCTGCAAGCTCCGTCCTCATCTGCACAAGCCTCAAACACTTTAAAATCATAAGTTTTCGAGGCTTGTGCAGTTAAGTCAGAGCTTACAGGAATGGGGCAGGTGCAGCGACAACACTCATGGGGACTGGGACAAATTTGTCCCTGTGTCATTCTTAAAGAGTTCTCAATCTGTGGGGGTGAATTGACAGGGGGCTTCTTGGAAGGAGTCTAAATGCCAAGACTCAGAGGCTGTCTTATGTCAAGTACTCGTACATCCTTATTGGAAGGGGAAGGGGATAGGGTCGGCCAGCGTCGTTAACACCTCCTTTCCCCTTTCAGTGAAGAGTGAGGATGAGGATGGGAGCCACTCCCACGGCAAAGGGGGCGAGGAAGGCAAGGAACACAGGAGGTCCAAACGCCCACGCACGATTCTGACCACACAGCAACGTCGGGCCTTCAAAGCCTCCTTCGAGGTGTCATCCAAGCCCTGCCGGAAGGTAGGGTGGCTTCAATACACCGGCTCTCCTTGGCAGGGACAGGGTATATCAAGGGAGAAGCGAAGGAACATGAGAAATGCCAGATTGGGACAGTATAGAAAGTCCATCAAGCCCAGTATCCTGTTTCCAACAGTAACCAACCCAGGTCCCAAGTAGTAAAACAGATTTCATGCTACTTATCCTAGGAATAAGCAGTGGATTTCCCTAAGCCATCTCAATAACGACCTATGGACTTCTCTTTTAGGAAATAATCCAAACCTTTTTTAAACCCTGCTAAGCTAACTGATTTCACCACAGTCTCCGGCAACAAAAATTCCAGAGTTTAAATACACATTATGGGAAGAAATATTTTCTCCAGTTTGTTTTAAATCTACTATTTAGTAGCTTCATCGCATGTCCCCTAGTCCTATTATTTTTGGAAATCTGAACAAGCGATTCACATCTACCCTTTCCACTCCACTCAATATTTTATAGACCTCTGTCTTATCACCCCTGAGCTGTCTCTTCTCCAAGCTGAAGAGCCCCAGCAGCTTTAGCCTTTCCACATAGGGAAGGTTGATTAAGATCTAGAACAGAGGTCAGTCAGTAGTTCTGATCCCACTGCTGACACCAATTCACTATCTCATGCTACTGACACCCCACCCTGATGGAAATTGCCCATACTGAAAGGACATACATTGGCCAAACTCTTCTTCCTCATTCCCCTTTCACCCTCTCCTCAGAGACCCAAGCTCTGAAAATATAGAAAAAGCATATGCTGAAGGTTCAGCGTCTCTATTCTCCTATCATCAGAGCGAGCAGCCATATTGTTGGAAATTCAGGGAAGACGCATTTGCTGTCTGGCCTCTGCCACCTTATCCTTTTCTCAATTCTTCCTTTCCCAGGTGAGAGAGACACTGGCAGCAGAGACAGGCCTCACTGTCCGTGTTGTGCAAGTTTGGTTCCAGAATCAGAGAGCCAAGGTAAGGCGAGCTGGGGGCAGGGGAGAAGTTTAGCAAAGAGGGTTGTGTGCAAATTTTCCAAAAGTCAACAGCATAGTAAATGATGGCAGATTTGCACGGTTCATCCAGTGTGCCCAACACGTTTATCTGTTCACTCTGCTCTTCAGTCATCCGTGCTGTATACATGAAACATAATTCAGTGTGGGAGGAGCTGTAGGCTTTAACTGGCATGGCATAAGTGAGGGGGGAGGGGTTCTCCTAGCTGTGGAGCAAAACACAGGCGTGTTGAAAGACACCAATTCAGGTCACATAAAATACACCATGCCAACAGGAAAGGACAGAGGTTAATCGCCAAAAGCATCCACGTGTTCCATTCCCGAGCAGATCTCTGCGCTTAATGATTTCAAAAGCTCCTCCTGGATTACATGCTCCCACCACCGTGAAAGTTGCCAAAATGAGTGAGGGCTGAGGGGGGGCTGCCATGCTACTTCAGAGCCTCCAGACATCACACTGAATTATGTATACAGCACAAACAACTGAAGGGTTAGCTCTTTATCACAGCCCCACACAGGAGTGACCTTGAAACATGTAATGCTTAAATACAGCACAGACAGCTGAAGGGTTAGCTCTTTATCACAGCCCCACACAGGAGTGACCTTAAATACAGCACAGACAGCTGAAGAGCAGACTTCCTTCAGAGCGCCATAGAGTCAACACTGATATACATAAAGCACAAACAGCACAGACAGCTGAAAAGCAGCTCTGCACTAGAATCTCATGCAGACATGGCACCGATACATGTAAAGCAGGAACAAAACTGAAGAGTGAATTTTTGTTGTTTTTAATTCCCAAAATGAGTATAAAAAGAGGCAATAAATATATCTGTTTAAGTTTTGTGGCCTAAGAAATCAAGTTGATAGTTCTCACAATCCAACAAGTTCTGATGCCGGAAGTTTGGAGCTCGTGCTTTTGTTGTTTCCCGATGTCCCGAGTTTTGTTTTCTCTCATGCCACAGATGAAAAAGATTGCACGTCGGCAGCAACAGCAGCAGCAACAGGATCCGGACCAGCTGGGGAGCCAACGTCTGGGCTCGGGCCGGGGAGCCAGCCGCAGCAGCAGACAGAGTAACGAGGACAGTGAGGGTGAGGAAAGAAAGGGCACAGTTGCTCCTGGGGCCTCCCAGCTAATGACTTCTCTGTTCTGCTGGTTAAAAAAAATAAACAAATGAGGAAAAAATATTTTTACTGCAGAGTGGCAATGAAGGAGGAAGCTATGGATGTGTTTTTCTAATGATCATATATTAACAGCTACATTTTTAGCACCTGATGGAGTTTGCTTATACATTTAGGACAGACTCTTCTGCCCCCCTCTCCCCAAAGACATTTTGCAGTGGTCTGAATTAAAGAGCTTGCCACCTGTTTGCTGATTGATAGTTGCATGGCATTCTGGAATCTATCAGAGTATGATATTTTTTAGGGGGTGCGATTGGGAAGGTTTGAGCGGCCTCAGGTTCTAAGGATGTGTCTTTCTCTTATCCCTTCTCCTGTCTCTTATGCTTTGCAGACAGTGGCAGCGTACAAGGACTAGAGGCTCTGATGGTCCCATACGCCCGGCTCCCCCAGCAGCAACTCCTAACCCTGGATCAGAACGGTTATGGCCCGGATCTCTATAGGCAAGGCCTCACCCCACCCCAGCTCCCAGGGGACCATTTGCACCCGTACGGTAAGCAGTCTATTGCACTGGTGTGACACTTTAGAGACGTTGGGGCCTGAAAGGCCTGTGACGTTAAGAGATATCTGGGAGGGAACGAGAGGTGGAATTATTTTCACCAAAAATGGAAAGATCTTACTGTCCTTCACCCCCTCCACCTAGTATTTCCTGATGCTTCATTATCCCCTCCCCCCACCAGGCCCCTGATCATTCTGGTTTTCTTTCTACTCTATAATAAGTTGGAAGGGGGGGGGGGGCTAAACTCCTTTTCCTGGAAGTACAGCCCTAGTGTTTACAGCAAAGAAGAAAGCTTTAATCCCGTTTCTCCCCACAACTCTGCTTATGACCAACCAACTGTTTTGACCTTCCTTACGTCAGACTGTAAGCCCTATGGGGCAGGAACCTACTTCCAGTACCTGAAATGCGACTCACCTTGAGCTCACATCTGAAAGAGCGACTGAAATCCAGAGCCATTTAGACCAGTACTTCTCAACTCAGTCCCGGAGTCCCCCTTGCCAGTCAGGTTTTCAGGATATCCACCATGAATATGCATGAATGAAATTTGCATATAATGGAGGCAGTGCTTGCAAATCAATTGTATGCATATTCATTGGGGATAGCTTGAAAACCTGACTGGCAAGGGCCGAGCTGAGAAACACTGCAACCTGCAAGGAGCCAAGGCGCCACCTGGTGACTGTACACCATTACAGCAACTGTGGTTAGGATTATCGCTGCAGGGCTCACACATACGTCCTGCGATCCACAATGATATAGCAATCTCTCTTTCACCTCTTTGTATACAGAAAAGAATGTATTCTTTTTTTCTCGATTCACAGACTCTGAGGGCGTTTTCCACGACATGGACGGAGACGCTGTGGCCCACCTCGGCGACTGCCTGCTCTCAACCGCCGAGGCTGGCCTCCTCCAGGCCAGGGCGGGCAACCCCATCGATCGGCTGTACTCCATGCAGACGTCCTATTTCACATCCTGACTGCAGCTGCACCGAATCCGCCTTCTGCCCCTGGAGAACGAGCAAAACATTTACCCTCCAAGGATCTGAAATCAGTGAGGGGCAGAGAAAGGGGAGGCGGTGGGGGAGGGGATATTGTTTAAGGATCCTGATGCATACAGACAAGTCATTCCAGGTTTTCCCAGCAAATTCCAGGAACGTCGAGCCACTCTCCAATCTACAGGAGAGGAACCTGAACTGGTATTAGACTCCAGAGGTCAAAGGACGCTCTCTCTTAAACAATATTATGGTTCCAAGTTCACATTAAGACCTTGTCTCCTTTTCTTGCAAGCTCCGGGACCTTTTTACAAAGGGAAGAAGGTTTGGCAGCTTCCAAGGCCTAGTCTCCAAAACCCGTCATGCCACGCGGAGACACAGATGTAAAACAGTTAGAACACAATTCAATTATCACAGGGGTGAAGGGCTTCGTGGCTCTTTTGGCACAGGCATTGCTCTGGCATCAGCCTCAGCTTTCAGATCTGGTGGGACAGTTAGGTTTTGAAAGGAGATTCGCCCACCTCCCTTTTCTGCCGACATGGTATCAGCCCCCCCCCCCTCCTCTTGTTACAAAGGTCAGGGGCATTTCAGAAGCTTTTGAGAAGATAAGTGACCTAAAAGCTAGGTCAAGAGGCTAATTCAAATCCTGCTTCTGCCACTGTCATTCCCTGTGACCATGGGCAAGGCACTTCATCTCCTGTTGCATCAGGTATTCGCTTAGACTGGAAGCTCTCTGGGCAGGGACTGAGTGAACCTGAATCCCTGTCACCACTGTATAGCACTGCACACGTCTGGTAGCACAATGAAATGATAAGTATTAGTATTATTATTGGGGAATTTAGGGGGTGGGAAGGGAGGTTCCTTTTTTTTTGCATGATGAATTTTGGAAATTAAAAACACAAAACTCGGCCTGCAATGTTTTTAAAGCTCTGTAGAATCCAAACATTATCGGTTATGCCATTGGCTTGTGAGAGAGAAAACTGGTTGGAGCCGAGTAGAGAGGCAGCTGAGGACTGTTCTACATCCAGCGCTCCTCAGGGTATCATCACACAGAGCCTCTCTCCTAACACCTCCCCGCTGGCTTTCATCAAAGGAGTCATCATGCCATACTCCCTCCCTCCTAACTCCTCCTCGAGTAGCCAGAGAGGAAGACACCGATTTCCTTCTGCTCCCTTCAGATCTGTTCTCTAACATGATGCCCAACTGTGACCCCCTCACTGAAAAGTCCCCAGTGCCAAGTACCCTCTATGCCACAGACTGCAGCCCCTTTCAGCAGTTCAGCTGTGTTTCAGATAAGATCTCAGGCAGGAAAATACAGAAATGTTTATTTATTCTAGGCAAGGAGAGAGGAGTTTGGATCAGAGTAAAATGAAAGCTGGTGTGAAAATCTTGTTCCGGCTCCCTCCCCCAGGCTGCCAGGAATGCCAAGGCATGGCATTTCCTCCCTTCGCTGGCTGCCATGACGATGACAGTGCCTTCAAAGAATCCTCCTTGTTCAGGGCAGAGGAGCTGGGTCCAGCAAGGTCGTTAAAGATCAGTGCCTGGGGTCAGAACTGCGAGTGTAGGGTCTGGAAAACAAGCGTCAGATGTTCTAAACCCCGGCTCCTGTCATGGACTCTCTGTGGCGGGTCATTTTGTCCCCCTGCGCCTCAGCTCTAATCCCCGGCTCTGTCGCCGACCCTCTGCGTGCGACTTTGAGCGAGTCAATATCACTCCCTCTGCCCCTGGCTTTGTCACCGACTCTGTATGTGTGACCTCAGGTGAGAGAGGGGAGATATGATAGAGATGTTTAAATACCTACGTGACGTAAATGCGCATAAGTCGAGTCTCTTTCATTTGAAAGGAAGCTCTGGAATGAGAGGGCATAGGATGAAGTGAAGAGGTGATAGGCTCAGGAGTAATCTAAGGAAAGACTAAGGAAATGGTGTTGGATGTGTGGAACAGTCTCCCGAAAGAGGTGGTGGAGACAGAGACTGTGTCTGAATTCAAGAGAGCGTGGGATAGGCACGTGGGATCTCTTAGAACAGTGTATCACAAACTGTGTGCCTCCTGAGATTTCAGGTATGTCACAAGGCGCTGGGGAGGAGGAGAGGCACTGACTGACCGTCTACAAGATGTGCATCTTGCAGCGAAAGGCACATCCTGTAGCCAGTGCCTCTCCTCGCGTCTTTCCTGCTGGCACCCCCAGGCCCCGTCTGGAGGGCTTTCGTGCATTTGCGGACATCAACATGATGTCACGCATATGCGTGACATCATCGCGTCAACGTCCGTGCACTTCCTTATGCCTCGAGCCGCGGCCACTACGTTTGTGGGACACTGTCTTAGAGAGAGGAAGAGATAATGGTTACTGCGGATGGGCAGACTGGATGGGCCATTTGGCCTCTATCTGTCGTCATATTTCTATAATGCTCTCTGACCTCACAATGCAGGTGTTGAGCCTTAGCCAATAGGGAGAAGAGGAGATAGTGGATGCTGTGGATGGGCCATTTGGCCTTTATCTGCCATCATGTTTCTATAACCATAAAGCTCTATGCAGGTGTAAAGAGCCCTAGCCTATAGGAAGAGGAAATGCAAATGTTAAGAGCCTTAGCCAATAGGGAGAGGAGGAGATAGTGGATGCTGCGGATGGCCATTTGCTCTATGACCTCACAATGCAGGTGTAAAGAGCCTTAGCCTATAAGAAGAGGAGATGCAAATGTTAAGAGCCTTAGCCAATAGGGAGAGGAGGAGATAGTGGATGCTGCGGATGGCCATTTGCTCTATGACCTCACAATGCAGGTGTAAAGAGCCTTAGCCAATAGGAAGAGGAGATGCAAATGTTAAGAGCCTTAGCCAATAGGGAGAGGAGGAGATAATGGATGCTGCGGATGGGCAGACTGGATGGGCCATAAAGCATTTATCTGCCATCACGTTTCTATGTTTCTTAAGAGAGCAGACAGGTCAGAGAGGTTAAACAAGAACAGCGATTCTACAATTTGAGTTCAAAGGCATGGCGACTACATGAAAATGTGCATTTGCAATACAGAAATTCAAAGGCCAGGTAGTGAAGAGCAAACCCTCACAGGACAGCAGAAAAACCTGATGGGGGGCATTGCAGACAGAGAGAGAAACACACTGTCACACTTGGGGACACTGGCAGGGTCAGAAAGGCCACCAAAAGGGTACAAGGACTGCGCTAAACGCCACACACAGAGACCGAGGGAGTTTCCATACAAGAAGAAAGATGGGAGACACACAAAAGATTACAGCGTCCGGCAGGCAGGAGGGAGCTGTTTATTTAATGGACAAATCAAGTTTCAAGTTTATTTCAAACGGTGATTGTATCGCAATTTCAAAGAGTTCAAAGCGATGTACAATTTAAAATGGGGAAGACAGACAATATGGCTTACGACAGCAACAAAGAGGGAACCGGGAGGAACGGCAATCGAGAAAGGAAAGACACGAGGACCGGATGGATTTGTAAGCGAGGCCTGCGTCTCAAATGCGTCTTTAAACAAAAAGCTTTCTAAATGGTCCTTTCAATCTGTCTAATGTCCTTTCTTCCCTCAATTGTTTTGGCCGTAAATTCCAGGTTTGAGGGGCCATAACTGAAAACCTCCAAGTATTGGAACGATCTCACTACCCCGCTGTGGAACCTGGGCACCCTCCAATTATTCCGCAAACAACTGAAAACCTGGCTATTCTCTAACATATAATTTTATTTCCCTGCTTATATTCCCTTCTATTTATATGCTCCTGTAAATCTCTCTCCTTTTGTTTTTAAGCTTTGTAAACCGTGCCGAGCTCCACTTCCGTGTAGAAGATGCGGTATATAAACTTAAGGCTTAGTTTGGTTTAGTATTAATGCACCTCAGAGAGGGTATGGAGAGAAGATTTTTGTCCTCTGATCTTAGCGCTCTTGAAGGCGCAGAAGGGATAAGTGATCTCTTTAAGAACTGTGGAGCTTTGCAAGTTAGTACCGCTATTTTGTTATGTAATTCTATAATTTATTGGCAACCAATGAGCATTCTTTAAAAGATCAAATTTCCTGGATTTAGTCATGATTTTTATTGATCTATTTCATATATATCACCACAGGCAACCTTTATGATAAGAACATCCCCTCTCTGTGTCAGTGAGCAGCTGTTATACCCAACAAGGACAAACCCTCAAGCACAGATGGAGCCACGAGAGGGTCCAAGGCAGGGTCGGATCCAGTAGCAAGTGCTGTTCCCAACCAGGAAAGACAATATTCAACCCTCTCCCAAGGCCTAAGTCCCAGCCCCTTTCAACCTGGCCTGCCTCCACTGAAGTGGTCACCGTCCAGCTGTCTGCACCTTTCAAGGCTACCTCTCGGATGTGCCCCCCTCCCCACCAGCGAGCAAGTGCAGGGAAGCCTTGCAGCTTTTAATCTCATGGTGGACGCTGACAGATGGAGAACAGTCCCAGGCGGTAGACACGGTCCCTTCCTCCCTCCCTTCACCTCCCAACAAATGTTAAAGGCTGAATATCAAATAAAATAACAATAAGATGAGATTAGTGAGTAAAAGGGCCAACAGCCCCTTCTGGTTGACTGCATAAAAAAAATGAGCATCCAGTCACAGGCCTGTATTTTTAAGTTGAAATGCATTTACCCAGCATCCAGAACCGGATGTTGCAGAATCAGTTACAAATCAGTGCATGTCATAAGAACATGGGACAGACTGAAGGTCCATCGAGCCCAGTTTCCTGTTTCCAACAGTGGCCAACCCAGGGCCCAAGAACCTGGCAGAAACCCAAAGAGTAGCAACATTCCAGAGCTGAGATTGTGATGTCATAACGCCTCATTCCACCAATGCCTAAGAGCCAACCTCAGCAGTGATGTCACAATGGCTTCATTGTCCTAGACTTGGCTCACATAAGATCATAAGAGTTGACATAAGAGGTCACATGCAGAGAGTCAATGATAGAGTCAGGGATTAGGACTCCTAGAGCAGGAAACCTTCGTCTAAAAACACAGGTTTCAAAACTTCTCACCGATGCCTACATCAGAGAATCCAATAGCGAAACAGGGTCCCATCACCTCTAACTCTGCAAATCCGAAATGCATTAAGGAGAAAATCAAAAGCTCTCAAAACTGTACAGCTCTTCACCTTCAGCTTACTTCCCCAACTAGAAAATGTTTTGAGAGGCATCAAGTATCCAGGGTTCACAAACACGGCAGCACACCTGAGACAGCCCCCTCCCTCCTTGGTCTTCAACCCCCTCCTGTACCTCAAGAGATAACCTGCGACAGACGGGCAGGGTGGGGAGCAGGGGATCTCCTCTACCTTCATTAGGCTGGTTTCACCTTCTCAGCACATTGCAGGAAGCGTCCCAGATGCTCTGCACAGTTCTCGGCTGCGGTCTGGTTCTGCCGCAGGCAGCTCTCAAAAGCAGCGAAGGGCTCCGAGCACTCCTGCCGGATCCGCTGGATGATGGGGCTGGGAAGGAGAAAACATTATGATCAAACGTCAAGAGCAGCAATGGGAAAGCCTCAGACACTCACATGGTCTGTAAGCTCTCAGGGAAGAGGACCAGAAAATCACAGAACACTGAGAACAAGAAAGGTTACAGGCTCAGTAACACACGTGTTCAGAGCTGCCTCAGAAAAACATGCATGTGCTGTGGGGGAGGGTGGTCTGAAAAAAAAAAAAAATAACACCCCATCACATCATTTAACGCAGTGGGGTGCAATTCATAGAACATGTCCCAGTTAAAAGTGGCTGCCTCTAGCTCTCAGAGCATGGATGCAGAGTTTCATATCATTCCCGCCTCCCCCGTGTTCTTGGTAACCTCTCTGGGGAAGGGATCCCTACCTGGCAGGGAAAGAGTTAGTGAGACGGGTCAGGGAGCCTGCTTGTCTTACTGTGAGGAAGTGCAGCGGGCCACATTGACCTTCAACAGATGGCAGTCCTCCTGCCAGGATGAGGGCTTGGAAGCCACACACTCCCCATAGGCCTCCATTTCCTTCCTGCAGTACCTTGCCGTCACCTCCAGGGCGGCCTCCCTGAAGAGAGAAAGAGAAACACAGCAGACATGACTGGACCCATCCCAATCCCTTACCATACCTTCGTATCTACCATTTCTAATCCCCAGCTCTGTTACTGACTATGTGTGATTTAATGGTAAATTGCTGTAACTCCCTGTGCCTGATTTTCTAATCCTTAGTCTTCCCTTGACTTTGTGTGTAACCTCAGGCTGAGTTACTGCAACCCTTGTGCATGGATAAAGAGATGGAGGAAATGAAAGAAATTTTGGTGAACCCAGACGGCGTACTGAGCCAAATCGACAAATTAAAGAGCGGTAAATCACCTGGACCAGATGGCATGCATCCCAGGATACTGAAAGAGCTAAAATATGAAATTGCTGATCTGGTGTTAGTGATCTGTAACCATAAGAACATAAGATTTGCCGCTGCTGGGTCAGACCAGTGGTCCATCGTGCCCAGCAGTCAGCTCACCCGGCGGCCCTTAGGTCAAAGACCAGTGTCCTGAGACTAGCCCTACCTGCGTACGAACTTGTCTAACTTTGTCTTGAATCCCTGGAGGGTGTTTTCCCCTATAACAGCCTCCTGAAGAGCGTTCCAGCTTTCTACCACTCTCTGGGTGAAGAAGAACTTCCTTACGTTTGTACGGAATCTATCCCCTTTCAACTTTAGAGAGTGCCCTCTTGTTCTCTCTACCTTGGAGAGGGTGAACAACCTGTCTTTATCTACTAGGTCTATTCTCTTCAGTATTTTGAATGTTTCGATCATGTCCCCTCTCAGTCTCCTCTTTTCAACCAGAGGCCCAGTTTCTCTAATCTCTCACTGTACGGCAACTCCTCCAGCCCCTTAACCATTTTAGTCACTCTTCTCTGGACCCTTTCGAGTAGTACCGTGTCCTTCTTCATGTACGGTGACCAGTGCTGGACGCAGTACTCCAGGTGAGGGCGCACCATGGCCCAGTACAGTGGCATGATAACCTTCTCTGATCTGTTCGTGATCCCCTTCTTTATCATTCCTAGCATTCTGTTCGCCCTTTTCGCCACTGCCACACATTGTGCAGACGGCTTCATCGATTTGTCGATCATAACTCCCAAGCCCCTTTTCTGGGAGGTCTCTCCAAGTACCGCCCCGGACATCCTGTATTCGTGCATGAGATTTTTGTTATCTACATGCATCACTTTACACTTATCCACGTTGAACCTCATTTGCCATGTCGATGTCCATTTCTCCAGCTTGATTATGTCATGTTGCAGATCTTCGCAACCTATTGTTAAAATCGTCCGTAGTACCTGAAGATTAATGCGTGGCCAACATAACACCACATTTTAAAAAGGTTTCCAGGGGTAATCCGGGAAATTATAGTGATTCACAAAATAGTGGAAACTATTATAAAAGAATACAATTACTGAACACATAGACAACCGTTGTTACACTTCTTCGAAGGAATTAACAAACCAATGGACAAAGGGGACCCCATAGACATCGTATACTTAGATTTCCAAAAAGCCTTTGACAAGGTACCCTATGAACGCCTACTATGGAAATTGAAGAACCATGGGGTGGAAGAGACGTACATAGATGGATCAAAAATTGGTTGGCAGATAGGAAGCAAAGGGTAGGAGTGAAGGGCCACTACTCAGACTGGAGGAGGGTCACGAGTGGTGTTCCCGCAGAGGTCGGTACTCGGACCGCTGCTGTTCAATGTATTTATAAATGATCTAGAAACAGGGACGAAGTGTGAAGTAATACAATTCGCAGACGACACCAAACTATTTAGTGGAGTTGGGACTAAAGGGGACTGTGAGGATTTACAAAGGGACCTGAACAAATTAGAAGAGTGGGCGACAAGATGGCAGATGAAGTTTAATGTAGAGAAATGTAAAGTCTTGCATGTAGGAAACAGGAACCCGAAGTACAACTATACGATGGGAGGGCTGGTAATGGGTGAAAGTACCCAAGAAAAGGACTTGGGGGTAATAGTGGACAACACAATGAAGCTGTCGACAGTGCACAGCAGCCTCAAGGTGAATAGAATGCTAGGTATTATCAAGAAAGGTATTACAACCAGAACAAAAGAAGTTATCCTGCCATTGTATCAGGCGATGGTGCGCCCGCATCTGGAGTACTGCGTCCAATATTGGTCGCCGTACCTTAAGAAGGATATGGTGATACTTGAGAGGGTTCAGAAGAGAGCGACGCGATTGATAAAAGGTATGGAAAAGCTTTCATATGCTGAGAGATTGGAGAAACTGGGACTTTTTTCCCTGGAGAAGCGGAGACTTAAGAGGGGACATGATAGAGGCTTACAAGATCATGAAGGACATAGAGAAAGTGGAGAGGGACAGATTCTTCAAACTTTTGAAAACTACAAGAACGAGAGGGCATTCGGAAAAATTGAGAGGGGACGGATTCAGAACCAATGCTAGGAAGTTCTTCTTCACCCAAAGGGTGGTGGACACCTGGAATGCGTACGGTATTGGGGTTCAAGAAGGGATTAGATAATTTCCTGAAGGAAAAGGGGATAGAAGAGTATAGATAGAGGATTACTATACAGGTCCTGGACCTGATGGGCCGCCACGTGAGCAGACTGCTGGGCGTGATGGACCTCTGGTCTGACCCAGCAGAGGCACGGCTTATGTTCTTATGTTTAATGGGAGAGAGTCAGCTTCAGTTCAGCCAAGGGAGGTCTTGCCTCAACAATTTGCTTGATTTCTTTGAAGGTGTGAATAAACATGTGGATAAGGGCGAGCCGGCTGATGTAGTACTTTGTCCCGACTGGGCTCACAATGTAAGTAGAAGAGAGTTCCATACAGTGGAATGAAGAAGAAAGGCAGATCCAGGAAAGAGAAACAGGTAAATGTTCAGAATGTGAGCATGGGATCAGATCAACCCGCTAGCAGAAGAATTTTAAACAACCCTATACAAGACAGGAAGCCAATACCAGTACCAACCACCAAACACAAAAGCAGTTATCATGTGGATATTCTGGGGATGGGGACGGCACTCAAGCAGTTAAATGCTGATTCAGTGTTTAACAGCACAAGGTGACTGCGTAAAACACAGGCCTATTTTCATGCAGTTCATCTTATGAGGTTAAGTGCTGGATCTTTCACTTAACTGCATAAGTATTAGCCAGCTGCATACAACCGGACAACGTACAATATCAGTACAAGATTACAATGTTTTCTGTGCAGGGCCTGGGACTCTGGACCTTGCGTCAATCGAATTTGCTTTTTCAGTTCAGAAAGGGGGTGAAAAGAGTGTTTGAGCACTTTTTAGGTGCCAGCATTGTGACAGTATGAGTCTGAGCAGGTTGGTTTGGGGTTTTTTGCTGTTTTACCCCGTTTTGTACTCGTTTTATTTTTTTTATGATTATGTCTGTGATTTTGTTTCCCGCTTAAATTTGTAGAGAGGCGGGTTATAAATAATCTTAACTAAATAAATATATATTTGGTTTTATTATCCCGTCCGATATCAGTGCGAGTAATAGTAGGGCTAATAGAACTGATAAAGAAATCTTGTAGGAGAATAATATCAGGGGAATCTTGCTCCAAGTATGTCATTATTTTCCTTGCCTTAATGTGGTTGTTAAGGCCCTTGGTGTTTAAAGATATTATAGACAGAGACATCTAATATAACAGGATGATTCTACATTACAGCTAATAAAGCGATAGGGTTCTGGTATCATCATAGCTCTTTGTGACAAGAACAGGACGACCAATGGAGGGGATGAAGAACAAACTGCGAGACCAGGTAAGGCAGCAAAATATAACCAGATATGCTTAGTAAGAACTAACTTTTGGAACATACGTGTCAGTTACCTGCTTGTGATATAAATCCAATTTATAGTTATGGATTACAGAGGTGTATATCAGAAACATGACAAACAGGTATTACAGTGCTGCAGAGTCGGGAGTAGGAAAAACCATTAGTTCATGGTGATCATATGATATGTGCAGATTGCATGTATTCTCGTAACAAGGCAAACCTCCCTTACTCCTAGATCTTCCCCTGACCTAGAACTGAGGACCTGTGCCCTAATCTACTCAAAGACATTCAACTCTGGAATTTGTTGCCAGAGAATGCGGTAAAAGCAGTTAGCTTAGCAGGGTTTAAAAAAAGGTTTGGATGATTTCCTAAAAGCCATTCTTGAGATAGACTTGGGGAAATCCACTGCTTATTCCTAGGATAAGTAGCATAAAATCTGTTTTACTCCTTGAGATCTTGCCAGGTACTTGGGACCTGGGTTGGCCACTGTTGGAAACAGGGTAGTGCGCTTGATGGATCTTTGGTCTGTCCCAGTATGGCAGTTCTTATATATTCTAAGTGTTCAATACATAAATGCGTTACCAGCGAGAAGGGAGCTATATACACAATTATGATCGTGAAAATCCACTGGGGGAATCCAAAGCCATGGAACAGCATGGTTAGTGGAAGATGACCCTCACCAGTACATAAGAATCTAAAAGGATGCTTAGTACTTAGAAAATGAGGAAATGTCAGATCAACAGGTAATATAAACTTCGTTAGGAGAGACCCATCAGATCTAATTAACAGGCTAATGTGTTGTAGAAGGAAAGTGGCCCAATGAGGCTACAATTCAAAATACATCACATAAGATCAACCGGGGCATCCAAAATCAGTATCGCCAGTCAAGTAAGCATCGCAATCTATAGATTAGGCAGAGTTTATCCATTTAGTGACAACATAGTGCTAGGCCAATGAATAAAGGGGGATAACCACTAGAATAATAGGACTAAACACACCTGACACAGTGTTTCCATATGAACAGACTGGCTAATGCTCAATGATCAGAGCTAACAGTATACAATAAACAGCATCGCAACAGCTGAAAGAATGGACTACTCACATTTGCACAAGAAGGAGTTGAAAGAGCAGTTACCCAGCAAAGAAGAAGACGGAAGTGAGAAAAAGGGCGGGAGATGATGAAACCAAGTGGGCGGAGAGAGCATTAGCAAGGGGGCGTGGAACGACACGGGAAGCCAATGCGTGTGTGTAATAGGTAAAAGGTAAATGCACAGAAATTAACAGCAAAAGAATAATAGACCGGAAAAAAGGTTTCGCTGCAGCAAGACAGAGGAGGGAGCCGGCAAGACGGTAAACACCCGGGTGCAGCAGAGGAAAACACTGCATCGCCCTGCTTCCCCCTAATCCCCAGTCTTTAGTTTCCGCCCGTTCCCATCGGTCGGTTTTTCTACAGTTCTCCATTACAACTTTTCTACTCATCACCTTGAAGATGCCTGAATCATCTAAAGAAACGACTGGGATGCAGGAGAAGGATGAACGCACTGGATCCTCATGAATAAGGAGAGAGGAGAAATCGTCATGGCAGGGAACAAAATCTTTTAGGTATTCAAACACATAAGCAGGGGAAGTCAGTCCAAGGACAGGAATGCAATGATATAGTGGTAAAAGATTACCTGAAAGCGTTTATCGTTGACTTCAGTCACGCCATCAAAGTAAAAGTTATCTCCAAGCGAGAGGATAAAATCTATCCCCATCTCCTCTGCTACCCTTCCGATCTCTCTGGCGGTGAGAAGTTCCCGGGGTGTGTGAAAGGGGAAGACAGGGAGCCCGCCCCAGTCTCCAAGTGCTACAAAACGTAGAGATGGCTTGTCGTCTGACTTAGGGAATGCCTGACTGCTTGTTACAGCAAGCAGCAGGACAGACAGCAGACAGGCACACTTCTCCATCTGTGGAGAAACCCAGAAGATTAGGAATTTCAGCTAGCATATTTCGGAGCTAGATTGTCGCTACTTGGATATGAATTAAAGTAACAATGATGTCCCCCCCATACAAGTTACTGATAGCTATGCCATCATTATCTTTTTCTTAGCAGGAAACTACAAAACGATGAACTGACATCACAGGAGGAGTATTATTGGAGGAGCCAGGCAGGAGATTGATTATAAAGAGGAACTGTGACATTACTGGAGGAGTCAGGCATTAGGGGATGGATTATAAAGGGGAACTGTGATGTCACAGACCCTGGAATGTGACATCATTGGAGGAGTCAGGCATTAGGGGATGGATTATAAAGGGGAACTGTGATGTTACAGACCCTGGAATGTGTCATCACTGGAGGAGTCAGGCATTAGGGGATGGATTATAAAGGGGAACTGTGATGTCACAGACCCTGGAATGTGACATCATTGGAGGAGTCAGGCATTAGGGGATGGATTATAAAGGGGAACTGTGATGTCACAGACCTTGGAATGTGACATCATTGGAGGAGTCAGGCATTAGGGGATGGATTATAAAGGGGAACTGTGATGTCACAGACCCTGGAATGTGACATCATTGGAGGAGTCAGGCATTAGGGGATGGATTATAAAGGGGAACTGTGATGTTACAGACCCTGGAATGTGTCATCACTGGAGGAGTCAGGCATTAGGGGATGGATTATAAAGGGGAACTGTGATGTCACAGACCTTGGAATGTGACATCATTGGAGGAGTCAGGCATTAGGGGATGGATTATAAAGGGGAACTGTGATGTCACAGACCCTGGAATGTGACATCATTGGAGGAGTCAGGCATTAGGGGATGGATTATAAAGGGGAACTGTGATGTTACAGACCCTGGAATGTGTCATCACTGGAGGAGTCAGGCATTAGGGGATGGATTATAAAGGGGAACTGTGATGTCACAGACCTTGGAATGTGACATCATTGGAGGAGTCAGGCATTAGGGGATGGATTATAAAGGGGAACTGTGATGTCACAGACCTTGGAATGTGACATCATTGGAGGAGTCAGGCATTAGGGGATGGATTATAAAGGGGAACTGTGATGTCACAGACCCTGGAATGTATCATCACTAGAGGAGTCAGGCATTAGGGGATTGATTATAAAGGGGAACTATGATGTCACAGACCCTGGAATGTGACATCACTGGAAAAATGCTTGAATACTTGAATAAATTCATGTAAACCATTCTGAGCTCCCTTAGGAGAATGGTATAGAATATTGAATAAATAAATGCAAAGGGATTGGTTAGAAAGGAAAACTGCTACGAGTATGTCACAGGAGAAATCAGGAGGGGAGAAAGATTATAAAGGAAAGCTGTGATGTCTCAGACCTTGGAGCGGAGAATTTAGACAGGGCAGCAGGCTCTCTCTCTCTTTCAGAAACTTTCCATCCTAAGAAATCACAAGACTTGCAGAGGTAGTAATGCAGTGAAAACTGACACTGGATAATGTATCATTACACAGTGGAGTCTCGTAATTGCAGCATGTCTACTACTGTATTCACTGATTTCCACTCAAGGACATCTTGTATACAAAGATGGGCTCCTGGAAATTTGAAGGATTTCGCTGCTTATCAGCTATGAGTGCCGTTCAAGGATTTTGGACAAGGTGGGTATTCATTCTTGGTGTTATGTGTGGGTTGGACCTGGAGAGTCAGCTGACAGGATCTAAGGACAAAAGTGTTTTAAAAGAATTAGTTTGGGAAAATTGAACAATTCCTGGATTTGCTGAGACAATCTACAGGGTGAGAAACTGTGATTGATCTTTATCTGCTACTTTTTTATTTTGCTGTTGTGCAAAGTGAGATCTAGGGCGAAACAGTTTAGGTAAAGCTGCAGGTAATAATTAGCAATGTATTAAAAAAAATTTTCTTTTTATTTGCTTATAATGTCATTTGAAAGCTGCTTGATGTTAATACAACTTTAATTTAATTCTTTATATGGGGGGGGACAACACCTACGTCAACAGTAAAGTTAGAATAGGGTCATTAAATCCAGTGGCGTATCTGGTATATATGACAGCAAGTGCTGATCATTTTGTAACAACCCCCTCCTCTATAGAAAAAAATATATTTTTAGTAATAATCCATGAGTCAACAAGGAAAAGGCAGCATCTTAAACACTGCAGTGTTCTCCCTGGCGTGTTTTAGCCGGGCGCTCTGCCTAGGGGAGCGCCTGGCTGTCATCTTCCATCCACAGATCGCCCTGCTCATCCCACTACCAGTTTCAAGTTTCTTTATTTTGGATATACCGTCTATAAAAATACATGTCTAGATGGTGTACATTATTAAAAAATGATAGAAAACAATTAAAATAAGTAAATAAAAAACAATAATTTATCAAATATTAAAAAAATATTGGACAAATCCAAATTAACGTACATGAAACGGAAGGAAAGTAAGGGAGGGGGAAGTAAAATTAATAAAAAAGGGCGGTAAATGAGGAGCGGTAAAGACATTAAGAAGGGGGATTCACTTCAGGGAGTTAAAAGGTGTTCTCCAATCGAAAGTCTAGTGGGAGGGCATTCCATACCAGCATCGAAGCCGCGCGCCAATCCTCTTCCCTGCCCCTACTCCTTCACCGTGAGCAGGGAGGGGTAATTTGCATAGCATTTGTGGCACGCGGCCTGGAGCGTTATGCAAATTACCCCTCCCTGCTCACGGTGAAGGAGTAGGGGTGGGGGAAGCAGCTGAGGTAAGGCCCCGCCCGTCATGAGGGCCCCGGTGGCGGCAGAGTTGCATCAGGAAGAGAGAATAGGTCCTGGATCAAAAGCAGGTTTACCATAAACAGAAAAAGCCCAGCAAAACAGATTTTCAACTTTTCAGCAATATCATTAGGATTCAGCATTCTGGAGGGCAGTTAACAATTGTGAATCCCAGAGCCTATAAAAGTAGAAAATGGGAAATGCACCAGAAAGATGGATATGACAAAAAAGCACATTCTTCCTGATACATTGTGAACCGGGATTGGGGCAAGTAATTCACCCTTCTGTGATTGCGAGTATAGCGCTCCCCAATATGCTGAGCAAATCAGTCAAATGCCACCAAATGGAAAAGTCATAGAGATGCTGGATCTTGGCACCGGGGGCGGGCACAGAAAAGGACCTTGAGGAGTGGCGGGAAAGCAGACTTGAACCAAAAGGGGGGGGGAGGGGAAGACAGGGCAGATGCTGGACTAGAGGGGAGAGAGAGGAGAAACACCCTGAACCGAGGAGAGAGAGATGCCAGGCCCTGGGGAAGGGGAAGACAAAGAGAATGAGAGAGAGACGGAAAGACCTGGATCAAAGGTGGGAGGACTCAAAATGTTAGCAGAAGGAAGATAGAAAGAGGGAAAAACCAGAAACAAAGGAGAGGTAGAAGAGAGGGGGGCAGATGTTGGACTTGGAGGTTGTAGGGTGAAGGAAAAAAGCAGACTTGACTGAGTAGGAAGACAGGTGGGAGATGCTGGACACGGGGTGGATGCAGTATGAAGAAAAAGTGTAGTTACTTACCTGTAACGTAGGTTCTCCGTGGACAGCAGGATAGTCAGCCACATATGGGTGTTGTCCCAACAGCTCCCAATTTGCGGATAAGCTCTCCAATAGTCTCTCAGTGCCCTCTTCCTTAGCTTGTGCACGTGGAGACAGGCGGGCACAATTCATGAGGATCCAGTGTACTCATCCTTTTCCTGCAGCCCGGACATTTCTTTGATGTTTCTGGCATCTTCAAAGTCTTGATTGTAGACAAAATGGTGATGGAGAGCTGTGGAAAAATCTGACCGATGGGAACGGGCGGAAACTAAAGACTGGGGATTAGGGGGAAATGGGTAGGGCTCAGGCTCAGAGAAAAAAAAAAATCTCTCTGAGCTATTGGAGAGCTTATCTGCAAATTGGGAGCTGTTGGGACAACACCCATATGTGGCTGACTCATCCTGCTTGTCCTAGGAGAAAGGAGGTTCTGGATATTGGAGTAATAGGTAGAAGACAGGAAGGAGGGACAGAAGTGGCAGATAGACTGAAGAGTTTGGAAAGAAAATGAAAAGACAGAAGAAAGCAGAACAAAATGGGCAGACAATTAGTGTCTGAGCCAGGTAAAATAGATGGCATCAAGATCTCACATAGATTCCTGTTTCTCGTATGGGCAATAGTAAGCCTCGCCTTTAAAGCATGAATGGCGACCAGGCAACATCAACAATATTTTATATAGGGAAGAAAAGAGACTCAGTTATCAGCTTAATACCCTTCACTATTATGGTCTGAATGCTGATATTTATTATATTGCCTTTTTTAAACATTTATTTATTTAAATACATATTTTTTTCACTTGCAGTCCATTCGTTGTCCTTTCTGATGTTTTCCACCAGATGGCGCCATTGTAGTTGAAATACTGTATCTTTTACTTTGCAGCCTATTCACATTCACTTATATAGAAAAGGGTAAACTTAGAAAAAATCAACAAAAAAGAGTAATAAAGAGAATATGTTGAAACAAACAAATCACTCTAGATGATACTTGTAAGTATGCTGTATAGATGGTATAATAGATGTGCAAAAAAGTTTTATATGCTCAGAATCATGGAGGGGAAAACCCCCAACACTACCGCCTCACCGCCCAATCATCGCATATGAAAAAATGAGCAACAGATTTATATTGCAACTGTCAACAGTGAGATCGATTGGCGTGCCTTTCTATAGTTATTTATTTGGGGGATGAAAAATATTTTTTATATTTTTGTGCAGTATTCTTTGTAATTATTACAAAATTCCCCCCCCCCCCTTTTTATTTTATAGCTTTTTATCATTTCAATTTGGTATTTCCTTATTCGCCAGTGGTTGGTTGGTTGCGTGACCACGTGACGTCTTGCACGTGGTGACGTTGGAGGCCTTTAAATTCATGGCGGTTTTTCCGCCTTTGTAACATCAATAAGATAGAAGCTGTGTGAAATGCTCTCCGTTTTTTACGTGAGACATGTGTTACTACTTTTGGTGAGTCCTATCCCTTATAGCCGAGAGCCATGTTTTTTAGTATAAATTAGATATGTTTTAACATTAGTATGAATAAAGTATTAATTCGTTTAATTTTTGTATCTTTTTAGAATCTTTGACGCCCACCATATGAAAACTCTTTATATATTTTCATTGGTTCCCTGAGGCAGGAACGAAACGTGGCACGTCGGAACCTGCAAACTAAAAAGATAAGTTTACTGAGTTCTTTTGAATGATATGACGTACACCATTTAAGATCTTTAGCCCTTTTTTTGGCATCTTTATTTATAAAGTTACAATATAAATCTGTTGCTCATTTTTTCATATGCGATGATTGGGCGATGAGGCGGTAGTGTTGGGGTTTTCCCCAGTCCACCTCCATGATTTTGAGCATATAAAACTTTATAGTTTTTAAATCTTCCCCTCCCACCGAAGGCTTGCATGTTCCCCTCTTCTTTGCAGTATCCTCCAGTTTCCACCCTGGCCTCCCGGACTTAGTTTCAGCTAATTACCGCAGCCTGCAGAGAGGATCGCCGGTGCTGTAGCGTTCCTTGCAGGCTGCCATTGGTCTTCGCAGCATGTGCCCTCTGCCGCAGTCCCGCCCCTCCTCTGATGTCAGGGGCAGGATCGCAGTAGAGAGAACGTGCTGCTGAAGATGACGGCAGCCTGCAAGGATCACTACAGCACCGGCAATTCTCTCTACAGGTTGCGGTAATTATCTGAAGGTAAGAGTGGGAGGTCAGGGGGGAAGCCGGAGGACGCTGCAAAGAGCAGACAGCACTAGTACAGACTGCGGGCCGCTAAATAGTACCTGGCGGGCCGCAAGTTTGAGACCACTGATCTAGAGTGATTTGTTTGCTTCAACATATTCACATTCGCTGGCTTTTTTTACCGTTTCCACCAGATGGCGATATTACTACATTACTATTATACATATATTTTCCCCATCAGTTTCAGCTTATTTAAATTGTATGTTTATTTTCTCGCCCACCATTTATCTACAGGTTGATTTTTATTTTATTTTGCTATGTATTTGTGGGTGTTTTCTGTATTGACTATGTAGCTGTTGCATTTCACCTTTTGTTCATCGATGCTTTCTCCGCTTATTTGCATATTTTGTCGTACTTTGTGTTGTCTGGATCTTCTCTTGTGATATATGATGACTTACCCCCTCTTCTACGAAACTGCAATAGCAGTTTTTAGCACGGGGAGCCGCGCTGCTCCCCGCGCTAATAGAAGAGTGTCAAGTCTTTTCTATGCATGTCCCTTTGGGATTGTTTAATGTCTTCAGGCATGCGCAGTTCCTTTTTCTCGCTGACCTCTTTTGGTTCCGCTCCAAACTGGTTGCATCATTAACTGTGTCATAAAGTTTGATTGTATTTGTTTTTAAGGTGAGGCAATGTTGACAAGAACAGAGAGAGTCATGAGCTTGATGCCCTTCACCTTTTCTGTCTGAATAATAATAACAGTTTATATACCGCAGGACCGTGAAGTTCTATGCGGTTTACAAAGATTAAAAGATGGTACAAGTTGAATGAACTTAACAGAGGTGAAAGATAGAGACTTTAAAAAATATTATATATTACTTTTTTAATTTAAGTTATTTTTATTGAATATAAGGAAATACAATAAAAAGCAGAAATGAAAGAACAGTTATTTATTACATTTCTTTTCACTTTGCAGTCCATTCGTTGCTTTTTTTGATTGCTTCCACTAGATGGCGTTAATACCACATTATTTGGAAAATCTTTCAGTTTAGTCAATTCATCGTTTGTTGTCTTTTTCACTATTTCCACTAGATGGCGATATATACTACATTATTATTATCCAGTATTTCCTATTACACATATAGATATTTTTCAGTAGTTTCAGCTTATTTTAATTTTATTTTCTCACCTACAACTTGATTTTTGTATTGTGCTATGTAGATGTGGGTGTTTTCTGTATTGCCTCACACTCACTAACCCTCTCTTCTATTAAACTGCGCTGTTTGTAGCGCAGTGAGCTGCGCTGAATGGCCGGCGCTGCTCCTGACACTCATATGAACTCTATGAGCGTTGGGAGCAGTGTGGGCCATTCAGCGCAGCTCCCCATGCTAGAAACTGTTAACACAGTTTTGTAAAAGGAGGCCATAGAGTTCCTATGAGTGTCGGGAGCAACGCGGGCCATTTAGCGTGGCTCTCTGCGCTAAAAACTGCTAGTGCAGTTTGATAGAAGAGGCCCCAAGTCATTGAGATTTGTGTGTGTGATAGAGGAAATATAAATCCCACTTGATAAAAGCGTCACTTTACCTGCAAAGGACTGCGTAGCTCACATCGATAACTCAGCTTTTTTGATATGAAAAGTGGAAGACTTGAAGTTCCCTCTCAGCTCTCACTCCTCCTCTGTCTGACAGCAGTGACTCTGGGCAACGGCCAGGGATGGATTTCCGATGGGTGATCTGTGCCTAGAGGTGTCTTTTGCCATGACTTTAAAGAGGGAGCTGTTGGAGGGGGTTCCACATCCACTTTATTTGGTTTTTAGAATTTTAATTTGTCTATTACAAATAAGTTCAGAATAAACAATAACTCTGACAGAGTCTCACAGGGTCCACTATCTCCAGAAACTGATGAAAGCAGATAAAAAGCTCTAATAGGAGGGAGAGCTCATATCATGCTGGGAGGAATAAAGATTAGAGCAGGAAGAGAAGGCAGTCAAAAATCAGCTTAGGGGCAAGTGAGATGTGAATGGAGCCTCCCCCCCCCCCCCCCAACACAGAGCTCTATTAATGGACCTCGCTCCTGCCCCGCAATATCGCCAGTGCCAAGACCCTCTCTCTCACACCCACCCAGCTCTGCCAACACACCTCCTTTCTGCTCTGCTGTTCCAGTTCTGAGACCCTCACACAGACAAAGAGATCCCTCTGCCAATGCATCTCTCTCCTTCCCTGGTACGGAGACCCTCATACACAGAGCTCTGCCAAAGCACCTCATTCCTGCCCTGCAGCACCCTCTCTACTGCCTTCAGCTACCTATTGCATTCATTCTCTACATGTATCATTTCATTTGTCATACTTGTGTATCACATTCTTACAACTTCTAGATGTGAGATGGTCGCATGAGACTGTTGAAAATCTGCTTTCCAGTTATCTGTACTGTGTTCATGAGGTTATGACTATCAAGGGGGACACTTGCATAGGGCTCTGAAGATCTGCTCTTCAGCTATCTGTGCTGTATACAAACTGTGAACCTTCCAAACTTAGTTCCAAATATATTTTCTCAATCAAATCTTCTTTCACGTTGAATTGCATGCATTCAAAGAAGTCAGTGGTACTCTATCATAGACCTCCTCCGTCCCATATAGGTATATGTTCTTAACGGGGAGTTAATTGGTGTATACCTCCTCACCGGTCCAAAATGTTTTACTTGAATTCTCTAAATATTTTTCAGATATTGTGAATCATCCATTCATTATAGAATTATACTTATCTTAATGAATGATTCAGCGGTTGGACCCGACATGTTTCGCTGCCGCTTCGTCAGGGATCCACACATAGCCGCTAACATCCACCCCGCTATAGAATTAATAAGCAAGACATTTTGGACCGGTGAGGAGGTATACACCAATTAACTCCCCGTTAAGAACATATATCTATATGGGACGGAGGAGGTCTATGATAGAGTACCACTGATTTCTTTGAATGCATGCAATTCAACGTGAAAGAAGATTTGATTGAGAAAATATATTTGGAACTAAGTTTGGAAGGTTGACTGATGTACAGTTCCAATTATTAAGAGTTTGCCTTCATTTAGTGTATACAAACTGTGTGCATCAGTGGGATGGTTTCATAAGGCTCTGGAGATCTGCTTTTCAGCTGTCAGTGCTGTTTACATGTGATTTATATATGTATTAGTGGGACAACAGCATGTGTGTGTGCAGAGTAAGAAGTTGCTGAATAAAACAGGCAGCCAAGTACAGTCAGGAAAACATTTATTCACTTTATAAAGGTGCTGCTCACTGGACTTTAATCATGGAAAAAAATGTCATTAACACATGCACATTACGGTATCGACCAAGAGATAGGAGAGGGGGTGCAAGGGGGTTTGGAGAGAAAAACACTTGCAGCATCAGGGGTAGCATTTGCCCCTTCGCCCCAGTCCAAAGATGTAACATTTGTAAGTGCACAGGGAACTCCCAGGGTGCTGATCTGGTTTCTGCTTCGGTCTTGAGGCACAGGAAGGAAGGGCGATGTTGGTGGGAGCAGCGGCATCCCTAAGTCTAGTCCAGCGCCATGAGCAACAACTCCAACGTGCTCCTTGCGGCCATGTTGTCTCTCGGTGCTGCGCACAGGAAGTGATGTCAGAGGAGCACATTGAAGTGCTTATTGCTTGTGCCAGTGAACTAGAGGGTTACCATAGGGCTCCAGTGAGAGGAGGACGGATTGAGACCTTGAAAGAAATGGATGTCTCAATCTGTCCTCCTTTATCTGGAGCCCTCTGGTAACTCGAGCTCAGGGAGCTCCAGTAGCCTTCACAGTTAACAGAGCAGGACCATGGGTCCATTCCTAGACAGAGTGAAAGAACTTAGGGGACCGAAGTCCCCAGTGCAGCTATAGAGCTGGCACCTCTGAATAGGACTGAGCTGCTAGAGAGAGGAGGCACAATCAACAATGCCCGAGGTCTAACCCACTGCAGCTCTGTTCCCCTAATCCTTTACAGTGTGCCACACGTTAAGACACCAATTCAATGGGGGGGGGGGGGTGAATGGCAGTTAAGATTAAGGCACTCATACGCTACCTTGTAGAATCACATCTAAGTGCGGTAGAGTGTACTCATGGCGTTACACGCAAAACACATAGAATCCTGTAAATTCCCTGGGTTTTGCTATGGCATAAGCGATAGCAGTCAAACATCGAATGGAATCTAGCTCCCTGTGTCATGTCTCCTATCCGGCTCGAAACGTGACTCTGGAAGACGTATGCTTTTGTCTGGATGGTGTCACTTCAACAGACCAACATTTCTAAAAAAATGCACTTCCTTTTTTTGTACAGGAGGCAGATCACAGCCCCCGTACCCCCAAATCCAGGAGTTTCATGAGATCCTCCATGAATATGTACGAGAGAGGTGGTGGTGCATGCCTAATTTCATGGAAATACAATCTTGTCTAGGGGTTAAGAGAAAGGGGGCTGGGATTTGATATGCCTTTCTATGGTTACAATCAACGTGGTTTACATATTATCTACAGGGACTCATTGGGCATTGGGTTGAAACCCTCTGTTGTGGGCAGTGGTCATAGGTAAGATGACCACTTCCTCCCAAGTTTTCCATGTTTAAGAATATTTAGAACTGGAGCTCCTGTAAGCACAGAAGTGCCTTGGCCTGTTCAGTTTACTGATAAGAAAACAGGATCCATCCACTTCTCCCTCCAGCATGACAAAAAGCTTCAGCTCGCCAGGATACAGGAGAAGGGATGGGGTCCATTACTCCCGCCACCTCATAATCCCTCCAAAGTGCACCCCAAGATCTCACTAAATTTGGTACCCACAGAAGAGAAGGTCAATATATTTGCTGACCCTGCTCCACTTTTGCTGTTCTCCTTCCCCCCCAGTTTAAAAAAAAAAAATGATTCTTGTTTCACCTACACATAAAAACTATTGAAGGGGAAAAGTAGCAGAGAGAACTTCAGATGGACAAAAAGTGTACCAGATATTCTGGGATTCTGGAATTGTATAGTGTGATATGTGTATAACGAGAGAAAACTTCTCGGGGGGGGGGGGGGGGCTCCTAGCGATTCTAAGGAAGAGTTTCCTGTTGTGACATCATCTTATTATGATGTCATCAGGAAAACTGCTGTGACAGCACCAGGTACCAAGATGTGTTCTGAAGACCTATTGTGACATCTCTCCACTGCTGGGGGGACGAAATCTGAGCAGGTAAGAATCAGAAAGGCCCAGGGGGCATGAAACCATTAGAGAAGGAAAAAGGGAGGCAGATTTAAGATCCTCCAGCCCCAGACTGAGACCTACCCGTAGATGTCTCGCACTGCGTTCAAGGACTTATCAACCCAGTGTTCTCCCTGCATGTGTTAGGGCACCCCCAGGACCAGATCAGCACCCTCCTGGTTTTCTCATCCAGTCCCTTGATGCATAGAATAGTCTAATCCATTGAGCTGGGTATTTAAAACAAAATCCAGACCAACTGCTGTTACTTTGAAATACGGCTGGTAGAAGCCAGAGATTATTGCAAGGGGAAGGGGATAGAAAGGCTGTAACCTGTTCTTCCTGCACCCCACATCTTCTAAGATGCAGGGCCTACAAGCAAAAATGGAGTGGGGGAGGGGGGCTAGAAAAGAAGACAGCTCTATTCTCACCTCCCCTTCCTCACCCCAACATCTATGCCAGACACATCTCTACAAAGAGTCATCACAGGCTGCAGCAGACGCAATGACTCTATTCTCACCTCCCCTTCCTCACCCCAACATCTATGCCAGACACATCTCTACAAAGAGTCATCACAGGCTGCAGCAGACGCAATGACTCTGTGAGATGAATCCTGCCAAGCACCTCTCACTCCCCCCCCCCCCGATTCCCCCTCCCCCAGTACAAAGAGGGAGAGAAACAGCAAATCTGTAAGATGTGCCTTATCTGGGAGCAGTATCTCACCTGGGTCAGCCCGAAGAGACCACCCTAGGCCTGGTTTTGTCCCCCATCCCGTTGCATACTGGGAGTTGTAGTTCTGATGGTGCCCGACTGGGTCTCTCCAGAGCTGACCCTAGCAAGCCAGAGGTCCCAAGCTTTACAGCCATCCAAAACCAACAGAATGAAAATCAGATGACCTTTAAGTAAATATGAAGCACCGGTTTATATATAGACATAGAAGATATTTTTTCAATGTATTACTTTGCTATCATTTTCTCACTTTTTAAAATGTTCTCTCCATCCATTTCTGTGAAATTATGTTCACTTTTTTTGTGGTTTTTTTTGTAGCTTTTTAAATCCTTCAGCAGCCCATAGTGGAAGGGGGAGGAGGAAAATAGGTATAAAATTTTCACAAAGCTAATGAACATATTAAAAAAAAAAAGAAACATATTATATATGTATGTATATATACACGTACACACACGCACACACACACACAAAAACACAAACCGAAGGAAAAGAATCTCCCTGGTACATGTTTCAGAACTTTTTATATCCCTTGTGATGAGAGATTGGGTGGGGTCCATCGAGTTTAGCGTCCCCAGACCCCCCAGGGACCTTGTTAAATTCTTTCAACAAAAATATAACATTATTTGGGTTATTTTTACCATCCTTTTTCCCATCTTAGCCTAATAATCTCCAACATATATGATTGTTTGAAAATTAGCCTCCACCCCCTTCTCCCCCCAAAAAAAAAAATATAACCTCCAACATTGCACATGATAATCGAGAGGGGGAAGGGATGCAGAGTTTTGAAATGTCTTTTTTTTCTTCATTTTTGTTAAACGTCCTCTCAAATAAAACCCACTACATGCACACAGACAGAATAAAAATTATATATATATTTTTTTTAAACCCCCATTACAAATCACAATTAAATCCTCAATATTCCTCTCTGTGTGGTGGCTGAAAGGGGACAGGGAGTATTTTCCATTTCTTGAGTGTGTGACGGTTTGTTCGGTTTTTCAGCTCTAGCTGACGCGTTTGGCACGAAAATAGAGGTCTCCAATATCGGTCCTCGAGGGCCGCAATCCAGTCGGCTTTTCAGGATTTCCCCAATGACTTTGCATGCACTGCTTCCATTGTCTACAAATAGACCTCGTGCATCATCATTAGGGAAATCCTGAAGACCCGGCCTGACAAGAGGATTCCTGTTGAAATTCTTTGTAATTCTCTGTGGCTGGGATAAATTGACTCTGGACCATTGGGCACAGGTCTAGTCTGGTCTGGTTCTCGCCCTCTCTATTGCATGCTGGGATTTGTAGTTTCCTGTTTTCCATAGGGAGACTGGTCTATAAATTCAGAGATGCACCACGTGTGGCAGAGGAGGGGAATAAGAGGAATGGTAAACCAGTACCTTCTCAGCCTGATCCCACCTTATCTAGTGACAGGGGACCAAGTTGTGGTGTCAGAAAATAACAAGACTGTATTTCACCTCTTCCCAAGCAAATGTAACTCCTCACTCTCACAAGTACGCACCCACATCGATTGTAACTTTAACACAGGGTAGAGAATGACACGGTGACAAAATTCATCACCGTTCCCGTCCCCGCGGATAACTGCGGGAAATAATCCCAAGTCATTTTCTAGTGTCTATTTCAACCCCAGTCCTTCTACACCAGCATTCTTCAAAGCAAAGCTTGCAGGTCAGTGGTTGTGGCCATTCATACTCTGATTCTTCTCTCTCTCCTTAAAGAATGACATGAAGATTGTTTACCGCGGTTATCCGCGGGAACGGGAACGGTGATGAATTTTGTCACCGTGTCATTCTCTAACAGGAGTTCTCAATGCAGGACTCGGGACGCACCCACAATGAATATGCAATAGAGAGAGTACGTGCAATGTAGCTTCTGCATATTCAGTGCGGATAGCTTGAAAAGCAGACTGGCTCGGTGTGTTGAAAGCTCCTGCTTTGACACAAACGCCTTCATTAACCATTAACTTTCATTCCAGTCTAAAAGATCCATGCCTCAGATCTCTCCGTACTTTACTGAATTAATTGTATACTGTCTTCGGCAGAACCAGTGAGAGCCTGAAAGGGCCACTGCCTGTAGAGACCTGCAAGGTTAGTGGTGCTTCCTGAAACCACCGAGAGGCCTGTTACCAGGTGGTACCAGAGGCACTGAAGTGGACGAGTATATCGCCAAAAAGTCATCCCAAATGGTCTGTGCTAGGCCTGGCTCTACCCCCAAGACTCTGTGGTTCTGGCTTGTCCCAGCATGCAACGGGGGTAAATCTGGGCCAACCCAAAATGACCTTCACTAGGGAGGGTGCAAAAGGGGCACTTGTCCTTGGCCACCATGCCAGAAGGGACCCCTGCCTGCTGGCAGCCTTTGAAGAACCCTTGCAAATTTGTGTCTTGGGCCCCAGCATGTCTAACACCGGCTCTGCAAGCCAGCCAACATGGATCTGGTGACTTTACCCTGAAGCAGCTTCTACGGACATTGGTCCAAACTGCAGGGCACGTGCGCCTTCAGCTGTTCAGATGGTGGTGGTGGAGGGAGCAAGTGGTGTTACTGGGATTCTTAAAATATCCTTTTGTTTCCGAGTCACTCTGGAGATAGCTATAATCAAAATAGGCAGCATGTGAGACAGAGAGGAGATCCAGACTTAATCCCTTATCTTCCCCACAGCTGGAATGGAGCTGGGAAACTGGGAAACTCAGTCTAATGACCTGGGACAGTTTTATTTGGGTGCAGAGTGAGGCAGGACATCTCGCAATTAATGCACTGGAACCTGGAAGCCACTGAAGGCTTGGGAGGCTGGCACAGGCCATACCCCATAGATGCTGCATAGTAAGGGGTACATGCCACACTTGTAATGAGTTGCTTCCTAAAGGACCAAAATCTACCTCTCAAAGGCATGCCAGAAGTAGTAGAGCACCTGACCAGAACCAACGGGACTCAGCATGAAATTAGGCCAGCAGTCCTGACAACTGAGAAGTGGAGGGAGGGATGAATGTTAATAAACACTCCCCACCCCAAGAAAAAAATGCAAAAACTCTCTTCTTGACTGCACTGTTTTCTGGCAGATGGCTATCTGCTTGCTGTCCACCCAAAATCAGAGGTAACACTCCCCATCCATCTGTGATGCTCCAGGAACAGAGCTGTTCACCTCAGAAAAAGAGGATAGAAGGCTCTACAGAGAGGCACAGTTTTGTCTGGGAAGTCCTTCCCATTGCATTCTGGGAGTCGTAGTCCTACTTGACACGGGTAGAGACTCAGTCAACAAATGTGTGACATGGGATGTCTCTAGCAAATTGCCTGTCTCTGGCCAGTCCTTGGGGCAGTGCAACATGTCACATCTCTTACTATGAGAGTGTCTGCCGAAACTATTGACAGTGCTACAATTTTCAGAATATCATTAACATTATTTAAAAAATGTTGTTCTTTAAATTTTGTACGTGGTTAACTAACACTGCTCTGGAGAGAAAACAGAGATAGTCTCCGAAGAGACAAGTGTAGGTCTGTGGGATTGCTACCATCCAGACCTTCCAGTTACTATTTTAAATATGGATGAGTGACTGGGTGCATGCGTCCATGTGCCGTGTCGCACAGAGATCCTGCTTGGTGACACCTATGTCTTCTCTTGCTTGAGTCTGCTTTTCCTTTTGGCATCTATTAAGCGCCTTCAACGACACAGAATATTTCAAACTAGGTCAGAGGATACAGGTTGATCTGTCATGAAAGGAGGGGGAAGATATTTCTGAGAAGACTTTCCCCCACCCATCCTAAAAACTAACACAATCTAAATACAAACACACACACACACATTTTACAGATAAACTGAAACTGAAGCCAACCCTACAATCTCAACACAACCAAGTCAAAGGAAGGAGTTTTGTCAGATTACGAAAGAGCATTTCATTCTTCAGCACTCCACAGTAGGTGACACAGGGATGACTGAGTGAGTTTTCAGAAAGCCTCATCTATGTGGGTGAGATAGGGAAGGGTGTATCAGTCTACAGAGAGACACTCAACTTTGCAGGTGACACAGGGATGGGTAGATCAGTCTACAGAGAGACTTTCATCTCTACAGAGTTGGTTTATCAGTCTACAGTGAGACAATCACCCGTGCAGGTGAGATAGGGATGGGTGTATCGGTCTACAGAGAGACACTCAACTTTGCAGGTGACACAGGGATGGGTAGATCAGTCTACAGAGAGACTTTAATCTCTACAGTGTTGGTTTATCAGTCTACAGAGAGACAGTCACCTGTGCAGGCGAGATAGGGATGGGTGTATCAGTCTTACAGAGAGACACTCAACTTTGCAGGTGACACAGGGATGGGTAGATCAGTCTACAGAGAGACTTTCATCTCTACAGAGTTGGTTTATCAGTCTACAGTGAGACAATCACCCGTGCAGGTGAGATAGGGATGGGTGTATCGGTCTACAGAGAGACACTCAACTTTGCAGGTGACACAGGGATGGGTAGGTCTACAGAGAGACTTTAATCTCTACAGTGTTGGTTTATCAGTCTACAGAGAGACAGTCACCTATGCAGGTGAGATAGGGATGGGTGTATCAGTCTTACAGAGAGACACTCAACTTTGCAGGTGACACAGGGATGGGTAGATCAGTCTACAGAGAGACTTTAATCTCTACAGTGTTGGTTTATCAGTCTACAGAGAGACAGTCACCTGTGCAGGCGAGATAGGGATGGGTGTATCAGTCTTACAGAGAGACACTCATCTTTGCAGGTGACACAGGGATGGGTAGATCAGTCTACAGAGAGACTTTAATCTCTACAGTGTTGGTTTATCAGTCTACAGAGAGACAGTCACCTATGCAGGTGAGATAGGGATGGGTGTATCAGTCTTACAGAGAGACACTCAACTTTGCAGGTGACACAGGGATGGGTAGATCAGTCTACAGAGAGACTTTAATCTCTACAGTGTTGGTTTATCAGTCTACAGAGAGACAGTCACCTGTGCAGGCGAGATAGGGATGGGTGTATCAGTCTTACAGAGAGACACTCAACTTTGCAGGTGACACAGGGATGGGTAGATCAGTCTACAGAGAGACTTTAATCTCTACAGTGTTGGTTTATCAGTCTACAGAGAGACAGTCACCTGTGCAGGCGAGATAGGGATGGGTGTATCGGTCTACAGAGAGACACTCAACTTTGCAGGTGACACAGGGATGGGTAGATCAGTGTACAGAGAGACTTTCATCTCTACAGTGTTGGTTTATCAGTCTACAGAGAGACAGTCACCTGTACAGGTGAGATAGGGATGGGTGTATCAGTCTACAGAGAGACAGTCACCTCTGGGGGTTACAGGAGTTGTGAGGAGATGAAGAAGTAGACTTGGGGAAAGGAATCAGTGGACTTGTGGAAGAAGATGATTGTCCCAAGTGAGGAGGCACTGAAGGTGTAGCTGGCTCAGGAGAGGAGCCAGGGGTCAGGCTGTGGGGAATGTTTCTGCTGTCTTCAATGGGATCTACTCAACTGTAAAGCAGCTGATGGTTTGTATGGGAAGCACAAATGTTTAGTAAAAAGAATAGCCTTTGTACTTCCTTTTTTTTTCCCTCTAACAGGATCCTGTCATCTCTCTGTCCCTGCAGGTCAAGTTGTCCAGACAGCAACACAGGAAACACTCAGGAAATTACAGCACTAGTTAGTTACCCATAAAAAGTCACACCTGTTGCTGGAGCTTTACAATTATCCCTAGCCAATCAACTGGATACTCCTCAGGGGGCATAAACTGGATATTCAGGTCCCCTCTTTCTCTCCTCGGGGTCTCTATGCCTGTAATGAATTATAGACAGGTCAGAAATAGTCCATGAGCTCATACAAGACCACAGTAGTTTTGTGGCACCTGGAAACAGGAAGTGATGTCATCAGTACACCAGGACGTTTGAGTGAGCCTAGCAGCCTTAACCTCACTGTATAGCTGAAGATTCCAAACAAAATGGCCATTGCCATGACATAAATCATGACTGCCCATTGCTGGTGGTAGGGGTTACTTTACCACATAGCTCCATGCCGACAGAAAGTGGCCAAGTCATGTGTTTCTAGAACTTATATCTCGTACCAAACTCTGCCGTAGGGGCCTAGAGAATCAGGAGTTCCTGTCCAAGCATGGCCCAGCCTCTTCCAACTGACATGGAGCTAGGAGGTAACCCCAACCGGCAGCCACAAAGGGGAGAGGCCATGTCTCCACCCCCATCTCCAAGTTGAACCTATTGCTACAGATCCTTCTTTCTCCAGAGCACGGGGAGAGTTGCACAAGGAAGTCAAGGAATCAGAATCCATCTATAACAAATCTGGGCTCGTAACAGTCCAAGGCTCAGACATACTAAGCATTTCCCTCCTAGACACCCAATGAGAAAACCCCCTTTAGAATATGGCCTCCCTCCCCCCCCCCCCCCGCTAAGTCTGTGGGTTCCCCAAGTTATAGAGAGAGAGGAACATGTCTCCTCGCTAAAACAACCCTCTTCACAGCTATAATTACACCAGCAAGTCATACTCTGGTGGTAGAGAGAGACAGAAATCCTCCATCATGCATATGCCAATTCCCTCCGTGCAGATAGGACCATCCTTTCCTTCGTTTTCCCACTTGGCACAGTGTGAAGGCAGTATAGGATGAAACAAATGGGGCACTGAGTCTCTGAAATGCTCCTTGGTAGGGGCCCTGTGTGCGCAATGAGTCTGCCCCAGCCCTGAGTCACACGGCTCTTTTCTTCAAGAACTATGCGACACCACTGCACTTTTGTTCAATCTCCCATTTCTTGGATGAGCTCTTCTTTTGGCGGGGTGCGTCTGGGGCTTGCGGAGGGAGGAGACAGGACACTTTCCCGCACTCCGCCAGCTCCTGGATGGTCCAAAAAGCTTTGAGAGCTGACGATACAACTTGCTGTAGGTTATTTCTCTTCTTCTTGTTCGGTGAGCTTTTTTTTTCTTTCCCTTATTTATTGATTTTTTGTTTGTTTGTTTCATTTTGTTGTTGCTGTTTTATATTTTGTAAGTGTAAATTTCTGATAATCTCAGAGAAACCAGGACTGTAAAAGAGAAAAAATACAACAGTTATAAACATTAAGACAAACAGGGCCTGTTTTTAGGGTGAAAGGATGAAAAAGAAATGTATTTTACTCAGTTTTCATTTGAAATGCCTATCGTGTCCCTTTATGGTTGGAAACAGGAGCATCCCAGCTACGTAAGCTCTGGTTTTAAAAACATCTCCTGCGCGTGTCACACACCAAGGAACTACAGCCCCCAGCATGCACTGGGGTTACAATCAGGGCTGGAGGCACCTCAGGACAGGTTGGAGAAGGCTACCATTAGGTAGTTTTCAGGATATCTGCAGCAAAAGTGCAGATCTGGCTAATGCATATTCATCGGGCATATCCAGTAAAACCCGACTAACCCTTGGGTCCCAGAACAGGACTCAGAACCAGAGGAAAACCATGTTACCATCTGGGGAAAGAAGAGATCCTCAAGCTAATTAATTGTCATCTCCAGGTGCTCATGGTTGATTTTCAGAATATTAATTATAATATCATACTTAATGTATCTGATAATATCAACATTGTACACACTATAAATGTCTACAATTTGCGTTTGCGCATCTATCTTGGATAAATAGTTATTGGAGATATCCTGAAAACTCAGCCTTCTTGTGGCTAAGAACGTAAGAGTTGCCAGACTGGGACAGACTGAAGGTCCATCAAGACCCAGGATCCTGTTTCCAACCCAGGTCCCAAGTACAAGGCAAAAACCCAAAGAGTAGCAACATTCCAGAGCTGAGACTGTGATGTCATAATGCCTCATTCCACCAATGCCTAAGAGCCAACCTCAGCAGTGATGTCACAATGGCTTCATTGTCCTAGACTTGGCTCACATAAGAACATAAGACAGATCGAAGGTCCATCAAGCCCAGAATCCTGTTTCCAACAGTGGCCAAGATTTCCCTGTCCATCTTAATAATGGTTTATGGACTTCTCTTTTAGAAAATTATCCAAACTTTTTAAAAACCCTGCTATGCTGATTTCAACACATTCTCTGGCAACAAATTTCAGAGTTTAATTGCCAGTTGCCCAAGTCCGGTCCTCGAGATCTCCTGGCAGGCCAGGTTTTCAGGATCCCCACAATGAACGCTCTTCCCCAACATATCAGAGAAGAAAAAGACTTTGGTCAATTCAATTCAATCTCTAGCTTTTTTCCTATTAGATGCAGACATTAGGGCTCAGTTCTATTACCCCATCCTATTGTTTCATTCTTTGTTTTGTTTCTTTTCTTAAGCTGTGATGATGTAACTCTACCCTTCTATCCTTCTCGTTTCGTGTATGTCTTAACAGTGTTAGTTTTAAGTTGTTGTGATTACTTATATACCTGTTTTATGCAGTTGTAAATCGCTTAGTAACTGGAATAAGCAATTCATCAAATAGAAATAAAAACCTGAAACATAAATGAGAGAGATTTGCAGACCAAGAAGGCAGTGCAGGCAAATCTCTCTTATGCATATTCATTGTGGATATCCTGAAAACCTGGCCTGCCAGGAGATCTCGAGGACCGGACTTGGGCAGCCCTGCCTTAGGCTGTACTTTTAATCTAATCTAATTCTGAAATTTATACCTCACCTTATCCCAAATGGTCTAGCACAGTGTTCTTCAACCACTGATCCATGGAACTGTGCTGGTCCACAGAAATTTCCTGCCGGTCCACAGGACCAGCACGTGCATCAGGCCCAATACAGTATTCTTCAACTGCCGGTCCACGGTGCGATCAATGTGGCGTTATCTTAGAGCCAGCTCCCTCTTCCTCACTGATGCAGTGCACAAAGCCACGGGCAGTGGCTCCTACACGCGCCTGAACCGGAAGCCTCCAGATGAGGCACGGGACGCGCAATGAGCCGCTGCCCGAATCTTTGTGCACTGCATCAGTGAGGAAGAGGGAGCCGGCCTGAAATGGCCAGGCAGGAGCAGGCCAGAAGGTAAGGCAGAAGGAGGGAGGAAGACAACAAAGGTAGGGGGAATGATTTGATTTTTGAATTTATTGATTGAATTATGTCAATTTTGAGAATTTACATCTGTTGTTAATAAGATTATATTGTGTATCTGTGAAAAATGAATGGAAAAAATAGTGTTACAATTAGTACTATTATGGGGTGGGGTTTGGCCCACGACTTAGCCCAGTGTTCTTCAACTGCCGGTCCACAAAATAATTCTTTTATTTCTGCCAGTCCATAGGTGTAAAAAGGTTGAAGAACACTGGTCTAGACTCTAGACATTGGGAGTTCCAAACACCATAAACTAATATAAATAGTCCCAATCATTAATCAAACCTTCTGTAAAAGGATACGTTTTCAAGAGTTTCCAAAAAGAAACATTGGTATTTTCCTCCTAAGGCAAAGAATTCAGGGCCTGAGTTTGAACTGTAATTTCAACAGATGGAAATTGAATGAAAGAGAATCACAATGGAACGTTAGACCTTCAGCGTTTGGATCCTTGTTATCGGAAGTGAGGAACCAGATGCTTCACACGACAGCAGAATGCATATTCCAGTGCTTCACCAACATGCCACTACCCCCCCCCTCCCCCAAAGTTGGGCTTTTAGGAGTTCCATAATGAATATTCATGAGATTGAGTCTCCCCTGTATGTCAACTTATCTCATGCATGCACAATGTGGATCTTCTGAAAATCTGGCTGGCTTTGTGGGGTCATCAGAATTGCAGAAACACTGCCCTAATCTAATCCACAGCAGAGACAGCTGCAACCATGTGGTGCACCCCTAGAAGAGGTGAATTCCGATCATGCAAATCCACAAGGCGTCTCTAGGGGGCACCTGGAGCCCATGACAAGGAAGTCAAGAAGTGAACATGTTACAGACTACGAAAGGAATGAGGATGGGATTTGATATACCATCTTTCTGTGATTAGAAAGCACTCAAATATGAAATTGTTGATCCGTAACCTGTTGCTAAAATCGTCTATAGCAGTGTTTCTCAACTTGGGCATGGAGTACCCCCTTGCAAGTCAGGTTTTCAGGATACCCATAATGAATATGCATGAAAGAAATTTGCATACACTGCCTCCATTATATGCAAATTTCTTTCATGCATATTTATTGTGGATATCCTAAAAACCTGACTGGCAAGGGGGAACTCCAGGACTGATTTGAGAAACACTGGTCTATAGTACCTGAAGATTGGAGGGTGGCCAATGACACACAGATTTTTAAAAGGATTCCAGGGGAGATCTGGGAAATTACAGACTGGTAAGCCTGATTTCCAGTCATGGTACATGGGCTTGTTGTGCCACTGAGGCTTGCGTGCATCTGAGAAGCTGAAAGCTATGTCGTCTGTGTTTTCACTCTCAGCAGAGATGTCAGACTAACGTTGTACCACCCATCTGGGCAGGAGAAGATGGGCAGAACTGCAGGCAGAGGAACGCGTTTGAAGCGACAACATCAAATTTATACTGCGCAGAAGGCCTGGAAATCTACTTCTGTACTCTGCCATGAAAACTTGATGATGTTAATCATGGCAGTCTGCCCATCGGCAGTAACCGTTATCTCTTCCTCTCTCTAAGAGATCCCACGTGCCTATCCCAGTCTCAGTCTCCTCCACCTCTTCCGGGAGACTGTTCCACGCATCTGCCACCCTTTCTGTAAAAACGTATTTCCTTACATTACTCCAGAGCCTTTAACCTCATCCTATGCCCTCCCATTCCAGAGCTTCCTTTCAAATGAAAGAGACTCGCCTCATGTGCATTTATGCCACATAGGTATTTAAGCGTCTCTCTCATATCTCCCCTCTCCTGCCTTTCCTCCAAAGTCTACAGATTGAGATCTTTAAGTCTGTCCCCATACGCAGTGGTGTACCTAGCATATGTGACACCCGGGGCCCATCATTTTTTGACACCCCCCCCCATCTGTATGAAAAACATGATTTTTAGTAACAATCCACACGTCACACATGAATACCTAGGAAAAGGCAGCATCTTACATACTGCAGTGAGCAGTACAACATCAATACACCCATTGTAAAACTAAACAAGCCAGTCTAGTACAGATCAATCCTACACAGTCAATCCTAACAGAAAATCATGTCTTTTCGAACACACAGAACACAGAAAATACCTTCGCCTAGTATGTAATCACAAACTAACCCCTCCCCCTTTTACAAAACTGTAGTGTGGTTTTTAGCCATGGTGGTAACAGCTCAGATGCCAACACTAAAAAACGCTCTACGGTTTTGTAAATGGGGAGATAGAATAAAAATACGCAGACAAAGGTTAAACTGAAGCACCAAGAAGCTGGACTCTGCATACAATGCGACATCACAGAAACAGCGATGCACTCACCTAAAGCAAAAAATAAATAAATAAATAGAAATTTTTTTCTACCTTGTCTTCTCTGGTTTCTGCTTTCCTCATCTTTTTGTCACTCTCTTCCTTATCAACTGTCTACCCCTTCTATATGGCATCTTCTCTCTTTCTATTCCCCTTCCAGAAACTTTATGTCTCCCCCTTCCATCTCTCCCATCACCCCCATTAGTCTGGCATCCATCTTCCTCCATTCCCTCCCCAATGGTCTGGCATCTCTCCTCTCCTCTTCTTCCCTTCCCTCTCCCACACCCACATGGTCCTTCTCCCCCCTTTGTCTTCCCCATGTCCTTTCAGCATCCTTCTTCCCCTGTCTTCCCCATGTCCTTTCAGCATCCTTCTCCCCACCTCTGTCTTCCCCATGTCCTTTCAACATCCTTCTCCCCCCCTGTCATCCTCATGTGCTTTCAACGTCCTTCTCCCCACTTTGTCTTTCCCATGTCCTTTCAGCATCCTTCTCCCCCCCCCCGTCTTCCCCATGTCCTTTCAGCGTCCTTCTCCCCCCGTCATCCTCATGTGCTTTCAACGTCCTTCTTCCCCCTTTGTCTTGCCCATGTGCTTTCAGCATCCTTCTCCCCAATCTGCTTTATCCATTTCCCTTCAGCGTCTTTTCCTCTCCACCCCACATTTCCTCCTCCCTGCCCCTTACCTTCGTGGCGCTTTCACCCCACCCCCCAGACAACAGGCCCGGTGCAACAAACCTCCCTGCCCCTGACCTGTGGCCGGCGATGAATAAACTGCCTTCTTACAGCAGCCGGAGCATTGTAGTTGCATATGGCTACCATAAAGGTCGTCTCTGATGCAACTTCCGGTTGCGTCAGAGATGACCTTTACGGCAGCCATACGCAGTTTAGAAATTGCGTCCACGAAGGTAAGAGGCAGGGAGGAAGTAGGGGCTGTTTAAATTCGGTGGCGGTAGTAAGGAGGGAGGGGGCGCGATAGGTGAACGTGTGCGTTCCCTCCCTTAACTGCGGGGACAAAGCCATTCACTGCTCCACGGGGCGGTGAATGGCCTTGTCCCCGTAGCCACGATGGACACATTCTCTAGTTCTGGATCCGGCCAGCTGTGCACCCCCTTGGAGCGTGCACCCGGGGCGGACCGCTCCCCCCGACCCCCTCTTGGTACGCCACTGCCCATACGCCTTATGATGTAGACCACCCACCATTTTAGTATCCTTCCTCTGGACCAACTCCATCCTGTTTATATCTTTTTGAAGGTGCGGCCTCCAGAATTGTACACAATATTCTAAATGAGGTCTCACCAAAGTCTTATACAGGGGCCTCAATACCTCTTTTCTACTGGCCCTATTTCTCCCTATGCAACCCAGCATCCTTCTAGCTTTCGCCGTCACCTTTTCAACCTGTTTGGCCACCTTAACATTATTGCATACAATCACACCCAAGTCCCCCCTCTTCCGTCGTGCACATAAGTTCTTCACCACCTAAACTGTACTGTTCCCTCTGGTTTTTGCAGCCCAAATGTATGACCTTGCATTTCTTAGCATTAAATTTTAGCTGCCAAATTTCAGATCATTCTTCAAGCTTCGCCAGGTCTTTCTTCATGTTATTCACACCATCCTGGCGGTCTACTCTATTGCAGATTTTGATATCATCCGCAGAGAGGCAAATCTTACCCGACAACCCTTCAGCAATATCGTTTATAAAAATGTTAAAAAGAACAGGCCCAAGAACAGAACCTTGAGACACACTATTGGTAACATCCCTTTCCTCAGAGCAATCTCCATTGATCACTACCCTCTGTCGCCTTCCACTCAACCAGTTCTTGACGCAACCCATCACTTTGGGACCCATCCCAAGGGCATTCTATAAGGAAGAAAACCTCCTAGTCATTGGTAATAAAGAGTAACTGATGGAGAAAATGAAGTGCAGTCGGAAAATATTGCACTACAGTTCCCAGCATGCCATGAGGCAGGACCACTTGTTTGACCTGGGAAGTAATCCTATTCACTCTCCCCAAGGACACTGACTTGACTTGGCTTGGGAGGGAAAGTTAACACATGGTTCTGGCAGGAGAGCACGGGAAGGAGGATCCTTTCCCTTCCTCCCCCTCAGTCTTCCCTGCTGCCTGCCAGCACAAAATTACAATAACAGATACTCAGTACAAAACGGTCTTTGTTCAGGGACTTTATACTACCTCCACCCCCAACCCCCCAAAAAAAACCTAAGAGAGGAGATGTAGAAGTAAATCAGAAAAAGATTTTCTCAGCATGCCAAAGAAAACTCTTCTGCAAGGAGGGAGGACCAGGCTCTATGGAGCGGAATATTAATTCTACAGAGAGAATGGCAAAGTCGTTTCATGCTCTGGCAAGGAAATGGGTGGCAGTCATTTGCTAACCGAGTGGCCTGACAGAATTGATCTGGTCCTGGTTTTGCCCCCTGGCATGCAGGTCTTGTATTCTTGCTTCTCTTAGGTAATGTGAAAGTGCAATCGGAACTACAAGTCCCTGCATGCAACAGGGTATAACCAGGACTGGGTCAACCCTATTGGGTAGCTCTTGGCCCAGCTATCAACCCTATTTCCTACTGTCTCCCCACCCAGGAGCAGCTGAAAATGATGGGAGGGGGAGGAAATCTCTAGAAAACCTCCCGAGGCATCTTCTCATAGTCCCATAAAGCGTAAGACCTGCATCGCCAGCCTCTCCTTGGCTGCTATGAAAATATTATTCTACTCTTTTCTTTCCAGTTCTTTCCATCTGGCATGCAAGGTTTATTGGGGGGGGGAGTGTTTTTGTTTGTTTGGGGGGGAGCATTTTCTTGTTGCCTTGGCAACATTAGGCCCAGGCCTGGCATCTCAGCCTTTCCAGCTGGACTCTATCCTAGAAGAAGCAAAAATAGCCCAAACCAATTCAACCCCTCCCCCCCTTAAAAAAAAAAAAGAACTTGGCTCTTTTACCGGTAGCGTTCTTCAAACAGGCCACAGGTCAGGTCTGAAACTCCAGAAACAGAGAGCACAGACGGAGCAGGCATTTGTTTTTTAATTAGGGGATCAGGGTTGCCTTGCAGCTTTTTGTTTTAACAGTATGGGAAAATCACCAGAAAAAAAGAATTGAAAAAACCCAACTTTAAAAGTGAAAAGGATCTGTGCCGCCTTCCTTCCCTCACCCCTCCTCTCCCTCTTTCTGTGTAACATGACCACATTCCTTCACATTTTGCCAGCTGAAACTCTCTTGGCAGGCCTGAAAGCCTGAGCCAGGCCTAGGATTTCTCTCGTAGGGCAGCCCGAGGCCTGCTCACCCTCTTTCCTTTCCCGCCCAGTGGCAGTGCCTCCAACCCACCTCAGCCCTTGGCATCCTTGGTCATTGTCTGTTTCTTCAACAACACTAGCTAACTCTCTCTCCACTCCCCCGCCCCAGCCAACACCACCATTTCCAAGTCCAAGTTCAACTGGGTGTGTGACGACATGTCTGGTTGCTGCTGGAAACCAGACAGAGCAGACGTGACTGGGGGGGGGGGGGGGGGGGAGGGAGGTGTGAGGTCCTGGTCTTGAAAGTATGACTGGGGGAGGGCGGGAGGAGGAGAGAAAGGCTTCTTTTCAAGAACGGTTCTCCCCCCCCCCCCTCAAACTTCCTTCTCTTTGCTGGCCACTAGAGAGCTCCACAGATGTAACTTTCAAACTTTCTGACTTCTAGGTCGGCTAATATGTTAACTTCACTCTTTCATCTTAAATTTCTCAACAAAGTTTTCCGTTTTACTCTTAAGACATTTAACAGAGATTTTCTATAGTATATTCATAGTTTACTTTTTCGAAGGGGATTCCTGTCACAAACATGCATGTCTGGTAACACGCTTGCCTGGCACCAACAGGGCATGCCGGTTGCCCAGTGCAAACCCTCCCCTTACATGTACAGAAGATGATTCTTCAAATTACCCCACAGTGGCTAGTAATGATTAGCTATATATAAAAAAAAAGTCAACACAATCTTGAATGTTATCTACTCAACTGACATTTTCATTTCCAGGGTGAAATGAATCCTAGTGAAATTGAAGACCTAAGATTTTCATCATTTGAAAAAATCATGTTGAGATCACACGTGTGGCATGAAAGCATTGATAATTCACGCTAATCACAAACATGTGCCCTGACAGGGACAAGGAAAAGATTTGTGGTGGACTGCAAGATAAGACTCCACAGATGGGAAATTGAGAAATCAGTGGATGAAAACGTGAATGGCTCGTGACATGGAATAATGCCACTGCTGTGACTGTGTGACATTAAAGCCATGCTCTTACCATGTAACACCAAAGCCACACTGACTGTGCGACGTCATAGGCCACGGATCTGGGTTCTCCTTACCTGAGACTGCTGGGGGATGTTTAAAAAGTTGCTGTCCCGGGGTCCGATGCCGACAAACCGGTTGGCAGGGGTGGAGGCTGCCGTTGAGAAAGCTGAATACAGAAAGACAGAGGGGGGAGGGCATAGACAGCGAGGAGAGGAAGAGAGAAAGAAAGAGAGGTTTTACTGTCAAACACTCGCCTCCTTAGAACTGACTTCCAAGCCTTCTCATGCATACACGTATCACAGAGCCACACACCACTAACACAGAGACATTCAGCTATCGCATATACACACAGCCAACCCCACACAATTACACCCAACCCTAATACACATAGAGGCTGTCTTTTCTGAGTAAAACAGTCACACAGTCCTTACACATGTTCACACAGACTCTACCCGTCTGTCTATCCCCAGCATACGTAAAAGGCAATGAAAGATGGATAAATGTTGAAAGAGGATGGAGGAACTGAATTTTGTAAGGCGCTGATGGAAAAGTTCAAAGCCGCCAGCTCGGGAAAGGGAGCAAGAGCCACAGTCTCCAGCTCAAGCACCTTTCTCAAAATGTACCAGCCTTATGGCTCAGAGTCCTAATTCAGACTCTTACAGCTTCCCCAGAACATTCCCTGGCTACCTCTAAATTCAGGAGCTGCAGAGACACAGAGCTGGAGGGGTGACGGGATAAGGAGAGAGCATTAGTCCTTGGCTTTAGGTCACCACAGGGAAGTCCTGGCACCAACAGACGTAGTAAAAAAGATGCCAGAACCCCCGTCCTATCTAGTTTAGACCTAGTGAGGTGGGCAGCAGAAGCTTCTGGTCTCTTCTTGCATTCTTATATTGCACTACAGGTGGTGTCTCTCGCACATAAGGCAGTGGTTCTCTGCCGATTGATTCAGAGGGTGGTGTTGATGTGATACAAGGGAAAGCTGAATGCAACTCGCAGATCCAGACCGGGCAGCAGCACTCTCTTATCCAATGAGAGACTATCATCTGATTACGAGACCTGGTGTTACCCTGTAGAACATGCATTGGAGGCTAAAAGGGCTCCTCGTTCCTTGCACAAACACGCACGCACACACACACGAATGAAGAAGGTCCCTACCACGCCATAAAGAGAGCTTTCCAGGAGAAGCTTCCATCCCAAGGAGACAGGGGGTGAAAGGAGGGAGAGATGAGGGCTGGGGCACAGAGGGCATGAGGGAGGGGAGACTACTTTGAAGACCGCCTTCCTTCCTATGTTCAGTCCAGGTGTCCTACGAGCCCTGGTCTGTGCATTAACATCTTCACATCTGTGTGATGAATTGGCAGGCCTCAAACAGCAAACTCCCTAGTGCCAATTGAGGATCATGGGTAGAGGGTCCTCATCATTATACCAGTCCCCTAGCTCAAGTGCATAGAAAAATCACAATATCCTGTTCTGGGCTTCCATGCCAACCAACGATTTTTCAGGAGAGGACGCTGGACACAGAGAGACAGAGTGGGGGGGAGGGGGATCTGTATTCCAAGGGTTCAGCAGATTGGGGAGGAAAGTACTGGCCCGACAGTGTCTGCATGAACTGAGGGGCTCCAATTATCCTTAAAAACATTGTCCATGGACCTCCCAGGCAAGAGAATGCGACTTGCGTCTCTAATGCCACAGTTCCAGGTTCTTGGCATCTGCTTGAGGGTCTCTGTGCGGAGCATCACCTCTCCAGCTGTGTTCCTATCTAACCTCTGTCTTCCCTTATTTCTAGCCTGCTTTAAATTGCTAAACCACCTGCTCCCAGCAGTAGCCCTTGCAGAGATGACATACAAAAATGGGCTCCCCACCCCCAGGTAATGTGGCCTCTCAGGCCTGAGTTATGGAATGCAGACGGTTAACGGGTGCTCGTGAGAGATGATCCCAAATTAAAAGTCTGAATATGAAAAAAAAACAAAAAACCCTGCATGAGTCTATGTGGCTCCTAAAAAACTTTCATCCCGCAACACCTCCTCAAGCCTCCACAGCCTGGACCTATGCCCAGGGTCACCATTCAGGATAGGTTGATCCAGCCCAGGTTTCACCTGCTCTCTTTCAACCCCCAAACAAACACATAGCCATGCATTGCATGCTGGGACTTGTAGTTCTTCACCCCCTTGTTGGAGTTTGGAGGGAGGGGGAGACAACTAGTAAAACCAGAGCTGGACCAGCCCATCCTTGAGAAAAATAGAGGCAGCTGAAAACCTCCCCTTGCCAATACCCTGGAACAGCCAATCCAGTCCATTGTTACACACTTTGCATGTTGGGAAGTGTAGTCCCTGATTTTCTTAGGAGCAGTACAAATCAGAAGCTCATCCATGCAACGGGGTCAAGCGTGAGCCTCTCTGGGGTGGGTAGGGTGGGAGGGAGGAGAGGTGGGGGATTGACCCAGGTGACGTGGCAACCCTCCCCACCCTCTCCTCCCCCTGTCCTGAGAGCCACTTACATAGTGTCGTAGCTGCCGAGCCTCCGCCCTCTGGGGTACTGCTGGTGGATTTTGGGTCAGACATAGGAAGGGGCACGGGTCGGGCCACAGGCGGTGGGGGCGGCAGCAAAAATGAGCCCGTGACCTTGCCCTGACCACTGCCGTTGGGCTGTGAAGAAGAGAAATAGAGCCAGGTGTGAAGAGGTTTAAAACAGAAAAGGCAACTTCACAGATGCAGAATCTTTGACTTTGGGGGTGATGGGAAGGTAGGCGTTGACTTTTACCCAAGAAGTTTGCTGCTGGTGGGGGGTGTTTGGGAGGGTAGTTTTTAAAATGATTTCTCTATCTTTTTGATGAAGCTATTGATTTCTGGTTTTATTTAAAAAAAAAAACTTCAGCAGCCTAATACTGTCCATTTAAAACCAAAACTCGAGTGCTTTCCCAGTAAAAAAAAGCACAGTGGTAGCAGTACTTTCCTCTTGTCATCCCCCCCCTCCCCCCACCAATCGCCTCCAAGCGCCTGCTGGCCCCTAAAGAGAACTGCCCTGATTGGCCGGTATTTCCCACTCACTTAGAAAATGAGAAAAAAATGTCTTGCATTTCTTATTTCATTAATCCACACAGATCTACTCCTGAAAGCACAGATTCAGTATTATCCAATTTTGCGGGTTGATGAAGCTTTTAAATCACCCATCAGGGGTCTTTAAGCTCAGTTCCGGGAAGGTTGGAGGAGGAGGTTCTTTAATATCTGGAATGGACCAACCCCTTACGGAAACTGTGCCTACTTTCACGCAATCTGCACGAAGGTGTAGTTTGAGCAGAGTTGAGACATGCGTGTAAAAGGCGCAGGTACACACAGCTATCACAGAGCTGGCAAGGGGGCGAGCGTTGGGCGATTTTAAGCCTTGTCCAAAGCTCCGCCCCACTGCCCAGACATACCCAGCTCTGCCTGAGCTCCGCCCCACTGCCCAGCTCCACCCCAGCTCCAGCCACTGCCTAACCATGCCCCACCACACCCCAGACCCACCCATTCCACTTCCTGGCTCCACCCTCTGACAGACCTTGGCGGCAGCACCCACAAGCCACCTCCCACTTTACTAAAATGCCATCTCCTGGGGCAGCAGAACCAGTCTTACGATAAGAGCTGTAAAACGTTGCAGCTCTTATCACAGTTCACCTCTGGTGCTACATACGCCTGTTGGGCTGAGCAGCTTGAGAGAAGTCTCCCAGACAAAACTAACGTCTGCCTCTGTCATTTTGGGTTGGTTTTTCAGATTTGGATGGAGAATAAAGAGTGACTTTTCAGGCATGCCAAATCGTATTCTTTTTTATTCATTTAAAAGGCGCAAAGCACTCATTTCATGGAAACTAATAGGAACGGTAAAAAAAAAAAAAAAAAAGACAGAAAAGATCTGAAAGAAAAAATGGAAGACTTTGCAAAGGATGAACATAATAACTGGGCTGGGCGAGACGGGTCTAAGCCCTCTGCCTCACTTCCATCCTTGAGGGCAAATGGCTGCTGGGAGAGGTGGCAGAGAGCAGTCGGGTGAGGCTGGAAGGAACCAGATTCCTCATGGCAAATTCCCAGACACAGTGACCTCAGTTTTAAGTGACCCTTCGTCAGCATGGACCCCCCTGAAAGAACTGCCCGTTGAATTCATCACTGCCGGTCACATAATGCACCAGGGCAATTCCTGCCTCCATGATTTTGCCAATGAACAGAGACCAAGGACAGACAGAATTAGGAGGGGAGCCAAATGAAGAGGTAGTGGTGGGGGTGGTATGGTGCTTTTTCCTTCCCACTCCCATAATAAGCTCTGGAAAGCTCTTTCCACACCTCCATGGCTCTCTACACACCCCATGTGTCCTGATCATGCATTGGTGAGGACGGTGGAGCCGGATGGAGAAAGGGATAGTAGCAAAGTCCCGTATAGGATCTAGGAGGGGAGGGGAAAGGTCCCCATCACCCCCTTCCACACGCACAGACATACACACACACACACACACACACTTATACATAATATCTTGCTCCCCATAAACCCCCATCAACATCAGAGGCCTCGGGGATGCTCCCTTTCCCTTAGAAGGAACATATGAAGTGGCCCTCAGGAGTTTCCAATGAACAATGCATGCAGAGGGAGGTGTTCTTATAGGAGCATATTATTAAGACTTGTCTGAGATTTCTCTGTAACACTCACTCTCTTCCTCCCTTCTAAGAGCTCAGATCTGATGATTGAAAATGGTTTTAGTATCTACAAAACTACTGCATAGAGAAAATAGCTGATGAAGCACAGGCTGTGTTTTCACCTTTTCCAATATCATGAAGTGAGAACAGGAGTACAAGCAGCACTCGGGCTGAGTCCTCCCTCTTCCCCCCCCCCCCCGATACCTTTGTTGTCTGCAGCTAGAAGGAGCAGGGCAGCCTCTCACACAAACCTAGTGGTGCTTGGCTGGGGGATAAAACCTCACCTGCCCCGTGGCCTGGCCAGAACCATCCGAGCACACGAACTGCACAAACTCCTTCAGTGAGTCCTGGCTGTGGTGGTGGTGGTAGCGGATGGTTGGGTGTGTGAAGTAGGGAGTGGATTGCTGAATGATGGAACTGGAAGGGAAGTGCAAGGCTGAGGCTGTGGCCCGAGGACTCCCTGCAAAGAGAAAATCATAAAGATAAAGAGGCAGGATTGCTTCAGTAGAAATTGAACACACGCACACAAGTTTTCTTACTAAAATTCACAAAATGGGGTCCCAGCAGCCAAACCATGCCATGGTGAGATCCTAACCTGATACTTGATTTTCTAAACCCAGCAGTTCTCCCCAGCCCAACCAGTCACTTCTTCCTTCTGAAATAATGCACTGGAACCAGGAGACCCTCTGCCCCTCTAAACTATGAGCAACTCAGGATGGGGAGGAGGGATGTAGGTCAGCTGCATTAGGACCCCTTCCCCCCAGCTTTGCGAGTAGAGTGAGCGGAAGAGTATTCAGAATGTACTAAATTATTTTAAGATATTAGAATATCATTTAGAAACATAAGAGACAACCAAGGACTACAAATCCCAGCATGCTTTGTGATGGTGACAACACAGCTACAACCCCCAGCGTAGAGAGGCAGGGAGGGAAGGCTGAGCTCACCTGGTCGGACTCCTGCCAGGACGGGCAGTGGGTGGTGAGTGAAAGCCATGCGAGAGGAGCTGGTCTGGGAGGGCAGAGCACTGCAGAACTCCAGCTTCCCCGGCTTCTTCAGAGAGCCCGGTCCTGCCAAGGAAAGAGCACGGAGAAAAGTCAGGAGATAAAGTCCCGCCTGGGTACTCCTCTTCACCATCAGACCACCCTGCTTGAAATACCAGCCTGTGGCAATGTAGAATGCAACCCGGTCCCGGTTTGTACGGAATCTATCCCCTTTTAATGGATAGATTCCGTACAAACGTAAGGAAGTTCTTCTTCACCCAGAGAGTGGTGGAAAACTGGAACAATCTTACGGAGGCTGTTATAGGGGAAAACACCCTCCAGGGATTCAAGACAAAGTTAGACAAGTTCCTGCTGAACCAGAACGTACACAGGTAGGGCTAGTCTCAGGGTGCTGGCCATGATGGACCACTGGTCTGACCCAGCAGCGGCAATTCTTATATTCTTCCCTGCAACGATCTGCCCTCAAGCTCCCTGACTATGCAGTGAGGCACAAGGCAAGTTACCCAATAAATGCCCCTGCAGCTAGTCCCACATCAGAGGGATAAGCTGTACTGGTCCCGATGTCATACCCAACACAGAATCCTTAGGACTCAGCAGCAGGGAACTCCCAGTGCCCACATGCTGTGTCTAATTTAGTTTATTAACAGTCTTTATGAAGAGATTTACCCAAGGTATTTTTTTGTGTGTGTACTGTAAGAGTGGGTTCAGAGCTGACAAGTTGCCCAGTTCCAGGAGAGAGAGACTTTTTGGCCATACATTGCAAAGCAGTGTGGGATTTGTAGTGCCTGATCCTGCCTGTTGAATTCATCACTGCAGGTCCCATAATGCACCAGGGCTGAGATCATCAGACATCAAGGACTGGCCTAAAAATCTCCCTTCTGCTTCTGAGCAACTTGGCAGCTCTGAGACCCAGACACGAGAACAAGACAGTGGTTCCTAAAAAGTCAGGTTTTTAGGATATCCACAATGAATATTCATGACCTTGATCTGCATACATACACTGCCTCCCTGATAGGCAACTCTCTCTCTCTCATTGTGGATAATCCTGAAAACCTGGCTGGCTTGGGAACTGCCCTTTCCCTAATTAGATGGAAGGTTAATTACCCATTTTGCAGGATGGTAAGCCCCTAATAAAACTTGGAAACTTGGGGTGGGGGCTAAGTAAGTGGCTTATTAACCTCTTCCCAAACTTAAAAAGGCCACCCCACCAAAAGAAGAACTCCCTCCTTTCTGCTCTTAACCTGTGTAACGCAGTGGTTTCCAACCCTGTCCTGGAGGACCACTAGGCCAATTGGGTTTTCAGGATTGCCCTAATGAATATGCATGGAGCAGATTTGCATACCTGCCACTTCTATTATATGCAAATCTCTCTCATGCATATTCATTAGGGCTAGCCTGAAAACCCGATTGGCCTAGTGGTCCTCCAGGACAGGGTGAGCTGCTAAGCTCTCCAGTTTCAGAAAGGAGATTGAAATTCAGTCCAGGATTTCTAACATTCCTATTCTGTTGAATTATGTACTTGAAGTAACAGGATTTCAGTGGGTGGCATCAGAGACTACAAATCCCACACTGCTTTGCGATGTAAGGTTCATGATCAAGACTGGAAATTCAGTGGTATTCCCAATAGCAGGAAGTTCTACGTCTCCTCTCTCCCACCGGCAGGGAGCTCTCCTGCATTCCCTCTCCCACCATGTCCCAGCAGCAAGGAACACTCTTTCCTTCCTCTCTCCCACAATGTCTCAGTGGCAGGGAGCTCTCCTGCAGTCCCTCTCCTCTCTCACTTTCCACTTCCCCTACCCCTCCTTGCCTCTATAGCATTTTTTTTTTTTTCATCTAATGCTCTGGTTTCACTTTTAGAAAATGCTTTATTTTTCTAAAACCACCACCAGGACTCCAGTGGTGGTTGCCAAAACGTTATATTGATACCTCTCTATATTTCCTGCACCCCTGGGAGTAGAGGCAGCCAGACTCCGAGATATCAAGATCTTTTGCCGATAGCTCAGTAAATGTGTCCTGGAGCAGGCGGCAGAGGCCACTGTACAAGGGGGCAAGTGCGTTATCCAGAACTGAAAAGCATCATTGTTCTATGTGTCTCTCTCTCCAACACAGACACTTCATGAACGGGACGATGCTCATACAAGGGGAAGAGGGCATCAGTTTTAATAAGCTCTGCAGTGCCGTGACAGCTGTATAGAGACAGGCTGTTTCCACAGAGAAGGAAACGGAGCAACAGTTAGTAAATTTGGGAGTAACTAGGTAGATTCCATCAGGGTTGGCGACATCAGGTGGAGGGGGTGGGGGTGAGGGAGACTCTGTCTTAATGTATGATGGACAAATGAGTGGGTCTGTGTGTGAGAGTAATGCATAGAGAAGGAGATGAAAGGAAATCCACAGTTCTTCCCAGCTCAGAGGCGATGGGGCAATGACCCTACCTGTGTCCACATCATTGGGCCATCCGCCTGACTGGCTGCCAGCTGTGGCTGGGGAGCGGCCTGTCCCCGCATAGAATACGTCGTCCACAGGACTTTCCATTTCACTGTCGTCGATGGATTTTGGACGCTTCGTGGAACTGTTGGGGGTGGGAGGAGAGAAGGGCAGCTGTAATATCTCTCACTCTACCCCTGAGATCGACCTCCCTTCCCTTATCTCCCCACATCAACTGCTGAGGGTCTCACCTGCTGGAAGGAGGGGAGGTGAGGGACCGTCGCCCCAGCGTAACTTGGTTTATATTGTAGTAGCCGGGACTTTCCAGGTCTGCGAGAGAGAAATTCGGCCCCGAGGCTGTCGCAACCGGCGCTGCAAGATAATGAGACAGGCTTCAGTGTTTAATCTGGTTCTGGTGCTGCTGCCTCCGGTCCCTATAGCACCTGTCTCAGGGGGCAGATCTCAGAGGCTGAAAATGAAGTTTATGTGAATACTCGTAACTCCTTACTCACTTTGGGAGACTCTGACCAGCTCTGTAACATTCCAGACTCCAGATGTAACAAAACAGTCCTGGAAACTCAAATGGCCTGAGAAGTCAAGGAGAGAGAAGAGACAGACAGTCACAGGCTGGATCTAGAAACAGAGAACATGACAGTGGCTGGGTAAGACACGCAGGGCCGAAACATCTCACAACTTCCACAGATCTAAAGAGCCTCTGCGCTTATCCCAGACTTTCTCCAATTCTGTTAACCTCCATGGGTGTAGTTTGAAGGAGGGAACCCCAGACTATGACTAAGGCTCCATTGCCTTTCAAAAATGTTCCTCCATAATTGTCTTTTTCAGCTCTCTGTGCTGTGTTCATGTTTTACATGGATCAGCGTGATCCTGTATGAAACTCATAAAGGGCTGTCTGTGCTGTATACACGCTAATGAAGATTTGCTCTTCAGCTGTTGGTGATGTATTTGTCTTGGATAGTATGATGTCTGCCCCCCTCCAATACCTGACTCTCTATACACAGACCCCCACCCCATGTATATTCAGACAAATACAGATAATAATAATTTTATTTTTATATTACGCTATACCGAAAGTTCAAAGCGGTTCACAACATAAAAATGAATACATAGAGTGTAGATAAAAAAGATATAAAAATCACAAAAGGTACAAAGGAGTATAGTAATTAAAACAGATACATTAAGATATCAGCCTATCGAACAGGTGTGTTTTTAATAATTTTCTAAAATCAAGATAAGAAGTAGCCTCTAGTATAATTTTTCCAAGCCACAAATTTAATTTAGCGGCTTGAAATGAAAAAGTTCTATCGTAGAACTTCTTATAATGGCAAAATTATATAGAGGGATAATTGAATAAATTTAACCTACGTGTACTCTTATTGGAATGACTCAAAGAGAAGTGAGAAGCAAAAGAATCTGGTAACACACCAAAAACTGCTTTATAACAAATGCAAGAAAACTTAGGCAACCAGTGGAGTTTTTGATAGAAAGGAGTAATGTGCTCCCATATTTTTAATCCAAAAAAGAGGCGAACATTCACACAGAGACCTGACCCTCTATTTACACAGACCCCCCCCCCCCCTCCCTTACGCACAAGACACTTACGGATCCCTGGACCTTCCCTTCACCACCTAAACCTCTGAAAACAAAGACCCCCCCACCAATGCACAGAGAGATCTGTGCCTCCATCTAACCTTCCACGTACAGATATATAGCCCCCACCCACCTCTCTAGCTTGGAGGGGTGCTTTCTTCTAAATCAGTAACATCTTAATCTCCATAAACCAGAATTCATGTCATAATACTCCCCCCCTTCCCCCAGGTGAGTTCCAGACTATGACTTGGGTAGTTCTAGACACGACTGTTGCTTGAAAATTTATATAACTCCTATATATGGAGGTTTTTTTGTGACAAGGATATTAGGTAAGTCTCGTTTTCCTCCATTCGAAATTTACTAAATATTATATAACTAAAGCTGGTAGCTATTAGAAAGATTGCTATTGATAAGACTACCCGACTGACCCAGAAACTCTGTGAGCCTTAAAAAAGGCGATATAACCATATTCAGTTCATCAGTTTCCCAAATACCTGTTCCTTCAGAACCTTCAAACTTAAATCAGATCCTCACCACACTGACAGCTAGCTACAGAGAGGTAAGAACAAAGGGTTAATCTGATGAGTTCCTGATGAAAGCCGACCGGGAAGGAGTCTAGAGAGAGAGGGCTAGCCTGATGAAAGCAGAGGGTGCAAAGGGGTAAGGAGAGAGAGGGCTAGCCTGATGAGTTCCTGATGAGAGCTGAGTGCAAAGGGGGAAGGAAGTGTGCAGGATGGTTCTCTGGCGTGATTCATGGGAAGTGGGGGAGGAGACACCATTTCCCATCTGCACTCTCTTAACCACAGAACTATTGTGGCCACGTGTCACTTCATGTTGTAAATCCAGGGTCGGCTGCTGGAATGGGAGGGAGTCGTGTAACCACAAGCTGCCACTGGCATGTCTCCCGCATTAATCAGAATGGATCAGGAGCCCACCCATCTCACTCCCCCAACCCTTCCCTGCCAGGGGTTTGAAGGGGAGGAGGGGGTCTGCTCCTCCCTGCTGCTGTTAACTGGGATTGGACAGCTGGGAACTCTCATAGGGCAGCAAGCAGACACAAGTGTGCTGCAACATCTCTCCACTAGAGGGAGCAAGACCCAGATCCCACTTCATGGCTATAACAACTTATAATTTCAATATGAACCTTTCATCAGAGACCTATGTAGGAATCACAGGGAATACAGTACGGACGGATGAAGAGCAGGTCTTTATCAAATTTCCACTCAGGAATATATGTCTAGCATGAAGACAGCATGGTTAGCTAAAACTGGTTCATACATTTTGCTCCCCTAAACCCTACTGTTAGGCCAAAACCTAAAAGGACTTTTTAGGAGAATGCCCAGAGGTGGGGCAGGGGGGAACTGGCACAAGGAGCATCTCTGTGGCCTAACAGGAGGTTATCATGTCCCCTCCCATCTCTCTCCACCCCAGCAGCCTCAGAGACAGGGGGTCCTCACCATTCAATGGGGGTTTGATATCGACGTCTACCTGTTGATTGCTGCTGTCTGTCTGTCCCGATTCTGTCAGGAAAAAATTGAGAGAGAGAAATTAATAACACATTTTTCTCTTGCTTTATTCTTTTCATGCTGTGCCATAGGCTGAGAGGCAGTATATCAAAAGCTTGTAAATTTTTAAAAAATAATCTATTTTTCTGGCAACATGTTCAGAAACTGGAGTGTTTCCTATATCTCTGATGCGGACCAGACCCAACACCTGGGTTCAGGGAAATAAGGAAGTGTGATGCTAACAGCAGTGATAGAATATCATAAGAAGGCCCCATCCCAGCCAAAAATGGGCTCCATCTCAGGAGCCCCTGCACCGGGTGGAATTTACACTACTGCTTGGCCAGTACCTTATAATCTGCTCGCTGGTTTCTGCACACGAGAATCATGCTAACGGCTGGCGCAACTGAATCCCTTGAGCAACCAAACTTGGCTTGTGTAGAAGTACAGTCAGAGATGCCAGTTTTGGATTTCTAGCCACCCATTCTGGTGAATTATGGGACTTGCAGCGCTGATTTCAATGAGCAGGATCGAGCACTTCAAATCCCACACTGCTTTGGGATATAAATTGAAAACCAGGACTGGCCAAAAAGCCTCCAGCCTTGAACTGGGTAGCTTGGCCTCTGTGCAGTGTAAAGTGAAACCAAGGCTTTGGTGCTGGCCTTTTCCAGATGTCTGTCTCTACCCTGGCCACTTTTCCAGCTCCTAACATACACATAGGGACAGAAGGAGCTGAGCCAGTCCTGAGCTTACCCCATAGCATTCAGGGACTCGTCTTGCTTTTCTGAAGGAATTGCAAGTCCCAGCATGCCGTGGAGTAAACCCAGGACTGGATCAGCTCTGTCGAGTGCATCTGAAGTCAGCTGGCAGCCCTGCGGACACATCACAGTGAAAGCCAAAAGCCAGAACACGGAGCAGTCCCTCCCAGAACAAAACACCAACATATTTAAGGAATAATGTATGCAAATGAACCATTACAGAATTAATTACCAATGTGCAAATTACAGTTTTGTTTAAAAGCTGCTTGTGATTAAAAAAAAAAAATAAAAAACCCCAACAAAAAACAAAACCCAAAACAAAAACAGACAGAAAAGATGAGATAATTCTTGAGTGTTTAGGGCTGGAGGGAAGGGAAATCCGAGCGTGGGATCGGAGTACTGTGCAATCGTTACATATAGGTTGCTTCTCAGCAAGCATCAGCTACCCCCCCACATTCAACATCTGTTTCCAAAACGCATGCAATGATTCAGTCAAGAAACGTCAAGGAGGAGAGATCACTAACCGGGAATCTGCACTGCACCGATAACACGCACAGCATCGAAACGGCTGAAGTAGGAACAATTTACCAAAGTAGAGTACACTGCAGTGATAACACCCAGGCATAGGCGTTGGAACGGGAGGGGGGGGCATAGCCTCCCCAAAAATTGCCCATCCTGTAGGTCAGGGGGTACGCGGGCTGGCCCCTGTAACTGAAGGAAGGGAAGTGAAGGGCCAGGTATGTGCAGAAAATGTACGCCGCTGACCCATGAGCCTTCCCCTGATGTCAATTCTGATGTCAGAGAAAAGGTCCGGGCCAGCCAATTGTTGCTTGGCTGGCCTGGACCTTCTCTCCGACATCAAAATTGACGTTGGGGGTAGGCTTGTGGGCCGGAGCGCTGCAAGCGCCTGGCCCTTCCTTTCTTGGATTTGATGCAGCAGCGGGCAGCGAGCGGTGGCGGGAAGGAAGAATCTGCGGCAGGTAGGCCAGGCTTCGGCGCGGGAGGGAGGCAGGCTGGCTTTGGGGAAAGGGGTGATACAAAGGCTGAAAGGCAGTGAGGGGATGTAGGAAGGAGGGAGGGAGGCAGGAAGGAAGGAAGGAAGGAAGGAGAGAGAGAGAGGCCTGGACCAAAGGGGAAAGACAGGAGGCAGATGCTGGACTATGGGAGGTACAGACAGAGAGGGAGAGACCCTGAGGAAGAACAGAGAGATGTAAGATCATAACAAAGGAGGGAGAGAGAAGGAGACCTAGAACAATGGGGAACTGACACTGGATCTGGGGAGGGTGTAAGCAGAGGGAAAAGAGAGAGAGACCTGGTCCCAAAGGGGATGGGGCTGGATTGTGAAAGAAATGTTGGATGCGAAAGAAAGAAAGAAAGATTGGATGCACAGTCAGAAGGAAGTGCAACCAGAGATTCATGAAATCACCAGACAACAAAGGTAGGAAAAATTATTTTATTTTCAATTTAGTGATCAAAATGGGTCAGTTTTGAGAATTTATATCTGCTGTCTATTATTTTGTACTATATTTGTCTATTTTTCTATAGTTGTTACTGAGGTCACATTTCATATTTTAAAGTCATCTGCCTTGACATCTTTGAAAAAAAAACCAAATATAAATGATAATTAACATTTTCTCTGTGTACAGTGTGATTTGTGTTTTTTTTAATTTTGTGGTTACCATTATGTATTAATAAAATTATATTGTGTGTATATGGAAAATGGATAGAAGAAACTGCATTACAATTAGTATTATTATTATGGGGTGGAGTCAGGGGCGGAGTTTGGGCAGGTCTGGGGTGGAGTTTGGGCGGAGCTTTTGTGCCTCCCCCAAACAAAAAAGCATTCAGCTGCCTATGACACCAGGAGCAAATACTGCACCAATAATGCTGAAAAGGTGCCGATATGCCAAAACAGCACACACTGCACTGATAACAACAGAGGTCAATTTACCAAAGGAGCGATACTGTACCTAAAACACACACTGAAAAAAGGAACAATTTACTGAAAGAGTGCATAGTGCACTGACAACATTGAAAAGAGGTAGATTTACCAAAAGCAATGCACACTGCACTGATAAGTGAAAAGGACTGTGGGTAGGCTAATCTCTCCATTCCCTTAGGAAGAATGCAAGCCTATCAATTCCATATCCTTTCCCAGAGGTCTAGACCAGTCCTGAGTGCAATGAATCTTTGAGCTATATGCTGTAGTTATATTCCCAGTCCAATGAGGTAAACGTAAGGGTTCCCCCCCCTCTGTTCTGTTAAACCAGGAACCTAGCCAAACTGAATACCCACCTCCCCCACACTCCAACATGGTCTCTCACTGTTCTGGGTACTGAATCCTGCTTTCACGTAGATCAAAGGTTGAGGCCCACAAATATGTCTGTCCAAAAAACCAGTATGATATGTTGTAAGATTCCTGTAACACCCCAGCAGACGCTAAGTTGTGTTTCTGGTTTTTTGTTGTTGAAGAGGAGGAAGCCTTGTGTCTGTGCGGTGTATTTGGGGAAGGCTGGCCTAAACACACACTTCCCTCTGTTTGATTCCTGGCAGCCATCTTAGACCTTGGCAGCCATCTTAGTAGCTGGCGGCCTGCGGGAACTCCTGTAGTGATACTGCGCCCCGACCGGGCATTTCTTATTCAGCCCCAAGGCCTAGGACAAAACAGCCAAGGGTGCTGGGTGTTTGGAAATGGGGGTGGAATAAGATTAAGAAATCCCTGCTAATGTCATTTCTAACATTTCCTAAAGTCTTCAGGTTATTGGCTAAAAAAAACAGGTTCAAAGACTAGATTTACAGAGCTGCCAAGCTGCCCAGTTCCAGGAGGGAGATTATGCGATGATCCTGGATTTCTGGCAGCCCCTATAGAGTGCTTTATGGGCCAGCCAGGCTAATTTGAAGAGGTAGCATGAAAGACTACAAGTACCAAAATACCTTCGAAAATGAATTCAAAACCAGGCCTGGCCCCGAAGTCTCCCTCCTGGAAGTGGGAAACCTGGAAATTGTGCATTGAAGCACCAAAAAAGCCACTGGGGAGGGCAAAAGACTTTATTTTGATATAACCCTACTCCCCACTGCCCTCCAACCCAGCCAGCAGATTAACCGTTCTCCTTAACTGTATCCCTGGCATCCTGTTTGTCTGCTTAGATTGTAAGCTCTTTGGTGCAGGGACTGTCTTCTTTGTGACTATAGAAATAATTAACAACAGTAATTGAGTGTCTAGTGGGGAAGGCTCTAGGATCTCACAGTAATTCAGAAGAAGTTTTGAAAAATTATTAAGGATATTGCTGAATAAACACACATCTGGCATTCTGTCAGTCACCTTCACTAAGTCAATCCAGTCCTGGTCTCTTCCCAGGTACTTGAATTAAAGGCTCATACTCAATAAGTGAAAAATACAAATTAGAGGTTTTTGTTATCTCCCAGAAATGCCTGATCACTGCTCCGCAAGAACGTGGTGGATCCATTTGTCAAGGTCAGACCTGAATTTGCATCTAGTGCTGCCATTTGGCTCCAGATTTGTCCAATAGGGTTGATCTACTCATGGGTTTACCCCCACCTGCAGGGTTTTCTTCTTTGTAGTCCTTCAGAAAGCAATACTACAAGTCCCTGCATGCAATGGGATAAACCCAGGACTGGAACTACCTGAATGGCAAATCTAGAGCCAGTTGGCAAGCCTAGTGTGTGTGAGGGTCCTGAATCACTACAAGGCAGGGAAAGGAACAGCAAAGTCCCTGGAAAGAAATTCCCCCAGCATGGGAGGGGAAGGAAAGAGAGATGGGAGAGGGAGCGACCCCCACAAAAGCCCAGCTCAAGCCCCTCCACAGCTCAGTGTGATCTTGGGCAAGTCCCTATCCATTGTCTCAGTTACAAACCTTACATCGAGAGCCCTCCAGGGACAGATAAATACCTGGGCTACAGATGACAAAACAGGTCTGCTTTGTTTTCGTTTCTGTTCTGTCTGTTTTTAAACAGCTTTGATGATAGAGAGAAACTCCAGAGCGACTTGTGTCAGTTAGAAACATGGGCGGAGAAATGGCAGATGAAATTCAATGTGGAGAAATGCAAGGTAATGCATTTAGGCAATAAAAATAAGGAATACGAGTATACAATGTCAGGTGCAACTCTGGGGAAGAGTGAACAAGAAAAGGACCTGGGTGTGCTGATAGACAGAACCCTGAAGCCGTCGGCACAATGCGCGGCAGCGGCAAAGGCGGCAAATAGAATGTTGGGCATGATAAAGAAAGGAATCTCGAGTAGATCGGAGAAAGTTATAATGCCGCTTTATAGGGCAATGGTCAGACCACACTTGGAATACTGCGTCCAACATTGGTCTCCCTACCTAAAGAAGGATATAAAACTGCTGGAGAGGGTGCAGAGACGAGCAACAAAACTGGTGAAGGGTATGGAGAAACTGGAATACGAGGACAGACTTATAACACTAGGATTGTTCTCCCTTGAGAAAAGGAGACTGCGTGGGGATATGATCGAGACCTTCAAAATACTGAAAGGAATCGACAAAATAGAGCAGAGAAGATTATTTACATTGTCCAATTTGACACGGACTAGAGGACATGTAATGAAGCTAAGGGGGGACAGGTTCAGGACTAATGTCAGGAAGTTCTGCTTCACTCAGAGAGTGGTTGACACCTGGAATGCTCTCCCAGAGGAGATTATTGCGGAATCTACCGTCCTAGGCTTCAAGAGCAAACTAGATGCATATCTCCTTAAGAGAGGCATATAAGGATATGGTGGAATATAAATTACGCCAGGTGTACACCTGGCAGGGCCTCCGCGTGTGCGGATCGCCGGACTTGATGGACCGAAGGTCTGATCCGGAGAAGGCAGTTCTTATGTTCTTATGTTCTTATGAATAGGAGAAGCAGTATAGAAAATTTAAACAATAAACTAAATCCCTTATATCCTGTTTCCCCTATGGCTTCCTCGCCTTCTCTCCAAGATGTATTTACCGCCTTTTTTAAGGAATTCACTCAGGGCAGTGCACAGCAAGCTTAAGTCAAACATAAGCAACAGACAATTACGGTAGTAAAAATATTTAAATTCCAATACAAAGTATGGCGTGGAGGGGAATTTTTGACTTGACGTCTAAATCCGGAACATGCACAAAAATCCAGCAACAAACATCTGTTCTGTGTATTCTCCCTTCCCTCTCCCTCCTCCCCTTCTTCTTTGCACATGACCTCTTTCTGCAGTTCCCTCTTTCCTCCTCTCCCCTACATTTCCCCCTCTTTTTTTATTCTCTGCATGTGACCTCTCTCTTCATTAACACCTTTTCCTTCTTTTCTCATTTCCCTTGTCTCCCTCTCCGCACATACAGTAACTCCCTCTCTTTCCTCCTCTTCCATCCTTCTCCCTCTCCTCACGTGACCTCTTCCTCCTGCCTCCTCTCTCCCTCTTTTTTATTTTTTTAATTCTACCCCTTTCTCCCTCTCCTCACGTGACCTCCTATCTTGTTTCATGCTGGCCCAGGCCCAGCTCTGCTGAATCTTTGGGTTTGCGCCACTCCCCACATATGGAAAAAATTTATATTAAAAAGACATGATTAATCTCGGCCAGCCAGGGAATGACTTTTGCCGGGATTGTTTTTGCTGTCAGCTATCCAGTAGTGAAAAATAACCCAGAAAGCATCAGCGGTCTGAGTGCGAGGTTCCCCAGGCTATGCAAAAGGGAACACGAAACCATAATCACGCTATGTCCCTGTGAAGCATTAAACCAGATCGGACTAAAGGAGTCTCATCGTGACATCACACAAAGTAAGGAAGATTGTGATGTCACTCAATGGACAGGAGTGTGGGGTTAAGTCAGCCCAGCATGAATCTACAATAAAATCAGTTTATGTCTAGGGGGACAGAGGTGAGGGATATTACTCGAGAAAAGGAAAGTCTGGGGTTCAGTGGATGATACCAAGGTACACTTTACCACCTTGAACACTCAGTATAACAACAAGTTCCCTGCTGTTTCCTGGAGGTACAACAGGAGTACACTCAGTCCAAAGACAAAGTCCTCAGCGTTTCCCTGGGGAGAGGATTGTCAGGGAAAGTCCTGTGCCTGGAAGTTTGGGAGTAACTGAGCAAATCGTGCATTGGCACAGGGTGGCGTCAGCTCAAGGTAAAACAGTCGGAAAGTCACCGTCTGGGCGCGGTTGGCGCAGCCGTACCAAGGACTGCTTTTCCTCTTGGTCTTTCAGGCATTATGAGTTTTTAAAGTTGTTTGGACTCTATGCTTCTGACCAAGCCCTGGGTTGCTGGGGATGGGGGCTAAATTCTCCCTGGAAACAAGAGTTCGGCAGTCTCCTCTTCACAGTCATGGCGATTCTCTCTCCCTTTAAGTCTCTTTTTTGTTCTGCAGCCACCTTGGAAGCATCCCAGAAGATTTGATAGACTTGGGGGCTAATTCACGAAGACCCCTCTGTGTATAAATGCTGCATCAGCGCTGGTGTGTGTTAAAGTTAGTTGCAGGGGTCGAGAGCCCTCCTTTGCACAGTCTGCGTGCAGGTATTTGCAGGGGCACAGTTTGGGCAGGAGAGAGGCAGAGTTGGGATCGACATACGTTTTTAATAACACGCACTCACGTTCTCTTTTCGCAGAAATGTGCGTGTGGGTGTTTGCGCACCGTTGGATTTGCTTCTGGTGCTTTATTTTATGAAGACACATGGGATACATCACCAGTGCTACTCAAGGGATGGAAAGAGCACCAGATTTTGAAGCCATAAAGGGCAGGCCGAACCCCCTGCTTAGGAGATAGCAAGATTTTTCTCTCCCTCCTGAGCCCCCCCCCCCCCCAGAACGCAGCAAAAATGGTCAGCATACCGAGTGTTCCCTCAACATTCCCCCCAGGAAAAGTAAGGACTTTCTCACTGGATGGAGTGTTTCCTGACATCCCTGTAAGAAAATGCATTCATTTCTGTGGTTCTGGAAATTACCCCTCGTCAAAAGTGAATGAAGAGAAAAAAAAAGAAAGAAACCACAATGCAAACCAGGCCACAAAGTGTGTCAATTACCGTGAAGCAACGCGAGGGCATCCTACCATGGCTTCACCTCGGAAGCCCTCTCCACTTTCCCTATCTCAAGTCTAATGGCTGACCTGGCACCAAACTCCAGGGAAACAGAAAGAATCGATGCCAGAGCCGGGGATTAGAAGCGAGGCTCTCATTCTGGACCTCCAGTTTTTCAGATACTCCGCATTACAGTAACACCCCAGTAATGGATGCAGAGCAGAAAAAGATGCTTGCCCAAACTCCTCACCCCCCGAAATGAAAGAAAATTCAAATTCTGATGCCACCTCCATAACTGTTGTGTCCTGACATTCCCCCTAGGTTTTCAAATTTGCCCCTGTTGAAGCTCGGGCAGAACATTCTCCCAAACACTAGACTTTTACGAGGGGGTGCTGGAAAGCTTTCGGCCCAACCAATCCATTTCCTAACTTCTGAGCGTTATTTTGCCACTACAGCTGAAAAGAGCGTTCTCATTTCATTAAGTGCCAATTTGCAGAAACAAAATTCTATGTTTTGAGCTCGTTTCAGATCATTGCTTGAACCATATCCACGTCATTCTTTTCTTGGCTGGGCTCAGAACTTTTCAGCACCCCCTCGTACATGCCTTTATGGAAGCTGTCTCGCACGGAAACGTAGAAACCAACTTGCTGCTGTCCTGACGACCATCCTTCATACAAGCAATCTATATGTGAAGAAGATTTAAATGGCATCACAGTCTGCCTGACGTGTCATGATTAAATCACATACATACTGCGTTACAGGTGTTTCATGAACACACACCTTGTTTCTTTAATAAAACTCGCTTTTTAAATTGAATTTCTTTATAAAATGACTATTTTGACTGCTAAACATTTATTTGAGAATTTATTAAATGTAAGAAGTTTGGCATAATTTGTAAGTGCCTTTGGTCCATTTTTCCTCTTCAGACTGGGGGTTCTGGGGCTTCCAGCATGCAGGAAGAGGGTCCCGTGAGAATTTAAGGGTCTCCCACTGCACCCTTTTTCTGGCCATTACAAATTCTCTCCATTACCCGGCACTCTAGAATACTGCAGCAAAATACCATATTCAGCTCCTACAAAGCAAACCTGCCACACCAGAGCCGCAGTACAAGCAACTAAAACAATTCACACAGCAAAATCCCTACCACAGAAAAGCAGTACTATAAATCTTACATCTCATACTGGGAAAAGAGAACAGACTGGAACGAGAAGCGATCACTACACAGAAACTACATGCTAACAGAATCCCTAACTAAATTGGCCACGAAGAACAAAACAACAAATCCTCACCAGATACAGAATAAGGGACCACTGGAAACCCCAAGAAGCCAGATTTCACGCAGTGCAATACTGGAGATAGAGACCCCAGAAATGTTATTTTCTGCAATGAACGAGCAGGAAAAGGGTCTGGAGAAGCCAGGAGAAAGAAACAGAAATGCATTTTCTCCTATAGTGAGCATAATCCAGAGAGGAAAAAAAAAAAAAAAAGACAGAAAAGCAAAGACTTCCCAAATAACTAACAGGAAAAACTGTGTAATCAAAGGGGAAAAGAGAAATAAGAACAGAAATGCATTTTCTCATATACTGAACAAAATCTACAGGAGGAGAACAATCAACGACTTCCCAGCAAAGAACAAGCAAGAAAAAGTCTATATAATCTTGGAGAAATAGAGAAACAGAAACGCATTTCCTCTTGTACTGAGCAAGATGTAAAGAAAGAAGAGAAAGAAAAATCTAAGACTTTCCAAAGAATGAGCAGGAAAAACCGTGTAATCCTGGGGTTGCAGGAGAGAAAGAAACAAATGCATTTCTTCCTGTCCTCAGCAAAACGAAGAGAGAAGAGAGAAGAGAGAAACTCAAAGATTTCCCACAAGGAGGAAAGAAATCTCAGATAATCTTGGAGAAACGGCAGCAAAATCTGCGGGATCTGGTCTCCCCCTGAATTCTCCAGCTGCCGCTCTGAAGCCTTTCATTCACACCCCGCTGGCCCCATCTCTGGACTGACATTGGAGACTGACCCTTCAATTTATGCATGTGTGTGAATTGATCTGTGCATGCGTGTGTGTGTGTCTATGTGTTTTGGGTATGCAAGTGTAGACATTGAAGCTGGCTCATAAGCTCCCACAAAACACCCTTTGCTGGGGCGAAAGGGATTTTAGGCCCCCTCTTTACTGAGAACTCCTTTAGGGGACAGACCCCCCTCATCATCCTGCAACCTCACAACATCCTAAGTAAGGTCGGGGTACACAAGGGAGCTTTGTCTTGCATTTGCAGTCCTGTTGCTGCTCATACTGACACTAATATCACCCCACCTTGTCCCTCACCCCATGCAAAATAAGGCACTGCAGAGCAGGGTTAATATGTACCTGTATGGTGAGAAGCGACACAGCTAATTACAGCTGCTTCAACATCTGTTCTAGATTTGGTTTGGCAGGAAGACCTGGTTCTCCCTCTTGCCAAAGTAACAGAGGGGGTGGGAGGTGAGCTGGGGAATCAGAGGACACACACACAGAAAGTACTGAGAATGTTTGTGGGTTCTAATCCTGACTCTGCCTCAACTTTCTATGTGTGACCTTGAGGCTAGTTATCTTATTCCCCTGTGCTTTAACGTGGAAAAATGCAAGGTCATGCATATAGGGAAAAAGAACCCGTTGTTCAACTACAAATTGGGGGGGGCATTGTTGGGAGATAGCAGACTTGAGAGAGACTTGGGTGTGCTGGTGGATGCATCACTGAAGCCATCTGCACAGTGCGCAGCAGCCTCAAAAAAAGCCAACAGGATGCTGGGCATCATAAAGAGGGGCATAACAACCAGGACGCGGGAAGTCATCATGCCATTGTATCGAGCGATGGTGCGTCCACATCTGGAATACTGCATTCAGTATTGGTCGCCGCACCTCAAGAAAGACATGGCGGTACTTGAGAGTCCAAAGGAGAGCAACGAAACTGGTAAAAGGGCTGGAACACTGCCCATACGCCGAGAGGTTGGATAGGCTGGGGCTCTTCTCTCTGGAAAAAAGGAGGCTCAGGGGAGATATGATAGAGACCTTCAAGATCATGAGGGGCATAGAGAGGGTGGATAGGGACAGATTCTTCAGACTGAGGGGGACAACAGGTACGAGGGGGCATTCGGAGAAACTGAAGGGAGATAGGTTCAAAACAAATGCAAGGAAGTTTTTCTTCACCCAAAGGGTCATGGACACTTGGAATGCGCTACCGGAGGAAGTGATCAGGCAGAGTACGGTACAGGGATTCAAACAGGGATTGGACGGATTCCTGAGGGATAAAGGGATCGTGGGATACTGAGAGAGGTGCTGGGATGTAACACAAGTATAGAAAGCTAACCAGGTAATAAGTATAGAAAGCCAACCAGGTCGTGCATGGGCAAGACCGGAGGGTGAGGACTTTGATGGGAAGATAGAAACATAGAAACAGAGAAGATGACGGCAGAAAAGGGCTACAGCCCATCAAGTCTGCCCACTCTGCTTACCCACCCCCTGTCTATGCCCTAATGACCCAATTTCCTTATCTTGACCCTCGTAGGGATCCCACATGGGTATCCCATTTATTCTTAAAGTCTGGCACGCTGTCTGCCTCGATCACCTGCACTGGAAGCTTGTTCCAATGATCAACCACTCTCTCTGTGAAGAAATACTTTCTGGTGTCGCCATGAAATTTTCCGCCCCTGAGTTTGAGCAGGTGCCCTCTTGTGGCCGAGGGTCCCTTGAGAAAGAAAATATCATCTTCCACTTCGACACGTCCCGTGAGGTACTTAAATGTTTCGATCATGTCTCCCCTCTTCCTACATTCCTCAAGAGTGTAGAGCTGCAATTTGTTCAGTCTCTCTTCGTACGAGAGACCCTTGAGCCCCGAGATCATCCTGGTGGCCGTCCGTTGAACCGATTCAATTCTGCGCACATCTTTACTGTAATGTGGCCTCCAGAATTGCACACAGTACTCCAGATGAGGTCTCACCATGGCCCTGTACAACGGCATTATGACTTCAGGCTTTCAGCTGACGAAACTTCTATTGATACAACCCAATATCTGCCTTGCCTTAGATGAAGCCTTCTCCACTTGATTGGCAGTTTTCATGTCTGCACTGATGATTACTCCTAAATCTCGTTCTGCTGAAGTTCTGCTGATAGGACTTTAATGAGAAACCAAGGTGGCAAGGGGCCCCTTCTGGTGATTCAGACAGGTCGTGACCTGTTTGGGCCGCCGCGGGAGCGGACTGCTGGGCAGGATGGACCTATGGTCTGACCCGGCGGAGGCACTGCTTATGTTCTTAATAACTGCCTGTCACTGATTTTCTCTGTGACCTTAAGATGAACCATCTTATCTCCCTGTGTCTCATTTCTAATCCCCGGCTCTGTCACTGACTCTCTGTGTATGACCTCGGGGTAACTCACTTCCATCTCTCTGTGTCTCAGTTCTAATCCCCGGCGCTGTCACTGACTCTCTGTGTGTGACCTCGGGGTGACTCACTTCATCTCCCCGTGTCTCAGTTCTGATCCCCGGCTCTGTCACTGACTCTCTGTGTGTGACCTCGGTGTGACTCACTTCCATCTCCCTGTGTCTCAGTTCTAATCCCCGGCTCTGTCACTGACACTGTGTGTGACCTCGGGGTAACTCACTTCCATCTCTCTGTATCTCAGTTCTAATCCCCGGCTCTGTCACTGACTTTCTGTGTGTGACCTCGGGGTGACTCACTTCCATCTCCCTGTGTCTCATTTCTAATCCCCGGATCTGTCTCTGACTCTCTGTGTGTGACCTCGGGGTGACTCACTTCATCTCCTCGTGTCTCAGTTCTGATCCCTGGCTCTGTCACTGACACTGTGTGTGACCTCGGGGTAACTCACTTCCATCTCTCTATGTCTCAGTTCTAATCCCCGGCTCTGTCAGAAAAGCCGTGGGGGAGGGAGCAAGAACAGTCCCTGGATTCTGCCTCCTGACATATACATCCCCCCTCTCCAGAGTGAGTGCTCACACCTGCCATTTGCATGGTTACATGGGATGTCTCATACGGACAGGCTGTTATGCAGGTGGGTCACCTGTTCCCCTCCCTGTGAACCTCTGCACCTCAGCCTCCTTCATCTGCTGTGTCAAGGAGCAGGTCAAGGCTGACTGGGTGGGGCAAGGGGATGCTAGAAGAGCACCCCCCCCATGCGATAATAGTGACACCAAGGCAAGGATTTATCTCAGAGCCCTTGACCCACATACCCAGATTTTAGGGCACATTTCTTACGTGTTTCACTGCATGCAGAAAACATGGTCAGTTCTAGCTCCTTTTCAGGGGTGGGGGGATATGACTAAAAGGGTCAGTTTTGGGCACGCTGTGGACATAATGAACCCCATTCCCAGGTGAATACCCCGGTTCCCTTTTTACAGCTAAACGGAGCATGTAAGTGTCAGGATTTGAAGCCATCAGCTTCGTCACAGTATCGGGGATGTGGAGTGGAATGGGGGTACAGGGAGGGCCTTTCTCGCACCTCTCCTGACCACTCTTCCCAAAGTGCTCTGACCTCCGAAAGAGAACAGGGAAAGTTATGAAGAGTGGGTGTGGGTGTGAGGGAGAGAGAGACATAAATGCAGTGTATGTGTGTGATAAATGAGAGGGGGGGGGGGACCGACAATAAGTGTGCCAGAGAGATCTGTATTTTCAGTGACTGGATCTTCTCAGATAACCATGCATAACAGCGATCCCTGTATGTGACCTCCAACCTGCACAGCACAGGGATACCGAGAGCTTGACTTGATCCCTTTACCCACCAGGGGTCCCCTTTCGCCAGCATCCAGTGGAGCCCCTTAAATTTTCACAGGACCCTGTACCAGTGTGCTGGGAGCCCCAGCACCCCCACTTTCATGTACAATCCCTTTATCTGGAGGATACACAAGTTAACGTGGCGTGTGCCAATTGTATCTGTGCCCTCTATCTTTAACTTTCATCAGCTGTACCCTAACTGTACCAAGACAAAATCACTAGAGCCTGTCAGCACTTATTAAACATCTCCCCTCCCCCCCCCCCCCCCACACACACTTTAATGTCATTACTGCTGTCTGTTAAATCTATTCCTGGCTGTACTGCATGGCCTTGGCACCAGGGGGCACCATACAACTCCTAAAGGAGAGCACAGCCCAAGGGGCTACCACAGAGCACCATGTTTGAATGACTAGGGCTGAGCCAGCCCCGATTTTAGCCATCTCCCCCCCACCCCACAGCATCAACTTGTGATTCCAGTTTTCTAAAGGAAGGCAGGAGTCCCAGGGCAGTGGTGAGCACCAATCATTGAACACATCCTGCACTTCGGCTTCCACAACCACACTGCAGAAGCCGAATGACGAAGAGGTGGGAATTAGAGAGCTGCACGTGAATGGAGACGACGGGAATCCCGCGGGACCCACAGGGATCCCACGGGTTCCCCCCTCGGGTCGCGAGGATCCCGTGGGGACGCCCCCTTGGGTCGCGGGGATCCCATGGGGATGCCCCCTCGGGTCTCGGGGATCCCGCGGGGTTGGAGGCAGCGAGCGAAAGGCTCCTCTTCTTTTCCTACCTGCTCGCACACATGGCTGACCGGAAGTCACAGAGAAAGGTAGGGGAGGGTCATTAAGGTGGGCAGACTGGATGGGCCGTGGCCCTTATCTGCCGTCTATTTCTATGTTTCTAAGTCTAACCCCCGACATCAGAGCAGGCGTCAGCGACAAGGCTCCACATCAGTCACGTGCAGGGTAGCGGGCAGATCTCTTCCTGGCTGAAGAACACGTAGTTGTCGCCTCTGGCTGCCTCGTGGAGGGCCGCACAGTCCTTCTCCTCCAAAAACCAGTAGTTGAGGTAGGCGGGAACCTTGAGCACCAGTGAGCAGTAGAAAGGCTGGTCGGAGGTGGCGTACTTGGGCGCTCCGTACAGTGGTGGAGCGGTGGTGGAGACGCCTTTTACTAGAAAGACACAAAGCTTATGGCAAACTGCGTTTGGGGATAGGGTGAGTTAGAAGCTCTCCTTAAAAGCTTTTCAAGGATGGGTTCTGAGTTCTTCCTCCAGGCAGATCTCAACACAAGGACTATCGGTATGGACGGTGAGAAGCAAACAGGCAATAACTCACTCCCCGTTTAGGTATCTCCCCGTCTCTCTCAAATCCAAACCCTCAGCCTCTGTCCCACCAGCAGTTCAACAACCCCCCTCCCCCAATTCTTCCAACCTGTTCCACACAACTGTCTTTCTCCAGTCTCTCGCTCCCTCTGATGCCGTTTCTGCTGTTTCTCCGGCAGGGCAGAGGGAGAGCCAAGACGAGAAGTTTTGTTGGAGGGGGCAGGGTACTGCAGAAGAAAAACGGTGGGTGATTTCAGGCATGAGTAAGAAGGTAGGATTTGGGGGGAGAGGAGGGAATGAGATTAAAGTGGCTGTGTTGGATGGCAGGCTGGGAAAAGATGGTAAACCACAGGGTGAAGAGGGGTGCTTAAAAGGTGAAGGCAGTCAAATGTGTGTGACTTGGTCTCTGTGGTGGGCAGTGGTTGGCAATTGAAAGTGTGGGAGTTCTTTGGTGGAGATCATCGCCTACCTCCTCGCCCCCCCCCCCCCCATCTTCCGAATGGTTCTGCCCACTGGAAGCTGAATGTGTTCATCCCTGTCGCACCCATTCGCAGATGGACCAGCACGGCGGGGTGGCTGCTCCTGCACCATGCACAGCAGGGCGTACATGGAGTAGAGGAAAAACTTGAGCTCCGATGAGCAGTGCACCTTCACCAGCGGGTAGAACTGGTGCACCTCCAGGCCAGCGTTCTCCTTGTTCTTATGGCCCAGCAGTTCCAGTGAATTACCAGGTAACAGTAACTGGAAAGGCACCAGAGAATTTTCTAGCCTGAAACCCAACCATACTTGGTTTGTTTGGGCTTTTACTGCTTTATTTTGATGATGCCAGTTATGGAAAAATGCTCAATATATAGGGCCATGATGGTCTGGTTGTAGGCGATGTCCATGCACAGGGGGATGGAGATGGGCTGGCGGAAGCCGTGGTCCTGGATGTAGATGCCCCTTTCCCCATGGAACTGGCACGCCACCCAACATTTCAGGAAGGGCAGCAGCGGAGAGGCCAGACGGTGCCAGATGCCAGGGACAGGCATGGTTGGTGAATCGGAGCAAAAAATCACTGCAAAAAAAAACAAAACAAAACTTGGGAGGAGAAATCCTCAGTTCTGTGGCTTGTGGAGATCAAACAGATCCGCCGTGCAAAGAAAGTTTTCAGGACACAAGCTCATGGGCGCTCAGTATTTCCAAATAGGCCCTGCACGTGATTGACACAAAGCCTTTCCTCCGACGTCAGCTCTGACGTCGGGAGAAGACTTCCGGTTGGCTACATGTTCATGCTGTAGGCAGGAAAAGAAGACGAGCCTCTCTACCAGAGACTTTAATTCAGTAGCATAATTAAATGAAATAACTATTTCTGACGTTTATAGGGACGGGCGGGGACAGAGGGGATTCCTTGCGGGGACGGGTGAGGACGGAGAGGATTCCTCACGGGGACGGGTGGGATTTTGGCGGGGACGGGTGGGATTTCTGTCCCCGCACAACTCTCTAGTGGGAATCCAGGAAAACTGGCATCAACCTGAGTTGAGGACATCCACTGGCATATAAGAGAGTTTCCAGGTAGCAGATGAAACACAATGGAGGAGACTTAATCGAGTGAACTACATAAGTTTCTCTTGAGAATAGAAGGGGAAGGTCATCTCTGTTCACCTGCAGACAGCTTGAGAAAGGGAGGAGAATAGAGATAGCCTAACTGTCCAATACAGATCAAGCCCTGGGATGAGCAGAGTCTAACTGGCCAAGAACGCGTTAAGGACTTTTTCTCTGGGTACTTGACTAAACCCTTGATGTCTCTAGTTTGTTCTAAATCTGCTACCTGTTAGTTTCCTGGGGCATCCCCTAGGGTAAATAACTGTTCCCTATTTCCCTCTCCCACCCCACTCAGCATTTTATAGACCTCAGCCATCTCTTCTCCAAGCCAAAGAGCCCTAACCTCTTTCGCCGTTCTGCCCATGAGAGTTCTTCCATCCCCTCTATCTTGGTCGTCCTTCTCTGTACCTGTCCCAGTTCCACTACATCTTTTATGAGATGTGGTGACCAGAATTGCACACAGTACCCAAGGTGAGGTCACATCATGGAGTGAAACAGAGGCATTAGGAATCTGTTTTAATCTCCATTCCTTTCCTAATAATTCCTAACATATTGTTGGCTTTTTTGGCAACCACTGCATGTAAGCGGAAGATTTCTATGTCCTGTCCACAATGACACGTAAATCCAGTTCCTCAGTGGCGACTCCTTATATGGAACCTGCGTCATGTAAAGACCTGTGTGGCCCATCCAGTCTGCCCTACAGTCACATTCATTATCAGGGCAATGTTGAACCAACAATACACTAATTATTCATTTTTCATGCTAAGTTCCACAATATTCCACTATAAGATGTCTTCCCCTCCCCCTCCCAAAAAAAACAACCCAAATAGGCAAACCCTATACTTAGGCAACATGTCAGGTGCAAGTATGGGATTCCAACCCACGATCTCTCCAACATGGAGGTGAAACATAAGAATTGCTGTTGCTGGGTCAGACCAGTGGTCCATCGTGCTCAGCAGTCCACTCTCGCGGCAGCCCCTAGGTCAAAGACCAGTGTCCTAACAGAGACCAGCCCTACCTCCGTACGTTCTGGTTCAGCAGGAACTTGTCTAACTTTGTTTTGAATCCCTGGAGGGTGTTTTCCCCTATAACAGCCTCCGGAAGAGCTTTCTAGTTTTCCACCACTCTCTGGGTGAAGAAGAACTTCCTTACGTTTGTACGGAATCTATCCCCTTTTAACTTTAGAGAGTGCCCTTTCGTCCTCTCTACCTTGGAGAGGGTGAACAACCTGTCTTTATCTACTAAGTCTATTCCCTTCATTATCTTGAATGTTTCGATCATGTCCCCTCTCAGTCTCCAGTTGTGCTTGATCTCATCTATCATTTCTCCATCAATTTCTTCGGACTGCCCTGGGGGTCGATAGTAGATGCCGATCTTCATTTCCAATCCATTGGCTCCTGGAATTTTGACCCATAGAGACTCTAATTTATTCATCATTTCAGGCGTGTTCTCTCCAGTAGATTCAATTACCTTTTTGACCCACTCTGTCTCTGCGGTATAGTTTGTATCCCGGTAGCACAGTGTCCCAGATGGTTTCTTCGGTCCACCATGTTTCCGTGATGCCGATGATGTCAAAGTTATCCTTTTGTGTTATAGCTTCTAATTCACCGATCTTGTTCCTTAGGCTCCTTGCGTTCGTGTACATATACTTGAGTTTGTGGCCTGCTCTTTTCTTGCATTTCCTTCCCTCTTGTGTCCCCTTAGATCTGTCTTGCCTGAGATCTGGTGAGTCTTCCCCGCTATCTTCCTGCATGGTATCCTCCGGGTATACCAGTTCCCGAACCATCGACTCTCTCTCTCAGTCGACTGTTGGCTTTCCCCTTCTTCCTAGTTTAAAAACTTCTCAATTCCTCTCTTGATGTTGCTGAGGTGGAGTACATCCTTCCTGAATAGCTTGCTCTTTCCCCAGAATGTCGTCCAGTTGCGCACGAAGTGGAATCCTTCTTCCTCACACCAACGCCTCATCCACGCGTTGACTACTTGCAGCTCCATCTGCCTCTTCTCATCAGCCCTGGGTATTGGCAGGATCTCCGAGAACGCTATCCTCGGTGTTCTGGTCTTCAGCTTCCTTTCTAGCATCCAGAACTGATCCTTCAGTACTTCCCTGCTGTACTTCCTGTTATTCATGTTGTTAGTTCCCACATAGATCACCACCGCCGTATCTTCCTCTTTCACGCTGTCGATGATCCTGTCGATGCGGCTCACTATGTCTTCTAGCTTGGTTCCCGGTAGGCAGGTCAACAGGTGAACCTACAGTTTTATATGTACGTCTTTAGAACACTTGAGTGAATACCATCAGGTGCCAGTGATTTGCTGTTGATTTTCATCAGATTCTCTCTTGGCCTATTTTGTTATGTTTATGCATTTTACTAATCTCTTGCTTCTACTGTTCATTTTTAAAAAATATTCCTTTTTGGCTTTAGTAGTCTCTTTTACAGCATTATTTAGCCACCCTGACAGATGCTTTTTCATCTTTTGACCTTTTTTTTTTTTTTTTTTAACAATTTATGGAATGTATTTTATAATCCTTAAGGTCACATACAGAAGAGCTGATTTTCAAAAAGCTAATGAGTTGTATAATTAATCGTTTAATTGACCTATTCAGCCACAATTAACCAGTTAAATTTGCAGTTGAATAACCAGTTAGAGGTTTTATAATTTATTGATATCAGCAATCTGAGATTCGCAGATAATACTACCCTGCTGGCAGAGAATGAGAAGGACCTCAAGAAGTTGATCCTGAAGCTGAAAGAAGAAAGTGAGAAGATGGGACTTGATCTGAACAACAAGACGACCAAAATCATGACTACCGCCAACAAGAAAGTCCACATAAAGATAAACAATGAAGAAATAGAAGTGGTTGACAGCTTCATTTTCCTTGATTGATTACAGTGACCATTCGACAACAGAGATCAAGCGTTGATTAGCACTGGGGCCTGCAGCCATGGTGAGCATGGACCAAATATGGAAGTGCAAGGACGTCTCAGTCATCATCAAACAAAGACTGATCACTGCCGTTGTGTTCCCAGTTGCACCATATGGCTGCTAGACATGGACACTCACGAAAGCAGAGAAGAAAAATTGACGCCTTCGAGCCGTGGTGCTGGAGAAGACTTCTACGAATCCCATGGATAGCTAACATCACCAACAAAGATCTTCTTGATCATATAAACAGAGTTGTCCCTGGAAGGCAAGATTACCAGACAGAAACTGACCTATTTTGGACATGTGATGAGGGCGAATTTACTAGAAAGAGGTGCTACTCGGAATGGTCAGTGGTAAAAGGAAGCTGGGGAGACCAAAGGCCTGTTGGCTGGATACTATCAAGAATGAACATCAAGCAACTGAAAGAAGCTGTGGAACACAGGGAAGTGTGGCGAGGACTGGCCTGACACCACCCGGGCTATACGGAAGAGATCTCAACGGTTTACAATGCTAAAATAAATTATAAAATGATGACAGGATAGAGCGCAATCACTCCTAGTAAAAGCTAAAAAAGATAAAGAGGGGAGGGAGAAGACCGATGGCTCCCAGATCTACCGCTCTACACCTGAAATTTCACTTAAAGTCCATGAAAGTCTCTGCCTGTTTGTTCCTTTCATCTAGCTGCCCCCTATGCCTGGAATAAATTACCCGAGTTTGTCCCTTGTTTAAAAGCAGACTGAAAAGCCACCTTTATGATAACGCCTTCAGTCCTTAACCCTGCTCCTCTGCCCTCCAACCCGTTCCCCTTAACTGTTTCCATGACATCCTGTTTGTCGGTCTTGGCTATTTAGATTGTAAACTCTTTCGAGCAGGGACTGTTTTCTTCTTCTTTGTGACTCTGTACAGGGTTGCATACATCTGGTAGTGCTATAGAAATAGTTCATAGTAGGAGTAGAAGAAAAGAAGGAGAAAACAGTGGTTAATCTTACATGGTTAGATTTAAAGCAACGAATTCTGCAGCTGCACCTAGGAGAACAAATTTAACTGGTTAGGACCAAAGATAGTGTTGAGAGGCTAAGGGGAGTAAGCTGCATAGGACAGCAGTTCTAACTCCAGCTATCTTACTGGGCAGACGGGTTTTGTCTGCCGTCATCTACTGTGTTACTAGTAATGTACAGAAAGCCTTCTTGGATCTGGGCCCTTTTTTCTCCTGCATACATTTGCAGACAGATTTCTGCTGGGTCAGAGGGGGGAGGAGGGATTTGTAATTGGTTCAATGCATGTGGCAAGAAGCTGGTTTTAATCATATAAACCTTTTGAATATCAACAGAGCCGGGGATTAGGACTCTGGTGAAAGAAATAAACAGTAGAAATGAACCAGTGCCTGAAAGTTAAAACGTCCCTCACTGCAGGCTGCAGCCTGGAAAGAGCAGGCTGGTTCACGTCCAGGTTTTCGCATCTGTTTGGCAAAAAGTCAGAAACATCTAATATTCTCCTGCGAGCCCAGGAGGCTCTATTTCAGGCAAAAACGGATTTCATATATATATATTAAAAAAAAAAAAAAACAACCAACAACCCAGATTTCCATGGAAAAGAAAGCAGGGAAAGAGAGAAAAGCATCTGAGGCGCAATGTTCTTAAAGGGGACAGAAGAGCAATGCTTTAAAGAGGGGTGTCTGTTCCCAATACCCCTTAATGCCTACTCCCTGGGCTTCTCAGTGTCTGATGCCGACTGTAACGCCATGAGAAATGAAGAAAGGAGAGGCTGATCATAGTGAGGAGCTGTGATGTCACCGAGCCTGGATTATGACATCACCGGAGAGGAAGATTTAATACAGCTGTGATGTCACCGAGCCAGGATTGGGACATTGAACCGAGGATGGCTGGTTTCTGATGACCGGTTACCATTACAGCTAGAAAAATTCCTTAAACATCCAGAAGTGTCTCTTCAGCACACACAGGAAGGGACTTGAGAAGCTGCTAGAAGGCCTCTTTCTTCAGTTTCTCTCTGGGGTGTGGAGAGAGCTAGGGCTGTAGGATTTTTGGCAGCCTTAATCTTAGAAGAACAGTTTTGAAAATTGTCTAAATCCATCTGAAAACCTTCTCCCAAACCTCTGCATCAGATAATCCTGGAATAAAGTACACTAAGGCCATCTGGAATCACTGCACCCAGAAACCAGTCACGGCCTGTAGGAAACACTTCTAGGTCCCACTACAGGAGGAGGATCTCTCACCTTGGAAAACCTTTGTGTGGGAAGGAGACCTACAGCACTGGGTAGGAAGACCCACATCCTGTCCCCTCCCTACAACACTGGGTAAGGAGACTTGTAATTTCACCTCAGTCTAAACTCTAAGATGTGAGATCATTCCAGCATGCCGGGGCTAGGGTCTTGCTGTTTTATTGTTACCTACCCCTCCGTAATCCCCGATATCAGTGAGAAGATGAATCTATAGCCTCAAAAGCTGGGGGAAGTCCATCTACCCCTCTCTGGTACCCCCAAAGCCCCAGCTTGTGCATCATGCCCCTCCGACTCAAATCTCCACATGTGGAAGCTTTGGGCAGTGTCCTCTTCACTCGCCCGTATCTGAGGTACACATTTTCCTGAATGGTTTGTCCAGGTTTCACATGGGCCGCCTACACCCTCCCTCCCTTTGCCCGTCTGCCATCCAGAATTAATTATCTCCCCTTGAACCCCTATCTTTTTGCCCCATTAGGGAGGGGGAGAAAGTAGATTCAGGAGGAACATGGCAGGTATTGCCTAGCTGTGTACATGAATAAAAAATGTTTGCACAGACCCCCCCCCACCCCCTCCCCCTAGCACTTTAATAAACTCCTTAAATTAGCAGAATCAGAAACCAGCACTTTGTTCTGATTCCCCATCCGCTTTTGCCCCGACCCCCTTCCACTACAGCACAAACAAGACTAAAGACATTGTGTCCTGGTGGGAGGGAGAAATCATGGAAGGGATCCCTCACTTTCTCAATAATACCCCATGTCAAGCACTTAATAACCGCCTTCACCCACCCAAATAGTTGTTTTCTCTTAAATCCATCAGTCCTCTTTCCTCTTTGCTTCACCAGACTGTAATTTTGGAGTTTTAGGACAGAGAGAGAGGGCGGCTTGTGTGATTTGCTCTTTTATGAATGAACATGAACACAAGAACAGCCATACTGGGTTGGATCGATGGTCCATGTAGCTCAGTTTCCTCTTTCCACAGTGGCCAATCCAGGTTACAAGTACTTGGTAGAAACCCAGAGTAACAACTTTCCATGCTACTGATCCAGGGCAAGCAGTGGCTTCCCCCATGTCTGCTTCAATAACCTTTCTTAAACCCAGCTATGCTAACCACTGTAGCCATATCCTCTGTTGATAAGTTCCAGAATTTAACTATTCTTTGAGTAAAAAAAATATTTCCTCCTATTTGTTTTAAAACTAGTCCCCTGGATTTTGTACTTTTTCAAAGGGTGAAAAATCAATTCACCATTACCCTTTCTACACCATTCAGGATTTTGTAGACCCCAATCATATCCCCACCTCAGCCGTCTCTTTTCCAAGCCTTTCCTCATACGAGAGGAGTTCCATCCCCTTTATCATTTTGGTCACTCTTCTGAACCTTTTCTAATTCTGCTGTATCTTTTTGGAGATACGGCAACCAGAACTGTGCGCAATACTCAACGTGAAGACACACCATGGGGCAATACAGAAGCATTATAATATTCTCGGTCTTATCATCCGTTTCCTAATAATTCCTAGCATCCTCTTTGCTTTTTTGGCCGCTGCTGCACATTGGGTGGAAGGTTTTAGCATATTTTCTACTATGACACCCAGATCTTTTCTTGGGACTAACCCCCAAGGTGGACCCAATGTGCATCACTTTGCATTTGTTCACATTAAATTTCATCTGCCACTTAGATGCCCAGTCTTCCAATTTCCTAAGGTCCGTCTGCAATTTTTCACAATCTGTATGCGTTTTAACAACTTTGCACAGTTTAGTGTCATCTGAAATTTTAATCACCTCACTCATCGTTCCAATTTCCATATCATTTATAAATAAGTTAAATAGTACCGGTTCCAGTACAGATCCCTGTGGCACTCCACTGTTTACTCTCCTCCATTGAGAAAAATGGCCTTTTAACCCTACCCTCTGTTTTCTCTCCGATAACCAATTCCTAATCCACAACTGAACTTTGTCTCGTATCCCATGACTCTGATTTTCTCAGTAGTCTTTAATGAGGAACTTTGTCAATACTCGGACTGGAAAAGTGTCATGAGTGAAGAGCGTGCTCTTTAACATATTTATAAATGACCTAGAAATTGGCACGACGAGTGAGGTGATTAAATTTGCAGACGATACAAAGTTATTCAGAGTAGTGAGGACACAGAAGGATTGTGAAGACCTACAAAGAGACATAAATACGCTCGAGGAATGGGCCGCAAAATAGCAAATGAGGTTCAACGTGGATAAGTGCAAGGTGATGCATGTCAGTAACAAAAATCATATGCATGAATACAGGATGTCCGGAGCTATACTTGGAGAGAGCCCCCAGGAAAGAGACTTGGGAGTACTTGTAGACAAGTCAATGAAACTATCCGCGCAATGTGCGGTGGCGACGAAAAGGTCAAACAGAATGCTAGGGATGATTAAGAAGGGGATCACAAACAGATCTGAAAAGGTTATCATGCCGTTGGCCATGGTACGCCCCCACCTGGAATACTGCGTCCAACACTGGTCGCCATACATGAAAAAGGACATAGTACTACTCGAAAGGGTCCAGAGAAGAGCGACAAAAATGGTTATGGGACTGGGGGAGTTGCCATACAGTGAGAGGCTAGAGAAACTGGGCCTCTTCTCCCTTGAAAAGAGAAGACTGAGAGGGGACATGATCGAAACATTCAAGATACTGAAGGGAATTGACTTGGTAGAAAAAGAGAGACTGTTCACCCTCTCCAAGGTGAAGAGAACGAGAGGGCACTTGCTAAAGTTAGAAGGGGAAAATTCCATATAAACATAAGGAAGTTTTTCTTCACTCAGAAAGTGGTAGAAACCTGGAATGCTCTTCTGGAGGCTGTTAAAGGGGAAAACACCCTTCAGGGATTCAAGACAAGGTTGGATAAGTTCCTACTGGAACAGAACATACACAGGTAAGGCTAGACTCAATAGGACACTGGTCTTTGACCTAAGGGCAGCCGTGTGAGCGGACTGCTGGGCACGATGACCCAGCAGCGGCAAATCTTATGTTCTTAAAAGCTTTCTGAAAATCTAGATACACTACATCAACTGGCTAATTTTTCCACAGCTATTCAGCCTTCAAAGAAATGAAGCAAATTGGTGCGGCAAGACCTTCCTTGGCTGAACCCATGCTGACTGTCCTATTAAGCCATGTTTGTCTATGTGTTCTGTAATTTTATTTTTTATAACAGTTTCCATTATTTTGCCCGCACTAAAGTCAGGTTTACCAGTCTGTAAAGTCGCAGATCACCCCTGGAATCCTTTTTAAAAATTGGCATAATATTGGCCACCCTCCAATCTTCAGGTACTACTGACAATTTTAGCAATAGATTACAGATCACCAACAGCAGATCAACAATCTCATGTCTGAGTTCTTTCAGTCTCCTGGAATGTATACCATCTGGTCCAGGTGATTTATCACTCTTTAAACTTGTCGACTTGGCTCAGTACGTCTTCCAGGTTTATCGGGATTTCTTTCAGTTCCTCCACATCATTACCCTTGAAAATCATTTCTGGTTCAATTAGATTTCTGACATCTTCTTCTGTAAAAACAGAGGCAAAGAATTCATTCAGTCTCTCCGCTATGGCCTTAACCTCCCTGAGCACCCCATGTGCTCCTTGATGATCTAAAAGTCCCACGGATTCCTTCATAGGCTTTCTGCTTCCCATGAACCTGAAAAAGTTGTTACTAGGAGTAGCTTTGCACTAACTTGCCAGTGCCTATGTTGCTGCTTCTTTTCCTCATTTGGATCCAGGATGTTTTTTGGCTCAAATAGTCTGTTTCATTTCACTTTTAAACCATGCCGACTCTCGTTTTCTCTTCTTTCCACCTATGTTAATACATCTGGGCTGAGATTCTATGATGGTATTTTTAAATAATGTCCATGCCGGACTTAAAATCCTAACCTTTGCCACCAATCCTTTTAGCTTTTTTAATTTTCAAAAATTAAATGCTGCTACAAGCAAACAGGTATGAATAATAATAATAATAAAAAATACATTTATATACTACAATACCTCAAAGTGAAAACACAGTGAATTAACACCACAAAACACAGTATATTATATATAAAATATAACACTAAGAAATGATTAACTTATCTAGATTATACATATTTATCAAACAGATAAGTTTATAATGATCTTCTAAAGGCCTGGTAAGAAGAAGAATGTAAGGTCAAACCACTAAAACTTTTGTTCCAAAGTCCTGCCTGAAAGGAGAGGGTTCTATGAAGAAGTCTTTTGTATACAGTAAGTACACAACCTTTTATTGAGGGGGAAAAAATAAGGTTGTGTTTCGTGAAGAACGTCTGTTTTATACGAGTTCAAAATGATCTAAAAGGTAACTTGGTATAAGACCATATAATTTAAAAATTATTCTTGCCTCTACCGGAAGACAATCCAACTTTCGACAGTATGGTGTTACATGTTCTGATTTCTTTTAGATTGAAAATTAGATGCACAGCCGTATTTTGGATGATTCGCATCCTCCTAATGATTTTTTGATAAGAACCTAGATAAATGATGTTACAATAGTCTAAAGTACTCAGAACCAAGGATTGCACAATCAATCTAAAAGACAAAAAGTCAAAATAAGATGTAATTGTGCGAAGCTTCCATAGTGTGAAATACTTTTTGTTACTAAAGCATCAAGTTGAGCATTGAAGGGTGAGGAAAGCTGGTGCAGGCAGGTAGACCTACCAGCCACCTCTGCAAATGTGAGGGGACAAGTTTGGGAGGGCTCTGCACTGGCACCCCAGGCACCCCCACAAAAACAGCCAGTATTCAAAAGAGAACCCATGGGCAGAAAGCACAGCCAGTATTCCTGAATCTTTCTTGTGCATACGTGTTTCAAGCATCCAGGCCCGCCTTCCTTTATTGTAGGCTGTGAAAGGTTGGGGAACTTTTCATCAGACAGATTCAGACTAGAGAATGACAAAGGACAAATTTTTCCCCCTCCCAGAGAGTTCTTTTCCTGTCCCTGCAAGCTCTGTCCTCATCTGCACAAGCCTCAAATACTTTCAAATAATAATTGTTCGAGGCTTATGAGGTTACAGCAAAGCTTACAGGAATGGGACAGGGACGGAGACAAAATTCTCAAGGATGGGACGGAGAAATTGAGTTCCTGTAGGGACAGGGACATCCTTGCTATGCGGATCTGATGAGTCTTTCAACAGCCGGATTTGCTCACCTAGGGTCCAATCAACATGGATATTCGTACTACTTTGGTATTACGACCTAGCTTTTGAAAAGTCATGGCTGACGTGTAAGGGTTATGCGAAGCAGGTTGTTTCTTCTCTTATCCAGGCGATACAGACGTCTTCACCTGTGGCTTCTGCTTCCTTTTGGAGGTTTTTCCTTTCTTGGGTACTTCTCTAATTCAGACAGCTAAACCTTTGGAAATTTAAAAAACAGTATGAAGCTACAATGCATGTCAGCCCATGTACGTCAGCTTGCGTTCTGTGTGTCAGCCCATGTGCTCATGTCTCAGAGCCCGTGTGCATCCTCTTAAGAGATCTCTCCTGGCTCTGAAGTTATATTTTTCTGGGAGGGGGCAGGTGTGAGGGGCAAAATTTGCTTTCCTCTAAAGGGGGGTGGAGTGTCAAACTTCTTGGCTTGTCTTGTTTAACTTAATTTTATGTTGTTTTCTTTCCAGTTGCCGCTTTCCTCTTCCTTCAGCTCACTTTGCACCTTTCACCAGATGTGCAGCAGTAGAAAACATCTGGGGGAGTGGCTCCCATCTGATCTGGAACTGGAGTGCAGAGTCGGCAGGGTGATTCCAGGCCAGTGACCTGGTAACACAGCCCAAGGCATGCTGGGGGTTGTAGTCCCACATCCTGAAGGAGTTGTCAGGGGCCCTGTGTGGATTGGAGCTCTGGGACTGGTATGTTTACATGGACAGAAAAGGGGGGATGGGACGGTGTTCCTGATATCCCCCCCCCCCATGAATAGAAACATAGAAACATGATGGCAGATAAAAGTCAAATGGCCCATCTAGTCTGCCCATCCGCAGTAAACATTATCTCTTTCTCTCTCCGAGAGATCCCATGTGCCTATCCCAGGCCCTTTTGAATTCAGACACAGTCTCTTGTCTCCACCACCTCTTCCGGGAGACTGTTCCACGCATCTACCACCCTTTCTGAAAAAAAGTATTTCCTTAGATTACTCCGGAGCCGATCACCTCTTAACTTCATCCTAGCTCTCTCAGTTTCCTTTCAAATTAAAGAGACTCAACTCATGCGCATTTATATTACGTAGGTATTTAAATGTCTCTATCATATCTCCGCTCTCCCACCTTTCCTCCAAAGTCTACAGATTGAGATCTTTAGGTCTGTCCCCATTCGCCTTATGAAAAAGACCACACACCATTTTGGTAGCCTTCCTCTGGACCGACTCCATCCTGTTTATATCTTTTTGCAGGTGCGGCCTCCAGAATTGTACACAATATTCAAAATGAGGTCTCACCTGAGTCTTATACAGAGGCATCAATACCTCCTTTTTCCTACTGGCTATATCTCTCCCTATGGAACCTACCATCCTTCTAGCTTTCACCGTCACTTTTTCAACCTGTTTGGCCACCTTAAGATCATCACATACAATCACACCCAAGTCCCGCTCTTCTGTCATGCACATAAGCTCTTCACTCCCTAATCTCTACCATTCCCTCATGTCTTTGCAGCCCAAATGTATGACCCTGCATTTCTTAGCAGCCAAATTTCAGACCATTCTTCAAGCTTCGCCAGGTCTTTCTTCATGTTATTCACACCATCCGGCGTGTCTCCTCTATTGCACATTTTGGTTTCATCCGCAAAGAGGCAAATCTTACCCGACAACCCTTCAGCAATATCGCTTATAAAAATGTTAAAATGAACAGGCCCAGTAATAGAACCTCGAGGCACATCACTGGTAACATCCCGTTCCTCAGAGCGATCTCCATTGATCACTACCCTCTGTCGCCTTCCACTCAACCAGTTCTTGACCCAGCCTATCACTTTGGGACCCATCCCGAGGGCACTCCGTTTATTTATTAGACGTCTGTATGGAACACTGTCAAAGGCTTTGCTAAAATCTAAATACACCATATCTAGCACACATCCTTTTGCCCTAGTTAGTACTTTGCACCTATCCACCTGCCACTCACCTATTCTGCTGTCTTATTTGAGCGTATCTACTCCACTCCTTCCTATTTCACTTTGTGTCAGTCTGCTCTCCATCACTGCCTGTCCTTCCTTTCCTCTGCAGCTCTCGACTCCCAGGACATCCTCACCTCCCTGCTTTTACTATAAGAAAGAAGCAATTTCTCACCTCCACCCCACCATGCCCCACAGCCCTCCCCCAGTGCTATCCTCAACCAGCTTGCTAGCACAAATTGTATGGAATGCCCCACGCTCCTCCCCTCACACGCTACCTTCTGTCCCTCTCTCTCCCCTAGTTCATTCTCATTCCCCTTTCTCCTGTTTGTCCCTCTGCCTCTCTCCCTCATCATTACTCTCCCTCTCTACTCTTGTCAGTCACTCTTCCTCTCCCCCTCTTTCTGTTTGTCAATCTGCCTCTCTCCTCTGTCCATCAGACTCTTTATCCCTCATTCTAGCCACTTCCCCCTCTCCTCTCTCTCCCTGGTCTGTCACTCCTCCCCCCTTCCAGTCACTCCTCCCTCTCTCTGGCCTATCATTTTGTCTTTTCTTCTCACCATCAGTACCATAGAAACATAGAAATAGACGGCAGATAAGGGCCCACGGCCCATCTAGTCTGCCCACCTTAATGTCCCTCCCCTACCTTTGCCCTGTGAATAGATCCCATGTGCCGATCCCATTTGGCCTTAAAATCAGGCACGCTGCTGGCCTCAATCACCTGTAGTGGAAGACTATTCCAGCGATCAACCACTCTTTCAGTGAAAAAGAATTTCCTGGTGTCACCTCGTAGTTTCCCGCCTCTGATTTTCAACGGATGCCCTCTTGTTGTCGTGGGACCCTTGAAAAAGAAGATATCTTCCTCCGCCTCGATGCGGCCCGTAAGATACTTGAACGTCTCGATCATGTCCCCCCTCTCTCTGCGCTCCTCGAGCGAGTATAGCTGTAATTTGTCAAGCCGTTTTTCGTATGGTAGATCCTTGAGTCCCGAGACCATCCGGGTGGCCATTCTTTGCACCGACTCCAGTCTCAGCACATCCTTGCGATAATGCGGCCTCCAGAATTGCACACAGTATTCCAGGTGGGGCCTCACCATGGATCTATACAATGGCATAAAGACTTCCGCCTTACAACTGACGAAACTCCTTCGTATGCAGCCCATGATTTGTCTTGCCTTGGACGAAGCCTGCTCCACTTGATTGGCAGACTTCATGTCCTCACTGACGATTACCCCCAAGTCTCGTTCTGCTACCGTTTTTGCTAGGATCTCGTCATTAAGGGTATAAGACTTGCATGGATTCTGGCTGCCCAGGTGCATAACTTTGCATTTTTTGGCATTGAAGTTGAGTTGCCATGTCCTAGACCATCGCTCCAGTAGGAGTAGGTCGTGCATCATGTTGTCGGGCACTGAATCTTCGTCTGTTGTGCATTTGCCCACTACATTACTCAGTTTGGCGTCATCGGCGAATAATGTTATTTTACCTCGAAGCCCTTCTGCCAAGTCTCTTATAAAGATGTTGAATAGGATTGGGCCCAAGACTGAGCCCTGTGGTACTCCACTAATCACCTCCGTCATTTCGGAGGGGGTGCCGTTCACCACCACCCTTTGGAGCCTACCTCCAAGCCAGCTCCCAACCCATTTCGTCAATGTGTTACCTAATCCTATAGAACTCATCTTGCTCAGTAACCTGCGGTGTGGTACGCTATCGAATGCTTTGCTAAAGTACCTCTCAGGTCTGTCTTGCCCTCCCCCCTTTCACCCCCCAGAGTGGCTACTTCCTACACGCTCCTTCTCCCACAATCTTTCAGTTCATCAGGAGGTCCCTGTGAGTGAAAGTAAGGGTATACTAGGCCTCTCAATGCTCATCCTTCTTAAGGGGGGTTTTGAGGAGTGGAACGTTTTCCTGTAAAATTGTTTGATGGGAAGCTCCATCCCTATGGCCTGCTGTCTTTGGCCCCCTAAGCCAACATGGCTCCTGTCATTCTCTTCCCCTCTCTCTGTCAGGACAACTGGACGATCACAGATCCATTCACAGAAAATACAAGTTACCTGAATCCCTCACCACAAGCACACAGGATGGCAGAAAAAGACCACTTGGCCTAGCCCTTAAGCAGAACACAAAGTTACCATGCTGAAAAACAAAAACCCTACTGAACTGAAAACCTAAAGAAGCAGACTGAACACAGTGCAACCATGCAGAAATGCAATTTCTGAGCAAAATGAAACGAGCAGGAAAAATATTTGTATAATCCTGGGGAAAGGAGAAGAAATTGAAACAGAAAGGCATTTCCTCCTGTACTGAGCAAAAGGTAAAGAGAGAAGAGCAACAGAGGAAGAGAACAAGCAAGAAAAACGGAGAAATGGAAACAGAAACACATTTTCTTTGTTCTGAACAGATTATGGAGAGAGAAAAATCAAAGACTTCCCCAGTGAGATTAGGCCCTTTTCCCAACCTGTTGTGTCTTTTCCCCAGATTTCCCCTCTGGCCAAGTTTCATCCCATGAGGTTAAATTTTCAGAAAGTCAGTTTGTCCCCAGACAGACAGATATTTACAACCTCCATTGGGTGGGAAAGAATAACATGGCAGAGAAGCAATGAGAAAGTACAGGACTGCTCAGCGAGGGAAGGGGAAAAGCAGGCACAAGAGCGCACCGTGAGGGAGGAGAGAGAAGGCGCATGACTGAGCAGTGAGGGTACCTGCTAACAGAGCTGTTTCACTAACCTCCAGTGCACTTTTACACAGATTAGTGCTGAGGTCACAGGTCAATGGGGAACGATTGGTAGGTCAGGACCTTGGGTACTGACGCTGCCGGGTGGCACGTGGCAGGGAGTGACTGTGACTGATTGCTGGGTTCTGGCTGGGAGGGTGGGCGGATGAATCATTGATTCGCATCAAAGATCCCAGAATGAGGCCCGTCATTGAACAGAAAAGCCAATGCCTGCTCCTAGGCAGGAATCCTGTTGGAGGGGGGAGGGATTCCAGCCTCTTATTGCAAGAATTTGACACATCTTTGGGTTCTGTGGTTTCTCTCTCTCTGATCTGGGGCGAGGTCAAAACTGTCCAGGAACTGGATAAAGAACTGTCAGAGCTGAATGAGGAAGGGCTGAAATGACTTGGCAGGCCATAGGAGCTTGAGCAGACTCTCTAGGTCCAGGAAAGAGCCATTTCCATTGGGTTATTGGGTTTAGCATCCCCAATCATTTTGAAATGGCTCCTTTACTGCAGGCAAATACTGAGTAAGTTAGTCCTGGAAATCCTTGTGGGATGTTCGGGCGGGCGGAAGAGCCTGGATGGTTATTGGGCAGTGTCCAGAAAGCACCGTGTTCCCTTTCTAACATTGCCGGCAAATTCTGATGGGTCACTGTAGTGGCTGTAAATCTAACGATTCAGAAAAGCCGAGTGATTCATGCAAGCGAGGCTCATGGAGGGTCGCCTAATTTCCAGGAGAGCAGTCACCAGTGATAGCAAATCAGCACATGCGCAGAATATAGTTCACGGAAAGAGGCGTAAATGTGCAGCGCGATATGGGCACACATCACAGGCATGGGTGGGTAGGAGGGGCAGAGGCATGTACCAGCAACACTATTCACACGCTAGAAACGTATGCTTTTCAATTGTTTTACCCATTACTATAATTTATGTTAATAGTGTTTTCTTTTAATTTTGAGCATGAGCCACAGTCAGATACACGCCCTTGAGATGCGCTTTTCACAGGACCAGCACCCCCGGACCAGTCGGCACTTCATTTGGAGAATCGCTCAGAGGGCTCATTTTAATATGAATGACCTCATCGCAATACCTTCTAACTACAGGCCCGTGGCATCAATGCCATTCTTCGTCAAGTATTTGGATCGGTCCCGCCTGGCCTTAGCTACTTTCCCTTTCATCCCTTCCTTCAGATATCTTTTGGTTTGTCCCTTCCCCATCCTAAATTTATATGATGTATCCTTCAACCATTTCTCCTTTTGTGTCCCTCGATATCTTATACTGTGTCATTATTGTCTGTCCCTCCATCTTTGTATTTTTATTAGAAACATTTGTACAAATGTTTTCATTTTATGTAAACCGCCTAGGTTTTTAGATGGTATATCAAATGCAATTAACTTGAAACTTGAGGGCTTGGTTTATTTCCAATTTCTAGATTATTTAGAGCAATACTCTCGTTTACACACGTCTCAATCGGGATTTCGTCCACGATATAGTACCAAGACAGTTCTTGCCTGTCTTATGGATTACTTGCACAACTTATCTAGCAAAGGTATTGGGGCTCTGACAATGCAATTTGATCCAAGTAGTGCATTTGATTTGGCGGACCATAAAAAACTGCTTAGCAGTTTGGATGCCATGGGTGTTACTGGTGAAGTCCTTAGATGGTTTCTTGACTTTTACATACTTATCAGGTGCATTTTAACAATACCCTTTCTGGTAAATGGAGTAATTCCTGTGGAGTTCCCTAGGAGTCCCCTCTTTCTCCTTTACTTTTCAATATTTACTTGGCTTCTTTGGGAATCAGACTATCCAGTCTGGACATTAAATTTTATAGTTATGCAGACGATGGAACTGTTGTAATTCCTATGCCATTTTTTCTCTCTCATGCAACACAGTTAAGATTGTCTGTAATCTCCACTATAGAGCAATGGATGGATGAGTTCAAATTGAAACTCGACACAGACAAAACAAAATTCTTCTTGGCTACTCATAGTAAGAGGAAGGTAGAACAGAGTTTAGATCTAAACGGAACTTCGTATCCGATTAATTCCACAATTAAAATTTTAGGGGTCATCTTAAGACCAAGACCTATCAATGAAAGCTCACACCAGCTTCTTGGTTCGAAAAAGTTTCTATACATTGTGGAAACTACGTTCGACCAGATCATATTTCAACGCTTTCTCCTTTAGACTGTTAGTACAGTCTTTGATTCTCAGTACTTTGGATTATTGTAACATCATTTATTATACAGGTCTTAAAAAAAATCTTTATAAACTGCGTATCATCCAAACCACCACTGTAAGATTCATTTTCAATATAAGAAAGTCAGATCACGTAACACCTTACTATCGCAGGTTGCATTGGCTTCCAGTTGAAGCTAGAGTGGTATTTAAATTTGGATCCATGTGCTATAAGGTGTTACATGCCCCTTAGCCGATTATCTCATGGATCATTTTATATTTGCCAACTCTAGACGTTCTCAACCCCGTTTTGCATTTTTGCCTTTCCTTCCGTTAAGGACAGTCGGTACAAAAAATACTTTCCTAGATTATCTCTTATTGCTGCGTGGAATGAGAATAAAGAGTTTAATCATTTGTTAATTCTGCATCCTACCAACACTTTAGGAAATTGTTGAAAATTTACTTACACAATAAATTTTTGTAATTATAAAGGTTGGTACTTCGCTGAAATTGTTCTTTCTCTTTGAATTGTGAAACGCATAGAACTAGAAGGTATTGCGGTATACAAATACATTTTTATGTTATGTTATGTTGCTGCTAGGAAGCTCGGAAAAGAGCACGGTGAGTCATTCTGAGAATCCAGTGGTAGAATACTAGCACTCTAAACCAGTTAGAACTGGTTTAGCCACCATCATTAAAGGTACAGTGAGTTTTGAGAACCTGGCCCTAAGAGTGATGGGGGGGAGGGAGGGAGACTACACCACTAGAATCCACAAGGACACCCATAGCAGCCAGTCACAGCAAACCCAAGGGAAAGGGAAAGCTTATAGCTCCCCCCCCCCCCAGCCCTCTGGACTGACTCCATTCTCTTTATATATCTTTATGGAGGTGGGGTCTCTAAAATTACACACATTCCACATGGGGCCTCACCAGAGACTTATACAACATCACTATCACCTCCCTTTTCCTACTGGCCATTCCTCTCCTTATGCACCTGAGCATCCTCCTGGCTTTCCATCACCTTTTCTACCTGTTTTGCCACCCTGAGATCATCAAATACATTCACCCCCAAGTCCTGCTCTCCTTCTGCACACAGAAGTTATTCGACTCCTATACTATACTGTTCTCCTGGATTTTTGCAGCCCACGTGCATGGCCTTACATTTTTTTAACATTAAATCTTCGTTGCCAATTGCTCGACTATTCTTCAAGCTTTGCCAGATCCCACCTCATGTTATCCACACCCTCCAGAGTGTCTACCCTATTACAGAGCTTGGTTTCAGCCACAAAAAGATAAACTTTGCCAGACAGTCCTTCTGCAATATCACTACAAAGATGTTAAAGAGAGTTGGCCCAAAGGGGTTGATCGCTTCCACCCAACTAACTTCTGATGTGGACATTGTGTCCAGGGCGACTGGGTAACAGAACAGAATTAATCAGTGGATGAGGCAAAATACAAAATGGTGAACACTGCAGTTACTGTGTATTTTACCTGGTGAGATCCGGGACGGGCTTTGGACTGGGGCTCTCTTTCTGAATCTTTCATCCCTCCCAAACCAAATCCAAAAGGTCTCACACACAAACTCTTATGATTACGACATCATCTAGCAATGAGCTCCAGATCTTAACAATTTGTTATGTATAAAAATATTTCCTCATTTGTTTTAAAAGTATTTCCATGTACCTTCATCAAGTGTTATCTGGTCTTTGTATTTTTTTGAGAGATTAAAAACAAACAAAAAAACGATCCATTAGTACCCGTTCTAAATCACTTAGTATATTGTAGACTTCAGTCATATCTCCCCTCAGCCATCTCTTTTCCAAGCTGAAGAGCCCTAACCATTTTAGTCTTTTCTCATATGGAAGGAGTTCCAGCCCCTTTATCATCTTGGTCGCTCTTCTTTGAACCTATTCTAATGCCGCCATATCTTTCTTGAGATAAGGAGACCAGAAATGAACGCAATACTCAAGGTGAGGTCTCACCATGGAGCAATACAGGGGCATTATGACATTCTTAGTCTTGTTAACCATCCCTTTTCTAATAATTCCTAGCATCTTGTTTGATTTGGCCACCACCACCACACATTAGGCGGAAGATTTCAGCATATTGTCTACAATGACACCCAGATCTTTTTCTTGGGCGCAAACCCCCAAGGTGGATCCTAGCATCCGATAACTATGATTTAGATCAGTGGTTCCCACCAGCCAGTCAAGTTTTCAGGATAGCTCTAATGAATATACATGGGGAAGATTTGCATGCCTGTCACCTCCATTATATGCAAGCCTCTCTCATGCATATTCATTAGGGCTATCCCAAAAACCCGACTGGCTTGTGGTCCTCCAGGACAGGGTTGGGAACCACTGATTTAGATTATTCTTCCCAATCTGCATCATTTTGCATTTGTCCACATTAAATTTCATCTGCCATTTGGACGCCCAGTCTTCCAATCTACCAAGATCCACATGTGTTTTAAACAACCAGCATGGAGTCATGTCACAGGAACGCTGGAGTGAGATGGAGGAACAAAGTCAATGGATAGACCCAGGACAGTGAGGAAACCGGATGCCATTTTTATCCCCCCTCTGCATTTTGTGGTGGTTATAGGAAAATCACAAGTTCTAGCATGCACCTTGGTGACAGGCCCATGACCAACTTGTCACAGTCGACTTGGAGATATCCAGTGAGTAGACAGAAAGAGCAGAGAACGGAGAACAGGACAGGGCTTCTTTCTGGGGGTTTCTACCTTGAGAATTGGGAGGGCACTGGCGGTTGATTTTCACTGAGCTACTGTTTGCTCAGCTGACAGCTCTCTGAAGGGCACTGTTAGCCCTTGGACAGGCCTGAGTAAACAAGAACAGAACATACTCAAACCAACAAAAAGGTAGGCTTTGTGCCAGGGCACCCACTGCCACCAATACCTGCCATCACCACACGCAGCACGCTCCCTGGCCTCAAATAAACCTGATCCTGTGTCAGCATGATGCAATCAGAATCTATTCTGCTATTTTCAGCCCCTGTGCTCTCTGCATCCTACCGGGATCTCCTCTGCCATTTTCAGCCCCTGCACTCTCTGCATTTGCTGGAGTCTCCTGTGTTCCAACCTGTCCCACTGCCCATGCTGTGCTGTATTCATGGTTGACATGTGAAGTCTGCATCCATGCACCAGTCTTTGACCTAAGGGCCGCCGCGTGAGCGGATTGCTGGGCACGATGGACCACTGGTCTGACCCAGTAGCGGCAAATCTTATGTTCTTCTTATGATGTGCGGTCATCTGTGCTGTATTCATGCTTTACATGCATCAGTGTGATGTGTATATAAGGCTCGGATTACAACGCGCTCTTCAGCTGGTCAGTGTGTATTCATGCTGTATGTATACTGGTGCGATGCCGACATGGTGGGAAGAGCGTTTGATAATGAAGAGGTGGAATGAGGAAGCAGAAGGAAACTGTGTGGGAAGTAGAGAGAACAGCTGCCAGACAGACATGTACATGGGACTCATAGAACACGTGTGCAATCCTGGAGTTAGAGAATATGTTTGCAAACTGCCTTTGGCCCTCCCTTATGCCTCTGTTTCCATGGCTAGGATTCGTGTTGTTAACCTTTCTGCCCAAATACCTGAGGAGCTTTTCCTCTTATACATGTATATCCCTCTGCCAGTTGACTCCTGGTGCCGCAGGGCCAGTCCAGAACCCCAGCATTAACTGTAGCAACTGCTTGAAGGCTGGTGCCCCTCTCTCCCTTCCCCGGGGCATCAGCATTCTCATTCCTGCCCAACTTGATGTCAGAAGACCCAAGCCGGGAACTGAATCGAGATGCAATTGGAGAGCAGTGTGCTTTTGATCGATGTCAAAGTTGGTTAAATAGAACATATAAAAAAACCCAAAGAACTACCACAACATATAAAGCAATAAACCAAAAGGCAGAAGAGTCCAGGGTGAAGACGACTGATATATTAACACAAGCACCTGGCGTGGCCACGTTTCACCCTCAGACTGCATCAGGGGTATAAACAGCAGGGGAACACTGACAGACATCCCTTGCTCGGCACTTCCAATCCACAATGCAAATCTACGTCTTCCTCCCAAGTAACAGCACTTTCTGTTCTCAGAGCCAGCCGTTGTCTGCCAGTGTCCCCCCGATGCAGCCCGAGGGCAAAACATGGCCACGTCAGTTGCTTGTGTTAATAAATCAGACATCTTCACCATGGACTCTTCTGTCTTTTGGTTTATTGCTTGAAAAGTTGGTCAAAATGTACATATGACATATTTATAGATTTTTCAAATGTTTTGTTAACACATTCTTCAGTCCCTTGTGGGTTTCCTCCTGCTTCAGTAGTCTTTTGGCTTTGCTGGCAATGCTGCCGAGATGTCTTTCCCCTAAACACAACCCTGAAGAATCTGTGTAGTAGAAACCAGTATCCAAGGCAGGCCCAGAGGGCGGGTCCCACTGCTCGGCTCTGTGACCTGCTGACCTCCCCGGCGGCACCCACATCTGCCAGAGCTGCACACCGCGACGCCAGCAGCCTGCTGAGGGGGTAATGGCATGTCTAGAAATAGAAACCACTGCATGGCAGAGCTTTAGCCCAGATCCTGTGGGCGGCAGGCATGGGAGCGTGTGGGGGAGGGGAGGACTGTGGTTTGCAGCTGCACACCAGCCAGGTCCGAAGCCCAGCAAAAACAGAGATGCAAGGTGACAGCCAGTCAGAAATCTCAAGGCCGATATGGCATTACTGACGGGACAGGCGCAGGGCTTTCCACCATGTCGTGGACTACCCATTTCTTTCACTCACCAACCCTCACTCTTTCTCCTCTGTATATAATAGATCACTACAGGTCACTGACCTGGGGGGCCGCCGCGGGTGCGGACTGCTGGGCATGATGGACCTATGGTCTGACTCGGCAGAGGCCATGCTTATGTATGCACCATTCCCAGAGGAATAGAGATGAAGGTTCTCTCGTGTTTCCCCTCCATCCTCCTGTAACCCCTGCCCGCACCGAGCAAGGCAGAGCTCTCCTCACCGCTATTAATATTCCTGGCCAGCCAGGTTATAATTAGCCCCTGAACATGTTCTGGCCTAGCTGAGCCTGAGCAATAGACCCAACTAAAAATAGGAGAGTGGTGTCTCCCCAAGAGAAGCAGGAAAGACTCTCCGACGGGCACACTCAGTCTTTCTGAACAGTCCCTGCTGTCTCACAATGATGGTGGTTTTTTTCTGAATATGTTTTCATATGCATTAAGGTTTAATGAGTTTCTTAAAATCAAAAATCTTTGCCATGGAGAGAAAGATACCACTGTAATTTTTTTTTTTAATCAGACTATCCATGTTGGCTCTGACCCTTATCTTTCTCCAGGGACTGCCGGACTTTTCCGTTATCCATCCTTCTCCAATTCATCTCTGGAAATGAATGTTAGAAACTAAAACGCCCCTATGAACTACTCACAGACATCACAACGATCAGAGACTGCAGAGCTAGGGGGAAGGGATGGGAGTCCTTGTTACCTATATATATATATCTGCCCCTCTAAATAAAACGGGAGGGAAAGAGGTCTGTTGTGGGGGAGAGAGGGTGAAACAGGTAATGATACTTCCAAATGGCACAGCGAGGGCAACTTTGGAACAGATTACGTACTTAAAAGGCAGTCTCACATACTGTATTAGAGACAGAGGGAGAAGGTGAATGTTTTCGGCCTACATTATACATACACAGGTGTCTCTGTGTCTTTATAAAAAAACCACCACAAATCCTGTAGAAACCACATCTGAAATGAAACCAGGGACCTTTCCACTTGCTAAGAGCAGCGCAAAAGCACAGGATTTTATAAAACACACTCACGTAAATCGCAGGTCTATCCATGCGCCAGAACCTGCCTCCACGAATTCCCGTCCTTGGGGGTAAATTCTATAAGAGGCATGTTTGCATGGATACTGGCTTATACCCTCAACATGTAGAGAGCTGGGAGGGAAATTATTAATTAAAAAGCAGTTAATTACCCTGAGCTGCCAGAGTGTTCATCCTTCCGCTTTCCACTCAAACTCTTTCCTAAAGATGTCACCAGCAGGAGGCAAGAGGGAAGGAAGGAAACCCAGCTTGAACTTCAACATCCACTGTCACTCAGCATTACCCTGCGAGTCCTGGAATACAGATTGAATAGTCCTTTCCTTCCCTTTGGACAGGCACAGACAAGGAGCCTAGAGGAGCAGCCTCGTCAAGGTCAGAGATGTGAACCCAGATTAAAGGTCACCTGTCCACGTAAAAGGTACTGGGAACCTCCTCCCTCCTCCACAGCACTGTGCTGGGCTTACAACTCCCCCATCAGAAAAAGTGAAAGCCCTAGGAGAAAGAAACCCAAGGAAGGGAGGAGAGAAAACGGAAACAAATCTTGCTGAACGGTGAATGTTTTCTGCTGCTTTCACACCCTACCACAGCCCTAACAACTAGGATTCCCCCGGGGTGGGTTTAGGAACCTGTGCTAGCCTGCAGTGTAGCTGCAAGGATCTGCCTGGTCTCTGTCCCCAGCAGGACAGGGTGGGTGTATTGGTATTCTAGGGCTAGGCCTACGGTTCTTGCTGAATTGAGTGGCAGCTGCTGACTGGTTTTCGCAGAGTGTTGCATCACAGTGTGGAATAGTGGAGGGAGTTTGTGTTGCTGTTACTGAGTTGACACCAGAATTTGAATATTGGTTGTTATAGTGAGTACCGAGGGGGGGTATATGATGTTAGAACCATCAGATGCTTGCGCTCGGGGCTTGCAGAGTTTTGTTGTTTTGTTTAAATCACAGACCCACTCTCTCTTTTCTCTCTTCTTCCCTTCTTTTTTTTATTCCTCGATATCGGGGGGGGGGGTTCCTTCCTCCTTCTCGGGTCTCCCACATTTCTTTGGTCTTCTATGCTTTTGTTTCTCAGGTACAGAAAAGTCTCTCTCAGCACTGGTAGGTTATACTATGCTGCTTGATTAACCCATGAAGGCACCGAACCCCCCCCCCCCCCCCAACACTCAGCTTCCCTCTCCCTGACACAGGATCAAAGAGATAGCCTAATGTCTTCCCTCAGAAAAGTCACTTAGGGGGGCAGACCTACAGTATAAATAAGTGCCAGAGTTTAGGCAGCAAATGCAGAGTTATAGAATTATATTCACACAAACTGACATCAACGCAGCTACATTTAAGGGTGTCTGCGTACGCCATGTCAATGGCGGATGCCCCTAAATGTGGCACTTTTAGCAAAGAATTTACAGGGGAGAGTGGTTAAAGCTACAGCCTCAGCACCCTGAGGCTGTATGGGTTCAAACCCCCACTGCTCCTTGTGACCCTGGGCAAGTCACTTAAGCCTCTTTTACTAAGGTACGCTAACGCATACATGTTAATCTATGGACACGTTAGTGGTTAGCACACCTTGGTAAAAGAGGGGGTTAATCCCCCCATTGCCTCAGGTACATTAGCTAGATTGTGAGCCCACCGGGACAGACGGAGAAAAATGCTTGAGTACCTGAATAAATGCATGTAAACCGTTCAGAGCTGCCCTGTTAGAACCTTATCGAAAACTGAATAAATATTCTGTATGCAAATGTGGTCCCCCCCCCTTATGTTTACAAACTGAGGGCTCCTTTCACTAAGCTGTGGTAAGTGCTAGCAGGTATGTCCTGCTTCTGAAAAGAGTTTCCCGCAGGATGCACTGAGGCATCCCACAGTAAGTTCCGAACGTACGCACACAAGCCTTGCACTAAAAATATTTTTTTCAAAATTTTTCCAGGAGGCGGGAAGTGGCTACTCAGTTAATGCATCTACATTACTACGAGCTAATAAGCACATCACTAGTGCATGAGCCGTTACTGCCTTCAAAATAGGTGGCGATAAGGGCTAATTTTTCATAACAGCCACGCGCACGGCCATTACTTCAGAGAGCGGTAAAAAAATGGCCTTAATCCAGAGGAAAACCCGTTTAAGGGTGCATTAAGTGGCCTTAATGCAGCTTTGCAAAAGGTCCCTGAGTTGTCTGTGTCAGAATAGCAAACTTACATGCATAAGTGATAGCATTCTATTAATTTGCTCACGCAATCAGTAAATACATTAAGGCAGCTAGTTTTAGAAAGAGGGGATTAACTCTCCATTGCTTCAGGTACAAATGGACTGTAAAGGACACAGGAACAAAGTCTGTCCCCTGCAACTGATCAAAATCTCATGCCTACAAAAAGCAAACGATTGTCTTTTATTAAAAAAATGACGGAACTGTTTTGGCGGAGTTTTGAGTTTACAGGGATGGGGGTCAAACTCTGCCCCCTCGGAGGACAGTGAAATTCCTGAATGTAATTCACCTCGAATTAGCAGTTTCTTCTCCTACCCCACTGGACCCCCCTTAGAGAACTTTTTGAGTTTTCAGGTGTTGGGCTGATTCTTCAGTTTTGGCTAGTTTTGTAGTTTTCATTTGTGGCTAGAATGTTTTGGGGGGGGTTTGTTTGAATGTTGACTGGTGCCCTTATGATTTTGTTTTATAGTTTATAAATGTTGATTTTTCTTAACTTGCCTTTTTCCTAGTTTCTAGATGGATGACAAATGGCATTTGAAATAAACAGACATTAGCCCAATGTAAGTGGATTTTCACCCGCCTTACATTATGAAAGAACGCGGAGGAGCGGCCATGTTCGGAAAGTACTTTGCAGGTTGGATTTCCACACACAAAAAAAAAGCAGGTGAGCAGCTAAGTTGTAGAAGTGCATGGGAAGACAGGTGCCCGGTCTGAAGATGTTCAGACAGGGTGCTTGTTGTGGCTTCCCAGGGTTCAAGAATTAGCTGGGTTTATGCAGATCTCTGCAGAAGGAGTCCTGTGGAAAATTCACTGCAAAGCAGTTAAAGAGAAAGAGAAAAAAAAGCCCCATGTGTGAGACACGGCATCAAATGTTGGCCAAAAAAGAAAGAAACAGAAATATTAAAAACAGTTCCTAGATTCTAGTGTTGGTCTGTAGGTCTTGTTTGGTTTTTTAATTTCTTGTTATTGGTTTTCCTTTTTTAATTTGTGCTTCTCTTTTATATCTTCCTTCTCTCTCTCCACTTGTTTTCTCTTTCCCCTCACTTTTATACTATTTTGCTGTGATTCTCTCATGTCCCCCCAACACCACATTCCTGACGTAGGGTGCATCTATAAACGCTCAAAGGAAAGCCGTCTGTACCGGTCATGTGTCAAAAATTCCAACATCTGAAAATGCATGCATAATTTCAGGCAGCTGAAAATCCACTCACCTGATTACAATCGCCATCGTGCATTTATTTTAAAAAAGTTTTTTTTGTCATCCATCTAGAGCTCTAGGTGACAGGCAAGTAAAAAAAAATAAAAATCAGTATTCATAATTTATAGAATATAATCATAACCCCACCATACAATATTCAAGTGAATAGAATGACAAAGGGGGAAGCCATCTGGACCAGTCACACGTCACAGCATGAAAGCAATTCAAAAACCAGTAGGTCTGAAATAAATCTAGATTCTACCCCTCCAAAAAATTTTTTTTTAAGAAAATAAAGTGAAATCATTGAATATTTTTGGAACTTGGATTTCATATTTTGTTGACTCTTTGTATGTGAGTTATATCTCTCTGCCAGCGGGGCTCACAATGCCAAACCTTCCTCTGCTCTTCTCTCTCCCGGATTCAGATGCAAGTCACTTTCCCAGCCTCAGAATTTATCAACGTAATGCAGAAAAGGGTGATTTTTTTCACTTTGTGGACGTATCTGGATTTTCAGAGTGAAACGGTGAAAATTTCAGCCCCGAAAAATACCTGCACGTATTTTTACCTGCTAAATTGTGCTGTTACTTTATCTGAAAATTGAAACCTATGTGGATTAAGTGCCAATCCCCTCTCTGGCCCCTGGCCCCAGAACCTTTTGCTCACTGCACGTCGCCTACTGTCCACTTTAAGGGTGTTCGGTTTTAAAAGCCTAATGCACTGTTTTACTTGGGAAATAGCTCTGAAACTAACTTTCAACCCTCTGAAAAGAAGAAAATGGACTATAACTAGTGCTGGTCTGATTCTCTCGCTATCTCTGTCTCTTTCTAACGTAGCGTTTCACATGATCTACGGACGATGCTTCAAACATATTCCCAGAGCATAGCTTCATCTCGGCCTGGTTTGGCTCTCCGCCTTCTTTCCTTTCCAGAGTGCGTCTCCCTTTGGAAGATTTTGGTTTCCATTATCCTCACCCCTTCCCCAGTTTATTAGAATTGGCTAGTGGTTTAATTTCTTTTTCATGTGTTTTGGTAAACCACATAAGAGTCAGCTGTGTGTGCGCTTGACCACCACTATTGAACCAACTGATTGACTTATGTCCAAGGCAGAGGTAATTTCCGTTGGGTTTAACTCGCCCAATAACTTTTTTTAAGTTGACTCTTATGCTACGCCAGTGCTCAAGAGAAAGTATTCCTAGCCCTCATCCCAGCAAAACAAAAATTGTTTAAATAGTTGCGTTACTGCTTTAAATTCACATTTCCCACCCCAGTGAGGGATGAACACATTGGTGTTTTATTAAATATTTTCTAACCCATTTTTCCACATGTAGCTCAAGGCTCCTGGAGCAGAAACTAAAACATGCCAGAGGGATCCAGAAAAACTGGAAGAAAACATCAGAGATGGAGGGGAGAGAGGAGAAGCAGTGTGAACTTCTGTGTCTTTATATCTTATGTCTATTTTTTGATTTGTGTGTGTGCATTTGAATGTGTAAATAACTCTCTGTACCTTTGTATATTTTGATCTCTGCATACGTGTGTATGGATGCCCTTTGTATGCGTCTGCATTTGGATATGCTACATGTTTGTCTGAGGTACGAAGGGGCAGCTGCAGCCGTTGGTATCTAAGGAGCCAGAGCCCGAGACTCAGTTGGGGGAAGAAGACCTCCAAACCGAGGATCAGATTAAGACTGCAAAATTGCATTCTATCACCCTCTCGAAATAGGAGTGGCTGGGAAGGCAGCAAGAAACTAGGAGCTGAACGCAGAAAACCTAAACTGTGAACAGGGCCAGGAATCCTCTACACAATCGCAGGAAGCTGCAGAAAATGTCCGTTCATATCATTATTAAAAGAAAATAAACCCTGCAGGGCCATGCAAAAGAAAATGTGTTCCTCTCCCCGATCCCCTCTGCTGCACGGACACACATGCACAAGCACACATGCAGCTGACAGGAAGACGGAAGACGAAGGGGCAAAGAGGATGAGGGATGGATCAACAAACAGAAAAATGTTTCTTCAAGCACTAATAGAGGTTATACTTTGTGGTAATAATTGACTTCCGCAGCCCCCGCCTCCCGAATATGACATTTGCCTGCCCGGCGCTGTTCCAGGAACGGCATAGCCAGCGGGGAAAGAAGGATATTTACTGCCAGGTTGGAAGCAAAGAAGGCCTGAGGCCTAAGCTTTAAACTTTTTCCCACTCCCTTCTCTGGCCCAGCTTCTGCCAAGATGTGGACTCTGCCCACTGCACCCTCCCTCCCTGATTTCTTATGGGTCTAGCAATCTCTACTCAACTGTGCGACATCCGTGTGCTTCCATCCCTCTCTTTTCATAAAAATAATTTAACCAGTGGCTTCCAGATAACCCCACCCTCAGCATATCACTCTTCCCCATTCCCCTTCTCACCCCAGCTCGATACAAACAAGAGGAGAAATGTAAACAAATGATAAACAAGGGAAAAAAACAAAACAAAATATAAATTCAAAGAGAAAACATGTAAAACCATTTGGGGAAGAAAAAGCTCCAGCTTGCAGACCTACCGGGAGTGTGCACAAAGTATGCCAGGTAAAGGTCCAACTCCTTGATGGAGACCCCGATGTGATGGGGCTGGACACAAAGGCCCGGGTTGGAGCACTGGGGCGACTTGTAGAGCCGCTCTCCGTCAGTACTTTCTAGGGGGATTCCCTTGAACAAAATGACCATCACCAAGTCCAGCCGCCAGACCTTGTCAGCCTGCCGCAGGCAGTCTATTCTTCGTATTTTGCCCTTCTGGTCAGGGTTAGATAGTACACAGCATGGTACCTTCTTGCCAGTGATGGTCAGCACGAAGTCCTCTCGAAATTCAGGCCGAATGTCCTTGCGGAGCTTGGCCAGCAGGCGGGAGGCCCATTTCTGTTTGATCTCTGGCTTTTCCCCCAGTAGCTCGTCCTTGACGGCTCGTTCCTCGTCCTTCGACATCCTCTTCTCGTGCTTCTTGAAGTACTTCCGTTTACGGGCCTGCAGGTTGAACCACGTGTAGGAGAAGGCACGAACGTGAGGGAGCAGAGCCTCGATGAAGGGGTGAAATTCATCCTAATCAAGGACAAGAAACATATTAATAACCATTGAACCAGGAGCGGATAGGGCAGAGAGCAGAAGTAAAATAAACAGCACTCTTCAACATTCATAATTAACAGCGACGGAAAGGAGGGGAAGGTGAGAGGATCCTTCAATTTAAATGTATTAAAACAAAAATCAAAGTGTATCCGACACCCCCACACTTGTATCACACTACACAAAATTCTCAGACACCATCACCTTTAATAAATACAGGGGGAGGAGAAATTAACAAATTAAAGAGATTTCAAAATGCACATTAATTTTCAAATTACTATATTTTCTCAGAAAACAGTTTATACGTGGTTGCAGTTTTGGTACTGAAATCTTTTTGAGGGGGTTGTGGTTATTCTCCCCCTTTTATTTCTTCAAAATAAATTTATAAATATTTTTTTTATTAAAAAGAAAAATATATATATACACACACACAAAAATAAATAAACGTATATAAATATATATATATTCATAATTACCATTCCTCTAGCTCATCACAGGTTCTATAACCCTCTGGCTCCGAAATTGTGGAGTGGGAAAGGTTGGCGAGAACAAGGGCAAAACTACCACCCACCCACCCCCACACCCTCAACCCCCAAAGACACCCACCCACACACAAGTGTGTTTGCTTGTTCCAGTTGGGAGAGTTGCGGTGTCACGTGACTTTGTTCTGTGGGTGGGGGGAAATGTAGGTGAAGGGGGGGTAGTTATCAAAACACAGAGAGAAGACAGGAGACCATGCTAGGAGCGTTGATCTCTGCCAGGGAAAGCACTGGCAAAAAACCAGAAAGAGAAAAGGGAATAGATAAAATAATGAAAACAAAAATCATCTATTTAAAAAAAAAAAAATTATAAAATAAAAGCCATACATTGGGGGAAAAATTAGGGAATGGGGATAAAGTGTTCGATTCTTGCTGCCATGGCTGTATAACTCACCCGGATAAAGAAAACGCAACCGCCCTCTCAGAAATTATTTTTTTTTGGGGGGGGGGGATTTGGAGGGAGATGAATCCACGCACAGTTAGTAGCAAGAAAGAAAGCAGGAAATATAATCTAAAAATTTTTTAAATGTAAAATGCTGAAGTATCTTGGGGAGGGAAAAGGCTGCCTGGGAGGACCACGGGAGGGAGGGGGAGAGAGAGCAGAGGCCGCGGCGAAACGAAGAAAACACAAAAACTTCGCTGTTCCCCCCTCGCCTGTCTGCGAGGAATTGCATGGCATGAATATTTTCCCCGAAAAAAAAAAAAGCTAAAGCCTGGGCCAGGGCGTGGGAGGGGTTGGCAGGGGAGGCGGAGGGTGGCAAGGACAACAAACGGATTTGTAGCTGGGAAGCTCAGTGGTGCCCGTTGGTAAGAATATATTGTGCGTTCCCCCTCTCCCAAAATAAAAAAAACTCTCTCTCCAGCTCTCTTTTTCCTTTTCACGCTCTGCTTTTTTTCTCTTTCCTCTCTCTCTCTATCCCCTTCCACCCCTACCCTAAACCAACCACCCCCCCTCCTTCCCTCCCTCCCCTCAGTTGCTTGCCTGGTGCCAATGCCAGGCAAAATCAAGAGGATCCACCTATTTGGCAAACAGATAGTCAGAACGCAGCCAATGACTGCCTGAAAGGGGGAGAGGAATGGGGGTGTGCAGAGAGAGCGAAGGAAGGAAGGAGGGAGGGAGGAACAGTATAGTACAGATCGAAACCCAGTGGCAGCTTCTCATCAAGGGGGGGGAGGGCATGAAAGGTTCCTACCTGTCACTTTTACATTTCCCTTTAATCTATTTTCTTAATTACATTTTTTTTAAAAATTTCTTCCATTGTGCCTCTGTCTAAAGTTAGCACCTTGTGCCAAGCAGGGAGAGAAATAAAACCAACCCCCAAAAATCACTCCCCCACAAAGGGCTCCCTAAACCGAAACCATCGCCAGTCCCACAAGGCCTTGGTCACCAGCAGCTGCCGTAAACCCCATCTCGCTCCCATTTTTTTTTTATTTTTCGAAACTGAAAGTGAAGAAGAAAAAAGGGAGACGGCTTAAAGAAATCGTTTAAAGAACAAAATCCAAAATCCAGTCCAGCAGCTCAGTTTTTCGATTTTTAATTTTTTAACAGGAAACTAGCAGATAAAAACCTCAGAGCATTGACACTGCCCCCTCCCCCTAAATACTGCAAGACTCCAAAAACCCTGAAAATTCATAAAAGGCAGTTAATTAATAAAATAAAATGTTCCAGAGCACAACCGAGACCTACTGATATATGTGCACAGAGAGACACAATGCATACAAACAGACTTGCACAGGTTGTGTACACACACCCACACATGCTGATACACACAGTAACACATTTGCCATACTGGAACAGACCGAAGGTCCATCAAGCCCTGTTTCCAACAGTGGCCAACCCAGGGCCCAAGAACCTGGCAGAAACCCAAAGAGTAGCAACATTCCAGAGCTGAGATTGTGATGTCATAATGCCTCATTCCACCAATACCTAAGAACCAACCTCAGCAGTGATGTCACAATGGCTTCATTGTCCTTTACTTGGCTCACATAAGAACATAAGACAGACCGAAGGTCCATCAAGCCCAGAATCCTGTTTCCAACAGTGGCCAACCCAGGGCCCAAGAACCTGGCAGAAACCCAAAGAGTAGCAACATTCCAGAGCTGAGATTGTGATGTCATAATGCCTCATTCCACCAATGCCTAAGAGCCAACCTCAGCAGTGATGTCACAATGGCTTCATTGTCCTTTACTTGGCTCACATAAGAACATAAGACAGATCGAAGGTCCATCAAGCCCAGTCTCCTGTTTCCCACAGTGGCCAACCCAGGTCCCAAGTACCTGGCAGAAACCCAAAGAGTAGCAACACTCCAGAGCTGAGACTGTGATGTCATAATGCCTCATTCCACCAATGCCTAAGAGCCAACCTCAGCAGTGATGTCACAATGGCTTCATTGTCCTAGACTTGGCTCACATAAGAGTTGCCATACTGGAACAGACCCAAGGTCCATCAAGCCCTGTTTCCAACAGTGGCCAACCCAGGGCCCAAGAACCTGGCAGAAACCCAAAGAGTAGCAACACTCCAGAGCTGAGATTGTGATGTCATAAAGCCTCATTCCACCAATGCCTAAGAGCCAACCTCAGCAGTGATGTCACAATGGCTTCATTATCCTACACTTGGCTCTCATTAGCACTTAAGAATTGGCGTACTGGGACAGACTGAAGGTCCATCAAGCCCAGTATCCTGTTTCCATCAGTGGCCAATCCAGGTCCCTTACTGGGATTTATTAACCACCTTTTCATGAAGAGATTCAGCCGAAGTGGCTTACAATATTTTGAATCAGATACTCTTCAGTATTTTCCCTCATCCCTGTGTCTACCATCCCTGTCCTCTCTCTTTCCCTTTAAATTCTTTGATTCTCTTTCTTTCTTTCTCTGTGCTTCTTTGGTTTTCTCTCACCTCTGTTCTTTTCTTTTTCCTTCACACATTCCTCCCTTCTTTCTTTCTCTACTTTTCTATTATCGTTTCCTGATTTTTCCACTTTCTCAGCCTGTTTGGCCTCATTTCGGTTCTTTCCTCCTTTTTGCCTCTTTCTCTTCTAAATGTCAACATATCTTCTCACTCTAAGCCTCTCTCTCATTTATTTGGGCTGAGGCATTCAAATAATTCATCCACAGAAAGGAAAGTGAAACAAGAAAGAGAATTAGACATTTTGTCATTCCACAGATTTATTTTTTTTAAAAATCAATTGTCCTTTTCTTCCCTCCCAGGAGAAAGAGCTGAGCGATGTCAAGGGAAGCTGCTCTTGGCCTGCCGTATGTCCTCCATAGTAAGGTATGATGGGGAGGGGAGTTAGGGGGACGAACCAGCCACCTCAAATAGAGAGGAAGGGATTTGGTCATCCCAGAACCCCATTTCTTCTAATTGAGGATAAGCTAATAATCCTCTGGGCTCCTGCTCTTCAGGATAAGGGAAGGACTCGCAGGACTTTCTTAATTCAACTGTATCTTCCTAACCTCACCTTAATAGGCTGAGAATCAGGGCTGAGAGAAGGAGCAGAGATCACCCCCACCCCATTTCCCCAAAACACACACTATTAAGCTCAGATCTGGAAAGGGACGTCCAAGTCAATACAATCAAAATTTGCAGTTTATTTTGCGAAAGGCTGGCAAATGCAGAGCCTTTAAAAAAATACATACAAAGTGGATGGGAGGAATGTTTATTTGGTACCACGTACAATGGGAAGAACCATCTATAGACAGAGTAGCATCGCTCGAAGCGTTGTATGCCTACACCCTGCACATACAAGGCGAAACCATTTTGGAGCTCAGAAACTCAATTTTTAGCATCTTGAAGTGGAGTTTCAATATCTAAAGGGTCAACATTCCCCCAGCCCACTCCAGCCTCTGCGGCTCAATCTCACCTGAGAAATTAGCCCACATAGTGACACGCGAGCTCGATGCCCACTGGAGCTCCTTGTGAATCTGGGCAAGTCACTTAACTACTTCATTGCCCCAGGTACAAAATATGGAAAGCGCTTCGATTGCAACCACACAGAAAAAGCAGGTATATCAAGAGCCATTCCCTTTCAACATGGCATTAAACTCTTTTGATATGCCTGTGTATTGGTTTTGCGAGATTACTTTCAAGATCCCCCCAAACCAGGCCCAGAATGCAGCGTCTTTAAATCCGTTCATGACATGCACCGAGGGAACCTTTTAAATCATTACTCACACAGACGTGCAGATTTTCACAAGTAAGTGACTTCTTTTAAAGGGGGGAAGTGAGGAGTTGCTGGAGCGGATTGGATTTTCTTGATTTTCACAATGTTTAAGCTGTTTCTCACACTGTTCAAATTTGTGTTTAAGGGAGAGCCGGGTTCCGATGACACCAGAGACGTGCTCTGCCTTCCGGTATCCCAGGGGTTGCTGGATGGCCTTCTGCTTTTGGGGGGATGTTTGGGATCAGGGGGCATGGGAAACGGGCTAGAATAGCCTTGTCCGTTTTGATGCTTCCTAGAGCCCAGGGGGGGTTGGGACTGCACAGTCTTAGGCTGTTTTCTCAGGCATGTCAAATGCGATTGGTTTCGGGGCACTCGTCATTTTTCAGCGACTGCCTCGGAACTTGTTCTCTGTACCCCACACCCTTTTAGTTATTTGCTGCATGCACAGCGTCTTCCCCGCTGTCTTCACCTGTGGGTGACCTGCTTTTTAAGCTTCTCCGTCAGGTGTGGAGGCTCCTATGTAAGTCTCTGCTTATACAGCCTACCGCAACAGCCTATTTGCCGCCTGGGACCTCTCAGTTTCCTCTCTCGGTGTGGAGAACTTCACATTCGCAATATATTTTTCAGGTGGTTACCGCACAGGGCGATCTGCCTTCCTTTGCAGTGATGCAGACTGATTATAACTGGACACCTGCTGACTGGCTGGCATACTCCCAGATGGCCTCTTATGTGCGGTCTCTTCCTCGTGCCGGACTTACTAATCAAAGTCAGGAGGCCCTCTCGAAGGCGTTATGTTTCTCTGCTCAGACCCAGATTCCCTTGAAATTTCATATCCGCTTTCTTCGTGAGAGTCTGGGGACCATTTCTTATGATTCTTATGCAGCCAAATGGTCTGGGGACTTATCTTGTGTGGTTACTGGCTTACATATTCAGACTGGATTAAAAAAATTTCTTGCTATTACATCTCATGTGACCTTGATTGAACTGAACTACAAATTTTTCCTCCGTCTCCATAGGTCCCCAGCTTACCTTCATCGAGCTAAACTTAGTCTCACGGATACCTGTCTCAAATGCAATCAACCCAGGGCAACTTTAGGTCATTGATTTTGGGCCTGTCCTTTGGTTCAGGGCTTCTGGACCCAATTGCCGCAGCATATTACTTCCATGTGGCACCATGGCTACACTATTCGCCCTGAGATGCTATTTACCTTGGAACATCTTCCTCAGGTGTCCCCAAAGGGATTCTGGGGTTTTTCTGGACCGTGCCATCTTGCTGGGGAAGAAAACTATATTACATTGCTGGATTGTACCAGACGCACCGACTTGGTCTCATTGGCGTACTCTCATGCTCCATCAGGCTTCTATGGAGCGTCTCTCTTTGACCTCATTGGACACACCCAAGAGACGCTTGTATTGCTCTACTTGGGAGCCTTTTTGGCTCACATTGACTCATAAAGCTTGTAGGAATTTGTTGAACCCATGATTCTGGAAGATGGATTGTTTGTTACTGTGGGATATTTGGGTGGGGGGGGAACAGTTGTACTTATTTTGCATACCATGGTTGTATTGAAGCTGTTTGTTTTTTCTTGGAAAATCTCAATAAATATATTTAAACATAAAGGGGGGAAATGATCAACGTGGACTACCGTTAAGAAGATGGATTATTTTACCACTAACTAGTGCTATTATAGATCTATTTGCATGCACTGCTTTCATTGTATGCTAATAGATCTCATACATATTCATTGGGGAAATCCTGAAAACCCGACTGGATTGCGGCCCTCGAGGACTGACATTGGACACCCCTGCACTAATAGCTACGGTTAACAGCCTTTAATTCAGGGGTAGGGAACTCTGGTCCTTGAGAGCCGTATTTGTCGGGTTTTCAGGATTTCCCCTATGAATATGCATTGAAAGCAGTGCATGCAAATAGATTCATGCATATTCATTGGGGAAATCCTGAAAACCCGACTGGAATATGGCTCTCGAGGACCGTAGTTCCCTACCCCTGCCTTAATTGAAGGAGAGAGAAATGTCTCTAGAAACGGAAAGTGAGCCAAGTACAGGACAATCAACCATTGTGACATCACTGATGTGGTTGACTCTTATTGGTGGAATGAGGCATTATGACATCACAATATCAACTCTGGTTACCAGAGGCTGAGACTCTTCACACTAAGGCAGGGGTGGGCAACTCTGGTCCTCGAGGGCCGTAATCCAGTCGGGTGTTCAGGATTTCCCCAATGAATATGCATGAGATCTATTTGCATGCACTGCTTTCAATGCATTTTCATTGGGGAAATCTTGAAAACCTGACTGGATTCTGGCCCTTGAGAACCGGAGTTGCCCACCCCTGCACTAAGGGGAGGATGTTCTTCTTCACCCAGAGAGTGGTGGAAAACTGGAACGCTCTTCCGGAGGCTGTTATAGGGGAAAACACCCTCCAGGGATTCAAGAAAGGGTTAGATACGTTCCTGCTGGACCAGAACATACACAAGTAGGGCTAGTCTCAGGGCGCTGGTCTTTGACCAGAGGGCCACCGCGTGAGCAGACTGCTGGGCACGATGGACCATGGTCTGACCCAGCAGCGGCAATTTTTATGTTCTTATGTGATCAATGTGGGCTACTAAATGCTTTTCTCAGGTAGCAGGTGGAAACCCTGACGTCGATAGATGTTCATTCCCCTCCTGAAATGGGAAATACGTGTTTATTAATTAATCCCACCCAGAGCCTACCCAGAACACGCCCACTTGCATTTTAGATTATTAGGCATTTATCCTGCTTTGAAAATTGAGGTATAGACATTTATACAACATAAATGTCTGAATGTCAATTAATGCACCTCTACAAGCATCGTAATGGAGTCATCAGCAAAATTTCCCTAGCAGATGTAGACTTGGTTGAAGGTTTTGGGGTGTGAAGGAATGGACCACCTCCTGTGTCCATGTTTCTGACATGCCTCCTCTAAGCGCTCGCTGCTTTGATGGACCTGGCCAAACCTGGAGCTTTTTATACTTCAAGTTTTATTAAAATTTTGATGTATCGCAATATCATGAATTCAAAGCGATTTACAATTAAAAACAGGGTCTTAGTTATTAACTACAATAGACATACGAACATTGCAGACCGATACATAAGGGAAGTGGGGAGAACTACAATAGGCATAGTAAAGAGAACATGGAAGGTAAGTACAAAAGGAGGGTAAAAATTTTAGAAGTTCTGCATAATCAAGATTAAAAAGGAAAATTAAAAAGTTTTTTTGTTTTTTAATTTCTCGGAACCTAAGACAGAGGTGAACGGGGTCAAAAGAAAATCCGATGATTAGGTCTCAAAGGCATTTTAACAATCCTTTAAATTTACTTAATGATTTTTCTTCCTTAATAAATGATGGTAAGGAGTTCCATATTTTAGGCGCTGTAACCGCAAAGATCGTATTTTATCTTGTATTTATTGTACTAAGTGATGGAATTATTAGAAGGTTTTTGTCCTCCGATCTCAAACTTCTAGTAGGAATATATGGAATAATGTACCTTTCTAGGAATGATGGGGCTTTAGTTGTTAATATTTTGAATGTTAATAGTGCTATTTTATAGGAGATTCTGTGGACAATTGGAAGCCAATGAGCTTCTTTGAGCAGAGGTGTCACGTGGTCAAATTTTTTCTTATTTGTTATAATTTTAATTGCGGTGTTTTGAATTAGTTGTAGTCGACGGATTTCTTTAAGAGCGATTCCTTTATAGAGCGAGTTACAGTACTCTAACTTTGAAATGATCAATGAATGTACAAGGACATTCGGTGATGATGAGTCCAAGAATGGAGCAATTGATCTGATCATTCGTAGCCTCTGAAAACAACCTCTCACTACTGCACTAATCTGATTGTGATATGTCAATTTTTGATTCAGAATAACCCCCAAACTCTAATCTTAGTGAATTCCTGCAATTGGATATTATTTATCTTGATTGGGGCAGTGAGTTTTAGTCCTTCTTTCCAAGGGAAGTGTATTAGTTTTGTTTTATCTGTATTCATTACTAGTTTATTTTCATCAAGCCAGTCAGAGATTGTACTTAATTTCTTATTGACATTTTGGAATTCCTCTGTGGAATATGAGTCTAATGGAAGTAAGAGTTGAAGATCATCCACGTAGGCAAACACTGTAAACCTGATAGATTGACAAAGAGTCAGCAGAGGGGCTAAAAAGATGTTAAAGAGTAGGGGGCATAATATCAACCCTGTGGGATGCCATAGTTGGTAGATATCATGTCTGAGGTGGAATTATTAAAGATAACTTTTGATGATCTATCTGAAAAATAAGACTGAAACCATTGAAGCACAGTATCACTAATTCCAATGGTGATCAATGGTGTTGAATGCGGAAGAAAGGTCTATGGATATAAGGAGAATGGATCGTGGTGATCCAAAAAATAAAGGATAGCTGTAGTCATACCTATCATCGAGTGTTCTGTTGAGTAGTATTTCCGAAATCCTGTTTGATTAGGATGCAATACTCCCGTTTTATCTATAAATTCGGATACCTGATTGAATACTACCTTTTCGGTCAATTTTGCTAGGAATGGAATTTTAGCTATTGGTCGAAAGTTTGCGATGTCATTATGATTTGCCTTTGGATTTTTGAGAATTGGGTGGATTGTCGCATGTTTCCAGAATTTTGGTAGAGATCCTGTTTACAGACTGCTGGTGATGATTTTATGTATGAATGGTCCTAACTTATTGAAAAGACGTTTTAAGATAAATGGCAGAATAGTTTCAGAATTATTGCTTTTTAGGTTTATGGATTGAAACAACCGTTGAATAGGTTGAACTGAGCATATTTTGAAAATGGCAAGATATTATCAGGTTCGGTGGGGTCTAGGTCAGGTTTTGATCTGAATTGACTTCTGATATTGATGATTTTTCTTTAAAGTAATGTGCTAAGAGTGTCCATCCTTAATTCAGCCTGGATACATCTCCCACCTTGATACCGCCGAAAGGATTCAGAGCAGACACTTTGCAAAAAGGAGAAAAACTTTTCAGCACTGCAGAAAACTAAGAAATCAGAGGCAGAGCAGGGAAAAAACACCACGCATTTAGGACAGGTTAACCTTCTGGTATAAGCGCTATTTTCTAAGTATTTATCTCTTGCTGAGCTGGACTTTTGTCTGGTGACCACGATTTTTTAATCATTTTATCAACAAGTCAGGACAGAAAAGTGGGATTGAAGGGAGTAAGTATGATCACATGGGAAGGGGAGGGCATCATTTTATTCCAATATTGTATTTCTCAGGCTCTAGCGTAGACACCCTGTATGTGATCGCAGGATGAGTCGCTTTATCCCCCCATTTCAGATGAATGCCCTCGGAGCAAACCGGATCCACCTCAAAAGATACGGAAGCGGCTGGAAGTTTATGGCTGCAAACTCTCTCTCTGTCTAGCTGCGTAACATCTGCGTCACTAAATCTAGACCAGCAGTTTCTGAGACTGGCAACGTTTTCCCGATCCTGCGTTGTCCCGTTCTGGACCCAGAATACCCCCCCCCCCCTCATTCTACAACTGGCATGTAAATGAATACGTGAAAGTGTGTAGTGCGTTTACTGCTATTCTATAAATTGTCAAGGGGGGACAAAGGGGAGAAGCCTGGGCGGGTCTAACATTTAAATGCATGGATTAGAATGCAGTATGTTAAGTGCCTAAGGACATATTTAGATGTTAATGTTTACCTCTGCTAGAGACCTGGTTTAAATGAGTAAATATAGGCACATTGATGATGTCTTGTTAGTACTGTCTAAGAAAACTTATATACATAAATCAGGGGTCCTCAAATCCAGTCCTTGAGCTCCGCAACCCAGCCTGGTTTTCAGGATTTCCACAATACTTACCTACGAGATCTATTTGCCTGCAATGGAAGCCGTGAACACAAAGATTTCATACGTATTCATTGTGGAAATCCTAAAAACCAAGCTGGGTTGTGGATTTCAAGGACTGGATTTGAGGACACCTGGCTGAAATATTCGCATAATGGCCCCCCTGTATTTGTGCTTCCCTAGGAATTTAGTCAGCTAGAGAGGGGAAACTTTTCAAAGTCAAAATGTATCCAAATCACTTCTCTCCTATATCTTTCATATGCTATTCCCTCGCCCTCCCTCCCACCTCCCATAAGCCCCTTCTGCACTGGTGTAGAGGAAGTTAAAATGGAGTGTGAAAACTGACCGAGAAAGCTGCCCAATCCTTAAATTCCTCTTCTGGGTGCAAATCTCTTCAGTAGTATTTTGCATGCAAATATTTTTTTGCTTTTCCTTCTCTTTTCCCTTAAGAAGTTCTTCCCCCCCCCCTACTCCCCCTCCAGAAGTTGCAGGACCATTTGTGAGAAAGTGATCCATAACTAACGTGACCATTTATTTTTTTCATCAAAATGGGACATCTATTAATATTCAGTCTTACCCCCAATCCCGCCATAGCCCCGCCCTCAATTTCTTCCATTCATTTTTCATGTACACACAATATCTTATTAATTCATAATGGTAAACATAAAATTTTTTTTTAAACACAAAGCACACTGTACGCAGAGAAAATGTTAATTATTTACGAGTTTCGGGTTTTTTCAAAGATGTTAAGGCAGATGACTTTAAAATATGCAATGTCACCTCAGTAACTATAGAAAAATAGACAAATATAGTGCAAAATATAGACAGCAGATATAAATTCTCAAAACTGACATATTTTAATCACTAAATTGAAAATAAAATCATTTTTCTTACCTTTGTTGTCTGGTGATTTCATGAGTCTCTGGTTGCACTTCCTTCTGACTGTGCATCCAATCTTTCTTTCTTTCTTTCGCATCCAACATTTCTTTCACAATCCAGCCCCATCCCCTTTGGGTTCAGGTCTCTCTCTCTTTTCCCTCTGCTTACACCCTCCCCAGATCCAGTGTCAGTTTTCCTTTGTACCTACCACCTTTGTTCCAGGTCTCCCTCCTCTGTTTTGATCTTCCATCTCTCTGTTCTTCCTCAGGGTCTCTCCTACTCTGTCTACACCTCACATAGTCCAGCCTCCTGCCTTTCCCCTTAGGTCCAGGCTTTTCTCTCTCTAGTCTTTCTTCTGCTTAAAACCCCCTCCCCCTTTCTCTGCCTCTCTCTTGCCTTCCTTCCTTCCTCCCTCCTTCCTATGTCCCACTTATTGCCTTCCAGCCTTGTCCCAACCCTCCCCCGAAACCAGCCAGCCATCCTGCCTCCCTTGCTCCCTGCTGCACCGAAGCCAGCCTGTCTGCCTGCTTCCCTCCGAAGCCTGGCCTACCACCGATTCTTCTGCTCCCCCCACCCCATCCACCGCCACAGCCCGTTGCTACTTCCCGCCCGCTGCCGCTGCAACAACTGCAAGAAAGGAAGGTCCAGGTGCCGGTCCTCAAGCCTTCTCCCCGATGTCAATTCTGACATTGGAGAGGAAGTTGCAAGCCAGCCAGGCAGCGATTGGCTGGCCCAGAACTTCCTGTCCAATGTCAGAATTGACGTCAGGGAGAAGGCTTGAGGGCCAGCGCCTGGACCTTGCTTTCCTGTAGTTGCGGCGGCGGGCGGGGAAGCAGGGAAAGAGCCCATTCTCTATGATCACCTGTCCCGTTGTCCTCACACACAGCTTCGGAATGCCGTCTCTGAAAACAGGACATTTCGGCGTCCCGAAGCTGTGTGTGGGGACAACGGGACAGGGGATCTGAAAACGGGACGTATGGTCACATTACCCGTAACGGAAGAAAGCAATCACGTTGGGAATTTTGAATGGATGATGTTGAGGTGCAGTATTATAATATTTAATATATATTATTAATATAATATATCTGTGAGGGCAGGTTGCTTGCCTCATCCAATGAAAGACTAAAATCAAACGAGGAGATAGATATGAAAGAAATTACTGCAATCCAGTAAGTACCTGTGAGAGGGAAGGGCCTAGAAATTGTACTCCGGGGTACACTGGGTATCTTCCTGTCCCCAGAGGGAAAGGCCTGGGAACTGAACTCTGGGATACACTAGGTACCTTCCTGTCCCCAGAGGACTCACAAATCGAGGTTACACAGGAGGGTTAAGTGACCTGCCCACACACAAGGAGGCAGTAATGGATTTCAAACCTTAGCTAATCTAATCCAATCCGGGATTTATGAGTCACACTATGTCTGAAGAGGTTCAAGGCGACTTACAGAACAAATTTGGCGATCCAGTTTAGTGCAAAGTAACGAAGTGGAAGAGGTGCATTAACGAACCATGTGATTTTATGAAGAGAAGATTGTTATATCATGCGGTCAGCGAAATAAATTGGGTTCAGAGATGTTACATGAAGTACTTTGCATAAGATTACATTACATATAACACAGTGAAAAGAGCTATTATTACAGTTGATGCAAGATGGCATGAGGTAGATAGTGTATGCGAAAGTTGAAAGTGTACTCGGTACCAATGGAGTGAAGAGTGGTTACGTGAGTCGGTTTCCTTGAGTGTGTTATGACCAAGTCTGATGATTGTGGGATTTAGTTCTTGTTAGTCAAGGTAGCTGCTCCACTACGCATGAAACCTTGACCCAGAATCGGGTTGTCTATGAATGATTTAGGACTGAATTCCCTACGGACATGTGGTGCGCTACGGGAGAGAGGTGGCCCCTTTCTGTCCATGCTCCAGTCCAGAGGCCTGCGGGTTGGGGCCGGCTATCCCTGGCCAACCGAGGCTCCTTGGCGCTGCGGTATCGTTCCGTTTAAGGGGGATTCTGACTTAGAGGCGTTCAGTCTTTGCCCCATTGGCTCCTCAGCCAAGCACATACACCAAGTGTCTGAACTTGCGGTTCCTCTCGTACCGAGCAGGATTACCATCGCAACAACGCATCAGTAGGGTAAAACTAACCCATCTCACAATGGTCTAATCCCAGCTCACATTCCCTATTCTTTCCTTAGCTCTAATCACTAGGCTATTCGTCCATTTGCCTCATTCCAGTCTTCTCTTCATGCTGCTTCTTTAAGACAGAAGTCGGCGGCTGAAGGCACACGTCGACTTCAGTGTAAGGAAGCAGCGTGAGGAGGAAAGCAGGAGCAGCACTATATTTGGCTGGAGAGCTTCAGTATCCCCACCAGCAAAGGAGGAGGAAGGAGCAATGCATTGTACCGCACTCTCCCCCCCCCCCAGATGCCCCCAAACTGGAGGCCTAGCTACGCTCCTGTATCAGATACAGAGAGACAAGGATGGGAATGGCACTAACCCACTTCTACTCCTGTGACTCCCCAAAAATAGGGTTATTATATGGCTCCAGAAAAGAGAACAGATTGAGACATCCGGGTTTTACTTCCCTTGCTTTCACTGGAAGTAAAACCCGGATATCTCAATCTGTCCTCTTTTTTTCTGAGCCATATAACAACCCTACCCCAAATAGAGGCTGGTCTTCCTTGGAAGCTGGATGGGATTTGATATACTGCCTTTCTGTGGCTACCATCAAAGTGGTTTACCTCTTATATACAGGAACTTATTTTGTACCTGAGGCAATGGAGGGTTAAAGTGACTTGCCCAAGGTCACGCGGATCTGTGGTGGGAATTGAACTCCATTCTGGTTCTGAGGCTGCTGCACCCAAGTTCAGGACAGGAAGATGGCAACAGGGTTTCTCCCTTTTGAGCATTGGGGGGGGGGGGGGGCCCATGTGGAAATTTGACAAGCGAGGATGAAGGAGAAAGGACTCTGTGCAGCCTGGCACTTGTGATTTGGAAAGACAAGTGTCCAACCTTTTACCACAAAACTCCCCACACATCCAGCCACTTCTGCCGATCCACTGCAATTTCTCATTCACTCGAGGTCAACTTGCACCCCTTCCCTCCCCGTTCTGTAGGGAGCTGAGTTCAGAGTTTTTTTTAAGGGGGATGAAACAGAAAAATTGGAAATACTTTTCCCTGCGTTAACTGGGGCAACCTGGAGATGGCAGCCCACACTTGCCCCAACACTGGCAAATTGGTAGGGACAAGACGATATAGTAAAATCCATTTGTGAAAGGAAATTTATATCTCAAGACCAAAGACAAACTCTAAACTGTTTCTCTTTTTTTCACTTGCTATAAGGGGTAATGAGGCTTGGCACAGATTTGAAAGGGGGGGGAGTTATTCTGAAATTTCTTTCCTTTTTTTTGCCAGAGATAACCGCTTTTAAACTTCAAATGAAACTGGAAAAGTGAAAAGAATTTGTTAAATCTATGGGAGCTTGAAACGTGCCAAGGACAGTGGCGGTGCCCGGAGGCGCAGACACTGGGTCGAGAGCGCTGCTGCTCCCCATCCCTGCCTCGACAGTCACAGATCAGCAAACAATCGCCTCTTTCTTTCAGCCGTCCCCTTCACAAGGGATTTTCTCTTGCTCTTTTGCAATCTGCCAGTTCAGAATCTTCTCTGCTTCTCCTAATAAGGCTTTCTTTTTCTAAACTCCCTTTCAGTTTGGGAGTTTTTAAAAAAATAATTCTCAATCCTCACCTCTCCCCAAAATACACTATTTAGGGAAAAAACATACTGTTCTTATCACATAGAAACATGATGGCAGATAAAGACCAAATGGCCCATCTAGTCTGCCCACCTGTAGTAACCATTATCTCTTTCTCTCTCTGAGAGATCCCACGTGCCTATCCCAGGCCCTCTAGAATTCAGCCACTCTTCCATCTTTCACTGATCCTTCATTTTAAAAGTCCCAATGATGTCATAACCTGGTGAAACGGCATCACAGTCTTGATGTCACTGGGAAGGGGGAAGGGCTTCTGCTATCCTTCCTCTCATCTCGCTTTTAAAATGTCTTCTTGGGTTGGGGCTGATGGTTTTCAAGACAACTTTTACTCCTTCCCCATCTCTCACCCCCTTTCTCAACCTAGAGCAGGTCGTTGACATAGCATGAAATGGCAGGTAGGGCAGGATTAATTTGTCGAGGACCCTTAGGCACATAAGAACACTGGGCCCCCTGCCCTGCCCCCCCCCCCACCATGCACCCAGGCGGGAACAGGAAGCTGCGTCAGAGGGAAGCTTTGGGCAAGCAGCAGCGCTTGCACAATTACAGTTCCTGTTGCCTTTCTTACCCGCGTTGCTTGCTTGTCTTACTTTTCGTCGATTGGGGGGGGGGGGCCCCACGTTGCTGATTGATGCTGGAGGGGCCCATCGCCGTTTGGAAAAAACAATGCCTACCTGGCCTATTGGTTAATCCTGCCCTGATGGCAGGCTGTATTTTATGTCACTCACAATATCATACATGACATGGTTCAATCAGATTCAACAAGAACAGAAAACAGTAGTAAAAACTCCTATAAGAAGAAGGTGTGAAGGAAGAGGAACATTGCCCTTCCACTTAGATTGGCCTGGTTGGGTTGCACGATTGGACGTGTAGCTCCAATTCCCCCATCAGACACACATGCCCCAAGCCGAAGCCTGTAAAACCACCCAAGACGCCAGGATGAAGATGCCAAATTGCCCAGTTTCAGAAGGGAGATTCTGGGCCAGTCCTGAACTTCTGTCAACCCATCCCCTCCAGATGCGACTGTGTTCTCCTAATTCACCTGGTGACTTCTCTAAGAAACTCAGCTCTGGATCAATCTGTTTGGCAAAGCTGGAGCCACGGGCCAAGCAGATTGCTTTGGGGCTATAATTAAATCTGTACCCCAACCCCCAAGACTGCCATTTGCAGCTGGAGGGTGGTCATCATAAGCAGTCCCTATTTCCCTTTCAAATTGCACTTCCCTTTTGTCCATTCTGGTTCTTCAGTCAAGAGAGGGGGGGAAACTGTGCACCAACCTTTCCTCCTGTTTATAGATGATGTGCTCATGAAGCCCGTAATGAGGAGAGGAAGTTTGAAAGGAGCAAAGAGGCTATGCAAGAATGATGTCAAAATATTGTGACTCCTGGGTCGGGCTGCGAAAAAAACCTGCTGCTGCCGCCACAGCCACCGCAGCCATGCATGTTAAAGAGATGCCAGAGGGAGGGGCAAGTGGCTGGTGGAGTCAGAGAATTGTGTGCTGTTTGAGGGCTGTTTCAGCCACCACCGCCCTGGGTCCTACCCAAAATGCACACAGTGAAGTGACCACCACCTTCTCCCGCACCCCCACTGGCGAGGAGTGCTGCGAAGGGGCCAGTTCATCCAGGATGGTGTGTGGTATGGTTGGGAGGGGAACTACAGATTCCAAAATGCCCTGGGCCTAAACCAGGAGTGGATTAGTCCATCCTGGCAGACCTGTACTGAGCCTTTTGCAGGCCGCGCACCGATCTATGTAAGACATGAATACAGCACAGACAGCTGAAGAGAGGATCTTTATCAGAGCCTTATGCAGGCCGCGCACCGATCTATGTAAGACATGAATACAGCACAGACAGCTGAAGAGCGGATCTTTATCAGAGCCTTTTGCAGGCCTTGCACCGATCTGTGTAAGACATGAATACAGCACAGACAGCTGAAGAGAGGATCTTTATCAGAGCCTTATGCAGGCCGCGCACCGATCTATGTAAGACATGAATACAGCACAGACAGCTGAAGATCAGGCTGCAGCTTGTATTTATAAAAATACAATGCAATGAACAGATAAACACTCCATTAGAAATAAAACAAACGTGTTAGCAGAAAACTTGTCCTGCCTTCCTCACTCCCAAAACACACACCCTTCCCAAATGAAAATATTAAAAGTATTTCTGCAGGATTAAACAACCTCCAACCCCCACCCCCCTCAGCATCTTTAGACAATCTTGCAAAATCTAGAAGCACAAAGAGCCTATTAGGAAGTGATCTCAAACACGAAAAGTACAGTCGCAGAACAAGCCAATGTGTGTTGAAATACCTAGGGGACGGGGGAGGTGCTGCTGGTTCGACTCCCTGGAAGTAGGAACTGAGCCAGCATCTTCGATAGCCACCGACTCCTCAGTTTTATGCACTTCGTTCAACTGGATAATGGTGAAAATCAAGTCTCACCAACAGGCAGGCATGTTTCAGCTCAAACGACTTTTACTGCGCTGTTAACTTCCAATGTTAAAATGAGAACCATAAATCAATCCAGAGATGGTCATAAACAGCTCAGTTCTCAGTTTTAACTGGCATTTTTTCCCACTACATTCTGAAAATGTTTTTTTTTAGTTTTGGAGACTTCCTCTCACCGCTTGTGAGTGTGTTCCAACACTGCGTATTAGTCTGTGCTAGGAGAGGGAATGTGAATACAGCACGGACAGCTGAAGAGCTTTGTGCAGGCCTCAAACTGATATTTGTAAAGCTTGAATACAGCACAGACCGCTGAAAAGCAGTCTTTTCTAATTTAAAACCAAAATGAAACATAAAGATAAGATGATACCTTTTTTTATTAGACTAACTTAATTCAATGCCTTTGAAAGCATTGAATGCAAAAATGTATTAAGTTTGTCCAACAATTTTTGTTTTCTTTTATTTCTAGTTCTTAACTTTAAATGTAGAAGAACATGGCACTGGCTAGGTCACCATTTTATCCTTAACTTAAAACCAAGCACTGGGAGAGGGCAGAAAGGCCTGAAAGTTTCTGGGCCACCAAGCCAGTCCTAGACTGTTCTGTTGCATGCTTTGTTTCGCAGGTCAGATCACTCTGAGGAAAGGGAAGTCACCAGGGCTGGGCTACAAGGTTTGGTTCTTGGGACTGTTCTTTTTAATATTTTTTTGTAACAATAGGGCTGTGTGGTAAGATGTGCCTCTTTGCAGATCATACAAAAATCTGCAATAGAGTAGACACCCCTGATGGCGTAGATAACATGAGGAAGGATGTAGTGAAGCTTCAAGGATGGTCTGAAATTGGCAGCTAAGATTTAATGCTAAAAAATGCAAGGACATGCATTTGGGCTGCAAAATCCCACAGGAACGGTAGTTTAGTGGGTGAAGAACTTATGTGCACGACGGAAGAGCCGGACTTGGGTGTGATTGTATGTGATGAGCTTAAGGTGGACAAACATGTTGAAAAGGTGACGGCGAAATCTAGAAGGATGCTGGGTTGCATAGGGAGAGGTATGGCCAGTAGGAAAAAGGAGGTATTGATGCCCCTTTATAAGACTCTGGTGAGACCTCATTTAGAATATTGTGTACAATTCTGGAGGCCACACCTTCAAAAAGATATAAAAATGATGGAGTCTGTCCAGAGGAAGGCTACTAAAATGGTGTGTGGTCTTCGTCATAAGGCTTAAATATCTCAATCTGTATACTTTGGAGGAACGTCAGGAGAGGGAAGATATGATAGAGACATTTAAATACCATAAATGTGAGTCTCTTTCAATTAAACTGGAATGAGGGTGCATAGGATGAAGGTGAAAGGGAAGAGATTCAGAAGCAACCTCAAAAAATACTTTTTCATTAAAAGGACTCCCAGTGGAGGTGGTGGAGAGAAAAAAATGTATCTAAATTCAAGAAAGCTCGGGACAAGTGCGTTGGATCTCTAAGGGAGAGGAAGGGATAGTAGGTGGCATGGTTAGGCAAACCAGAGAGGTCCATATTATCTTTTGTCTGCCTTAAATTTTTCCATGTTTCTGTGTTAGAATTTGAGATCCATGCATGCAGCAGGACAAAGTTTGATGGATCTGAGGTGAGATGGTGATCGATCGCAGGGTCTATGTGCTTGGATCTCTCCCCCTGCACCCCTAATGCGAGGACCCTCTTCAGCCAGGAAGTTGTCATGCTCTCTCGTCAGGGAACCGGTTTTCTCCTAGCTTTTCTTAAGGGAAAGGAAGAGAGGTTGCTGTGCCTTTAAACAGCCTGAACCAGTGGAAAAAAAAACAAGCTAGCACAGACCAGACATGGCAGGAGGCCAGGGCGTCCTCACATAACACCAAAGTCACTGGGAGAACTTTGAGCTGGAGAAAGTAAGGAAGGGGGAGAGAGAGAGAGCGCAGCTGAGTCCCAGCCAGGTCCTCTGCCCCTCCTCCAAAGTCACATCTGAACAAATTACTTAAGATATGGGCTTCAACTGAGCGCAGCCTAAGGCCTCTGATAACTTTTGCAGCCCTTGGAAAAAGTAAAAGTAGCTCTTCCAATCTGACAAAACGCAAGGAAGCACCGCACAGCCTGGAAACCTACTGCCCTGGTACAGCATCGTCAATGTACCTCACTCCTTCCCTACAGCATTCCAGGACTGCATCTCCTGCTTTTCCAGTACTGAGACCCTCACACGCATGTGTGCACACACACATACAAGGAGCTCTACCAGCACACCTCACTCCTGCCCTGCAGTACCCCTCTGCTATGCCAGTATTGAGATCCTCATATGCACCTCATTCCTTCTCTGCATCACCTCCTGCTGTTGTTCCGATACCGAGACCCTCACATCCAGCTCTGCCAATGCACCTCACTCCTACTATATGCTGCACCCTTTTCTAATCTTGAACTCAGAGGCTATTAGGAGAGAGAGTGCAGGAAGGAGGTATTGAAGGAGAGGCAGGTAGAGAGCAGAATGTGTGTGGGGATGAGGTGGGGTGGGAGGGTGGAATGAAAGAATTAAAGGGAGGACAGTGCAGGATGTCATCTTGAGCTACTACTGAGAAGCTGGCAGCCACATGGAAATAAATTCATTTCTAGAAGGCAAGGAGGGAGAGAAAGTGGGAGTGTGGGTATGCAGGGCAGAGAGAAGAAATAAAAAGAGAGAGAATATAAGAATAGCCTTACTGGGTCAGACCAATGGTCCATCAAGCCCAGTAGCCCGTTCTCACGGTGGCCAATCCAGGTCACTAGTACCTGGACAAAACCCAAGGAGTAGAAACATTCCATGCTACCGATCCAGGGCAAGTAGTGGCTTCCCCTGTGTCTGTCTCAATAACAGACCATGGACTTTTCCTCCAGGAACTTGTCCAAACCTTCCTTAAAACCAGCTACGCTATCTGCTCTTACCACAACCTCTGGCAATGCGTTCCAGAGCTTAACTATTCTCTGAGTGAAAAAAAATTTCCTCCAATTGGTTTTAAAAGTATTTCCCTGTAACTTCATCGAGTGTCCCCTAGTTTTTGTAATTTTTGACAGAGTGAAAAATCGATCCACTTGTACCCATTCTACTCCATTCAGGATTTTGTAGACTTCAATCCTGTCTCCCCTCAGCTGTCTCTTCTCCAAGCTGAAGAGCCCTAACCATTTTAGTCTTTCCTCATACGAGAGGAGTTCCTTCCCTTTATCATCTTGGTCGCTCTTCTTTGAACCTTTTCTAGCGCAACTATATCTTTCTTGAGATAAGGAAACCAGAATTGAACGCAATACTCAAATATTTTTTTAAAATAGTAACTTCCATAAATAAAAGTGCAGTGTGTAAATGGTAGATTTTGAAAACATAAACCAGCAATCCTGTCAGAGATTCAGAGGAAATGAGGTTTGGTAAAGTCCAGGAACGCCAAAGGTTTCCTTTTGTGCTCTTCCTACTTCAGAAATGGAAGGATCCTCCCTGCACAGTTAAATCGAAGGGTTCTTCACCTGTACAATTCAATTTAAGGGTTGTTCACCTGGGCAGGTGCAGTTCAGGCTCCTCTCCTTCGCACTGGAATGAGAATTGGATAGGGAGTGTACTACATGAGGGAAGGGATGTTACCAGTGGTTTGCCTCAAGGTCCTGTTCTTGGGCCTGGTCTTTTTAACATTTCATAAACGATATTGCTGAAGGGCTGTCAGGTAAGATTTGCCCCTTTGTGGATGATACCAAAATCTACAATAGAGTAGACACGCCGGATGGTGTGAATAACATGAAGAAAGACCAGGCGAAGCTTAAAGAATGGTCTGAAATTTGGCAGCTAAAATTTAATGCTAAGAAATGCAAGGTCATGTATTTGGGCTGCAAAGACATGAGGGAACGGTAGAGATTATGGAGTGAAGAGCTTATGTGCATGACAGAAGAGCGGGACTTGGGTGTGATTGTATGTGATGATCTTAAGGTGGCGGTGAAAGCTAGAAGGATGGTAGGTTCCATAGGGAGAGAAGGTATTGATGCCTCTGTATAAGACTCGGGTGAGACCTCATTTAGAATATTGTGTACAATTCTGGAGGCTGAACCTTCAAAAAGATGTAAAAAGGATGGAGTCGGTCCAGAGGAACACTGCTAAAATGGTGTGTGGTCTTTTTCATAAGGCGAATGGGGACAGACCTAAAGATCTCAATCTGTAGACTTTGGAGGAAAGGCGGGAAAGGGGAAATTTGATAGAGCCGTTTAAATACCTACGTGATGTAAATGCACATGAGTCAAGTCTCTTTCATTTGAAAGGAAAGGTGAAGTTATGAGGTGATAGGCTCCGGAGTAATCTAAGGAAATAAATTTTTACTGAAAGGGTGGTAGATGCGTGGAACAGTCTCCCGGAAGAGGTGGTGGAGACAGAGACTGTGTCTGAATTCAAGAAAGCCTGGGACAGGCACGTGGGATCTCTTAGGGAGAGGAGGAGATAGTGGATGGGCCGTTTGGCCTTTATCTGCTATCTTGTTTTAAGTTTCTAGTTGAAGCTAAGGGTTCTTCACCTATGCAGATCTAAGGGGGATAAGGACTTTTTTTGTAATTTCACAACCACATTCAAAGTGGTTTACATACAGGCCCTTCAAGCATTTTTCCCCATTTGTCCCAGTGAGCTCACAATCTAATGTACCTGGGGCAGTGGAGGAATAAGTAACTTGTCCAGGGTCACAAGGAGCAGTGTGGGGTTTGAACCCGCAACCTCAGGGTGTTGAGGCTGGAGCTCTAACCACTACCTACACTCTCCTCCTGATATAGCTGAGGCTCCTCCCCTGTGCAATTAGATCCATATTTCCCTAGCTCCGAGTATAAGCCTTATGCCTTTTTCAATTGATATCAGAAACTTGTATCAGTCTCGTAGGGTGTGAACCTGAGAGCATCTGAAATAATCTCATTCCACCCAATAAATAAAGCTCGACATGCGAAAACTGCGCTTTCCACGTTACCACAGGAAAAAAAGAGACAAGAACTGTAAATGACCTGACTATTCTGCACAGTGTCTGGAGAGTCCTCACTTTTCAAAATACCGAATCGGGGACCAAGAAAAAGCGGCAGAAAGATATAGAGGAGCCCCGTTCGTGCTGGACATCACCAGCTTTCTTATCACATTACAATCTGGTGCGCCTCGACATGCTCCTAGGAAATATTATATTTGGTGAACTTCGGAAGGAGACGCTCTCTGCTAAGACAAGAAGATCGCTGACCATTAATCGACACCTAATATTCGCTGGTTTAGGAGAGAAGGCGATTTATGTACCAAGCTAACAAACAACAACACTGGTTGGACAGCTACAAAAATGGAAAAGCCATAAAAACTGCCTTATTCAACAGAAATATCATCTAATAAAAGTATCTACTTTTAAATCTGAAATGTCTAACATTTGCTAACAGTCAATATATTAGATGTCACTGCCTTTTGTAAGTTTTCTAAATACTGTATCCCGGACTTCTACATATTGTAACTCGCTGACTGTCCAGCTCTCTTCAGTATGAACCGCCTAGAAGTCTCACGACTATGGCGGTATAGAAGAATAAAGTTATTATTATTATTATTATTATATAGCGCGCCATCCCTAGAGTGATGCCATGGGAATGCTGCGAGATGGTGCTCCTTGCTAAGCGCATCCAGCATAATTCCAAAGGAAGGCATTTATCATGAGGTTTGAGGGAGAGAGATAAATAACTGTTCTGGGAGCACACAGAACTCTGCTTTGATATATAGGCATATGCACTGTATCTTTATTAAATAGCATCTTTAAACACCTTTCCCCTCCCAAAGGAATGGGTATCTCCCGATTTTTAGTTATTATCCCTGGTTAGAAGGACAGAATTGAGAGGAAAAGATGTCTGGAGTTGTTTCCCCTTTCTGAAACTAGGAAAGGGGGGAGCAGTGCGAGAGAGAGCGCGACTGAAGGTGGCCATTGAGGGAAGGAGAGAGGAGGGCTTTTGGCTGAAGCATCTCAGGGGGGACATCCTGTTGCCCCCCACACTAGATTCTCCTTCAGATCACTGCAACCCAGCACTCTTTCTTGCCCTTATATGCCTTTTGCACCCCATTTTGGCCTTCCCAAGTCAGCGCACGCCTCAGGCACCCTGTCCAAGCACCCATCCACTGTACCCGCCGTCTGCCCTCGAGCAAACGGTGCGAGGGCCAAAGTCCTCCCCAATGCTGCATGTGAAGTAAAGGAGATTCCGAGACTCCTCTTTCCACCTTTCCTGAAAAATGGGAATCTATTTAAAAAAAAGAAAAAGGAAAAAAAGAAAGGGAGGTTGGTGAGCGGGGGGGACATCGCCGGCCATTTTCTACCAGCAAACAAACCCTCCCTGTCTGCTGATTGGCTGCTGGGGTCCGCATTGCTGTTCTACTGCAGTCCAAAGAGACTCTGTGCCAAACCTCAGCCGCATTTTGGAGCTTGACTTTCGGCAGACTTTCCCCCCCCCCCCCCCCACTGCCACCTCAGTCTCCACCACCAGATGACTGGAGGTGTGCTCCAAAAACTTTCCAAATTAGAAACTCCCCCCCTCAAAAAAAAAATCAAAACACAAAAGGCAAATCCTTTTCCCTTCTGCCCAACCCCAGTGGGATCAGTGTGGAGTCCAGGCCTTCCCCCCTCCCCAGAACCCCCCAACCCACCACTCCAGCTTGAGTTTCTCTAAAAGTTTAACTTTGCCTGGGAGCAGCAGTGGGCAGAGCCTGTAGTGAGAGAGCAGACAGGCTTCATGCCCAGAGGAGGATCTTGGCTGTGCTCAACTTTCCTCAGAATGATGAAAAGGGGGAGGCGAGTGTTTGGAAAGGGCCATCACCCCCCCAAACACCTCTTTTTATAGGAAAGCAGAGTGAGGGAGCCCGAGCCAAGAAAAGAAGGGAGAGGAAGAAAGCAGAAAAATGAACAGAAAAAAAAGAAAAATCGGGGAAAGGGAACGAGTTGTTCCCAGCCAAAATATGCTGAGAAAACAGAAAGGGGAGAAAGGGAGAGAAGAAAAATAGAGAAAAAAAAAACCCTCTAAAGGATCAGATCAAAGAAAACCAAAAAGACCAGGAAATAATGTGCAGAAAGAGCAAAGAGAAAAAAAAGATGAAAAGGAAATGAAACCAAAATAGAGAAGGAGATAGAAGAGAAAAAAGATAGAGAGTAAAAAATAAAGTGAAGGTGAGAAAGGTAGAGAAGTGGAAAGAGACAAAAGAAAAGAAAGGAGTGAGATACAAAAAAAGGGAGGGAGAGATGGTAGGAGACACTGAAAAAGGAGGGAAAGGGAAGAAAAAAAATAAAAGAGTTTGGGCTCATTTGACATTTTCTATAGCAATACAGAGGGAAGGGATGCATTTTTCTGGAAAATTCCGAGTGCTGTGGTCCATGGCGTGCAGCGCCGTATCAGGCTGTGCTGGTCCCAGCCCACTGTCTCCTTTCATTAGCTTTGGTGAAGTGTTTGGGGTGGGGAGAGCAAGTCGAACAGGGCCACAGCTTGGTGGGGTGTAAAATCTGACCTATCTACACTCATCCCTGACTTTCCTTCGCTTCTCTGTGCTTAGATATTTTCTTCCAGGGGCTAAGTTGTCTGTTGATGGGATGTGACTCCTACACCAACTGAATGGGACAAAAAGTGTATCCGCTGTGAATGTGAGATGTGCCATTTTCCACTTCTTGACATTATTGCCAAAGACACAGGCCCAATGCTCAACTCACTGTACCTTTAACGACTGATGCTAAACCAGATCTTATTGGTTTAGTGCTGAGGTATTTTACCTACCAGTGTTAATGGCTCCTTGTGGTCTTTTAAGAACATAAGAGCTGTCATACTGGGACACATCAAAGGTCCATCAAGCCCAGTATCCTGTTTCTAACCATGGCCAACCCAGGTCAAACGTACCTGGCAAAATCCCAAAAAATAAAACAAATTTTATGCTGCTTATTCTAAGAACAAACAGTGGATTTCCTCAAATCCATCTTAATAATATCTTATAGACTTGTTTTATGAAATCATCCAAACCTTTTTTTTAAACCCTGCTAAGCTAACTGCTTTCACCACATTCTCAGGCAACGAATTCCAGAGTTGAATTACACATTGCGTAAAGAAATGTATTTTCCATGCTTCCTAGCAGCCTCCAACTCTGCTATGTAAATGTAGTAAAATTAGGTCATTAATATTAAAACTAGTGCACCAAGCAATGGCCTGACTTCGCCTGTTGATGCACAAAATGAAGCGCTGTTCTCCAAAATTACTGGCTGGTCCAGGGGTGCCAGTGCTATTAAAAATGCGGCTCAAGCATGTGTGTTGAAGGCACATCTGAGCTGCGTGCGTCAAAGCTTAGGTTGCCCTTTGCATGCAAGGTAGAAGTTCATCGTATTTGGAGGGGATCGCCGATTGCATGGGGGGAGCACTTGTCCTGCCAAAGCAGTATAAACAAAATATGTTTTCACGTTTTTCCCCTCCCCTTATGACGTGCGCATATGATGTGCTCCTGTAAGGCATGCCTATGATTAACTCATGCGCACATTCGTGCCTCATTCCATGGAATATTGCTCACTTGTGAAAAATTACAAAAGGTGATCTCTGAAGCGAGCCATACTTGTTTACAATAGGATCATTTACCAATATCTTGGTTGATACTGCCTAAGCGTGGTCCCTCTCTGCTCTTGCTGGATACGATTAATCACAGTCTAATCAGGAATTGTCCCTGATTCATGGAAGATTTCAGTGGTTTGACTTTTAGTGAAGAATGTGAGAGAGAGGATCCATCTCAAGCTCAAAGCTTGACCTATATTGAATTTGCCTATTCCAGCTAAATTCATTGAACAATTAGTTTTAGAACAATTTGGTGAGTTTTGTAGAATCTAACCATGTCTTACATTCACAACAAGGTCACGTTAGAGAGGTCTGGCCTTGGCCTTCGATTTGGTTGATCCAATTTTCCTACTACTGCGTCTTAAAGATATAGGGATTTTAGGTGTTGTGTGGCAAGTTTGCCTTGTTTTGGAGTGGTAGGGTCATTTCAGGTGACCTTGAATTCTGTAGATTCTCAAAGGATTTTTCTGGAAATTGGGGGTATTGCAGAGCTCCGCCCTCTCCCCCGTTTTGTTTAATAAATTCCTTGGTCTATTATTTACATTGACCCAAGACTGCTGATATTTTGATAACAACTAGAGTTAAGCGATTTAATTTAAGCGATTAATCGACTGTGGTACAAGATTGCTTACAATCCCTAGCTAGGTGGCTAAAATCTCAGCCTCTGGTATTAAATGTGGAGAAAACATTATGGGTCACTGGCCACCAGGATTTTCCTCCACTGATTGTGAATCTGTTTGGGATTCCCATACAACCAGTTGATTGTTTTTGATATATAGCTATTCTGGTTGATTCTGAATGAACAAGGAGCAAGAATCCGAGGTATTGAGGGAAAGATTTATGGTCTTGAGGAAATTAAAGATCAGTAAAGTATTACGTTGATAAAGCAACCCTGCACAATTGCTGCATGCTTTATTAATGTCGTGAATAGACTACTGTAATGCAGTTTATGTAATAATAATAATAATAACAACTTTATTCTTGTATACCGCAATACCATGGAAGTTCAATGCGGTTAACAATAGAAGAGACTGTACATTTACAGCGATGATACATATTATAGTGTTGTTACATTTACAGAGATGTTACATAAATAGCAGTAATAAAAAGGCATATACTAAAGAAGAGACTGTACGTATACAGCGATGTTCCATGTTATAACGGTGATACATTTACAGTGATGTTAAATGTGAGGCAATGATAAGGCAGGGCAATTAGATAAAACAGAGATTGAGTAAGAGAGGCCATAGTGGCTTGGGAGGGGGGCGTAGTCAGAGGGAATGGAGGCATATCGAGGTCAGGAGGGTGCAGGGAAGGAGGGAAGGCAGCGTTAGCGGAATTTGTCGAAGAGGTAGGTTTTTAGTGACTTCCTAAACAGGTGGTAGGGCGGGGAGTTGGAGATGAGGGCGGTAAGGCAATTGTTCCATTTGCCCGCTTGGAATGCTAGGGTTCTATCAATGAATCTCTTGTAGAGGCAGCCTTTTAGGGAGGGAAAGGTGAATAGGTGGGCGTTTCGTGTGCGAGAGGGGCCTGCTATTTCAAGGTGCTCAGACAAGTAGATTGGGGAAGATCCTGTTAGAGTTTTGAAACAGAGGCAGGCGAACTTAAAGATGATCCTTGCCTCTACTGGAAGCCAATGGAGTTTGGTGTAGTAGGGGCTAACATGGTCGTATTTTTTGAGATCATAGATGAGGCGGACGGCCGCATTTTGGACTGTTCTAAGACGTTTGATGGTATTTTTATAGGATCCCAGGTAAATAATGTTGCAGTAGTCTAATATGCTTAATACCAGAGATTGAACGAGTAGACGGAAGGCTTGGTGGTCGAAGTAACGTTTGATGGTGCGCAGATCGAAGAGACTTCAAACCTTGCAAAACTTTGCAATTCGGTGTCTAGGTAGTAACATAAATTTGATCATCTACACTGTTATTTCAGTATTATCATTGGTTACCAGTAAAATACAGAAAACAATTCAAATTACTAGACTATAGCTTATACAGCTGTCTATGCTTTGAAAACATATTTTTTGTGTGTCCCTTCACAATACTTTATACACCTGGTAGTATTTTAAGATCCCTGCAGGAATTTCTGATGGTTATGCCTAATTTGGCAAGAATATGTTATCAACCCCCTCCTTTACAAAGCCGTGCTAATAGCTCCGATGCTCATAGAATTCCTATGAGCATCGGCGTTGTTACTGCGGCAGCCGATGCTAAAAACGCTAGCGTGACTTTGTAAAGGAGGGGTAGTGACCAGGGACTGGGGGGGGGGGTTGCCTGGGCCCAAGTCTGTGGAATGAGCTTCCTAAAGATTTGTGGTCTGAAGCAAAGTTAAAAAAAAAAAGATTATGCTTAAAACATGAAGGTGAAGATCTACTGATCTATCTGTTAATTGTGAAAATGACTTTGTATGTGTGAATGTTCTTTGTAATAAAAGTAATAGGTCTTTTCTGTTTGAAATGGAGTTCTTTTTTGGATTTGAACGATTTTTTGGTTTTATTGTTAATTGCTTTAATCTGTTTAAGGTACATAAAGATTTTAATACACATACTGTAAACAAGGACAGCACAGGCTTCATCCAGATTCACTTTGCTAATATTCCTGGCTCTTCAAGACTGCCACGTTCTCAGGGGTGGGAGGATTCTGGTTTCAGACCCTGTCCCTCACAGTGCACACCAGTACATGAACCTCCAGTTATAATCCCAATGTACACTACAGAAAGAGGATGGGGGGGGGGAGTCAGAAAAGGTTGGAGAGAAGATCTGATGACCTGAAGCTAGACTCTCAGCCACTGGAAGAACAGAGCAGCTCCTGAGTGGCAAAGACAGATAGGAAAAGGGAGAAGAGCTAGGGGTGGATTTAGTACTTCATCCTTTAGTAAAAATCAAGCCACATTTTTAAAAATACTGACAGCCATTACTTTTTTTGCCTATGAGTTATTTGGAAACAGTCCACCCTGCCTCCACTGGGAGAGTTCACACCTACATATATATTTCCAAAGGTAGACATGTTGTTCTAGCTGGACAGAAACAGTCACTGTTCTGTAAGTGTCTGGCCATACATTTGCCATGGGTAATTTTCAAAGTGAAAGCATGCACATTCTGTCACTCTGGAACCGGTACAAAGTCCATCGATAAAACACAGCAACAGACTGAAGCTAGGAAAATGTCCCCATTCAACATAAAATTTCTCAACAGCCTCAGGCCGACACACCTACCACCCAGTTCTCATCTGGCCCTCATGCTCTGTCATCTCTGGTAGATCTGACACCTATAGTCTTCTCTCTCCTTCTTGCCTACCAATCCCTACCCCCAACCCCCAACAATAACTTTCATTTGAAAACCTAAAGCTACCAGTTCCAACAGAATCCTCACTGCTCACTCTCACCCCGTCTCCGAACCCCCACTATTCACTAAGCTAGAGAGTTGCATGGGGACAGAAATCTCACCCGTCCCCATCAAAGTCCCACCCATCCCCACCCATCCCCGCGAGGAATCCCCTCCGTCCTCACCCGTCCCCGCGAGGAATCCCCTCCGTCCCCGCCCGTCCCTATAAACTTCAGAAATAGTTATTTAATTTAATTATGCTACTGAATTAAAGGCTCTGGTAGAAACCCATTTAAAAATAAGCAAAGAGACTTTATTAATTTTGAAATATTAATTGGGAAGAATACATACTTTGTAAACGGGTTTCTACTAGAGCCTCTAATGTTTATAAATTTTTATCAACACAACTATACTACTTTATCCTGAAGCAAAAAAAAAAAAAAAGAAATATCATTTTTTTCCTACCTTTGTTGCCTGGTTTCTGCTTTCCTCATGTTCTCATTCAATTCCTTCCATCCACTATCTCTCTTCTCTCTGCGTCTTCCATTTGCTCTGTTACTGTGCCTCTCCCTTTCTTCCCCCTTCCAAATTGGTCTGGCACCCATCTTCTTCCCTCCGCCCCCCCCCCATAGTCTGGCATCTTTGTCTTCTTCCCTGCCAGCGTCTTCGCCCCACTCTCTCTTCCCCATTTCCTTTCAGCATTCTTCTCTCCCCCATCTTCCCCATGTCCTGTCAGCGTCCTTCTCCTCCCTCTGTCTTCCCCATGTCCTTTCAGCGTCCTTCTCCCCCCCACCGTCTTCCCAATGTCCTTTCAGCATCCTTCTCCCCCCTCTGTCTTCCCCATGTCCTTTCAGCGTCCTTCTCCCCCCCACCGTCTTCCCCATGTCCTTTCAGCATCCTTCTCCACCCCTTTGTCTTTCCCATGTGCTTTCAGCGTCCTTCTCCCCCCTCTGTCTTCCCCAGTGCTTTCAGCGTCCTTCTCCCCCCTCAGTTTTACCCATTTCCCTTAAGCGTCTTTTCCTCTCCACTCCACCTTTCCTCCCTTTCTCCCTCCCTGCTCCTTACCTTCGTGGCGCTTCCCCGCCCGACCAACAACAGAACAGGCCCGGTCCGACAAACCTCCCTGCCCTGAATCCAGCTGCTGTAAGAAGGTAATTTAGATTCGTGGCTACAGGGCAGGGAGGTTTGTCGGACCGGGCCTGTTGTCGGTCGGTCGGGGGAAAGTGCCACGAAAGTAAGGGTATCTGGCCGGCTCTGCACCCCCCCTAAGGTTGCCCCGGGGCGGATCGCCGCCCCCCCCCCCTTGGTACGCCACTGCCTTGAGTTTTTCCGACCTGCCCTGCCGCAGCACACAGCCGACCGGAAGTCTTCCTGATGTGAGCGCTGACGTCGGAGGGAGAGAGGGCTTTGCTTAAGCCCTCCCTCCGACGTCAGTACTGACATCATGGAAGACTTCCGGTCAGCTGTGTGCTGCGGCAGGACAGGTAGGGAAAAGAAGACGAGCCTCGCGGCTCGAGTACATCGGAACCCTGCAGGAATCCCGCGACCCTTGGAGGCGTCCCCACAGGATCCCCGCGACCCTAGGGGGCATCCCCACGGGATCCCCGTGACCCGAAGGGGGAACCCGCGGGATCCCCGTGGGTCCTGCGGGATTCCCGTCATCCCCATTCTCATGCAGCTCTCTACACTAAGCCCCCCACACAATATGCATTGCTCGCTTTCACCCCTCCAATCCCCAACTATTTGCTCACATCCCTCTCTCCCCAATCTGCAGTGTTCACTCTCACCCCACTGCTCCCTCTTGCACCTCCCTTCCTAACCTCTACCTCTCCCTCATACCCCTCTGCCTTCACCCGCCTCCACTGCTCCTTCTCACCCTTCCCTCACCAATCCTCATTGCTCTCTCATTAACCCCTTCCAAACCCCCACTGCTCACTCCCACCCTCTTTCTCCAGCCACAATAATTTATGCTCTTTCTATATCTATATTTCTTCACTTATTCTCCATCTTTTGGATCCTCCCAGGAGCCAGCAGTAAAGTGCTAAGAGAATGGGGGCATCTGAAGTTCACTAGCAGCAACTCAGGGTGGGGATATTTACATCGTGTTTGATACCCCTAATCATTTGTAATGTTAGTACCTGTGGCCAGTTATAAAAAAGCCTCCATACCTGTGTCTGAAAACCACAGAATCACCAATGGGTGGGGCAAAGACCCTCCACAATGAAAGATGGAGCAGAAACATCGGGACTTGGAAACCCTCAAATCAGAGCTCATATGGCAAAGAAAAAAAATCACCCTCTTCCTTAAATTCTACTATATTATTCTTCATTCTCCTAACCTTGTCGTTATGTTTTGTCATCTCTGTCTCTCTCTCCATTCTCATCTTACCACCTGAACCTCTTTCTCATCTTTTTCTCTCCCTCCCATTCTACATCTATTCCTCCCCTTCTCTTGAAGAGCAGCAGACGATGCGGGACCCGGTGCCCGCCATACCATACCTAGGGACTTGAAAGTCAGAAGCCTCAGTCTTGCCCAAATTCTCCACATCCGCTGAAATTTAATGCCAGCCAATTTGGACTGGGAGAAGCCACCTGCCCACAGCCTGGCAGTGCCAGCCCTGAGCATTTGTATACAAGGGGAGGAGAGGGTGAAGAGGGGGGCTGTTTGGCTTTGATGCTGGCCGGTGGCAGAGGGAGATGCAGCTGTACTTCCTTCCTGGTAAAATGCGACCAGACAAACAGAGAAAGGGAGGGGTGACTGAATACAAAGCAGAGACAGAGAGAGAGGAGGTTCTTCTATATCTGGGGACATCCATTTAAGTACCCGAGGATGACCAGAACAAGACTAGTCTACAAGCATTTGAGTGCCTGGATACCACAAGAGAAAATTGGTATCACCCAGTATCAGTGCCCCAAACAGGACCTGGTGTAACTGTGAGTGCTGAAATATTCTGTAAGATACATGTGTTAAGTGTAGCCCCGCCCATGTCCTGCTGATGTCCCGCCCATGCCTCCATGCTCCACTCATGCTCAATTTATGTTTATCCCATGCCCTGCCCATGAAGCACTGAAAAGCCTCAAAATCCGGATAAAACTCTGAAAATAATGAACTAGAAGCAGAGCAGGTCAGAAAGACACCTCCCAATTTGCATGTAGAAGGAGAAACTGAGGAGCTACAGCACAGTCCAGTAATGCAGGAGGTGGAGCCAAAAAATGTAGATGAAGCCCCTTCTACATAACTTGCAATCAGAGCTGAAGAACCCACTGGTTCAAGACTTCTATGCCTTTTTGCACTAGAAATGCATAATAAAAAACAATATTTCAATGCAGGCTAAAACAGGTAGATCTATCAAAAATACAGACTAAAATCAAACGTAAAAAGGCACTGATAAAACTAAATGTTAAAAATAGCTGCTACCAAACAATTATTCCAACCAGTTAGAAAGCTTGCTGAAACAAAAAATGCTGGAAGTTTACGGACCAAAAATGTATAGAGGTTACGTATTCCTCAAGTCGTATCATCGTAAAAAACAGGATGTCTAATAGATCAGCAACAGGCGATTGGAGTGTTTAAGGAGGCTGATAAATGTGCAAAGAGGAAGAGATTACTGAAGAAAGTTTTCCAAATAAAATGTTCAAAACAAGCACCGAGATCTTATATTGGATGTGACGCTCAATAGAGAGCCAGTGTAATTTAATCAACATCGGAGTGATACGACTGCACTCGTGCTCCTCTTGTGCGTGTTGTCCCCTTGCGATTATGCGCTAAGTTAGATGCGTCATCACAGACTAGCGTGTAGGCACCTGGCCGGTACATTCACAAGTTACTAATATTCAAGACATTGATGCAGGCAGGAAGTTTCTAAATGCTTATACCCCGTCATGTCCTGCTTAAAGAGGGATGCTGAGAAAGGGGTGCCAGAGAGAGGGAGACCAGTGAGAAGGGGAGCGAGAGAGAAGGTAACATAACCGTTGGGAAATGACGGTACATAAAGACCAAATCTGCTCATCAGTCGTTCGGATTTACCCGGACATGTCTTCTTATTAGAAGGCATGTCCGGGCGTCCGGATGGCTTTTCAAAACCCGGCACCCGCGCATGCCCTCCTGACTGAGACGAGCAGGCTGAGGGGGCGGGGCTGGGTGGATCTTTCCACTTTGCACAGAAATTCCCATTTGAAAGCCAGTATCCAGACCCCTTTCCCCTCCTTTTAACACAGTACCGTTGTCTTTTAGGGTCCTAATTGCCACTCTGTCTCGTCTCGGTTGTTAATGGGTAGTGCAAGTAACCGCCAGCGACGTCTTCCTGCCTGGCTTGTATCCGTCACTCCTTGCAGGTTACCCAGTGGCATCTTGCAGTCTGAGTTATCAATGGGTTACATTATATTACGTTCTGACATATTCCGCCAAAGCCCTTATGAGCTCATGGCGGATAACAATATATTTCTATTACTGGGAACAAGCCCAGTTAAACATGACCCAATGACAAATATTCAAATAGAACATTAACAGCATGTCCTCTTTGGAGCATCCTTGTCCCCCGTTTTCCTCAGGCACCGAAGCTCAGGCCCTCTTTTGTGTTTCTACCAACTTAAATTCAGCATGTGATAAAATCTTATTCTAAATACCCATAAAAGATAACCCAATTGAACAAATAACTCAGATAAAAGGATACATTTGATGTTATATATATCTGTTACTCATTTACCAAAGTTTAATAATACCATTTCTTTACTTTTATTTTCCATTTTTTAAATCAATGGGGACAATTCTCTAACGTGGGACCTCGATTCAGGTGCTGCATTGGGGTGTGCTTAGTACAATTTCTGTAACGACACTTAAGCGCACCTAAATAGAGAATACCAGAATAAAAGCTGGCGTAAATTTTATTTATTTATTCAATTCATTTTCCATCCTGTTCTCCCCGAGCTCATAATATACAGTTAACGGGTTACAATTTGCCATAGTTACATGCAAGTTTTTATAATACAAGTCAGTAGTACCAATATACAGTACATGTGCATGAAGGTGAGCCAGTTGATATAGTGTATCTACATCTTCAGAAAGCTTTTGACAAAGTTCCTCACGAGAGGTTCCTGAGAAAATTAAAGTCATGGGATAGGTGGCAAAGTTCAGTTGTGGATTAGGAATTGGTTATCGAATAGAAAACAGAGGGTAGGGTTAAATAGTCATTTTTCTCAATGGAGGAGAGTAAACAGTGGAGTGCCACAGGGGTCTGTACTAGGACCGGTGCTATCTATAAATAATCTGGAAATTAGAATGACGAGTGAGGTGATTAAATTTGCAGATGACACTAAACTGTTCAAAGTTGTTAAAACGCATGCAGGCTGTGAAAAATTGCAGGCGGACCTTAGGAAATTGGAAGACTGGGCGTCCAAATGGCAAATGAAATTTAATGTGGACAAATGCAAAGTGATGCACATTGGGAAGAATAACCTGAATCACAGTTACCGGATGCTAGGGTCCACCTTGGGGATTAGCGCCCAAGAAAAGGATCTGGGTATCATTGTAGACAATGCGATGAAATCTTCCACCCAATGTGTAGCAGCAGCCAGAAAGCAAGCAGGATGCTGGGAATTATTAAAAAAGGGATGGTTAACAAGACTAAGAATGTTATAATGCCCCTGTATCGTTCCATGGTGAGACCTCATCTGGAGTATTGCGTTCAATTCTGGTCTCCTTATCTCAAGAAAGATATAGTGGCGCTAGAAAAGATTCAAAGAAGAGCGACCAAGATGGTAAAGGGGATGGAACTCCTCTCATATGAGGAAAGACTAAAACGGTTAGGGCTCTTCAGTTTGGAAAAGAGACAGTTGAAGGGAGATATGATTGAAGTCTACAAAATCCTGAGTGGAGTAGAACAGGTACAAGTGGATCGATTTTTCACTGTCAAAAATTACAAAGACTAGGGGACACTCGAAATTACAGGGAAATACTTTTTAAAACCAATAGGAGGAAATATTTTTTCACTCAGAATAGTTAAGCTCTGGAACGTCTTGCCAGAGAATGTGGTAAGAGCGGATAGCGTAGCTGGTTTTAAGAAAGGTTTGGACAAGTTCCTGGAGGAAAAATCCATAGTCTGTTATTGAGAAAGACATGGGGGAAGCCACTGCTTGCCCTGGATCGGTAGCATGGAATCTTGATACTTTTGGGGTTTTGACCAGGTACTAGTGACCTGGATTGGCCACCGTGAGAACGGGCTACTGGGCTTGATGGACCATTGGTCTGACCCAGTAAGGCTAGTCTTATGTTGTTAAGATGATAAATTTAAAGATAACATATTTTACAGTTTTCTGAAAGCAGAATATTGACCTACAGATCTTATTAAAATTGGGAGATCCTTCCAAATTAAAGAAACCTGATAAAAGAAGGGTGCCTTCCATTGAATGAATAGCCTAATTGTCTTTGGTGAGAGAAATTGAAGCTAGACTCGCTTCCGTACAATATGACCTGGTCTTCCTGCTAGTAATGAAATCAATTCCACTCAATTATCTGGCACCTGGCCATATAGAATATTAAAAACCATATTACCAAGCTTAAAAGAAATCCTTGCATTTACTGACAGCCAGTGTTATTTAATGAAATATGGTGTAATTCTATCCTCTTTTGAGATGTGCAGGTTACGCCAATGAAGTCTTTCTGTCTGGATTGTCAATGGGTTGTAACGGCCCAATCCGGTGTATTCACTCCAAGCTTTTGTGAATACTGCACACTTAGGTCTTTGCACTCTCTCCATGATGACATTCGAGAGGGTGAGCGAGCACATTGCCATCATCCAGTTTCATTTGCCCGCTTGGTTGTAAACTTTACCTCAAACACTTCTAGGTTCTTTTCAGAGAGCACCCAGGTACTTGTCATCTGCTATTCCATGTGGGCAGTCATGCCAGACACAAAAAAAATTAGAGGCCAAACCGGGATTAGAACCGAGGCATGACCTGCCCCAGGATTACACAGAGAGCGCATGGACTAAGCCAGAATTTAAAACTGATGTACAGGGGAAAAAGTGCGACACAGAGCCAGGGATTAGGACTCATATCATCGCCCATTGCCCACATTTTTGTCACAAGCCAACAAAGAAACCAGTGGTCCCGATTAGAGTGAGGAAAACCTCCAGTAGGATACGTCTTTGCCATCCCTCCCTCAGCTCCCCTCACTCCAGAAACCCATAATCTGGCTGCTTCTTATAGCACCTCCACACACACACGCAAAAGATTTCACTGGTCGGACATTGTCATATTAAGCGAAGGCAGCAGCAGATCCAGCCCGGCTCTCATAAACAGATTTCCCCTTCCTCCTCATCCAAGAATCCTGGATGAATTATTTAAAGCAGGGGTCTCAAAGTCCCTCCTTGAGGGATTTCAGGATTTCCCCAATGAATATGCATTGAAAGCAGTTCATGCACATAGATCTCATGCAGATTCATTGGGGAAATCCTGAAAACCCGACTGGATTGCGGCCCTCAAGGAGGGACTTTGAGATCCCTGATTTAAAGACTCCCCCGAGTCACCCGAGAGCACCATGAGGCAGACCCCAGCAATCCTGCCCAGTAGCTCAGCAGAGTACCATGAAGCAAAAACATCCAAGCAGTTTTGGGAGGGTCATAGTTCTAGTTTTGGGTAGAGAAAGTTTGTACACCCACACACTCACACGCTATACGAGAAAGAACACCCTGAATATAAAGAAGTCAGCTCTGTGGCATTAAATGAAAACAAGAGGCCTCGGGGTACCCACAGGACACACTGCTGGGCTCAATTCATGGATATTTCTCTTATATATAAGAGGGTCTGCCAGGGAGTCACTAAACAACTGCCTGACATGAACGTGGCGGCAGCAGTGCCTGAAGGATGGAAGGAGCAGGACTGGCAGGGGATGGACAGATGTTAATCACACGAATTGACAGGAGTGAATATATGTGATGCGTCGGTGCTTATGGGTGCAGGGCAGGCCTGAGGAGACAGCACGCAACAGATCTTGGTCGCCCGCACTGCAGTGAGCAATCTTGTCCCCGGTACAAGCGGCAGCACGAGTCATAAATGGCGCCAAGCGCAGAATGGCCAAAGTGTAGCATCTTTTGCTTGTTTAACAAAACCAAATCTCAGATTTTATTCACTGAGAGCTGGCAAAACCCAGCAGACAAGCCACAGAAGGCACCGGGCGAGAAATGTGCCAGCAGCCTTTCATCTCCATAGTGTTTTGCCGTCCCACAGTGGAAAGTGCTTTCACACTGGGGTCAAAAAATGGTTCAGAGTACTAGACAAGAAGCCTTCTTGTATTAAAGCTACACTGAAAAGCCCACGTGACTGGATACATCTGCGAGCGCTTTTAAAATGATAAAAATAAGAGTTTATCCTAAAAACTTCATCATGATTTAATTTTCTGCAGCTACAGAAAGAGAAAAAAAACCCATTTCCACTGAAAAAAAATTGTCATATGTAATGTTTTGCCTATGTTTTTTGTCTTTTTAAAATCTTTCCTTAAGCTGCAGGAACTCGAAAAGCTGCCACCATTTCAAAGTCACGTGAAAAGCTAACCACATAAGCCTCTGGGGATTTTCCTGATCAACGCCAACTTGCTTCTCCAGTGAAATGGTAGGATTATATGGGGCGCCTCTGGTTAGGTATTTAGAACCTGTGCTCCTCCCACTTGAAAGAGACAACTTTGTGTTTTGGGGCTTTGGCTTTTTCCAGGGTTGGGGTAGGTGAGCTGTTTCTGACAGATGTTCCCTTTGGGTTTCTTGAGCACAGCAGACTTTTTGGAAACTAGTCTAGGTATGGGATTCTGCATCTACAATGCTAGCAGTGGGGCTTTACGAGGGGCCTCTGAAAAGATCGCAGGCTAAACACTTATTCCATATTTTTCTGACAGAACAAAAAAGTGGAAATATCACTGGACTTTGCTGGTTGGGATGAGAACTTTTCAGCGGCCCTTTGTATGAGGCCTTGTATTCATGCAGTGCTGGAGCCATATGTAGGGTTACCAGATTTTCCTTCAGGAAAATCCGGACCCATGGCCACACCCCCAGGACCACCAAGTTCTGCCCCCCAGTGACATCACCGCATTGCGTCCACGCATGCGCGAATACTCCTTCCTGATGAGATTAATGTTGGGAAGCTTTTCAAAACCCGGTCAAAGTGCCGGGTTTTGAAAATCTGTCCGAACCTCCGGACAAATCATCAAAAGGCTAGTAACCCTAGCCATATGGGACATTATTATATTTACAGAGTTCTAACAGGGTGCATAGGACCAGATGAGGCACGATTGAAAAGTAGTGAAGCTGCCAATGGTTTTCTTTCCGAGAAGTAGACTTGGCAGTGCCAGGCTGGTTCTTCTGAAGCTCCTACATCGACGTTTCTGAACCTGCCGTAGGCTTCATTGTTGGGTCCACAGCAAGAGGAAGAACTTTGTACATTTCCTCATGGCAGATAAGGAAGACGTGTCCGCCAGAGTATGCAGCACGGCTAATTGTTTCTCCACCGTTTGCTTGCCGTAACGTTTCAAGAGCGTTTCATTACCACTCTTTCCAGGTTTAACCCCAAATTCAATCAATACAATAGTGTCTTATATACCGCTGTTTTCTGTAAGGAATCTATGTGGTTTTAATAAGATTTAGATCAAGTTCTTGACTTACATTGTTACTGGCATACTCTCCATTTATTTATGGCACCAAGTGGTATGACACTGACTGGAATTGGGGTGAAGTACCGGCTTTATGCTGATGGATTTGCGGGGGGGGGGGGAGGGGTTAATTTCGTACTGACTATGCTGTAGGTTTCCAGATGCTCTCCAGGTATCTAAAAACTATTGCAAGTTGGATGACCCTGAACTGTCTGAGCTCGAATGTGCCAGAACCCAAACATTTATGGCTGTCGGCATCTGAGGGATTGGGAGCTCCATCTGTACCTGTGCATGATGGGGTTCGGAGCCCCAAATAGCTTGTGATTAGAAGTCTAGGAGCAGTGGAGTAGTAAAGGGGGGCAGTCCGTCCCAAGCAGCGTCTTGGTGGGGGTGGTAGCACCCATACTCCCCTCCCCTCCGTGCGCGAGCAGCAACTCCAACTGGCTGCTTGCACCAGCTCTCTCTCCAACGTCACTTCCGGATCCCACGCCTAGGAAGTGACATCAGAGGGAAAGCAGACACCGACACAGGCAGCAAGTTTCAACATGCTGTTTGCGCTGGGAAAATTAAATAGTTGTGGGGGAAGGAGCATGGAGAAGAGTGCCACTCACCCTCGCTACGCTACTGTCTAGGGGTGCTATTAGATTCTTCTCTGACATTTCGGAACCATAAGAATCGCCATAATGGGACAGACCGAAAGTCCGTCAAGTCCAGTTTCCAACAGTGGCCAACCCAAAGAGTAGCAACATTCCAGAGCTGAGATTGTGATGTCATAATGCCTCATTCCACCAATGCCTAAGAGCCAACCTCAGCAGTGATGTCACAATGGCTTCATTGTCCTAGACTTGGCAGTGACTTAAGAACTGCCATACTGGAACAGATCAAAGGTCCATCAAGCCCAATATCCCATTGCCAACAGTAGCCAACCCAGGTCCCAAGTACCTAGCTAAATCCCAAGTAGTAAAACAGATTTTATACTGCTTATCTAGGAATAAATAGTGGATTTCCCTGAACCTATCTCAATAATGGCCTATGGCCTTCTCTTTTCGGAAATGATCCAAACCTTTTTTAAACCCTGCTAAGCTAACCGATTTCACCATATTCTTCAGCAATGAATTCCAGACTTTAATTACACGCTGTGTGAAGAAATATTTGCTCCAGTTTGTTTTAAATCTACTACTTAATAGCTTCATCGCATGCCCCCTAGTCCTAGTATTTTTGGAAAAAGTGAAGAAAGGATTCACATCTATCCTTTCCACTGCACTCAGTATTTTATAGACGTCTATCATATCACCCCTGAGCTGCTGCTATCATGTTGCAACAGTGCTGAAAACTGTTTGGGTTTTTTTAATCGGCTTTTTTGAGCTAATTCCCGTCAGGTTATGCAGGTTGCCACATCTGGACTATTGCAATGCTCTTTTGTGTGGGTTACCTCAAAAGTCATTAAGGACGGGAGGGAGGTAGATCAGAATGCAGTGGTACATGTAATTGGGAGCATATCAAGAACTGATCCTGTGTCCCTAGTGGTAGCTGATTTGCATTGACTCCCGGTTGCGTAGAGGATAAAAGGTTTCAAATTATGATATTAGTTTACAGAGCATTGCACCAAGATTTACCTCGAGTTGTGGCTAATTCAGTTGTAACATATTTAGTTATTTAGTTTTAAAATTTCTATACCGTTTTGATCCAAAACAGTTTACAAAGAGTTACATACATAAAATGTTAAAAGTCTATACAAAATAAAAAAATAAGACATATTCAGTCTAGCATAAAATCAATTGCTCAGAAAAATGCATCAACAAATAGTTGAGTCTTCAACATTTTCCTAAAAGAATTCCTCTCTCCACATTTTCAAATCTGGCCGACAAGGCCATTCCATAGCTTGACTCCTGCACATGTGAAAGTCATGGTATTTATATCTACATGTTTAGCCTTTGTTTTCAGCAATACAGCACCTGCAGAAGGCAGGGATTTTTGTGGTTGATAACGAGACATCATATCGTACCGTATAGAAATTGGTGACATAACATGATTGCTTTGTACTGAATTTGAAACGCAACTGGCATATGGAGTAATATGCTCCGCGTGCTTTAAGGTCACAATCTAAACAGTTGGAAATCCCGTCATTACAGCAAACTCACAAGTTAGCAGTTCATCAGCCAGGCTCTGTTTTACTTTTGTTTTTTGTAAATATCTGAAAACCTCTTACTTTCAGGAAGCTTTTTATAATTTGTGATGAAATGCGTGGGTTGTTACTGATGAATGTTACAAGGGGGTGCTGGCCCAACCAAGAAGAGAATGATGTGGCTACGGTTCAGTCAAAACATAGAATTTCATTTCTGCAAATCGGCGCTTAAGGAAATAAGATAGCGCTCTTTCCAGCTACTCTGGCAAAATAAGCGCTCAAAATTTAGGAAGTTGGTTGGCTGGGCTGAGAACTTTTCATGCTTTTATGTAACTTGCATTAAAAAAATATTTTAAATTAATAAACTGATACATCTTCCTCATCTGCTATGACAAAATTTACGACATGTTGTGACCCAACAATGAAGGACTATGGCCATCCAACTACAGGTTCAGAAACATCGATGCACAATCTTCACAACACCAAAACAAGTGGGGAAGAGACTGTATACGCCAGCCTTAGAAACAAAGAAGTTTATTCAATATAGTTATATGTTTGAACATATCACATATATGAATACAAAGTCTGTTCCTCTGTTGTTGAACCCAACACGGTCCGTGTTTCGGCTTCTAATGCAAGCCTTCCTAAGGGGTGATAGTGTCAATCAGATCATGCCCAATTTCAAATCATACGAAAACAAACGAAGAGCTCATTACAAAAGAAAAGCATTAATATTTGGGGGTAAGCCTCTACCACGCAGAATGTCTAATTGGCCTTGGGTTGGTTTCCTTTTTCTCGTGGATTGTATGAGCTTCACAAGAACCAGCACAGCATTGCCAGGTCCACTTCTTGCAAAGAAAAGCAGAGGCATTGCTTCTCAATCGGCACTGGTAACAAGCTTCAGACTGTGGGAGCTGTTCCTCTAGGGCACTGTTGATGTGTGCAGGGCTGCAGACAGGGCAATTATATTCATCTGCTGCTGACAGTGTGCGCAAAGCCATGTGAGGTATTTTATTTATACTATGCCAGTTAGACAGCACAGAAAGGGTGGTAGAGATGGCGGAGATAGAGCCTGTGTCTGAATTCAAGAGGGCCTGGGATAGGCATGTGGGATCTTTCGGGGAGAGAAGGAGATGATGGTTACTACGGATGGACAGACTGGATGAGCCATTTGGCCTTTATCTGCCATCATGTTTCTCTAACCATAAAGCTCTATGACCTCACAATGCAGATGTAAAGAGCTTTAGCCAATAGGAAGAGGAGATGCAAATGTTAAGAGGAGGAAATAGTGGATGCTGCTTTCATGTTTCTCTAACCATAAAGCTCTATGACCTCACAATGCAGGTGTAAAGAGCCTTAGCCAATAGGAAGAGGAGATGCAAATGTTAAGAGCCTTAGCCAATAGGGAGAGGAGGATAGTGGATGCTGCGGATGGGCCATTTGGCCTTTATCTGCCATCATGTTTCTATGTTTCTAATATTAGCGCGTAGTGACAAGCTCTCTGATCAGCTATTTTGTGCGACACAGCCAGCGCCAATATTCATTGGCCGACTGGCTACGCTGAGCGGCCAGATGGAGCCACTATTTATGCGAGTCTATCTTTAGTTGCTCTGGTTTAATCGTCTACGTCAAAAGCAGCTTACAAAAACCCAAAGAAACAGAAATTCAATGCCGGTTGCTGGATATGACATGGCACTGAATTTCCGGGTTCACCGCTGACCGCTGGAGATGGTCGGTCGGCCTCAGAATGTTCACGGGGTTGGACGTGGAATTGTTCTATTTATACAACATTGCCAGCATGTACAGTGCCGACATGGTGTGCAAAACCATAAAAGGACCCGGTGCACTCTCTCAACGTCATATAATACATGCAGACATCATACAGCCCAAACAAATATCGTAGCAACAGCTGATACTGGCCAACACCCATCATCGGTGCCCAGAATAAATGCTAAGCGCTAAGCATCCCATCATTCGCTATATTTCATTCCATTTCTCATGTACACATTGTCATCCATATGGATATAACACACATAACATCTCAAACAAGGCCCTGTAAGTATAATAACTCTCCATATAGCCCCAAGCATGTGATAAATGTGGTATACATATAGTAAGACCTTGTCAGCTCTGTATACATTCTATTTCTTATTTAATGTAGTCATTATAAACCACCTTTTTCACCTTTAAATGGTGTAGAAAGAGTGGAAAAGCAGCATGTCGGCATTCAAAGGGGGATCGTTTTCCACCCGAAAAGCCCGTTCTGAATTTGACACTCGCAAAGACCCCCCTCCCGAAGGCCAAATAAGCATATACCAGTCAGACACATCTGCACCAAGACACAGACATGTAAATGTGGACACACACATGTACAAATACACATACATATGTAGAAACACATGCACAATCACAGATGCACATGCATGTAGAAACACAAGTATGCACAAATGTAAAACACGTGCATACAGATGCAGACACAAACATACATGTACAAGTCCATGTAAACATAGATGCACATATATGAAGAAATATGCATGTATATAGATGCACATGCAAGCACAAACATATACATGCACACCAGATTGTTGTTCAATGTAAGTGTGAGAGCTTCAGAAAGGTTTTTTCAAGATGGTTTTCTATACCATAAATCAACCATCCTACATATGTTCACATATATATAGTATCATGTACTATGTTTATAGAAAATCCTACTTATTTGCACCCGTATCGTATTCTATGTTCATCTTAGATTCTAGTTATCGGTACTTTGTTTATCTTATCCTCAGCCGTTCTGGGTATCTCTACTGTGTTCACCCCATCGTGTTCCTAGTGGGGACCAGCCCGCTCTCTCCTCTATGTTGCACTATTAGTTAAAGGAGTCTGTGAAGAGGATGGTTTTCATCCCTCTCTTGAACTTTACGGTGTCCTTTTCTAGTTTTAATTCCACCAGATGCACAAACACACTCGTATACAAATGCACATATATGTACAAACACACACATGTAGGTGGACATTCATCCAAGCATGCACAAACACACATAGTACTGGAATCAAATGGGCTTTCCATAAGCAACATTCCTTATTTGATGAACGATAAGATATTTTATCCTTGAAGAGAAGGGAAAACGAAGGCTCCCTTTTCCTCTGCTCACGTGGCACAGGCCAGGCAAGGTGGAATGGGAAAGATCACCAAGATTGTATGACAGAGGAGATAGTCAGCTGGTGTCGGTTCCTCCATCCAAATCAGATTCAGGAAATTCCTGAACAAGCAAATGTTCCCCAATTCTTATCAAATCACATATTATTAGTATGAGCTTTGCTTCATGTTTGGACTCTCCATCAAGCCTAGATACCATGTACAGGAGGGGGCATCCATTACATGATAATTACACATTTATCTGACAGAGGGAGAACCGTGCCTGTCTGCGTCTTTTCTGGAAACCCATTCCGAACGGAGGGACAGCTTTCTAGCGGTGGAAGTGAAAAACGCAAGCTCCGGACGTACAACGCGTTCCCCAAATGAGCTGGAGATCTCTAAAAAACACTGACTTCATGCCTCCGGCCTGTGGGTTCATATTCTCGGTAGCAGAGGGAGACACAATTAATTCCCAGCCAGCAGCTCGATATAAAATCCACTTAAGAGTAACTTGAAATGTGGTTTCCAAAATGTAACCCACCAGCGAGGAAGATTAGAAAAAAGGCTGATTTATTTCCACCCCATGCCTGGAGAAGGGTACCTAGTCTGAACATGAATAGACATGCATGTATGATATAATACACACAGGCATGAAGGGGTCTGACATTTTAAGGGTGCAAATTTTTAGAGAACCTCACTGAGGCATTCTGCTCTCCCCAGGAACACAGGATAAAGGGGGGGGGGGGGATACAGTATCAATTTATTCCTTTCCCAAACTCCTCCACCCTTCTGGTCCATGTGGCCTAGACAGAACTGGTAGGTCAGCATCGTTAGCTATATGTTACATTGGTACCACGCAAACATCTCAGACTGGCAGTGAATCCTGTACTAGAGCAACATTAAGTTGGCAAGGGGTGAAGGGATAGATTTAGGGGGGGGGGGGAGAGCCAGTGGAGCTAGAAGAGGGGCATTTGTACAGTGGGAAGAAAAAGGCCAGTATTAGACAGAGGCATCTGTGTTCACGCGTGTGCCAATTACTGACTTGTGAGCATATGTGTACATAAGAACATAAGAATAGCCTTACTGGGTCAAGCCCAGTAACCCGTTCTCACGGTGGGCAATCCAGGTCCCTAGTACCTGGCCAAAACCCAAGGAGTAGCAACATTCCATGCAAGCAGAGGCTTCCCCCATGTCTCTTAACATGTGCACAGAACCAGTTGCATCGTCACCACAAGTGTGTCGGAAGCACTGCAATGGATCACCCTTGGGCCATGCCGAGAACGAGCAAACAAGAATAGGCACAAAAGCCGGAAACCAGAGCAAACAGCACGGAAGCTGCCTGTCGATCTTAAGAGTTTCTAGAATTACTGCTCTCAAAATGTGGAGAGAATGCGCCTCACCTGCGCAGTCTGGGCACCTGTAACATATTCCCTCTGTGCGATGCGATCAAATCCAGGCTCTGTTAATATATTATGTGGAATCGCACCCAACCCACAAAAGTCCACCCCAAATCGAATACAGGCAAGACAGCCCAGCTCCAAACAGCTATAATGGAGACTGTGGACAGGTTACAATAAACTCTAGAAACTGCACACTGGAAAACGCTTTGTCTGCATCTGAAGAAATCCAGATAAAAGGCTCCATCTCATCCCCTCCCTCCACCCCCAGAAAAAAATTTTTTTCCCTCTAATCTAGATATGACTTAAAGTCTCAAAAATTCTAGAAAAGTCCTGGGAGATGAGAAGGGTGGAATCCTTAACCTATGGTCCCCATAAAACACTGAAAATGATTCTTTCAATAAGCTAATTACTGCTCCGTGTTTATTTTTCATGTGCAGGGACCTTTAAATAAAATACACAGTTCCATGATTTCCTTTCTAAAGTTTTTTTTGGGTTTTTTTAGGGAAAATTTTAGGCCGACATCAAGTCCTGAATAGCAGCATGGCTTTCTGAACGTAATAATCGCAAAGTCTTCAGACAGAAATGGCCATGGTTATCTTTATTTGATATTCTGCCTTTCCTCCGCAGATATCAAAGTGGTTTACGCTGCATTGGCTAGGGAGCAGATACTCTGAGTATTTTCCTTCTGTCCCTGCGGGCTCTCAATGTATGTGGCAGTTTTAAAACATTTTATTTTCTCCAAATGCAGTTAACCTAAGTCTTGACATATCAGCCAAAATTTTATGGGGGAGGGCGAAGAACCACACCATGAAAAATCTCTGGGTCGCAGCGTGGAGGAGAGAGAGAACTCCCTTCCAATTTCATACTTTTTGGAAATGTAGTGGCTCCTGCAAGGGGAAATCATTTCGGAGCTCACGCCTCGCTTTCACCAGTGAGCGTGCAAGCGTGTGAACACACGACCATGCACTAGGCATAAAACACTGTGATTTGGTGGAGAAGGGATGAAGCAGGTCTTTCCTTCTGTGACCCGTGCAGGTGAAAGCACCCTCAAGACACGAAGGCGTTAACTGGCCTTTTCTCAACTGCAATTTTCTGCTTTAGGAAGGGATCCCCTACAACCCCTGCCCCCCTCCCAACCCCCGCACACACAGTTGCTCGAGCTCTGTAAATTTGGGGGTAGCTTCTAATTGATGAGGGGTTTATGGGCAACCTTGTTAAATAATTTTATGAAAAATCAGGGGCTTTCTCCAAGTGTATGGGGAGAAGAAGTTGTAGGGGATCCCTTCCTAAAGCAGAAAATCCCCCCCCCCCCACCCCCAGTATGCAGGGATTATTTCCTATGGCTAGAGAGATTAACCCGGGCCAATGAATTCATGGTGTTGTATGGTTCAATGTGTGTGTATGTGTGTGTGAGGGGGGGGGCTGGGAGAGTGGCAACAGCTTCTCAGAGCCCCCATATGCACCCCCCACAAGTTCTCACGTTCCAAGAAATCCTGAAGAATTATATGAAAGAAAATATATTTCTCTCCCAACATATTCCCCCCCCAAAAAAAAATAAAATAAAGAAATCCTATCTGAGAAATTGGAGTGAAACGGAGCAGGAAGAGACTGAAGGGTCAATGGCAGGAAACTTTAACCTGCTCGCCACCCCCCACACACACACACATCCCACACCATACACAAAATCCTAGATTTGACCCATCATATTTAAAATCTCTACCAAAAAGGTGAAAAGATGGAGACAGAATGAGGTGCAGAGGTTCATTTGAGTCACGAGAGTCCCATTGCGGGACATTCATCTACATTTTCAGAGATTCTGATTCAGATCTACAGAGCAAATTCTACAACATTTTAACTCAAGAGTGTGTGAACCAGTTACTTTGCAATCACTGCTAGATACTTGTAATCTTTGTACCCACACAGAGAAATAGCATGCGTTCAAGTATTATTTTTAATTCACTAGCTTAAGGGAGCCCTTTGTATCCAAACAGGAAAAGAGAGGAGAGAGAAATATGGATTTTAACTGCTCTATAATTTCTAAAAAAAGAAAAAAAATTAATAATAATAATTATAAAGCCTTTTTCTCTGATCGAGTCGGAACAAACCGGCTACGATTTTTACTCTCCGTATTTCAGCCCTTTTTTTGTTCTCATTTCTAAAAGATTTTGGAAACCTGTCTTCCATTTCAGGCAACGATGCACCCAACCAAAGCATGCAAAAAATGTTTTTAAGGATTAACCCCCCACCCCTTTAAAAAAATAAAGCTAGCGATAACAGAAGGAACATTTGAAGAAGAAATTAAGGTTTTGAAATGGGAATAGACTTCTGCTAATTGTCATGTTCCTAAAAGAGCGTACTTATACTGGAAAGGGAAAAATTATTTCCGCAAGTGTTTAGGGGGGAAAGAGAAGATATCTCCTGTATGTCTTCTCAAAACCAAAAGGGGTTGAATCAGCACAAGTTACCTTGTGTTCAATATATCTGCACACGTCATTTTCTATGGGACCGCCATGTACCTACAATCTAGGAACATAGGAGACTTTTGGAGATCAGATGATTAAATATTTTAACACCAACAAAACAGATCTTAGAAGAGATCCGAGTTTCCTATCACATTATAAAACCATAAAATGATACTGCATTGCCACCCATCCATCTCTCCCTGTTTCTCGCCCCCATTCCTACTTTTCCCCATTAGACTCGTTGGAATACGTTAAGTTACGAAATCTGTCTTCTTTTTCTCATTTCTTCCTTCCAATGCTAGTCAAACTATGTATTAAGTTAGTCCAACAACAAATGTAGAATCTTGTTTTCTGTGTTTTTAAACTTGAGTCCACTTTAAAAGTAATAAATAGAAATTAAATGAACATGACTACCACACTATTCTCTCTTAAACCATAATTGAAAAAAATGTTCTTTTCTGAAGGTGGTTTCCTTTTGCGAAACATATGTCGTGAGAGAGAGAGACCAACCCTCAGATTTTAAACAATGCAATGCAAACTGTAAAATCTCTTCTGGGTTTATCATCACAGCTTCCAAAATCCTGCTCCCTCAATGCTTCCCTTTTTCAGCATTCTTAATTCTAATACCCCCCCCCCCCCTTTTTTTTGAGAACCAAAATTAAAAGCACACGGCACAAACAAATTTTCTTCTAGTCCCAGCTTCTCTTTTTCCTAATTCTTCCCTCTCTTGCTTATTCAAGAACAAAAAAATCTCCCAACAACTTAAAAAGTTGAGGCGAGAGCTTTTTTTTTCCTTTTTTTCTTTCTAAAGCCATGTGGCATGAAAACCAGAGGGAGAGGGAGAGAGAGAGAGAGAGAGAATTTGGAAAGATGCCATGGGTATGTAGGAAAAAACCTCCCAGCAGAAGCTGTGCTAAAGGGAAGGAGAGAGAGGGAAAGGGGAGGGAGCTGAAGGTGAAGGACAGGGACAAATACTGGGGTTCGGGGAGGTGGAAAAAGGGGCCCTACCTGGGTGAGGCAGTACGGGGAGTACATGGTGGTGATGTCAGGGTGCGGCAGGCACCTTCGCTGCTGCTCCTGCTGGTGCTGGAGTTGGTCTCGTCCTTCCCGCTGCACTGCAGTCCCGCCTCGCAACCCTGAAAGGGAAAGTTTAGGCTAAGTTTGCAACACAGTGTTAGGGGTTTGGCTCAGAAGGATTTTTTTTTTCTTTTCTTCTTCTTCTGACTTGAGAAAGTAACAGCCCCTTTCACAAAGGCAGGCACACTCACGGTGTACCATGAGAACAAACACACCAGGCACGCAGCCAGACACATGCACTGTAAGATAACCAACACATACATGACTGCACAAAACACACACCAGGCACGCAGCCAAACCACGCATACCATAAGACAAACGACACATGCAACGCTGCACAAACCACATATATACCACAACATATACACTGAACAAACAACACACGCAATGTTGCAAAAAACACACACACACAATACATACACCAAGTACTTAACCAACACAAGCACACAAACCACAACACACACTGCAGTACAACCCACACACGTGATGTATTATGACACAAAACCCATGGGAACAACATTTCTATACCACAACCAACACATGGTCCACGTATGCCATATATAAGCCAATATAGTGTAGATAACTTCCTAAAAGAGAAGTTCATAAGCCATTATTAAGAAATATTCTGCGTATTCCTACAATGAGAAGCATCAAATCTTTTCCTTGATGGGATGATAGTCAGCTTGATAGACACACACGCTACCTAATGGCCACTTGCACAACTGCATAACAATTAAATAGCGTGCCAATTAGCAATCACCATTGGCTTAACAAGCAATTATTAGCATGCATTGGCTTCAATTTACATCTATCTACATAAATATAGGCCCAGGATCTGTGCCAGAAATTTACATATGGGGTTACCAAAACGTGAGGGTCATGGGCCGATCTGGGGGTGGGGGCTCCTCAAAGTTATAGAATAAGGGATACCTGTGTTTAACCGAGGTGCCAGGTTCTGCTCCACATGCTTTTGCCTTAACTAACTTGAGGCAATCCTTCTAGAATGGCTCTTAGGTGTGTTTTTGGTGCCAGTATTTTAGGCACATGTATGGAATTCAGTCCTATACGACAACATATATATACTAAATAGAACAGGATAGTGGATTATTCACTCGCAGACATTGATAAAAAATGGTTATTACTGAGATCACTTATTCATAGCCAGAGCCGGGGATTAGAACTGAGGTACAGGGAGATAAAGTGACATAGAGGTTCAGTGACGGAGCCAGGGATTAGAACCGAGGCTGAGGGAAATAATGTGGATGACTCCAAGGTCACACACACAAAGCCAGAACTGCAGCACAGAGAGATAAAGTGACCTCCTTCCCCAAGAAGTTACACGGGGTCAGTGCCTGAACCGGGGATTAGAACTGAGGCACTGGGAGATAAAATTGGCTCACCCCGAGGTAATACATGCAGAGGGCCATTTCCGATATGACATCTAAGTCTGAGTTTGCACAACTTCTATCTTGGGTTTTTTTTTTAAATGAATGTCTTTGTGCTCAGTGTGTCGTATCTTTTTGAACCATTTTCAAAAAGAAACACGTACAAATGAAACGCACCCAAAACAAGCCCTCGGGATGTGGCAGAGGCCAACAGATTTAGCAGACTGGCCACATAAGACATCCTGGCACTGCAGTGAACTTCACTGGTACATATCTCACCATAACCCCATTATAGTGTTTGGTCCAACAGCCTTTATGCCTGCAGGTGTCTCCTAGATTTGGGAGGGCTCACATATTCCACTCTAGGTTGACTGCACTTCCCACTAGGCAACTGGAGGGACCTGCTTCCTGCTCTGACATGTGAAGCTCTCAGACCCTTGGCCCCACTCCCAGGTCCACCACCCCCTAAACCTGGTTGCTTGTCGGGAGGGTATCTGCGCATGCCGTCCCGACGTTGCTGGTACCTGGACAGCTTTTCAAAACCTGGACAACGTGCCGGGTTTTGAAAAGGAGGACATGTTTGGGGAAATCCTACTGTTTTGTTCACACCTTTAGGGGTGGGAGGGGGTTAGTGAATGCTGGGGCCAGTTTTTACAGGACTGTCTGGACGCCCGGAGGGATTTCCCAGCAGTTTGGGTTTTGGAAGGCCTCTGCGCATGCATGAATGTTGACGTGATGACATCAAACGCAAGCGCATAGGCTCTCCAGATGCGGCCCCGAGCTCAGGGAAGGAGTCATAAGGTTTGTGTGGGGGCAGGGCTGGGGCGGAGCTAGGTGTCCTGGTTTTTTTTTTTTTAACCCTATGCTGAGGGAGTGCGGTGGGAGTCATGTTTACGCCCTTCACTGGTCATATGGTCAGTTTGTGCACCTTTTGGTCATTAAAACAGGTCTAGCCCCAGATGTATTCTTAAATGTTCGATTACAGCAGAAAAACATCCAAACACTACGTCTGCCCTAGTCCCGCCCACACCACGCCCCCTTGAGATTTAGGTGAACTACTGATCAACAGCATAGATACCTGTCGAGAACGGTACACCGACAAATCTGCGCAGGACAATTGCGGCCTGTGAATGTGTTATAAGTGAATATCTTGAAGGCCCTGATATGTAAAGAGTTCTCATAATCCTGAGGTAAACCTTACCCTAACACTAGATAGCAAGTGAATGTTTTAAGTGTATGGAGCGGTTCCCCCCTCCTCAAAAAAAGAGCGTTGCTTTGTAACCCTAGACAAAATAGTATCCACCGTCGGGGCGCATTGGACGGGTCACCTCCCATTCCGTGTGTGCATTTGATGGGTCAGCGTCTAGAACTCAGGTTTGGCGAGAAAAATGTCCATCTGCCCCTTTTGGCCATTTTTCGGACTTTTCTCATTTTGGAAACGAGCCCCATAGAGTCAGCGCCACAGCCGGGAAGTAGAACCGAGGTACTCCACCATATCTAACGTTATGCCCCAAGATTTATAGAATAGTGCTTGGCAAGATACACACACAAATCTAATTTGTTGCAAATTCATTCCAAAACTTGATAGTGCCCAATCTGACACTAATGGCCTCATTACTTAATGAAATTGCAAGTGCAAATTTTCAGCAACTTATATGGCATTCAGGGGATTATGTTCCTATTCTTTCTCCTACGAGACAACTAAAAATCTGGGTTGATGGTCCATGAGGGCTTCATCACCCTGTCCACATCTTATCTATGTGAAATCTGAGGTGGCTCTTTGTTTCAATCTTTTTCCTTTTTTAAAAAATTTTAAAAGAAAAAAAAAAAACCCTGTCAAAATAAATATGAGGTGTGTGCTGGGGTGAAAAAGAATTTGAAAATGTGGGTGCTCTGGATCCAAAAGCGGCCAGCTTGTCTTTGTGCCTGGATTCCACAGAAGGAGTGTTAAAAATAAAATTTCCAACCGAAAAGGCCCAGCTCCACACACGTGCATCACGATGGTATAACCTCCTGACCCCAGGTGTTGAAGTGTATTCTTTACGGCGCTTGTAAGGTGGTCGATTCCTGTCTTGCCTCCAGAAGTGCGCACTTCCCATGCCAGCCAGCGACATGGAGCAGGGCCATGATCACACGCTTCCGGTGCCTGCTGAAATTCCTAACCTACACCAAAAGGAGAGGAAGAGGAGTTAAGACTTAAGGGGTCAAAATGCATCATGGGCCCCTCTGCACTTGTAAAAACCAGGCTCCCAGAAACCACCTGCAATCCAGAGAAGAAAACAATGCATAACGATCGGACAGCTCAAGAGTCTTTGCATCAGGCGCTTTCAAAGTCATCTGTCCAATGTTAGGCAATACCTCTGAAATAATTGAGCCTTCCCCAAGTTCCCCCAAGCTTTATTCTAAACTGTACAAAAATTGAAGCTCTGCGTTCATCTAACTGACTGAAAGGAACAGCAGGTAGATACAGGGACCCGTTCCCTAAGCTGCGCCAAAAAGCAGACAGCGCAGGGCTTTCCCTCCATACACCGAGACCACTTGTAGCGTAGCGCTAAAATGGCTCCTTTTCCATTTTCTTTATTAATGCCATGTGCTAAGTTCCCCATTAGGGCGTGAGTGCCTACTGAGACCTATTTTCTAGGCAATAAAAGGTTCACGCACTAACCACACGCCTCTCTCCACCACCACCCCCCAAGCACGCCCAATCCTGAAACTACCACGGGACGGCCGAGTGCGCCCCGCGGTAACGCATCCCACAGATATTACGCAGGGCACAGCATCAGTTAAAACCTTAAAACACGAGTGACAAAACCTCCTACAAGTAGCCAGTGCAATGGTGCCAAAGCAGCAGAGATATGGGACAGCCAAATGCCTGCCTGTCATCTTTGCACTCCCAGATGCCTTCTGTTATGTGCATAGATCGAAACGATCCTTCAGGGCTGCGTAGCGTAACGTAGACCGCAGGTAAGAGTTGGGGCAATCCAGGAGTTACAGATAGAACAAAAGTAAACACGTTTTCCACATTTAAAACAAGTCACATGGAATATATCACGATTTAGTCAACATTCGCCTGTAGGATAGGACGGTTTTCGCTGCCTTTCGAAAGAACTGCTGGAAACTTGAGTTGAGTTTTCATAACAGTGAGGCTATCTTTTGGGAGCCTTACCTCTTATGCATATAAGACCCATTTTCCACACAGCAAATACTATCTACGATTATCCCCATAATAGATAAAACTCTGTACTTACCTCAGTGCCCTGACTGAATTAAAATTAGAAGCTGGAGTCACAAAACCAGCAGGTGAATTGAAATCACATGTTCTAATTTCACAATGCATGGTTGTCTATGAGCCACTTAATTTGATAGGCAGAACAGAAATCCTTTTAAATTAAATATATTCAGACCCCAAACCTAGATCAAGTCTAGAATATAACATGACCCAATAATGGACAAATGTTTTTTCTTATTACAATGGTATCCTTCACAGCATCAGAATAGATATCCCTCTCCTCAGCAGAGGGGTTACATCTCCTTGGTCACGATTCACACCAATTGTTTTTTCCAGAAATGTTCCGATTTAAAAAAAAAAAAATCAGTTATATGAGGGGAAGGGGTTAACTTCTAACCAACCTCAGGATGAGGTAGAGAGCCGAGGTCTCTGCATCCACCACAACAGACCGGCCACAAAAGTCTGAAAGCCAAACCTTTAGCAGTTTGGAGGAGGCTGGGTTCACGGCGTTCCCAAAATGTTCCTTTATTTTTTTTTTTTTTTCTTTTCCAACCGACTTGAATGAAACTATGCATGGGGAGGAGGGACAGAGGCCTGGTGACTCAGAATCATGAAACAAATCTTGCATGGTTCAAAAAACCAAGGAAGCTTCAGTGATCGTAGCCGAAGGAGGAGGAAGAGGATGAAGCACCAGCATCCTCCCTCGATCGCCCATCACCTGTAAATTGCCCTTCCCTTTCCTGACCTGAGGAAGGTGGTTTAACTTCCAAAAACGAGTTAAAAGTGTCATATCAGTTCTTGAAAAAAAAAAAAGGCTCAGCTTATGTGCTTTTGAACATTGTTTAATGAATGACCTTTTTCCGTCTGCTAACTGTGCATTGTTTAAATATTTTGGGGAGGGGCTGTTTCATGGATGTGAAAGCATTAAGCAGCTGGCTTGTTTACATGAGCTCATGCCGTTTTAACGCTGTGTTAACACGAGAGCGCTTTGCGCTTCCTAATGGAAAACTGAGCACGGAGCCTGCAGAATTAGCGCGTTTTAAAGTCAGACTTTCCCGTGAAGTAAGCCCTTTAGCAGGTGCCGAGTCTGATTGATTTGTTTGGAGGAGGGGCCTGGCGTAGAAAGGGGTCTACTGGGTGCGTGGTCTTTATGCCCATCGCGGTCTTTATGCCCGTCCTCCTCTCCGCTCCCCCTCCTGGCGGGTGCACCCCGTCCCTTCTTTCACTTTTCCTGCACGAGCGGCATTACGCATCGGTGCCGCTCTCCGATGCCCCGCACCTAGGAACTGACATCACAGGGATGGACAATATATTGTGGGCAGCAAGTTCATGCTCTTCCTAGCACCTGGAAAACTGAAATGGTATGGAGGAAGGGAAGGAGTGGAGGGGCAGCACCACTTACCCCCTCACTATACCACTGCATGCATGCATCTCTTAAAACACTGATTATAAAGCCAGCAAACCCAAACAATGACGATCTGTTTTTCTTTACCTGAAATGAGCCAGCCCCATGGGGAAATTTCCGTCCTTTTATTCCCCCTTTCATATTTAGCAAAGTTAGCAGAGGGAGAGCGCACATTCCCTCCCTCATCCTTCTGCCCTTACCAACAATTCTCTATACCATGCCACATGGATAGAAAAAAAACATCCCCCCTCTCGCCACCCCAAAAACAGGCAGCAGTTTTTTTCCTCTTGGCCTCGTCCTCTGATCACACTTAACCCCAAAGGGCAGCTCAAAGCAATCTGCTGCCTGAGGTGAAAGATGAGGTGGCATAGGGCCCCCTGAAAACACTGATCAGAAAGGAGGGTGAGGAGGTCCCCCTCAAATCAACCCACCAAAAAGAATGCAATTTATATTCCTGAGCTCTACAAACAAAAACTCCCAACACTGGTTTTACACACCCAAAATTATTTGAGTTAAATTACGTTGCCCAGAATTCTAATATCAAAAAATACTGACCCCTTTTAAGGCTGTTTTACATTAACAGCGGGATATGTATTGGCCCACTCACCCTCTCACCAATAACCAAACCACACTCTGCTTATAGATAAATAGCAAACAATTAATTTAACACACTCACATAACAAAATAGTTTCCCGAGCTAAACCTTAAACCATAACCAATAATATTTGGACCCCGACCCTGCCATGTCAGCAAGGGTCTGGGGGGTGGCATGTCCCAACATGCCCCTTTAGCTAGAGACACCAGAACCCAGGCACAGCTCCTGCTGGCCCCCCGCTCATCTCCTGATGAGCTCCACCATACCGTAGCTCGGGATAACCGCCAACCCAAACTCGGTAACCTACCGAACCAGACAAAAAAGGGGTGGGAGGGTGGGCAGGAAAAGCCGCCTGGGAGGACCCAGGAAGACGCCGAGTCCTCCGAGGTCCCGGCTTTATAAGCTCCGCCAGGCCGTTTGCCCCGCGCCTCACCTATCAGGAGGCAGCCCCGCGGCAGGAAAAACTCTCCTACCGCCCTCCTAAACCTGCCCGCTTGTGCGGTGCGCTCATCTCCATGGGTGGCCCTCCATCCCCGCGTTAAAACCGCCCATCGAGACGAGGGTTCTCGGGCTCTCCTTTATGTTAGTCCAGCCACATGGGCCGAGCTTTTCGGTTCCCCCGATCTTTGTTCTTCACTATCTAAATTTTGTAGTTCCTCCCTGTCTCCTCTTGTTCCAGTTACTTACTGTCTATCCATTTATCTTCGTCTTATGTTATTTTGCCCTAGGTTTAGTTTTCCCCTTTTTGACGCTGTTTTGTACTATTTGATTTTTCTTTTAAATTTTGTAAAAGCCACTTTGGTATATCAAACTTTAATAAACTTGAAACTTCATTGTCAGTGTTAAATGCCTTCCTCGTGCAACAATGGCTGTAGAGCCGGGCTAGAGAATTTCCCCCAAGGCGGATGGTAGGTTCCATAGGGAGAGGTATGGCCAGTAGGAAAAAGGAGGTATTGATGCCTCTGTATAAGACTCGGGTGAGACCTCATTTAGAATATTGGGTACAATTCTGGAGACCTTCAAAAAGATATCACAAGAACGGAATCGATCCAGAGGAAGGCTACTAAAATGGTACGTGGTCTTTGTCATAAGGCGAATGGGGACAGACTTAAAGATCTCAATCTGTAGACTTTGGAGGAAAGGCGTTTAAATACCTACGTGGTGTAAATGCGCCTGAGTCAGTCTCTTATTTGAAAGGAAGCTCTGTGATGAGAGGGCATAGGATGAAGTGAAGAGGTGATAGGCTGAGGAGTAATCTATGGAAATACCTTTTTACAGAAAGGGTGGTAGATGCGTGGAACAGTCTCCCGGAAGAGGTGGTGGAGACAGAGACTGGGATAGGCATATGGGATCTCTTACAGAGAGAAATAGATAATGGTGCGGCCTCCAGAATTGTACACAATATTCTAAATGAGGTCTCACCAGAGTCTTATAAAGGGGCATCAATACCTCCTTTTTCCTACTGGCCATACCTCTCCCTATGCAACCCAGCATCCTTCTAGCTTTCGCCGTCACCTTTTCAACCTGTTTGGCCAAATTAAGATCATCACATACAATCACACCCAAGTCCCGCTCTTCTGCCGTGCACATAAGTTCTTCACCCCCTAAATTGTACCGTTCCTTCGTGTTTTTGCAGCCCAAATTCATGACCTTGCATTTCTTAGCATTAAATTTTAGCTGCCAAATTTCAGACCATTCTTCAAGCCTAAGGACTTCTCTTTTTGGAAATTATCCAAGCCTTTTTTAAACCCCACTAAGCTAACTGATTTTCACCATATTCTCTGGCAATAAATTCCAGGATTTAATTATATGTTGTGTGTTGAAATGTTCCTACAATCGTCGAACAGCGTTGGAACATTTAGCACTCCGAACCACGATAAGAAACCTCTTCCGCAGCTTAGTAAAAGAGGGCCAAAGATAGGCCTGCATTTCATGTGGTCCTGTTTATGGGGTTAGTGGAGGAGTAGCCTAGAGGTTTGGCTTGGGAACCAGGTGCAATCTCCACTGCCGTTCCTTGGAACTCTGGGTAAGTCACTTAACGCTCCTTTGCCCAGATAAAAATACTGTAAGTACCTGCGTATAATATCTCAACCATTTTGATTGTAAAACACAGAAAGACGGCATGTCAAACCTCATCCCCTTTCCTTATTCTAGTTGGTTAAGCATTTTATCCCCCCTCCCCTTACAACTTACTATACCAAAATATTTCAGTTGTGATCACCACACGGTCCTTCCACTGCCAGACACTTGTTTAAAGCCATCACTACTCTACATACAAATCATGAAAGACCGCTGGTGTTCAGCAGAAAGAAGGACCACCTCTGGCAGTGCTTGCCCCAAAGCCCGCTTTCAAGTAGGGCCAGACACTTTATGAAATAACGTAATTCCCTGCAAAAATTTACGCAAAACCCATACAGAAAATTTCTCACACTATAACAGCTCTAAAACCTAAGAAAGGCTGATCTAAATGTTACCCCGGATCCTAAAGTACCAATATACCCGATACCACTCCTACACTGGGCAACACATGCGAGCAGAATCCTTCACTCAAGGACAGACCCCTCACATGCTAGAAGACAAGGGACCACCAACAATACGCAGATATAAACTGAAATGGAGACCTGGAGAAGAGCAAGCGAACCCCCCCAAAAAGCCAGGCATTATACCCAGTGCGAATGCTGAAAAAAGAAACAGAAATGGGTTTTCTCATGTACGCTACAAAAAAAAATGTACATCTCAGTCTTTTAAAAGTATTAACTAAAAACATTTTTTTCCTTCTCTATCTTTGCTGTCGGCGCATTTCATTTTTCTAACTGGGCTGGTCCCAGTCTCTCTTCTCGAGGTTGGCTTTTCCATGTCATCTCTTGTCTCTCGTCTTCTTCACTTCCTCCTCCAGGTCTATCTGGCACTGATTTTTCATTTTATGTTGGGGGGGGAGGTTCACACTTTTCTACTCTCACTGTTTATCTCCCTTTTCCTTCCAACCCCGTCCCCATCCCCTCTCCAGTCTTCCAGGTCATTCACTATGTCTCAGTCTTTCTCCAGGTCACCTTTTCTTGCCCCTCATTTTACACCCTCACTCGTTCTCCCCACCCATACGTTAAACCACCCAAATATTCATTGTCCCTTCAAAATTCCCACCTCATCTCTTCTACCCATAATCCTCTGCTCTGCTCCCCAGTGATCACTAAGCCAAGTCATCTGCACTTTCCCCATCTTCTGAATCTGCCCCCTTAAATCATCTCTCCCCCCTTCATCCCATCCAATTTCTGCTCTGTTCTCCAACTTCCTCTTACCCAAACACCTAGTCCCAACTTCTGCTTCTCCCCCTCCCAACACTCACCCTAGCCCCATTAACCTTCTGCTTCTTGCTCCCCTCTCACCCTAGCCCCATCTATCTCCTGCTTTCCACTTTCTCTGGATCCACAATCATTCCCCCTGTGTCCCCCTATCCCTCCCCCCTTCATCTTATATGCACACCCCAGGGTCACCATCTCTCCTTTGCCCCATCCCCCATGGTACTTTGCCTCTCTCTGCACCTTCCCCCCACCCCCTGTCTCCTCTCATCATAAGTCCTCCTCCTTGCTCCCCTCCCCTATTAGCAGACCGCCAATGGCTTCAGTGAGGTAACTGTCACCTTTGGCCTGCCCTGGAAGTCTTCTGTATCCTAGGCGGGAACAGGAAGTGGCTGTCCAGGAGACTTCCAGGGCGAGCCAAAGGTGGCAGTTACCTCACTGAAGCCATTGGTGGTCTGTTAATGGGGGAACGGAGCGGTGCACTGGAAGGAAGGAGGGAGAGGGATATTGGCGGCCCCCATGGGGGTGTAGAAGAGAAGACAAAGGTGCCGTTTGCCCCCTCCCCAATCTACAACCATGTCCTTTAGTAAAAAGGGCCCCTTTATCTGTAAACCTCCTGAGGAGGGCAGGGATCCTCCAAACTGCAGCTTCTGTTTGCAGACCAGTCACGTCTGAAGAAAGGAGCAGAAAGGAGGCCAAGTCTTGAATCAATTCTGCTCTCCCACCTCACCCCCCTCCCCCTACATCTCTGAACCAGGACAGTCAGTCTCTCTGACAAACTACAAATCCCAGCATGCACTCACGAGCCAAACCAGGACAAGCTCAGTTGGCCCCCGGAGGCTTGCAGGTAACTGGCCATTTTGTCAGGATACACCAAGGAGTGGTAGATAAGATAGAAAGACTTATGTCTAGATCGAAACCACACTTTGGTGAAATCTTGTCTTAGCCCATACCCTAAGCCCAGATGTGCAAAAAATGTCCAAACATGGCCATTTTCAAACCATAAAAAATGTCTTTAAGACATTTTTGTGCTTAATTGTCTTTCTTTAAGGGCCATTTTCAAACAACAAAAAAAATCATCTAACAGGTAAAAATGCACAAAATCAAACCATTGGAATGTCTGGGAGCCAACAGTCTTACTAGGTTGGCCACACAGACATAAGTCCACCGTCATCCTGTCCAAAACACCCCCCCCCCCGCCCCAACAAGTCCCCGACAAAGCGTGGGGAAAAACCATCTTAAAAATTAGTTTCAAAAATGGCAAGTTGAATGTTTTTTTGCAAAAAAAAACCTAGCCATCTTCTACTTGATGCTGTTTTTCCATTATGAAAATGGAGTCTATAATGAATTATAACACGTAAATATGTTTGTATATAGATATACAGAAACCAAAGAAGACACAAACCACTTCTCCCATCTAGTTAGACGATCAAGCTCTCTACATACTATCACCCCACAAACCAGGAAAGCAACACTCATACCAGAACCTGTACTGTCAAGATTAGAACACCAGATATGGCCAATCTTCTCTCCATACCATATACGACACAAACCAAGATATCCATGTCATGAACCCTAATGAAATAATGTGAATCCTGGACATGACCAGACTCTTCCAAACTGTAAAATTGTATTAAACTCCTGGGTCATATTAGCGATCCATAAATATTTTAAAATTTATTTAAAAAGCTTATATCCCACTTAAACATAAGTGGGTTACAAAATTTATAAACATAAAAATTATAAAAAATTATAAAATAAAACAAATCCTTATAAAACTTTCAAACAAAATAATTCATTCAAAAATACCTCAATAAAAAGGGATGTTTTCAAATTTTTTGGGTTAAATCTGTATAGTATTGATCATTTTCACGTGTCCTACCAAGTTATTCCACAAAATTACTCCTGCCACAGAAATGGCTGTAGACCTAGAAGTAGGACAGACGCATTGTATCTCTGATCTTATATAATGTAATGTAGGTAGAGATAGATATAGATATATAATTATAGTATCTAAATATGTGTCTATCTATAGATGTAGGTATAAGTATATGTTTATATCGAGATCGAGATCTACACAGATATGTATATAGGTAAAATTAATTATAGCATGTAAATATGAGTATGTGTATAGATATAATAGGCATTTACTGTACTGATGCTATAATTCACTTTATTTATCAACGCTTTTCCATATACGTACAGTATATCTCTTTTTTTTTTTACCACCAAACATCACAGAAAATAGAGAAACATGCCAGTAGGTGAGACGGACATGCTTTTATCTCCCCCTGTCCTACCTCCCCAGGAAACAAACCCCTCTGAATCCAGATCTGCATACTATGTGCACAGAGGTTTAATAAACTTCAAATCCTGACCAGGCCTCTGTAAAGGACAAAAAAAAATCAGAATTAAAAAGAGGGATTTTTGGGGGGTGGACAGCAGGGAAGGGACTGGTTATTAATTTGGCATTTTCAACCGCAAACACACCCGTTAAAAAACAAACATTGAGGGGGAAATGATCAATATGGGCTTTCGTTAAGATGTTATTTTACTGGTAATCCCAGTTATTAGTAACTAGGTATTACTGCAAATGTCAGTTGATATTGTGATGTCATAATGCCTCATTCCACCAATAAAAGCCAGCCACCCTCATCAGTGATGTCACAGTGGTTCATTGTCCTGTACTTAGATCTGGAGACCTTTTTCCCTTCTATGTCATAAGATGGGTTCCTTCAAGGTTTTAGCTCTCCCCAACCAGACATTATCAATTCAAAGACCTCTTTAAAAGACTCTATAACAATTTGGGTCCCTTCTGAAGCGAATGATTATACATTGAAAACTGTCCAGTTAATATTTTAGCAGCTAGACAAATCTTAGTAGGAATACTTCCAAGCCTTCCTTAACAGGCAGAGATGTTTCTATATATGAAAAGAACAAAAAATGATGGTTTTCTTTTGGCTGACAGAGGCCAAAATCTAACATTACAGAAAGTATGTTTGAAGTTAAAAATTTTTTAAAAACCCCTTTCCATCCCAGCTGCAAATCAAGATAGAAAACAGCTGTTTATGTTATCCCTTCATTACCCCCCTTCCCCCAACAAAATATCCACATTTATGTTTTAAATTATGTATTAATTGATCAAAAAATCCTTCTAGCCTGGAAAAGAAAATTGGCCACCCAAACTTGTTATGCCAGGCTTTAATGACAAGGGTCCAGGGCCTGTGCGGAGACCTCCAGACCGAAGGAGAGAGATCATTTGTTCAGCAGTAATTTGGGGCATCCCAGCGGGGTCTCTTACCTCCCAATCAGGCCCTCAGCCACCAGTAAGAGATGTATGGAAATATGTCTGCATGGAATCAATCACTCCTACTCATATAATATGCATTCATATGTGATAACAAATTCTGTCCGTCCACAGGTCCGACAGGTGGACGGTGAAATGACATCAGAAAAGTGAAAACTATCTCACCCCCACCCTCGACAAAAATCTAATCAGGTTTTGTCTAAATGTATCTGCTGACTTCTTCCTGTGCATTAGACGCAGAACCCTGGGCTTTGGGCATTTCTTCCCGCTAATGGGTTGGTGGTCCCTACACCGAAGAGCCTCCCTCTGCTCGGCTGCAAAAGTCACTTTGCCCAAAAGGGAAGAAAGTGAATCATTGAGCCAGAATGATACAAAGGTCAAAGTCTTCGAATCGAATCCAATACCACACTCGCTCCCCCGACCGAGTCCATCCGCCGAGAAATTCACAGCAAGGTCAGCCAGTGCTTTGCTGCCTCTGGCCGTGTCCCCCCCCCTATGAATTTCCAATGCCGGATTGTATACTAATAAACGGGCTTTTTGCACTCGGGGGGGGGGGGGGGGGGAAAACACACGTCTTAAGACTTGCCTGCAAAGTCCATGCAAGGAGTCGTCTCCCTCCCTTTTTTTAAGTCCGAAAGTGCACAAAGAGCCCTTGTTCCAGGTCCAAAGATTGATTCCCACAGCACGTACCGTTGGTGTTTCAGGGAAGGCTGCCAAAGCTCCGGCTCCGGGGGTTTTGCTCGCTCTCTCCAAAGCCCCCCAAATGAGGCAAGAAAGCCCAGCCGAGGCTGCAAAACAATGTCAAGGCGGAAGGCTGCAGCACTCCTCCCCCTCCCAAGTCGCCCGAGCCCCCTTTTCACTCCAGCGCCTCGTCCAAATGGCGAGGAAGTGGGCCCGGGGCTTCTGCCACTCTTTCTGCAGGAGCCCAGCCGCCCCCTCCCCCCTTTTCCCTGGCAGCTGGCACCGAGGAACTGGGAAGGCTGGCAGCACAAGGGGGGAGGGTAGAAGGTGGGCACAGAGGAGGGAAGGGAAGGGAAGGGCTCTTCTCCGGGTCTCTTTGGGGGGCAGCAGGAGAATCTTGGCTAGCGAGAGGATTTTTTTTGGGGGGGAGGGGGTAGAAAGCTCCCAGGCTGAGCCCGTGAGAGAATTATTAATAAGACCTCTTCCACTCTGCTGACACCCCCCCGGGAGAGAGAGAAGACAGCCAGAGCCCAGATTTAAGAGAGATAAAAGGCTCCGGCTCGGGGGAAGACCAGGGTCTGGCTGCTGAAACTGGGGTGCTGGAGGTGGGTATGAGGGAGAGAAAGGGGGGGGAGGGACGGGCTGGGGATACTGGGGAAGGTGGAGGCGCCAAGGAGCAAAGGGAGAGAAGTGAAAGTTAGAAGAAAAAGGGCCGCCGGAGAGAAAGTTTGCAAAAGTGAAAGTGAAGGGTCGGAGTCCGGGAGAAAGACATCTTGGGTTTAAAAAGGAAAGAGAGCGAGCGGGGATTGTGAAACCGCTAAATCCTTCCGAGGTATTGGTTTTGGTTATTAAGAAAAATAACAAGAGAGAAATCGATTCTGTATTTCTGGGGTGCGGCGGGAAAAAGGGAACCAAGAAGGAAGGGCGAGATAAAAAAAAAAGGGAAACAAAAGTGAGAAGGCGAGAGGGGGCAAGGAGAGACTGAAGGAATATGAAATCAATTGAATTAGCAAGTAGAAACAGAAAAAATAAACGTTAAAGAAATGTGAGAAAAGGTAGAAGAAAAAGAATGCAAAATAGGACGAGATGAGAAGAAAAAAAAAAAAAAGGCCAAAGGACGGTGGGTGGAAAAAACCCGCAAATTCCCGCAGGGGAGAAGGAAGCAGAGAGGAAAAGAAACTGCTTTGCGGACAAAACATACTTTAAAGCAAAAACGAGTCGGCCTCAGGATTTTCCTGCAGGTGAAAAGTGAGGGGGGGGGGCAATGGACATTAGGACAGGTGTCCCTGCTAAATTGCACGTCCAAGTGTGTCTGTATGTTTGGGGGGTTCAGTGTGTTCCCCTATCCCCAAAGCTTAGCAGATTCAAAGAGACAGAAAGTCTGACCCCTTTTCTGGGCTGCCTTTATGGGGTCAAACCCCAAAGCAAATCCCCTGCTTTCAAAATGACATCATTCAGGAAGTGACCAGTAAGAGCAAAATGGGGTTTAGCTAAGAATAAAGCAAAGCTTTTGCGAAGGGAGGTTTCAAAAGTCATGCCAAATAGTGAAACAATTGCAAAGTATTTTGAAACTATGTAATAGGTTCCGTTTTGGGGTTGTTGTTTTTTTACACCAAGTATATTTCTTTGGATTGGGTTGCTGGCAAAATGGGGAGGGGGTGACTGATTTTATTAATAATAATAACAACTTTATTTATATATATGGCAATACCATAAACAGTTCAGAGTGGTTTACCGAGGAAGAGACTGTATCCAGCCGATATTACAGAAAACTTTGGAGATTATTAAGGTTAATCAAGTTTGGGAGTGTCTTAGAGATACATCAGGCAGGAGTGGGGTCAGAGAAATTGATCACAGAGATAAGTGTTAATAGGAAAGGGCATTTGAAATAAAGTTGGTTAAGCATTTGCCCCATTTGCCTGCCTGTCAAGGAATCTCTTCAGCAGGCCATTCACCCCTTTTGTGCTGACCTAAGTGCAGAGAGCGAGTTACTTACCTGTAACTGCAGTTCTCTGAGGACAGCAGGTTCAATCAAGTACAGTAGGGTGTGCTGCTCCCCTTAAATTCAGAGTCCCCACCTTCCCCAGAGCAGAAAGAAGGGAAACACCTGGAACTCATTTGTTAACCCCCATTTTGGGTGATACAGAAAGACCGAGCGATGCAGAGACCTGGCTTTAGAGCGACATGTTCTCTTTTAGGGGCCCAAGAAAATCAGTTGCCTTTGGGAAGGAATTTGTGCTCTGCAAAGTGAACCCCCAGGGCCAGCTCAGGAGGGAAGGGGAGGATATGGCTTAAGGAAAAGACATTTTCTCAGTCCAAAAATGAAGACCTTGGAAATTGTACAGATTTACCTTAGCAAGAGGAAACTTCCCGGAATCAAACCCTAGTGACATTTTCCTAATTCCCAACCAACCAACTTCCTAAATTCTGGAGCTGAAACTAGCTGATTCTCTCCTTGGTTGGGCTGAGAACGTTTCCCCCCTACATGATCTGGGGGTTTTCCAAGCTAAAATTCCCAAAAAGGCAACTTTTTTTTCTACAGTCTATTTTTCTGAAGGGGGGCCCAAACTGGTCCTGAAATTCACTTTTACGTCCATCGGAGATTTTGATTCTTCATGAAGCATTGGGTCATGTTTACCTTTCTTGAACCTGTTTGCATTTCTAATTAAATTGCCAAAGGACACTTTAATGAAAGCTGCCATTAAGGGTTGGGACAGATAACATTACTTAATAGCAGCTCCCAGCCAAATGTTTCTCCTCTTTTTTCACTAGCTCTAGACAAATAAATAAAGGCGTTTACTCCTGGGCAAAACAAATGTTTTAAAAGTGAATTTCATTTTTTCCCACGAAAGCTACAAGTGGGAGATGCTGACTCTTCATTTCTAACCTACCTTTGCTAGTTGTAAATTTGAATAAAGTTGGAGAAGAGAAAAGAATCTCTGACTTTTTATTTTTATTTTTTTTTAAATAAATTTAAGTATGAATAAAATCAGGGGAAAGTAGATGCAGGAATTATGTTCCCGTTATTTGCCATGAAATATGTTTGCTGTCATTGGATCTAGCAATTTGGGATTTCTTCTGGGCTTAAAATGTTTGTGATAAAACTGAGAAGGGAAACCCCCCCCTCCCCCCAAGATATATTTAAGAAAAGGCAATTTAAATTCCAAGACGGAACAATCCCGTCTTCTGCTTCCCCAAAGGGAAAAAAATCTCTTTCTTATGTTGATTTAAACAAAAAATTATAGGAGGAACTGCTGGAAAGTTCTCAGCCCAACCAAGAAGAGAAGGACGTGGAGCCATGAAAGCTACAAGTTATTCCACACTTGTCTTGACACTTTTCGTTTCAATGATACGAAATAAAACGAAAAGTGTCAAGAAAAGTGCGGAATAACATGTCATGGCTCCACATCCTTCTCTAATTCCCTAATTGAAAATCTACTGGAAAGAAAGTTTATAAGGCACCAACTTTCACAGGAATTATTAACGATTAATATATAGAGAATATTTGTCGGTTTCTGCTTTGATCTCCAAATGTTCGTTTTTCTTTTATTTAAATAACAAAAAAATAATAACCTTCCAAACCTGGAAATAATACTGTGCACTCAAATGAATTTCTGAGGCAAGTCAACCAAAGTATTTTAGCTCCTGCTTTTCAGACCAAAGTTCCCCCCCCCCCCCCCCCCCCCCCGCTTTGTAGCTGTCAGGTAATTACTGACTTGACTTTTCAGGATACAGTATTGAAATAGGTCTTGGCCGGTCTCTCCTTTGCATATATAATTTCTTTATTTCTCAACGAAACTCACTCCCCCCCCCAAATGTACGCAAATGTCTTTTGGATTTCTCTACCAGGAACCTGTCCTCCTATTCCGGGGAAAAAAATACACACAACTGCACAACTAAAAGATAAAATTTGAAGAGATCCAAAAAAAGATGCAATCGGTGAAGTTTTGGGTTGAATTTTCTGCCCCCCAATAAACTTTGGATTTTAAAGTGACAATAACAGAGCAAAATCATTGCAGCTTTTCTCTTTAAAGAAGTGATCCAGTTGCTTAAAACCGAACTAAATAGAAAAGAAATAGGCTAGACTGTCATTCGCTTGGTAGAAATACCGTCCTTTGGCCCTTATTTTAAGAGCAGATACTTTAAAATTATCATAAACATCCCACCTTCGTTTTCACCCGGTAGAAGAAAACTTGATGGCATTGATTAGTCTAAAGAGGGCATTTCAAGGTCACAAAATGTCTTTGAACCCCAAGCTTCAATGTTTCCATTCATACTACCCCACTTTGGGGAATCTGCAGGGTCAGAAGGGGGGGGTATATTTTTGGGGTTTCTCCCCATTTATAGTCCAATATAATTTTTCCCCCCATAATGTATCCCACTACGGTTAATGAGAAATAAAAGATGCTATTTGAATTCCCACAATATTCAAACGCCCTAAAAGTCAATAAAAGGAAAACAAAACACATAAGAACCTAAGACTAGCCTTCCTGGGTCAGACCAATGGTCCATCAAGCCCAGTAGCCCGTTCTCACGGTGGCCAATCCAGGTCCCTAGTACCTGGCCAAAACCCAAGGAGTAGCAACATTCCATGCAAGCAGAGGCTTCCCCCGTGTCTCTCTCAATAACAGACTATGGACTTTTGGATCAACAGTTTGAATCCCCCATCCGTTCAATTAGTGGGTGACAAGTCTGAACAACTCATTTCATCTCCTCCTAATTTCACAAAAATAGGGCTTGGGTTTTGACCCTCTTACCCTGTTTCTCTTCTCCCTTCGTGGTTGGGGTGGAGGAGGTACGAGAATATCAAAAGCAGAAGGCAAAGTTGCTGGTCCCTCCGTTTCTCCTGATTAAATATTATCATTATTATTATTAAGGAAAACCTTGCACGGCCAACGTTAAATGGAAAAAGTTTAATTTATTTGTGGATGGGTTAAGAAAACAGGCCTGGTTTATAATAGGCCTTGGAGAAAATTTCTTGCAAGCTGCTACGGTTTGTTGGGGTTTTTTTTTTTTATATCTTAAACATATAAACCATATCCCTGGGCTAGAAATGTAGCACGGAAAGCTGCTGACAGACAGATTCGGTAGATTAAAACCCAGCTATATGGCGTGGGGGTGTATTAGGGACGTATTAAAACCACACCTGGGTACGGAGAAGAGACAGGCACAGCAGGAGAGAACTAGATATTCTGTGCTATGAAAATAAACAGAGGGAGGAAAGAGAAGGAAAAAGGGCAAAAGTGGAAGAGAGAGGAGGTGGGGGCAGGGCGGAGAGAGAGAGAGGAGGGAAGAAGGAGGGATGAACTGAGATGGAGCCAAGTGCAAATAGGACATAGACAGAAGGAAAGAAGGCAGAAAGAGAGAGAGAGAGCCTTCTTCAATGGCATCTGCCTCTAGGTTCTCTCCCCTCTCCACTGCCTTCCACTAGGGGTCAGCAGCTGATGGCATGTGGATCTGCCCTTGGGCACCAGTTGCACTGTGCCCAAGTCATGACATGCTCCCAAATAGCTGGCACCATCCACTGAACATGTGCTGAACCCATTCTCTCCTCTCCCCAATCCCTCGCCTCCCACTCCTCTATCACTTGCTGGAGCCAGGTGCTACAGGGTGTCTTTGTGCCCTTGGAAATCCAAAAAGCCAAGAGCAGAGACAGAGGGGCTTCAATGCCCTGTGCATTAAGGCATGCCACTCTCTCTTTTTCCCTCCCTCCTTGTTATCTTGCACCAGCGCATCCTGCAACAATTCCGCAGTGCAAACACCAGACCACCTCGGCTGTCAATTTTTGGATGGACATCCAGATTTCATGACCTTCCAGAGCAGAGTTTATGTAGAACATCAGAAAAGAATTTGGAGGGAAAACATCTCTCTTGGCCCCTTATATGTACTGGTAGCTATTTTCACCCCCAACAACCTCGTGCTTGGAAAACATCCCCCTTTGAAGCCCTAAAATTATAGTTTTTATGACAAACTATCCTACCCTATCTCAAGAGGATAAGTTATTGTGGATAGATGGGGAGGGGATGGGTTGCATGATATCTGGGATGCTGGCAGAGTTGTTCTGGTGTGTGAGTGGGATCCCAGTGAGGAAACCACAAGGCAAATGAAGCACATTGGGCCAGTCTCATCCAGCAGCAGCTGGAGATGGCCCAGTAGCCTTCCAGTCATGACCATGTGCCCCTGGGTACCTTTTGGTGGTTCTCAATGGTTTTCCTGTTTTAATTGATTTAATTGTGTTTTGTAAGCTGCATTGATCTGTTGTAAATTGTAGGATACCAAATTTTAATAAGCATAAAACATTTTGTCAATTCTCAGCGGGGTCATCTACACAGAGATCATTTCACAGCTCTCAACAGAGGTTTGGAAGCTCCAGGCCAGCTCAACGCTCGGGTTCCCACCCATCAGCAGCCTCCAAGAAGTCCCAATGATGGCAGGCCCATCACTGAACTCCCGCAGATAGGAGGGAGGTCATCGGCATACTGGGAGGCCTGGGCGAGGATTTGCTCGGACCACTAGGTACTTGACATCATACAAGAGGGCTATAAGCTCAAATTCTTCTGTCCTCTACTAGACTTGTTTGTGGACACTCCGGCCAAAAGGCCTGAGAAAGCGGTCAAGGTCCAAGCAACAGTGAAATGGCTCATGGATATTCAAGCCATAGAACCCATACTGACCGAGGAGTCAGGCTTGGGCAGAAACTCTATATACTTTATCATGCAGAAGACTTAGACGACTGAAGGCCAATCCTAGATCTGAAGTCGGTCAATGGAGCACTGAAAGCACAATTCTGAATGCAATTGTTTGTTCAGTCATTGCTTCAGTGGCGCCGGGGCAATTTCTAGCCTCGCTGGATTTGACAGAGACTTACTTGCATATTCCCATATTTCTGGGTCACAGGAAGTTCCTAAGGTTCTGGAGAGACATTTCCAATTCTTGGTGCTCCCATTCGGACTGGCAAGAGCACCACGCACCTTTACTAAGGTGAGGGTAGCGGCAGCAATGCACTTGCGCAAGGCAGGGATCCAGGTGCATCCATACTTGGACAATTGGCTGATCAGAGAGCTTTGTCCAAGGCCGATGGTGTGAAAGCAGTGGCACAAGTTGGCCAACTTCTACATGACTTAGGTTGGATCATAGTTTTCAGAAGTTTCCACCTCTTTGATAAAACTTTCAGTCCTTAACCCTATTCCTCTGCCCTCCAACCCAGCCCACTGATTAACCGTTCCCCTTAACTGTATCCATGACATCTTGTTTGTCTTTCTTGCCTGTTTAGATTGTAAGCTCTTTGGAGCAGGGACTGTTTTCTTACTCTTTGTGACTCTGTGCAGCGCTGCGTGCGTCTGGTAGCGCTATAGAAATAATTCATAGTAGTAGTAGTAGAGCCTGACACAATCCCTGTAGTACGTGGGAATACGCTTCAATACAATAGAAGGCTGTGTTTTTCTATGAGAGCCATGCATACTGAAGTTCAGATGCCAGATTTTAGAGATCCTAGCAATGCCAGCTCCTATGGCTTGGCACTATCTACAGGTGCTGGGGTCGATGGTAGCGACCATAGAGGTTGTTCTTTGGGTGAAAGTTCATCTACACCCTCTCCAGGATGTGCTATTGTCCCGCTGGTCTCCACAAATGGATTCTCTCCAATTGCCATTGACTTGGACAGCGGAGACACATCACAGCTTGAATTGGTGGCTCCAGCCAGAGTCGTTGTCCAAAGGCTTGCCTCTACAAATATCCTCTTGAGTGATCTTGATGCCAGATGCCAGGAGGGCCATTGCAAGAGTCATCCAGTTCAGGGCTGATGGTTGCCTTCTCAGAGGAAATGGTCTATCAACAGATTGGGGCTGTGAGCCATTTGTTTTTCACTACAGTCTTTGGAGAACATCCTGGAAGGCAAAGCAGTCAGGGTTTTCTCGGACAATGCCACAGCTGTGGCATACGTCAAAAGGCATGGAGGCACCAAGAGTGCTCTGTTGAGACTGGAGGCTCAGTTGTTGTTTCGCTGGCCAGAAGTCCACCTGCAGGCTCTATCAGCAGCACATGGAGCGGGTGTGGACAATATGCGGGCTGATAGGTAATCCAGATTGGCTGTATCAACCATGGTACATGGAGCTGGTTCATCTACAGAGGGACAAGAGTCTCAAGCTGTCATTGCAACTCTTCTCTCGCAGGGTCCAATTGCTTCTGGGGGCTCTGGAATGCTTTAGGTTTACAGCATGGCTCTTCAACGTGTGCTGGTGTGCTAAGCAGAATATGGAGCCTTTTAAGGCTCCAGTATCCGTGGTCCTAGTATTTCTTCAGGACAGACTTGAGAAGGGCCTAGCAGTTGGTTCTCTCATGGTACAGGTGGCAGGCCTCTCATGTTTTAGGTCTTGAATGGAGAAGGTTTCTTTGACTTCTCATCCCGATGTAGCCAGATTTTCAAAGGGAGCATTGTGGCTGCATCTGCTGTTGTGACAGCCATTCCCAGCATAGAAAAGTATTTGTGCTTGTAGGTGGAGGTGATGTGGTCGTACTTCTTCAGTGAATAGATCAGTCTGAGAGCTGTATTTTGTACTGTTGGTAACTGTTTTATCATGATTGCAGGGCAGGGTAGATATAGGATGTTGCAGTAGTCTAGGAGTCCCAAGACTATGGACTGGACCAAAAGTCTGAATTGTTTTCTGTCGAAGTATTTTCAGATTTGTCTTAGGTTACGCATGCCTGCAAAGGATTTCTGGACTGTTCTGTTGATGTGTAATTGCATGGTACAGCCTCTGTCTATCATCACTCCTAGTAGTTTTAGGTCGGGTTGTATGGGTATGTGATAGAGTTTATTATTAAGTTTGTTATGGTTGGGTTTTTTTTTATAGAAGTAGGAACTTAGTTTTGTCTGGGTTCAGCTTTAGATTGTGGTCTTCAGCTGAACCTGCCTCCTTGGAAAGGCTTACATTTTTTATAAGAACATAAGACTAGCCTTACTGGGTCAGTCTAATGGTCCATCTAGCCCAGTAGCCCATCTTCACGGAGGCCAATCCAAGTCACAAATATTTGGCAAAATCCCATATAGTAGGAGCATTCCCTGCTACTGATTCAGGACAAGCAGTGGTTTCCCCCATGTCTTTCTCAATAACAGACTAGGGACTTTTCCTCCAGGAATTTGTCCAAACTTTTCTTAAAACCAGCTACGCTATCCGCTCTTACCACATCCTCTGGCAACGCGTTCCAGAGCTCAACTATTCTCCGAGTGAAAAAATATTTCCTCCTATTGGTTTTAAAAGTAATCAAGTGTCCCCTAGTCTTTGTAATTTTTGACAGAGTGAAAAATCGATCCACTTCTACTCCACTCAATCCTATCTCCTCTCAGCTGAAGATCGCTAACCTTTTTAGTCTTTCCTCATAATGGGAGGAGATCCATCCTCTTTATCATTTTGGTCGCTCTTCTTTTAGCTCATACCGCTTTTATAAATGCGCTAACCAACCTTTTCTCCTGGGTGAAATGTTTGTAAATGTCTCTAGCTTTCATCCTGACAACAATGCTGTCCACTCTGCCTTTTTTCTCATTCACCATTTGCATTATCCACAAATTTAGGGCGCAAAACAATTACACGCGGCCAAACCCACCCAGACAATCGCGCGTAGGATGTCAGCATGCTGCAGTTCAACACTGTTGACTGGACACCCAAATTTAGCCATGTGTCCATCTTTTCCGTTCAAGTTCAAGTTTCAAGTTTAATACATATTTGATTAATCGCTTCATCTAAATTCGAAGCGATGTACATTATGATAAAATTACATTGTAAAAACAAAATCATAGAAGATAATACTAACAAGGTTAATGACAAATTTGACAAAACTGGAAACAAAAGGAAAATATAGGGAAGAAGTTACAATTTAAATAAGGTAAAGTAAACATATAGGGAAGGCACATAAGGGGAGGGTATCCGTTGACTGATCATGAACCACAGATGTTGTTTTGGAACTTTCTGACAAATATCTTCCTCTTTTTGCTGGATGGATCGAATTGTGGATTCATTCACATTGAATTCATGTATGACAACAGAAACAGACTTAGCAGAACAAAGTCCATCTAAAACTCTTTTTTGTCACTCAGACACATGATATGCTTCTTTCTCTTTGGAGCTGTACCTGCAGATGCTTGAGACTCACTCTCTTGACACTTGGGGGCTGTTTCCAGAGGCAAAGCCAAAACTGGAAGTGAAAGAGAGAGGAAACAAAGCTGTTTTTCTAAGGTCAGAGGTCCACAAATACGCAAATATATGGCGTGAATGGCGAATAGCAGTCACAATGCATGCAACTGCAGATAAGCGAAATCACAAATCAGGAACGTGCAAATAACAAGAATGAACTGTATTGATTATCAAGTATAATTAACAGAATACAGAACAATCAGCATGTCTGCATATTGTGGATGTTGACCCATAACTCGTCCTGGGCTCTCTGGCGTTTGTTCTTTGGGAAGCCTTTCGTTTCCTCGCAATTCTGTTTCCTATTTCTTCTCTTTCCCCAGGATTATCCAGAGATTTTCCTGGTCATTCTTTCCTGGGAAGTCTTTGATTTTCTCTCTTCTTTCTTTGCATTTTGCTCGCTGCAGGAGGATTAGGCAGTTTTTTCTGCTTATTCTTCTCTCCTTGAATTTTGCTCAGTACAGGAAGAAATGCATTTGTTTCTATTTTTCCTCTTTCCCCAGGGTTTTACAGAGTTTTTCCTGCTCGCCCTTTACTTGGAGGTCTTTGATTTCCTCTCATTTTACAACTTGATCAGTACAAGAGGAAATGCATTTCTGGTTCTCATTTTCGTCCTCCCCTAGGATTATACAGAGTTCTTTTTGCTCCCTCTCTGGGAATTCTTCTCTCTTTGCAATTTGCTCAGTATGGAACAAAATACATTTACTATTCTCATTTCTCCTCTTTCCCAAGGATTATACCGAGATATTCCCGCCTGTTCTTTCCACCTGATATCCAGAGCTACTTAACCAGTGTGGAACAGCTTCTGTCTACCTAGGTAGCACTTATGTCATGTGGCATAGCCGGTTAGCCCCCCAATACTCACTGGCTTAGCATCCAGATAGACCTGCATAAATAGCCGGTTTATCTTTGGCTACTATGATTTAGTTGTCCAGCCAATGACTATCAGCTTAACTGGCTATGTTCAAAGCAGCTACAAATAGATGGGATAGAGGCCGACATTGGATTTCTGGGTTTATCGCCAACCGACTAACTCCCGCGGTCTGAATATCAGGGCCTTTTGAGTTTCTCTCTTGTGGCTAGTTGGATTTTGTTCAGTACATGAGGAAATTTATGTCAGTTTCCCCAGGATTATACCTTTTTGTTTTTCTTCTCGTTCTTTGCTGGGAAGGCTTTTCCTTTTTGCTCCCAAACACACAGAGTGCTCCATCACTGGCCAGGTATAGTAGCAAAGGAACAGTGAGTGTAGCAGCATTTGTCTGTGTGTGTTGTAGGGGAGGACACCCTCCTTTTGCTTCATACCTGCCAGCCTCCCCTTCCTCTCATCTTCCATGAACTCATGAATATTCACTGAGCTGCTGTTTATGGAGTCTGTGCTCAGCACATGGCCCACCAGCTGTTGGAGTGGGGAGCGGACCGACAGGGAGGGACTTCAGCTGCTGCTTCACATCTGGGTCTGCTCTGGTGTTAAAAAATTCCCAAATACAGATCTGCTACACTGATATGAAGACAAGAAAGGGGTGGGGGTGGAGAATGAGATTAAACTGCTGAATCTTCATTGAGCCTTGGTGCATTCTGGCAAGGAACAATTGCAGGGGGTGAAGACTCACTAGGGTCTCCATATCCCATGCTCCAGTGCTATTTTCTTGCATATATTTATTCACCCTTCTTGTTCAGTGTGTCAGGGACCGTCTCTCGTGTGCTGTGTTTGTCTGGTAGTGTTACAGAAATAATAGTAGTAGCAGCTTCTTTTAGGCTGGGGCTCGTCCTCATGAAAAAAAAGGCCTAGTGAAAAAGGGAAGAGGGAGAGGTCTATAACGCCCCTGGCTAGGACCGGAGTCCCTGGCTAAAGACCCTGAAATGTAACCTGCTCCATGCAGAACCAAAGGCAAAAAAAGTGCAGGAGGCTGCTGCCCTTTAAGATGGAGATCCTCTGGCTGCCTGAGTGCTGGGAGAGGGGCACAGGTTTGACAGTGCCCTTTGCTGTAACTAAGGCATTTCCTTGGCACGCTGGTAGTGCGAGGCGAATCCAAGGTTACCATGGCACTGGCTGGCACTCCATGAATTGGGGCTTTTGTTAGTGGCTGGGGTTTTTTTTTTCTTTTCTTTTTGCAGTTGGAATCTCCTGGGGAAGAGAGAAAAAAATGTCATAATGCCAAGGCCTGGGGCTGCCAACAGCTTTGCCCATCCAGGCAACTCATGCTCTCATGCAATCTTTGTCGCCTCTGCTGAGGGTGCGAGGAATGTCCTTGTAAGCAAGACGGATCCATGCTCAGGAAAGCGCTGCAAGGTTCTGCTCCTGGACTCTGCATTCTGCTTTCCCCTCTGCTTCTTAGCATTTTCGTTGGATTTGACAAGCATTAGCCTACGAATTAATGCACACACAAGTGGTGTGCATGAATTGAAGAATGCGCATTACAGATTTTATATTAAACAAAATGTGTCGAACCCCAAAATTCTGAAAATGAACCAAACATTAGCGGCACTCACATTTCGCCAAATCGGCTGTATCAGAGGCAACACTATGAAATAAAACAATCAAATTAAAATCATACATAGTACAAATTTACAAAGAAATATACTTCAATTATATTTAAAAAGCAAAATAAAATAGAATCTAATATACATACGAGGGGCCACTGAAAAGTTCTCAGCCCAACCAACAAAGCTGGGGCCCGGATTCTCAAAATGGCAAAATGTTTTAATTGGCCGTTAAAAACCAATTAAAAACTAAGAAAAAGATTAAGTGCCATGAGGTACCTACAAAAAAGGCCAGAATCACGTCTATGCACATGCTTGCTGGTGCCACATGTGAAAAGAAGTGTGGTTATGGGCAGGATTTTTTTTTTTTTACCGCCATAATCAAAAGTTCTAGGCGGTTCACACTAAAAAGAGCGTTCAGCGCCACTAAGCATGAATTTGCATCAAAGATAGGCACTGGAAATATAGGCCTGTAAAGCCCTAGCTCCTATCTTTGACGCAGACCGTGATTCTCAAAATGGCGCTGTAGTTTGAGTGACGTGTGACTGGCGCTGTTTTTTAAGGTGCCAGCCGATTCCGGCGCCTTTTTGAGAATCCAGGCCTTAGGCCAGTGAATGTCCACATTTTTTGTTCCCATGCAAAATAACAACAAAGGATCAATGAAATGCCAAAGTAACCGGCAAGTTTGTGGGGGCGCTGGCACCCCTCCTCCCCTCTGCCCCCCACCTCTTCCCATTCCTCCCCTCCACGCGTGCACATGTGGTTGTTCGCAGCGGTGCACAGGAAGTGACATCAGAGGGAGAGCCAACGGGGTCGCAAGGAGCACATTGTTTGACCACCACAACAACTTCCACTATAGGTAGGGGGAAAGGGGAGGGGCACCTCTCACCCTCGATCACAATCTAACTTTTCTGCATGCGTTTGTATTATCCCGCTTAGACTACTGCAATGCATTACTAGTGGGCTTACCCACAAAAACCCTCTCCCGCCTCCAAGGTGTACAAAATGCAGCCATTCGTCTCCTGAAAAACCTAGGCTTCCGAGACCATGTCACCCCAGCACTAACATCCATGCACTGGTTACCTATCCAAAAACGCTGTGCCTTTAAAGCCTTTGTCCTAGCCTTCAAGACCTTCCACAAGCTGACACCGAACTACATGACATCAAAACTGCAAATTTACGTCCCAAACAGATCACTGAGATCTCAAACAGACAGACGGCTCACTCAAAACTGAAACAGCCCGCAAACGCTCCCAGATTCTGGCCCATCATACCCACATCCATTAGATCGCTAGACAATCTATTGAACTTCAGGAAGGCCGTGAAAACCTTCCTCTTCACAAATCCAGCTCCTTAATGGCCAACGCTACTCACGAGCTCCATAATGACCGACGCTGCTCACGGGACCTAAACTGCTGACCACCAATCATATATTCGCTTACAACACTAACTTTAGTACAATTATGTTATATTCTCTTAGTACAGAGAATGCTGTCCTAAATCTATACTATGCCATGTAATATCTTCTTCTAATGCCGCAAATTCTTCTAAGCTATGTCTGCCCAAAATGTCCTGCAATAATTTTGTCCTTCTATACTGTGAATGTATCTTTGTAACCCGTTCTGGGCTCCTTTGGGAGGACAGGCTAAATAAATAAGTGACCTGCCCGAGGCCATGAGGAGCTGCAGTGGGAATCACACCTGGTTCCCAGCTCACTCCACTAACCAATAAGCTAATCCTCCACTCACCTGACATAGATTAATGTTGCTTTATAGAGTAAACCAAGCACAAAAACAGGGTGGGGGGGAAGACTGCAGAAAAGATGTACGTGATGCAGGCATTTATTCAGTTCATATAATAGAATACAACAGCAAAAAATCCACATGTGCTCTAATGAGAAGGGACCGTGTTTCCATTAAAACATCTTCCTCAGGGGTCTGGAGGACTCTATGTTGAAAAAGGAGAGCCAAAGATAAGATACAAGCTTGTTTCGAAGTTAAAACAAACTTAGATCGCCGCCGTAGCAAAAGGGGCTATAGAGCGAGATGCTCATTCCGCCGTCGTCCTGTTCTTATATAACCCACATCTCTCTATAGACTGATCCACCCGCCCTCGTGTCATCTGTCTAGATTACTGTCTCTTTATAGACTGATACACCAATACTTGAGTCACTGGCATAGATTAATGACACACCTGTTCACGTATCTTGCATGGATTATTGTTTCTCAATAGACAGATGTACTGGTCCCTTTGTCATCCACAGAGATGAATGTCTCTCTCTGGACTCACAATGCCCATTCCTGTGTCATCCACCAGATTAATGACTCTGTCCGCACTGGTACCTGTGCTCGCTCATGTCGGCAGCTATCAGGCAGGACCAGAATTGCTGGTGCGGGGGTTTGGATGGACCCTGTGCTGGGGGATGATCAGTCTGTCTCGAAGCCTCATGCAAGCCTCTGCTTTGGGGTTTGGGATACAGTGGCAAGAATCATCTGTCACCCCCGCCCGCCTTGTGCCTGTGGTTTCAGCCTTACAATGGCGTACTCTGCTTCCCAGCCAAATATTTGGGAGTGGAATAACAAATTCCAGATACAGCCAATTTAAAACAGAGCTTTCTGGGCTTTGCTTCACTCTTCTGCTCTTAATGATTTTCTGGTGAAAGTTAGTGTCGCACTCCTCAGGTCTCCCTAGAAAGCCACCACAGAGTCGGCAATGCTATGGCTCAGTGTAGATTTGCTTATCAACCTCACACAGCCACAACCCTGTTCAGGATGAAATCCTCAGTGGATTCTGGGGTTACATATTTAAACATGTGGGATTTATTGTTCCCAGCCCGGCATGCAGTGTCCGTTGTGCAAGCTCTAGCAATCACCAGGCCTGCACAGGTTGGGAGTTATCAGAAAGTCGGGCCTTGCCTACCGTGTCTATCCAGGAACCAGTTCACTTGGACAGCTTTACAGCCCTGCTTCTCAAATAAAGGTCACCCCACCACAGAAGGAGGAATGGGCCTGGCAGAAGTGGAAGGTGCCAAGGCTACAGCTTCAAGTTCAGATTCAGTTCTGAGTGGGACCTTGAATGACTTAGGCTTCCAGGAGAGACAGCATGGCCCCCAAGAGACTGTGTGTGCTTGGGAGTCTGTGGGGAGTGGGGAAAAGAATTAAGGGGACTTGGTAGGGCATTACCTTTGAGGTCCAGGGCGGCTGTTTGGTCCAAGCCAAGCCTCTTTAGATGCTTCCTAATGAGAATTGAATGGCACAGAGTAAGGCAAGAGGCTGTGTGTAATGGCCCCCTGATGAGAGCCAGATGGAAAGGAGCCAGGCCAAACTGTGTGTGATGCACCCCTGATGACAGCCGGATAGGGAGGGAGGGAGACAAGAGATTGTACATAATGAGTCCCAAATGAGAGCCAAGAGAGAAGCTGTGAAGGATGTCTCCCTGAGGAGAGCCTGTGTCTTTGGAAGATTCTCAGACAGTGAGCCGTTTAACGTCTACCTGGCACAGGGCACAGCCAGTAACCGGATCACCAGGTTCTGTGCCCTCAGGGGAAAAAATTATTATTAAATAAACAGCCACTGTTCGTATGCTCTGGCACAGTGAAACTGCAGGGCCCCCGCCCACTCTATCCTAAGCAGGAATGGGGGGGGGGGGATAACACTGGTTTCTGTGTGCCTTTCCCAGCCCGTGGGAAACATGGAGGTAACTCTTTAGTGCCCAAGAAACTCCAGGACTGGTTTTCAGAGAATTTTACTAGTTTAATGCATGCATGAAACTTAGACCTGTAGCTCTCACTAGGAACCCTGCAGACCTGAGATCCAATCCCACTTCTCCCACCATCTCTCACTGAGAACCCAGCGCTCTGAAACCTGCAGACCTGAGATTCAATCCCACTTCTCCCACCATCTCTCACTGAGAACCCAGCGCTCTGAAACCTGCAGACCTGAGATCCAATCCCACTTCTCCCACCATCTCTCACTGAGAACCCAGAGCTCTGAAACTTGCAGACCTAAGACCCAAACCCAATGTTGCCCCCAGTTGAAAAGCTAGACATCTGAAACCCACAGACACAGGTTCCAATCCAATTTGCCACCAACTCTCACTATGTTTCAGCTTAATAGTGAGAGAATGGAGTTGTAGAATCTTCAGACTCCAATACTCATGTTGTTTTAATCATTACCATCATGAATGAAACCTTCTAATTTTTCTTTGTCCTGGGTTGGGGTTTTCTTTTGTTTGTTTGTTTTGAACAGATTGTGGTGCAGGGACTGTCTCGTATCTGTTCTATGAACAGCCCTGCACACATAAGTAGCGCTATAGAAATGATTAATAATATTTGTAGTAGTAATAGATTCCAAATACGCACAATGGGACTTTAGTCAAAGTTGTTTAAACTCACATTTTGTGTTCACATTCATTCCTACATAAGAGCCAGGCAGAGAGACTTGAGGCTGGGAACACACAAAATCTCCAGCCAGCAGGGGAATGGGACTCAGGGAAGGAGCCTTTAAAAAGGTGTTCACCTGTGGAAAAAAATACCCAAAACAACCAACCACATGTGTTTTATTCCAAAGACAACATTAAAAAGTTATTAGAGGATTACAAAGAGGTGGGAAGCACCAGAAAGGCAGTTAAGAAGTCTATGGAGTGGGGCAGAACTGAAGGAATGTCATGAAGCTTCGTTCCCTCTTCAACAGTGCCCTCTGGTGACAGCTTCAGGGAATGCGATTTGGTGCATCAGTTTCAAGTGCAGAAAGGACTTCAACACATCTGGACCTTCAGGTTTCCTTTCAAACCCATGCCACTCATTTTTTGGAAGTTTTAGGCTCTAATCATCCATGTTGCCACTCTGTCTTTACCACTTTACCTCAGTTCTAATCCCCGGCTCCATCACTGATGCTGTGTGTGGCCTCAGAGTGAGTCACTTTATCTCCCAGTGCCTCAGTTCTCATCCCTGGCTCTATCTATCACTGACTCTCTGTGTGGCTTCAGTGTTAGACACTTCCTCTCCTGGGTCTTAGTTCTAATCCCCTGCTCTGTCACTGTCTCTGTGTATGTGTGACCTCACGATGAGCTCCTGCGTCTCCCTGTGCCTCAGTTCTAACCCCCGGCTCTGTCACTGTCTCTGTGTACGTGTGACCTCACGATGAGCCCCTGCGACTCCCTGTGCCTCAGTTCTAATCCCCGGCTCTGTCACTGTCTCTGTGTACGTGTGACCTCACGGTGTGCCCCTGCATCTCCGTGCCTCAGTTGTAATCCCCGGCTCTGGTGAAATGCCGTTATTTTTCTATTCCCTTTTCATTCAGAATCAATAAAGGGCTGAGAACCCCGTGTCCTTGCTCCCCATCCTGCCAAGGCAAACAAAGTGCTTCATGGTATTCTTTTGTTGAAAGGTACCACTGTCAACCCTAACCCTTGACTCAAAAATATGGAGACAGTACCCCATCCTGACACCCCAACACATTAGGACTGCATCACTATACAGAGTACGCTATTCCGCCATCATATTAAGAATGTCACTATTTCCCGCACCTAATTCCCTAATATAATGTAAATGTACCCTTACTCGTACGCCTAGTCTTATACCAAAATTATGTGTATGCAGGGCTAGTTTTAGACATTCTGGGGCCTAGGAAGGGGCCCCTCCGATTCCTTCACCTCCCTGCCCTCCTAATCTCCAATCGCCATTAGTACCACAGGTAATAAAACTTTAAATACCCTACATTCTGTAAACTGACCAATTGGAACAGATTTCTTCAACAGTATAAAACATCAGAAAAGTGAACAAAATCACATGGAGGTAAAGTGGACCTTCCTTGCTTTTGCAGAGGCAAAATAATGAATTATTGCGTGGAGCATTCAGCGTGGCTCCCTGTGCAAAAAACCCACTATCGTAGGGGAGGGGGGTATAATAGATAAATAAATAAATTGTCCTGTAGCCTGGAATCAGTCCTAGCGTTCCCTTGCTACTGGACTCAGCCTTGCCTTTCCCTACTCCCCTTCGCCTCTCTGTAGCACAGCATCAGCTTAGCCTTACCTTTCTTTAGCCCCTCCCCATAGCATATCAGCACCTCCCAACAGAAACATACCAGCATAAAACATTTTTCTTTTAAATTAAAACCATCCTGATCAGTCCAGGATGCTGGCACTTTTCAGTGGGTTGCTGAGAAAGGAGGGTCGCGTGACGCTCTGGAAGAGATTGTCCTGTTTCGGTAGCCTTTTTAGGGCCTTGTTCTCCACCGCCGCTTCCAGCCCCCGCCTCACTGGCTCCTCGTCCCCACTGTCGGAATCCGAACTGCTACTGCTGCTGTAAGCAGCAAAGTAACCTAGAGCAGGGGTGCCCACGCTTTTTTGGCTTGGGAGCTACTTTTTAAATGACCAAGTCAAAATGATCTACCAACAATAAAAATTAAAAAAACACAAAGTACACTGTATGCACAGAAAATGTTAATTATCATTTATATTCAGGTTTTTTTCAAAGCAGTCAAGACAGATGATTTTAAAATATGTCAAAATATAGACAGCAGATATAAATTCTCAAAACTGATACATTTTGATCACTAAATGGAAAATAAAATCATTTTTTCTACCTTTGTTGTCTGGTGATTTCATGAGTCTCTGGTTGCACTTCCTTCTTCTGACTGTAAATCCAATATTTCTTTCTTTCTGCCTCCCGCATGCTTCCTCTCCTCCAGACCTCATTCCATTCCCCAACCACCATCTCTCTCTGTCCCTCCATGAGTTCAACTTTTTCTTCCCTTCTCCCTGCCTGCCCCCTGCCACCCAACACACTCCATTCCCTCCCCAACTTTAAACTTTTTCTTCCTCTCTCCCTGCACCTCTCCCCTTTCTTTCTTTCTTTCTCTCTCTCTCCCTGTCCCATTTCTATCAGTCTTTCTTTCTCTACCTCCTGCCCCCTCTTCCTTTCTTTCTGTCTTTCTTTCTCTACCTCCTGCCCCCTCTTCCTTTCTTTGTCTTTCTTTCTCTACCTCCTGCTCCCTCTTCCTTTCTTTCAGTCTTTCTTTCTCTACCTCCTGCCCCCTCTTCCTTTCTTTCCGTTTTTCTTTCTCTACCTCCTGCCCCCTCTTCCTTTCTTTCAGTCTTTCTTTCTCTACCTCCTGCCCCCTCTTCCTTTCTTTCAGTTTTTCTTTCTCTACCTCCTGCCCCCTCTTCCTTTCTTTCAGTTTTTCTTTCTCTACCTCCTGCCCCCTCTTCCTTTCTTTCAGTCTTTCTTTCTCTACCTCCTGCCCCCTCTTCCTTTCTTTCAGTTTTTCTTTCTCTACCTCCTGCCCCCTCTTCCTTTCTTTCAGTTTTTCTTTCTCTACCTCCTGCCCCCTCTTCCTTTCTTTCAGTTTTTCTTTCTCTACCTCCTGCCCCCTCTTCCTTTCTTTCAGTCTTTCTTTCTTTCTCTACCTCCTGCCCCCTCTTCCTTTCTTTCAGTTTTTCTTTCTCTACCTCCTGCCCCCTCTTCCTTTCTTTCAGTCTTTCTTTCTCTACCTCCTGCCCCCTCTTCCTTTCTTTCAGTTTTTCTTTCTCTACCTCCTGCCCCCTCTTCCTTTCTTTCAGTCTTTCTTTCTTTCTCTACCTCCTGCCCCCTCTTCCTTTCTTTCAGTTTTTCTTTCTCTACCTCCTGCCCCCTCTTCCTTTCTTTCAGTTTTTCTTTCTCTACCTCCTGCCCCCTCTTCCTTTCTTTCAGTCTTTCTTTCACTCTCCCTGACCGCCTTTCTTTCATTCTGTCTTTTTCCCGCCCTCGCTTTCTTGCTGTTTCCCCAACGTCCCAACGCAGCAACAGGCCAGGCGCGTGCAGCAGCAGAGTGCGCAAGTCACGTCGGAGAAGACGTTCCTGGCCAGCCAATCGCTGCCTGGCCGGCCCGGTACGTCTTCTCTGACGTCAGCCGTAACGTCCGGGAAGCGTGGAGAGAGCTGTGGAGCCGGGCGGCGCAAGCGCGAAGGCAAAGCGGCCTCGTCGAAGGCCGGGGCAGCCGCCCCCCAACCACGCTCTGGAGCCTAAAGTATCCGTGTTGAAAACGTGCTGAACGTCAGGGCTGTGAGTAACCCCTTTGCAGCCCACTAACACCAAGGGGGAAAGAGGGACCCACCACAGCTCTCCATCGGCACCACAATAGGGGGCTTTTCAGGGGCTGGAGCCGCCCTGGAAGACACATTGTGGAGCCCTGTTGGGGGGGATCAGTGCACCCCCCTCTAATAACAAGGCAGGAATTACTCTCTCTAGGGGGGATCAGTGCACCCCCTCTTATAACAAGGCAGGAATTACTCTCTCTGGGGGGGATCAGTGCACCCCCTCTTATAACAAGGCAGGAATTACTCTCTCTGGGGGGGATCAGTGCACCCCCTCTTATAACAAGGCAGGAATTACTCTCTCTGGGGGGGATCAGTGCATCCCCTCTAATAACAAGGCAGGAATTACTCTCTCTGGGGGGGGAATCAGTGCACCCCCTCTAATAACAAGGCAGGAATTACTCTCTCTAGGGGGGATCAGTGCACCCCCTCTTATAACAAGGCAGGAATTACTCTCTCTGGGGGGGATCAGTGCACCCCCTCTTATAACAAGGCAGGAATTACTCTCTCTGGGGGGGATCAGTGCACCCCCTCTTATAACAAGGCAGGAATTACTCTCTCTGGGGGGGATCAGTGCATCCCCTCTAATAACAAGGCAGGAATTACTCTCTCTGGGGGGGGAATCAGTGCACCCCCTCTAATAACAAGGCAGGAATTACTCTCTCTGGGGGGGATCAGTGCACCCCCTCTTATAACAAGGCAGGAATTACTCTCTCTGGGGGGGATCAGTGCACCCCCTCTAATAACAAGGCAGGAATTACTCTCTCGGGGGGGATCAGTGCACCCCCTCTAATAACAAGGCAGGAATTGCTCTCTCTGGGGGGGGGATCAGTGCACCCCCTCTAATAACAAGGCAGGAATTACTCTCTCTGGGGGGATCAGTGCACCCCCTCTAATAACAAGGCAGGAATTACTCTCTCTGGGGGGGGGCTCAGTGCACCCCCTCTTATAACAAGGCAGGAATTACTCTCTCTGGGGGGGATCAGTGCACCTCCTCTAATAACAAGGCAGGAATAACTCTCTCTGGGGGTGATCAGTGCACCCCCTCTAATAACAAGGCAGGGGTTCCCTCACACCCTCTCTTTGCCAAGAGTAAGCTTGGAAAGACCAGAGAGCGGGATGCGACTGGGGAAGGTGTCCAGAGCAAGATGGTCGGTGTGTGTCTGAGGTGAAGTGGGAGTAGGAACGTCGTTTGGCAGTTTTGCAGTTGAAGGGCACAACCAGGGGGAGTTTTGAGGCATATTTATTTATTTCTAACCCGCATATTGCACATTTCTAAGTGGAGTGCAGCGTAGGGACCTGTTTGGTATGTATAGAGGAAGCCCAGTGTCATGTCATGCTAGGTTTTGAATGCTAGCAACAGGCCTTTGATGACACAGCATTTGGCTAAGGGGAGCCAGTGAGCCAACGATAGAGCCTGGGACACAGGGTCACAGGCATGGAGGTTTTTTAGGAGTCTGATCGCTGTGTTTTGTACACACTGGAGATGTTGTATGTTCTTCGCTGTGACACCATTGAATAGCACATTGCAGTAGTTCATGCAGGAGAGAACTAAGGCATAGAGTAGTTGGATGACGTCTGACTCAGAAAAGTAGTTCCCTATTTTTCGAACTTGTCATAGGTAGCAGAATGAGGAAGTTACCACCTGATAGACATGGTTGGAAAGCAAAAGGTGGACATCAAGGAGTATTCCTAGGCTGCGTGCTTGGGCCTTCGCAGTTATGGAAGTTGAGTCCCAGCGTAGCGAGGGAGGGGCGCAGTTGCAGTGTTCTTTGTGGATCCAAAGGAGTTCCATTTTGGAGGCATATAGTTGTAATTTGATGGCGGACATCCAGTTTTTGATTTCCGAGAGGCAGTTTAGGAGTTTTGCGATCTGGGTATCACCGGTTTCTCCCAGCGGTAGGTACAGTTGGATGTCATCCGCGAAGGAGTGTGTTTGATATTTGTGGGCTATGTCTAGGACAGGTCTAATGTAGAGATTGAATAGCAGGGGGGATAGTAGAGCCCCCTGCGGAACACAGTATTTGATTGGTTTTGTTTTCAATAGTGTGTCATTGAGCAGTACGCCCCGCAGTTCAGATCCCATGAAGGACTCCTCAACTTTGGAAAACAAGAAAAACCTACCTCTTCTCCTAACGCTCCCGCCCACGACTGATGGATTACAAAGAAATGTAAATCGGTACTAGATCCTCGAATGTGTCGCGTTAGGATAAAAGCTTGTATGAAAAAATCTTCCTCTGTAGCTATGGCAAATTCTAACCCATTAACTGTATATTATGTATGTTAACCTGTTCTGAACCCTTTGGGGAGAACGGGATAGAAATAGAATTCAATGAATAAGATGCCCAGTGTGTTTCTGAGGTGAAGGTGTGCAGAGGACGAGGCCCAGCGTGTGTGGTCTTGCTCCCTGGGTGTGCCAGGACTTCTGCTTAGGATCTGATGCAGTGTTTTGCCTGCTCCCCCCTCTCTTCTCCTTTTGCCATGCGGTGTTTTAGGACACATTCCTGGGCTCCGAGTTCTAGTTATAGGCCCCGCTTCTGTTGATGCTGGCAGACTCCTGGGCACCCAGCCGATGCTGAGATGGATGGAACACATTTCGGTTTAGGAGTGTGGGCCAAATACACCATCTGGTGACACTATTCTTTCTGCTCTCCTCTTCCCACCCCCAACCGCCTTGTGTTCTGTGGTGAGTGCCGGGCTGTCTCTCTGTATGGGTCATATCCAACTGACCCTCTTTCTCTATGCTCCTAGCTTTCCTCTCTCTTTAGCCAATGCCTCTCCCCCACCCCTGCCCTCTCCTCTGTCTGCCAAATGCTCTTCCATCACTGCCCTCCCCTCTCTACCCAGCACATTTTCCTTCCCTCTGCTCTCTCCTCCCAACTACTACTGCCCTTCCATCCCTCTGCTCTCCCCTCTCTTCCCAATTCAGCTCTCTCCCTCCTCCCCTCCCTCTACTAATACACTTCCGATCCCTCTGCTCTAGGACACTGCCTCTACCCAATACAGCTCCCTCCCTCAACCACTTAAAGCTCCCTCCCTCTAACCTTCCCTCTGCTCTCTCCTGTCTCTGCCCAATACAGCTCCCTCCTTTACCAATTACTTCTCCCTCCCTCTGCCCCTCCCTCCCTCTACCCTTCCCTCTGTTCCCTGCTTTTCCCTCCTTCTACTCAATACAGCTCCCTGTCTCTGCTGACCCTTCCTTCTACCCAGTACAACTCCCTTCCCTCCGTTCTCTCCTCCCTCTACCCAATACAGCTCCCTCCCTCTGCCCTCCCCTCTCTACCCCCATATCTCTCCTTCCATTTTCTCCCCAGTACTCCATTGACAGGTAGAAAAGAGCCTGAGAGGGGACTGTAGACATCTCCCTAGCACAGAGACTCTCTCCAGATGGCAAACCTGCCTAGTAAAATTCAGAGTAATTACATGAACAACCAGAATGTCTGATGCCATTTTTTTTCTTGAAAGGGAATAGAGAAGGGCAGAGAGAATGTCATCTTGATATTTCTTCCCCAATGGCTGTGGCCAGGAGATGTGGAATTAAAACACTCAGATACTTTTAAAAAACACAACATTTATTGGGATTTATTAACTGCTTTTTCATGAAGAGATTCACCCAAAAGTGGTTTACAATACATTGAATATAGTAATCAGGTAAAGTATTTTTCCCATCTGTCCCAGCAGGATGACAATCTATTGGAGGGTTAAGTGACTTTCTCAGTCGCAGGGAGGAGACTGGGATCCAACTCACAACCTCGGGGTGCTGAGGTATCTGCTTTGACCTCTAGGCCACTCCTCCCCTTGGTAGGACTGAGGTGGTGGCACGCTGGGATTTGGAGAGGTGCATGAGCCAGGGCCTGTCCGTTCCTCCCCCCTCCCCCCAACATTCGATGTTCCATGCATAGCTGCCTGTCCCCTCTCTGTAACACCTGCATTGCATGGGTGCGTTACAGTCAGCACAGGGAGTTCTGCCCAGTTATCACCTCACTCCTCGACCAAACACATGGCAAAACACGCATGTAGTTTGTGCATGTATGTACACATCCCATGCAAGCGTGAAATTCCTGTTGGAGAGATTAGTAGTTGGTGTAATTAGGCCAGAGGGTCTTTCTCTGCTTCTACGTACAGAGGATCTCTGAGGTAGAACAAGGGATGGTAGAGATTAGTAGTTAGTGAGGATGGAAAGACTTGATAGACCGTTTGTTTTTTATCTGCTGTGTCTGTAGTACCAAAGAGAAGAGGATCGAGGCCTAGTCTGCCCCATTGCATGCAGGGACTTGTAGTTCAGGGGGCTTTATCCCCTTTGATGGAAGTGATAGAGGCCTATTTGGTTGAGTCAAGAGTGAAATGCAGTCCTTTGCACCTCTGTGAATCCCAGCTCAACCCCCAACGAAGCACCATCACGAAGTAAGCAGCAAAAAGGTCGGTCTGGCTTCCGCCTTCTGGCTCTGTTTCTGACGCTTTGCTCAGGGATCTTTTTCTCAGGGATGTTCCGGCAGCAGGAGCTTGAAAAGAGTCTTAAGTAATGTCCATATGCTGGCGTTTATCCCGGGGAGGGCCATATGCTGGCACTCGGAGGCTGGGAGCCACAGAGCCCTTTCCAGATGGCCCGAGACACATTTATTTGTAGAACAAGCCCCTGCACCAACGCAGCTGTGACGGAGAACACAGACTGTTTACACAGATGTAGGAGCGAAGCGGTGCGTGAAGATGTTACAGCGCTCCAAAAATATATATACACATATAGAGAGATAGAGAGAGATATATAAATAAATACCCGTCAAGGCTGAGGATGAAGTGGAAACTGCCAGTTTTTCTAACTGAAGAATGCAGGGCTGAGGCTGGTCCATATTAGGGTTCTCTCTGGCTGGGGGCAGTTGTCCTAGTTACACTTCCCTAACACCATCCCTGGCATGTGCAATCTTTATATTTTGCGCAGTATAGGAAGAAATGGATATTTCTATTTCTTTGGTGGAAGGCGTGGCTTCTTGGGATTTTGGTTTCATTTATGTTTATCGTTTTTTTGATCAGCTATAATGGATTTGGCATTTGTGTTCTGTGTGTGACCGAGGGATTCTGTGAACATGATTTTTCTATGCAGCATTTTGTAGTAATTTGGTTTGTTCAGTTTTCTCCATAGCGGAGGGCAGATAAGAGGTTTTGTTGATCCTTGCTCTGTATTTGTGATTTTTAAAATGACAATTGTACAGAATATTATTTCTTTTTATACTCTAATTAAATGATTTCACTATGAAATCATATCTGAGTTTGTGGGGACAGGGACGGGAACAAACTTTGTCCCCATGTCCATAATCTCTGTGGATCGGATGTACTAAACATGTTCCCTCCTTGGGAGAAATCTTTACGTGCACTTTATCTCCCTGTGCCTAAATCTAATCCCCGGCTCTGTCCCTGACTCTTTGTGTGTGATCTTAAAATGAATCGTGTTCTCTCCATGTGCCTCAGTTCTAATCCCCAGCACTGCCCTTGACTCTGTGTGTGACCTCAGGGTGAGTTACTTTATCTCCTTTCGCCTCCCTTGTGATGAAGTGTTATCTAAGGCAGGAATGAGACAGCCCTGCACAGATACCCCTGAGAAACGTCGGGGATGGAGAGCATGCCAGAATCCTGAGTGGAAATACAGCTCAGCCACTTTCCCTTGCCCCCTGCGTCCCCTCCACCTCCTCACATCAGCTCTGGGTTCGATACCTGTTTGTGCATAGTCGTGGGAAGCCTGCAGAGAGCCTCAAGGCATGACATGGCCTGTCAGAACACGTTTAACCCCCTTTTTTCTCACTCCTTTTGGAACACAATTAATCAATGACTGTACATGTCTGTCCCATCCTGTGGAGCTGATAACAGGAACTGAGAGAGAGTCTGGCAACAGCTGCAGAGGATGGTTTTCAGCAGGTGAAGGGAAGGAAGGAAGGGTAATGGGTCTCTCTGCTGACTGCTGACCCTCAGAGCAATCTGACAAAATGACACCAGCCCTCAGTAACTGCACTCCATCCCATCTCAAAACCTCTCTATAACAATGTGCTAATGGAATACGTTGACCAATTCTCCCTCCTGCACAAAACTCAATCCAGTTTTAGGCCTCTATTTAGCACTGAAACGGTAATTGCGGCCATTCTGGACAATTTGCGCTACTTGTTCAGTAAGGGCCTCAAAGCCCTAATCATGCAATTTGACATGAGTTCCGCCTTTGACTTGGTGGACCATGGAAAACTGTTACAATGCCTAGACGCAATCGGAATCAGAGGAGAAGTACTGAACTGGTTTCGAGGTTTCCTTATATCACGCACATACCAAGTCCGTTTTAATCACGATCTCTCAGATACATGGAGCAATCCATCTGGCGTGCCACAAGGATCACCGCTTTCCCTTTTGCTCTTCAATGTTTACATGTCCTCATTGGGTGCACAACTATCCCAGCTGGGGATAAAACGATTTAGCTACGCTGACGACTTCACGATAATCATCCCATTCACCAACTCTGTCTCAGAAGTCACCCCCAAAGCAACAGAAATATTAAATCGGATGGAGCAATGGATGACCGAATTCAGACTAAAACTAATCTCAGAGAAAACAAAATTTTTCATAGCAGCGCCATATCCACTCGACACTAAAGCACCAATGTGCATCAACAACCTTAGTTATCCCATTCAACCCACTATGAAGATATTGGGTGTAACACTGGACCAGAACCTGACCACGAAAGACCAGGTAGACTCCTTGATCAGAAAAATCTTTCACACCCTCTGGAAACTTCGGTCCATCAGAGCTTACTTCGATGCCACATCATTTCGAATTCTAGTACAATCCCTTATTCTGAGTCAACTCGATTATTGTAACATCGCCTACTTGGCACTCCCCCAGAATTACATGCGGCGATTGCAACTAGTTCAAAATACAGCGGTTAGACTACTTTGTGGACTGAAGAAGTTTGATCATGTGACACCTTCCTATCGACTTTTACACTGGCTACCGATGGAGGCACGTGTGAAATTCAAGTTTGGTTATTTTTGCTTCAAGGCACTCTATGGCTTAGCCCCTAAATACATAACAGACCTTTTCTCTTTCTCAACCAACAGACACAAGCGAAGCTCACACCTGAACTTCATTTCTCCACCGGTTAGAGGTTGTAAATTTAAAAGTCATCATCAACATCTTCTCGCACATCAAGCAGCATTATGGGGTAAAGACCTTGAATAATTGCTTGTGCCTACTACCTATGGAGAATTCAGGAAACGCCTGAAAACACATCTATTCCTGAAATACTTAGGAAACCAACCTATTCAATCTTAAGTCCTTAACAACCGAGCGCAAGGACCTCCTGTCGCTAAATCTGTACTTTGTTTATTCATTCAATCTGTAACATTTCTAATCATTGTAAACCGCATAGAACTTCACGGTCCTGCGGTATATAAACTGTTAATATTATTTATAAAGTGAGACAACTCTCAGTGGGGAGGGGGGAGCGCAAGTGGAAGAGGACAAATTCCCTAAGTGTCTGAACCCTAAGTCTGATTCCTTCTGTTGTCACTGATTCTTTGTGTAACCTGAGGGTGAGTCACTTGCACTCCTCAAACCATAAAATAGAGTTTCTTATATCCCACAATTTTCAACAAGGAATCATTGCAGCTTTCAATAAGATTTGGGATCAGTTATTACATTAACAATTAGATTCTAGAGTAGAGAATGACACGGGGACAGAATTTGTCTCTGTCCCTGTGAGAAACCATCTCGTGTCATTCTTTATCGTCTATCTCAACCTCAGTCCTTCTACAGCAGCGTTCTTCAATGCAAGGCTTGAGGGTCAGTGGCTGGAAACCATCCCGTGTCATTCTTTAGTGTCTCTCTCAACCTCAGTCCTTCTACACCAGCGTTCTTCAATGCAAGGCTTGAGGGTCAGTGGCTGGAAACCATCCCGTGTCATTCTTTAGCGTCTATCTCAACCTCAGACCTTCTACACCAGCATTCTTCAATGCAAGGCTTGAGGGTCAGTGGCTGGAAACCATCCCGTGTCATTCTTTAGCGTCTATCTCAACCTCAGTCCTTCTCCACCAGCGTTCTTCAATGCAAGGCTTGAGGGTCAGTGGCTGGAAACCATCCCGTGTCATTCTTTAGCGTCTATCTCAACCTCAGACCTTCTACACCAGCATTCTTCAATGCAAGGCTTGAGGGTCAGTGGCTGGAAACCATCCCGTGTCATTCTTTAGCGTCTATCTCAACCTCAGTCCTTCTCCACCAGCATTCTTCAATGCGAGGCTTGAGGGTCAGTGGCTGGAAACCATCCTGTGTCATTCTTTAGCGTCTATCTCAACCTCAGTCCTTCTACACCAGCATTCTTCAATGCAAGGCTTGAGGGTCAGTGGCTGGAAACCATCCCGTGTCATTCTTTAGCGTCTCTCTCAACCTCAGTCCTTCTAATCCAGCGTTCTTCAATGCAAGGCTTGAGGGTCAGTGGCTGGAAACCATCCTGTGTCATTCTTTAGTGTCTATCTCAACCTCAGTCCTTCTACACCAGCATTCTTCAATGCAAGGCTTGAGGGTCAGTGGCTGGAAACCATCCCGTGTCATTCTTTAGCGTCTCTCTCAACCTCAGTCCTTCTAATCCAGCGTTCTTCAATGCAAGGCTTGGGGGTCAGTGGCTGGAAACCATCCCATGTCATTCTTTAGTGTCTATCTCAACCTCAGTCCTTCTACGCCAGAATTTTTCAATGCAAGGCTGGGCCTATTCATACTCTGATTCTTCTCTCTCTCCTTAAAGAATAATATGGGTATGGTTTCCCATGGGGAAGGGGACAAAGTCTGATCACTATCCAATAAACTCTCTAGAACAGAGATTGACACGGGGACAGTCATTATAAGGAGAAGAGACAAGCCTTTAACATTCTCCTGAAGCTGTAATTGGAAGGACCTGACATAAGTATTGGGGTAATCTATTCCAGATTTTGGGGCCCAAGGATTCGAAGATAGTCTCAAATAGTTTTTTGTGTGATGAAGGGAGGGGAAGGTCAGCTTAAGACATGTCTTTCTTGTGTTACAGAAGGAATGAGTAATCTTCATGTCTGATACTAATCATGCCTCAGACCTACTCTCTGGCCCTATTATGCCTCAAACCTACTCTCAGCGGGGGAAGGGGGGTAATAACCTCCAGTCTTGAGCACCTTTTGCATCTAAACTCTCAATCTGTATACTTTGAAGGAAAAGCGAGAGAGGGGAGATATGGTAGAGACGTTTAAATACCTATGTGGTATAAATGCGCATGAGTTGAGTCTCAAGTGAAAGGAAGTTCTGGAATGAGATGGCATAGGATGAAGTTAAGAGGTGATAGACTCTGGAGTAATCTAAGGAAATACTTTTTTACAGAAAGGGTGGTAGATGCGTGGAACAGTCTCCCGGCAGAGGTGGTGCAGACAGAGACTGTCTGAATTCAAGAAAGTGTGGAACAGGCACATACGATCTCTTAGGAAGAGGAGGAGATAGTGGATGCTGCGGATGGACTCTTTGGCCTTTATCTGCCATCATGTTTCTATGGGCTGCAAAAATGACCACCACCTCTTAGTCTTGTAAGAGTCCTTCACACTGGTGACATCTAGTGGCCAGGTATAACAAATGCAATCCCACTGCACCTAACCTGCTTATGGAGCAAGAGCACCCACTAATGGGAGTGATGTTAAAGAGAAGCCAGACTACAGCATAGGAAAGCATACAGATTTCTTTGCAAGCAGATGGCAAAGTAGGCTTTTAACTTGTGCATATGGTGTAGCCATCCTGTGCAACCAAGGAATTTACTACGGGATTGTGCAAACGTCTGAAATTTGCCACTTAAAAAGTATCAGAGAACAGAGGATGCCCCGCCTTCCCTTATAAAACTGCTCTCTCTTATTGCCAAGTCCGCTAATCATAGTGAAAACTCCCAGGGCGGAAGGGATAATGCCACTATGCCCAGCACTTTTCAGGAAACTCTCACATCTGGCCTGAGCCTGAACTGCAGAACCCGCAAGTAACTGACGGCAGAGCAGCTTGCAAGCTTCTTAAGACGCAGAGGGTACTTAAGCCATAGGTTCTGGAACCACTCTGCCCTCACTACCGTGTGTGGCTTTTCATCTGGGGTTTGCTTTGGTTTGGATTCATTTAGAACCCGCTTTTAACACACTAAAACACTCACAATAGTTAGAGACATCAACCCACGTAACAGAAATGTACATGAACAATTTAGCGACCTGCGCTGACATCGCCACTCTAAAACTCAGTGCCCATATTTCATACTGCAAAAGAAATGTCTTGAAGTCACGCAAATTTCCCTGTTGTCTATATATTGGTACTCCATTCCTGAGGACCTACACAAGAGAACAGCCAATAACCTTTTCTCTATTCCGTCACTGAAGTCTATAAATACAATGAGGTCTACTATCTTCTCTGTTACCGCCCCTTGTCTCTGGAATAGTATCCCAAATTACTTACGGGAAGAATCAATTCTTAATAATTTTAAGACAAAGCTAAAGACATTTTTCTTTCTTGATGCCTTCGAGACCTAAATGTCCTTTTATTTCTAGCAGCCCCTCCTATTGTTTTTTCCTTAATTGTTCTCTTTTACTTTAACTATTATAGTTCTTTGTTTTTAAAAGTCTTTGAAAGTTATTGTTATTGTTTGGTGATGCTTTGTCAGCTTAAATTTGTATTTTAGCTAAAGTATGTTTTTATGATTTTGTACACCGCCTAGAAGGTTGATTGGGCGGTATAAGAAATTTTAAATAAACTTGAAACTTGACCGGAGGAATTGTACACTTCTGCGCGATTGACAGAATGAAGTTTTGGTAATGGGTCATAAGGCAGAATAGAACTCATCAAACCTTCCAGGGCCATTCCACGCACACACAAATAAACCATCGCTAACAGTCTATATCGTATGCGATCTTCCGGTTTTAACCAATATAACTTTAGGTAAAACTCAGTTACGTGGTCATTCCTCTCTAACCAAAACAACGTTCTGATCAATTTATTCATCATTTACGTTCCAGAGTATTTCCCGGGAGCCCTACCACCTCTCCCAAAAGGTCGTTTCCCACTGTCTCCTAAAGCCTCAGAGCCACAGGCCTACACGAACTTTCTTCCTACCTGAAGCTTTGAGAAACCTGGGAAATATTAGTAAAACCCCTGGTATCAGTAATTAACCTCAGTTAGCCGAGGCCTTAAAGACCCTTTCAGACTGTGGGAAACTGTACTGCAGAGACGCCAGTCAGATTACCCAGTTCCAGGCAAAAAAATTATGGGATTGCCTTGGATTTCTGACCACCTCATCCTGGTGCATTATAAGTCTTTCAGCGCTGGTTTCAATGGGCAGGATCAGACACTGCAAATCCCACATTGCTTTGGGATGTAAGTTCAAATCCAGGACTGGCCAAAATGTCTCCATCCTGGAACTGAGTAACTTGGCATTAAGAACATAAGAATAGCCTTATTGGGTCAGGCCAATGGTCCATCAAGCCCAGTAGTCCGTTCTCACAGTGGCCAGTCCAGGTCACTAGTACCTGGCCAAAACCCAAGGAGTAGCAACATTCCAGAATCTCAAAGAGTAACAAAAGGTTCTAGAACCCCAAAGAGTGTCAAGATTCCATGCAGAATCTCAAAGAATAGCAAGATTCTGGAACCCCAAAGAGTAACAAAAGGTTCTAGAACCCCAAAGAGTGTCAAGATTCCATGCAGAATCTCAAAGAATAGCAAGATTCTGGAACCTCAAAGAGTAACAAAAGGTTCTAGAGCCCCAGAGAGTGTCAAGATTCCATGCAGAATCTCAAAGAATAGCAAGATTCTGGAACCCCAAAGAGTAACAAAAGGTTCTAGAACCCCAAAGAGTGTCAAGATTCCATGCAGAATCTCAAAGAATAGCAAGATTCTGGAACCCCAAAGAGTAACAAAAGGTTCTAGAACCCCAAAGAGTGTCAAGATTCCATGCAGAATCTCAAAGAATAGCAAGATTCTGGAACCCCAAAGAGTAACAAAAGGTTCTAGAACCCCAAAGAGTGTAGAGATTCCATGCAGAATCTCAAAGAAAAGCAAGATTCTGGAACCCCAAAGAGTAACAAAAGGTTCTAGAACCCCAAAGAGTGTCAAGATTCCATGCTACCGATCCAGGGCAAGCAGTGGCTTCGTCCATGTGTTAATAGTAGACTATGCACTGGTAGTGTGTATGGGAAAGCTAGGGGGTCCATAAGGGGGCTGCGAACTGGGACAGAAAATGCCCATCTCGCTTCTGTGAACAGCGAGAGAACCTGTGCAGGAGCGGTTTGCATTGAGCAGGTCGTGGTGCTGCCCAGCAGCATGGAAGAAAGAAACGTTTTATACCCAGAGGGCAGCCTTTATACCCAGAGTGCTGTGGCCTGGTGATGCCATGTGGAGGAGGGACACGTCCAGGCAGATATAATATAAATAGATCTGAGACGCCAGAAGACCCAGGATCCTGTGGGGAGAACTACAGTCCAGCCTTTTGTGCTCATTTAACTTGAGTGCCAGCAGGTTTTATGGGATCTGCAAACCTCATTCTCTCTGTATCTGAGGTGTGTGGATGTGGCCAGAGGTTGGGTGAAGGGGGAGATGGAGAGAAAGAACAACAGAGGGACAGAAAACTCTGTTCGTTGGATCTGAGGCAGGCGGGGAGAAAGTCTGATCTTCCCAAGAAGCTGAGGGGGGGTGTTTTGCACTGTGTGTCTGTGTTCTTTGTGCTATATGCAGGCAGCCTGAATGCTCAGGTGTGACCAGACACACACATCCAAACACCTGCTCCTCCTTCCCTCTCCAATACCAGCATGAGGGGGAACACCATCTGTGCTGGGAAATGATACAGATCCGTAGACACACACACAACCCATCTCCCCTCCAAAACACAGACCCCTCCCCCCCCCATAGCTTGTCCAGCTGCTGAGAAGGAGCAGAGGAGACCCTTTATCATTCAGGATGGATGAACGTACTACAATGCAAGTCTTTCCTCCCCCCCCCCCCGGCCAATGATGTGACCCTCAACTGTATGAGGTGCTTGCCTGGCTGAGGATAGGGGAGCGATAAGAGGTCACCTTCAGCCCCCAGTGCCCACGTTGTAACAGATGGCACTGGCAAGCCCTCACAACTGCTGCTGGTGCCAGCCATGGTACCACCTGCATCTTCCCCCCCCCCCTGAAAGTTGTTATTACAACTCCATTACTGAAGTGCTCTTTGGTTGGAGGAGAAGGGCTGATGCAGGTTGGCACTTGGAGGAAGGTCCTTGCACAGTGGGGAGGGGGCCTGGCACAGTTTGGCAGCATGAGAGAAACAAGTCCTCGCTCTTGTGGGGAGGGGGTCTGATGCTGGTTGGCACGCGAGAGAGTCAGGTCCTTGTTCTTGCAGGGAGGGGGAGCCTGGCACAAGTTGGCACATGAGGGAAGGCAGGTCTTTGTTCTTGTGAGGATGGAGCCTGGCACAGGTTGGCAGCATGAGGGAGGCAGGTCCAGAAGCTTTTTAAATTGGTTTTCTGACCAGGGAGAGAGTGGAGGAAGGGATGAAGAAAGGAGAAAATTCAGACTCATCCCTCGTATCTCATCAGGGAGCCATCGCTCAGCCTCTCTCCTTGAACCTTTCTATTCATCTTCTGCCTTCCCCCCCCCACACACTTTTTGGCTCTTCCATCTTAAGTGCTGTAGCCTCTCCCCCTTTCCATGCTTCCCCCTTAGGCAGTATTCCCCAGACCCAAGAGACAGAGCCAGGAATGGAACCCATGCAGGCATTATGCTCTGAACAGCTGTCCCCCACCTCTTCTCCCTGAATACACGCCAGCAATCTCAAGAATAAATTTTCTGTGGCAGCTCGGCAGAGAAAAGACCCAAGGGGGGGGGGGAGAGACAGGAGAAAAATAAACCCCTAATCCCATCCTGTTACTGCCAGGCTGGCGGTACATACCAACATCTGGAGTGGCTCACACACAGCAGCTGGACTGAAGCCCACAAGCTCCTTCCACCTCTGCTGTGTTTCACACTTCCTGAAGCAGATAACCAAAAATGATTTCAAAAACCCATGAAAGAAATACGAGAGTTTACCTATTAGTTAAAATTTCCTGTACAGGAGCACAGCAGTCGGAGGCTTTAGGTCACACTAGGATCAATGCCAGAGGGTTCAGAGGGGATGGCACAGCTGTAGGAAATTCTCTCCAGCTGCTACTAAAAGGAAAGAAAGAAAGTGACCTGGATCAACTCAGGTCCAAAGTCAGAGGTATAACAAGAATCCACCATCACATGAAGCTTACATCATTTGATGGAAACTCACCAAAACACAGGCTGAAAATACCAGTGGAGACTCCAGCAACATGCAGAGAGGACAGGGCTGAAAATACAGGAGACTCCAGCAAAAGGCAGGAGCTGAAGAGCTGAAAATACCAGAACTGGCTCTGGCAAAATGCAGAGAGTGCAGGGTCTGAAAATACTGGGGATTAAGGGGAAGCAGGGGGAAATGGGTAGGTCTCGGGCATGCCCAGTGGGGCCCGGGCACTGCACGTGCTCAGAGAAAAAAAAAATCTCTCTGAGCTATTGGAGAGCTTATCCCAAATTGGGAGCTGTTGGGACAACACCCATATGTGGCTGACTCATCCTGCTTGTCCTAGGAGAAATACAGGAGACTCCAGCAAAAGGCAGGATGCTGAAGAGCTGAAAATACCAGAACTGGCTCTGGCAAAATGCAGAGAGTGCAGGGTCTGAAAATACCAGTAGAGATTCCAGCAAAATGCAGAGAGGACAGGACTGAAAATACAGGAGACTCTAGCAAAAGGCAGGAAGCTGAAGAGCTGAAAATACCAGAACTGGCTCTGGCAAAATGCAGAGAGTGCAGGGTCTGAAAAAAAGCAGTAGAGACTCCAGTGAAATGTAGAAGGCCGGGGGCTGAAAATACCAGAGGAGACTCCTGAAACGCTGGATGTACAGACACAGATCAAGTGTGTTGAAGCAGTTAGAGTTGGGAATGGAGGCTCTCTGTGAAGGAGGTTATCCTCTGCACCCTTTTAAAGGCCAATGTGAGAACAATGAGCAGCCCAGGTATTTCTCGTGCAAATACCGGAGGGAATACATGCATCTGTGTGCTTTTGAAAGTTCTGTATGTGGGTAGGTTGCAGCACACTAAGGGATCATGTGTGAAGACTGACGGAGCACATGCTAAGGATGGCTTTGTCTCAGCTCACTGCGCGGCACAAAGGCATTGCAAAAGCAGAGGGTGCTGCGGGTTACAAAGTTTGAAGCCACAGGGATTATGGTCACAGGCAGGCAGGCCAGTTCACTTGACAGGAGGCTCAGGCAGGAATGGCAGAGGACGAGTGACAAACACCGATGGGATTCACAGGCAGGAAGGGAGCAGACTCAACAAGTGAGAAGCTGTTTGGAGGATTGTTTCAGCTCGTGAGCGTCTGTGCTGTCAGGAAGACACAGAGAGGGGGCTCTGCACACAGCACAAATATTACAACATTACCAAATGTCCCCCTGAAAGACGCCAGCTGGTCCCATCTGCCTCCCTCACCATGCTGCCAGTCTGCGCATCCTGCACGTTGCATGGGCTCAGCCCAGCGTTACTGTCACCCATCTCCTGCCAAGCAGAGAGAGAGAGACTCCTGTGGCAACCAGTGCAGCCAGAGGACAGGCTATGCTCTGACCAGCTCAAAGCTGTCCAGGCTTACGAAAGGACGATCCTGGTCCACAGTATCAAGCAAGAACTGTCACATCTCAAGCATATGGATCACACAGGATTGATATCACAGAGGGGCTGTCCTCACCTCAAAAATATACGAGGGTTCTTTAAAAAAGTTTCTGCACTTTCAAGTTCAATTTATTTGAGATATACCGCAAATATGAAACCGAGGTTAAAATCTCAGCAGTTTACAATAAAAAGGAAAGGAAAAGAATGGGTTGGTTACGATAAAATCAGAGGAGGGGGCAAGGGAAGGAGTTAAAACAGAGAAGATGAGGGTAAAGCTTTAAGCGGGTTAAAAACAGAATAACCAGAGACAGATAGATCGCCTGAAGTGGTGTCTAAAGGTCAAAGAGCGAACAGATTTTCACGGGAAATGGTTGGGGCAGGAGAAGTAGCGAGAGGGTGTGTTAGCGGGACGCTGGGAAAAATGTATCACAAAACAGGGCGATTATGTGCGGAAACTTTTGGAAGATCTCTCGTATATCACACGGGGACTATCCCCACCTCAAAAATATATATTGAAAGGGAGTGCGATACCTCAAGGATATATAAGAACAGAAGACTAGCCTTACTGGGTCAGACCAATGGTCCATCAAGCCCAGTAGCCCGTTCTGACGGTGGCCAATCCAGGTCCCTAGTACCTGGCCAAAACCCAAGGAGTAGCAAAATTCCATGCTACCGATCCAAGGCAAGCAGTGGCTTCCCCAATGTCTTAATAACAGACTAGGGACTTTTCCTCCAGGAACTTGTCCAAACCTTTCTTAAAACCAGCTACGCTATCCGCTCTTCCCCCCATGTCTTAATAACAGACTAGGGACTTTTCCTCCAGGAACTTGTCCAAACCTTTCTTAAAACCTGCTATGCTATCCGCTCTTCCCCCATGTCTTAATAACAGACTAGGGACTTTTCCTCCAGAAACTTGTCCAAACCTTCCTTAAAACCAGCTACGCTATCTGCTCTTACCACATCCTCTGGCAATGCGTTCCAGAGCTTAACTATTCTCCGAGTGAAGAAAAATTTCCTCTTATTGGTTTTAAAAGTGTTTCCCTGTAACTTCATCGAGTGTCCCCTAGTTTTTGTAATTTTTGACGGAGTGACAGATCGATCCACTTGTACCCGTTCTACTCCACTCAGGATTTTGTAGACTTCAATCCTATCTCCCCTCATCTGTCTTTTTTTCAAGCTGAAAAGCCCTAACCATTTTAGTCTTTCCTCATACGAGAGGAGTTCCATCCCCTTTACCATCTTGGTCGCTCTTCTTTGAACCTTTTCTAGCGCCACTATATCTTTCTTGAGATAAGGAGACCAGAATTGAACGCAATATCACAGAGGTACTGTTCCCGCTTCAACAATCTACTGTATATCACACAGGGTCTACCAAATCTCAAGGATTATATATCACATCTGATCAATATCTCACATAAGGGTCCTTTTACTAAGGCGCCCATTATGTTCTATGGGCTCCTTAGCATTTAGCGTGCCTTAGTTAAAGGACCCCATAGAGATCACCCATTTTCAAGGAAAATGATCCTACAGGGTTTGTCATACCTCAGAAACCTGTTACATATGATCTTGCTACGTCCACCTGGCTTTCATCAAGGACCTGTTGTTTATTCACTGAAAACCTTTCTAGCCCTCACTATCCAACCATTCTAGGCAGGGAACGCTGGCTGAGAACATTTAAACTGAAAAATGTACACGATAAGATGGAGATCATTATCGCCTCTATCTGCCCAAATCACCCCACTCGTGTGTGTAAATGAAACCTTTATTTTTGCAAATCAACCTTGTAAAAATGGATTTTCTCACAAAAATACAGAGTTATTGAATCACAGGATGGAGGGAAGAGAGAGAGAAGTAACGAAGAAATTCTACTATTTAAGCAGCTTGCGCTTTGTCAGGTGGGTTGTCACTCCTCTGGCCTGTCTCGGCTCCCTCACTTAGCTAACACAGAACAAGCATCTTCTGAGAAATCAGCATAGCATCTGGAAGAGCACTGGGGGAAGAGGAGGTAACTGGAACTGGTTACTTGCCCTTCAGCTTTTATCTGCCCCATTTTCCACTCACTATTGACTTTTCAGTTTACATGGGTTTGGCTACTGCTGAGTAGCAATAGGTGACAAAGCTCTGGATGTGTTTTTCCACGCATGTGTAAAAGTGATATGTGCTATAGCAAATAACTTATCCCACTACCTGAGGACATGTGCTATAAGATGAACACATCCTCTGCTTTGAAGTCCTCTTCCAATGAGCAGTGAAACATACACATAATAACTCAGACTGTTGTTTTCAGCAGCAAACTAGGCAGATCCAAGAGTCACAGCAGCAGAAACGTCAATGATTTAAACAGATGCTAAACTTCTGGTATCACCAGAGAAGACAGCCTGTACTTTGGAAGCCAAATCATCTCTCATCATGGGAGGGACAGAGAAACAGTGGAAAGTTAGTTAACTGAAAAACAGTTCATTGAACTTCTTTTTTCCTCTACTTTCTCAGGAGTCTTTCATCCATCCTCCACTCTTGGCGCGCTTCACACTCGCACTTCATCACCAGTGCGACCTCCAGTTCACGTATCTGGGTTTTGCCATGGCACTGCAGTGAGACCGTCACTGTTTCGACCCAGCTGGGGGCACAGCTGGCGCAGGGACGTGAGCCGCCACTCTGGGACCCAGGCACGTAGAAGGAGCTGCAGTGACCGAAGCAGAAGTGGTTGGGGATGGAGAGAGGGATGCATCCCTTCTGAGAAACAGTCTGCAAAAAAAAAAAAAAGGGAAGGCAGAGGTTACATTCACAGCTGAGAAATTAGTCTAATAGAGAGCAATTCTTCCCCATCTTTGACAGAACCCGTCACTTCTGCCCTGCAACATCCCAACTGTAAACTGTTCTTATTACACAGCATTGACATTAATAGCTTAGCACAGTTAGAGGTTCATACGCTCTTTTACCAGTGGTATTCCACGAGAATCAGTGATTGAGCCGATTCTTTTTAACATTTTTGTAAGTGATATTGCTGAAGGGCTGTCTAGTAAGATTTGCCTTTTTGCAGATGATACCAAATTCTGTAATAGACACCCCTGAGTGTGTGGGTAACATGAGGAAGGACCTAGCAAAGCTTGAGAAATGATCTGAAATTTGGCAGCTAAGTTTAATGCTAAGAAATGCAAGGTCATGCATTTGGGCTGCAAAAACCAGAGGGAACAGTTTAGGGGGTGAAGAACTTATGTGCACGATGGAAGAGCAGGACTTGGGTGTGATTGTATGTGATGAGCTTAAGGTGGCCAAACAGGTTGAAAAGGTGACGGCGAAAGCTAGAAGGATGCTGGGTTGCATAGGGAGAGGTATAGCCAGTAGGAAAAAGGAGGTATTGATGCCCCTTTATAAGACTGGTGAGACCTCATTTAGAATATTGTGTACAATTCTGGAGGCCGAACCTTCAAAAAGATGTAAAAAGGATGGAGTCGGTCCAGAGGAAGGCTACTAAAATGGTGTGTGGTCTTCGTGATAAGGCGTATGGGGACAGACTTAAAGATCTCAATCTGTAGACTTTGGAGGAAAAGCGGGACAGGGGAGATATGATAGAGATATTTAAATATCTACATATGTGACAAATGCACATGAGGTGAGTCAATTGAAAGGAAACTCTGGAATAAGGGGGCATAGGATGAAGATGAAAGAGGATAGATTCAGAAATAACCTCAAAAAATACTTCTTCAGTGGTGAATACGTGCAGTGGCCTCCCAGTGGAGGTGGTGAAGATGAAGATGGTATTTGAATTAAAGATGCCCTACTCCTCTGCTCTCCAACCCAGCCTGCTGATTAACCGTTCCCCTTAACTGGATCCATGACATCCTGTTTAGATTGTAAGCTCTTTGGAGCAGGGACTGTTTTTTACTCTCTGTGACTCTGTGCAGCGCTGCGTGCATTAGAGAATGACACGGTGACAAAATTCATCACCGTTCCCGTCCCCGCGGATAACCGCGGGAAACCATCTTCATGTCATTCTTTAAGGAGAGAGGGAAGAATCAGAGTATGAATGGCCACAACCATTGACCCGCAAGCTTTGCTTTGAAGAATGCTGGCGTAGAAGGACTGAAGTTGAAATAGACACTAGAACGGTGATGAATTTTGTCACCGTGTCATTCTCTAGCGAGCTATAGAAAGAATAGTGGTAGATTACTTGTGTGGTGTACATGGACAGACTAGATAGGTCATATGATCTTTATCTATAATGGGATACTGACCTGATTAAAGGGTAAAGTTTTGCAGGCGGACTTGGTGACTTCTTTGGGATTCAGGGGCAGGATAACCCTGTCCTGGGGGTCTCCGCTCCCCCTTTGGATCGCTCTTTTCCACACCTGCATTCGTGCCTTCATCTTCTGCATCGTTTCCACCCGAGGAAAATGAGTGGACCTCCCGAGATGAACTCCCTCTCTCTGAGGTGTGGCCTTTAGGAGATCAGCGGCAGGGTTCCCCCTCGGAGGAGGGAGAAAAGATCTCCCAAACTTTCCCAGAAGAAAGGAGTGTGGAAGGACTGGGATATTGTGCAGGTTCCCTTGAGGCAGGTCAGCACTGCCAAAGTCAGAGGCTGAAGAAGTTTCCTCTTCTATCTCTTTGGCATGGGAGGGTCCTGGTTGTGCTGTGGGGGCTACAGTCCCCAGCAGACAGAACAGAACAAGTGCCGTCCTGGTCTCTGCAGCCTGCATCTTCGATGGATAGAGGAGGGAGGTTAAGTGCTCTTTGTCTTTGTCCAAGGTTACAAGCAGCTAACCCTGCCGTCAGTTCTGAGCTGTAACAAAGGGGACTTGGAGTCTTTATACTTGCCCTCCATCTTAAAGCCCCCCACCCCAGATGGGAGCTTGGGAACAGAAAAGCCAATTATAACATCCTTAGCAAAAGTGACAAGCTCTGTATTCAAAAGAGGGGTGTAAAGTTCCTAATGAAATCTGCACTCCAAAGTAAATCACACAGATATCACAGGAGCTTCCACAGGGTGAGGGAGGAGGTTATCGACATGATTACGGCTGGGAAAATTATCTCCTGGGCTCTGAGGCCACTTGTTGTGTGCTAGAAGTCACACAAAATTTAACAATCTTATTCTGTCTTTTCTTATTTGCATTTTGTCCAGCTCTCTTCAGTGTGAACCGCCTAGAAGTCGTCTGATCATGGCGGTATGTTATGTATGATGTTCTGCAGTTATGCTGAGGTGGGAAAAAGACAGTGGCCTAACCTGCTCCACACATGTGCAGCTCTGCAACACCCCAATCGTGTCCAATATGTGCAGTGGCTCCCCACCTCTGGTGCTGTTTAAAGCTCACACTACCGTAACTAAAGAAAGTGCCAAAAATAGTTTGTTTCCCCCACAAACTGCTCTTTTAAGGATGGAAAATGCAAACAGAGCTGCCAGCAATCAACCCTTTTCCACTGCCCAGGGACCACGGCCATGGCCACAGCCAAAAAGCCCGTAAGACTCAAACTCTCTGTTCCAACCTCAAATTGCAAAGAAAAGAAATCTGAGCTGCCCCTGGGGCTGCCAAAATAATCCCAGGGCCCTGGCAGAACAAGAAGTCAGCATGGGAGGGGAGGCATTTCATTTTTACCTGTTACACAGATACATGTAACAGAATTTGCACACCCCACAGCAGCTGAGAACCAGGGAAGCCACTGCTGGGTCAGGGCAAGGGTGGCCAGTCTAGGTGGCTTCATAATACTTTAAGGATTTGTCCAAATCTTTTTTCAACTCAGCTACTTTTGCCGCATCCTCTGGCAAAGAATTCTGGTCTTTGATCCACTCAGGAGTTTGTAGACTGAAGAGCCCTAACCTTTTTAGTCTTTCCTCATACAGGAGGAGTTCCAGCCCCTTTATCGTCTTGGTTGCTCTTCTTTGAACTTTTATTTTTTTTTTACAGGATGCACAAATCATCAAAAAAACAAAGAATCATAATGAGATTTATGGGGTCCTTTTACTAAGGCGTGATAACCGATTTAGCTCATGCTAATCGATTTAGCATGTACTAAATGCTAAGGCACCCATAGAATATAAGGCACCTTAGCATTTAACAGACGTAAATCTTTAGAAACATAGAATATGACGGCAGAAGAGGGCCGGCAGCCCAACAAGTCTGCTCACTCAAGAACCCTCCCTCCCTGGAGTACCCATCTTTTATGCATAACTCTGTAGCATCCCCACCTGTTTGTCCCATCAACATTTGAAGTTGAGCACGCTACTAGCTTCGACCACCTGGCGTGGAAGTTTATTCCATCGATCAATCACCCTTTCGGTGAAGAAGTATTTCCTGGTGTCACCATGAAATCTTCCCCCCTTAAGTTTTAGCGGATGCCCTCTTGTTGCCGTGGGACCCGTAAGAAAAAAGATTTCTTCCTCCACTTCAGTGCGACCCATGATGTATTTGAATGTTTCTATCATGTCCCTCCCTTTCTTTGCACTCCTCGAGAGAATATAAGCGCAGTCTGGTCAGATGTTCTTCATATGAGATGTCTTTAAGTCTTGAGACCATCCTAGTGGCCATTCTCTGGATCGACTCCATTCTCTTCACATCTTTTTGATAATGTGGCCTCCAAAACTGGACACAGTACTCCAGGTGAGGTCTCACCATGGATCTGTATAACGGCAGTATGACTTCAGGCTTTCGGCTGATAAAGCTCCTTCTGATGTAACCCAGCATTTGTCTAGCCTTTGCTGAAGCTTTCTCCATCTGATTGGCAACTTTCATATCGTTTATCGTTTAGCGCGCCTCAGTAAAAGGACCCCTATTTCTCTGTGATTTGTGCATCCTCTTTGAAACTTTGTCTAATTCTGCTAAATCTTTTTTGAGATGTGGTACCAGAATTGCAGACCGTACTGAAGGTGCATTGAGGCATTAGAATATTCTTTGGCCCCCTTTAACAAAGCCACAGTAGAAGTTTCTACTGTGGACTGGTGAGGTAAAAGCTCCGGCACTCATAAGGATTTTACTGCAGCCCACTGAAAAGTGCTGAAATACCCAATGTGGCCCTCCTGGCAAAAAGTTTGGAGACCCCTGTTCTAGACAAATCACTCCTGATATTTTGAATTATCCCCTCCAGAGAGGCATAAACTTATGAAAACAAACCAACATGGCTTCTGCAAGAGAAGATCGTGCCTGACGAACTTATTGCACTTCTTTGAAGGAATTAACAAACAGTTGGACAAAGGGGACCCCATAGACATTGTATAATTAGACTTCCAAAAAGCCTTTGACAAGGTACCCCATGAACGTCTACTTCGGAAACTAAAGAACCATGGGGTGGAAGGAGACGTTCTCAGATGGATCAGGAATTGGTTGGCGGGCAGAAAGCAGAGGGTAGGAGTGAAGGGCCACTACTCGGACTGGAGGAAGGCCACGAGTGGTGTTCCGCAGGGGTTGGTGCTTGGACCACTGCTATTCAATGTATTTATAAATGATCTAGAAACGAAGACGAAGAGCGAAGTAATAAAATTTGCAGTTGACACCAAGCTATTCAATGGGGCTAGGACTAAAGAGGACTGCGAAGATTTACAAAGGGACCTAAACAAACTAGGGGAGTGGGCGACGAGATGGCAGATGAAGTTCAATGTAGAGAAATGCAAAGTCTTACACGTAGGAAACAGAAACCCGAGCTACAGCTACACAATGGGAGGGCTGTTATTGAGTGAGAGTTCCCAAGAAAGGGACTTGGGGTAATAGTGTTCATGACAACGAAGCCATCGGCACAATGCGCAGCGGCTGCTAAGAAAGCAAATAGAATGCTAGGAATAATCAAGAAGGGTATTACAAGCAGAACGAAAGAAGTTATCCTGCCGTTGTATCGGGCGATGGTGCGCCCACATCTGGAGTACTGCGTCCAATATTGGTCGCTGTACCTAAAGAAGGATATGGCGATACTCGAGAGGGTTCAGAAGAGAGCGACGCGTTTGATGAAAAGCTTTCATATGCTGAAAGATTAGAGAGACTGGGGCTTTTTTCATTGGAGAAGCGGAGACTTAGAGGGGATATGATAGAGACTTATAAGATCACAAAGGGCATAGAGAAAGGGAGAGGGACAGATTCTTCAAGCTTTTGGAAACTACAAGAACGAGAGGGCATTCGGAAAAATTAAGAAGGGACAGATTCAGAACTAATGCTAGGAAGTTCTTCTTCACCCAACGGGTGGTGGACACCTGGAACGCGCTTCCAGAGGGTGTGGTAGGACAGAGTACGGTATTGGGGTTCAGGAAGGGATTGGATAATTTCCTGAAGGAAAAGGGGATAGAAGGGTATAGATAAAGGGCTAGTATTCAGGTCCTGGACCTGATGGGCCGCCACGTGAGTGGACTGCTGGGCGTGATGGACCTCAGGTCTGACCAGGCAGAGGCACGGCTTATGTTCTTATGTTCCAAATATGAGAACTTCTAGGAGTTTTCTTGCATTGTTAAATATTTGTAAAGCTCAGGAATCTTTATGGCAAGACTCTGTTTTCCTATACATTGAATATTCTTTTTGATGTATATATAAATAAGAAATAAATAAATAAGGAAGATACTTTTTCAAATGACCAAGACCAGGGTTACCATATGGCTCCAGAAAAAGAGGATGGATTGAGACATCCAGGTTTTTCTTCTATTTCTTTCAATGGAAATAAAACCCAGATGTCTCAAATCCTTCTTTGGTTTCAGATACATAATTATGGCCAGCAGTTATCTTCAGTACATAAGGGCAGGCAATTTATCTTAAAAGTCTCTTTGAATATCTGCCCACATTGTCTTTCTACTTCAAGCTTCAAATCTGCTGATTCTTGGCTCTCTTCCTCCCTCTGCCGGTCTCCCTGGTGTCCTATTTCTGTATGAAGAGAGTTGAGAACATTTTAAACCACAAGACAGTGGCAACAGAAGCGACACACAAAGAACAGAGGAAAACAGGAAAGACCATGTGCATCGGCTTTAATGAAAATTGGAAAAGAAGCTTGCCACAGAGCCAAAAACACACAAGTAAAACCTTTTCAGGTACATTAGATGCAAAAAAGCTGTGAGGATATCGGCTGGACCATTAGAGAAACAAGAGGCCCTCGGGGAAGATAAAGGATAAATTATTAGACGCCTACAAAGGCGTATAACAATAACTATTTTTCTACTGAAGCATCTCTCAGTTCTATGCGGTTTACAATAAGAAAAATGCTAAATAAAACAGTGATAATACAACAAGTACATTAAGATCATATCAATCAATGAAACAAGGTTGGTGTGGATGTGGTTTTCACCGGAAGTGGCCTTGGGCATCCGTTAAGTGTCCCACGCTCTCCGTAGGAACGAGACAGGCGCCTTGACTACCTTTAAGGCGTCTGTTAGAAAAAAAAGACACAATTCCGATGTGTGATTGAGATGCGAATGGCATCCTTTAAGAAATCCAGCCTTTGATGTCTTCACGTGGCACTCTGGGCACTCGCTTTACCTAAATTTGGGTCTGGCAGTGCTCCATGGTACAACCACACCTTGAGTGTTGGGTACAGCTCTGGTTGCTGCATCCAAGTCAGTGGTCTCCAACTCAAACCCTTTGCAGGGCCACCTTTTGGATTTGTAGGTACTTGAAGGGCCTCAGAAAAAAATAGTTAATGTCTTATTAAAGAAATGACAATTTTGCAGGAGGTAAAACTCTTTAGAGTTTCTAAATCTTTCCTTTTGGCTAAGTCTTAATAATAATATTGTCATTTATAGCTAAAGAGACATATGATGAAGATACTCTTTTATTTTACTTTTGTAAATTATGATAAACATACCCAGGGCCTCAAAATAGGACCTGGCGGGCTGCGTGTGGTCCCTGGGCCGCGAGTTTGAGACCACTAATCTAAGAGAACTAGAAAATGTCCGGGGAAGGACAAATGGAATGACAACATGCAGAAGCGACAAGGAGATAAACTCACAACACACCATGAGACAAACAGGCAGCACTTTTAAAACAAATCAGGGGAATGACTTTTCAATCAAGGCACAGTCAAGGTGTGGAATTTGCCACTGGATGATGTTATGAAAGTAGTTAGCATAGCTGGGTTTAAAAGGGTTTAGACAAGTTTCTGGAAGAAGTGTGAAAGTCCTTTATCTCTTAGGAGAGATCTCTTTGGGATCATATTAACAGTGGAGAGATTCAGGATCTGAACCCTCAGTATGGGGAAGAGGCATTTTCCCCTCATGTCCATCCGCTAAGCTGTACCATGACTTGAGCTTAGATTTGGAGATATGTGAATTAAATGTAAAATTCAGACTCAAAACCCTGGAGCCAGCGGGCACTTCTCTGTGAACTGCACCTGGCCCTGGTAGCTCTTTGGAGTCTCACCCTGGGGACCTAGAGTTTTGGTCACTGTCAGCCTGAGGAGAAAAGCAAATATCCAGCCTCTGGGCTCCTGGACTCAGGGGAGGGGTTGTCAGGGGCAAGGTGACAGATCTTCAACTTTCCCAGCTACTGGTCTTCACAACTCTGTTTCCAGCTGTAGAGAAGACTGTGCTGTTCCTGTGATATCTCTGGGTTAATCACCATCCTCCCACAGTGTCAGCTTTTAATGTTTTCTACTCCCACATGTAATGCAAATGAACTTAATAGTATGTCAGAATAGAGGCCCAGACAAAACAAGGCTGCTTTATATAGAAAGATAGATAAAAGCTGGCAAAAAGCAGAGTATAGGAACTGAAAAAATAATAAGGAGGAGACTCCAACAAAATACAGAAATACAGGAGCTGAAAATACAAGAGAGACTCCAGCATAATGCAGAGAATGTAAGAGCTAAAAATACCAAAGATCAGAAGAGAATGTCACGTTGTAATCATCATCAGTGTTATGTCTTTCTCATTAATACAATTACAGAAGTGTCATATGGACACATAGTAACAACAGCTAAAGACTTGTATAGTTCAACCACTGGTATCCCAGCAGGATACATCCCTATGGGCCCTATTCAAAGCCTGAAGGTCATTTAAGTTTTGCTCTGATTCCTTCCTCTTTCTATAGACGGATCCTCTCTATTTATCCCATTGCAATTCCATCACTGTTTTTGCCTCCACCGTTGCCACAAGTTTCAAGTTTATTAAAATTTGATGGTTCGCCTATTAAATCTAAGCGAATTACATAATAAAAGAATTATAGTATAGAACAATAAAACAAGTTATTTTACATTAACAATTTTCAAGGGGCTACGACAGATTGACAATACAGATGAACTGAGAAACATTAGGAAAGAACATTAGGGAATAAAAGTTACAAATTGTAGTTTCCTCAAGGGAAGAAAGGGGTATGATGTGGGTAGGAACAAACGAGTAGGTTGGGGAAGATGTGTGAGAAAGTATTGATTGTTTACATGTACTCCGAAAAGTTGTTCTAAAGGTTAAATGAAGATTTGAAGAGATAGGTTTTTAGATTAGTTTTAAATAAATTAAGGTCTTTGATGTTTCTGATATATAGGGGGAGGGTATTCCAGATAAGAGGAGCCATAACTGAGAAGATGTCATGGTGTCTGGTTCCTATTATTTTCAATGAGGGGACCATTAATAGACCTTGAGTATTGGACCGAAGTGAACGTTTTGAAGTATGAGGGATTAGGAGCCGATCTATAAACTGTGGCTCGTTATCTAAAGCAGTAGTTCCCAACCCTGTCCTGGAGGACCACCAGCCAGTCGGGTTTTTGGGATAGCCCTAATGAATATGCATGAGAGAGATTTTCATATAATGGAGTTGATAGGTATGCAAATCTGCCCCATGCATATTCATTAGGGTGTCCCAAAAACCTGACTGGCTGGTGGTCCTCCAGGATAGGGTTGGGAACCATTGCCCTAAAGGGTATTCCAGTCATCCACCATCCTCTCTGTGAAAAAGTAATTCCTGATGTTATTATTCCCAAGCCTATCTCTCTCCAACCACTTCCTCATTTCTGAAAAATATTCCAATTGGGGCCTTACCAATGACTTCTACAGATCAATACCTTCTTCCTTCTGCTGATTATGTCTCCCTCTATTCAGACTAGCATCCTCTAGGGCAGTGATTCCCAACCCTGTCCTGGAGGAACACCAGACCAATCGGGTTTTCAGGCTAGCCCTAATGAATATGCATGAGAGAGATTTGCATATGATGGAAGTGATAGGCATGCAAATTTGCTTCATGCATATTCATTAGGGCTAGCCTGAAAACCCAATTGGCCTGGTGTTCCTCCAGGACAGGGTTGGGAACCACTGCTCTAGGGCCTAGGCCAGGGGTAGGGAACTCCGGTCCTCGAGAGCCGTATTCCAGTTGGGTTTTCAGGATTTCCCCAATGAAATAGATCTCATGCATATTCATTGGGGAAATTCTGAAATCCCGACTGGAATACGGCTCTCGAGGACCGGAGTTCCCTACCCCTGCTCTAGGCTATGGCCACCTTGAGATCCTCAGACACTGTCACCCCCAAGGTTCATCTCCTGGTTAGGTCATATCACTAGTACTTCTCTTACCTCCGACCTAGCACATACATCTCCTTTGGATTTCTACTCTCCAATGGGCTGATGTTGGAACCTAATGCCAGTGCTAGAGCCAAGGAGTTAACCTGCAAAGAATGTTCAGAGAGTTACAGCACAAGAAACAGCTGTGTAAATATTTGAAATAAAATTTGTTTACAGCAGTCTTTTTGTATTCTTCCTGGGGAGAGAAGAGGGTGATTCCACCCACTAATGCTTCTTTTCCCCAGGTGGAGGCACAGAGCACCAAGCAAGTGAGACTGCCTTCAGGAGACTCCAGCAGGGGAATTCTAGAAAAAACTTTTCACGTGTTACTTTTCTTAACAATCATTGGTCCTAAGCTCACACTAGCAGGTCTAAGCCCTGCAGTCTTTCTGTTACATGTCCAGGAGGGTGGAATACAATATCATGTATGCTGAGATAGCCATAAGAAGCTAGAATGCCCAAGCTAAAACACCCAGTGCAGGCAGGCTAGAACATGAGATAAGTTAGGTCTGCAGCTAAACATCATTCAGCATTTTATTAAAGAGAAAACTTAGTTCAACACTTAGGAAAACTAGTCCCAGACTCCTTCAGATGTTGTTAGGGTTTCAATGGAAGTAAAACCCAGATGTTTTAATCCAGGGATCTCAAAGTCCCTCCTTGAGGGCCGCAATCCAGTCGGGTTTTCAGGAGTTCCTCAATGAATATGCATTGAAGCAGTGCATGCACATAGATTTCATGCATATTCATTGGGGATATCCTGAAAACCCGACTGGATTGCGGCCCTCAAGGAGGGACTTTGAGACCCCTGTTTTAATCCGTCATCATCTATCTAGAGCAGACATGGGCAACTCCGGTCCTCGAGGGCCGGAATCCAATTGGGTTTTCAAGATTTCTCCCATGAATATGAGATCTATTTGCATGCACATTCATGGGGGCAATCCTGAAAACCCGATTGGATTCCAGCCCTCAAGGACCGGAGTTGCCCATGTCTGTTCTAGAGCCATATGTAGGGTTACCAGTCATCTGGGAAAACCCGGACATGTCCTCTTTTTATTGGACTATCTGGGTGCCTGGACGGCAGTGAGGGGAACATAGGAAGGGGGGGGGGGTTTCTGTAAGCAGAAGAAAGAGAGAGAGAAATGCCTGGACCAAAGGGGAAAAACAGGAGGCAGATGCTAGACCAGAGGTGGGCAACTCTGGTCCTCGAGGGCCGGAATCCAGTCGGGTTTTCACGATTCCCCCAATGAATAGGCATTAAAAGCAGTGCATGCAAATAGATCTCATGCATATTCATTGAGGAAATCCAGAAAACCCGACTGGATTAGGCCCTCAAGGACCATACTTTTTATATTTGTTTTTGCAAGTGTTAAGAACTAGAGACGCACTTTTTTATGGTCTGCAAACTTTGTCTCAATTGTTTTTCAAAAGTTTCCAATCAAAACGCAGGCGTCAGGCAACAAGTCGGGCACCTCCACTGCTTCCTGCTCTGCGAGGCCTCTCGCACGTCGGCTTCCTGCTTCCGCCCCGCACAAAGATGGCGGCAATGAGCGCGTTGCGTCGTTCGTGGCTGTCCGCGCCGGTGCCGCTCGCCGGGTCGGTGTCGCACTTTCACGCCAAGCCTCTGCGCCGGAAGGTGGACGGCATGTACGTGCCGGACCCGCAGGACCAGCGCACCCCGGAGTGGCAGAAGGGCCCCCGCTGGGAGGCGAAGCTGTTCGGGCGCTACGGGGCAGCCTCGGGCGTGAGCCCGGCCCAGCTGTGGCCCGACCCGGCCCGGCTGCGGGAGGTCCGCGAGGAGGAGGACACGTGGTACCCGCCGCTCGCAGACATGCAGGCCCGGATCCGCCAGCGGGAGGAAGAGGAGAGGCGCATCAGACTGGAGAGGTGACCCCTGGACCACACTGGGCTTTGGGCTCATTCCCCCTCCCAGAACAAACTGGGCTTTGGGCTCATTCTCCCTCCTCCCAATACACTCTTCTCCCAGAACAAACTGGGCTTTGGGCTCATTCTCCCTCCTCCCAATACACTCTTCTCCCAGAACAAACTGGGCTTTGGGCTCATTCCCCCTCCCCCCAATACCCTCTTCTCCCAGAACAAACTGGGCTTTGGGCTCATTCTCCCTCCTCCCAATACACTCTTCTCCCAGAACAAACTGGGCTTTGGGCTCATTCTCCCTCCTCCCAATACACTCTTCTCCCAGAACAAACTGGGCTTTGGGCTCATTCCCCCTCCCCCCAATACCCTCTTCTCCCAGAACAAACTGGGCTTTGGGCTCATTCTTCCTCCTCCCAATACACTCTTCTCCCAGAACAAACTGGGCTTTGGGCTCATTCTCCCTCCTCCCAATACACTCTTCTCCCAGAACAAACTGGGCTTTGGGCTCATTCCCCCTCCCCCCCAATACCCTCTTCTCCCAGAACAAACTGGGCTTTGGGCTCATTCCCCCTCCCCCCAATACCCTCTTCTCCCAGAACAAACTGGGCTTTGGGCTCATTCTTCCTCCTCCCAATACACTCTTCTCCCAGAACAAACTGGGCTTTGGGCTCATTCTCCCTCCTCCCAATACACTCTTCTCCCAGAACAAACTGGGCTTTGGGCTCATTCCCCCTCCCCCCAATACACTCTTCTCCCAGAACAAACTGGGCTTTGGGCTCATTGCCCCTCCCCCATTCTCTCCCCATCAGGCTGGGCTTTGGGCTCATTTCCTCACTGGTTGGTTTGCCCTGTGTCAGACACAGTGGAATTTCACTATTCCAGATCATTAGTAATTCTGTCTCTTCTGTGCATGCAAAGGTTGCAGTAATAAATTCCTGTACTTCCCTTTAAATCGACATGTTTCATCTTCCAAGTGGCTGGAAGGCAAACTGAGTTTATTTGTGTTTTTGGAATGTTCTGTTCTTAGAGAGAAGCTGATTGCTGCCAACATGGCTCAGATGCCAAAGATGATAGAAGACTGGCGGCGGGAAAAGCAAATGCAAGTGGAGAAGCAGCAGGCAGAGGCTGCCTGGCGGGAGCAGCTACTAGCCCGAGCACAGGAGAAATTTGGCCATAAATTGGACCACCGCAGCGATAAGTTCCAGGAGCTGTTGAAGGAGATGGAAAAGGAGGAGAAAAAGAAACAGAAATTGGCCAAAAAGAAGCTGAAAGCAGAAAAGCAGGGGATAGAAGTGGGAGCAGGACCTGCCCAGGCCACTGATTCAGTGGGAGCAGCACCTCCCCATGCCACTGAGTCAAGCCTGGCCTGAGTAGCTGGTTTAATCTGTTTACTGCTTTTCTTTAAAAAAACAAGTTTCTGACTTTTGGTATAATGCTTTGTGTGATTGGAGAAACTGATGTGCAGTTGGAGCTATGCTCTGTCCCACTCAGGCCCAGTTACAGCCTGGTTTGGTCACTTCACATTTGTCAAATAGCCTGCCAGCTGATCAGAGAAAAGAATTACTTACTCCAGGGAGCAGACATGGACCCTGTCTCCTCTTTCCCTTTTCGAGAGTTGAGGCTGGAAAAGATTCAATGGGACTAAGAACACAAACCAGTAGGATTCCAGTCCAGGGCCCCTTGAAGGGCGGAAGCTGGCTTTAATCCCTCCACACATCCTTTTACATCATATCACCTGAGGCACAGGGATCCTAGTGAGTTAACAGGGGAATAAAGGCAACTCAGCCTGGGCTCTTGATTTAGGGATTGGGATGGTGGAAAGGGATCCTGTTTGGTTTCCTGGAATTCTTTGTGGTTGTCCTGTTTCTTAATAAAAGGAATGATATTTTTGTGATTGACTCTTAAGCCTATCCCTTCCTACAGTCCCTGGTGGTTACAACCTAAATGACAATCTGCAGATACTGCGTTCTGCTTATCAGAGGCTGAAACTTTTCATACTATATATTCAGTTTTATAAACCATTCTCCCAAGGGAGCCCGGAATGGTTTACATGAATTTATTCAGGCACATCAACACTCTCAAACATTATTTGGATTTCTTCTTGATTGGACAGTCAATATTCCAGACCCCAGCAATACCAACCACCCAGGGTTTGTTCGAACGATTAACTCATAAAGGATGATAAGAAAAACAACTGTTGTCCTAGTTAACTATAACTATATTCCAGAATTTTCTTAGTTGTCCACAGTGGATGCCTGGAATGCGCTCCCGAGAGAGGTGTAGAGTAAAACTGTGACAGAGTACAAAGAAGCGTGGGATGAACACAGAGGATTTAGAATCAGAAAATAAGATTAAATATTGAACTAAGGCCAGTACTGGGCAGACTTGTACAGTCTGTGTCTGTATATGGCCGTTTGGCGGAAGATGGGCTGGGGAGGGCTTCAATGGCTGGGAGGGTGTAGATGGGCTGGAGTAAGTCTTAACAGAGATTTCGGCAGTTGGAACCCAAGCACAGTACCGGGTAAAGCTTTGGATTCTCGCCCAGAAATAGCTAAGAAGAAAAAATTAAAAAATTTAAATTGAATCAGGTTGGGCAGACTGGATGGACCATTCGGGTCTTTATCTGCCGTCATCTACTATGTTACTATGAAAAGTGAAGATATGCATCTGTAACTTGGAGGGGGGGTGTCTCTTGACACCAGGGAAAAAGGCAACCCTAATTCCCTGTTTACCATTTTGCCTATGGAATAACTGCACAAATGACGAGGAAGGGAGGTGGCCTTCAAACTTATTTATTTTAAAAATTTGTGAATCGCTTAAATCTAAGTGCTGTACAAAACATTTACATCCACAATTTCAAGCACAAACACACACTTTAATTTTCATTGTACATCAAACCAGACCTGCTTGTCAGACTGGGCAGATCAGAGAGTTTTAAATAAACCAAACCATAAAAGCTTTGTTTAGGGTGGGGGGAATTGGATGTGGAATTAAGTGTGCCTCTATTTCAAGTACTAGTGCAAGAACACACTGGAATTACAAATTGAGACTAAATAAATCACTGCTCCAGGAAGTCTTTTTAAAACTTTATTCATGTCACACCTTTGTTCAGGGCTCTGCTGCTCCACTACCAGAGCTTTGGATCAGAAATTTCAACATATTCACTTAATTTCCATAAAGTAGCTCTCTCTATTTAGACTAGATTCTGACCCTAAATGGTGATAAGCAAGTGTGATTCCATGAGAAAAATTGTGGACAGATTCAACCTTGCCCTATAGGGACAACACACAGGATCCCTCTGAAATCTTCCTGAAGGCAGTACCCCCTCTGTCTGCCCATCAATCCACACCCTCAAGGTCCCAGCTTCGGGGATGGGAGATAAACCAGGAGACCAACAGGGAAGAACAAGAATTAGGAGCAGCTAATAGCGTCACCTCCAAGGTTAGAGCGCTATAGCAGGATTGTTTCTCTGGCTTTTGATAACAGGTAAAGAGCTCTCAATGCCAGCATGTCTCAGCGCTACCTACAGAGACTACACACCAACCGACAGGTCATAACAGGTTGACCTCTGTCGCCTCCTTCACCAGGTATTAAGACTTGAGTTTGAATTTAAAATAAAATGCCCCCTTCTCAGCACATCTACTAGAGCAGTGAACTGCAAACTGCCCTGAGATGCCAGCGAGGAGAGGTGCCGGGCAACTGCTTACAGGATGTGCCACTCTCTACTACTAATTATTTCTAGAGCGCTACCAGATGTACGCAGCGCTGTACAGAATCACAAGAAGACTAAAGTCCCTGGAAAGAGCTTACAATCTAAACACACAAGACACTTGCGACGGCGCCTGCACCTCTGCAGCACACACCCCCTTCCCCAACCGGCAGTAATAGGAAGCTGGAAGATATCTGCGCATTTCCAGATGCCCTCCAGCCGTAGCCCCAAGATTAGTGTGCCAGCAGTTAAAAGTTTGCAACCCACTGTACTAGAAGCAATGCTCTCATGAGCTCTTTGGATTCAAGCAGAGCATTTCCTCCCTAGAATATTCAGGAGGCTGGTAAGTTGAACATGGGGTCTAAGCCCACACGCAATCGGTTTAGCTCCAGGACCTTCCCTGGTCATGAGTTTGAGCAAGGGGCACCAGCCACGCTTACAATTAATATGAACTTCAAGCATCATAGGTCTGGTATGATCGCCCCTGGACTACCATTTTCAGACTACCCAGAGAGATAGTAGATATTCAAACTTCTTTCCAGCATAATTCATTAGAAAATCCCAGCACTGAGTGCTGGCAGTGGTGAACAAAGACACAGGGTCCAAGAAAAATGGTCTCCTCCTCCCCCCTCAACCAATTTCACTGTGGATGTAGCATGTGCAACCCCTAGGCCACTAGAAGGGAGAGGGGCTAAATTGGTTCTGCTCGACCTTTCAGGTAGCGTCTATGACCAGTACACCAATGCACTTCTTAAATATAAACGTATATATTTAAAAAAAAAAAAAAAACAACAAACCATCTTATCCCCTCATCTCACTTCTGTTATTCCTCATCTAAGTTCTGGCTCAGGAGAAAATTAGCAGCTAGATTTTCATTCTTCTCACAAGCGAAATATGCCTGGATGACCAAGCCTTCTGGGAATCCCAAAGCCTTCAGCTGAAAAATAAAGAGAAAGCGTACAGGTACTTTAAAAGTTATTGAGCAGGCTACCCTGAAATGTGTTGCTCTGTCTGTCCACTTCCTACAACACAGGATGTTGGGCCTGTGCTTCAACACAGAGTGGTGGAAAACTGGAACGCTCTTCTGGAGGCTGTTATAGGGGAAAACGCCCTCCAGGGATTCAAGACAAAGTTAGACAAGTTCCTGCTTAACCAGAATGGATGCAGGTAGGGCTAGTCTCAGGGTGCTGGGCATGATGGACCACCGGTCTGACCCAGCAGCGGCAATTCTTATGTTCTTAGGCAGTTTTCACACCCCCGTTCCTTACCCTATCTATGGCTTCCTTCTCCTGCGGCGTCACCTGGATGTAATTCATCTGTGGCGACTCTTCCCTGATTGCTCCCAGGTCCTGCTCGATGTCAGCTCCCTCACCCGACTCCCCCACTGGCTCATTCAACATCTGGACCAAATGTTCTTGATGGCTGATTTGCTATAAAGGGGAGGGAGGGTTAAGAGTGCAATGAGTACAGACAATAAGACCACACAACGCCTTCACAAAACAAGGAGGGGGGGGGTCCATCCTGGACGCCATCTTGGTGAGGGCAGGCACCTGTTCTCTCCGCCCCCCACAGCCATACGGACGAGCTGCTTCCCTTCCCCCCCTACCGTGAACATCAGCAGCTTGGGGGTTGCTGTTCATGCCAAGAACATTAGAGGTACGGGAGAAGGGAAGCGGCTCGCATGCACGCAGTAGGAGGACTGTGACTACTACCTATTCATGCATGTAAACAAGTGGCAATAAACCCACATTGGGAGACACCACTTCATTCTGCTTAGAAGATAATATCCTTGCTGAGACTAATTTTTTTTTTTTTTAATTCTTTATTCATTTTAAATCTATCAACAAGTGTACAAAAATTATACCAATACAAAACAAACATATAACACTTGAAAATCATTCACAAATAATCCTAAAACATAAAAATTACCACCCAACCACCCTCCATTACTATCAATTAACATATTTCAAATGACCATATCATAATCAAATAGATAAAATAATACACCCTTAACCCCCCTCCAATAAAATAAATATACCTAAACAAAGGAAAACAATGTTTACTCATTACAATATCTTTCTAATGGCCCCCAGATCTTAAAATTATCATAGTTTCCTTTCTGTAAAGCAATTGCTCTTTCCATTTTATAAATATGACAAAATGAATTCCACCAAAACGAATATTTAAGATTAGAATAATTTTTCCAATTATTAGTAATATGCTGGATTGCAACCCCTGTCATTATTAGTAAAAGTTTGTTATTATGGGATGAAATTTGACTTTTTTCCCTCATAGACATGCCAAACAGAATAGTATCATAAGATAATACAACATAGTTTTCTAATAGACAATTTACTTGAGTCCAGATTAAATTCCAAAAAATTTTAATACAGGGACAATAATAAAGTAAATGGTCCAATGTCCCTGCTTCCAGATTACAATGCCAGCATCTATTAGACTTAAACTATCTAATTTTTGCAAACATACAGGGGTCCAAAACACTCTATGCAACAACAAAAAAACCAAGTTTGTCTCATAGATGCGGACACTGTACATCTCATCCTCCAAGACCAAATTCGTGGCCACTGAGATGCAGAAATTTGCTGCTTGATCTCATTGCTCCAAATGTCCCTAAGACCATTTTTTGTTTTTTTATTCAAATATCCAGAAAGTAATTTATACCACACTGCGGCTTGATGTCCCAGGAAATCTGCTTGGAAGCAAAGAAACTCCAGACTATATTGATTATTCAGATTTTTCCATTCAGGGAACCCCACCTGAATAGCCTGCTTCAGCTGTAGCCATTTAAAACTTTGTGATTTATTAAGACCAAATCTATGCTGCAACTGTGAAAATTCAAGCAGTTTACCATCTGAAATAACATCCTTCAGAGTTCGAATGCCTGCAATTATCCAGTTTTTCCATAAGATTTTAGATCCGCCAATTTGAATCTTGGAGTTAATCCATAAAGACTGATTTGTAGATTTACTTATAGGAATAGGTGTTAAATTACTAATATATCTCAATGTTTTCCATGTGTCTGATAAAATTCTGTTCTCCTTATAAATTCTAGGCAGTGTGATACTAGGAACATGAACCAAGTTTAAAGGAAACAAGAGACGCCATTCTAAATATAGCCAATCCGGGGCATTCTCCATGAGTTCCGGGAGGATCTAATACATACCCTGACGTAAAATATAGGCTTGATGATACCTATAAAAATTAGGAAAATTTACCCCACCCTCCTCAATTGGTTTTTGAAGAGATACTAAGGCAATTGGTATCATACAATTTGATAACAAACCACAGGTAATATCATCATTTTAATAGTTTGAACTCTCCCCCACCAAGAAATGTGTAAAGGATTCCATTGCTCACACAACTCTGTAACTCTCTTTAACTGTGTCGTCCACATTATTTTTAATCTTAATACCTAAATATTTTAATCCGTCCTCTTTCCAAATGAATGGAAAAGAATCAAACAATCCTTTAGAACAATGTACGTTCAAAGGAAGAACTTCCGACTTACTCCAGTTTATTTTGTATCCTGAAAATTTCCCAAAAGTATCAATCAATTCCAACAAACATGGAATGGTATTTTCCGGATTTCTTAAATATAGCAGAATATCATCTGCATAAGCTGAAACTTTATATTCGCAGTCAGAATGAGGAATACCCTGTATCCCCCTCGCTTGTTGAATGGCTAATAATAAGGGTTCTAATACAACATCAAATAGCAAAGGAGATAGAGGACAACCTTGGCTAACACCCCCCTCTGCAAATTAAACCTCTCAGATAAATTATTATTAATATTCAATCTTGTATAAGGGGAGCTATACAACGTTTATAAATCCAGGACCTATACCAAACCAATCTAATGCTTGATACATGAATTTCCATTCAACCCTATCAAAAGCTTTCTCTACATCCATAGACACAGAAAAAGCGGGATCATTCATTTTTTTGGTTAAATTTAACATATGAAACGCTAATCTAGAGTTGTTAGATGAATGTCTTTTAGCAATAAATCCAGTTTGGTGCATATCAATAATATAAGAGAGAGCCTTAGTTAAGCGCAAAGCCAATATCTTAGCCAAAAGTTTACAATCCACATTTATTAAAGAAATAGGCCTGTAGTTTGAAACCAAAGTAGGATCTCTATTTGGCTTAGGCAAAACAATAGTTAATGATTCAGCCATAGTACCTGTAATACAACCATTAGTAAGTTGTGACTGATATAAATTTAACAAATGAGGTAAAAGAATAATTTTAAATGCTTTATAAAATTCTACTGTGAAACCATCACCACCTGGAGCGGATCCAACTCTAAGAGACTTCAACGCTGTTTCTAATTCTTTTAGGGATATATGAGCAGGAACTTTAGGATCAATAATTAAATTTAAAAATTCTAAACCATCTTTTTCCCTATCTAAATAAGGATCAGAAGAATATAGGTCTTTATAGAAAGCTAAAAATTGACTTAATATCTTTTCAATCTGATTATGTGTAATTCCTTTAATTGCCATAATATTACTCCTTCTTTTCTTTGCTTTGATATAATTTGCCAATAATCTTTCCGACTTATTAGAATTTCCATAATACAATGTTTGTTTGGAAAAGAAATCTTTCCTAATTAATTTTGAAGATAGTTCATTATATTTACCTTTTGCTTTTAAAAGAGCCTGTAAAGTATTATGCTCCCATTTATTAATCAATTTAGATTCCAATATTTTTATTTCTTTTTCCAACTCAGAATATTGCTTATTAAATTGTTTTCTAATATAAGCCGAATATGAAATAATAGAACCTCTCATGGTAACTTTAAAAGCATCCCATACATTTTCCATGGAACTATCAACTGATAAGTTAAAGTGAAAAAATTCACTAATTTGTGCTTTAAAATCACAAGAAATTTTGTATCCACCAACAATGTATTATCAAATCTCCAAACAGGTCTACTATACTCCTGTTGATCCATTTGAAATTCAATCCATATACCCTCATGATCAGATAAAATGATTGAATCTATGGAAGCTTTAATCACTTGATGAACTATTTGAGTTGAGACAAAAATATAATCTATTCTAGAAAAAGATTTATGAACCTGTGAACAAAAGGAAAAATCAACCCACACAGATTCTTCAAAATCAAATATGTAAAAGAATAAAATTCCATAGTGAACACCATTTTCCTTAAAATAAACCCATGAGCCAAAACCCAAACTCATTTTAACCCTCCCAATCCCCCCTTCCCCCTACCCCAACCTTCCCCAAAACAAAATATTTATTCCCTCCTTGTACCTCCAAACATATAACACCCCCCCTCTCCCTCCCCAACCCCCCACACACAATGACTATCCTAGAACACACATTGGATTAGCAAACCCTAACACCCCCCCAGGCAACTTTATCCCTCTTTTCATTTTATCATACCCTAAAGAAATTCATAATAAAATTACAAATTGATACCATCACATAAATATATAAAACCTTACTTCAATTTAAAAGATAATTCCAAATCTTCTAATTAATATCTATTGTATACACATTGATTTACTTAACCTAAACATAAATATCTTCCAAATAAAAAATAAATTTAGGAATTATGTGAAAATAAAGAATCTAATAAATATATTCATAAAAAACAATTATTTACCCTTAAAAATAATTAATTCCTTTATCATTATACCCACCCATTTCCAATTACCAATAACAATAACCACCCCACTTAATCTAACTATAAAATAACTTACCCCTTTCCCATTAAAAACTATTTCATATGTTAATTACAATCAAACATAACAATTAAAATCTGCAGTATATTAATAACTAAACTCTTAATGAATATAAGTTTCCCCTAAAAACTATAATAAAACTCAATCAAACTTATCTTACTCCCCAAATTCATTACTATAATCTATTTTCCCCCCAAATCAGTATCAATAAAATAATTATTAATCTAATACATGACCTAGAATTTAATATTCATATAAAGTAGAAAGATTTATTTCCGCTATATCTGAAAAGTGATTCTTTTCTTTCTTCTTTTCTACCTTCATGTAGACATTGGTTCTTCTTGTGATAAAAACTCTTTTAGTTTTACAGGATCTTGAAAGTAGAAAGATTTATTTCCGCTAGATACTCTCATTGTTGATGGATAATATAAGCCATAAGTAAACCTCTTCTCTTTCAACTGCTGTCTCAACAGAAGAAACTGCTTTCTTATATTTGCAGTTGACTTTGCAAAATCTGGAACCAGCATCAATTTAGACCCCTTCTAATTTAAATTTTGATTAGCTTTTGAAAAATTTTAGAATTTCCAAAGCTTGCTGAAACCGTAAAACTTTGAAAATCAAGGGTCTTGTGCCAGCCTGGTTTGCTGAGCGCTTTGAAGGGATTCTATGTGCCCGTTCTATTTCCAACGGCCACTTAGAGTTTATCTGTAACAGTTTAGGCAGTAAATTCTCAAGAAACTGTATAGGATCTCCCCCTTCCAAATTTTCAGCCATGCCAAGAATTCTTATATTTTTCCTCTTTCCTCGGTTCTCCATATCCACAAGTTGGTTTTTAAGCAACTCTACAGATTGCCTTTCTGTTTCACACTTTTGCAATATAACTTCCACCCGCTCGACTCTTTCCTCCATCAAAGACATTCTCTAGCTCTCAATCTGAATCTGCTGCTTTAGACTTACAACTTCCTCCTTTACCTCCGTTATTTTATTTGCATTGTCCTGTAGCATAAGCTTGATTTTAAACAACTCTGACATGATGTTAGCCTTTTCAAATGTTTCTTCATCTTCTGCCGGTATTGGCACATTCGTCGGAGTCAGCTGTGTAAACTTTGATCTCTTCGCTGTCACACCCGATGTACTCGGCTTTTCTGACTTTCCCTGCCGCATTGCTGCCATTCCCAACGAAGATTTCTGTAACTTTTAATAAAAATTATCCTTTCCTTTCAATTAGTTGCCTGGGCTTAGGGAACTCCGCGGTTATGCTTCCATCTTGCGCGCTCTAAACCATACCCCCCGCTGAGACTAAATTTTAATAAATTTGCACCGCGATGACTATGCAAATGTTGACAGAACCAGCTTCCCCATACCTGTAGCAGCTGCGGATTCTCTTGACCCAGCTGTTGCAGCAGCGCTGGGTTCTGCTGGATCACCCGCCACATGTTCTGAAACTGGGGCTGTCCCTGCAAAAACTCTGAAGGGTTCTCACCTGCAGAAAGAGAGAGACATTTTTCCAAGTTTATTTAATGCTTGATATACCGCATTGGTGGGAACATCTATGCAGTTTACATTTCATTATAAAATAACGTTAATAGTTTTTAAGAGAGTGGTATAGAGTCAGATTGAAGTAAGAAAGAGGGAATTACGACATATTTGATAGTAAACAGGAGTATAGTTTAGTGGAAAATCAGAAATGTGCTTCTCTATCCATGCTGATCTCCACAGAATTGTGTGAAAGGGTGGTAGATGCATGGAACCATCCCTAAAGATCATTGGAACCAGACGTCATGACATATTCTCAGTCATGGCTCCCCTTACTTGGAATGCCCTTCCTTTATATATTAGAGATATCAAAGACCTGAACCTATTTAAATCGAACTTAAAAACTTTCCTTTTCAAAACTTCTTTTAATATTTAAAACTGTTTCACTTATTATTACTTTTAATTTTTTTAATCAACCATTTTAAACAATCCCTCTTTCTTTTTATTCCTAACTACCTCTCAATACGATTTTTCTTAACCCCCAATCCTAATGTTTTTTCCTCTATCATATTTTCACTTTCTTCTCCTCTGAGAAATGCACTATGTAACTTTAACCTACTTTACCCCTTCCCATTGTTTTTCTAGTTTGTCTGTATTGTCTGTCTGAAGTTTTTTTTGTACCTCTTTTAAAACTATGTATAGCATTTTTTTTTTAAATTGTTGCTCGCTTAGTATGAAATAAGCGATTTACCAAATTCAATAAAACTTGAAACAATCTCTCGGAGGAAGTGATGGAGACGGAGACTGTGTCTGAATTCAAGAAGGTGTGGAATTAAAGAATTACACGGGGACAAATTTTTCCCCGTCGGAACTAGATTTCCCCATCCCTGTGAGTTTTGTTGCTGTTCCTGTCCCATTCCTGTAAGCTCTGCCCTAACCGCATAAGCCTCGGACACTTATGATTTTGAAGTGTTTGAGGCTTAAGTAGATGAGGACAGAGCTTGCAGGAACGGGGCAGGGACAGGAAAAAAACTCACCAGAACGGGATGGGAAAATGAGTTCCAGCGGGGATGGGGAGAAATGTGTCTCCTTGTCATTCTCTATGTGGGATCTCTTGGAGAGGGGAAGAGATAATGGTTACCACGGATGGGCAGACTGGATGGGCCATTTGGCCTTTGTCTGCCATTGTGTTTCTAAATGCACAATGTATCTCTGCTTTCTCAAATTATTCCTCCACACTTCCTGCCCACCCAACAGAAAAAAAAGCAACTCACCCTCTGAAGCCTGGGGTCCTACTGGCTGGTTCTCCTCCACTGGAATGCTCTGTTGTTCAGGACTCCCAGGGATACCCTAGAGAGTTAACAGACTATCAGAGCCAATATCAGTAAAGGCAAAGCTTTTCCTTTGAAAATACAAGACTTCCTGGCCATAGGGAAGAATTCACCTAATGGTAAAGCTGCACTTTGGTTCCCATCATACACAAGAATACTTAAAAAAGACAACAGATCAAATCAAGCACAACATTCATTCATTTAATCAATTTTCTATACCGGTCTCCCAAGGGGGCTCAGAATGAATTTATTCAGGTACTTTTCCCTGTCTGTCCTGGTGGGCTCCCAATCTATCTAATGTACTTGTAATGGGGGGGATTAAGTGACTTAATCTATTTGTTATATCACATAGTAAAATACAGTCAATTTAATATGCAATTTGCAAGTTCTTCCGGAATTAATCCAGGTACCTCTCCTCCCTTGTAACAAAAAAAAAAACCAAAAAAACCCAAAACTGTTGTAACTTCACTGGAAATGTCCAGTTAGCTCTTTTGTAATCCGCCTTGAACTGCAAGGTATAGGCGGAATAGAAGTCCCTAATGTAATGTAATGTAACTTTCCGTTTCTCTACCTTAACAGGGGTTTCCATAGATAGAAGTTACATTATTTATGTTCTTCAAATGGTTATGACTTTTGACCTCGTGTACTTGTATTAAGATCAATCATACAGCATCACCATTACACCCCAAGTCCATACCAATCATGCAATATTATAGAAGGCTTCTTATAGGGCCTCAGTGTCACCACTTAACGCTCAAAATCTTTCAGTGGTAAGCTTTATGTGTTAGCTCGTCACTTACTTTAGCTTTTTCAAACATTTGTAAGATTTAATATATTTAGCAAAAAAAAAAACCAACCTACTTAGCTTAAGACTTAAAGACTAGCATTTACATGGCAACTCTGGGAAAAAAAGAGTTCATAGTTTAGGCGTGGAATACAGGTTGTATGTGGGGGATATTTTCCAATGAAAAGGCTGAGTTGGACTTGAACGGTTATACAAATGAAGTGAATGCTTGGATATCTGATCAGGGTTTGCAATTGAATGTTCGTAAGCAATGATGTTCAGGCGAGCTTTGAAGTGTTGGGAACTGAGTTAATGGAAAAAAAAAAAAAAAGATGGCAATTTTGGGTTTTCGCTTGGACTCTTCTCTCAATGAACTTGTAGTTGTCCTCTGCAGCATTCAAAGCATATTCCCTGAGAGGAAGGGTCGACACAAAGCATCCCTTACAGCTCCCAATCCCCAGAGGGAGAGGAGGAAGATGACAACCACCCAAGTTCAACACCCCCAGGGCAACAATGTACTCCCTCGGGATTCAACCCTTGTCAGACAGCAAAGGACCGAGTAGAGCATAATGAAACCTATCATCTAAATAAAACCTCTCATTTGGATGTTTGGTTTGTTTGTTTTTTTAAATTAAGGAATCCTCCCCCCACACCCATTAATCTAACCAAAATTGCATAGGCTCACCACATCTACCACCTGCTGGAGATTGAGAAATACTGGCTGAGGGACTGCGGAGACAGACTCAGCTCTCAGTACTCACCATGAGAAGGTACTCCACAGCTCGATGTGGGTTATTAAAGCTCACCCTCAGAGCAGCTACCACCTTCTGCCTCTCGTAACCCATCGACATGATCTCCGTCACCATTGTCTCATACTCCGACCCGGTCACTGCCCAAACAACAAAAATGTTAAGTAATTGCACAAAGATAGCATCGCCCCAATCTCAGGGCCAAGGGAAGGGATGGATTAGCAGGAAAAAAAAGCCATCCCTCATGCACCCCTTGAAAGACAGGCGTGAAGAAAAAAGAGACCCTGCTAACCATTTCCTCCCTCAATTAAAATGAAAATACCCTTGGCCAAACTAACCTGCTCCTGTGCCTCCCCCATCCCTCCTTGTGGCTGTAATGTTTAAAAATTCAAAAGCTGTTACTGTCATAGAGGAAAAGGAAGGAAGAGTCAAGTGAATCCAGAAGGAAGTGCAATCCCAATGCATAAGGCGATTAGGGATGTAACTAATAATCCCCTCTATGCCTTAAATGCATTTACTCAGGTAAGATTTCCTTGCCTGGTTGCCAATTATTTTTTCTAGTTTTGACATAGCAAAGGAAGCAACCACCTGCCCCCCGCCCCAACTCAGTTAAAAATCATGATGCTTCCAGTCAATCACAAGAGATACAGAAAAGAAGGAGAATCTGGTTCCTAACCAGAAGGCACCCAGGGCACGTGTTGCCACGTTTCCCAGGTCGTGGAAGCGGGAATACATGCACATAGGCGAGTGGCAAGAAATGTTCTTGCACACGCACCTACCTAGCTTGGAGGCTGCATCCTCTTCCCACACGGCACTACCTGAAGGGGTAACAGAGCTGAAAAAATTAAGAGAGAAAGTGTGTACACACCTTCCTGGAGGCAATCACACACAGGAGGCTCCCTGAGTGCCAGGAACAAGCACACGCCATCACTGCAATCTAAAAATACTGCACAGATACTGTACCTCCTTTCTCCTTGAGGGCACTGAACAAGATGTACCACTAGCAGACAAATTTGCCAGCCAGCCACCCACAAGCTATCTGTCCATAGATGCTCAAGGCTCAACTCTTAACCCTAGGCTTGCTCATTCCAAAGCACGGTCCATCTTCAGTTATCATTCTGCCAGTCTGAATGTTAAGCCCTCTTTCTGGAGTGGATTCCCTGCAGATCATAACATTCTTCACCGTAAGCACTATTAGAAGTTCCAGGTGGAATGCAGGAGATTTAAAACCCAATGAAAACATTGTTTCTGATCTTGCCCTTTGAAGGGCAACCTGATTTCTCTCAGGATGGCAATCTATTAGAGAATGACATAGGGACAAATTTGTCCCTGTTTCATTCCTGTAAGCTCTGCCTTAACCCTCAAACACTTATGATTTTAAAGTGTTTGAGGCTTGTGCAGATTAGGACAGAGCTTGCGGGAATGGGGCAGGGACTGGAAAAGAATTCGCCGGGATGGAAAATGAGATCCCGCGGGGACGGGGAAAAAATTGTCCCCGTGTCATTCTGTAAGCTATAGCCAGAGCGTCACAAAATCCATTCTAGTGAAAGAAGGTTGGTCCAGTTTCTAAGATTTCCACAATGACTATGTATATCATATACTGGCATCTCCAATATGTCCACATTTATTTTCTGCCTCTTTATTGTGGATAATCTGAAAACTTCACTAGCTTTGGGTCATCAAGTCACGCTTAGGAAATCCTAACCTGAGAGGTTAAGAGCCATTCTGAAAATGAATGAATCAGAAAATAAAGGGATGTCAAAACACAAAGTATCTATGAAAATTGCTTTATCCACAACACACTAAATCAAATTCACCCACTCGCCATGCACATGCCACAGATAAAAAAAAGCTCAAAAGTACTTGCTTATGTCATGGGTTTGGCACCATTCTGCTGGTTCTGGTTTAAAGGTGCAGCAGATACTCTTGGCTGGTGCTTACCAGGTGGTGGATTGAGGTGCTGGGGACAAAGTCTCTTCAGCGGGGTTCCGGGTCATTTCCTCACTGGGAGCAAGCGAAGGTGAAGCCGTGGCAGTTGTTTCTGTCAGCTGTGGGAACACTGTACTGACACCAGCTGACTCAACAGGGTCCCGCAGGGCAGGCATAGATACTGCCTCAGTGCACTCAGCCTGAGGGGGTGAGGATTTAGCCTGGGGTTGGAGAAAGAGAGAGAGAGATTTGTAGCAGTGCCCATTTCCCAGAAACCAATTGGTAAATAGCACCTCACCATATGCTTTAAGGGGGAAGTCGAATGGAGAAAGGGACACCAGTAGAAACCAATGTAAATAAACATCTCTGGTGCATAATACAGTGCAACATCAGAAGAGATGCCAACAGTTTCTGGTCTACAAGGGCAGTGGCGTAGCGAGGGTCACCGGCGCCCCTCTTCCCCAAACCTTTTTAACTTCGGTGCAGTGACAAACTTGCTGCCCGTGTTGGCTTCGGAGCTCTCTGATGTCACTTCCTCCTGCTGACGCAGGCAGCAAGTTTGTCACAGCTTGTGCCGAAGTTAAAAAGGTACGGGGAAGGGGCACGGGGCAGTGGGACAGGTTCCAGTGCCCTGAGGAAGACCGTGCCCAGGGCGATCTGGCCCCCCCCCCCCCCGTACATGGGGATAACACATCCCTGACCAGTAGCCAATTGACAAGCAAACTCTTACTTTTATTTGGATTCCAGAAGGAAAGCCCCTCCCTCCCTCCCTCTCCCATATTGTACCTTTGTCACCATGACCACCACAAAGTTATTCTCATCGATCTTGTAGTCTGTAATGGGAACAGCATCATTCAGGATCTTCCCAGCATAGATCAGCTTCTGACCAGAAACTGGAAACAGGTCCTTACCCTTTTCTGCCTCGATCTTCTCTTTCAAGACAAGTACCTAGAAAAACAGCAGACATTAAACTGGGTAGGAACACCAAACGTTTCTTAACAACCTATAAGTGCATTCATTCTGCATCTCTTCGGTATTTTGCCTTTTGTCTCCCCCTAAATCCCTCTTAAGGAATTTTGATCCTCTGATCACTTAGCTGTGCTCTTATCCTCTACTTTCAACTCCAGTTTCTGATCCCTCCTGCACTATGCATCTGGAACGGACTTCCTAAATCCATATATCATGCTCTAACTATAGCCCTACTGAAATCCAACAAGGATGCAAAAATCTAGGAATTAATGAAGGATGAAGTCTTTATTGAACCAAAAATCATGGCCATGTTTCATCAGGGTAGAACTGTAACACTTAAAAACATACATGTCAGACACCAAATCAATAAATCAAAATTATATTAACTCCAAATACTAATATTTTACAGTTAAGCATGCACATATGAAACACATGCATCCAATTTAAATACATATTACTTGTATGGAATTCTTACATTCCTGCTCTTTGGCTGTTGGCTAGCAGTAAGAAACAAGCCAAAACTGCAGATATGTACAACGATGTAGGCAAAATTTATTGTGACAACCAAACTATATATTAAATCCTTTTTACCAAACAGGGGACCCAACATGGTCCGTGTTTCGGACAACCTTCATCAGGGGTCCATGGTAGAAAAAGGAAAAAACATATGTCACAACAAATGTTGAAAAGTATATAATAAAGCCAAACTGATGTTATGTAACGCTGAGAGTCACTGTGAATAGTAAAAATCGCTAGCCAGGCAACAGTAAAAAGGCAGAGGGAGTAAGTACTTTGCAATATCCATGCCAGTAGGGCTAGTGAGTAAAGGTACAGGTATTAGGGGGGGAGCCATCCTGTTTTTTCCCCACAATGTCAATCAGCCTAATAAGAAAACATGAAAAAAATTCCCCAAGACTGTAGTGAATGTAATTTACAGTAGTTCTTTTTACCAGCGCAATAATTGGAAAATAATAACTTGGAAATATTCTTCTCCCTGAATTTCACAAATCTCAAACCGGGCAGAAGCTGTGTATTTAGCACAAAACAGCAGAACAGAATCATTGTTTGGACTCAAGAAAGCTGGAACCTCAGGGACTGCATCTGCTTGTGAGACTCACTCCACTTTTGAAACAATAAGGAGACTTGAAAACTTTAGGCAACGTCCCAGCGATAGAATTTTTTTACTACCCAATGGCAAAAAATGATCTATGCAGAATCCAAAAAAGTAAGTCTGCTTTTGATTATAGTCCATTAGGAGCAGTGGTTCCCAATCCCTGTCCTGGTTTTCAAGCTATCCCTAATGAATATGCAGGAGAGAGATTTGCATCTAATGGAAGTGACAGGTATGCAAATCTCTCTCCTGCATATTCATTAGGGATAGCTTGAAAACCTGGGAACAGTTTCTTTAGCCTTGGCACAGAGTTCTTCAAGGGGCATCTTCGCCCCCGGGGGAGCCGGTGGTGGAGTGGCAAAGCCTGGCCTCCTCCTCACTTAGGACCAGCCCTAAGAGGCTGGAAGGCAGCCGGGCGCATGCGCGCAGCAGTCCACCGGGCGCGAGGAACTAGAGAGCCTTCCTGGGAGACCAGGGCGACGCCGGGTGATGACGTCACCGGGGCGGCTTTCGAAGCCGAGCGACTCACCGTCTCGTGGGGCTCCAACTCCAGGCGGAAGGTTTGCTGCCGGAGGGTCTTCAGGGTGATCCACATCGTGACGGGCCACTCACGCCGTCGCGGCGCTACGTCATTTCCGGCCAGACAGGGAGCGCGGCGGAAGTGATGCCGCAGCGTGACGTCATTTCGGACCGCTAAGAAGGATTTCTACAAAGAGTAAGACACCAGTCCCTGCTCCAAAGAGCTTACGAGACAGACATCCTTCCACAACTGGCTCTGTGAATGAATGAACATCTGCTCCCTGGAAGGCTCCTGGCAAAATGTCTGTTTTGGCTTACAGCTTGGTTGTTCAGATAGGGCAGCCCTTTACTTTGAACAGAGGCATTGGCAAATGTCCTTTGGGTGCCTCTTATTCAGATGCTAATCAAGCTCCTTTAAAAGTCTTACTTGATTAGGGAACCTGTCCTATTTTCTGTTCCATGCCTCCCAAAGTGGTGTCATATTTGGCTGAAGAGGATCATCACACAAATATTGGCCTCTGACTGAAGGCCAATGCCTAATCCACCCTCCAACACTTAAGCAGTCTAGGCCTTGTCCCCTTCCTTCCCCCCACAGGGCCAAATATCAAACAGGAAGAAACCCCCTAACCGCAAACTAGGAGCAGTGATACACCTGCTTGCAGCCACTCTGAACAGGGAACAGAATCCAGTATGGTAGTTCTCACCGAAGTCAGTCATTGCTATTTCTGGAGCACAGCCCTGATGCACCCCATCTAACCCCCATGTTGCCACTGAATCCATCTCAAGCTTAACAGTTGATTGCACCCCAACACTCAATACCCTGATGCCCACAAGCCTTACAGCAAGAGTGCATTCACCCTTGTGGTTGGACCATGTGGCAAATTAGCACCTGTACTCACACTATGTAGCAAAGAGTGCATTCGAATCAACTTTTTGTCCTCAGGTGAGGTCAGCATTATTGCTCAAGCCTTACCCAAAGGTTCAACATAGCCTTTAACCAGGAGGGTGGCAGTGGCATAGGAGCCCTGTAGAGTCAAAGCATCAAAGACTTGAATTAAAGAAATACAAAAAGTACTTAATCCTGTTCTAACTGATTTTTTTTTTTATTTTCTATATCCTCCTCATAGGCCTAAACTAGAGAATGACACAGGGACAAACCCTGCAGGAACTCAATTTCCCCATCCCCATTGCTGTAAGCTCTGCCTTAACCACACAAGCCTCAAACACTTATGATTTGGATGGAGTTTGCAGGAATGGGGCAGGGGCAGGGACAGGAAAATAACTCATGGGGCGGTGAAAAATTTGTCCCCATGTCATTCTCTAGCCCAGTATATCGCAAACTGTGCCATGATACACTGGGGAAGAAGAGATGTGCCAGCTAGCACCTTTCTTGTAGTAAGGCCCATTTGAAGGGCCTTTCCACAGGTGCTGACGGCGGTGCTCTGACATAACACATGCGCATGTCATTCATGCTGATGTCAGCGCACTTCTGGGTGTCTCGAACCAGGGACACTAGGTTTAGTGTGCCCCAGCTCAAAAAAAACTTTGCAAGACAATACTCTAGCCTAAACTCAAAGATCTAGATGACTGAGGAATACTTGACAATGAGGAACTACTCAAAAATGATATAGTTGGTCTCATTCTGCTGCTGGACTTGCATAACTCAGTCTGAAGGGATAGAGGGAAAAACACTGGGGCCTTAGTTTAAGGATTGGTAAAGTACTTGGGTCATTAACCCCACTGTATAGCATGCTTCTAATCAGTGGTTCTCAACCATTCTTCAGTTGATGGCTAACAAAGCATATCTAAATATTGCATTGTAAAGTTTTGTATGAATTTATCTATCCCATATCAACAGTCCCAGATTTCTCACTTGTCATACAAATACTGTAGATCTTCAAATTCTAGTGTCACCTCCACCAATATACTGTGAAGCAATGGAAAACCCTGTACATATGCTACTCAGAATCTATGGACAGGTCTGCAACATTTTTAGCTGTAAGCCCACTGGGACAGATGGGAAAATGCTTGGGGTATCCGATTATAAACTGTTTAGATAGCCTTGACAGGCAGTAGAGAATGACAGGGACAAGTTTTTCCCGTCCCCGCAGGAACTCATTTTCCTGTCAGCTCCATCATCTGCATAAGCCTCAAACACTTTAAAATCATTAGTGTTTGAGGCTTGTGCGGTTAAGGCAGAGCTTAGAGGAATGGGGCAGGGACAGGGAAAAATTTGTTTCAGTGTCATTCTCTAATAGGCAGTAAATATAATTACCTAATTTAAAAAAAAAAAAAAAAATAGACAGTCCCTGATTAAAAGAGCTCACAATCTAGTCAAGACAAACTAGACAAGAAGGTGCATCAATATACAGTGCTCAGGTGGGGGATTGCAGAAGGAATAAGACAGATTTGCTGCTCTGCTTGCAGGCAGGCACTGATGGTTGTAAAGTTAACAGGCTTGTTTACATCTCCCACCTCTTGGAGACACACTGGTTGAGAACCTCTTTTTTAAATGAAACCTTCTACCCACATGAACTCATGCTACACAAAAAGAGTAGACAACTTAATTTAATAGAAATTTTCACCATTCATACATTCAGAAGTGTTTGGATGAACACAGCAAGACCCCCGCCTGAACATTCAGTTCCCAATTAGTTTTCACAGAATGGTGGGTTCCATTTTGGAGAGCATAGGGTCTAGTTAAACAAGAGTCTGCTCCGTGTGGAATAAATTACTCTTCCAGTCTTCAGTAACAGTGGTTACCCCAGTAATGGCACTAAAGCATTTTCCACCCAGCTAGAGTGGAAACAATACACATGAGACAGGATTACTTACACTGCTGGGCACTTTGGTTCCAAAGAGATGCAAGTTGTCATCTTAAGTTGGCAATATTAACCCACAGATCAGCATTAGCACCCATCAACTTAACCTTTGGATTCAGAACCATTAACACTATGCGGAATACTGAACCCTCCCTTCAGTGCCCTTGGTCTAAAGCAAATACAGGGAAGCAGTTTCCCTAACAACTCAAGTCCTGAAAAGAGCAAGATCCACTGAAAGGGAAGGGGAACAGGCCACAGCACCAACGCTGGGTAACAAGGAAATCTAGTATGTCTGGAAAACAGGGGAAAGTAATACAGGAAAATGCAGTGTGTGGAAAGCACCCCTTTCTGTCACTCAATGGTGATACCATCAGTGTCCTGCTGCCGGAGGACAGGCAGCCAGTCACTGCAGGTGTCAACACTAAATTCTTTAGAGAAGGGGTTAAAACAAAGGACAGTAAAAAATATATACTTTGAGTCTCATAGAGACATTGTTCTCTTTCCCCAAATTTGCCATGCTCAGTTAGCTGCTACATTCCCTTCACCACACTTAGAGCTCATCTTTAATTGTCTTCTCATCTTCCTCCATATCCGTATCCATGATTTCCACTTTTTCTTCGTCGTCATCCTCCTCCTCTTCCTCCTCTTCTGCTTCGTCATCCCCACCCTCCTCTTTCCTTTTCTTGTCTTCTTCCTCCTGCTTTTTCCTTTCCTCCTCATCCTGTTGCTCTTTCATTTTCTTTTCTGCATCCTAGAAGAGGGCAGAAAAAGCTGAGCAAAATCTTATAACAGCTCATAGTTTCTCATTCTTTACGGAGGAAAGAAAAGGGGCCTTGGCACCCAGTTTGATGTGAAGAATCACTCAAACTGGATGGCCCGAGATGTTTTTGAAAAGATCAAAGCAACTCTTGCATGCTTCTCCGGGGCAGGAATGAACCTCACTCCTAAAGTGTAACGAATAAGGCTGTTACAGGAATATTTTCTATACCTTTATGGCTCCCCATGTTTCATTGCCATGCTCCTCTGCATATTTCTCATCATCTGTGATCAGGAAGTTGTCAAATATTGTGCCGTGCTTCACCTGAAATTACAATGGAGACAGGTCAAACTCTGCTTCAGCTTGTGTCTCCCAATTCTAGCCTCCCATCATCTGATCTAGTCCCTTTTCTGTTTGCAATTTTGGCAAATAGTTGTGCAAGGAGGGATTTGAGCAATAACTTCCTACCTGCCAGAGATCCAGGCCTATAACACCATGGTCATCATACTTGTACAAGTTGAGATCTGGATTGTAATCTGGGTTATCAATTTCAGGGTGCACCCATTTTCCTTTGTAATCAGGATTGTCAATTTGACGGGGCTTCCATTCACCCTGGAAAGAGAAGCATGCGGTTACAAAAAGACAGCATACAATCCCAAAGAAATGAAACAGCCAAGGCCAGCTGCAGGCCAAAGGAAACACCAATACCTGGGATAAATTAAAATTAGAGTTGCAGAAAAGTAAAAGCTACATATGTAATCTTACTGTCAAACCAGTATAATCTCACCTTATACTCTGGGTTCTGAATCATAGGAGGTTCCCACTCTCCGTCCATTTCTTCATCCCAGTCCTCTGGTTTTACAGCATCAGGATCAGGAATGTGCTCAGCCTTGTCCCAATCCTAAAATCATACATTTAAAACTTGAATACGTTCTGAATGGGTACCTTGCAATTCCACCTGGCACAGCTCACCATGACCAGCAGATGGAGACAAACGCTGGCTGTAGAACAAGTGGTGTATAGTGCCCTAATACTTCAGTCTGTTCTCAGTCTCCAGCAGGTGGTGATAAGCTGTTGCAGTCTTCCCTGGTTTAGTTTAGGGCTGTTGGAAGTTTAGTGGCCTTCTTGTCTCTGTCTGGTGCCAGACTGAGCTTTGGGGGGAGGGGGTGTCACACTTGATGGGTCAAGTCCCTCCTCCCATTTCCTCCACCTCCCCAAGATTTTTCTAGAGGTGCCTCAGCTGTAAGCCTTGCCACTGATACCGGCAAGGCAAATGCCTTTGGAAGTCTTCAATTGTCTGTTGTTATTTTTTTTTTCTGTTTTAAATTCTTTATTCATTTTTGCATATTACAAGTGTATTAGATAAAATCATAAGAACTTATAAATACACACTTGATTAACTCTCATATAACACATTAAATATAACATTATTTTATTATTATTATGTTATTATTTTTATTGCTAACCGGCACTTTTCTTTTAGCTGACTCGCATATTGCGCAATGAGCACTTTGAAAGGAAAAAAGCGCTCATTGTGCTCCAGACGCGAGGTCGATGTGGCTGGCCTGTGCTCACCAGGAGTCTCATGGCACAAGCCAGCTCAGCTCAGTCTGAGCACTTGTCTTCTGGACATCTCAGCTTTCCACATAGCAAGAGTGGAGAATGTCCAGGCGGACTTTCGCAGATCCCGGAGAGTGGTGTCTCGGTCCCGCAGCCTTCGAGTTGATTGTTCAGGCTTGGGAGCCTGATGGCCACGAGTGTCAATGCCAAAGCACCACGGTTCTTCAGTCGGCGCAGAGATGTTCAGGCCGAAGGGCTGGATGAGCTGGTGTAGCCTTGGTCAGCAGGGGGTCTCCGGTGTCTCCGGACTGACCCCGTCACACATGGTATGCAGATCTGGTTTGGCTTCTTGTGGCATATTCTCTTCCACTGCCCCTCTCGCCTGACCTTCTGACTCAGGATCCCATTCCATGTGCGATCCGGGTCCCTTTTTCTTACGGCTTGGCTCTTGAAAGGAAACACCTAGGTAAGAAAGGATATTCGGATAAGGTGATCTCCACTCTCTTGGGGTCCCGGAGACTTTCTACTTCTTGGGCTTATGTACGTGTCTGGCGTATCTTTGAGGAGTGTTGTGCCGCGCGTGGAATGATTTCTGTTCGCACTTCTTTGCCTCACATCTTGGAATTCTTGCAGGATGGCCTGGACAGGGGTTTAGCTTGGTCTCCTCTTTGGGTTCAGCTTGCGGCTTTGTCTGCGTTTCATGGTCTGCTGCAGGGTAGGCATTTAACATCTCTGGATGTGATTTGCTTTTTGAAGGCAACTAAATTGGTTCCAGCCTGGGATCTCAATCTAGGCTTGTCTGTACTCTTGCACCCTCCCTTTGAGCCCATAGGTACTTGCTCATTGAAGGACCGTACTCTTAAAGCAGTCTTCCTGGTGGCCATTCCTTCCTGAGAGTTTTCTAGGGAGCGCGTTGTGCTGAGGCTGGTTCCTTCTTTTCTGACAAAGTTGGTTTCGTCTTTTCCTGTCAACCAGTCTGTAGTCCTCCAAGTTTTGGGTAGTCAGGAGGGCTCTGTGGAGCAGAGGTAAACTTTGCACAAGTTGGATGTCTGTCGGGTCCTTCTTTCTTATGTTTAGCAGACCCAGGAATTCTGGAAATCAGATAATCTTTTGGTCCTCTTAGCAGGTTCTAAGGGGGATAGTGCTTCCAAGGCTACCATTGCACACTGGATCAAGGAGACCATTGCTTCAGCATATCTTCTTCAGAAGCCTGTTCCAGATTTTCTCAAGGTTCATTCCACTCGGGGCAGGCAGCTTCTTGGGCTGAGTCTTCTCTTGTGCCTCCAGTGGATATCTGTAAAGCTGCGGTTTGGCTCTCCATTCCTTTGTGCATAACTACCATGTGTACGTTCAGGCACATCGGGACGTGGTGTTCAGTGAGCGTGTTCTGGTGGCGGCAGCCCTTTGGGGGTCGCACCCATGATGGGTACTGCTTTGGTACGTCCCATCAGTGAACTGTGCCGGTCTGGAGAGACGCTGAAGGAGAAATTAGGTTATTACCTGTTAATTTGCTCTTTTGTCTCTCCAGACCAGCACAGTCCCCACCCAGTCTGTCTGTTCTTTCAGGATTCGCGTGAAGAGTGTGTTTTTTTCTGCAGGATCTCGTGTTTTTAGTAGGGTAGGGGAAATTAAAAGAACAGCCGCTTTAACATCAGGAGATTTGAGCCTTTAACAATATATTGTAATGTCTAAAGATTGTTTTTTCCCTTTAAAAATGCACATCTGGGGAGGGGAGGGATTTGGTATGATAATGAATTTTGGTATATAGATACGAGGTTCATGATAGATATTTTGTGTGTTGAAAATTGTGACTGATTAAGGGGGGAGGGGGATTAATTCTGAAATGGACATTAATTGAATATTAAGTGTGGTATTTGAGTATAAAATGATATATTTACTGTTACACTTAAAAAAAGAATAAAGAATTGGGGAAAAAAAGAACAGCGGCTTTTGGTTCAGCTGGCGAGCTGTGGGGATGTTTGCTGAAGGTACTTCTCAAATGCAATTTCCAAAAGTATAGCTATGTTAGTTGTTACTCCTGTTGGGGCTGTTACTGTTATGGTTAGCACTTAAGTTTATTAGTTCTGCTTGGCTATTCAGCAGACCGAGGTATTATGGACTGCACAGCCACTTGTACTACAGCCAAAGTTTGTCTCAGTCTCCACCTGCTGGTCATGGTGAGCTATTACCCATCAGTGAACTGTACCGGTCTGGAGAGACTAAAAGAAAGAAAATTAGCAGGTAGGAACCTCTCTTTCAGAAACTCCAGTCTCCCAACTGGGTCACACTGGATGCATCACTGGTGGCAGCCCCACACTATAACAGTAGCACACTGGCAGCAGACTAAGGGAAGGCTAAATGCTGACACATTAAGGTCCATACTTATACCATCCATCCAGGACAGCAGAGCAACTGGGATATCTTTAGTGTACCTCAAAATTAACTGGGAAACTGGATGTCCAGTTGGTTCTTTACTACTTTCTTGTTCTAACAGCTAGAAAGCTAACACTGACCTCTGGCTTTGTGTCCTCTGGATCATCAATCTTGGCCCGCTCGTCCCAGTCCTCTGGCTTCTTGGCATCAGGATCCTTGATCTTCTTGGGAGGCAGGAAATCCCAGTCATCTTCCAGGCTGCCTGACTCCACTTTGCTGTTGTCAATCTTCACCTCGTATGTGTTGTCTGGTCGAACTATGAGGGTGTACAAGTGGGTGTGTACATCGTCCTGGGGATAAGAGAATACCACCACTGAGACAACATTTCAATCCCCCATTCTCTTCTTCCAAAGTAACAGCTGACCCCCTCACCTTGCATCTGATGTCCTTGTTAATCTGCACATTCTTCCCATTGTAACTGAAGATCACATGCACTTTCTTGGTTGGAGGACCACAAATGTCAGGGCCTGGGAAAGCAGGAAATGAAGTGTTAGCCTTTAAGGGACTATGACAGTGCACTTTAGGACTTAAACAGAACACATTCTGCTGGTGTGCTCACAACAAACAGAAAAGATGCTGCTTAGGCAGCTTATGGTAAAGACTGTGACCACCTGCTGATTAACTGGTTAAGCATCACTAACCACAAACAAGTACTGTAAGGTAAACCGCAAAATTCAGACTTGAAGCTGCATCTTAGCTGACTATCCAAGGACAGCTACAAAGCAAGCATTCTGGGCTCTGCATATCATCCTAGCAGGAAAAGGGGCTCACCAAACATAATGTTGTACTCAGATTCTCCATGCATGTCTGACTGATCCAGGCTGGAAGGGAAGAGCTTAATGTAGCCTCCTCCACAGTCTATGCTCTGCTCGTGTTTCACTGTGAACTGGATGACCAGGGTTTTGTCCTTGTTGCTGAATGGCTCAAATCTTGCAGACTGGGCATAGAAATGACCACCCTGGCTTGTCTGAATACCTGTAAACGAAAGATGTAGATTTTATATGAAGTAAGACACAGACAAGACCTTAGGTGCATTAGAGGATCCAGGACAGAACTAGTATTGCTTTATCTGCTCAGGAGGAACCAACCACCTTTTAGGGCAGGATCATGAAGCACTAAATTTCATACATGCTGCCTATTGCAGCTGTAGAGCTTTCCTTCTGCTCCATCTTCCTATGGGGTTTTTCTGGCAGAGCTTATCAAGGATCAGAATATACGCCCTTCTGCTATTTGCCAGCAAAAGTTTGAAGTTAAGTTTGGGAGGAGATAAGAAAGTGCAAATGCTGGCTCAGGGTACCAGCCCCTTCAGTGCCAGCAGTTTACATACAGTTAATGCAAACTAGAACCAGGAAAAGCAAAGTTTGTTTCTATCAACCCAGCTCACCTTTACTCTTTTCTGCATCACCATAGAACTTGCCAGCAGTCAGCGTGAATTTGCCATAGTCAGACTTGTGCTTAGACTCCACCCAGCGCTGGGTCCAACCATCTGCAAAAATGCCAGGGTAGAAGTGATGAGCCTAGTTTATGAACACACAACCCCCCCCCCCCTCCAATTTCCAGCACTTCAAGCTGCACATGCCAATGTAAGCCATGGCTCTTAAGGAAATCAGAGCACCCTGACTGGAAAAGGTGGTTATGGAGATTTGACTAAAAATGAAAAGCAGAAGTCATGGCATGTGCTTAAGGCTGAAGACACTACCCGGGGAACCAGTACTACAGTTAGCTGAACTTACTCATACAGCAGATATCGAACATGATTCCCAAATGGCAATCTAGGCCTGCCCGTTGTAATACATGCTTTAATAGCTGATCACTGACCATGCACCAATTCACTGCAGTAATCAGGAGGATTTTGGCGTGAACACACTTTACTTTTTACTATTGAAACAGACCATGAGTGGGAAGGCAAAGTCTTGAGGGCCACGATCCAGTCTTAATTTTCAAGACTTCCTCAAGGAACATGGCTGAGATTGATATAAATGCATTTCTTCCATTGCATGCAAATTGATGTCATGCATATTCATTGTGCATATCTTGAAAACCCAACTGGGTTGTGGCCCTCGAGACTCTGGCCACCCTAAGACTGACACTAGTCCCTGGCTCCCTCCATTATTTGAGTTTACACTCTTCCTGAAAAATATATCCTAACCTTGGACATCAGTTGTAATTCATGTTGAGTGATTTCCCAGCTTTTAATCCCACCTCACGGTGTTCTGGGAGTTGTAGTGTGGTCTCAAATATCTCAATGGACAACCTCATTTCTAATCAATGATTCTTCTGAAACTCACTCACCCCCCGGGATTCAGACAGCAACTTGAGGGAGGAGGGACTTTAATCTTATCTATTGTTTTGCCTTTTGTCTTTGTTTTGTTCTATTTCTATCATTTAAATTTCTCCAGAATTTTTTATTTTATTTTTATTTTTCCTCTAACTCTACTTTTCACTTCTCTATTACCCTCCAGGTACTTTAGTTAGATTGTGAGCCTTCGGGACAGTAAGGGAATTTTTCAAGTACCTTTCTTATTTCTAATTTTAATGTATATTTTCTGTAAACCGCTTAGAACCTAACGGATGTAGCGGTATATAAGAAATAAATTACATTACATTACTTTATTCCATATTTCAGAAAGGAGCAGATCAAGTTTTTAAAAGGACATTTAGACAAGGAAAGAAGTGATGAGTCTGAAAAAGAGCAGGAGGGGAAGCCCAGGAGAAAAAAAGATCAGGGTTCCAAATTTTGGAAGTAGGTATTAGGTAATTGAGAAATGTGATGAGAGAGAGTGGAGAAGCCAGGTGGTGGGGCCACAGCCAAAATTTTGGAAGGTAGATAGATCCTAGAACAGACATGGAGTGATGTAATGAGACTGACAGTTAAAACCACCGAAGAAGAGAGACAAGCCTGGAAAAAGAATGGGCGTCATGTTTAGATGTACTGAGAAAGTGCCAGTTAGAAGCATAAAAGGGAGAAGGGAAGCCCAGGATAATAAAGAAGGAATGAAGGAAGTATGCTCTCCCTCCATATGGCTCGCAATAATACTCCACCCCAATCTCACTATAACGCTCTGCTTTCCCACCTATCATCCCTCACTACAGCTCTATAGCCCGTCTCCTCTATAACACTTTGCCGTTTCTCCCCATCCCTCGCTATAATGCCACTCCCCCCCCTCACAATGCTTCTCTCCCTTTTCCCTCTAGTGCTCTGCTCACTACAGCAGTCTACCCTCTCCCCATCCCTCACTATAACGCTGCTGTACCCCCATATCACTCAATACTGTTCTCCCTCTAATGCTCTGCTTCCCTCCCAATCCCTCATTATAATGCTGCTCTGCCCCCATATCACACTAACACTGCTCTCCCACCCATCCCTCACTACAGCTCCCTACCCCGTCCCCCACTATTAACGCTGCAATCCCCCCCCCCGTCCCTCACAACAGCCCTCTACTCCGTCTCCCCATATCGCTCACAATAACACTGCTCTCCCACTTGTCCCTCAATACAGTTCTCCACCCCATCATCCCTCCCAATAATGCTGCTCTCCCCCCATGTTGCTCAGTGCTCAATGTAACGCTGCTCTCTCCCCCTTTTTCCCTCTAATGTTCTGCTCTCCCCCCCACCATGTCGCTCACTATAACGCTGCTCTCCCCCCCTTTTTCCCTCTAATGTTCTGCTCTCCCCCCCACCATGTCGCTCACTATAACGCTGCTCTCCCCCCCTTTTTCCCTCTAATGTTCTGCTCTCCCCCCCCACCATGTCGCTCACTATAACGCTGCTCTCCCCTTTTTCCCTCTAATGTTCTGCTCTCTCTCCCCCCCCACCATGTCGCTCACTATAACGCTGCTCTCCCCTTTTTCCCTCTAATGTTCTGCTCTCCCCCCCCCACCATGTCGCTCACTATAACGCTGCTCTCCCCCCTTTTCCCTCTAATGTTCTGCTCTCTCCCCCTCCACCATGTCGCTCACTATAACGCTGCTCTCCCCCCTTTTCCCTCTAATGTTCTGCTCTCTCCCCCTCCACCATGTCGCTCACTATAACGCTGCTCTCCCCCCCTTTTTCCCTCTAATGTTCTGCTCTCCCCCCCCCATGTCGCTCACTATAACGCTGCTCTCCCCCCTTTTCCCTCTAATGTTCTGCTCTCTCCCCCTCCACCATGTCGCTCACTATAACGCTGCTCTCCCCCCCTTTTTCCCTCTAATGTTCTGCTCTCCCCCCCCCCATGTCGCTCACTATAACGCTGCTCTCCCCTTTTCCCTCTAATGTTCTGCTCTCTCCCCCTCCACCATGTCGCTCACTATAACGCTGCTCTCCCCCTTTTTCCCTCTAATGTTCTGCTCCCCCCCCCACCATGTCGCTCACTATAACGCTGCTCTCCCCCCTTTTTCCCTCTAATGTTCTGCTCTCCCCCCCCCACCACGTCGCTCACTATAACGCTGCTCTCCCCTTTTCCCTCTAATGTTCTGCTCTCTCCCCCTCCACCATGTCGCTCACTATAACGCTGCTCTCCCCCTTTTTCCCTCTAATGTTCTGCTCCCCCCCCCACCATGTCGCTCACTATAACGCTGCTCTCCCCCCTTTTTCCCTCTAATGTTCTGCTCTCCCCCCCCCCCATGTCGCTCACTATAACGCTGCTCTCCCCTTTTCCCTCTAATGTTCTGCTCTCTCCCCCTCCACCATGTCGCTCACTATAACGCTGCTCTCCCCCTTTTTCCCTCTAATGTTCTGCTCCCCCCCCCCACCATGTCGCTCACTATAACGCTGCTCTCCCCCCTTTTTCCCTCTAATGTTCTGCTCTCCCCCCCCCACCACGTCGCTCACTATAACGCTGCTCTCCCCCCCTTTTTCCCTCTAATGTTCTGCTCTCCCCCCCACCATGTCGCTCACTATAACGCTGCTCTCCCCCCTTTTTCCCTCTAATGTTCTGCTCTCCCCCCCACCATGTCGCTCACTATAACTCTGCTCTCCCCCCCTTTTTCCCTCTAATGTTCTGCTCTGTCTCCCCCCCCACCATGTCGCTCACTATAACGCTGCTCTCCCCCCCTTTTTCCCTCTAATGTTCTGCTCTCTCCCCCCCCACCATGTCGCTCACTATAACGCTGCTCTCCCCCCTTTTTCCCTCTAATGTTCTGCTCTCCCCCCCCCCACCATGTCGCTCACTATAACGCTGCTCTCCCCCCTTTTTCCCTCTAATGTTCTGCTCTCTCCCCCCCCACCATGTCGCTCACTATAACGCTGCTCTCCCCCCTTTTTCCCTCTAATGTTCTGCTCTCTCCCCCCCCACCATGTCGCTCACTATAACGCTGCTCTCCCCCCTTTTTCCCTCTAATGTTCTGCTCTCTCCCCCCCCCACCATGTCGCTCACTATACCGCTGCTCTCCCCAGCCGTCGCTCACTGTACCTCCGTCGCTGAACTCCTCCTTGAAGTAGACGGCGGCGTGGGCCGCGACTAAAGCCGGGAGAAGGCGCAGTGCGAGCCGGGCGATCATGGCAGCTCCGCCGTTAGGACAGAGAGTCGCGTCCAGATCTCGAGAAGGCGACGGAGCTATGGGAGGCGGCGCCGGCTTCTCGCAGCCTTTATAACGCCAGCGTCCGCTCAACCCAACTATGCCCGCCGCTACGTCACTGTTTCCCCGCACGCCATTGGTCGAGACGGGCGACTCGCACGCTGAGTGGCCGCTCCCTATGCCGAGCAGGTTTCTCGGGACCCGGACTCCCCGCCTCTTCCCAGATGGCTGAACATTATTGGGCATTTGGCTCGCGGCCGAGGGCCAATAAGCATTCACCACGCAGGGGCCTCCTACTAGGCGTGTTCTGATTGGCGAAGCGCTTGGACCGGGGTTGGGAGAGTGACAGGAGAGCGGAAGATGGTCACGTGACTCAAAGAAAGCTTTCATTCACTGAAGTCTACTATAGAGATCACGTGATTGCAGCGACGTCTCGGAACCAGGAAGTGAGACTCTAACCTGTGCCCACGTTTCGCAGAGCTAAGACCGTTTGCACGTGCAAGTTTTGCACGTCTATGACTTGGCATTTAAAACAGGAAAGGTTGTGACTGTGCAATACAGAAGCCTTTTGCAAAACTATTGGAGCTCTTTAAGGATCCAGCCACCCCCACTCCCTTTTTTAAACTTCACTATTATTTTAAAACACTTCCCAATGTAAAAACGTGGGAAGCTCCTATACTGATGCTCTTTGGCTAAAGGATGGTACAGCACCAGTGAGTTGTTTTTATTAGAGATTTCTATTCCAAAGGTGGATTACAAAAGAGTTATAGAAAGAGGTCATTTCCAAAGAGTAGATCAGGTAGTATAAGTGAGTTAAGGGGAAGAAGGAAGGTATTCGTGCTGTTAAGTCTTTTTCAGGGATTTCTTGAAGACTATAGTTTTTATTTCCTTTCTGAACATCTTGTAGTCTGGGGTTGTTATCAGTAGATTGGAGATTTGGTTATCTAATTTTGATCAGATATCATGACCCCCTGAGGCAGGCATTCCAATGTGAGATCCTTCAGGTCATCTAGTGTTATCCTTTGGTGACCATTATTATTTCTCCTTTGCCTTTGACTACTGAATTACTGGCTAATAAAAGATTTGAAACTGCGACTTCTAGAGTTATTGTATGTGTGAAAGGCCTGTGGTCCATCCCTACTCCCTGATTTTGGGTTTTGTTAAGATTAGCAGTGGCACACATTTTCTGCTCAGATTTTGGTGTACATTCCGTCTTAACACAGATCCTTTTAGTATCCATTACATTAACATACTGCATCTGGCATTAATAGGACTTTTTAAAATCTAATATTGAATCTTGCTTCTGAGATCGTGCCAGGACCTTGTGTGGAAACAGGATGCTGGACTAGATGGTCCTTTGGTCTTACTCAGTTTGATTCTAATTTGCAGGGACTGCCTGGCTTCTTAAATATTGTTATCCACATAGAACTTTAAGGGGGTGGGATTTTATATACCACAGTAATTGCAGAATATAAGAATGTTTTCTTAATGCATGCACTTGTACTCAGGCTTCATTACATAAAAGTCAACAACTTATTATTTCTATAGCACTACCAGATGCACGCAGCACTGCACATTGTACATGCAAAAGACAGTCCCTGGTCAGAAGAGCTTACAACCTAATTATGACAGAGATACAGGACAAAAGGGGGGCCAGAACATATAGGAAATTAGATGAGAGGGGCTAATGAGGTGGAATCACATAGGACAGTATCCCTCAAACTTTCTCAAGCCGCAGCACACTAAACGTAGTGGCCGCGGATCGAGGCATCCGGAAGTGTACGGGCATTGACATGAAGATGTCACGTCGATGTCCACACATGTACGAAGGTCCTCCAGACACCAGTGTGGGGTGCCAGCGGAGAAGAGGGCCAGAGAGAAGGAGAGGTGCTGGCACCGGCTGCCTACAAGACGTGCCTCTCACTGCAAGAGGGGATGACAGGGAGATATTTTGGTAGGGTTAAGATTTAATCGCAGCTTCAAATAGGTAGGCTTTTAGAAAGAGCCATAGAGACATTCAAAATTATATCAAATGTGTGCAGATGACTGTGCACTGATAGCTGACTTGCTGGATAACATCCAAGTAATTATAGACTGGATTATCCAGGTAGCAGGATGTTTCAGGTTAATTGTCAGCCTGAGAAAAAAAATGGAGGTCCTTAATGAAGGCACCGCATGGAAGTGTCTGTACCAAGTTCCATTGATGATGTCACCCACATGTGAGAATATATGCCTGTTGTCTTCGGAGAATACATGCTACAGGTAAGTATCTTTGCTTTTTCACATTACAACTCAAAATGATTTGTCCAATGATTTTTAGGTATCAACATGGCAAATCGATACTCTTGACTATAGTTTTCTCAGTTTTAAAGAAAAATTGTATATCATCTGCATAGATTCTGTACTGCTTTGGTTATCAGATGGGATCTCCCTTCCTTTTGTTTTTCCCCTATATGGCTCTCTTTCCTATTTTATAATGTCATTTTATTTCTTTAATCCTATCGTTCCAGTAGGTCCTGTATGTTTTAATGTATGTTACTCCATTTTATTATGTACAAATAATCCAGCAATACAAAAATGAATGAAAAACCCGTATCAAAATCAGCTCAAATACTGTTTATCATTGAGATCAATGAAGTCTCAGTGTCACGCTCCAAAGGAAACCCAGCATCAAAACATCAACATTTTCATACTGAACACCCAAAAAAAAACCTTGGGAAATACGGGAAAAGAGGGGTTTTATATATTTATTCTTGTTTTAAACTGTATTTTATTTCCTTTGATGTTTATGGTAAATCACTTCGGTTATTTATATGTAAGGCGGTATATCAAGTCAATACAGTAAGTCAGTGCTAGTCTAACCATTAAGGCAAGACTAGGTGGTCACCTCTAGGATAGCAAAAAGCAGCTACAGTCAAAACAAAACAACAGATCCTGACTAGAGGTTTGCACGGGAACGGGGATCGTGGGAATCCCGTGGTTCCCGCGGGAGTCCCGCAGGAATCCCCCCTCAACCCACGGGTCTCCCACAGGGACCCCCCTCTGGCTCACGGGACTCCCATGGGGACCCCCCTCTAGCCAACGGGACTCCCACGGGGATAGAAGGCTTTGGAAGCAGGGTTCGTCCATATAATATAATGGACATGTCAGTCATAGTAAAAGAAGGGGTTTATAAGTTAATTACCTGAACAGAAAACAAAAAAAAGGTTCCACCAAAGAGATTCCACTTGGAAAACAGCAGCGCAAACACAAAAGAAACTTTGGAATTGATGATCCTGTCAGAAGTAATTACTGCTTTTTATGGGGACGGGTGGGGATGGAGGTAATTCCTTGCGGGGACGGGTGGAGACGGAGAGGATCCTGGCGGGGACGGGCGGGGATGGGTGGGATTTCTGTCCCCGCGCAACTCTCTAATCCTGACAGACACAAACAGCACCTACTTCAACCTGCAAGAAGGAGAATAAAGGAAAGGGGATGGGATTTGATATACTGCCTTTTTGTGGATACAGTCAAAGCGGTTTTCATATGACGAGGGGTAAAGGCAAAAATACATTTCATGGTTTTAATGGAAGTAACTGTGAGCAATTGAACATATCACTTTTCCACATATTTTGTATTTTGAATAGGCGAGTGTCAGACCATTTCACTGGGTGAATGACTTTTGGAAATACCCTTCATTTTGTGTTTGCAGTTGATTTAATCACAAATCGACAACGAATGAGACTGTACCACAGGCAAAATGCAAAACCATTCTTCCTAGATTGCATCACATGTAACTGCCTTTCTGTGGCTGGCACCGTGGTGAATTGCCAACTGCCCTGCTTGTAATGCTGGTGTTCTGGCATGGAGTGGTGCTGCTCTAGTTGGCTTGATGCCTAAATAGATTTTTATTCATCATCGTTTACCACCTTAATATTTTAAAAGAATGCATTTTTATACAATTGTTGTAAGACAGGGGATTCTCAACCCAGTTCTCAGGACACACCAAGCCCGTCTGGTTTTCAAAATACCTTAAATTAACATGCATGTGATAATTTGCATGTAAATCTGTCTCATGCATATTCTCTATGAGGCGCAGTATACAGCATTGCGCCTCCGCAAAAGGACATGTGCCGGAAAATGTAGGCCATGGTTTTCCAGGCCTACATTTCCGGCGCCCATCTTTGTGGTGAATTGCGCTTACATAGGCGCTTCAGGCCACCTAACGCCACATCCCTATCAGTGCCTAAAAAATCGGTGTTGTTTCTCAACCTCTTCAAGCCAAGTACCCCCTAAGTCTAACAAATATCAGCCGAGTACCCTCACCCAAGCTCTGCCCCTGACCCCACCTCCTTAATAACAGTACTAATTGTAATGCAATTTCTTCCATCCATTTTTCATATACACACAATGGAAACCATAAAATTTAAAAGGCACACTGTACGCAGAGAAAATGTTAATTATCATTTATAATTGGGGGGAGGTTCAAAGAGGTTAAGGCAGATGACTTTAAAATAAGCAAGGAAGGCGGGAAATACATAACTGCAGAAGGAAGTTGGGAGACATACAGCACTGGGGTACATGTACTGCGCGTTGACAAACACTGATTTAGATAATGGCTGTTCAAAATTGCAACCTTTGCTTGCGTTCTTGAAATTATAGCTTTTGCGTGTGCGTAGAACTTGGCTTAATTTGTGATTAGCACTCTTGGTATGGCTGGTAGGCAGTTCATGCTCTGTTTATTTTAAATTTGCAATAAAAATTGCAGCGTGAAAACAAACATTCTGCCAGGGTATCACTAATGTTTTCAATAATGGTCTGCTAATGCCATGTGCTTGCAGTGAAAGAAGACCGTAGAGTCGACGTGGAGGGTCTGCCATGCAAGTGGCATTCTGCCCAGGACGGAAGAAATCCACCCTTGCCAGATCTGCAGTGCCAGCGTCCCACTTCCCCTGTCCTATCGGTGCATCACTTGCATGACACACTCAGGATCTCCTGTCACTGCATACAGATGAATAACATGGAACATGGATTGGGAAGGGGAGACCCAGGCAATAGGCTTCTATTCCGCAGCTACCTCGCAGTTCTGTGTGGTTCACAGCGAATTCCAATGCATTAGTTAACAAAACACAATTATTTGTCAATGCCTTCCTGGGATTTTGTGTTTCCATCTTGTAGGATGAATTTAAAAGAAGATTTTAATAATGATACCGTTAGTTAATGTCTTTTTGATGCGGTATATACATCTTTCAAGAAGGGCCCATGCATGCCCTCTGCTTCGACTTTCTTTTTGGAAGGGAGCAGGTTGCATGACTACAGGAAGGTCTTATTCGCAACCTCTCAAAGAGCTGTGAAGCCGCACCAGACATGGCCGCCGCGCTCCGACGCCGACGCCACGTCGCCCGGCGCGCCGCTTGTACGTCACAGCGCGCCGCGCCTGCTCCAGCAATGGAGCACGTGTTTGCTAGGGAAGAAGCCTCCCAGCATGGCGGACGGGCCGGTGGCGGAGCTGCTGCTGAGGCGGCTGGAGCAGGGGGACGGGGACGGCCTGGACAGCCTGGGTGTAGCGGCCGCGCTGGGCCTGGACCACCAGCAAGTGGTGGGGGCGGTGAAGAGTCTGCAGGCTCTGGGGGAGGTGAGGCCCAAGCTGATGCAATACTGAGTTGAACCGGGAGGGAAGGGGGGGCCCTAACTCTGGACCTAGTTGAGACCATGCACCCCCAAACTTTGGATGTCTTCACTAGAGGTTCCTGGGAAATTTCATCTGGACCATTTGACATAGAATGGCCCAAATGCAGCCTGGGAGGAAATGGGGGCCCTAACTCTGGACCTAGTTGAGACCATGCACCCCCAAACTTTGGATGTCTTCGCTAGAGGTTCCTGGGAAATTTTCATCTGGATCATTTGACATGGAATGGCCCAAATGCAGCCTGGGGGGGAAATAGGGGCCCCTAACTCTGGACCTAGTTGAGACCATGCACCCCCAAACTTTGGATGTCTTCGCTAGAGGTTCCTGGGAAATTTCATCTGGATCATTTGACATGGAATGGCCCAAATGCAGCCTGGGGGGGAAATGGGGGCCCCTAACTCTGGACCTAGTTGAGACCATGCACCCCCAAACTTTGGATGTCTTCACTAGAGGTTCCTGGGAAATTTCATCTGGACCATTTGACATAGAATGGCCCAAATGCAGCCTGGGAGGAAATGGGGGCCCTAACTCTGGACCTAGTTGAGACCATGCACCCCCAAACTTTGGATGTCTTCGCTAGAGGTTCCTGGGAATTTTCATCTGGACCATTTGATATGGAATGGCCCAAATGCAGCCTGGGGGGAAATGGGGGCCCCTAACTCTGGACCTAGTTGAGACCATGCACCCCCAAACTTTGGATGTCTTCGCTAGAGGTTCCTGGGAATTTTCATCTGGACCATTTGACATGGAATGGCCGAAATGCAGCCTGGGGGGGGAAATGGGGGCCCCTAACTCTGGACCTAATTGAGACCATGCACCCCCAAACTTTGGATGTCTTCGCTAGAGGTTCCTGGGAAATTTTCATCTGGATCATTTGACATGGAATGGCCCAAATGCAGCCTGGGAGGAAATGGGGGCCCCTAACTCTGGACCTAGTTGAGACCATGCATCCCCAAACTTTGGATGTCTTCGCTAGAGGTTCCTGGGAAATTTTCATCTGGATCATTTGACATGGAATGGCCCAAATGCAGCCTGGGAGGAAATGGGGGCCCCTAACTCTGGACCTAGTTGAGACCATGCACCCCCAAACTTTGGATGTCTTCGCTAGAGGTTCCTGGGAAATTTTCATCTGGATCATTTGACATGGAATGGCCCAAATGCAGCCTGGGAGGAAATGGGGGCCCCTAACTCTGGACCTAGTTGAGACCATGCATCCCCAAACTTTGGATGTCTTCGCTAGAGGTTCCTGGGAAATTTTCATCTGGATCATTTGACATGGAATGGCCCAAATGCAGCCTGGGGGGAAATGGGGGCCCCAGCCTGGGGTGGGAAGGAAAAGAATGCAAGGCAACAGCCCTGACGCATGTATGGGAAGCGGAATTATGTATCCTGGGGTCCTGGCGCCTAGTGGGCAACAGAAGGATGTATGATGGAAGCTCTGGCCTTAGGTGGGCAGCAGAAGAATGTATGGCAGGGGCCCCAGCCCGAGGTAGGCAGTAGAAGAATATGTGGTGGGGCTGTGGTGAGGCACAGAATAATGCATGACAGGAGCCCTGACCCATGGTGGGCAGCAGAAGAATGTATGAGGAAGGCTATTACATTACATTAGTGACTTCTATTCCGCCTGTGCCTTGCAGTTCTAGGCCGATTACAAAAAAACTGACTGGACATTTCCAGGAACGTTACAATTATTTTTGGTTACAAATGAGATAGGTTAGCTGGATTATTTCCGTAGCACTTGCAAATTAGATAGTAAGATGATTGGACATTTCTAGGCAATTACAAACAGATAACAGTTAAGATAGCTGTACATTTCTAGGAGCATTACATTTTAGGGAACTGTATTCTTGGTAGTTATTTTGAACTGTATTCTTGGTTGATAATTTGAGGATGAAAAGATTACCAAAGGAGTGGAGGCTTTGGGAGGGGAATTTTACCAGGGAGGAGAGGAAAGAGGGGGAGAGTTAAGGTATCTGGATAAATTTTTTGAATAGCAGTGTTTTGATTTCTTTTCGAAATGTTTTGAGGTCGCTTGTAGTTGTCAGCAGGTTGGAGATGGAGTGGTCGATTTTCGCTGCTTGCGTTTCAAGGAGGTTGTCAAACATTTTCTTGCGCTGAGTACTTTTGAGTGGAGGGTAGGCAAATGGGGTTAGGGTTCTTCTTTGTCTAGTGGTGAGGATTTGATTTAGGCAGTTGTTTAGGTAGGAGGGGACAGAGCCGTTTAATACTTTGAATAATAGACAGTAAAGTTTGAATTGAATTCGTGCTTGAATTGGTAACCAGTGAGAGTCTAGGTAGGCAGAGGTGATGTGGTCATATTTTCTCAGGGAGTAGATCAGTCTGAGAGCGGTGTTTTGTATAGTCTGAAGCTGTTTTAGCATGTTGGCAGGGCATGGCAGATAGAGGGAGTTGCAGTAGTCCAGTAGACCTAGGACTAGAGATTGGACAATGAGCCCGTATTGCTCTATGTCAAAGAATTTTCTTATTTTACGTAGATTTCTCATAATTAAGAAAGCTTTCTGGGTTGTCTTATTGATTTGGGATTGCATTGTGCAGCATCTGTCTATCGTTACTCCTAGGAGTTTAAGTTCGGGCTGTATTGGGTATTTGGTGGCCTTGATTTCCAATTCTGTGATGGTGGGGGTTTTGGCCTTTTCGAGCAGAAGGAATTTTGTTTTATCTGAGTTTAGATTTAGTTTGTGGTCTGCCATCCATTTTTCCACTGCATCTAGTGTTTTTTCCAGTTTTATTGTTGAGGTGGGGTCTGCTGAGTCAAAGGGGAGGAGTATGGTGATGTCGTCCGCGTAGCTGAAGGATGTAACAATTAAGTTGTCTAAAGTGGTTCCGAGGGAGGAGATAAAGAGGTTGAAGAGCGTAGGTGATAGTGGTGATCCTTGTGGAACTCCGCAGGGGTTGGACCATGGATCAGAGTTGAGGTTGTTGGACTTTACTCTGTAAGTTCTAGATTTGAGGAATCCTTGGAACCAGTTGTATACCCTGCCTGAGATCCCTATGACTTCAAGTATCTGTAGTAGTATGGAATGGTCGACCAGGTCAAATGCAGCAGAGAGATCAAGTTGAATTAGCAGCATTTTTTTGCCTTTGCTAAGATGCTGTCGAGCTGTGTCTAGTAGAGTTACTAGAAGTGTCTCTGTGCTGTGGTTAGTTCGAAATCCTGATTGTGAGGGATGAAGTAGGTTGTGATCTTCCAGGTAGTTAGTGAGGAGTTGTGCAACTAGACCTTCTATTATTTTAACGTATATTGATATTGAGGCGATGGGTCTGTAGTTGGAGGGGTGTCTATTGAGCTTTTGTGATCTTTCAAAATTGGGGTGATTATGATCTCTCCTAGGGCCCGTGGGAATTGGCCTTCCGCTAATGTGGTTTGAATCCATTGCATGAGGCTAGCTTTGAATTTGTTGGAGGCGTTTGTCATAAGGTAGGTGGGGCAGTTGTTTAGGTCGCAAGATGCTTGGCTGTATTTCTTGTAGAGTCGATTCATAACAGACCAATGTACTACTTGGAAATTGGTCCAGCATCTGTCTGCAGCAGTGGCTTCTTCTATTGGTGGGTTTGTAGTCATCTCGTCGAGGTGGGTGTGTGAATTGTTGAAGGTGGTCCTGATCTTGGTGATCTGATGATATGATGTGCGTTTGGCCACACGTTCACATATTTTTTGAAGTAGAGAAGTGAAGCCTTTCAAGAAGTGCATTCTGGAGTATGGGTTACTCCGAGAAGGCTCTTTGATGGGTGTCACATTGTGTGATGCCCTTTGGAGAGGGTGTGGGTTAGGGATACTCCTTGGGAGGACATTAGCAAACTTGATGTATGGAGGGAGATCCCTATTCTTCAGGTACTCTGGCCTGTTTCCTATAAGAGCCTTGAAGATGAGAGAGCAAGTTTTAAATTCTGTCCAGTATTGTACTGGTAGCCAGTGAAGTTTTTTGCAGAAATGGTGTAAAATGTGATCATGGTGCATGCAATCTTTTACCAGGCCTTGCGCAGTATTTTAAATCGACCTAGATTCTGGAGTCGTCTGTGGACAGCAGTCAGTAAATCAAATAGAACATTTGGTGACATTTGGAAGGGAATGGAGAGTCAATTAGAGAATATAATGTCTCTGTATCCATTAATGATGTGACTGCATCTTCAGTATTTTACGCAGTCCTAGTTGCTCGATTTCAAATAAGGCACTGGTCTTTGACCTAAGGGCCGTCACGTGAGCGGACTGCTGGGCACGATGGACCACTGGTCTGACCCAGCAGCGGCAAATCTTATGTTCTTAACTAGAAACAGTGCAGAGAAGGGAGACTGAAATGATGGAACAGTTACCCTGTAACAAAGACCTTCAGGTCATAGAAAAACTGATTGAGAAGAGATACAATGGACCTGTGTAGTCCCTAGGGTATGAATGGTCTTTACCCTTTTACATAGCACTGAGACAGAATGGATCTGCCCCTTGGGATCCACTGGGTTCTTGACCTAGATTGGCCACTGTTAGAGATGAGATTCTGGGTTTTAAAAGATGTTTGGTGCATCTGATGTTCTTACAGGAGTGGATAGGAAGTTATTTTATTTTGTGTCTGTTACCTGTTCTGGAATAAATACATGGTATATTTATCTCTCAGGTTATTGAAGCAGAACAGCAGTCCTCGAAGCACTGGGAGTTGACAGCAGAAGGGAAGGAGATTGCGGAGGAAGGTAGTCACGAGGCCCGGGTTTTTCAGACTCTCCCAGCCGAGGGCCTGCTTCAGAGTGAGCTGATGGTAAGCTGGAAGATCTCTGAGATAATGCACAGGAGCAGTATCTTAGCAGACTGTATACCCCAGTCAGCCCCGTGACTCACCAAGCCCTAGACCAGCCTTAAGCTTCACGGACAGCCCCCGAGCAAGGAATAAGTCCCTCTCCCCTGAATACGTAATGCATCATAATGTGGCGTGATTAGACTGCCTAAACGGTTGCCTTTACTTTTCCAATGCAGATGTTTTATTTAGCTGTCTTTTTCCTTTTCAAGAAATTTCCGTTTGGAAAGGTGGGTTTCAGCAAAGCTATGTCGAACAAGTGGGTCCACCTGGATAAGAACACGCTTGGAGGACCTCGGGTATTCAGATCGGTGAGTAGGAGATGGGATTTTTCCTTCTGTGGATTGAAAGCATGGAATGTTGCTACGCTTTGGGTTTTGGCCAGGTGCTAGTGACCTGGATTGGCCACCATGAGAACGGGCTACTGGGTTTGATGGACCATTGGTCTGACCCAGTAAGGCTCGGTCCTGGAGCACCCCCTTGCCAGTTGGTTTTCAGGATATCCCCGATGAATATGCATGAACTTGATTTGCATACACTGCCTGCATTATTTGCAAATTTCTTTCATGCATACTCATTGGGGATATCCTGAAAACCTGACTGGCAAGGGGGTGCTCCAGGACCGAGCTGATAAACACTGGTCCTGTCGTCAGTCCCATACGGTTGGACATTTCCAAAATGACATTTTTATCGTATGGCCCACACCATGCGACGTTCAGTATATCTTATTCCTATCACATCTCCACGGCCCTATCTGAAAGCAAACCAAACTATATATCAGACAAAACGCTGCACACACAAGACTGATCACATGACTTTAAACCAGGGGTCTCAAAGTCCCTCCTTGAGGGCCGCAATCCAGTTGGGGTTTCAGGATTTCCCCAACGAATATGCATGAGATCTGTGTGCATGCACTGCTTTCAATGCATATTCATTGGGGAAATCCTGAAAACCCCACTGGATTGCGGCCACTAAGGAGGGACTTTGCTTTAATCTGCTTGTCAGAAGGCCAGCTGGGTTATCAAAATGACTGTGCAGTAAACGGAGACAATGTCTGCTAGGCGAGCAAAAAGAACGGAGAGCTTCTGAAGTTTCAGCTCAAATGGCTCAAGAGTCTGAATCAGAAAATGATGTTATTGATTCAGAGAATGTGATGACAGAGTCGAGCATAATTGAAAACATGAAGACTATCCATACCCATGTGGATTACAAATTGTACCGACTGAAACCACGTAAACAGTGGAACAAACTTTATTCAGTAGAAGGGACTACAGAAGTAATAGCATCTAAACTTTCTTGAAAAGACAAGTGAGACTGTAAAAAATTACAAGATTTACAACTGTTACTTTGAAAGATATCTAATTATATAAATTTAGTCTTCTATGTCACCTGATTCCTACCTGACAGATGAATATAGAGAACAGTTGTTCATCCTTTTAAGTCAGACACTGAGATACCCCATGAAACTAACAAATTAAGAAAGGTATTTTTTTCCCACTCAGTCATGGTTGGCGGAAGATGTGGTCAAGGCAGTTAGCACAGCAGAATTACTGCTACTGTTAATCACTTCTGTGGTGCTACCAGTCACAAAGAAGGCAGTCCCTGCTCGAAAGAGCTTACAATCTATACAAGGACTTAAAAACACGTTTCTAGAGAAAAAAGGTTCATGAAATGTCATTAGCCCAAGGCTCAGTGAAAGCCACCAGTTCTCCCTAGAGCATTTAATGAGATCTGTCAGGTACATCCCAACGACCCATTTTGGCCACTGTAGAGAATGACACGGTGACAGAATTCGTCCCTGTGGTTAACCATGGGAAACGATCCCCGTGTCATTCTTTAAGGGGAGAGGGAAGAATCGGAATATGAATGGGCCCAGCCACTGACCCCCAAGCCTTGCATCGAAGAACGGTGGTGTAGAAGGACTGAGGTTGAGAGAGACGCTAAAGAATGACACGGGATGGTTTCCAGCCACTGACCCTCAAGCCTTGAATTGAAGAATGCTGGTGTAGAAGGACTGAGGTTGAGAGAGACGCTAAAGAATGACACGGGATGGTTTCCCATATTTTCTGTGGGGACAGGGACAAATTCTGTCACTGTGTCATTCTCTGCATGCAGCTCTAGTCTCTGTTCTTCCAAGTCTTGAGACAGTTTATGGTCTTTATCAGCATACATCTGTTCCTCTGGCTTCTCATCTCATCCTCGCCGCGTTGGTGTGTTGCAGGTGGAGAGTGTGCAGGATTCTGTGAAGGAGAAGCTGCAGATGGTGCTTCAGGGACAGGCAGCGAGCCTGGACGAGAAGGAGAAAGGCGAAATGAAGAAGCGGAAACTCCTGACAGAAGTGTAAGTGATGAATTTTGTAGAGAGACCCGCAGTCTGAGGGTAGAATTTTATGCAGCCCTTGAGGTCATGGGAAGTATACAGAGAAAATGTCATTAAGCAGAGTTTTGGGTGATTTTAAATACCGTACTTTGCAAAGCTGTTCTTTTCCTTTCCATTTTGGCTTACTTATCAGAGGTCTGTGGTGGTCTCTGCATTTCCGGTTGCAGCCTGCTAAGGGTAACGCTGACATTCATGCGGCCCTCTGTGTAAAAAGGTTGCTCTCTCCTGATCTAATTGATTACCTCCTGTGCCAGGAGTGGTCGGTTGGGAGTGGCTCCAACCCAAATATGCGCTGCTCCTTGGGGCCAACCACCATCTGTCCGAGTGATATAGAAACATGATGGCAGATAAAGGCCAAATGGCCCATCCGCAGTAACCATTATCTCTTTCTCTCTCCGAGAGATCACAAGTGCCTATCCCAGGCCCTTTTGAATTCAGACACAGGCTCTCTGTGCATGGAGCTCAGCGTTATCCAGGTCCCCAAATCTCAGGCAGCCATTTTCTCCTTGGATATTGTCATGGTATCTGGGAACAGTCACGATCTGAACACCTGAGCATAGATTTCACCAGGGTGGAGAACAGTGTTCCCTCTAAGCGGGCGGGTGTTGTGAGCAAACTTTTTTCACCGTGAGCCAAAAATATCGGGCGCCAGCAAGTTATGAGCCAACTCGCCCGATTCTCCTCTCGCCGCCCTGCCATCTGCCGTACGCCTCTTCCGATCGTGCGCTGTGACGAGAAACGTGTGCGCTGCGATGTAATATTTTGTGCGCCAGCGCACGCCAGCGCAGCTTAGCGGGAACACTGGTTCAAATGGTTTTATTTATTTCCCCAAATTTATTTTTGTTATATGCATTGAAAATATTTGATATTGCGTTTAAATCAAAATCTCAATAAACTTGAAACGAGTGCCCGTGAGATTGTGGGAGGGTTAAATACTCAAAACTTAGAAGTTTTTGCTACGCCAGCTTTCTGGTATCTTTACATACAGTGGCGTACCTAGCATATGTAACATCCGGGGCCCATCATTTTTTGGCACCCCCCCCCATCTGTAAGAAAAACATGATTTTTAGTAACAAACCACACGTCACACATGAGTACCTAGGAAAAGGCAGCATCTTACATATTGCAGTGAGCAGTACATCAATACACCCATTGTAAAACTAAACAAGCCAGACCAGCACAGATCAATCCTACACCGTCAATCCTAACAGAAAACCATGTCTTTCGAACACACAGAACACAGAAAACACCTTCGCCTAGTAAGGAATATGTAATCACAAACTAACCCCTCCCTCTTTTACAAAACTGTAGTGTGGATTTTAGCTACGGAGGTAACAGCTCTGATGCTCATAAAATTCTGAGCATCAGAGCTGCTACCACCAAGGCTGGTGCTAAAAACGCTTCACAGTTTTGTAAAAGGGGGGATAAAATAAAAATACATAGACAAAGGTTAAATTGAACCAGCAAGAAGCTGGACTCTGCATACAATGCTTCACAGAAACAGTGACACATGTCTCCTAAAGCAATAAATAAATAGAAATTTTTTTCTACCTTTGTCTTCTGTGGTTTCTCCTTTCCTCATCTTCTTGTAACTCTCTTCCTTCCATTCACTGTCTGCCGTCTCTCTTCCCCTATATGGCATCTTCTCTCCTTCTATGCCCCTTCCAGAAACTGTATGCCTCCCCCTTCCATCTCTCCTTTCACCCCATTGGTCTGGCATCTCTCTCCTCGCCTTCCCTCTCCCACACCTCTCCTCATAGTCTGGTATCTCCCCTTCCCTGATTCTCTGGCATCTCTCTCCTTTCCTTTTCTTCCATCTTTCGTTCCCCCTCCATGCTCTCACATCTCCCCCTTCCTTTTCCCTTAGACTGGCATACCTTCCTCCTATGCTCCAAGCCCTGGCATCTCCTTTAATTCCCTCCCTCATCTTCCTTCTCCCTCCAGCTGGGTACCGCAACACTCTTCCCTGCAGCTCTGCACTTCCCCACAATTGCCATGCTTCGGTTCCTCTTCTTCCTTCCTTCCTCCCCCCCCCCCCCCGCGGGACCCTGCGGCACCATCAACTCTTACTCCCTCTAATGTCGGCCCTGCAGCTCCAGACTTCCTCGCACCTTCTCCCCTCCCCCTTTGGATCGCTATTATTTTAAATGTTATAGCCGCGGAGCTGTATCCATCAGTGGAGATGTCTAACCTCGGCCTGCCCCGGAACTCTTACTGCAGCAGCCGCCCGTCTAGGCAGGAACAGGAAGTCACTGTTGCAGTAAGAGTTCCGGGGCAGGCCGAGGTTAGACATCTCCACTGATGGATACAGCTCCGCGGCTATAACATTTAAAATAATAGCGATCCAAAGGGGGAGGGGAGAAGGTGCGAGGAAGTCTGGAGCTGCAGGGCCGACATTAGAGGGAGTAAGAGTTGATGGTGCCGCAGGGTCCCGCGGGGGGGGGGGGAGGAAGGAAGGAAGAAGAGGAACCGAAGCATGGCAATTGTGGGGAAGTGCAATCCCCCCAATGCGTCCCCTTACCTTACCTCCCCTTACCTTTGCGACGCGTGTGTGCGCTGTGAAGAGAAACTTTGCGCTGCGATGTAATATTTTGTGCGCGCGCGCAGGCCAACGCACCTTAGCGGGAACACTGGTGGAGAATAGTGCTCACTTCAAATTGTTGATTTTTTTTTTTTTTTTGTAATTATGTATTAATCCTCTAGTCTAGAGGGTGACATTATTAAGCCAGTCCCTGATTTTTATTGGGCTAAGAAGGCTTCATATTGTGGCTGCGTAAGCGGTTCCTAGCAGTTGGCAAATTTGGTTTATGGCCTCTGGATGTCCAGTGCTTGTGTTGCATCATTTGCTTTAATATTTGCCATTATGTCTGATTCCACCCCACCCACCCCCATACTTTTGTAGTTCATTTTGGAAGCCGCTTAGATATTCTGTTTTAGGCAGAGTATCAAATTATCTGGACTTGCGGCCCAGGTATCTCTTTGCCGTCCATGGTCTTGCAGGGCAGTTCTTTGTTTTGGCTTTTGAAAAGCAGCACCACTTTCAGGTTGAGGGAATCTGAGCCGGGGGCAGTGTCTGCAATCCTGTGCCTTTTCTCAGGATCCTGCCACCCCCCCCCTTCTCAGTTTGCCATGTTTGTGATAAAAGGATAGGAGTTCTTTAATCCTTCATCCTTGCTCCTGTCTCTCTTCCTTGCTGCAGGACTGTGAAAACCTACTTGATCAGGAAAGGCAGCGCCTTCAGCCCAACCATCACGAAACAGGAGACGGATCTCACCCAGGAGATGATAGCAAGGTGACACATCACAGCCAGTCGGTGAGGTGGGGGGCTGGGGGTTTAGCTTACTGCTTCCCTTTTGTGGCATCTCCTGAGGTATTCTTCTGAGATCCACCTCTGCCAGAGTCTCTCATGCATATTCATTGCAGATATCCTGAAATCCTGGCCTGTCTGTGGGACTAGGATTGAGTGGCCCACCCAATAATTCCCTGATAGATATTTGGTGTATCACTTGCAGAATGCCTGCCATCTTCTTTTTTCCCATGTCTCTTTCTCCCCAGCGGCTCCTGGCGTGATAAAATGTTTAAGCCCTATAACTTTGATGCTTTGGGGCTAACGCTGGATTGTGGCCATCTTCACCCATTGATGAAGGTCAGGAGTCAGTTCCGGCAGATCTTTCTGGAAATGGGGTGAGTGGCTTGTGGGGGGAGTTTGTGCTGCTGGGTTTAGATTGTGCGGGAGACTTCCCCTCCCCCCCCCCCCCGAACCCTCTTAACACAGAAATGCAAAAAAGAGCATGGGTTTTGTTAAGTAGATTGTTTGAGAAATGGAGGCGAGGATTGGATCCTGGTACCTAGAAATTCTCCCCCCTCTCCTGACAACCAAATCAAAAGTTAGTTTTAAGTGCAGAGGTGAAGGTGGGTCCAACTTTCGTGCCACTGAACCCATTTAGAGCAGTGGGCATGAGTTATAATAGTCTGAGAGCACTCCATCACCACCATCACTTCTGGTTTTATATTGCTCTTTGTTTGTTTTCAGTTGCTTAGTCATTTCTCATCTGTCTTCCCCCATTCCTCCCACCACACACACATTTTTCTCAGCTTCACAGAAATGCCAACAAACAACTTTATCGAAAGCTCCTTCTGGAACTTCGATGCTCTCTTCCAGCCACAGCAGCACCCGGCCAGAGATCAGCATGACACCTTCTTCCTGCTAGGTAAGTTCCGAGCTGCTCGAAGTCTGAAAGAGGTGGGATTTCCCAATCGGACTCAGGGGTGGAGGTGGGGGGGACAATGTCACTGTCCTACACTGGACCACCGTCCCTCTGAAACAGTGACTGCATTCCTGCAGTGGAAGTATTCGATTCTGAGGTTAAATTTTCCCCTGGCTCTGCCGGTGCACAGAATGACATAGCCCCACTGGTTTTTTTTATGTCACTTGAGCATGGCTTTGAAATGTTGTCACAGAGGGGTTGCACTATTGGAAACTGTAGGGTTCTGATCCCTAGCACTGACTCTTTGAGATCAGGTGAGTTGTTCTGGCTTTTTGTCACATACATTGTGTGGGAAGGATGGAGCAGCTTCATCTCGTGTCTGTTTTATATGGTTCTGATTTTATCATCTTGCTCTCATCCGCAGAGTGTCATATATACATATTCTCAGATTGATTGCCAGTGAGCACAAGCCGTGATAATGTTTTATTTACCGTTTACAGATCCGGCAGAGGCCATGCAGTTTCCTATGGATTATCTGGAGCGAGTGAAGAAGGTGCACTCTGAGGGTGGCTACGGCTCACAGGGGTAAGAATGTGGACTTTGGGGGTGTGAGGGGAGTTGATGGGAGGCTGATGAGTAAATCTCTTTTATAACGAAGAGGGTAGGTGTGAGGGACAGGGCTGACAGCTGCCCCTCTCCTCACCAGGTACCGATATGACTGGACCATCAGGGAGGCACAGAAGAACCTGTTGCGTACGCACACGACAGCAGTCAGCGCCCGTATGCTCTATCAGCTGGCTCAGCAGGTACAGGGGCTGGAGATATAAGGAGGGAGGTGGGGATATTTCCTTGGGGAGGAGGAGTGCTCTGGATTCAGATGAAAGCTCCCATAAGTTTGAGTAATTGGAACTATGTCTCTGCTGGCTGGCAATGGAAACCAGGGATTTTGCCATGGTCCATAATTGTGAACGCCTGAGAAAGGCCTTAGGCCGAAATGTGGCCCATGGTTGGATCCATAGTTGTGATTTTGCTTTACATCTGACAGGGTCCATAAGTTGAGAATATAAGAGTTGCCATACTGGGACTTACTGAAGGTCCATCGAACCCGGTATCCTTTTTCCAACAGTGGCCAACCCAGGTCACAAGATTTTATGCTGTTTATCCTAGGAATAAGCAGTGGATTTCCCCAAGTCCCTCTTAATAATGGCTTATGGACATTTGTTTTCAAAAATTATCCAAACTTTTTTTTAAACCCTGCTTAGCTAACTGCTTTCACCACATTCTATGGCAATGGATTTGAGTTGTAAATGCCTTTGTGCCTATCCTGGTCTGGTTTGCTGTGGTCATTCCCACCTCTTTTTGTTCTTGTGGAGCAGCGCATTCCATGACTCTGGGCTGCTTTACTACAGCTCCTACTACTGTACCTTTAGGACCCCCTCCCCCTGTTTTTGCAGAGCAAGCAGAAGCATCGGATCACGGCTGGGCCTGGATACCTTGGTAACTATCTTATCATCTCCTGTAGGAAGCCTTCACCCCCGTGAAGTACTTCTCCATCGACCGAGTTTTTCGGAACGAAACCCTGGATGCCACCCACCTGGCCGAGTTCCATCAAATCGAGGGGGTAGTGGCAGACTATGGGCTTACACTGGGAGACCTCATGGGCACCCTGAAAGAATTTTTCACCAAACTGGGTAATGGAAGTGTGCATGCTCCCTCTCCTTGTACTGTGAGTTGTAGGCACAGTGTAGCAATCTGGAAGTGGAGATGTATGTCACAGAGTAGTGGGCGTTATAGCAGGGTAAAGAGGTTGTTTTAAATCTAGTCATGTTTCACAGGATCCTCCAAGTGGGGGTGGGGTGGAGGGAGGACCTGCAACTCTGGATGAGAGAAACAAAATAAAGCCTTTACAGGTCAGAGAATGTAAAACTGTTTTTTTGGTGGGTTTTTTTTTGTTTTGGGGGGGGGTTGGTTTAGCAGGATGAATCCACTGTGAAGAATTGAGAGGTGGGTGGGCCTAAGACTTTTTTTGTCTTTGTTTTGACAGGAATTACCAAATTGCGTTTCAAGCCAGCCTATAACCCTTACACTGAACCCAGTATGGAGGTGTTCAGTTACCACACAGGTGAGGACGGCACTTCTTCCTGGCCCAGAGATCATCGCCCTGTTACGTGATCTGGGTGCATTGAGATGTCTGTGTAGGGAAAGAAGATCAAGTTTTTATTAACATTTGATCAATCGCCTATCCAAATCCTAAGCGATGTACAAGGAATTATATTAATAAAACAAAGGGAATTAAAATAAAATAATTCATAAACATATTAACTCAAGACACAACTAACATGATCCGAGAGGTAAGGGGGAAGAAAAACAATACAGATTGGGAATAGAAGTGCAAGTCAAAAAAAAGTCATTATCAGGAATGACTAATGATTAAGAAAGATGAAAAGCTTCTTTGAATAAAAAACATTTTAATTTACTTTTGAAACAGTCTTCCATTTTTTCTGCTCTGATATAGGCAGGGGTGCTGTTACCGTCTAGTACTAATGATCTTAAGAGATGGGGTAGAAAGTAAGGATTGATCAGCAGATCTCAGCAGACAAATAGGGACATAGGGAGTCAGTAATTTATCAAGGAAAATTGGTACTTTGGTTAAAATAATTTTTGAATGACAGGAGAACAATTTTATAGCTGATTGGCAGCCAGTGAGCTTTAATCAAAAGAAGAGTTACATGATTGAAATTATGTGCTTTATAGATAAGTTTCACAGTGGTATTTTGGGTTATCTGTAAGCGTCTGGTCTCCATCTTTCTACACTCCCCCCCAGAGACGAGAAGTGAATGTTAGCATGGAGTTCCTCTACATTGGTGATCCCTGCTTGAAGGGGGCTAAAATGCATGTCTAGATTCTGAATTAAGGCTGTGGACCATAGAGAGCGGTGTGAGAAACGCATCATCCCCCTCTCCTATTTAAGGACTCGGAGAACATTCCTGGCTTAGTCATCTAGGGGCTAATTAAATTCTTCTCTGGAAGCTGTTTGCAGATGCTATGTCAAATAATTTTTATTGAGCTCAGCATAGAAAAAGATACAGATAATGAAAGCTCAAGTCATTTTGTCAACCAAAAGACGAAACCCAAGGCATCCCACCCTCCCAACACCCTGTATCCCTTCCCCCAGTCCTCCTTCCAGCAAAAATACCAGGACCTGACAAAAAGTCAAGGTAAACACTAAGTCAAAACAACAACCAATAAAATTAAAAATCAGCAATTAAGGAGACAAGGTCTGGCCAGGGGAGTCATGGTGTTCCAAAAGGGCTCCCAAACGAGTAGAAAAAGTCGTCCTGGCGTTTGCAGATGCCCCTTATTTAAGACGGTGCAAAATCCCCATTTTCCCTTCATGTCCCAGTATGTTTGCTATCCCATATTTGAGGTTTATTTATTATGTACTTGTTGTTTTAATCTGTATTTATTTTTTTTATATACCTTTACTTTGCCTAGAAATTTATTGATAGACGATTGTATCAAATTTTAATTAAACTTGTAAACTTGATAGTTAAGAGATGAGGAGAAAGCTTGCATTTCTTTAGCACCTCTCCAGACCCGCACAGTTCACTGATGGGTAATAGCTCGCCAGCGCTGTGCCAGTCTGGAGTGTCTGAAAGGGAGAAAATTAGCAGGTAAGAACCTAATTTCTCCTTATCTTCTATTAATTTCAATAGCATCATTTACTGCAAGGGATCTTTTGTTCAAGTGAGATGGCCTCAAAGCTGTATATCTTAAAAACATATTAATAACCATCTCTGGGCTCTTGGGGGTGGGGGGGTTGGTATTGTATTTCATGAGAATAAAAGAGCGATGTGGCAACCCTTTTCACTCTCTTCGTCTTTTTTGAAGGACTGAGGAAATGGGTGGAGGTGGGGAACTCGGGAATGTTCCGGCCGGAAATGCTGCTGCCTATGGGACTTCCATCGGGGGTGTCTGTCATTGCCTGGGGGCTCTCCCTGGAGCGGTAAGTACACAAGAAGGATTCTGGGCATTGAGGCCTGCAGGAGAGGCCGAGGGGATGAAAATTCTGGCGATGGCAAAAATGTTCCCATTTCAGGGGTTGCTCTGCTTAATCGCCTCCAGCGTGCAAAATATCAAGTTTCAAGTTTAATATTTATTTGATTAATCGCCTTGTCAATATTCAAGGCGATTTACACTTTTACAAAATGAAAAAAAAATTTTAAAAGAATTAAAAACTAACTAGACACAGACGATAACTAGACAAACTGGAAACAAGAGGGAGGTAAGGGAAGAAGTTACAATGTAATTGAGCAGAGTGGGAAGCCAAATAAGGAAAACACAAAAGGATGGGATAAAAAATAATTGAATGTGTGAAGAAAAGAAAATTAGAATCAAAAATTTATTTGAATATTGATTAAGAGAAACCAATAAAATCAGATAACAAATGCATCGTTAAATAAGAAAGTTTTCAGTTTATTTTTGAATTTGTCTAGATTGAATTCTTCACGTAAATAGATGGGGAGAGAATTCCAAGTTTGGGGTGCCGTCACCGAGAAAATATACTGACGGCGCGTATTTATTATTTTTAATGAGGGAATCATTAGTAGATGCTGTTGGTCTGATCTTAGGGTTCTATTGGAGGAATAAGGAATTAATAGTTTATGAATAAAGGCCGGAGTTTTAAACAGAAGAGATTTAAATGTGAGCAGACAAAGTTTGTACGTTCCATAGCAGGTAATTAGGCTGCCTAGTGCTCTGAGATCACATCTGAAATATTACGGTGCTGGAAGGGGTGAGAATTCTGAATGCCGGGTGCTGCCCCTTCCCTGTGATTCTTAGCCTGCTGTTAATTTAGTGTAAATCTTGGATTAGATGAGGGGACTGATGAAATGCTATGGGGGGAGTTGGGATAGAGACAGCACAGATGTCTGGAAAACGCCATGTTCTTTTTTTAAGCCGAAAGCTGCCTTCACTTAATTACTTAGCATGCCAAAGAGTTGCCATGTACAGCCGTTTTTATAGTGCCATTCAAAAGGTCTCTAGTTCGTTCAGCTGCTTAGCCGTGGCTCTGTCTGTTTTCTTTCAGGCCCACAATGATCAAATATGGAATCAATAACATTCGGGAGCTGGTGGGGCACAAGGTGAACCTGCAGATGGTCTATGACAGCCCTATTTGCCTTCTAGACTCATAACACCATTGTTGCTACTGCAGAAGGGTTTGGCCTGCCACGTTTTGTTTTGTTTGTTTGGTCTTGTCCACTGGGGACCAGCTGTGTGATGTCTCCTCCAATCTTTACTTTTGCAGATGGAGGCTCTACTGTCCTCCCATGGGCCTTCTGTATATCTGGCACCATGGTATCCTTGGAACTGGATCTTGGCAGAACCAAACTGCTGCCCCAGAATAAAATTTTTTCTTTCTGCCAGTACTGGAGGAGACCTAGTTACACAAGCAGAGTGGACACTGAAAAGTTTTCTTTCTGGCCATATTGTGCCAGGGGAGGGGGCTTTACAAAGGCTCGACCTCTCTGCCACTGTTCCTTAAAAACACTCCTTTTAATTTATGTGGATAACACTGTGCCTAGAGTGGGGTGTAATAAGTTCAGCCAGGAGCCTCCTCAGGAACAAGGATAAAGGGGTGTTGGGGAAGGGTGAGATAACTTATTTTTCTGAAGTGGTGTGTGTTTTGTGGGAGAGAGTCCTGTGTGAGAGAGGATCCAGACAGGTCTGTTGTTCTCGTGGTTTTTTCCCCCCCGAAACATTGCCTGTGATCTCTGTCACCTGGTCCTACTCGGGGCCTTTTCTCTCCAGGAGACAGCTTGGGTTATTCCAGTGGTTATTTGCCTGTATCTGTTACAGATTTTAATGAGGGTGGTTTGCCTGAAAGTGTCTTGACATACAACCATGAACAGGGCGTCATTGTGAGTTTGGGAGGCTAATCCCCCCCCCCCCCCACACACACACACACTATTTACAAAGTCATTAAAAGGCAGCTGCTCATTGACTGAGAATTCCCTAATTCTTGAGCTTTCCTGCCGCTCCATATGATAACAGTGGTACAGGCTCCTTGTTCTCCCAGGTCCCCTTTTGGGTTGGAATTATGTTACCTTAGTTTTCAGTGACCATACAGAAGTCTCTTCCATTTTCTCGCTTTTTTATTTTTTTTTCATCCCCTCCCTTTTACTTGGTTATCATGAAACTGAAACCCACCCCAGCCTCGGCTTAAGCTGTGGGCATAAAATGCATGTCCTCTTGTCCATTTCCTATTAACACAGTCTTGTCTCTGCTCAGTGTCCGTTCAAGCTGGCGCATTTACACTGGTGGGTGAGGCCTCCTTTCTGCTGTGGAGACCCACATCTCCCCTGGGCCCATCCCCGCTAAATCTAAGGCCTGATTGGCCCAGGCTAGCTAGGCATCTTGGCCAATCAGGCCTTAGGATTAGTGGGGATGGGCGGACCCGCTATGCCTAAGGCCTGATTGGTCCAGGCTTCTACAGATGTATTTAAATAAATAAATGTTTAAAAAAGGCAATATAATAAATATCAGCATTCAGACCATAATAGTGAAGGGTATTAAGCTGATAACTGTCTCTTTTCTTCCCTATATAAAATATTGTTGACGTTGCATTAAAGGCGAGGCTTACTATTGCCGATACGAGAACCAGGAATCTATGTGAGATCTTGATGCCATCTATTTTACCTGGCTCAGACACTCAGCTACGTGCACACACTGGCCAACGAGCCTGCGGTTGCTGCTCTGTCTGCAAACATGTGGTATGCATTGATTCCTTCACAGATCCACATACTAATAAAGGTTTCCGTATACATCATTCATCCGATTGCAATGCCTATCAAGTTGTTTACATCATAATTTGTCTCTGTGATAAACTATTCTATCCAAACTGCTATTGCATTTTTTAGCGCTTGGAGCCAGTCCATTCATTGCCATTCTTATTGCTTCCACCAGATGTCGCCATTGTAATTGAAATACTGTATCTTTGACATTTCAGCCCATTCACATTCATTGTCTTTTTTTACCGTTTCCACCAGATGGCGATATTACTATTTCCTATCTGTTATACATAACATTTTTTCCAGCAGTATCAGCTTATTTTAATTTTTTACTTTCTCGCCCACGATTTATCCACAAGCTGAATTTTTTTTTATTTTGCTATGTCTATGTGGGTGTTTACTCTATTGACTTGCACTCACTATATAGCCACATGGCTTTTCTTGCTATGCACACATCGCATTTTAGCAACATATGATTTGTTCTTTTCGGTTTTCGATATTTACTCCTGTTTTGGCATACGTTGTATTTTCTGGACCTTCATTTGTGATAGACGTCACTTTGGTTACCTTTTATCAAGCTGCGTTACAGGTTTTTAGCGCGAACCAGCACAGTAAATGCTCCAGCGCTCATAGAATTCATGTGAGCAGCGGAGCACTTACCTCGCTGGCCCGCACTAAAAACCTCTACCCCCTCTTCTATTAAACTGGGCTAGCAGTTTTAAGCGCAGAGAGCCGTGCTCCTATGAGCGTCGGGAGCAGCGCAGGCCATTCAGTGCGGCTCTCTGTGCTACAAACTGCTAGCCCAGTGTAATAGAAGAGGTTAGAGCAGCTTGATAAAAAGGGGAGCTTCATTTGTTGCTTTTTTCACATGTAGAGTCACATTCAGTATTTTACTCATATGCACACTTCATCATTTTAATATGTATGTCTTGTTTTACAAATCCACAAGCACAAGAGAAAAAGGACCTATGTTTCAAAACTTCTGGTAAGTCCAAAACAAAACAGCGGATCAAAAGGTTTCTGGATGTCAAACAATCACATTTCATTCAAGTCCCATGTCCAGATATCAACATAAAAACATCAATGTGTCTGATGAACAAGAAGAAGCAAATAATGGTTCTAGCTGTACATCAGACACATTGATGGTTTTGTGTCGATATCTGGACATTGGACTTGAATGAAATGTGAATGTTTGACGGTTTCTGTGACATCCAGAAATGTTTTGCTTTACATATCCAGCGCCATTGCACCATACACTTAAATCTCCAGTTGTGGGGCTCCTTCTACAAAGTCACAGTAGCAATTCTCCCGCAGCAAATGCGATGAAGCCCATTCAGTTCCTATGGGCTTTGATGCATTTGCAACAGGGGGGGACTCACTACTGCAGCTTTAGAAAAAGGGCCCTAAATGTCTTATGTAGTTTTTATATTTTTAATTCTTTTACTGGGTCAGACCAATGGTCCATCTAGCCTCCATCTTCAGGGAGGCCAATCCAGGTCACTAGTGCCTGGCCAAAACCCAAGAAGTAGCAACAGTCCATGCTACCAATCCAGGGCAAGCAGTGGTTTCCCCCGTGTCTTTCTCAATAATTGACTATGGACTTTTCCTCCAGGAACTTGTCCAAACCCTTCTTAAAATCAGCTACGCTTTCTGCTCTTACCACAACCGCTGGCAATGAGTTCCAGAGCTTAACTGTTCTCTGAATTAAATAATATTTCCTCCTATTGGTTTTAAAAGTATTTCCCTAGTCTTTGTAATTTTTGACGGAGTGAAAAATCGATCCACTTGTACCCTTTCTACTCCACTCAGGATTTTGTAGACTTCAATCCTATCTCCCCTCAGCCGTCTCTTTTCCAAGCTGAAGAGCCCTAACCGTTTTAGTCTTTCCTCATACGAGAGGAGTTCCATCTTGGTCACTCTTCTTTGAACCTTTTCTAGTGCCACTATATCCTTCTTGAGATAAGGAGACCAGAATTGAACGCAATACTCCAGATGCGGTTGCACCATGGAGAGATACAAAGAGATTATAACATTCTTAGTCTTATTTACCATCTGGTAATTATGATTTGGATTATTCTTCCCAATGTGCATCACCTTGCATTTATCCACATTCAATTTCATCTGCCATGGCTTCAGAAAAGGAGGATGGATTGAGACATCTGGGTTTTACGTCTATTGAAAGCAATGGAAGTAAGGACAGATTAAGACATCGAGGCACTACTTGCGTTGAAAGCAATAGAAGGAAAACCCAGATGTCTCAATCCGTCCTCCTTTTCTGAAGCCATATAGGGTTACCAAACATCCATTTTTACCCAGACATGTCCTCTTTTTAGGGGACTGTCCTAGTGTCTGGCAGTTTCTCCAGGTTTTGAAGGCCCTGGCTCTGGCTAGAGCTCAGGGCCATGTCTGGAGGACTTCTGAGCATGTACTGATGTAACATGATGACATCATATGCATGTGCGTGATGTCATCAAGTCGTATCTGCTCATGCTTGGAGGCCCTGTAGATGCAGCCCCGAGCTCAGGGAAGGAGAAGAGATGAGGTTTGTGTTGGGACATGGCTGGGGCGGGGCCAGGTGTCCTCTTTTTTTCCTTCAATAAACCTGGTAACTCTAAGTACATCTAAAAGACCACCCCCATTGCCAAGGGCAAGAAGAGATGCTGGAGCCCCCTCCAAAATGGCACCCAGGGTGCAGCACTGCAAGTCCCATAAAGCTCCAGGACTGGCCCCAAATCTCCCTCTTGGAAATGGGTGACCTGGCAGCTTTGTAAATTTGTATTCAGCTTCCAAAGTGAGCTACGGATGTGGGACAGGGGATTGGGGCTGGCAATGACACAACAGTAACTGATGCCCTCACCAAGTGGACGGACATAACCAGACCCCTGAAAGAAATTTAACACACACACAACCTAGAGAGACCGGACAGAGAAACATTGTCACATCTCCGTAGCCAGGTGAGTGATTTTACAATTTCGCACATGCCTAGGGCTTATTCCTGTGCAAAACCTCTAAGATGAACCTGGAGCAGGTCGCAGGCAGGAAATTCTCTTGCTTAGCGTCTCAAGTTCAGAACCTTGATGGCAAGATTCTGTCAACACAGGGGTTTTGAACTCAGTCCTCAGGACACACCAGACACAGTTTCCACTACCAGAAAAAGGAGGCCGGATTGAGACACCCGGGTTTTACTTCCATTCTTTCAACCCTGGTGTGCATGCACTACCTCCGTTGTTTGCAAATGTATCTCCTGAGAACAGGGGTCAGAACAGCAAATGCTGGCTTCAAAGCACTTACGCTATCCCAGGTCTAAGGCTGCCCTAAGCTGGCACACCTCGCTGTGCCATGCAGTGTGCGCAACTTATCATAATCTATAAGACATGCAGGTATGTAGGAAACCCCCCCATGTTCCCTTTTAGGTCATTCTTATCTAATTAAGGTGGCACTTTCCTGCGCAAGGCGTGATCAGCAGTTCGCCCCTGAATTCATTCACTTATGTCACCTCCCAACTTTCCCACTGCAAACACCATTACTAGCCAAAATAAAACTGATTTATTTGTAGAAGTTATTCTACCATCCGTTAAAGCCAACAAAATTGTTAAGATTTCCCCTTTTCATTATTTTGTTCAAATACATATTGTATTCCCCAGAGACATATTTCAGCACTGAGAATGTGTAGGGATTTTTTCTAGTTCCTTCATTTAAGCTCACTGCCTCTTGCACCCAATCTTCAAAATGAATCAAGGGGGCGCTACTGTCCTGATCGTCATCAGAAAACCTTCCAGGCAAAGGTACCCAATTATATGGCATAAAATACGAAGAAGAGACCCGGGCACAATCTGAAAGACTCTTGTCAGTGTTGTCCCTTTAAAGAAACCTTGAGTCCACATTCTGTCCCTGGCAAATAGGAAGAAACACACAATTGTGCCCCAGGGAGGGGGGGGCTGTCCCTTCCTTTAAAATATGTTGTCTTTGTTGCTTCCTCCTGAACACTGGCATTTCCTTGTCTCCATTGAGATGGATGAAACCTTCACTGAGACTGGCATAAACTCGTGTCAGGAGTGAAGAAACACAACAGAAGAACTTCCCACCATCAGCTATCCTGTCCTGGACCTGGAGCCCTGAGCAGCACTAGATTGTGGAAAATGTAGGAAGTGGAGGAATCTCTGGGAGAGACTGTGTCCCCTCCTGTCACCGGAATGCTCTCAGCACTGGCCCCTCGATCCTGTGACCGTTCTCTGGCTGACACACTTGTGCCTCATCTTCGCTGTCTGGGCTTACTGCTTCACTGTAGCTGCTCGATGGTGGTGAAGAGAAGGTGGCAGCTGGGGGCCCCTCGGGACTTCTCTGGCAGGTGTCTCCTGCCTTCCCTGGCTCTCCTACAAGCTGGTCTTCCAGCAGCCTGGCCAGAAAGGTGATATATCTCATGGCCAGCCGTAAGATCTCATTCTTGCTCAGCTTCTTGTCTGGCGGGTGGGTAGGGATGAGTCGACGCAGGTCGGCAAATGCACCATTCACATTCTGCTGACGCCAGCGCTCCCGGCTGTTGGTGAAAACCCTTCGTGCCAACTTCTGAGGCTGCCGGCCTGCATAAGAAAGAACGGCAATCAATAGCTATATGACAAAGGAAGAGTTATGTAACATTTGCTGGGGCTGGTGAAAAAAAGTGTAATTTCTGCAGAGAGTAACTGGAATCAAATGTGCAGGATGTGTTCTCTCTCAGGCTGATCTGATTAGATTTGAGAATCCTAATTGCAAGGAAGCATTGAAGAGGAGAAGAGGGACTACAGTGCCCAGGGAAATTATGGAAAAAAAGTACTGCAAATGTCCCAGCAATCAGTGAACTAACCAGCCAATTTAAAAAAGCCAGTGGATTTATGTTACCTATAAGAATTATAAGAAAGCTGTGGGGGAGGGTCCAGGGACAGAGTGCCAACTGCGAGAGAGGACCTGGGGTCAGTAAGTGCCAGCAGTGAGGCAGGGTCCACGGGAGCTGGTCTAGGTTTTGTGGCACATCGGGTCCAGTGGTGTGAGTCAGTCATGCCCTGGGTTTCGCTCTCAGGGACTGATGCAGAAGTTGGGCATTAAGAACATAAGAAGTTGCCGCTGTTGGGTCAGACCAGTGGTCCATCGTGCCCAGCAGTCCGCTCACGCGACGGCCCTTAGGTCAAAGACCAGCGTCCTAACTGAGACTAGCCCTACCTGCATACGTTCTGGCTCAGAAGGAACTTGTGTAACTTTGTCTTGAATCCCTGGAGGGCATTTTCCCCTATGACAGACTGGGCATGGATGCTAACATCGAGACGCTGCGTTCATCATATGCAAATTTGAAGCATATGCACAAGGTTCTGCGCTGGCTGGTCCCGAGCACATGTCTGAGCGAAACGAAAGCGTCGGCACATTTCTGTGCATGTGCTGGAATGGGATTCTGTGTGTAGAATTTTGGAGGTGCTGATATTTCTATGTGGGTGATATTCCGGTATTGTTATACTCGCAGCAAAAAGGAGAACAGGGTGAAATCTCCTAGGCCTCCTCTGTCCTTGCCTTGAGCTTTTCTTCACACCTCTCTGCACTAGTGCTAAATGGCCAGTTAACAGTGGTTTTCCTAGGACAAGCAGGATGAGTCAGCCACATATGGGTGTTGTCCCAACAGCTCCCAATTTGCGGATAAGCTCTCCAATAGCTCAGAGAGATTTTTTTTTTCTCTCTCTCTCTGTGAGCACGTGCAGTGCCCGGGCCCCACTGGGCATGCCCGAGCCCTACCCATTTCCCCCGGCTTCCCCCTAATCCCCAGTCTTTAGTTTCCGCCCGTTCCCATCGGTGGGATTTTTCCACAGCTCTCCATCACCATTTTGTCTACAATCAAGACTTTGAAGATGGCAGAAACATCAAAGAAATGTCCGGTCTGCAGGAAAAGGATGAGTACACTGGATCCTCACGATCTGTGCATTCGCTGCTTGGGCACAGCGCACAAGGAACAGTGTTGCTTGCACTGTGTCCGCCTGTCTCCACGGGCACGCAAGCTAAGGAAGAGGGCACTAAGAGACTTCTTGAAGAGAAGTGAGACCCGAGAATCTTCCTCCAGCAGCCATCCTCATCGGAATGCAGCAGCGGGGATTCCACAGACGAATCCGGTAAGGAGCCTCCAGGACGCCCTGGCTCAGTCAACCCCCCCGCCTGCAACTGGCCCAGCAGAGAAATCTCTCGTGGAGCTCCTGCATGCTGCCGCTTACAGCCAGCCCCTACAGGCAGCCGATTGGGGTTCGCCCTCCGGCCCCCCCCCTCCTGAAGTAATCGGGAGCACCATCGGCTTCTGCCCAAGGGGGCACATCGCTTGGGGCGCCACCCGGTCTCGTACTTACCCCCACATGTGGACCGGAAGCGACGCCATCTCCCTGCTCCTCCACAAGCCGATCCAGCGTGAAGCCACGCCCCCCAGCAACGAGGGAGCAGCGAATCGAAAGGGAGCCTGGGGAGAAACCAGCCTGCACGCAGCCACGCCTCCCACCAACGGAGGAGCAGCCAGCTATCGGCCTAACGCCCCCTAGCAACGGAGGAGCCAATCCCCGATCGGCCACGCCTCCCAGCAACGGAGGATCGCCGCCCAGGACCTCCCCTCCGGCACAACCAGCCAACCAGAAGCCAGACCCGCCTCCCCGAAGAGAGAACTCATCGGGGAATCCCTCCTGACGTCAGCGGGCTGGGAGATCGCCGGGGCACGCCTCCCCGATCATCACAGGATGCCGGCTCAGCTACAAGCAGCCAGAGAACGCGGCACAACGAGGCGCGCTGCAGGGCTGAGAATCGGCACTCCCCCCACCAGCACAATCGGCATCGGGATGCTTCCCGATCTTCCCAGGGGGAGTCCTACCGCCGCCACCACCACCATCACAGCCGCAGCAGGGGTGACAGAAGGCACAATCACCACTCCCCTGCAGGGCACAGATCCAGAGGGAGAGGCAGCAGGCGACCATACAGCACACCATCTCCCTCCAGCCCTTCTGTATCCTCACCACCGACCAAGCGACGCAAGGACTGCTTGGAAGGAATGCTCCACCTGGAGCGTCAGACGACCGGCCAGGGGGTTGACCATCAACATCTGGTCCAGCTTCTGACCCAGCTTCTCACTCAGCAGGGGACCCCCCAGACACCGCAGCAGCCCAGCACCCAGATGAGCAGCGCCCAAGCTCTACAAGTTAACAGAGCCACTGACATCGACACGGGGGACGAATCCGGTGACAGCTTCTTGAGCACCTACAACTCGGACCGATCCCCTGCGCCATCTCAAACAGAGACGACAATGAAGCCCCCTGCACAAGAACCGGAGGACCTAGCCTATCCCAAGTTCATCCAGAAACTCGCTGCCCTCCTTGGGATCCATGTGGGGGGACCACCAGAACCCACGCCAGAGGATGACGGCCTCCTGCAATCCCTGGACTATCCCAAACAGCCAGTAGCGATCCCAGTTCACAAGAACCTCCTTGACTGCAGAGACAAGATTTGGCGGACCCCCTCCTCAGGGCCTCCCACATCTAGGAGACTGAGCGCGAAGTACCAGGTCCTCCCGGTCCCGGGATTTGACAGACCGCAGCTGCCACTCAACTCCATCGTGGTAGCCTCAGCGCTCAAGAGACACAAGATAGCGCGATCGTCCTCTAACGCTCCGCCTGTGAAGGACCTGAAAACCCTAGATTCCATGGGGAAAAAGACCTTCGAGGGTGCGATGCTTAACGCACGGATCGCCACACACCAGTTCCAGATGATGCTGTACCAGGAGGCCATACAAAAAAAGATAAAACAGACTCTACAGCTTGCCTCCAAGCCGGTGCAGGACTCTCTCTCATCCCTCCTCCATGACCAAGGGGAATGCAACAAGCACCTCTTCAAGGCGGTTTTTGACGTCTTCGAGACTTCCAGCCGCATCGGGGGAACGGCCATCCTAGCCCGGCGCCTGGCCTGGATCTGTGCATCGGCGCTCCACAAGGACCTCCACGAGCCCCTGGCGGATGCTCCATGCACAGGAGAACACCTGTTTGGCGATAAGGTCAAAGAGACAGTCGACGGCATTAAAGGCAGACTGCCCCCCCCAAAGCAAAAGCAGAACCTTTGACTACCCCCCGAACCAGCAGAGGCCGGTGGGGGGCAGGATCAGATTGTTTGTGAGTGCCTGGTCCAGAATCACCACCGACCAGTGGGTCCTCAACATCATCAAACGGGGGATACTGCATACAGTTCGACTCCCGCCCTCCAGAAAAACCACCGCAGTGGGCGGGGCACCCAACTTCAGACGATTCTGTTCTCCTGCAACAAGCAGAGGACCTGCTTCAGGCAGAAGCAATAGAGGCAGTGCCACCAGAGGAGATCAACAAGGGGTTTTACTCCAGGTATTTTCTCGTGCCAAAGGACAAGGGCAAACGCCCAATCCTGGACCTCCGCCACCTCAACAAGTGCATACACAAGGAACGCTTCCGGATGCACTCCCTGGGCACAGTCCTGCCCCTGATACAGCCCAACGACTGGCTAGCCTCGCTGGACCTACAGGACGCCTACACTCATGTGCCTATCCATCCAGCTCACAGGAAGTATCTTCGCTTCACGATCAAAGAGAGACACTTCCAGTACAAAGCCCTACCCTTTGGACTCTCGACAGCCCCAAGAGTGTTCACAAAGTGCGTAGCCGTGGCAGCGGCACATCTTCGCCTGCAGGGAATATGCGTCCTTCCCTATCTCGATGACTGGCTGATAGTGGCCTGCTCACCAGGGGAGGTCCAGGCAGCCCTGACAACCACCATAACCCTCCTCCAAGAACTGGGGTTCCTCATCAACTACAAAAAATCCCACCTGATACCCACCCAGAGGATATCATTCAACGGGGCAGTCATCGATACCACACAGACCAAGGCCTTTCTACCGGACTGCCGGATCGACGCCATGACATCCCTGGCCCAGCGCATCTCTGCCAGCAGCTCATCGTCAGCATGCTCCCTTCTGTGTCTCCTGGGCCACATGGCGGCCGCGGTCTTCGTTGTCCAACACACCAAACTACACATGAGACCCCTGCAATGGCACCTCAGACGTCACTGGAACCAGCATACCCAACCACTGACCACCAAGATACCCATTCGCCGACCCATACACAAGACGCTGCACTGGTGGATGTCCCGAGAAAATTTAGCGAAGGGGAAACCATTCAGACCACCACCCCACCAGCTGGTGGTCACCACGGATGCCTCCAAACATGGATGGGGGGCACACCTTCTCCATCTTCGCACAGGAGACACATGGTCTGCCCAGGTGTCCTCACTCCATATCAACCTACTGGAGCTCAAGGCCATAGGGAATGCCCTCAAAAGCTTCAAAAAAATGGGTGACAGGCCGGACAGTCCTCATCCAAACAGACAACCAGGTGGCCATGTACTACATCAACAAGCAGGGAGGGACAGGGTCAGCCTCGCTCTGCAAAGAAGCTTGCCGCATTTGGGAGTTTGCCAACGCCATTCAGTGCCCCATCCAGGCAATTTACCTCCCGGGGAAGCAGAACGACCTGGCCGACAGCCTCAGCCGACAGCTGGACCCCTACGAGTGGTCTCTCAACCCAGCGGTGACGAAGAAGATCTTCAGCACCTGGGGTACACCGAGCATCGACCTGTTTGCGACAGAACTGAACACAAAATGCACGACCTTCTGCTCAAAGAGACCGACCCATCGCCGTCTAAGTCCCGACGGCCTGTCCCTGAGTTGGAACCACGGACTCTTATACGCCTATCCACCAACACCTCTCATACCCAAAGTCCTGCAGAAGATCCTCCAGGACAGAGCAACGGTGATCATGATTGCCCCGTTCTGGCCCCGGCAACCATGGTTCCCGTTCCTGCAACGGATAGCGGTTCACCCACCTCTCCGCCTCCCGATCAGCGCAGATCTCATAACACAACACGGGAGCGCTACCCTCTACCACAACCTGCGCTCCCTAGCCCTGACCGCATGGATGTTGAGAGGATGAACCTACCACAAGACGTGGAGCACATTCTCATGGCAGCTAGAAGACCTTCAACCAGAAAATGCTACGGATTGAAATGGAGAAGGTTCCACCACTGGTGCATGAACACGCAGCGAGACCCTTACAACTGCCCCATACCGGACATCCTGCAGTACCTACTGAGCCTATCTCAGATGGGCCTAAAACCTACTTCCATCAAGGTCCACCTAAGTGCGATCGCGGCGTACCACACTGGCTTTGACAACTCACCGGTGTCGGGACACCCGGTATTCTCAAAATTCAAGAAGGGACTGTCCAATCTGCACCCACCGGTCAGACCACCACCGCCGGATGGGACCTGAACTTGGTGCTGCATCAGCTCACCCTCGATCCCTTCGAACCCTTGGGGGAGGCAGACCCCAGATTCCTTGCTTGGAAAACCCTCTTCCTGACCTCCTTCGCATTGGCCAGACATATCAGCGAGATCCAGGCCCTGGTCCATCACCCCCCCTACACACTTCTCCACGAGGACAGGGTGGTGCTCAGAACCCACCCTCGATTCTTGCCGAAGGTGGAGTCAGCATTCCACATCAACCACTCTATCATCCTTCCTGCACTCTACATTCACCCACAGGGGGGCTCGCAGCCACCTCAGCAACACCCCTTGGACTGTGTGCGGACCCTGACCCTGACCACCTACTTCAACAGGACACAACAGACCAGACAAACCTCACAACTGTTCGTCTCCTACGACCATAACAGGCCAGGACGGCTCTCGCGCTGGATATCCCAGTGCATCTCCTTCACCTACAGAAGAGCGCAGCGTGAACCGCCAGTGGGAGCCCACGCCCACCAGCTCAGAGCCGTAGCCACCACTCTGGCTCATCTACACCATACACCAATAGAGGACATCTGCAATGCAGCCACTTGGTCCTCCTTGCACACCTTTACCAAGCACTACTGCCTCGACATAACATTCCACACCCCTAATGCATTCGGCCAAACAGTCTTGCAAGTGGCCCTCCCCTCCCAGGAGGGACACCAACCACTACCACAGCCTTGATAAGCACTGATCAAGTAGGGGGGCACAGATACTGATTAAGTTGGCCTGCAGGTACTACATGTCTAGACTAAAGGTTCAATATGCAAGTACTAATTGTTACATGCAATTACGAATTGTTACTGTTGACCAGTTGGTTTTCTCACTGTTCTTTGACGGTTATTGACCAGTTGCACTGTTCTGTGAGTATTATTGCACAGTTAACACAGCACTTTATTAAAAAAACCTTGTTTGCACAACTGAGCCTGCTTTGCCTGATTACCCTGCCCGGCTCGGCCTCCACAGCCAGGCGAGGGATGCACAGAGCGCTAAGTCGCAGGTCCATTCGGTACATCCCTCGGCTAGGGAGTCACCCATATGTGGCTGACTCATCCTGCTTGTCCTAGGAGAAAGTGTAGTTACTTACCTGTAACATAGGTTCTCTGTGGACAGCAGGATAGTCAGCCATACAACCCACCCGCCTCCCCATACGGCCGACCCAGCCACAGCTAGGAACATCCTGGGGATTAGGGGGAAGCAGGGGGAAATGGGTAGGGCCCGGGCACTGCACGTGCTCAGAGAAAAAAACAAAAAAAATCTCTCTGAGCTATTGGAGAGCTTATCAGCAAATTGGGAGCTGTTGGGACAACACTCAAATGTGGCTGACTATCCTGCTGTCCATGGAGAACCTTTAGTACATCCCATACAGTATGCAGAGATGTCTCGCATCTGCCTCAGCCCCACAGTCTCTTTGCTCTGATGTCTTTTCTCGAGCTCGGTTTTGGTAGAAGAGACTCGTCTGCTTTCCCCTCTCATGTGTAATATTTCACAAAGCCACAGGAAACAAGGAAACCTCAGAACTACAACCTACGTTTATCAGCAACCACCATCACCCCTCTCCCCCCATCACAGGAACACCTCACTTCTTCCCTCCTGTCACAGAAATGCCACCCCTCACTCCTTCTTCCTCCCATCACATAAACATCCCCCCTCTCTACCTCTTCCCTCCTATCACAGGAACAGTTCACCTCACCCCCATTCCTCCCTCATCACAGAAACACACCCCATCCCTCCCATCACAGATACACCTTCTTCATCACCTCCTCCTTCCTCTCCCTCACTGCTTCTTTGCTCCTTCCCTTTCTCTGCAGGAACACCTCACCACTCCCTCCTTCTCTCACAGCAGCAACACTCCACCTCCCCTGCCCTCTCCTTCCCCTCTCACTACAAGAACCCTCCACCTCTCCCTCTCTCACTGCAGGAATACCCCAGCTCCCCTCCCCTCTTCCACTGCAGGAACATTTCACCACCCCTTATCTTATGGCTCCACAAAAAGGAGGACAGATTGAGACATCCGGGTTTTACTTCTAAAGTCATGGAAGTAAAACCTGGGTTGTCTCAATCCATCCTCCTTTTTCCTGGAGCCATGTGGCAACCCTAACCTCTCCTCACCTCACCTCTTACTGCAGGAACATTCCACCTCCCCTCCCCCAATGCAGGAACACTCCATCTCTCCTCCCCTCCCATCTCCCTTCAGGGATCCTCACCTCCATCACCCTTCTTGCTCCTTGAGCCTGTACGTGAAGGAGTTGGGTGCCTCCTTACCTTCCCTGATGTCTGCCTCATAGAGGCTGGGCCTCCGTTTAAATCGATTCGGGAAGACACCAAATGTACCTGAGCTCCTTAGAAATACGCTAGAATGGAAGAGAAAGGCATTAAAGGGGGTTAGCATGTTATAAAAATTCATCAAACTCAATTAGACACGTAGGGCCACAAGACTCTAAGAAAATAAGAATAGTCTTACTGGGTCAGACCAATGGCCCAAAAGCCCAGTAGCCCGTTCTCATGGTGGCCAATCCAGGTCACTAGTACCTGGCCCAAACCCAAGGTGTAGCAATATTCCATGCTACCGACTCAGGGCAAGCAGTGGCTTCCCTCAGGTCTGTCTCAATAACAGCCTATGGACTTTTCCTCCAAGAACTTGTCCAAACCTTCCTTAAAACCAGCTACGCTAACCGCTCTTACTACCTCTGGCAATGCGTTCCAGAGCTTAACTATTCTCTGAGTGAAAAAAATTTCCCTGTAACTTCATCGAGTCTTTGTAATTTTTGACGGAGTGAAAAATCGATCCACTTGTACCCGTTCTACTCTCCTCAGGACCTAGCTGTGGTAGTTTCCATGACTGCATAGGGCTTTGCTGCATGGGACTCAGGATTATTCAGTAGTGTCTCTAAGTAAATTAGGAAGATTTGGAAGACTCACCTGTTGAGGAAAGGATGTGAAGAAAGCAGGGGGCCTGGGAGAGCTGGGAGTAGGACAGGAGGTGAAGGCACCACATTTAGCTGTACAAGGGAGGGGATGGGGTGAAGTGCCATGAGCTCTGTGCTGGGCATCGCTCGTGGTGTGCCATGCAGACCCTTCCCAGGGGGCCTCCTGTGTGCTAGGCTGATAACTGGCACGTTAGAAAGAGGAAGGTTCATTGCGTGGCAGGTGGCTGTGTCTAGAAAGACTCTGCAAATCTGGTCCCCTGGCAGTCTTGGCTCTGTCCCTTCTGCTTGGTCCCCCTCATTGGTAGAAGGGCTGCTAATCGGAGGTGAGATGGACGCAGCGGGGCTCCTGGTCTCCTGCTCCATCAGGTCAGCTATGGCATCTCCTTGATCGCACGCCGGATACATCACAGCGAGGAAGGAGAAATGGAGGCTTCCTGTGGGGAAGAAAAGACACCCAGACTGAGCTGTGCTGGAGACAGGAGAGGAAGAGATGTTTCACTTAGAAAGAGTTGGCATTCCCACCCTGCTCACAGCTCTGCCACCTCACTCCTGCCCTGCAGCACTCCCTGCTATTCCAGTACTGAGACCCTCACCCAGGGATCTGTCAATGCCCCTCACCCCAGCCCTGCAACAGTTTTAAGCTCTTACAGTTGAAGGCTTCCGCTTCTTCGAAGCCTCAGCATCTGCTTTTCTAAGGTCTTCATGTTACCTCTTGCCTCTTCTTCCCCTTTTTCACTCTCTCGGTGCAAATATGACTTGTATTAATGAGTCCTGTTCAGTGCTGAATTTTTTCATTTCACTTGTTTAAATTCAGAGAGCTGAAAATGAGCTACGGATTCACACCTTTGTCTCAATCACTGCTTTAAAGGCAAATTGCCCTTCCTTAGGCTAGAATCAGAGGCTTGAGCCAATATTGATCAAATTCCTTGAGGTCATTTCCATTGGATTTAGCACACCCAATGAGTTAGGACAGTTGGCTCCTATGGTGTGTGGCATGCCAAAGGAGACCTGTTCTTTCTTCAGACTGGAATCATGTATCCTGCAGAGAAAAACTGCAACCATCTTCCATTCCTGAAATAAAAGAAGCCCTTGCCATCTTCACATACAAATTACACACACAGGCAGCAAGGATGACGTCTCATTTCAGGAACCCCCATCAATATAATCCACATTTCACCGTGCACCTCACACGAGGAGTCAATACATGCAAGATGAAGAGCTGCAATTGTTTGGACTTCTTTTCTTTAAGAAATCCGCACATGGTACCTATGGAAACGACATCAATGTCCCTGCATACCCAGCTAAACTTTCTGCTTCTTTGTAGAGCAAATTCACCTGCAGAGTCTGTTGCTTCAAGTGTCTGGTCACAATGGAGGTTGTAGCCTCACCCCACTCCTGCCCGGCACCTGCCCTCCAGCTCCTGAAAGACACTGACCACTATCAGTTCCTCCAGGTCCTGATAAAGGAGCATCCTGGACCAGCTCTGGAAGGTGTGACCCTAAGGAGTTGCCATCCCAGGATCTCGAAATACTTCTGCCATCTGGAAACAGCCTCCGACCAGTTAACTGGCTTGATCGTGGATATCCAGTCATTTTCAGGGGTATTTAAACAGTTACCGCCGCTGAAAATGACTGGTTAGCGCAGCGTTCAAAAGCGACTAACTCGTGGGTATTCCTGGGGTGGAGCTGGCTCCTCACCACCTAAGAAAACTGCTTACAATGGGCCACATAATAGCAGTTCTATCTTTAAGGGATTTGGCTTATGCGATGACTTAACTGGCTATGTGTTAACCAGTTCAAACTCCTTCCCCCCCCCCCTGAATATCCCAGACAGGGCCCAACATTGTATATCCGAGAAGAATAGAGCAAAACCGCAGCCAGCAAAATGTTACTTTCTGTATTCCACGTGGATATCTTTGATCTGTTCAGTTTTAACCTGGGACTCGTGTATATGTGATTTGTTTCAATCTGTTTAGTGACTGGATTATAGAATTTTAGATTGTACACCACCCAGAAGGATTACCAATGGCGTGGGATAGTAAGATTTTAATAAACTTGGAAGTAACTGATCAGAGAAGAGGAATCCGTAAAGGTGCGGGACTTTGGGATTCGCTTCCCAGCGATATGAGGGAGATTAGCAGCTCTTTGGGATTTCATGTTTTAGGAAAAATTTAATTCTGGGAGTGCTATAAGAACATAAGAATTGTCGCTGCTGGGTCAGACCGATGGTCCATCGTAGCCAGCAGTCTGCTCACGCGGTGGCCCTCTGGTCAAAAACCAGCGCCCTGAGACTAGCCCTACCTGCGTACATTCTGATTCAGCTCAGCACCAATTTTTTTTCTGCTCAAGCAGTTAATTTGTATCTGCATCATTTTCAGTAAGGCGTCTTTTAAACACTGAAACTGGGATCCTCGTTGGGACTTATTTCTTTGAATAAGGAACTCATTATTTTGGATAAAGACTTGTTTAAGACAACCCCTTGTCTTTCCTTGTTGTTTCGTGACATACAAGCCAATGATTGCACCTCCCCTCCATCCAGTAGCGCTGGCACGCCTGCAATTGACACAATGCCATAGCGTTGCTGCTAATTCTCTGCCCCTCTTATCCACCCATGCCTCTTTCCGTGGACTATTCTGCGCAAGTGCCGATCGTAACCGTCAGCGACTGATCTCATGTAAATTTGGTGAACCTATGTGAGCCTCCACGAATCTCATTTGCACGTGCAGTTCCTTGAGAATGCCTCGTCTGTTTTTGAATCACTAGATTTATGGCCGCTACAGTGACCCGTCAGATTGTACCAGCGGTATCCAGCCCTTGGTTTGGATTTCAGGCTGTTTTAATGTGAATAAAATGTCAACATTTAAGAAGCAAAGAAGTGGCTGGGACTTTGGCAGAAAGACAGTCCTGGCGCTTCCATTTAAAGTTGTCTTGGGGGGGGGGGGGCATTCCCTTTTACAGAATGAAAGAGAAACTGATTCAACATTGGTTTCAAAAAGTCTGTTGCTGAAACTAAGAATAAACTGACATGGGAAAAAAAGAGATCAAAAGATGGATTTTGGCTTAGAGCTTTATGATAACTGAAACTTCATATAGAGATATCGATAAATATTACATACAATTCAATCAGACACAAAAGTGTGTTGTACAAACCCCCGCTGTTAACTGTATATTATGTATGTTTAACCTGCAACCCGTTCTGAGCTCTTTGTGGACGACGGGATAGCTAAAGTGTTTTAGCTAAAGTATGTTTTTATGATTTTGTACACCGCCTAGAAGGTTGATTGTGCGGTATAAGAAATTTTAAATAAACTTGAAAATAAATTGCCCCCTCCTTTACAAAGCAGCGGTGGTAACAGCTCGGACACTTGTTGAATTTCTATGAGTGTCGGATCTGTTGCTGCCGCGGCCAGCGCTAAAAACGCTAGGGTGGCATTGTAAAGGAGGAGGGTAAATCAATCAATCGTGTAAACGAGAGAAAGCACAGAATACAAAAACACAAAGCGGGAAAACAAAAACGTAATCGTCTCTGGGAAAAGGGGCTGACGCAGCAGATCCAAGATGTTGAGAGTGGTTGATTTGTCATAGAAACATAGAAAGATGACGGCAGAAAATCAAGTCTGCCCACTCTACTGACCCACCCCGATAAGTCTAGATGCTAGTGATTCGTGCTATGTAGGGATCCCACGTACATGTCCCATTTACTTTTAAAGTCAAGCACGCCGGTGGCCTCGACCACCTGCACCGGAAGCTTATTCCAGTGATCTACCACCCTTTCCGTGAAAAAATACTTCCTGGTGTCACTATTAAACTTTCCTCCTCTGAGTTTAAGCGGATGACCTCTTGTGGTCGAGGGTCCCCTGGGCAAGAGGAAGACATCTTCCACCTCGACCCGTCCTGTGATGTATTTAAATGTCTCAATCATGTCCCCTCTCTCCCTGCGTTCCTCTAGAGTGTAGAGCCGCAGTCTGCTCAGTCTCTCTTCGTATGAGAGACCCTTGAACCCCAAGATCATCCTAGTGGCCATCCGCTGAACCGACTCAATTCTAATCACGTCTTTACGGTAATGTCATGGGTCTGTAAGCAACCTGAAAAAAAAGTTACGTTTGAACTTCTGTAACCTTTTTATTTTTCACATAAAAGGGATGGGGGTTGGACTGTTCTATTACAAATCGTTTGATCTAACCCAGGGATGTCCAACCTTTTGGCCGCATTGGCCGAAAAAAACGTTTCTGGGGCCACACAAACTTTCAAACGCTGCAGCAAGACACAGGAGGGAGCCGGCAAGATGGTAAACACCCGGGGGCAGCAGAGGAAAACACTGCATCGCCCTCGACCGGGGCCGCAGGTTGGACACCCCTGATCTAACCGAATTCATTAAAACCTCGGCCCCTTTTTATCAAGCCGCGTTAGGGTCCAGCAGCCGGCGATTAAAACCAGATTGAAAACTAGACCTCTCGGAAATAAAACCCACAGAGTCAACACATGCCTACAGGAGCCCAGTCAGTATTCAAATGCCAAACCAAATGCTGGCATTGTAATCTGGAAGTAGGGACATTGGATCATTTACTTTGTTAGTGTCCCTGTATTAAATTATTTTGGAATTCAATTTGGACGCAGGTTAACCGTTTACTTGAAAATCATGTTGCTTTGTCTTATGATACTATTCTGTTTGGCATGGCTATGAGGAAAAAAAAGTCAAATGTCATCTTATAATAACCAACTTCTATTAATAATGACAGGTGTGACAATTCAGCACATTACGGCTAATTGGAAAAATTATACAAATCTTAATTATTCTTTTTGGTGGAATTCACTTTGTCACATTTTTAAAATGGAAAGAGCAATTGCTGTACAAAAAGGTAATTATAACAACTTTATAAAGATCTGGGGGCCATTAGAGAATTATTGTAATGAATGAACATCGTTTTCCTTTCTGATGGATACATGTATTTTATTGGGGGGAGGGGGGAAATTGGATGATTAATATTTTTATTTAATGATTGGATTTCTGTTGAAGAATTGTTGGGTGGGGGGAAAGGGTTATAATTTCTACTTTAATGGATTATATGTATAAGAATGTCAAGTGCTGTATATTTTATTAGTAATGTAATGTTTTAATATTAATCACTTGTTTGTCAGTTTTAAAATGAATAAAGAATTTATAATAAAAAAAAAACAAAAACAAATGCCAAACCATCCTTCAGAAAAGGGGCTGGGATAAGATATGTGGCTAACTATCTTGCTGTCCACGGAGAACCTACGTTACAGGTAAGTAACTACACTTTTCTGGGGTTACAATCAGTGGTTTACATATTATATACAGATACTTATTTTGCACCTGGGGCAACGGTTAAGTAAGTCACAAGGAGCTGCAGTGGGAATCAAACCCAGTTCCCCTAATTCTCAGGGCACTGACCACGGGGTAATCACTGAAGGACCCATTTCCCAAGAGCCAGGCCTCCTGCAACCAGCCACAGACACTATGAAAAGGCAGAGCCTGGGATCATTCATGGGGACAATGCATAAACGTTAGCATTTCTCATTTATTAAAAAATGTATAGACCGCCTTATTCCAAAGCAGTGTACAAAAATACATCCACAATATTAAAACAATCCTATAAGGAAAACAATGGAGAGTTCAGGTCAGAAATCCCTTACATCATCTGTTTCAAATAAACAAAAGTCGCTTTTCTTTCTCACTCGGGTACAAAAATACCCAACAGGCATTTTTCCAGAGGGATTCTTACATTTTTGGGGAGGAGGGGAACCAGGTAGGGAGAGCTGTGCTTTGCAATGTTTCCAAATCTCCAAAGTCATGTCTGGTGAAAAGTTTGAGACCCTCCTTCTCTCTCTCACTTTCATGAAATTAGGATCTCTCCTTTTCACCTCCCTGGTTTTCTGGAGATCACAAATAGGTCTCGGTAAAGATGGAGGACTTGCTGTCTCTAGCACTCAGATTCTGGCCTGCAGGTCGGGTTTGAGGAGAACTCGTCATCTTACGTAGTATATGACGAGCCGTGTAATTAGTCTCTGCTTCCTTTCCACTCTAGAAGTATTGGTTTTATTATTTCTGGAAACCATTTCAATGTTCATTGAGTTTATAAAGAAATCACTTGCATCTCTCTAGCAGGAGCCAGGCCGAGTGGCAAGTCTCTCCCTCCCACCAGGACCACAGATGGGACCCGAGCCTAGTCACTGCATGTAGACATGGAGAGGACCTGAACATGCTTCCCTCCGCTCCTTTTCAGCTTCTGCAGTTTAGGCATGCGTCATCGGTGTAAGGTGCCCATGCGGCCATCTCTCCATCTATAGGCAGAGCCAAGGAGGACGCAAAAGCCTTTAAAATAGTGTTTCCTAGAGGCACAGAAGTGACTGATACTTGCCATTCTGTTTTCTTCCCAAATTTGCTTTCACTTCCAGCAAGAAGAAGGGAGACTTTGGAAGATGATAAAGCAGGAGAGAGTCGCCAGGTGTAATGTACAAATGAAGAGGTTTCCCCCTGTTCAAATAAAAAGTGTTCATGGGAAACAAGGCTTTAAAAACTCCAAACTTTTGAAAACGGCATTTTCTATTCAAGTGATGAGTTTTCACCAGGTTTAATAAAGGGCAAATGATTGACCCAGAAGAGGTCCTATCGTGTCTTATCAGATAATATCAACTCTCTAAAGAGGACTATATCTGCGGAGTGGTGCTTTTCCTTTTGAATTTTGTACAAACCATGACAGCAATGAACCTCATTCCCTAAGCTATATAATCTCTGTCTCTCACATTTACTGCCAGCGCTCCTGGAGCTCATGAGATGTTACTTGTAAAGGCAACAACTTATGAAGATGAACATGGAAACTCCTTTAAATCACGCTGTGGCCCCAAAACATGAGAAACGTTTCGGTATCGTTCGGTCACATTTTCTTGGTCCGGACTTTGTTTCAGGTCTTTATCTGCCGTCATTTACTATGTTACTGTGGTCCACCCAGTCTGCCCATAAGTATGTGCAGAGAATTAGCATGTCCTCTTCCCTGTCCGTGCATACCACGTGCAAACATGACACACAGAGAATAAACATGCTCTCTCTCCCATCCATGTGAAAAGCATGTAAGGAGACCATATAAGCGAGAGGGTTCAAATCCCACTGATGCTCCTTGGGCACAGGCAACTCCCTACTGTATCTGCATGCAACCCCACTTGAACTATTGAGTCCAAAGCACTATAGATCTGTCTGTCCATACAACTTAAATGCTTTCTCTTACCTCCAGGATGAAAGCTTGCAATACAAGGCCTACTATAACATACGCTGGGTGCGAATTCAACAGAGCTACAGTACAATAAATTCTGTAAACATCTGTTGGCCCAGAAGAGTCCTCTCTCTGGACCAGTACTGTGTGGGGCTCTTCGTGGATCCATGGATGCCACACGTGGAGGTGTATACTGGGCACGATTACCCCATCCATGAAGAGCAGCAGTGGTGGATGTGGCAAGTAGACAGCCAATGCTTACCCGGGTACAGTGGTCAAACTTGAGATGTGGCTCCGGCGGCTGCTGTCCAGCTCGGTCCTCGGTCTCCATTCTGTCCTCTCCTGTGTGTCCCTTTAGCACATGGGCGGCAGAGCAGAGAGTCTGGTACCAGGGGGTAGCAGGGAGGGGAGCGGCGCAGACTCCCTGTGGACTGCGGGCGGGGGAGGGGGGGAGGCTGGGCTGTGTGGCTGCTCCCTCTGTTTGTAAAAGATTTCCTCTTCGCTTGGCCAGAGGATGCTCTGTTACTGGCTGATAAGCCCGTCTGAGCTGCATGGGCAGCACTGATAAGGAAGCCCCCAGTGGACCCAGCCTGCAGAGGCTTGGAAAAGGGACAAGAGGAAGCCGACACTTGATTGGAACAACACAACTGACAGAAGTTAACAAAGAGTAAAGGGAGCAGCCGCACAGCCAGGAACAAGGTGCTTAAAGACACGGAGCAGGGAGTGTAATACAGTAAGTGCAGACTTAGCACTGGTAACAAGACAGTCCACACATACATACACATTTCAAACACAGCTCTGCCAATGCACCTCATTCCTGCCCTGCAGCTCTCCCTACTATTCCAGTACTGAGACCCTCACATACACACACACTCAGAGCTTTGCCAATGCACCTCATTCCTGCCCTGAAGCATGCCCTCCTTTTCCAGTATTGAGACCCTCACGCCATAAAAAACATCTTCCCACCAATGGAGCCACTGACTCCCTTTATCCAGACCTCTGCTACCCCCGTTGCCTCCCGCTTACCTATGGTGGACCACACCCTAGAGAAGGGCCCCCTAACAGAAACCTGGAGTTGACACAGAACATAAGAACATAAGAATTGCCACTGCTGGGTCAGACCAGTGGTCCATCATGGCCAGCAGTCCGCTCACGCGGCGGCCCTCTGGTCTAAGACCAGCACCCTAACTGAGACTAGCCCTACCAGCGTACGTCCTTGTTCAGTAGGAACTTGCCTAACTTAGTCTTGAATCCCTGAAGGGTGTTTTCCCCTATAACAGCCTCCAGAAGAGTGTTCCAGCTTTCTACCACTCTCTGGGTGAAGAAGAACTTCCTTACGTTTGTATGGAATCTATCCCCTTTCAACTTTAGAGAGTGCCCTCTTGTTCTCCCTACCTTGGAGAGGGTGAACAACCTGTCCTTATCTACTAAGTCTATCCCCTTCAGTACCTTGAATGTTTCGATCATGTCCCCTCTCAATCTCCTCTGTTCGAGAGAGAAGGGGTTGCGTAAATCATGTGTACGTTAATGGAGTTCCTTTTCAAACCATTTAGATCAAGTGACGGTAGAGCGCTATATCAAAACATAAACACACACACACACACACACACAATTAGCTGCCTCCATTTTCAAGCTTTTGAGGCCATAATCTGCTGGATTCTGCACAGGTCACCCAATGTTGGACACACAATTTTGCGTAAACTAATTGACTATGTAGGTGATAGCAATCAATTATTGGCGTTAACCAACACTGCTACTATGATGAATTATTTCTATAGCGCTACCAGACGTACGCAGCGCTGTACAGAGTCACAAAGAAGACAGTCCCTGCTCCAAAGAGCTTACAATCTAAACAGGATGTCATGGATCCAGTTAAGGGGAACAGTTAATCTGCTGGCTGGGTTGGAGGGCAGCTTGTTAAGGTGGAGCCCCTTCCCCCTCCCCTCCCCAGAATGTTTTATTTTTTGGGGTTTTTATTTTTTAATTCTTTAACAATATGTCCAAACAAATATAACATCCTGAAATTTCCTTAAAAAACCACGCTGTATTGCAATAATTTTCTCCATTTTATAAACATGACATAAGGAATTCCACCAGAAATTATAATTTAATCTACTCCAATTTTTCCAATTATATGTAATTTGTTGAATGGCAACCCCAGTCATTATAAGTAATAATTTGTTATTATTTGTAGAAATCTGACTTTTTGCTCTCATTGCCATACCAAATAGCACAGTATCATATGATAATGCCACTGGGTTGTCTAATAAACAATTAATTTGGTCCCAAATTGATTTCCAAAAATTCATAATAAATGGACAATAGAACAATAAATGATCTAAAGTCCCTGCTTCGAGATGACAGTGCCAACATCTATTAGACTTAGAGCTATCCAATTTTTGTAATCGAACTGGGGTCCAAAATGCTCTATGTAACAGAAAAAACCAAGTTTGTCTCATAGATGCCGACACTGTACATCTCATCCTCCAAGAGCAAATTTGTGTCCATGTAGCCACAGATATTTGATGTTTAATCTCTATGCTCCAAATGTCTCTCAGACCAGTGTTTAGTTTCTTTTTAATAAATCCAGTCAGCAAATCTAAATTCCTTCTCCCTGCATCATCTCATCTATGCATTGACACCCTGGAGTCTTGCGCATGAAAAGGCTGCCCTGCGGCCCTCCCCTTCCCTTCCCCTGTATCTAATTTTCCCGGTGCAAGCCGCATCATGAACTTGCTGCCCGTGTTGTGTCGGCTCTCTGACGTCACTTGCTAGGCAAAGTACTCCGAAGTGACGTCAGAGAGAGCCGACAGCCAGTTCCAGCACCTCCTCCCCAGCACTGTCTGAACTCTCCTCTAGGTGAGGCCTGAGGTCCACCACCATCTCGTATGTGACTCTTCCTATTGGCCATTCCTCTCGCTATGCACCCAAGCATCCTTCTGCTGTTTGCCCACCTCAAGATCATCAGATAAGAGCTCCCCAAGTCCTGCTCCACCATCATCATAAGTTATGAGAAGGGATCTATTAATTGGCCTAGTCCGCTGGGAGGCCTAGTAAACGATAGCAGATAATAACATTTTCCCTCAGTCCAGTTGCTTCCTAGAATCTCTTACAATTGTAAGGCGGTTAGAGAACTAATCTTTTCAAAAGTCAGGGCCGCAGCAACCGTGCTGTTGATTCTTTAAGCTTGTGAAAACCTCGACCCATAAATGGCAAGCGAAACTCGGCACAGATGAACTTCCTCAAAATCCCTGCAGCCCTCGGCCTGTGATGTGGCTTTCAGGGGTGAGGAGTCAATTTGCAAGTTGCCTTTGCAGAGCAGGTGTGAGGGGGAATTTAAAAAAGGCCTCCCACCCCCAAGTCCTGCTTTCATTGCTTCTGTTATGTCAACCCCACTCTGGCAGGACAAATTCTCCCAAAGAGAAAAAGCCCCTTCCCAAATCAACCATTAGAAGAAGGCTGGATCTGCTCCTGGTCTTCTGGAAGGGGTCAGAGGTTCTGCAACAGCCACGCAGCCGGCGGTGAGACCCACATCACGCAGAAATTGGACTAATTGGGGTTCAGAACTCTACGGTGGTGATTCTACACAGGGCACTGAGTGTGAATTCTAAGATGGCATCTGGGCACCCAGATTCCAGTACAAAATACTCGTGTAAGTCAGCACCTACGCACTAACATTTAGATTCAGCCACTTAGGTCATAGCAACAGCGGACAGAAGTGCGCCAACTTAATGTTGCAGTTTAGTGCATAAACGATGGTATCCTATAACCTATGTGCGCAAATGTTTGACCTGCCCATGTGCTGCTCCCTGCTCACGCCTCCTTGCAGTTAGGCATTTCTGAGTGCGCTTAGCACGTGTGGATGTGATGCAATTCTATAAACTTGGCATGCAATAGCGTTTACATTGAGGCATTATGGTTATTCTTCTCTTTGTCTCAGCCCGTTTGATGTTAGGGGGCGCTCTTCTCTCTGTCTCAATGTCTCTGTGTGATGATAGGGGGCGCTGTCCTCTCTGTCTCAATGTCTCTGTGTGATGATAGGGGGCGCTGTCCTCTCTGTCTCAATGTCTCTGTGTGATGATAGGGGGCGCTGTTCTCTCTGTCTCAATGTCTCTGTGTGATGTTAGGGGGCGCTGTCCTCTCTGTCTCAATGTCTCTGTGTGATGATAGGGGGCGCTGTTCTCTCTGTCTCAATGTCTCTGTGTGATGTTAGGGGGCGCTGTCCTCTCTGTCTCAATGTCTCTGTGTGATGATAGGGGGCGCTGTTCTCTCTGTCTCAATGTCTCTGTGTGATGATAGGGGGCGCTCTTCTCTCTGTCTCAATGTCTCTGTGTGATGATAGGGGGCGCTCTTCTCTCTGTCTCAATGTCTCTATGTGATGATAGGGGGCGCTGTTCTCTCTGTCTCAATGTCTCTGTGTGATGTTAGGGGGCGCTCTTCTCTCTGTCTCAATGTCTCTGTGTGATGATAGGGGGCGCTGTTCTCTCTGTCTCAATGTCTCTGTGTGATGTTAGGGGGCGCTCTTCTCTCTTGCCCCAGAATTACATTTTCAGATGTTATTTTAAGAAGCAATCCAGGGAAAGGCTTGAGTGATGGAGTCTTTCACACTGCTTCACCACTCTCCTGGCATGAACTTCCCTGCTCTTCTGGTCAATTCCAGGATTCATGGAGGAAACAATGAGGATCAAACAGGTTCATTTCTTCGTGTGAAGTGCTCAAATGCTTCTGACTAATATTTTCCTGAGCAGGGGGCTCCAAAAAAGCCTGGATGTTGCAGTGTTTCCTGTCATTCATCCCTCTCCCATAACAGGCTGAGGGCCAAGGAGCCTGGAATCAAAGACTTCACTGTGTCGTCTCCATGGTGAGAGCGATCTATGTTGCTAATATCATTCAACTGCCCGGCGAAGTACTGCTGTGGTAAAGATGGAGGCTTCTCCCTCACACAGTGCTTACCCGCTGGGATTTTCACCCTTTGCACGTTACATTTTCATGAAGTCTCCTCTGGTATGTTCAGCCTCTGCACTCTGTCTGCATTACACTGGCATTCCCTTTGGTATTTTCAGAGGTCACAGAAGTGTGAGATACTGCAGTGAATGGCTGTTGGATGAAGATGCTGTATTCCTCCTCTCTGTTTATGTAAGGAAGGTCAGACCAGTGGCACAGGCAGAAAAAAAACTTTCCCTTTCACATTGCATTTAGTTGGTTCTCACAGTACTGGAACAGCAAGAGTGAGGTGCAGAACTGGAATTTACTGTTAGCGATACTTGGACTCTTGCTTATAAGTTTGTATCATATTCCCTAGCATGTTTGGCAAGGTGGAAACTTGACAATTAGCATTTAACCATGGGTGACGGGCACACACAGCATTGCGGGCATGACTCTGACCACCTTGGTGGGCAAACTGGATGGGCCATGTGAGTTTTTTTTCTGCCATAATTTACTGTTACTGTGTGTGTGAGGGTCTCAGTATGGTATAGGGGTAGCTTTAGGGAGTTAGGTGCATTGGTAGAGTTGTATGTGAGTTATTTGTCTGTCTTATTTATTTATTTTCTTTTTAACTTTCAAGGTACAACCTTTGATAAGAAAAACTTTAACAGCCAATTTTCATTAGCAAAGAGAATAAAGAGAAAATATATCATTATTACAGTCTACAACTATGGAGGGACAAGAAAGAAAATCCTTGGGAAATGGACTTACATGAAATTAACAATAAGAAAATAGAGCAGAATAATCCAGCAACTTTCAATATTGGACTCGAGCTACACAGATTGTTCCTGAGTTGCCATCAAGACCCCTTTCCCCTTTAGAAAAAAACGCAACTGAACGGGATAAATTAAAAAATATATCTATTGTTCTGATGGAAATCTTAATTGGGATCCTGCAGCCAAAAAAATAACTTTGTTGCAGTACGTAAGAAATTCCTTCTTTCTAGCTTGAGTCCGTTTTGAGAAGTCTGGGAACATATATATCCTTTCTCCTCTAAAAGAGATTTGTTTCAAATTATAATAGAGCTTTAACACCATCTCTTTATCTTGATAAAATACAAGATGCCAAAAGTGTAGCTCGACCAGAAAGTTCTACATCTGATGATTCCAATAAAAGCCGATACCTTCATTTCTCTTCCAACCACTTTTAAGTCCTTCTGTGACTTTTTCAGGAAATAAATCTTCTTAAAAGAGGAATATTGGTTTCAGACATCTTTAAGGTGGTAATCAGAAAATTTTTTTAACAATGTCTGTCATATTTTAAACCAGTGTATCGTCAACTGTCCTGCAGTGAAATTCCAGGTGTACCGCAAAAGAGACAAGTCGGTCTCTGCCCCCATGAGATAAAGGAACTTCTAAAACTTAGCAGTTTGTCTGGGTTTTGGAAGGCCTCCGAGCTCAGGGCGGCATCTACAGGGCCTCTGAGCATGTGCAGACATCGACATACGAATGATGTCACCAGTCGACATGTTCAGAGGCCCTGTAGACGTGGCCTCCAGTTTAGTGTGCCGCAGTAGAAAAAGTTTGCAAGACACAGTTGTAAACTTATTTTAGGCTGGGGTTTCCCTCCTGGATAAAGAACAGACCAGAGACTGTCTGTGGCGGAGTCATTGTCCAGTTGAGCCCAATCTGCCTCCTCGGCACTGGGAGCATTGAGTCCCAGAAAAGCACATTTACTTTGGTCCTTCCTTATATGGATTCTAGCACACACATGCTTTGGGCTGGTGTGGGTCTCTACAGATGCCATACGGCCCAGTCTCTGGATATTTCATACGATGGTCCTGCAGAGGGGTCCCTGCTCTCAACCTTGGTCCAGGGAGGAAGGAGGAGAGATGAGAGAGTCCCACAGAATGGCCTTGGTCCAGGGAAGGATGGGGGAGATGAGAATCCCACAGAATCCACTTCCTGCCCATCTCCAAACCACTCCTGAGCAGGCGCCTGAGTTCTCTATTGTTCTGAGGATCCATAATTAGATATGTATTTTCTACGGAAATTAATGGATACTCATTAACCCTTCTCCAGCCAGATGGGCAACTAGAAGGACAGCTTTGGAGAGCAAGGTCCTATAATTATGAATCATGGAGGCTGAAAAGTCACTGAAAACATGACATGTACAACATCAGGCATTGCTTTCTAAATCAAAGAGTTAAAACATTTGCATAGGCAATCATGTCTCTCTCACATGACTGCCAACGCACCCTGTTCCTGCCCTGGAATGCACTTCTGCAGGAGATGGTGGTGGGATAAAACAGCGACAGAATTCAGAAAGGATCTTATATGGCAAGCATGTGGAATAAAAATACAGAGCATTTCCACTCAAGGGAAAACCTAAACTACCAATACACCTCATTCCTGTCTTGCAGCACCCTCTGTAATTTAAGTATTGAAAGTCACACATAGAACTCTTTCAATGCACCTCATTCCTGCTTTGCTAGTCCAGTGAGACACTATGTTGTTCCAGTACTGAGACCCTCATACACAGAGTTCTACCAATGCATCCCCTAGAGCACTCACTGCTATTCCAGTATTGAACTGTCACATAGGCAGTGCCACCAATACACCTCATTCCTGCCCTGCAGCACTCATTGCTATTCTAATACTGAACTGTCACATGTAGAAATGCTATCTGTGCACCTTATTTCTGCCTAAAGCACCCCTTGCCATTCTTGACCTGATTTTTTTCTACAAGATGTGTTTGTCCAGGAATCGATATGAGAAATATCTGGCCTACAGAGCACAGCTGAGGATACATTTCAAATGGCTGCCCTCTAAGAACATTCAGGAAACTAATACGATGTTTTACTTTTTAACAGATTGTTCCTTCTGGACACTGAGACAGACACCAGCATGAACATACACACGGCTCATGGATGCATAGTTCGGTGACTGGGGGCACTGGTACAGGACTCCAGGATGCACCTGGTACTGGACTGCGGGACGCAAGCAGCTGCAGCTGTTTCCTGTCCTGTTCCGGCTCGGAATATGAAGAACTGATTATATGTTAAAACAGGAAGCATGCAGGTGTCCCCCAGAAACTGTCACTGTAACCTCTTCTGTCGTAGCTCTCATCCAATCTCTCCCCTGTCAGACCCAGTTCTAGGATGGAGAATGTATGTCCAGCCCAGATTTTGAACTTGGCTCCCAAAGCAGTGTGGGATTTGTAGTACCTGATCCTGCCTTTGTAAATGGTATTATAGAAACATCTTCTTACAGTTCCATCCGCTCATCAACTCGCAAAACCATTTATTTTGTAGTTGTTCCCAATAGCGCATTTCAAATCTAATCTTAAAACCTTTCTCTTTAAGGATGCTTTTGAGATTTAGATAAATGGTTCACTTAAGTTTTCCCCATCTCCATCTCGTTCTTTCCATTACATTCTCAATTTTTTATTTAAAAATTGCAACCCTCCCCTTTTTCCTCCTGTGCCATGTCTTGCCAATTCAATTTTTCATTTGTAGTTCTTTTCCCTTGTTTTTAAATTTATTATTTTTTTATGTAAACTGTTTTGGTACTAAAGCAACTTGAAACTTGATGGCAGATAAAGGCTAAATGGCCCATCCGCAATAACCATTATCTCTTCCTCTCTCTAAGAGATCCCACATGCCTATTCCAGAATTTCTTCAATTCAGACACAGTCTCCGTCGCCACCTCTTCCACGCATGTACCACCCTTTCTGTAAAAAAGTATTTCCTTAGATTACTCCTGAGCCTATCACCTCTTCACTTCATCCTATGCCCTCTCATTCCAGAGCTTCCTTTCAAATGAAAGAGACTCAACTCAGGCGCATTTACGCCATGTGGGTATTTAAACGTCTCTGTCATATTTCCCCTCTCCCGCCTTTCCTCCAAGATGGAACTCCTCTGGTATGAGGAAAGACTAAAACAGTTAGGGCTCTTTAGCTTGGAAAAGAGACGGCTGAGGGGAGATAGGATTGAAGTCTACAACATCCTGAGTGGAGTAGAACGGGTACCAGTGGATCCATTTTCCACTCCGTCATAAATGACAGACTAGGGGCCACTCGATGAAGTTACAGGGAAATACTTTTAAAACCAATAGGAGGAAATTTTTTCACTCAAGAGAATAGTTAAGCTCTGGAATGCGTTGCCAGAGGATGTGGTAAAAGCAGATAACGTAGCTGGTTTTAAGAAAGGTTTGGACAAGTTCCTGGAGGAAAAGTCCATAGTCTGTTATTAAGACTTGGGGGAAGCCTCTGCTTGTCCTGGATCGGTAGCATAGAATGTTGCTACTCCTTGGGTTTTGGCCAGGTATTAGTGACCTGGATTGGCCACCATGGGAACGGGCTACTGGGCTTGCTGGACCATTGGTCTGACCCAGTAAGGCTAGTCTTATGTATACAGATTAAGTTCTTTAAGTCTGCCCCCATACGCCTTATGATGAAGACCACGGACCAGTATAGCAGGGGGGAGGGGGTGCTGTAGGGCAGGAATGAGGTGAATTGGAAAAGCTATGTGTGAAGATCCCAAAATCTCCAGCCTGGAGCCGGGTAATTTGGCATCTATCACAGATCCAATCTTGGTTTGATTTGCTGTACTGTGCAAAGGGCTTGATCATGAGAATTTAACAAAATTCCTTATAGAACTTAAAGGATCCAGGCCCTCAAAGCTCATCATCAGTTTTGTTGTGTTTGGGAAGTGCTTGTTGACCTGGGGGTGTTATGGGGGGGGGGGGCAATTAGGGAACCACTTTTGGGAATATCACCTGCATTAGGGTGTGTCTTAAGTCCTTTCAGGGTTCATCACAGATGCTTGGAAGCTAGGTGGAGCCTTACAAAGGGTTAATGGGGTGGGGAAAGGTAGGGACAAAGCCCAGAGCAGGGGGGACGGCTTTCCTTTCCAAGCCTGGCTCAGGACAAAGCTGCAGAGACTGGGAGAGCCGATCCGGTTGCAAGGTTTGGATCTGGGCAGGACTTCAGGGGTCTGAGCTAGGAAGGAGACTAGATGGGCTCTGATGAGTCTTTGGAGAGATGCATTTGGCCACCCTGGGCACCGAGACTCGCATTGGCTGCAGCCACGTGCTTCTGCTCCCCCTCGGCCCGTCTCCGTGTGACCCGGTCAGCTGACTCTCAGCACATGACACGCTGCTGCTTTGTTCCACTCTTCCCAGTCCCGAGTCGGGGAAACACCAGTAAAGGTTTACAGTAGCAGTCATGCTGCGATTACTGGTGAAGAGGAGCACGAGACTCCTTGCTCGCTTGAACCCTTAACTCGGTGTAACTACTCTGTAATAAGGACAGAGTCTGAGCCCCTGGTTGCTTATGCTGTATAATAAGAACAGGGGCAGAGCCCCTGGGACCTTCTGCTATATAATAAGGACAGGGATTGAGCCCCCCGGGAGGGCCTGCTGCATAATTAGAGAGCAGGGTCTGGGCTCCTGCTGTATAATAAGGACAGGGACAGAGCTTCTGCTATATAAAGAGGACAGGGATTGAGTCCCCCAGGAGGGCCTGCTGCATAGTAAGGACAGAGTCTGAGCACCCGGGAGCTCCTGCTGTATAATAAGTATAGAACTCCTGCTATATAATAAGGACAGGGATTGAGCCCCCCGGGAGGGCCTACTGCATAGTAAGGACAGGGACAGAGCCCCTGGGAGCTTCTGCTATATAATGACAGGAATTGAGGGCCTGCTGCATAGTAAGGACAGAGTCTGAGCCCCTGGGAGGGCCTGCTGCATAGTAAGGACAAGGTCTGAGCCCCTGGAAGCTTCTGCTATACAATGACAGGGATTGAGCCCCGGGGAGGGCCTTCTGCATAATAAGGACAGGGACAAAGCCCCTGGGAGCTTCTGCTATATAATAAGGACAGCGATTGAGCCCCCAGGGAGGGCCTGCTGCATAGTAAGGACAGAGTCTGAGCACCTGCTGTATAATAAGGACAGGGATTGAGTCCCCCGGGAAGGCGTGCTGCATAGTAAGGACAGAGTCTGAGCCCCCGGGAGGGCCTGCTGTATAATAAGGACAGGGACAGTCCCTGGAGCTCCTGCTATATAATAAGGACAGAGTCTGAGCCCCCATGAGGGCCTGCTGTATAATAAGGATAGAGACATGAACCCCTGCTATATGATAAGGAAAGAGACAGAGCTCGTACTATGTAACAAGGACAAAAATTGAAATCCCCAGATCTCATGGAGCTCATTCCATATAGTGAGGTCAAGAACTGAAATTTCCAAATCTCCTGATGTATAATAAGAGGGATTGAGGCTCTGGGAATTTCTGCTGTATAAGGACAGGGGCTGGGACTTCTAGAGCTCCTGGAGTATAACCAGAAAGGGACTGAGCCTTTGGGGGTTTCTCCAGTGTTATAAGGCAGGGACCAGGCTCTCATCATCTTTCTTTGTAATAAAGCAGGGATTGAGTCAAGGGAATGCTGGTTGTGTGAGAAGGTCAGGCAGGGGCTTCTATAAAGGCACTGAATTGCCTCTTTGGGTGTCCTACTGTGTAATAAGGACAGGCACATTCATCCTTCACCCTCCGAGGAGTGCTCCTGTGTGTGTGTCAAACACTGCTGATGGAATATGACAAGACTTGTCATGCTAGAGTTGGGCTTTGATGGTCTGTGGAAAACACGAGTTTTTTTACTCACGGTGCAAAGCGTCTTTCTGTGCTAAAATTACACCAAGAGGTAACTTGTCAATTTTTCCTAATCCACTGGTTTTTGGATCACCTAAAAGGGGAACTTGGACGGGTGCTCTGGTTTAGGAAGGAGAGCAAAGATCCAGGCTCAGCATAGGGGCAGTGGCCAGACTGATACGTTTATCCAGAATCTCTGATCCATCCTGTGCAGAAAACTTCAGCTGTGAGCAGTCATGTCTAGGGTGCAGAAGGATATGACAGACTCAGGATGTTTCAGGCCAAAAAGTTCTTCAGAAAACAGCATGAATTTCTCACCGACTACTGTTTTTCTAACTCATGATTTGAGAACGCAGCTAGCGTTGGTGCTCCTTACAGCTTACTAAACTAGGATCACTTTTGCTTGGGGCTTATTATTTATCAAGAAATAGACTTCAGACAATTATGCAGCCCCCTGATGCAGATATTCTGCCAAAATACTGGCAGTGTCAGGTCTTTGAGAATAAAGACTATATGTGTCTCAATTCCATAGGCCCTTGTACTCTTTGTTTCACTGACTACTGTTAACAGGTTACTTAGAAAACAGAAAAATGAAGGCAGATAAAAGACCATGGGCCCATCCAAGCCACCTACTCGTCCTTAGAGATCCTGTGTACCTGGAGGATAATTGCTAGGTAGATTTGGAGGGAAGAGGCCTCAGTCATAGACAAACTAGGTATATGCCTAGGGCCATAGGCGTCGGAACGAGGGAGGCCATAGGGGCCATGGCCTCTCCAAAAATTCTCGGTCGCTGTGGATTTTGCCCTCCCACTTACCCTTCTCCCAGTGTTTGCTTAAATCTTTGGGCAGCCACCGTGCAGCGTCAAACAACAGGCCTGCCCTGGAACCCTTCATTCTACTTCTGGAAGACAGGCCTGCTCATGAACGCTGCATGGCGGCTGCTGAAGATTTAAAACTAAAGTGGGTGGGGGACTCGAGAGCTGTTTAGAGGTCGTGCACCAGGGCAGAGCTCCTGCCCCCCCCCCCCCAAACAAAGCAGTGTTCAGTTGCCTGTGCCTAGGGCCCATATGATTAGGAGAGGCCCTGTGAGATGCTAGTTCAGTGGCTCCTGAGGAAGAGTTTTGCCCTGGTGGCTGGCAGAAAAAAAATTGGTGTCATAGAAAGGTCTGTCTGTTCCATCCAGTTCTGTTGACTGCAGAAACTGAGAAGCAGTGCTTCTTACCCTGCAGACAGAACCATCTGTGAGGGGAGGGGTGCATTATTATTATTTGAATACCACTTGAAATCTAAGTGATTTATATGCAGGTACTCAAGCTTTTTTCCCTCACAATCTATCTGGGGCAATGGGGGATCAAGTGACTTGCCCAGGGTCACAAGGAGCACTATGGTATTTGAACCCACACCCTCAGGGGACTGAGGCTTTAGTTCTAACCACTGGGTTAAATCCTCTCTTGTCTGTTCTTGTCCTTATTAAACAGTAAAAGCTTCTAGGAGCTGAATCTATGTTTTTATTATTGGGAGGGGGGGGGGGCAGTTTCTGCCCTTATGCAGCAGGAATTCAGGAGGATGCTCAGTCCATGACTTTTATTTTACAGCATGAGTTCCCATGAATTGGTCTGCAGGCGTTGCAGTCAAGTTTCCATCGATTTTGTGCCTATTTCAACGCATATGGTTCAAGATATTAGAAACTCTGAAAGTGTTCCAGGTAACTTTAGATGCGTTTCGGCAGGGCTTCCAAATCCCTTTGTCTCTCTGACTGGAAAGCCTGACTTTCATCTCTGAGGCAGGTGGACACCAGTTAATATTTCCACAAGGCTTGTCCTGGCAGGGTCTCTGAGTTTAAACTCCTCAGGCCTTCAGGTTTAATCTGATAAGAGCAGTTTGAGGAAGTCAAGGCAGTGTGTGGTCATGGGCTACGTCCCTCCCCTGGCAGGCTGTCCCTCCCCGTGGCAGCTACACTCCACTAAGCCACACGTGGGGCAAGATCCAGGGCTTAAAAGAGGTGGCATGTGAGGCTTTTGGGAATATTCACACAGGGACCTGATACTAACAGGTGCCAGGCTCACTTGTTCAGCACCAGAAAAAGCAGCTGTGGATTCACCTTGAAACAGAACCTCCCTGCGTCTGAGCAAGACACAGGAATCCTAAGGGTGAGCAGAGGAAATCTATCCCCGGAGTTTCTCGCTTCTGCTTGTGTTATGTACACTTCTATTCTTATCCTCCTCTTTACCTCATCTCACTGCTTCCTTCCACCTCTTTCTCCCCTCTGTTGTCTCTCCTCTCCTTCTCTGTCCCTCTAGTTTCTTCCCCCTTTCTCCCTGACTCTTAATTTCTGGTCTCTTTCTGCTTTTCCCTGCCTCTTCCCCTGTCTCCCTCCTCTCCCCTCTCTCTTTCTGCTCTATCTCCCCTTTTCCCCGTCTCTTCCTCCCTCTGTTTCTCTCTCCCCCCCTTTACTTTTTGGTCTTCTTCCTCCTTTCCCAGTCCCTCCCTCCCCTCTCTTTCTGCTCTACCTCCCCCCCGTCTGCTTCTATATTGCCTCTCCCCATTTCCCTGATCTTCTGTCTGGTCTCTCCCCCCTGTCTCAACAGTTTCACTGTCTCTCTTGCGCCTTCTGCCTTGATAGCTTGTCAGTTGCTTGTTTTGCTGCCTTTACTGCTGGGAGGTGTGTTGTTATATGTGACCTCTTGGTCTGTGCTCATGTGATGGATTCTGCTGTCCCTAGCTTTGGAGCTTCCGGGTAGGGCTGTACAATCCTTGGCTGCCATTACTGCTAAGCTTTTAATCCAGGAACTTGCTGGGATAACTCTGTCAAAAGGAAAGGGAGGGAAGCAGTGAGCTATATAAGAGCTGGAAAACTAAAGGGGACAGGTGAGTTGAAAGGAGAAAATGGAATCTGTGAAGAGAGGGCTGGGATACAGCAGAAATCTTAAATCAGTTCTTCTGCTGCAGATGTGTAGAAAGTGAAAGGATCAGGAAAAAGGCGGAAATCTTTTGCTGGGGATATGCAGAAGGGACAGGTGGTAAGTAGAAGGCAAGAAGTACACAAGGAGTGAACTCTGGAATGCGAATGGGATAACAGTTTAAGAAGGTGTTGACTGCATCCTTTGTGGCACTCTCCAAGTTGGCCTTGAAGGCCATGGAGATTCCCAGGCATTGAAGAACAGTGGAGATAGACCTACTTGTACCCAACTTCATGAAAAAGCAAAACTAAGAAAGAAAACATCTGGAAACAAGATTTAGAACACCAGAGATCCACCGAGGGAAGATCCACCCCAAACATCTCGAAACATCGAGATTTGAGGACACCAGAGATCCACCTGGAAATATGGAGATTTGAGGACACTAGAGATCCACCTCAGCCAGCTGGAGTCATGGAGATTACAGGACACCAATCCACAAAGAGAAGATCTACCCCAAATACCTGGAAACAAGAAGATTACATGACACCAGAGATCCACCAAGGGAAGATCTACCCCAAACACTTGAAAACAGTTAGTTATTTTGTTTGATATACCGCCATATTTAATCTAATCTAATCTAAACTTTAGGTTTGTATACCGCATCATCTCTACATTCGTAAAGCTTGACACGGTTAACAAGAGTTAGGGTAGAAAGGAACTCCAGTGGAGGGAAGAGGCAAAATGAAGAGAAAATTTAGAGGACTAGAATAACCAGAGAGGGAGGAGGAGTTACATTTTTGAGAATAACCAGGTTTTCAAATGTTTACGGAAGAGTTGGAGGGAGCTCAGATTCCTAAGAGGAGAGGTAAGGTTGTTCCAGAGCTGAGTGATTCTGAAAGGGAGGGAAGAACCTAGTTTTCCTACAAGTGAAGCGCCTTTTAGAGAGGGAAAGGAAAGTTTCAGTTTTTGGGTGGATCTGGCAGAATTGGAGTTAGAGGAGTTCCAAGAAAGAGGAATGAAGGGAGGGAAAATACCGTGTAGGATCTTGAAAGTGAGGCAGGCACATTTGAAGTGGACTCTGGAGATAATCGGAAGCCAGTGGAGCTTGGATAAAAGCGGTGAGACGTGGTCGAATTTGCTTTTTGCGAAGATAAGCTTAGCAGCGGTATTCTGAATCCGCAGGAGTCTTTGAAGGTTTTTCTTTGTTAGGCTAAGGTAGATAGAGTTGCAGTAGTCCAGTCTGGAAAGGATGGTGGATTGGACAAGGACGGCAAAGTGTTTTTGATGGAAACAGGATCTCACTTTTCTCAGCATGTGAAGGCTGAAGAAACATTTTTTTACTAGGGAGTTGAGGTGGTCGTTGAAGGAAAGTGTAGAGTCAATGATGACTCCCAGAACTTTACTAGAATATTCAAGATGCAGAGTGGGGCCAGAGGACAGTGGGATGGAGGTGGGCAGTTGGTCCAATTTTGGGCCGAGCCAGAGAAGTTTTGTTTTAGATTCGTTCAGTTTCATCTGCACAGTGTGGGCCCAGGATTGAAGGTTCGATATACATGAGGATATGTTCACCGAGAGGTTGGTGAGGTTCCGGTCGGTCTCGAGGAGGACAAAGATGTCGTCTGCGTAAGTGTAGAGTGTTTCAAGGGGGGAGAGATGGAGGAGTTTAAGGGAGAACATATAAATGTTGAAGAGGATAGGAGAGAGAGGTGAGCCTTGCGGGACTCCACAGATCGGGTTCCAGGGGGAGGAAGAAGTGCCCTTCATGTTGACTATGTAGGAGCGGAAGCGTAAGAACTTCGAGAACCAGTCAAGTGTGCCTATAGTGATGGAGAACCAGAGAGGAAGGGAACTGGGGAGATGGAGTTGTCTGATTAGTTCTTAGCGCCTCCATTTTTTTCTTTGTTGTTTTGACTGATGTCAGAGAGATTTCCTTAGATGCCAAAGACAGAATTCCTCTTTCCCTTTGCTGAATACTACATGATGCATTTAATGTTTTGTCAGATCTTCTGTTCAAGTTCTGACTGCAAAGGTGAGGGGGGTCAGTTAGAAGTCCAGTCCTGGGTGATCCAGGGAGAAGACAAGTTGTTCCTGGCACACAAGGAGAGTGAGAGATGTGTATCATAGCCACAAACAGATAAATCTTTAGGTGACTGATAATTAACCACAATCAGAGTTATCCAGTGTCAGTTTTCACTGCATTACTACCTCTGCAAGTCTTGTGATTTCTTAGGATGGAAAGTTTCTGAAAGAGAGAGAGAGCCTGCTGCCCTGTCTAAATTCTCCGCTCCAAGGTCTGAGACATCACAGCTTTCCTTTATAATCTTTCTCCCCTCCTGATTTCTCCTGTGACATACTCATAGCAGTTTTCCTTTCTAACCAATCCCTTTGCATTTATTTATTCAATATTCTATACCATTCTCCTAAGGGAGCTCAGAATGGTTTACATGAATTTATTCAAGTATTCAAGCATTTTTCCAGTGATGTCACATTCCAGGGTCTGTGACATCATAGTTCCCCTTTATAATCAATCCCCTAATGCCTGACTCCTCTAGTGATGATACATTCCAGGGTCTGTGACATCACAGTTCCCCTTTATAATCCATCCCCTAATGCCTGACTCCTCCAATGATGTCACATTCCAGGGTCTGTGACATCACAGTTCCCCTTTATAATCCATCCCCTAATGCCTGACTCCTCCAGTAATGTCACAGTTCCTCTTTATAATCAATCTCCTGCCTGGCTCCTCCAATAATACTCCTCCTGTGATGTCAGTTCATCGTTTTGTAGTTTCCTGCTAAGAAAAAGATAATGATGGCATAGCTATCAGTAACTTGTATGGGGGGGACATCATTGTTACTTTATTTCATATCCAAGTAGCGACAATCTAGCTCCGAAATATGCTAGCTGAAATTCCTAATCTTCTGGGTTTCTCCACAGATGGAGAAGTGTGCCTGTCTGCTGTCTGTCCTGCTGCTTGCTGTAACAAGCAGTCAGGCATTCCCTAAGTCAGACGACAAGCCATCTCTACGTTTTGTAGCACTTGGAGACTGGGGCGGGCTCCCTGTCTTCCCCTTTCACACACCCCGGGAACTTCTCACCGCCAGAGAGATCGGAAGGGTAGCAGAGGAGATGGGGATAGATTTTATCCTCTCGCTTGGAGATAACTTTTACTTTGATGGCGTGACTGAAGTCAACGATAAACGCTTTCAGGTAATCTTTTACCACTATTTATCACTGCAGTTTTGCTTGCTGGGGACAAGAGAAAGGTAACTTACAGAGGGGAGGCTGCAGGGAAGTAATGAAGTGCATTAGTGAATTTCTGTTTGTGTATGAAGGTCTCTACTGAATTAGCAGAGGGTCTTGCAGGAAAGGAGTGAGATGCATTGTCAGAGTTAGGGTTTTTTTTTTGTGTGTGCAAGTGTTGGAATACCAGAGGGTTCTACAGGGGAGGAGTGAGGTGCACTGTCAGAGCTGTGTGTAGGGATCTCGGTACAGAAGTAGCAGGGCAGGAGTGAGGTGCATCGTCAAAATTGTGTGTGTGTGTGTGTATGAGATTCTCAATACTGGAATAGCAGGAGGAGCTGCAGGGCAGTAGTAAAATGCATCACTTGGGCTCTGTATTTATTTTTCAGACTACTTTTGAATCTGTATTTGAGGATGATTCGCTTGAGGACATCCCTTGGTACGTGGTTGCTGGAAACCATGATCACCATGGCAATGTCTCTGCTCAGATCGCCTACAGCAAGGTCTCCAAACGCTGGTAAGATGATGCATGCTCCTGAGCGGTTCTGGGTGTAGTCAGCGCCACATAGCATAAAAGACGCTTTTAATAGTTGCAATATGATAGCCCATTGACAAGCTCGGTGCTTCACTGGTCTCTCTGCACTGGATAAAATCAGTAGGGCTAGGCCACAGCACAAGTTCAAACACTATTTTGGGGAGGATCAGGGACTAAAATGTCGCACTACTTTGTGATGTAAGTTCAAAAACCAGGACTAGACAAAAAAACCCTTCCTCTCAGAAATGGTAACCTGGCAGCCCCAGTTTTGATGGGTTTCATTACATCAAGAGCTGTCCCACCAAGCAAAATGTTACTGGAAATCGGCTTAGGGTCCCAGGTCTTAGCTAAAGTTTTTTAACTGTTTCTCTCCCTCATGAAGCTTCAGGAAATTAACATCTGGGACAGTGAAAGGTGCTACTGCTTGCCAGAAAGGTGGCCTAGCCTTGATGTCTAGCCACAAAGTGGACATCTGCACATCTCAGCTCCCCCTGACCTTGGTTCTTCTTCTTTTAGGCACTTTCCAAGTTACTACTATGACCTGAGGTTTAGGATCCCAAAGAGCAATGCTACACTAGCCATTATGATGATAGACACCGTGACGCTGTGCGGAAACTCGGACGACTTCCAGAGCCAACAGCCCGAAAAGCCCCTCAGTCAGGAGGAGGCCACCCTGCAGATGTCCTGGCTGAAAAAGAAGCTGGCGGCATCCCAAGATGACTACCTCCTTGTGGCCGGCCACTATCCTGTCTGGTCCGTGGCTGAGCATGGCCCCACCCGGTGCTTAGTGAAACACCTTCTGCCACTTCTGAAGAAATACAAAGCCACAGCCTACTTGTGTGGCCACGACCACAACCTGCAGGTAGGATGAGGGGCATCATGCTGAAACTTCACAGTTAAACTTGAAGCAAACATCCAGCTCAACTTTTCAGATCCACAGGCACAGAGGAGCCATGAGAAATCCTGATGTGCCCCACTCCACTCTCTCTTCCCTTCAGGAATTCACATTAACTCCCTGTGCCTCAGTTCTAAACCCCAGCTCTGTCACTGATTTTGTGTGTGTAACCTCAAAGTGAGTCACTTTATCTCCCTGTGCTAAACCCTGACTCTCTGTGTATGACCTTGGGGTGAGTCACTTATTTCCCTGTACCTCAGCTCTAATCCCCGGTTCTGTTGCTGATTCTTTCTGTGATTTCAGGATCATTCACTTTATCCCTGTGCCTCAGTTCTAATCTCTGGCTCTGTCACTGATTCTTTGTATGTGACCTCAGGTGAATCTTATTTCCCTGCGCCTAATTTCTAATCTCCAGCTGTGCCAGTGATTCTCTGGTCCTGGCTGTGATCTTTTGCTTACTGCATTTTAGGTTAACAGATGCCCAATTCTGATTTGGGGTGTGAGGGTGAGTGGATGTGAGGATTGTTTCTATAAGGAAATACTTTTTTACAGAAAGGGTGGTAGATGTGTGGAATAGTCTCCCGGTAGAGGTGGTGGAGACAAAGACCATGTCTGAGTTCCAAGAAAGTGTGGGACAGGCACATGGGATCCTTTAGGGAGAGGAGATAGTGGATGCTGTGGAGGGGCTGACTGGATGGACCATTTGGCCCTTATCTGACATTATGTCCATAATGTCCATCTGACATTATAACCATAATGCTCTATGATCTCACAATGCAAGTGTTAAGAGCCTTAGCTTATAGAGAGAGGCGATGATAGTGGATGCTGCGGATGAACAGACTGGGTGGGCTATTTGGTCTTTATCTGTCATCATGTTTCTATGTTCTTCCTCAGATGAGATCATGCTTTTCCCCCGTGAATGATTCTGTGGCCCTTTCTATGATCAGAATGGACTTCCTGGTGCTTCTTTGTCAAATATAAGATCCTCATCCCCCTGCATGACTTCATTTTCTGTGTTGCTCTGTTTCAGTACCTGCAAGACGAATTGGGCATTGGATATGTTCTGAGTGGGGCTGGGAACTTCATGGAGCACTCACTGAAACACCAGAAGAAGGTTCCTGCTGGCTACCTGCGTTTCTACTATGCCGAGCCTGTCTCCATGGGGGGATTCGCCTACCTGGAGGCCACTCCCAAGGAACTCTCCGTCACCTACATTCAGGCTGATGGGAAGAGCCTTTACCAGACCTCCCTGCCCAAGCGATCCCGTGGAAGGCTATCGGGATAAACCTTCCACCTGCTTCGCTTGAGGAAAGCTGAAGCCATACCTCCGAACACCTTCAAGTCTTCCTTAGACCTGTTTTTTGGACTGAACAAATCTTTCATTGATTGCACTTTTCTCCTCAGTTTTTAAACTTCCTCTTTGTCTTGCTGCTAATATTAACACACCATTGACTGAGCAGGAGACTGAGATTTGCAGACATGCTTGAATCTATAGCTAGTTTAATTTCCTCTGTATTTCTCTAGCGGGGCAACTTTGGGGGAGAGAGCTTTCCATGCAGCATTTTCTTCCTGTAGTCCCCATTTACAGAGGGCATAGAGGCGATCTTTGCTATCTTCCTTGGATCCCTGTAGACTCTTTAGGGGAGGGGGAAATGGTGCTGAGAGGACAAGAGGGGTCTGTTGGAAGGGAGACTCCTAGCAGTTCTCTTTTGAACCCCCATGTTGACTTCTGGATGGGAGAGGAGTGGAAGGACTGTGATGGAGATGTACACACTGGGCCTGCGTCAATGGTATGCAAACAGTGCAACTGCCCTGGAACCCATACCAAAGAAGGCCCCAATTCTGCCGGAGATACAGCACTACTATTTATCATATTTCTAGTTTTGAAAGGTGTACGCAGCGCTGTACATTTAACAAACAATAGACAGTTTCTGCTCAGAAGAGTTTATAGTCTAATTTGGAAAGACAGACAGGACATATAGGGTTGGGGAGTTTCTTGCAGAGGGAATGATAGGATGGACATAGGTATCTTGTGGTGAATGGGAGTTAGCTGTTGAAAGCAGCCTTGAAAAAATGGGTTTTTAGCTTGGATTTGAATTCCTAAATTTCTGCCCTGCATTCCAGTATATTTAACACTGGTCCTGTGTGCACAGTCGAGAAGGGGAAGAGGGGGAACCGACTTAGAAAAAGAGGCTATACTGAATGGCAGATACCCCCCCCCCCTTTAATATATGACCACCTTAGCCTGATTTTATGCTGTCATATAAAATAGAGAAAGATGAGAGCCTTGCGTTCCCTCTCACCAGTGCATTTTCCTCTTGGTTTTAATGTGTTGTTTGTGTGGGTTGGGGGAGTGTCTCTGTTATAGTCTTCAGGGAAAACGCTATTTCTTGCTGCTTTTACTGAAAAGTGACCTTGCACTGATCGTATCTTGGGGTTTTGTTTTTTTTTAAATTTCCCTTCCCATTCAGGGAGGGAAGGGGAACAAAAGCGTTCTAAACTGTAGTTAATTAAATTATAAATTTTTGCAGTGTCTGAGAGTTGCCTTTGCTCCTTGTTCAGTGCCTTGATCAGACTGTACCTAGGCTGTAGCGGAGAGGACAGACCAGAGAAGCCTTCTGTTTTGGGTCCTTATACTTTCAGGTTGGATGGATGTGTTTGGTCTTAGCATTCCCAGACAAAAAGCAAGCCCAAGCTGGGAATCAGACCCATCTTCCTCCAAAATTCAAGTGATTCTCCCATTCAAGCTATGGAGGGACAATGACCATATGGGACAGATAACCATAAATGTCATGGGGTACCCAGGTGATGGAGCATGAGCACAGGATGAGACTAACCCCACTCTGCCATGCAGCGAGCACTGTCCTGCCACCAGCAACCTGTGTGACTATGCTTTGGTGCATTCACAGCTCACACCAGCTGACTTCCATCTTGAGTGTGTCCAAACTTCCCGGGAGACCTGCATCACCAGAGGAGGCTTTATTTTAAAGGTTTAATCTGTCCTAATGGTACAAAAGGCCCAGTCTTTCATTTTGGAGAGGAGGCACTTACAGGATGACACCTGGGAGCTAACCCAAACAAGGTTTCCCTGCTTCCATCAGGGGCTTTTTAAATGTGGAGTCCTGGGCTCTCCTGTGACTCAGGTCAAAAACTAGTTACCGAATATACTCGAATATAGGTCAATCTGAGTATAAGACGAGGTACCCTTTTTCCCCAAACACGGAAGAAAAAAGTTTGACTTGAATATGACAGGGGGTGTGTTAATATTCATGTGCCCTGCCCTCCCTCCCCAGCCAGGCTCTGCACCCAGCTCCCCCCCCAAGCTCTCCACCCTGTCCCCCCTCCCTCCTTGCCAGGCTTTACACCTAGCCCCCCTTCCTCTCTGGCTTGCCACCCTGTCCCCCTCCCTCCTTCCCAGGCTCTGCACCCAGCCCCCTCCCTGCCCCCCTCTCTCCCGATGTCCTGTAGGTCTCCACTAGGCCTGCCGTATGACCTGGTGGGCCAGAACAGAAGGGATCCCTCTGCCAATTTTTTTTTACCTCCCTCCTGCCTACCTTTTTGAATCCCTGGAGGACCAGCATTATACCGGGCAGGAGCGAGCTTTCCGCACTCCTGCCCCACGCTGAGCCTCTCCCTGAATGGCTGCCTTTAGTTCTTGCGGCCCAGCGGTGTGCCAGACATGAGCTAGCTTTCCTCGCTCCTTCCTAGCGCTGAGCCACCCGCTGTATGGCTCCTGAGCCTATCACCTCTTAACTTCATTCTATGCCCTTTATTCCAGAGCCTGCTTTCAAATGAAAGAGACTCGCCCCATGCACTTTTATGTATGGTTACCAGATGTCCGGATTTACCCAGACATGTCCTGTTTTTAGAGGAGTGTCTGGGCTTCCGGGTTGGTTTTGGAAAAGCTGTTAAGATCAGGGCTGAGTCTGCAGTTCATCTGCATATTCATGGATGCAACACAATGACATCACGAAAGAGTCCAGAGAAGAGCGACTAAGATGGTTAAGAGGCTGGAGGAGCTGCTGTACAGCGAAAGATTAGAGAAACTGGGCCTCTTCTCTTTCGAACAGAGGAGATTGAGAGGGGACATGATCGAAACATTCAAGGTACTGAAGGGGATAGACTTAGTAGATAAGGACAGGTTGTTCACCCTCTCCAAGGTAGGGAGAACAAGAGGGCACTCTCTAAAGTTGAAAGGGGATAGATTCCATACAAACGTAAGGAAGTTCTTCTTCACCCAGAGAGTGATAGAGAGTTGGAACGCTCTTCCAGAGGCTGTTATAGGGGAAAACACCCTCCAAGGATTTAAGACAAAGTTAGACAAGTTTCTGCTAAACAAGAACGTGCGCTGGTAGGGCTAGTCTCAGTTAGGGTGCTGATCTTAGACCAGAGGGCCGCCATGTGAGCGGACTGCTGGGCATGATGGACCACTGGTCTGACTCAGCAATGGCAATTCTTATGCAAGCATGCATGTGCAGATGCACTCCAGACTTGACCCAAAGAAATGAGGACTGGGGTTGGAACAGGGTAGGGCAACTCGTCCCCTTTTTACAGATGCAAAATCTGGTAACCCTAAATTTATGCCACGTAGGTATTTAAAGGTCCAAAGTATATATATATTGAATTTTTTAAGTCTGTCCCCATACGCTTTATGACAAAGACCACTAGCCAATTTTATAGCAGACCTCTGGACACTCTGTCCTATTTATATTTTTTTGAAGGTGGGGGTCTCTAGAACGGCACACAGTATTCCAAATGGGGCCTCACCAGTGACTTATACCTCTATTGCCTCCCTTTTCCTACTGACCATTCCTATCCCTAGAGGGAGTGTGGTACAGTGGTCAAAACAACAGCCTCAGCATCCTGAGGTTGCAGGTTCAAACCCATGCAGCTCTTTATAACCTTGGGCAAGTCATTCAAATTTCAAACCCCCCTCCATTGCCCTAGGTACATTAGACAGAGAATGCTTGAGTACCTGAATAAATTCATGTAAACCATTCTGAGCTCCCCTGCGAGAACAGTATAGAAAATTGAATACATAAAATGTACCCAAGCATCTTTCTTAGAAGACATCTATCCAGCACCAGCCTTGTTCCCCAACTACATGAGTTGCCATCAAGGCTGTACTCCAGCCCTTTTAAGATCCATCTACTCATAAGAGCATAGACCATAGTCTGGCTTTACTTTCCAATAACTGGAATTACCATCTAAGCACCACTAATCAGAAAAATGGCCATTCAGTTGAGGACGGGCTGGGGAGGGCTTCGGTGGCTGGGATGGTTAAGATGGGCTGAAGTGAGCTTTGATGGAGACTCCAGTAGATGGAACCTAAGCACACTACCGGGCAGAGCTCTGGTTTCTGGGCCAAAAATAGCTAAGAAAAAAGACCATTTAAATGATTCATTTATAGAGCGTGTATGGGTTGGACAGACTGGATGGACCATTCGGGTCTTTATCTGCCATCATTTACTATGTTTACTTAACCCCCCCCTCCCCTTTTAGTTTCAAGTTTATTATAAAATTTGATTAATCGCCTATTCCAAATTCTAAGTGATGTACAAATCGATAAAAATTACAGAGTTAGGGGAACAAACACAACTAACAAAGGGACTAAATCTAAACAAACTTAATAAAACACAAGGAAAGAAATACAATCTGATTAATATGAGGAAAAACAATTAAGGTTAAAACCAATAGGAAAGGGAAGGAAAAAACTGTGAAAAAGTATAAAGATAAAAAAGAGTCATAAGCAATTCATTTAGTTATTGGATGCATCTTTGAAAAGAAAACTCTTAAGTTTGCTCTTAAATTTTTCCAAATTCTTTTCCTCTCTTAAATAAATTGGAAGTGAATTCCATGATGGAAAAGATAGATTGCCGCCGTGTGTTAATAATTTTGAGAGGGTTTTTAGCGCCAGCTGTGCGCTGCTCTGACAGCCATATTGGAGTGTCAGAGCGCGCCAGCCATCACTAAAAAAAAACCTCTTGTGTAGTTTTGTAAAAAAAAAAAAAGGGGGGGGGTAAGTTCATTTTGCTCTTTCCATATAGGATTCCTTTATGTTTATCTCACGCATTAGAATTGTTACTGTTTTTAACTTCACCATTACCCCCCCACCTGGTCTTCTCACAAGGGCCATTTTTATTTCACCCTCTCCACTTGTGAAGAATAGGGGTAACTTTGTTCAGTTACCTCCCCCCCCCCCCCCAACACACAGATGAAAGCAACTGACATTTCTTTCTTTTGTCTCTGTGGTATTTTTCTTGTTTGTAGTGTATTATGTACAAAGGCCCCCCCAAAATACGCGGAGAAGCTGCCACAGTAATACTTCAGCCTCTATACAAATCCCGGCCCCATATGCCTAGGCTATAAATAGTCCCCCTTTCGCTGATTGACATCCCTTGCAACCAACTGCAAGAGGAGAGGAACCCTAGGCTGCTCCAATCAGCGCTGAGCAATCCAGTCTTCCCTCCTAGTTTTGCTTTTCGGTCTTTTTTGTTTGTTGTTTAACCGTCACCGTCCGCGCGCACGACAGTGGGGAGGCGGGGTGAGGAGCTGAGCACGCTCTCCTCCAGCCAATAGCCCCGCGCGTTCCTCTCCGCGTCGGCGAATCGGCGCCCCGCTTCCGGCGCGTGCCGAGGCGGGAAAGGGGGGTCGGCGGTGGCGGCCGCCATTGGAGACTCCGGCGGAGCGGCGTCCGTGCCGGCGTGTGGTTTGTTTGCGTGTGGGAAGAAGAGAGCGGGCTTCGTTCTGGGCGAGCGTTAAGGAAACGGTAATGCTTCACCGGTGAAACTGTGTCGCCTTTCCCTCCCTCTGTTTGCCGCCTGTATCGACATTTTATATTGGGGGGTTTTTACGTCAGGGGCGCTAAGCGCGGGCCCTTGTGACGTCAGGTCGTGACCTCTGCCGTCACGTGACGTCCTCACGCTCAGCCTCCCTCTCATCCTGTGAAAGGCTCAGCCGTTCTCTTCTTTAAAAAAAATGTTATTTATTACCTGCTTAGAGCCTCTTTAACTTTTATTTAGAGATTTGGTACACGATTACAGCATCAGAATGAAAATAATCTGGGACAACACTGACCTTAGGGGCGTGCTCATGTTGCATGTGTTTAAGAGGCAGTTTGCAAAAGAGTCCTTTTTAGTGTTGGGTTTTGCTTCCGCTGCTTTCAGTTTAAGTAAAACCCGGATCGGCTCAATCTGTCTTCCATGACCTAGAGTAGAGCATATAACATAGAATGTGAATCAGAAATATTTAAAGTGTATCATAAATCATTTATAAATGATTTATGATACACTTTAAATATTTCTGATTCACATTCTATGTTATATTATTTATTAGGTGAATTGATTTACAATAGATTTTCTCCTATTTATTTAATCCTAGAGTAGAGTATGACACAGGGAAAAATTTGTGCCCGTCCCATCCCTGCAAGCTATAAGAGTTCGAGGTTTGTGCAGATGAAGGCAGAGGTGCAGACATGGAGATAGATCCCGCAGGGACAAATTTGTCCCCGTGTCATTTTCTGCTCCAGGTTATGGAGGATAGGCTGAGCCAATCCAGGTTTTACTTCCATTGAAAGCAGACTGGCTCAGTTTGTCTCCTGTAGCCTAGAGTCATATGGTAAACCTTACTTTTTTTTAACTAAGCTGCGTTAAGTATACGCCTAATGCATAGTAACATAACATAGTAGATGACGGCAGATAAAGACCCAAATGGTCCATCCAGTCTGCCCAACCTGATTCAATTTAAATTTTTTCTTCTTAGCTATTTCTGGGCAAGAATCCAAAGCTCTACCCGGTACTGTGCTTGGGTTCCAACTGCCGAAATCGTTAAAACCTACTCCAGCCCATCTACACCCTCCCAGCCATTGAAGCCCTCCCCAGCTCATCCTCCACCAAACGGCCATATACAGACACAGACTGTGCAAATCTGTCCAGTACTGGCCTTAGTTCAATATTTATTATTATTTTCTGATTCTAGATCCTCTGTGTTCATCCCACGCTTCTTTGAACTCAGTTACCATTTTCCTCTCCACCACCTCTCGGGAGCACATCCAGGCATCCACCACCCTCTCCGTAAAGTAGAATTTCCTAACATTGCTCTTGAATCTACCACCCCTCAACCTCAAATTATGTCCTCTGGTTTTACTTTTTTTCCTTTCTCTGGAAAATATTTTGTTCTACGTTAATACTCTTCAAGTATTTGAACGTCTGAATCATATCTCCCCTGTCTTTCCTTTCCTCTAAGGTATACATATTCAGGGCTTCCAGTCTTTCCTCATAAATCTTTTGACGCAAGCTCCTATCATTTTCGTCACCTTCCTCTGGACCGCTTCAAGTTTTCTTACGTCCTTCGCCAGATACGGTCTCCAAAACTGAACACAATACTCCAAGTGGGGCTTTACTAATGACCTGTAAAGGGGCATCAACACCTTCTACTGGCTACGCCTCTCTTTATACAGCCCAGCATACTTCTGGCAGCAGCCACCGCCTTGTCATACTGGTCATACTGTTTTTTCACCTTTAGATCTTCGGACACTCACCCCAAGGTCCCTCTCCCCATCCGTGCATATCAGCTTCTCACCTCCCAGCATATACAGTTCCTTCCGATTATTAATCCCCAAATGCATTTCTTTGCATTGAATTTTAGTTGCCAGGCATTAGACCATTCCTCTAACTTTTGCAGATCCTTTTTCATATTTTCCACTCCCTCTTCGGTGTCTACTCTGTTACAAATCTTGGTATCATCTGCAAAAAGGCACACTTTTCCTTCTAACCCTTCAGCAATGTCACTCACAAACATATTGAACAGGATCGGCCCCAGCATCGAATCCTGAGGGACTCCACTACTCACCTTTCCTTCCTTCGAGCGATTTCCATTAACTACCACCCTCTGGCATCTGTCCGACAGCCAGTTTCTAACCCAGTTCACCACTTTGGGTCCTAACTTCAGCCCTTCAAGTTTTTTCAAGAGCCTCCTATGAGGAACTGTATCAAAGGCTTTGCTGAAATCTAAGTAAATTACATCTAGCATATGTCCTCAATCCAGCTCTCACCCAATCAAAAAATTCAATTGGGTTCGTTTGGCACGATTTATTTTTTGTAAAGCCATGTTGCCTCGGATCCTGTAACCCATTAGATTCAAGGAAGTACACCATCCTTTCTTTCAGCAACACTTCCATTATTTTTCCAACAACTGAAGTGAGACTCACCAGCTTGTAGTTTCCCGCTTTATCCCTGTGACCACTTTTGTGAATAGGGACCACATCTGCTCTCTTCCAATTCCCTGGAACCACTCCTGTCTCCAGAGATTTGTTGAACAAGTCTTTAATAGGACCTGCCAGAACCTCTCTGAGCTCCCTCAGTATCCTGGGATGGATCCCGTCTGGTCCCATCGCTTTGTCCACCTTCAATTTTTCAAGTTGCTCATAAACACTCTTCTCCGTGAATGGCGCAGCTTAAAATGGCCTACTGTTGTACAGGCTTGGGCGTCCTGCAGTAAATTCCAATTTAGCGTGAACTAATCCACACTACAGAATTTTAAACTTTTTTGGAGGGGTGTATCAAGAGGGTTCCTGGACTAATTAGAGCAGCTGCATTTCTGTGCAAGCCATTACTGCATGCAAAATGCAGAGTAGTAAGTCTCCAATGGTAACTTTTTTTATGGCTGTGTACTAGTGGCAAAGAACACACAGAAGTAGGGGTGGATCAAGAACTTTCCTGCATACGAATGTACAATATAAAGCACTGACAGATAAAAGACCCAACACAAGGTCATGTTTCGGTGGATAACCATCTGCTTCAGGGGTCACCTATACTCTGTCAGATGTATTATTTTGGCAAAAGATGCCAAAGGGCAGAGTCTGCATCCAGTAGTACCCACAGTGTACTAAAGAGAAAGGCAAGAAAACCAAGCAGTCTCACAGCCAGTTTTGTTACCTAGGGGTTTTCTCTCCATTGCATTGTTTTTTGTATACTAGAGGTAACATTAGCTCATAGCCATTAATACAAAAAAATGGAAAATCAACTGTTTTATGGCTGCAGCAAAAATGGCCATAGTGTGTGGAAAAAAACCACTAAGACAACTTTTTCTGCAGCTTATTAAAAGGCCCCAAAGTCAACAGTAAGATAAGTGAAATCAAATTGCAGTGTCCAGAGAGGAGAATAATAAAGCAATTGTGTCTGAATTCAGGAAAGTGTGGGGAATATTTTTTTCTCAGACCAGTTCTCATTTTGTCTGCGCCCTCAAGACCACTCTTTCTGTTTGGATCTTTGGGTCATCTGCAAAGACCGATCTTTTATTCTAAGCAATATTGTGAAAGAGTTACAAAGAAAAGTTTATCTTTTGGGGGTTGCAACAGAGTGGATTCATGAATGTCAGACAATCTGAAGTTATCTACAAAAATTGGAAAATTGGTTGAATGCTCAACAAGAAATGCAAGGTTTTGTATTGGGGTGCAGAAGTTTAAAGGAACTGAATATGTTTGGAGGGAAGAGACAGAAGCTGATGTGTAGGGATGTAGAGAGACCTCAAGGTGATAATGAAACAGTATGATAAGGCAGTGGCCAAAGCTAGATGAATGCTGGGCTGCCTAGAGGGAGGTTTATCTGTTAGAAAGGCAGAGGTGATAATGCCATGGGTCCTTGATGAGGCCTCACTTGAAATTCTGTGGCATGCCTCAGATGGATATAAAGATGCTGGAGTTGGTCCAGAGGAAAGCAGTGAAAACAGTATGGGGTTTTATGAAGTGAGACCTAACTATGTGTACTTCAAAGACGAAAGTTCGTATCTTCCATTTGCCTTAAGTTTGTTGACATGTGAGAAGTACACCTTTCTAAAAGGCAGAATGAGAGGACATTGTGTGAAGTTGTAAGGAGACACACATTTGCATCACAAGATGGTGCCCTTAAGGAAGAGGTGGGAGAGCCAAAATAAGGTGACAGAATATAAAAAAGGCCTGAGATAAAAACTTATGTACCTTGTTTTTAAGGACTGAGCTCAACAAAATGGGTCGTAGAAAATCAAAACGCAAGCCCCCTCCGAAGAAGAAGATGACGGGAACTCTGGAGACCCAGTTCACATGTCCCTTCTGCAACCATGAAAAATCCTGTGATGTGAAAATGTGAGTATGGGAATGAGTGTCCTTCTGAAATGACTTTGGGCACTCTTTATGGGTCGGCCATTGGTTTTTGTGTATGTAGGCTGTTTGCTGTAGTTTGGGGTGCTAGGCACAGTTGCAGTTCAAAATTTTGGTGGTTCTTAAACCTTTTACTTCTTTATTTTACATTTTCATTATATGTTTTCCTTCTACTTTTTAGGGATCGGGCTCGAAATACAGGGGTGATTTCGTGTACTGTCTGTCTAGAAGAGTTCCAGACTCCTATAACCTGTATCCTTTTGAAATTTAAATGTCATGTATTAGAATCATACAGTTTGCAACAGGACAGAAGTAGTGTATGTGTGAAGGTCTTGATACTAGAAGAGCTGGGGGATGGCACTGCAGGGTAGGTACAAAGGCTACTGGCAAAGTTTCATTACTGGTATATCAGGGTACTGGGGAGAGAGTAGGAGGGAGGATCATTATTCTTTCCTTATTGTCCACCAGACCAATCCAGAACTGGACACCTGTTGTAGATGGTGTGTTTCATACTTCTTTTCAGCAGTCCCTAGACAGCTGAAGCTCTAGAATCCCTCATCCCACCCCTTCTTTGGGTGTAGGTTGATCTTTGGGGTAGTTACCATTTGCTTTGTTGCAGAAAATATCGAGGAACATTTGGCTGCACAGTGGCTTGTATAGGGCAGAGCTCACAGCTTTTAGAAGGGCAAAATCCATTTGTTCTAGACTAGTCTAGCAGACCTTGAAAGATTTAGCTGGTAAGGCCAATCGTTACCTTTTTTTCAGAGTTTCTTGAATGAAGGCGCTAGTTTAATATATGGCTTTTTACATCTTTCTTGAAGGTGAAATGTTGTATGCAGTTCCACTGCATGCATTTTCAGTCTTCTTCCTTGACCCTTGCCTTGGCAGACCTTTCAGAAGCTGTGGATGTGTACAGTGACTGGATAGATGCTTGTGAGGCTGCCAACCAATAGCCAAAGGCTTCCATCTTCTTTATATGAAATTCCAAAACATTTCTTAGTCTTTATTTTGTATTTTTTGTCAATGGTTATTACAATCTGGGAGCAACCCTGTGCTTTGGAGACGTGTCTTATTTTTCAGTTCTGCAGTTCGCTGCTAATTTGTCTTGCTGTAATTCAGTGTTTCAACGTGGCTCTTGTTTGCTGGAGGGGTTACATTTTTATTTTCTTTCAGGTCTGAGGTGTTTCTCCTGATGTATTGTTTTGTTTTTTTAACTATGGCAAGGAAGTGTGCTTTAGTGCATCAGAATCTGGCTTGCAATTGTAATACGAATCACTATGTTGTTAAGCTGCTTTGTGATCGATAGCTGGCTCAGAAATTTGCATCTCATGGAAAATCAGACAGTGGCAGTAACAAGATTTTAACTTCTCTTTCCAATTTGCATTTTTTTTTGTGCCACTGTCTGATTATGCATGAAATGAGCCTCTTTCAGTTATGAAGAGGAGGTACCAGGTAACTAACCTGGGATGTCAGCCAAAGAGCATCCTCTACGATGCTTAAACTGCATTAATGTATATTAATGTATAAGGCCTTCACTAAAAAGGAAAAGGCGAGCATGAGCCAGTAGTTTCTGTTTTGTAGGGAATAGCATGGACACCTTCAGTGACGGAGTTTTCTTCCGTTGAGTGCATTTACCTTGGTGATGGAGGAGGAGGAGGGATACTTGCGTGCTACAGCAGAGGCAACTTTCGTCTACCTACAGTGGTCAGAACGCAAAAGACATTGTGTAATTTGCTGAGTTAAAAGTAGGAACATATGTGCAAAGACAGTAAACCAGACAGGAACTAACCTGCTCGAAAACTTGCTTGAGACATTTTCAATGTATAACCCCTCCCAGAGTGGTTGATGTACTGTTTTCACCATTACTAGGTGTCTCTCCCTATCATTCAGTCTGCCCATTGGCTTTAATGGTAAAAGTACAAAGCATGAGCTGCAGCTGCTCAGCTTGTGATTCCTCAAATTCCATTTCGGTTGCTTTTTGTGTAAATAGTACTGTACAAGGGAAGGAGAATTCTGGGGTGAGGGATGTGGGATTGAAACTGTTTTTCAATGCAAGACATTTTCCTTTAATAAAATAGAGGAAAAAGTGAGTGTATCTTATTTGTGTGTGAAAATCAGTACAGTCCTGATAGTAGATGATTTCCTCATGTGAATGTGCAAAACCAGGAGTGGAGCTGCATAGCATTCAGATCCTACCCATCAAACACCAGGAAAACAACTTGCGATGCTCATGCTTTATTGTTGGGAGGTGGGGGTTCATTCTTCAATGTTAAACAGTTCCAGTATGAGCCAATTTCTTCTAACATTCCTAAGGTATACAAGTATTGTATCAGAAGAGCCTCTTCCAAATGTTTTCACCCTCTTTAGTCTGTCAGTAACTGTCTTAACACTTTACTGGTCCATCAGGTCTGCCTCTGTGGAAGTGGTTTTATACATCAGATTCACCAATATGAACACAAGGAATGTATTGAAGTTCTTGGGACCTCTCTACTATTCCATACTTGCAAGTATGCAATAAGTCTCCCTGGAACAGAGGGAGAAGAACTTCATGGAGCTGGACCTAGATTTTCTGGGGGAAAATGGATCGAATCTGTTTTCTGCCACCCTTCCCCACCTGGAGTTTTATAAAGGAATAACCTTTGCTCCATTCTATGGTCTTTTTTTCAAACCTCTGCATACTTGGTTCATGCAGAATGTTATAAAACAGGAGGCTGAATAATATCAGATACTAGGGATTGTGGGACTCTTGCATTCATATGGGTTATATCAAATAGTTCTCATGTTTTAACATGTCTACAGAAAAGTTCTATTCTATTTCTTTCCTTTTTGGTATGCTTAATATAGTGTGAGGCACAACTGGTGGCACAATCAGCATTTTCAAAAACAAATCCTCTAGTTTTGTAGCAGGTGCTTGTTTGAATCTGGTCCCTTCTGATTATCAGTGCTTCCTCGTTCTTTGGGTTTAGTTACTGCTGGGAAGTCAGCTCTTAGCCTAGAAGTTTAAAGCTGGGTCCAATTTCTGGACTGCTCAAAACCACTGAGCGTGAAGACTTAGAGCTTTTCTTCTCAGAATGGCACTGAAGTGGGAGAATAAGCAGAGCACTTCACCTGTTAACTGCAGAAGGTGCTCTGAGGTGAAAGTGTGGCCACCTCCCAGAAGCCTCTATGACTTGTAGAGCAACCATGATTTGCAGCTGGAAGCAAGGAGTTCATGATCAACCTTGCTGTTTATTGAAGGAAGGCTGTCTTTAATCATTCTTGGGACTGAACTCTTGGATTTCCATGCATTCAGCCTACAATAACTGTCAGCACAACAAAGAGAGCGAGAGTCTGTTTCTTGCAGAGCACTTCATTCAGCCACATGTGGCTACAACTGTCTTCATTGGTGGTCCCCCACAGTGTGCTTCATCCTGTCTGTGGATTCAAGGGCAGCCTCAGTGAGGTATGTAAGAGTGTATACTGAAGGACTGGAGCCCTTGTCACATACAAGGGAAGGTTCCAGAACCTGTGATGGAGGGAGCATAACCCCTGCTGAGGGGTTTTCCTTCAGTGCAAGTGCTGTGCTCATTGGGACTTTGGTGCTTAATGTCAAGAGATGGAAGCAGAAGGAAATTCTGAACTATTACTAGAAATATCTATATATTCAGAAAAACATTTTTCTTTTTTTTTTTTTATTATCACAGTGCCAATGTGCTCTAGAAAGCAAAACATGAAAAGCTGTCAACATAACACTTTTTTATTGTGTGGATGTGAGCTGCTTTGGTTCTCTAGCATGCAGTTTGTCTACATTATTTAAAAAAAAAAAAAATCTCTAAAAGTTTCTGTGCCCCTACTCCCTAAAGAAAAGTTTAGCAGGGGTCCTTCATGTACTGAAGTGACCTCTTAGTGGCACAATTTCTGCAGATAGAGGTCACATGATGGCAGACAGTCTGCACCTCATCTTGTCCTGGACACCCTTCAGCTGAAGAGTGATCTCAAGGACAGAGGGAGGTGGTATAAGCTAGTCCTAGAATAGATCCTGTTGTGCCAGTAACCTACTACTGTGAAACAAACTGCCACTTTTTTGGTAAGGTCCAAGCAATATGCCACAGAACAAATCTAGGCTGTCTCTTCATTATAGTTAATGCACTGGTTTCACTGACCCATTTTTTGCTCCTGTCATTCTAGCAGAGCTAATCAGTACCATTACATGAGAAAGTTCCTGCATGCTGCTTTAGTCCTCTTTCAGCTTCTGCATGCTGCTTCAAAGTGCTGCAGTGTTAGTGAGCATGTGTGCATATATGGAGCTAATATTTTGGGAGTCCCCCTAATTTGCTTCTGCAGTTCTGGATGTCTCCTTGAGCTTTTCTGTACCTGGCAGATTGGGAGAGATGACCTACCATAACAACCGTTTTAAAATGCCTTCCCCATTAGCTGCTTTTGGATTCCTATTTTTTTCCTATATTAATAATAACTTATATATTATTCTGAAAAAAAATAAAAAATGTGACATGAACCTCTTCTCCCTGCCTAATCTTTAAGAGCCATACTTCAGAATGACCTAACAAATGATAGAGCCCAAGCCTCTGTGCAGGGTTAGTTGCTGGAGGGATTTATATTATTACGGTATTTTGGGGGACACTTTTGGTTGGGTTGATCTAGGGGTCACTTTGAGGCTGTGTTGCGCAGTCCGTGCAGAGTTAGGAGAATTGGGGCTGGTTACTCAGAGTTGCAGTAGTTGTGTGTATGATCATATTGGTCATCCTCATTCCCGATAATGGGGTAGCTGGGTACTAGGCAGTATTTGACATCGTAGACTTGTCGGGGCAGCCCATACACAGTCATGCCCTGCTGGGAGGCTCCCTTGTTGCTGCCCATCTGCAGTGAGATGTTCTGCATGTCACAGTGCTCCATGCCCAGCTTCTGCTCGAAGATTTGCCGCTTGGTGCCAGGCGCTGTCATCCCTGACTGCAGAGAAAGAGATCAGGAAAATGGCTTTGTGAGTTGTTTTCAAAAGCCTCAGTGGACCTGTTAAGCTGGTCTGGTGACCATGGGTTACTTACTAATGTAAGGCTCAGCCAGTCCTTTTCTAAAGGAAAGCTGACTAAACCTTGACAGCCTATCCCAGAAAATGCTACATCTTGGGGAGTAAGTCTAGCTGTGCTGTATCTCCCCTCCTTTTTAGGGACCTGCTGGAGGCTTTAATTTACTAGCACTGAAAATACCCATTTCTTTATCATCCCTCCAGACCAGCACAGAAACTGATGGGTAATGGTTCACCACGACCAGCAGATGGAGACTGAGACACAAACTTCTGTCTGTAGTACAAGTGAGCTGTGCAGTCCCAAGTACAATCAGTCTGCTCTCAGTCTCCAGCAGGTGGAGGTAGTAAGCCTGTGCAGTCTTTCTCTGGTTTAGTGTAGGGCTATTGGATGTTGGTTAAATTGGCTTTTTGTCCCTGGTTGTGCCGGATTGAGCTTGGGGAAGGAGCCTAAGGAAGTCCCTGATTGGCTCAGATGTCTCAGACCCCCTCCCAGGGGAGGAGCCTGAGGCACCTGAGCCAATCAGGGCCTTAGGCCCCTCCATGTGCATCACATTATGCACTGGGGCGGGGCCTAAGGCCCAGTGTCATCGGGGAGGAGCCGGAGCAGGAGGTGTTTTCAGTACCTCCTCCCAATGTCAGAAGTATGGGGCGGGGGGCCTCCTGTGCCTTTTTCTTTGGGGGGGGAGGGGGAAGTAAGTATTTGCAGGCAGGAGGGAGTGGGCATCCCTCCTGCCATTTTTTTTCAGGGGAAGGTATTTGTGAGCAGGAGGGAGTGGGCATCCCTCCTGCTGGTTTTTTTTTTGGGGGGGGATTGGGCAGGCAGGGGAATGGTGGTTTGAGGGGGCGGTGGCTCATGGGGGCGCGCGATTGAAGGCATTTTTAATGGGACAGATGGTACGCGTTTAAGTTGCGAACATTTGTCCCATTAAAAAAAAGCAGAAACCCTGACAGCAGTGACAGGAGACTACTTCTTCTGTCACTACTGTCAGGGCTCTGCACATGTCTCATTCGCTCACTGAGCAATTGAGTCAGTGGGTTTGCATGCAAATGATTTGCACGCAGACTTGATAGTGAATCAATCGCTGTTTGAAAATTGGCCAGAGAATCGGCCAACAGAGATTGAGTCGCTATCTTTAGTGAATCTGGGCCTAAGTGGAGTACAAAGATTGAAGGAAGGAAGCCAGTTGGGGCTAGGACCTATAAGTATTGTTCTACTGTATTCTGGAACAGGTTGGCAAACTATAAGCACTATAATGATGTAATAGAAATGTGCATTTGTTACCTTGCCTTAAAATAATTAGCTATGTGTACAGTAGAAATGAGCATGTTCAAATGTGCCATGTATAGTAAACACTTTATTAAGACAAACGTGAAAGAATTTTAGAAAATTTTCCAAATCTTTTTTTTTTTTAACTCGGATAAGTTTTTACCACATTCTCTGACAATGAACTCTTTAGGGGGAGGGGCAGGAATCTTTTCTTTGAATGTTACTTACTTTGTGTTATGTTAAAATGTTTTGAATAAAAATTGATAGATTAAAAAGAATTGAAAAAGTTGGAAAAAAAGAACAAAGTTATTTGTCGGGGCCCATCCTTAAGAGTTGGATGAAAAAGGGGCTAATTCTGATATGAAAGAGGAGAGGGGGAAGTTGAGGATCCTGCTGCCCAGTCTTTTACCCAGTTTTCCTTTTTGTCTTCAATAGCTTAGTCCAGAACCTGTGGATTGTGCTTGTTAACTAGCCGATGCCACCCACTGGTCAGTGGACACAGCAATCTGCAAGTTCTGGACAGGTCTGGTGGACTAAAGGAAAGAAACAGCATGTAAGATCTAATTTCTCCTTCTGGGTCAGAGTTGTTTGTAATCAGACCATGTGTGATATCTTTGGGCCTAACTGAATAGAGATTTCTGTTAGAATTCAGGCTTTGGTTGTATCTTAGTTCTGCTTGATGGGCCTTATGGCCTTTATCTGATGTCATTTTCTCAGTTTCTATGCGACTTCTTACCTGGGAGGCCCCCTTGTTGGTACCCATCTGTAAGCTGATGGTAGACTGATCCAGAGGCTGGTCTGTCCTCAGCTTGGGATCATATAGATGTCTGCGAGTACCATATGATGTCATTCCTTTCTGGCTGGCAAACTTGTTGGTACCCATCTGGAAAAAAAAGTCACAAAATTGGTATGTTTTATCTGGCTCCATTGGTGAAGATTGGTCCAGTCTGCAAGTTACACACATACCACCCCACTACAAGGGCAGCAGCATTGCAAACCTCTCTCACACACATGCGCAGAGGCTGATGTACTAAGCTTGAGCTTCACTGCACAATGTTCTTTTTTTAAAATAATCTTTATTCATTTTCAAACTTTCATCAAGTGTACAAATATCAAAATAAATAACTTTGAAAAACAACACTTGAAAATCTTCCTACAGTATCATAAAGTGTATATATAAACCCTCATCCCTCCCATCCTCCCCATTATTACTAAAATAAACAATACAATATGAACCACTCCCCCTCCCTATAGTATATGGTGTTTAATCATTACAAAAGGATGTCAATGGCTCCCATATTTTAATAAAGTTCTTATAATTGCCATTTTGTACAGCTAATGATCGTTCCATTTTATACATGTGACACAATGAATTCCACCAAAAGTTACAATTAAGTCTACTATAATCCTTCCAATTATTAGTGATATGTTGAATGGCGACTCCGGTAATGATCAATAAAAGTTTATTATTAAAAGAAGATATCTAACTCTTTTTCCTCATAGCTGTTCCAAATAGAACCGTATCATAAGATAGTGCTACATGATTTTCTAGTAAATAATTTACTTGATCCCAGATTGAGTTCCAAAAGGCTAAAATATAGGGACAATAAAACAGAAGATGATCTAAGGTCCCTACTTCAATATTACAATGCCAGCATCTATTGGACTTTGAACTATTCAACTTTTGTAATCTAACTGGGGTCCAAAATGCTCTATGCAAAAGAAAAAAACATGCTTGTCTCATAGATGCAGACATTGTACACCTCATCCTCCAAGACCAAATTTGTGGCCATTGAGATGCTGAAATCTGATGCTTAATCTCAATGCTCCAAATATCCCTAAGACCATTTTTAGGCTTTTTTTAACCAATTCACTAATAGTTTTATACCACTGTGCGGCCTGGTGTCCCAGAAAATCCACTGGAAGCATGAAAATTCCTAACTATATTGAGTATTAAGACTTTTCCATTCAGGGAACCCTGCATGAATGGCCTGCTTCAATTGCAACCAACGAAAACATTGTGATTTATTAAGCCCAAATTTATGTTGCAATTGTGTAAAATCCAGCAGTTTACCATTCAAAATAACATCATTTAAAGTCCGTATTCCTGCAATCAACCAATGCTTCCAGATGATCTTAAAATTGCCAATTTGAATCTTGGGGTTTAGCCAAATGGTTTGATTTGTTGAATTGCTGATAGGAACAGCAGATAAATTATTAACAAATCTTAAGGTTTTCCAAGTGTCCATTAAAATTCTATTTTCTTTATATAATCTGTGCATCTTAATACTAAGAACCTGACAAAGATGTAAAGGAAACATGAGTCGCCATTCCAAATATAACCAATCTGGAGTTTATTCAATGAGCTCTGGGAGGACCCAATACATACCTTGACGTAAAATATATATCTTTACAAAAGCCAATTAAGGAGGGTGGGGTAAATTTTCCAAACTTCTATAGGTACCATCAGGCCTATATTTTATGTCACTGCACAATGTTCTAATGGATGTGCTAAAAACATTTTTTACTTCTGATGCGGTAAACCAATTGTATGGAGATTATCATGGTGTAAAAAAGTACACCACTGTGGTAATCTACTGCAGTTTCTTGTACTCGCTGAATTGTCTCCTTTCAGGTTAGTACATGAGGTGGGATTGGCTCATGCACTGCCAGAAAGGGAGAAAAAAATCCCTTGTAGTACAGTTGGTATCTGCCTAATGCATCTACTGCTTCCTATTGCACAAACATATCCTGGTGACTTAGTGGTCAACTGCCTAAAGGTGAAAAAGCTGGGGTGGGGAGTTGTGGCCATTCATACTCTGATTCTTCCCTCTCTCCTTAAAGAATGACTTGAAGATGGATTCCGGAATTAACCACGGGGACGGTGATGAATTTTGTCACCGTGTCATTCTCTAATCCAGGGCACCCCTGGATCATATGACTCCTGCCCATGTGGACTAAGAATTCAACACGATATAACCATGCTCGAGAAATGGGCAGCAACATGGCAAATGAGGTTCAACGTGAATAAGTGTAAAGTAATGCATGTTGGTATCAAAAATCCCATGCATGAATACAGGATGTCCGGGGCGGTACTTGGAGAGACCCCCCAGGAAAGGGACTTGGGAGTACTGGTTGACAAGTCGATGAAGCCATCTGCACAATGTGTGGTGGCGGCGAAAAGGGCAAACAGAATGCTAGGAATGATTAGGAAGGGAATCATGAACAGATCGGAGAAGGTTATCATGCCGCTGTACTGGGCCATGGTATGCCCTCACCTGGAATACTGCGTCCAGCACTGGTCGCCGTACATGAAGAAGGACATGGCACTAGGGATCTCCCGTATGAGGAAAGGCTGAATAAATTGCAGCTGTACTCACTCGAGGAACGTAGAGAGAGAGAAGACATGATTGAGACGTTTAAATATATCACAGGCCATAGCAAGGTGGAAGATGATATCTTCTTTCTTAAAGGACCATCGGCCACAAGAGGGCATCCGCTAAAAATCAGAGGAGGGAAATTTCATGGCGACACCAGGAAGTATTTCTTCACCGAAAGGGTGGTTGATCATTGGAACGAACTTCCACTGCAGGTGATTCAGGCAACCAGCGTGCCAGATTTTAAAAGTAAATGGAATACACGTGGGATCTCTAGAGGGGTAAAGTCGAGGGGGTGGGTCATTAGAGTGGGCAGACTTGATGGGCTATGGCGTTTTTGTGCCGTCATTTTTCTTAGTTTCTATGTTACTCGAAAGGGTCCAGAGAAGAGCAGCTAAAATGGTTAAGGGGTTGGAGGAGCTGCCATACAGTGAGAGATTAAAGAAGCTGGGCCTATTCTCCCTTGAAAAGGAGACAGAGGGAACATGATCGAAACATTCAAGATAATGAAGGGATTAGATTCAGTAGATAAAGACAGGTTGTTCACCCTCTCCAAGGTAGAGAGGGCACTCTAAAGTTAAAAGGGGATAGATTCAGTACAAACATAAGGAAGTTCTTCTTCACCCAGAGAGTGGTGGAGAGCTGGAATGCTCTTCCGGAGTCTGTTATAGGGGAAAACACCCTCCAGAGATTCAAGACAAGGTTGGACAAGTTCTTGCTGAACCAGAACGAACGCCGGTAGGGCTGGTCTCGGTTAGGGCACAGGTCTTTGACCTGGGGCCGCCGCGTGAGCGGACTGCTGGGCGCGATGGACCGCTGGTCTGACCCAGCAGTGGCAATTCTTATGTTCTTAGTGTTTATTTGGAATTAGCACCTACCATTTTAGAAGTTGAGGATGACTTTGCTAGATGCCTCTGTCGACCAGGTAAGTCTAAGGGGAGTGGGGTGCTCAAGGGCCTCGGATGGAGACATTACATCCCACCACACACATTATGTGCCCTGGGCCAGATAGCCAATGATGGGGGGGGGGGGGTGGGTTATGGCTGAACAGGTCTTCTGAGTTGAAGTACTACAGCACTGAGTAGGAGTAAAGATTCAGTATAACAAATGAAGAAAAAAAAGGCCAAGATTTAGCATGATTTTTTTTTTATAGCAGGATCTGTGAAGATTGTGGTATTTCATATGCCCACTATATTCTGTAGCTTAGTGATTTTACTTTCTGATTTTTCATTGCTAAAAAATGTGACTACATTCGGAGTAAGATTAGCATGGGAAATGGGTATAAAGTGCTTCACTTATTACCTCCCTCACTCCACCCCCCCTCCCCAAATAGGAGAAGTACAGCATAAGTAGTAATAGACTGAGCTGTGATTCTTTTCATAGGAACGGGAAGAATATTAGTCTACAAACAAGTCTATTCCAGAAATGGAGAAGCGTAAAACTAGAGGACATAATGTGAGGTTGCAGGGTGGTAGGAGTAACGTCAGGGAATACTTCTCAGAAAGGCTAATGGATGCCTGGAATGGTGGAGGCAAAAACAGTGACTGAGTTCAAAAATGCATGGGATAGACACAACCACTAGATCAAAAGAGGACAGTATCGACACAAAACTTGATAGATCAAAGACTATAACTTTGTTTATGATGCACAGGAGTGGTGCTTAAATGGGAGCCCCAGCAGCAGGGAAGTGAAGACGATGCCGGAGTCTATGTTCCTTTTATATGGCAAGATGGATTGGGAGGGGCTGGAGTTGGCTTTGACTGTGACTCCGGCAGTGGAGCCGTTGCCAGACAAACTTCTGTGGTCTCTGTCCCATATGTGGCGAGATGGATCAGGAGCATTATACATATTTTATACCACATTCAAATTGTCTTGAGTATAGGTCTTACCTAGATCTAGGGGGGGTGGGGGAAAATCTTATACTGGATGTCATCATGTTTGGAAAGATGAAGGAACCAGGCGAAGAGGGCGATCTGCAATCAGATGGCTGCACACATTGAAAGCAACCATGGAGATGACGCTGGACCTTACTGGACTATCACAAAATCGATATCATTTTAGATCTGTAATTCATCAAGTCGCTAAGACTCAAGCATAAGTCGATGGCACCTACCTAACTGGTTGGTTCAACAATGCCTTGAGAATGAATGTGACTGTTGGACGTATTATCTGCCATCATTTGCTATGTTAATGGCTAGGAGTGTGCAGTTATTACCAATGCCAGTAGATGGCAATCTGACCAAAGGCATTAATGAGGCAGCCAGCTTGGGTTAGGTCTACAGCACTGAAGTGAAACCTGTTCAAAGGTTTGGCTGGCTCTCCAGTTTCACTAGTAATGGTACATATAGAGCAGTTCTGTGCCATTCACCGTGACATCTCATGCACTTCGGTCCTGTTCTATTCAAAGTATGAGGAGAAAGCAGGACCCTGAGACTCTGGATGGTTGAATACATCAGAAATAGCTGAAGAAAGTGGGGAGGTATCCAAAATGCAGCACAAACAGATGTTGCAAGATTAATGAGGGTTGGATGAAATACTTTACAAGTGAAAAATGTTAGACAGCAGTACCCAAATGGGTGAAACAAGACTTCAGGTAAGGATACAGTAACACTCTCCAGACAGCCAAAGCATGAATACAGTTTGAAGGGAGACAGGATGAGGTTTCTGATGTAAGGGGAAGACTGACCTGCAAGCCGATGATGTTCCGGCCTTCCTTCAGCTTCTGTGGGTGGAAGCGACGCTCTTGCTTATCTGCATATTTCACACCTATGTTCACTTTGGAGCCTCTGGAGTTGGCCTGAGAGCAGAGAAACAACCTGTTAAATATGCAAGTGCCTTACAGACTGGGGCAGACACGGTCATGATATGGCTGGAGTCATTGACTAGTGGTCCTAAAACAGCCCTCTGCATCAATATGGCAGATTCCCACTTTCTCACCACCTGTGCTATAATGGTATCTTTTAAACAGAGGTATTCTGCTTGCCCTTGGTCTGAAGCCCCAAACATGTTGCTGATACAAACCAAGTGGAACCTACCACGCTGGCCAATGCTAACAGTGTGGACTGGACTTGAGTGTGGTTGCAATTTTCATAAAGGTCATTGGCCTCAAAGATATCGTGAGGCTTCACACCATAGTCTGTGATAGCTTTGATGAAGTTCCCAATGTTTTCCAGCTGGAAGAGAGAAAGAAACAAAACAAAATAAAAGAATGTTTCATTGCTAGAGATGTGAGTGCGGAAGGTGGCAATGCATGCACTGTAAACTCACTACCCTCATCCCCGGGGGATGCACATGTTGCTTCCACAGGAGTAGGGTGGAAGAGGTTAACCCCATTTCTCCCACCTGACTTAATGTTGGGTTAATTTTGAAGCCTGCTGTTGGCAGAAATTGCTAACCTATTTTCTTTGGAGCCCCATTTGGGGGGGGACATCTGTCAAGTTCTAATGAGTATTGAGAAAAGTGCACTGTGGTGCACCTGCTTCTCTTTGCAAGCCTTTGCACATTTCTACGTCGAGTCCCCAAGCACATGAAGGGTGATTCTATAAGGACTACATAAATTTAGGTCCCATTTGCAGATGCCAATTTATACAATAGGCACACTTACCACTAACTGTTTTGGTGTGTAAGTACTGCTAAGTGCAAGAGCAGAATATGTGTCTCTTTAATGTGTGCGTAAGTTACACGCTGGCAGGGCATGCAACAATTATGACTGCCATTAACTTGGCGTGTAGCTGTAGGTAGGCCAATACTAATTCATGCTAGCATTCTATGACGGCAGCAGGGTGCCAAGATGCTGTTAAGAATTGAAATTGGGACACCTAAATCATTGTTCCAGGTTATAGAATTCTTGCACCAAGGGGAGAAAGCGTGACACTATGATTTGTGGGAGTGATGTCACCTTTGACATCACAGTAGGGGGTGTTGCTTAAAGCCATTTCCCTCTTGGGAAAGAGTTAAACAGAGTTTTAATGAGACGGTACCTGGTGCCAGTTCTGTGTGGATTCATTCACCTTCCTTATTGACCCTGGTTGCAGTCTGTTTATTAGCCTAAGAAAATACAAGAGAAGGGCAAAGTTACCTGGTGCTCCGCTTCTTGAGGAGAAAGGTATTCAATGAGCTGAGCTGGGCTGTACCTATGTGTTCTCTCCACCATCTTTTCTAGGCTGGTCTCCATCAAGCTCTCATGATTTGTCAAGAGCTCTAAGCTAGAGAATGACATGGGGACAAATTTTTTTTCCCATTCCCATGGGAACTCATTTCCTCGTGAGTTCAGTTCCTGTTCCTGCAAGCTCCGTCCTCACTTTAAAATCATAAATGTTTGAGGTTTGTGCAGTTAAGGCAGAGCTTACAAGAAAGGGACAGCGACAAAACTCACAAAGACAGGATAGGGAAATTGAGTTCCGATGGGGACAAATCTGTCCCCGTGTCATTCTGTAAGCAGGTGACACCCCCCCCCCCCCCCCCCAATTCATAAGGTGTTTGCCCACCTGTAAATAAATACAGGTCTTGATTCAGATGAGAGCCTTTCTTTCTGTCACTAGGGACAATGTGTCCCTTCCTTCGCCCTCATCCAAAGATTTTACGTAGTGCTGGTGCCTGAGCTGCCTGGCTAGGTTTTTCATGTGTGTGGTGGCTGTCTTACTCGCATAGAATGATCCCATCCTTCAGGCTTTCCATGAAGTTGGCTCCGATGTGCCTTCCAGTCACTTCCTCTATCCACTGCCTCAGCTCCTGCTCTTTCTGTGCATCGTACTTCTGAGCTAGCTGCAGAGAGAGTGAGTGGCATATTAGTCCCCAGCGGAAGGGGGCAAAAGACAGCTCCTATAACCTTATGTGAGGTTCCTGCCCTGCCTCTACATCTCTGCTGAGTGGCATCAGAGTGAGGTGCATTGATAGAGCTGTGGAGAGGGGTTTGTAGGGCAGAAATGAGGAGCATTTGCAGACCTGTGTGTGTGAGGGTCTCGGTACAGGACAGAGATGGCCGAAAGGGTGGAGGAGCGACACTGTATGTATTCTTTAGCGTCCCTCCAGACCAGCACAAAAACGGACGAGTTTATGCCCCTCTGCCATCAGGTGGAGACTGAGACACTAACTTTTGACTACAGTACAAGTGGGCTATACAGTGCCTCTTACACTCAGTCTTTTCTCAGTCTCCAGCAGGTGGCGAGGTAATAGGGTTACCATATGACTCCAGAAAAAGGAGGATGGATTGAGACATCCGGGTTTTACTTCTGCTGAAAGCAATGGATGTAAAATCTGGATGTCTCAATCCGTCCTTCTTTTTCTGGAGCCATATGGTAAGCCTAAGTGGTAAGATTGTGCAGTCTGTGCTGAGGTTTGTTTGGGCCTGTTGGATCTGATTTAGCGAGCCTTTCTTGTCCCTTTGCTGTCCATACAGAGCTTGGGGGGACCCTTTCAGGGGTTTTGACCTCGGGGGTGCCCTACCCCCATTTCCCCCACCTCCCCAGGTTTTCTGAATTTAGAGGAGCCTCAGCTGTATGCCTGGCCACCTGTTTAGAGTGCCTGTGGGGTCTCCTCTCTTGAGACAGCTGGTGGGCTGTGAGAAGTTAAAAAAAAAAAAAGAAAGACACAAGAAATGAGCATAAAGGGGTCATGAGGCCACTGTTTTTCTATGATGTTCTTGTGCGTGGGTTTTTGGCACAGTCAATATGAGTGCTTTGAAAAAAGCAGCACAAGTGCGTTTTATGTGGGCACCGGGTGGTGTATGTGGATGGCGGGTGTACAAAGGGGACCCGGTTTTGTTTGTTGGCATGTCAAGCTCCTCTTCGCATGTGCACTGCTTGGTGGGAAGCGGTGGTGACGCCCGGGCCTCACTCCGGGATTTCCTCATCTGAGAGCAGTCTGGCAGATTCGGTGTTGTGGACCACTGGGAACTCTGGGGATTCCCTTATCACTGCGGCTGGGCTGCTAGCGGTGTTTCTATAGTGGCGGGGTCAGTTTGTCTTTGGTGCTGTGGATTGTTTCAGGTGACAGCTTAGCACTGGCCCTTCCCTCGGTTTTAGTGAGAAGCACATCCATTTTGCCCATGGCCTCAGGTGACCTTCCTCTTGTCTTAGAGAGACAGGAATAGGTCTTAAATGTGTCTTCTGCTCCTGCTCTGTTTTCTGGATTGCTGCCGGGAGAGTGTGGTGCAGTGGTTACCAAAGAATCTTTACTGAAACTTTTCTATGTGTTTATAAATTCAAAATTAGACTATTGTAATGTGATCTATGCGGGGTTACCAAAATCGCAACTAAAACGTCTTAAGACATTACAAAATATGGCGGTGAGAATAATAAATTTATTCTTCTATACCGCCCAACACGAAGTTCCAGGCGGTTAACAACAAAGAAGAACTGTACAATCGGTGAAAAGTACAACAGGTTAATAAAAATGAGTGATAAAAAGAAAAGTTACATAATTATTTAACAAACTTATCAAGCAAGTGTGTTTTTAAAAATTTTCTAAAAACATTATAAGAATTTGTTTGACAAATAAGCGGCTTAACCAAGAGTTCAGTTTGCCTAGTTGAAAGGCAAATGTCCTATTCAAAAATTTCTTGTAACGACAGTTCTTAGCTGAAGGATACATAAACATTAACTTATTATGAGTGTTTTTTAATGAAGTATAAAAATTAAATTGAGAGGCTAGATATCCCGGAGCCAAACCAAAAAAGAGAATTAAAACAAAGACAACCAAATTAAAAAAGAATACGTGCCTCAAAAGGCAACCAATGCAATTGCCAATAAAATGGGCTAATGTGATTATATTTTTTTAGGCCAAAAATTAAACGCACTGCTGTTTTTTTACTAATCGAATACGTTGTAAATTTTTCTTAAATGATGCAAGATAGACGATATTACAATAGTCGAGGACAGACAGAATTAGAGACTGTACCAAAATTTTGAAAGAAGCAAAATCAAAAAATCTTTTGACAGTTCTGAGTTTCCAGAGGATCTTAAAACATCTTTTTATCTTAAGGTCAGTATGATCCTCAAATGTTAACTATCTATCTAGTGTAACCCCTAAAATCCTAATAAAAGGAACAATTTCAAAGGTTTGATCATTGATTAAGACCTGGCTGGCAAGAAAAAAATTTGTTTTATCTGAATTAAGTTTAAATTTAAACATCCAAAGTTGTATCTTTGCCAAAATTTCAGCAATCTGGACTTTTATGTCCTCAGAAAAAGATGACATAGGCAATAACACAGTAATGTCATATATATATATCATGTAATGCCTCTATTAAAACAATTACATTGATTACCTGTCTATTTCAAAATACATTTTAAGATTCTTACTTTGACTTACAAAACATTACAGTCAGGTATTCCTGATTATCTGGCAACTTTAATTCTTCCTTATTCTCCATCAAGGACTCTGATCTTTGATAGATAATAGATTGGTTATTCTGCGTCCCTCAAAAATGAAATGGGAGAGAACCCAAAATTCAGCATTTTTTGCTATTGCGCCAGCGCTATGGAATTTTTTACCCGCAAATTTAAATTTAGAATCTTCATATACTCAGTTTCGTGTACTTTTAAAATGAGCTTTTGCTTAATTGAAAAAACAAATTACTGGTGAGCATATTTTTGCAGTGTTGGTCTTTGAATGAATGTTTTTTATGTTTCTTTTTGTATGAAGGAAGTATGCTATCGGCGATATATCAAGTTTAATAAACAATAAACGAATATGTATACCCTAGAGGAAAGAAGAGATAACAGGAGATATGAAGCTGACATTTAAATACTTGAATGGTATTACATAGTAACATAGTAGATGATGGCAGATAAAGACCCAAATGGTCCATCCAGTCTGTCCAATCTGTTTCAATTTAAATAAAAAAATTTTTTTTTTCTTCTTAGCTATTTCTGGGCAAAAATCCAAAGCTCTACCAGGTACTGTGCTTGGGCTCCAACTGCTGAAGTCTCCGTCAAAACTCACTCCAGCCCATCCATATCCTCCCAGTCATTGAAGCCCTCCCCAGCCCATCCTCAACCAAAAGGCCATATACAGACACATACCATGCAAGTCTGCCCAGTACTGGCCTTAGTTCTTCAATATTTACTATTATTTTCTGATTCTGGATCCTCTTGTGTTTATCCCACACTTCTTTAAACTCTGTCACCGTTTTCCTCTCTACCACCTCTCTCGGGAGCGCATTCCAGGCATCCACCACCCTCTCCGTAAAGTAGAATTTCCTAACATTAATCTAAAACAATTTTTTCCAGAGACAAAGAAGTGGTAAAACTATAGGACCTAATGAGGTTGTAGAGTGGTAAACCTAGGAGTAACATCAGGAAATACTTTTTCACAGAGGATGGTGAATGCCTGGAATGCCCTTCCAGTAGGAGGCGGTGGAGACAAAAACAGTGATGGAGTTCCAAAATGCTTGGGATAGACACAAAAGGATCTCTAAATAGAAAGAGGATAGTATCGAAACAAAGCTTAACAGATCAACAGCTTTCAGGTGTCCACTCTTCCAACCTCTCTTCAACAACCCTACCACCTTTTCCGAAGTCACAGAAGAGGAAACTGCTCACCTTCTTTCCTCCAAACCCACCATCTGTTCCTCTGACCTGATTCCTACCCACCTACTTAGAGCCATCGCTCCCACTGTCATCCCTCCCATCTGTCACATCCTCAACCTTTCACTTTCCACTGCAACAGTTCCTGATGTCTTCAAAGATGCCATAGTTACATCTCTCCTCAAAAACCCTCACTAGACTCCACATCTCCTTCCAACTATCGCCCCATCTCCCTCCTCCCCTTCCTATCCAAACTACTCAAACGCACTGTTCACCACAGTTGCCTGGATTTCCTTCTCATGATATTCTTGACCTGCTTCAATTGGGCTTTCGCCTTCTCCGTTCTACAGAAACTGCCCTTGCTTAAGTCTAACGACTCTTAACTCCCATTCGCTGCTGTCAGATACCTATACCCACTGTATCATTTCCTCTACCATAATCTCCCCAACCCTGTAATGTCCTGTCTAAATTAGATGTAAGCTCTTCTGAGAAGGGACTGTCTATTGTATGTTAAAATGTACAGCGCTGTGTACGCCTTTAAAGCGCTATAGAAATAATAAATGGTAGTAGTTCCTGGCCTCTATCCTCATCCTTCTTGATCTGTCTGCAGTCTTTGACACTGTTGAGCACCACCTCCTCCTTGATACGCTGTCCTCGCTGGGATTCCAGGGTTCTGTTTTCTCCTGGTTTTCTTCCTATCTCTCCCATCGTACTTTCAGTATATGTTACGGTGGATCCTCCTCCACTGTTGGTGTACCTCAAGGCCCTCTCCTCCATATATAGCTGTTTTTTTTCTGGGGTTGTACTGCATGCAAAGTCTTGAATCTTAGGGTTTTCTTTGTATATAGTACTCCCCCGGAATTTGTGGGGGTTCTGTTCCAGGATCCCCCGTGAATTTCAAAAAACTGTGAATACGTTTTTTAAGCAGGGGAGACAGAAGAGGGCGGCAGGAGAGAGCAGCCGGAGTGCCGGCGAGTGAAGGAAATCACTCGCTTTATGCGCCAACCGCCTCTTCCTGTACTAAAGTCGGGCCTTACCAATCAGGAGCTGCGTGTCAAAGCAGCTCCTGATTGCTGAGGCCCGATTTTAGTACAAGAAGAGGCGGTGATTTCCTTCACTCGCCAACACTCCAGCTGCCCTCTCATGCCTGGTCATTCATGGTCGGAAAATACCGCGAACCGCCGACCGCAAATTCGCGGGAGAGCACTGTATACTTAAAGATCTCAATATGCATACTTTAGTGGAAAGGCGGGAGAGGAGAGATATGATAGATGTTTAAATACCTACATGGTCCCACCTTGGATCTTTTTGAGGACTTGAGTTGAAATTTATGCTTATATTTGATAGCTTTTATATCGTTTGCTGTTATATTAATTTCTTGCTGAATTTCCTTTCTGTACAAGTTAATGCTTGATTATATTGAAAAATTCAATAAATATATAATAATAAATACCTACATGGTGTAAATGTGCATGAGTTGAGTCTCATTTGAAAGGAAGCTCTGGAATGAGAGGACATAGGATGAAGTTAAGAGGTGATAGGCTCAGGAGTATCTAAGGAAATACTTTTTTACAGAAAGGGTGGTAGATGCGTGGAACAGTCTCCCGGAAGAGATGGTGGAGACAGAGACTGTGTCTAAATTCAAGAAAGCCTGGGATAGGCACGTGGGATCTCTTAGAGAGAGGAAGAAATAATGGTTACTGCAGATGGGAAGATTGGTTGGGCCATTTGGCCTTTATCTGCCTTCATGTTTCTATGTTTCTATCTATGGTCTGTGTATGGCAAGAGTAGGTTATGATAGCAACTCCAGTAACTAAGAAGTAGGGTCAGTAAAGGGCAAACATTTTTACTGTCTGGGGATCAGTAGCAAGAATACATGTTATACCACATCCATATCATATGAGTGCAGGTCTTGTATATTGCAGTTGGGGAAGGGAAGCCATCTTATAGTGGAACTTGGCAAGTAAAATGTACTAGATTGTTGGTTCAATATTGCCTTAATAATGAATGTGACTGTTGGGGAGGCAGGATGGACCACCAGAACTGCTCTCCATCGCCTAAAAGGCTTGCCATAGTCTTCTAGGCATGGGCCAGCCTTCCCACACAGTCCACTACATTCTCCCTCTTTCAGTCTGTTTGTGCAGTTCTATTCCTGGCTGGAGCCAATGCTATTATTCGTTATTTCCTAACAGCTCCCCTCCCATCCCCCAATCTGGGAGCAAAACAGTGTGTTCATTCTGTCTTAAAGCAGCTGGTCCTGACAGGGCCTGTCCCACTGTCTTCCTTCCAGCCACTCACCTTCCCCATCCCCTGCTAGCCACCTTCTACCCTGCAGTGCTTGGGGTGCTCTCGGCTCGCACTTGCATTTTTCTCTCAAGCTCGATGCTTTTCCCCTTGCCAAGGGAGGGACTGCTGCCAACTTCCACAGGCATAGGGAGCAAAGGAATTCACCAAACTAGGGAGAAATATTAGGCCCCTGCTGCTTCTTAGGTTTATTTCTCAGAGCAGACGCTGTACATAGGGAGGGTTGCAGTGGTTACTGCTAGGCAGGGTTACAAGTCTGGCCTCTCATTCTTAATCTCAGTGTGAGAACAGGCCAGTAGACACCCCCCCCCCCAAACAAACTTTATTAGCCCTGCCTTGGGAGTAGAGTAGTTTTTTTTTAGGATACTTACTGTCTGCCTAGGTGTGTGACATACCTAGACCATGCTAGCTGAGACCTGTACCCCACCCTGTCCTTCTAGCCTAATGTAGTATGATAGGTGGGGAGCCTCTCCCTCCCCATCTTACCCCTAGTGACTGTGACAGAGCTCATTTCTCTGTATGCATCAGGGAACATCATATGCCAGTGTGAACCTTAATCAGAAATGCAAAAAAAAAAAATTTTTTTTAAAATGCTAAGCATCTCAGAGAAATATCTGACTGAGCCGCTATGAGGCACAAGGTTTGATCTTTAGCGTGGGCTGTCTATATCCCTCCTGATGCAGGGGTACTCTGTCTCAGCACAGACACACCCCTCATGCTTCAGGCATTACAAAATGGCTGCCCTCGCAGTATTCTGTAAAGTCTATTGCACTGTGGCAGCAGCAAGATCTCCCTGTAACAGCGATGGAACCTCATTACATTGAACATGAGAAAACCTTATTTCATCTAGATTCTGGCTCTTAAGGATATCTGCTCTCCGTTCTTGCCTGCTCCTCACCCCAGCAACCGATAGCACAATTGAGCCCCTGTGACATGTCATAGACAAAGGTAGCGCCATACTGGGACTGACTAAAGGTTCATGAAACCCAAGCAATAGTGGCCAATCCAGGTCACAAGTACTTGGTAATAAACCAAAACAGTAAAACAGATTTTATGCTGCTTCTCCTAGAAAAAAGTTGTCATTTTCCCAAGCCCTAGCTGTTTTAGCCTTTCCTCATTGGAAAATCTTCACATCCCCTTTATTATTTTTGACACCCTTCTCTGTATCTTTTAAATTCTGCCATATCTTTTCTTGAGATGCATTGACCAAAATTGCACACAATATTTGAGGCACGATCATTGGGAACAGGCTGAACCCCTCCTCACCCACTCCTTTACATCTCCGCAGGAGCAAAATCTGGGAACTGTGCCAGAGATAAAATAGCCCCTGATGAGCAAAAAGAGGGCTTCATCTATCTTGGAGTTTTCTATTTGTGAATGCACATCTCTCCCTGAAAGACAGGCATAGTGAGGTGAATTATGGCCCTGTCTCTGCCTAAGAACTTTTCACACCTGGACCAGGGAATCACTTCAGCACGCCTCAGATAATATACCTTATATAGCACTGCTCAACCCATGGCCTTCCAAAGCAGGAAATAGAAGAAAAGCTAGCCTTATATGGAGAGACAGCAGCAGCTGAGCTGGGGTTAGGATTTGGGTACCAGAACAGTGCAGCCAGGGACCAGAGGCATTACCCTTCCATAAGAATAGTCACACTGGGTCAGACTAAGGGTCCATCTAGCCCAGTACCTTGTTTACAACAGTAACCAATCCAGGTCACAAGTACCTGGCAGAACCTCAAAGAGCAGCAAGATTCCAGAAATAGGCAAGGAAAGGCTGCAACCAGGCCTTCTGCCAGTGTCCTGTTACAACCCTGGATGGGCTGTAGAGTATTCAAGAGTAGTTATGCTCAAAGCTTTCCTAAGAATCACTTTATTACCCTCTCAGCACTTGCTGGGTAGTGGCAGATCATGAAGCTCTGACATCATCATCTGGCGACCAGGCAGGGGCTGATCCTATACCCGAGGACTCATGAAGCTCTGACATCATCACCTGGTGACCAGGCAGGGGCTGATCCCAAGCTCTGACATCATCACTTGGTGACCAGGCAGTGACTGATCATTACATTACATTAGTGATTTCTATTCCGCCAATACCTTGCGGTTCAAGGTGGATTGCATAAAAGTTTTCAGAGATTACATAAAAGTTTACAGGAATAGCATAAGAGATGTCGTAAGAGTTACATAAGAATTACCAGAGAGTTGTCGAGATCTTAAGGTGGTAAGTGTTGGGTAAATAGAGGCATTTAGCATTAGTTGGGTAGTTAGAGGCATATTAGAGTATATTAAGGGTATAGAGTGGGTAGGTGGGGTTTGGGTAGGAACTGGTCGTGTTAGATAGGTTTTATGTATTTTTTGAAGAGTAGGGTTTTAGTATCTTTCTTGAAGGTTTTGTAGTCTGTGGTCGATGACAACAGAATGATGATTTGTCTGTCCAGTTTAGCTGCTTTGGTGGCTATTAGGTTGTCATATAGTTTTTTCATTTGACATTTTTGGATGGTGGGTGTGTGAAAAGTGAGTGGGTTCTCCTGTGCCTGGATGAGGAGGATTGAGTTAGTCGGTTATTCCAGTAGGTTGGGCTTTCTCCGTTAATAGCTTTGAATAGTAGGCAGTAGAATTTGAAGTCTACTCTTGCTTGTATTGGGAGCCAGTGAGAGTCATGGTATGCTGTTCTGATCCTATGCCCGAGGACTCATGAAGCTCTGACATCATCACCTGGCTACCAGGCAGTGGCTGATCCTATCCCCGAGGACTCGTGAAGCTCTGACATAATCACCTGGTGACCAGGCAGGGGCTGATCCTATGCCCGAGGACTCATGAAGCTCTGACATCATCTGGTGACATGAGCAAAGTGTTTCCAATGACATGAGCAGAACGTTAGTGTAATAGATTGGACAGTGATTGAGTCTCTGTGTGAGAGAAACACTGACACTTGCACAGTCTCTCCCAGACACTTGTGCAACATCCCTATGGAGGCAGTAGGAAGCCTTGTGATGAGATATATCTTCCTGCTCTCTCCCAACATTACTTTAGAAACATGATGGCAGATAAAGGCCAATGGCCCATCCAGTCTGCCCATCCGCAGTGACCATTAGCTCTTCCTCTAAGAGATCCCACGTGCCTATCCCAGGCTTTCTTGAAATCAGACACAGTCTCTGTCTCCACCACCTCTACCGGCGGGAGACTCTTCCACGCATCTACCACCCTTCATCTTGGACAAGGAGCCGTTTTACATGTAAAGTTGGATAGAAGGGGCAGGGGGAGAAAATGGCACCCTCCAGAGTTTTGCTGTTGAATAAGGGCCCAGACAGTGTCCCCTGCTGGATGTGAATATAGGGTGGGAGTTTTACATGATGGGACATTACACTGCAAGGACATGCTGACCCCCCAAGACCCAAGCAGAGGAAGACAGGCGCTTGAGGAGTAAAACTGGTCCCTGGGTTTTAATCTGATAGCAGAGATGCTAAGTCTCACTCATTTGAAAGCTCTCTCATTCTCACACTCTTTGAGCCCTAGTTCTCATCAGAGCTTCACTACCAGTGCACTGATCTTGATCACTGCTTTCAGAAAGAGAAGCCTTAGAGAAGTAAACCAAGTGGTCCAACTGGTAAGAAAATAAGTGAGCACACCTTTCTGCCTACTGCTTCCCCTTGCCCTGCTCTGAAACGGAGTATACTTTTTAAGAGGAAGACAATTTTCAGCTCAAAACATTCACCCAAATGGCTCCCCACTTTGCATTCTTTTAGAAACTCCAAAGAAAAGCCAAGATCCTTTGCAAATAATTGTACACTTAAACCATGCTGGATGTACCCTCTGAAAAATCTTACTCTTGGGCCTTGAATCTGACTTTGGGATGGTTCACCCTCAGCATCTCTGTGATGGTGGAATCATAGGGCACAGCTGAGGGGGGGTGGGAAGCTTGAAGGTGGATGTGCCTAACTTTGGGAAGACTTGCTTATATATTTTCTGCCCTAACCAGACTTCCTTCTGTATCACTCCCTTGGCCAGTCTTTTCCCGAATTTTTACATGATTTAATTTTTAATTCTGTAAACCGCTTCTTAGATTTACCAAGAATTGTGGTATATCAAATGTGCAATGTTGAAACTGAAGGCTAAGTCCATTTTCTTTAGGACCCTAAGTTTCAAGTTTATTTAAAATATGATATACCGCTTTTCAAATATCCAAGCGGTGTACATAATTGCAAAGTTAATAAAAATAGGGGTTCACAAAAAACAAGACAAACTAGTAAAAAAAATAGGAAAGGGTCGGGAAACACCCTAAGATTCCAGCTTTGACTTTTGCTACATTGACCTGCATTTCATTTGCATTTCTGTATCCCTCATCTAGCCAAAGGTATTTAGTATCCTAGATTTCGGGACATTTTCAGCTATAATCTCGGACCCCTAAAGTCAGCTGAATATCCTCCTGTATTTAAGAGGTTTACATTTGAACACTGAGCACTTCCTACAGACTGACCCCCTCACTCTGAAACAGATCCCTCTCGATTGTTTCTTCTCTCCCATCCTTCAGTATTTGCCTCTACCTTGTATCTCTCTTGGTCTCACCCTTTGCTTCCCCCCCCCCCCCTGCCAATCACTGGTTGTCTTATCACCACCCTTCTTTGTCGCTTTTTCACATGTTTGGCAAAAATAGGATTGTATTAGGGAGATGCACATGTTCCTCAGCTCCGGCTCTCCCATCTTCCATGTCTAGGAAAATATCTGTTTCTCTTTGGGTATCTGTGGCAGCCCCTTACTGCTCCTCTAGGGTGGGCTGATGAATCCCTTGTAATAGAAGTAACCCCTTGCTGGCCCTCTCCTGTACCCCAAAGACCAGGAGAAACAAGGAATTCTAGGCACTCCCTTGCCCAACTGTAATCACAGAGAGCTAGGAGAAGTTTCCAAGTTTATTAAAATTTTGATAAAACGCTAAAAAAAATAGGGGGGGGGAACATTTAACAGACTAAATATAGACAGATGAAGAAACAAAAGGAAAGTGGGGAGAATTACAATTTGAAAGAAAAGAAGACATGGATGGTAGATAACAGAAGGGAGGTAAAGGAGATCCGTTATATTAAATGACCAAGGCAAACACAGATCAGCATTCAAATTCAACTTTAAAAAGGAAGGATTTAAGATTTCCTTTACATTTATCTAAGTAGTCAGGGCATTTCTAAGCTATAAAAATCTCCATTATAAGAGCATCCCCCCCCTGTTAAAATCAAAGTTGCTTTTCTTTTCACTCAACGTCCAGTTTGTACTGTGGAATCTGTTGCCAGAGGATGTGGTTAAAGCAGTTAATATAGCTGAGTTTAAAAGGGTTTAGAAAAATCCCTGAAAAAAATCCATAAAGCATTATTAGCCGGGTAGACATGAGAAAGAAAGGTGCCCACTTATTTCTGGTTGTAAGAAAGCAGGAATGGCACATGCGACCTCAACTGCTTCTGTGGAGCAAGCGGGTAACTGGTTCAATGCAAGTTGGTATATCATATGTTTTTAGGTACAGCCCTTTTTAATAGGAAAATCTCTGCCCCTTACACATCGACCAATATTCTCATTTTAAATCATTCTTGTAGAACCTTGTTAGAAGAACATTACCAGATGAGCTGTTCTAGGAACCTCCTCCTATAGATTATCTTTCTTATACAACCCGCTACATGCTCAGTCCCTATAGGGTACTTTCTGCTCTTAAGTCCATGTTGCCCTCGTCTTCCTCCACCGCATCTTTGGGCAGCAGTGCCCACCATGCCCTCGTCTGCTTCTGTTCACAGATCCACCTCTGCGCCCCTTACCTTGCTTTTCACATCTGCGGACAGCCCGTAGGTGGGTCCCCTGTTAAAGTGTGCTGACATGCTTGGCTTTGCCGGGTTTCCTGCTCCTGGGATATTTAAATCCCCCTCTCTGCCAGCGCTCCCTGATGCCTCAGCAGCGCTTGCAGCTGCTTAGTGGAACTTTTCATACTCTTCTTGAAGTGGGCACGGGCAGGGGGGAGCTACATCCCATTGGTCCAGCCGCAGGCCAGTACAGGCCCAGCATTCCAGTGATGTCAGCCTGTAGGTATTGGAGCATGAATTGTGTAATATTTTCCGCCTTTGGGCTTCTCTGTGTTTCTCTTGTGAGTGAAAAAGCTGCTCTCCAGCCCCTGGCAGGGAGAAGCAGATGCAATATCTACTTCCAGATCATTAACTAACTTCCAAAAATCCTTTCATCCCACTGGAGGGTTGAGTCGCTCTGCCATGAAACACAGCTCTGCCCTTCAAGGGTCTTCTGAGTAACCTCTGACCTTGCTACTTCAGATCCACATCCCCAGTTAAGTTCAGAAAAAGCCTTTCTTCTGCACAAACTTCCATTAGTTGCAGCCACAATTTGGCTCAGTTAAAATCAAGTACAGAAATGAGTAGACTTTCAGCAGGACCCAAGTGGGTTCCAAAGATACATAAGTCATAAAATAAACACATTATTCATTTAAAAAACAACAACAACAAAATCACACATTCTGTATCTGGTATCTCATAGCAATCAATATCTTCATCCATTTATAGAAAAACTTCTACAAATAAGGAGGTTTTAAATCTTTTTTTTTTTAATTGCTTCACTATCCTTTTGTTAATTGTTCACCTACAACCGTAAGGAAGTTCTTCTTCACCCAGAGAGTGGTAGAAAGCTGGAACGCTCTTCCGGAGGCTGTTATAGGGGAAAACACCCTCCAGGGATTCAAGACAAAGTTAGATAAGTTTCTGCTGAACCAGAACGTACACAGGTAGGGCTAGTCTCAGGGTGCTGGGCATGATGGACCACGGGTCTGACCCAGCAGCGGCAATTCTTATGTACTTCATTTCCCAGCTAAGTTGTTCCACAATTGTACTCCAGCCACAGAAATGGCTCTAGCTCTGGTATCAATCGATAAGCGCATTGCCACCTCAGACCTCGATTAACATTGTGAACAATACCATGTAATAAGTTGAGATAAATACCACGGTACTCCATGTCAATCTGTCTATTCATTTTTCTGTTGCAGTTTCTGAATTTCTGGAAAAAGACTGAGGGTAACAAACACAAACCTGTCAGGATGGGCATTTCAGTCTAAAGAGTGATATTACTCCCTGTGAGTGAAACATTATAGCTTATAGTGTGATACTTCTCTTAATCGGTGATATTGGGACTGGCCCAGTCTATAGAGTAGTACTTTTCTGTATGGTTGACATAGGGACATGTGTCCTTCATTTCTTCCATTATATTCTATTTCATATGATTCAGACTACAGAAAAATACATAATAACATTACAGTGCAAATGATACACAGCAGTTTAAAATCCTGAACTAAAACTTTAACAAAGACAGTCTACTAAGTCCAGTAACTGAGAAAGTATAAAACCTTGTATGTAGGGCTTTATTAACCTGTGCAGGTTACATTGTTCATGTATGTCTAATAAGTTGAAACGTTTATCTTCCAGCTATTTTTAAATATTTTGTACAACGCTTTGTACTCCTGGATAAGCGTTTAATCAAAAACTTAAATAAAGATAAAGATATTAATTTGTGCAGGTGAGACAGGGATGGGTATATTTTAGAATGATATTAATCTCTATGGGTGACAAGGGGAGTGGATGTATCCTAAAATACTAATCTGTACAGATAACAAGTCTATGAAACTAATTTATGAGTGACAGAGATCTTTTCTCCTAAACTGGCCTCTCCCCTTCCTCTGTTCTCTATTTCGGTGGATAACGCTCTCATACTCCCTGTCTCATCAGCACAAAACCTCGGGGTCATCTTCGACTCATCTCTTTCCTTCTCTTCATATATCCAACGGACCACCAAAACTCGTCGCCTCTTTCTATATAACGCTCCTAAAATCCAGACTTTCCTTTATGAGCTCATCCACGCTCTCGTCACTTCTCACCTGGATTACTGCAACCTGCTTCTCACATATCTTCCACAAAGCCATTTCTCTCCCCTTCAGTCTGTTCAGAATTCTGCTGTGCACCTCATTTTCCGCCAGTGTCGTTATTCTCACGTTACCCCTCTATGTCCACTTCAGCAAACAGTTCAAACTCCTCTTGCTGACCTACAAGTGTATTCACTCTGCGGCTTCTCAGTATCTCTCCTCTCTTATCTCTCCCTATACTCCTCCTGGGAGCTCCATTCGTCAGGCAAGTCTCTCTTGTCTGTTGTCTTCTCCTCTACTGCCAATTCCTGAATCCATCCCTTCTGCCTTGCTGTGCCATATGCCTGGAACAACTTACCTGACTCGTCAGGCTCCATCTCTGGTGGTATTCAAATCCAAGTTAAAAACCCACTTTTCCCTGCCCTTTTCACTTGCCATCTGAATTTAAGGGATTTTTTTAGCATATTGACAGTTGTGGCAATATATTACTTCTTTAGATGTTGGGAGCCTTCTTTTTCCTATGGAAAGGCGCCTTCAGGATTTTGTAGAGAAATATTGCGAAGATGGCTTTACGGTATCCCAGCTTCATCGAGATCTTCAGCAACTTTTTTCTTGGGACACTTATGAGGCCTTGTGGGATCACTGGGGTGCTGACTTGGGATTGTGTAGAGTTGATTTGTCAGATTCCTGAACATAAGAACATAAGAAATGCCTCTGCTGGGTCAGACCCGAGGTCCATCGTGCCCAGCAGTCCGCTCACGCAGTGGCCCAGCAGGTCCAGGACCTGTGCAGTAATCTTCTATCTATACCCCTCTATCCTCTTTTCCAGTAGGAATTTGTCTAATCCTTTCTTGAACCCCAGTACCGTACTCTGCCCAATCACGTCCTCTGGAAGCGCATTCCAGGTGTCCACCACACGTTGGGTAAAGAAGAACTTCCTAGCATTCGTTTTGAATCTGTCCCCTTTCAACTTTTCCGAATGCCCTCTTGTTCTTATATTTTTTGAAAGTTTGAAGAATATGTCCCTCTCTACTCTCTCTATGCCCTTCATGATCTTGTAAGTCTCTATCATATCCCCTCTAAGTCTCCTCTTCTCCAGGGAAGAGAGACCCAGTTTCTCTAATCTCTCAGCATATGACAGGTTTTCCATACCTTTTATCAGATGTGTCGCTCTCCTCTGAACCCTCTCGACTAACGCCATATCCTTCTTAAGGTACGGCGACCAATATTGGACGCAGTACTCCAAATGCAGGATACAATGCCCGATACAACGGCAGGATAACCTCTTTCGTTCTGGCTGTAATACCCTTTTTGATTATACCAAGCATTCTATTCGCTCTCTTAGTGGCCGCTGCACACTGTGCCGTCGGCTTCATTGTCATGTCCACCAATACCCCCAAGTCCCTTTCCTGGGCACTCTTATTCAATAATATCCCTCCCATTGTATAGTTGTACCTCGAGTTTCTGCTCCCCACATGTAATACCTTACATTTCTCAACGTTGAACTTCATCTGCCATCTCGTCGCCCAATCTTCTAGTTTGTTCAAGTCCCTTTGCAATTCTTCACATTCCTCTGTAGTCCGAGCTCCATTAAATAGTTTAGTGTCGTCCGCAAATTTTATTATCTCGCACTTCGTCCCTGTTTCTAGATCATTTATGAAGATATTAAATAGTAGCGGCCCGAGCACCGAGCCCTGCGGGACACCACTCGTGACCCTCCTCCAGTCGGAGTAGTGGCCCTTCACCCCTACCCTTTGTTTTCTACCCACCAACCAGTTTCTGATCCATCTATGTACGTCTCCTTCCACCCCATGGTTCTTTAGTTTCCGGAGTAGTTCTGATTTTACATCGGGCATACTTCTCCCAGAATCAAGTCTACAAATCCAGACTGTGGCAAGCACTCTCGCAGTACTAATTATTTTCTCCATGCCTTTTGGGCCTTGCCCCACTGTTAAGCATTTTTGGTCCATGATGATCCGCTGTCTGGAATGGTTGTTACAGTGCAATATACCATCGTCAGTTAGGGCCTTCTTTTAGATAAGTACGAGGCCTTTAAACTGCCTAATAAGGGCCATCGCCTTTTCATTCATAAAAGCGCCTTCCTGGGAAAAAAAGGTTATTTTGTCAGTAGGGTTGAGTGACGCAGCTCCCTCATTTTGGGTGTAGAGGAATTGGCTCCAAGGCATTTTGGTACGCCAAACTTATTCCAAAGCATAAGACCTTTTTCCTCCAGGTTTGGGAGGTTTTCTTTGTTCTCTCTCTCCTACATCCTGCAGTGCAGTTTTGAACTCACTCTAGGGATATGGGACTCTTTCTGCATTGGCCATCAGGATTGGGCCACTGGTGTTTCTATTGGACTCTGGCTTTTCTATTGCTCAATTCTCCAGTTCTGGGTTTTTGTTCCTCTTAAGGGTTAGGTTCTGCTCCTCTACCTTTTGGATTTTGCACAGTTTCACACTGTTCTGGGTTACTGGTTCTTTCGCAACATTTTCTGTGCTTTGCAGTGAGCGCTGGGGAGAGATGAGGGTTTCCTTTGTTCCTAGAATGTTTGAGACCTGTATGCTCTTCTGGTTGCCTTTGTTATGCTGTATTTTGCTGCATTCTGTTCTCGCATCATTTGTATTGTTGCTTGGTTTTACAATAAAACAGATTGAAACCTAAAAGCCCACATTTTCAAAGCTGCATTTAAATCCTAACCCCACCGACTTAGAAAGCACCATTTTTGTCTATCATCCCCTATGCAGTCCCTGATTCTCTCTACCTCTTCTGTATTTCCCTACATAAACTGCACATATTTATTCATCATTTTTGTCCAGTGTGTCTGTCATCATTAGATTGTAAGTTCTTTCGAGCAGGGACCACATCTTGCGTGTTTAATGTACAGTGCTGCGTGTTTCTGGTAGCACTATAGAAATAACAGATAGTAGCACAGAAGAAATACTCCGCAGAATAGCATTTGGTCACTCTTCAATGAAGGCTCTTGACAAAGTATTCAAAGGCAAGGTTTACATATTTATGTATGTAATACTATGTAAACCGTGTAGGCCTTAGACAGTAAAGAAATTCTTAAAATAAATAAATAAAACACTCGAAACGAAGGTCAGACTTGGCCATACACTAATTTTCTCTGTGGTCAGCTACGGATGCGAAAACTGGACACTAAAGAAACAAGACAGAAATAAGATTGACTCCTTTGAGCTTTGGGGCTGGAGAATGATTTTCGGCGTGCCGTGGACCGCTAGAAGAACTAACAAATCAATTCTGGAAGAGATCAAACTGGCTATGTCACTTGCAGCCCAAATGATGAAGTTCCGACTGTGTTATTTTGGTCATACCATCAGAAGAGAAAGATCATTGGAGAAGGTCATTATGTTTGGGAAGATCTAAGGAACCCGGCGAAGAGGGCGACCTGCAATCAGATGGCTGGACACATTGAAAACAACCAAGGGGATGACGCTGGAGGACCTTACCAGACTAGCACAAAACCGATTTCTTTTTAGATCTGTAATTCTTCAAGTCGCTAGGACTCGAGCACAAGTCAATGGCACGAACTGAACTGAGTAGTAGTAGTTTGATGGGTGTTTAGAACGATATTAATCTGTGCAGGTGTATAAATCTATAGAATAACATTAATCTCTATGGGTGTCACAGGGATGGATATACAAGTCTATGGAACCTTATGGATGACACAGGGACAGGTGTTTGTTAGAATGATATTAACCCGTGCAGATGAAACAGACTATAATCTATGAGGTAGCTGAGAGCAGGTGTACCATTCTATAAAAGACTTTATGACAAGTGTATCAGCTTTGCAAGAGCCTACCCAGAATAAATATGCATCAGGTAAGTTTGTATGCATGACCTCCACTGTGCATATTAATTGGGGAGGTCCTGAAAGCCTGACTGGCTGGGTGTGCTTGAGGACTGGATTGAGAACCTCTGGTCTCTAAGGCAATATCAATTATATGGCTGACATCTGGGTCTCTGCAGATGATACAGGGAAGATATTCCAATCTGAGAGATACTGTTCTGTGTGTATATCAGTCTATATAGAGATGTTAATCTGTGTGTTTGGCATGAGGATGGCTGCATCCATCAGATATTAATAGAGTAACTTCAGCACTGTCCTTAATGAGGCCCTATGAATGCCGTCTTATCAATTGGTCCAGTTCCTGGTACTATAATCACAAAAGAACCAACAATGAATCAGTCAGTGTGATCATCTGTCTTTCTCAGCACCTCAGTGCAGAGGGATGCCAGGAGGGGTGATTAGGCACTCCAGTAAAACTTTGTGCTATTCTATGCTTATTATTTCATCATTGCTAAAAATAAGCTTGATTATTTCAGAGCTTATTATTCTAACAAACAAATGTTGCTCCTGTTTGGCGTACTCCATGTCTTGTCCCTCTCCCATCAAGCTCAGATCTAACCAGTCTCCAGATCTGTCACTGTCACTGTGCATCTTTGGTCTTTTCTGCCCTCGCAGCCTATTTCTGTCCACTGTGGCTGCCTTTTGCTAGAATCTCTTGTGGCAGTTTAAGTCCCTGGGCTTTTTGCATTTTGCTGGCATCTCTTTTTCATATTTTCAGTTCTTTTGCTGGAGCTTTCTGCTCTCTCCATTTTCCTGGGGTCTCTTTTAATATTTTCAGCCACTGCACGCTCTGCCTTGCGATGCAGCCTCCTGTGGTATTTTCAGCCCCTCTGCTTTCTACATTTTCCTTCCTGATTCTGAGACATTTGTACATGGAAATGGTTAGGTTTAGGTTGCCAACTGGATAGAGATTCACAGTATAGTGTTAATCTGGTCCTATGTTTACCCCAGTGTATGCATGGACTTGTAATCTGGCTTTTCTTAGGGAATGCAATGGGGAAATCAGAACTACAAGTCCCTGCATGCAATGGGGTAAATGGAGGACTGGATCAATCCTGTCCTGTGAATCTAGAGCCAGTTGACAGCCTTAGGTTAGGCTTGTGTGATGAGTCGTAAGTGTACCTAGTTAGCTGAGTGGTATCTGGGATTAGGAAGCTTTTGGAAGGCAGTGAACAGTGTGTGGGCTTGCTCTCCATATTTCTTCTGCACTGGAGCAGCATGTTATGTAATTTATGGGTGTTCCAGTGCCGCTACCTTCTTCCCCATGCCTCTGCCTCAACATCTCAGCTTGCTGAGGTGCGTTGCTGTGGCTTTAAGTTGAAGGACATTTCTTGGCTAAGGCCTCCCTTCCTTCCTAAGGCTTGCCTTATAAGTCCTTTAACCCAGTCTCCTGCTCATAAATCTAGGAGGGTATGCAGGCGGGGACTGGTATGGAGGAGGAGGAGGGAGACAGAGAGGAAGAAAAAATGCAGTGAATTAAAAAAAGAGTATTATAAACACTGAATCTGGCCAAGGGCAACACTGTTTCAAGCCTTTATATGGATGTGAGGAATCTCCATCCACAGCACTGAGGACCAAAGAGCTTTCCAGAAGCTGCTGGCCCCCTGAACGTATGTCTTGCTTTCTCTTCATCTCTCCCTTTCTCTATTTCCTGGTCTATGTAGATGCTTCTAGTCTCTCTTTCTCCCCAGACCTGGAAAAGTATGTTTCTTAATCAGTTCCTACATTGCTCCTCATAAAAATAAACGTTCATCAAATGTTTTAATTTTTTTGTCAAAAGCAGCTGAATCCTGCTGCAGGCATGAATGTGGGGGTCTGTATTGAAGCAGAAGATACAACCTCTGTATCTTTTCTGGGAAAATGTTTCTCTTGGCTGTCTCAGGATAGAAGGCTTGAGTTTTTATTCTGGACTCTGAAGTAGCTTGGTGATGAGTCCTCTATAGAAGGCCTGCTATAGTCCAACCATTGTGCCTCCTCGGTACTGCTGTCACCTCTGCTTAACTCCCTTTTCAGCTGTCTCTTCTGTATACATACTCTTGAGTGTCTTCTCTCTTAAGGTCACTTTGCAGTTGTCTGGCTGTCTTTTTTCTTCAAATGTTTCTGCAGCTGTCTGCGCTATATTCATATTCTGCGCTATATTCATATTCTGGGATGCCCTGCATCTATCTGTCCATGCTGTATTCATACTTGTTTACTCAGGGTACTATTGTCATGCTCTATTCATACTCTGAGTGTCTCTTCTCCGTGACGGTTCTCTGCAGCTTTCTATACTGATGCCTTCTGTCCGTTCTTACTCTGCATATGTCAGGGTTATTTACTAGCATGGACTTTCCTTGCTGAAGTTTACAAGCTCCTGATTGTGTAAATTAGAGGTAGCCAACTTGGCAAAATGACTTTGACAGTCTTTAAAGGGCCCTGGCAGGGAGGAAGTGATGTCACCGACATGCCCTGTCGACTCTAAACGGAGCTCCGTTGGAGCCACTTATAAAATTGCTTAAATCGCCCCATTAGTGATGCCTGCGGTCCCCGAATTAAAGCAGCTGGTTGCTGGACCAGCATGATGTCCACGCGGCGGAAGTTGGACAGTTACGGCTTCGCAGGGAAGAATCAGGGAGCGCCAAAGGCAGTAGGAGCAAGCCCGACACAGGCAGCCAAGATGGCGGAGTTGGAGGATGCCCCGGTAGGTGGTGCGGAGCAGTGGGAATGGCCTGGGAGTTGCCTGCACGTGGTTTCCCAAGAGACGCCAGGCTCCCTTAGAGAGCTGCTGTTGGACATCCGCACAGAAATGCAGTCCCTGCGCCACGATGTCACCAAAGCGGTCACAGACCTGAAACAAGAGCTGGTGGAGATTGTTAAATGTCAGGATGAGGTGGAGGCCCATGTAAATACCATGACGGATGATATCATAGAGGTGCATCAGGCTGTGGTGGGAGTGCGGGGCGAAGGAGCTGGCTCTGTGGGATAAGTTTGAAGATCTGGAAAATAGGTCCAGGCGGTGTAATCTCCGGATCCAGGGGGTGCCTGAGGAAAGTGCATATCAGAACGCCCGACAGACAGCCCTGGACATATGCACTGATATCCTCACCAGTACTCTGGCAGGTGAGGGGAGTGTGCCAGAAATCGATATTGAGCTAACTTACCCTGGGACATTGTTTTGTGCCTAGGCAGCTCCCGGGTGAAAGAGGAGATATTTCATGCAGCGCGAAAGCAGAGGGATTACAAATGGAATACTCTTAAGGTGGACATCTATCAGGACGTGGCGGCTGCCACATTGCGGAAGCAGAAGGATATGCAATCGGTGACCACCTATCTTCGAAGGGAGGGCCTCCGCTACAGGTGGCTTTATCCCTTTGCCTTGGCACTGATAGTGGGGAGCACTACTAGATGGGTCCGTACAGTGGCTGAGGCCTAGTCGGTGCTGAAAGAATTGGGTGCTCCTAATCTTCCAGAGGGAGCATCAGCTGGCGTGAGAGTGGATGAGAGAGCTGGACCTCCCGGTTGGCAGCGCCAGACCAGAGGAGCGATGGCGCGGAGTGCAGTGAGCAGTGAGCCTCCAGGACAGCCCACGTGAGTGGGATGCTGACAGTTGTTGCAGGCCTCAGCAGTATTACTACAGAGAGGCCGAGGGGACATTATTGGAGATGTGTGACATGGTTGCATGATGGGTGAGTGTTATAGGGAGGGATGCAGGTTTTCTGCTTGGGGAGTATGAGTGCGGTGGGGATTTGGGCGGATTGCCATGTGTATTACTTGTGTAGATTTCTGGGGTGGACGGTGTATGTACTGGGATGGCTGGGGGGGTGGTGTTACTTCTTCTAACAGGGATCTCGAGATCTGATTGGATGGTCTCGAGATGCAGCCTTGGGTTGGGGATTGGGGGGAGGAGGGAATTGGAGGGTGGGAAAGGGAGATGGGGGGATGATGGGAAGGGGTTGGGAGGTGGAGTAGGGGGTTGTTGGGGGAATGGTACTCTCCGCCCTGATCTGATTAGGGGTCATCAGCTGATGCTCTGGTGGGGCCTGGTCAGAGGCTGGGGTGGCTGGGTCGCACAGGTGATGACGGTGGAGTATGAGGTGTGGTTGAAGCTAGTGGATCCTGGTTAATTTTGTAACCTGGAATGTGGGGGGGATTAATTCCCCAGTTAAGCGCTCCAAAATTTTACTCCAGTTACAGCGCCATAAAGTGGATGTGGCGCTCCTCCAGGAAACTCATTTGACTGATCTTGAACATACTAAATTGAAATAATGGTGGGTGGGGGAGTGTATAGCAGCTTCTGCGCTGGGGAAACGCAGGGGGGTAGCGATTTTGTTCCATAAGAGCCTCCTTGATAATCTCCAAATTTTGGCCAAAGATGGGGAAGGACGATATGTGCTCTGTCGGGGGGTGATCGAGCAACGGCACATGGTATTTTGCTGTGTCTATGCTCCAAATGACAGTGACCCGACATTCTATGCCAAATTACCATGCTTGCTTTTGCCCTTCTCCCAGAATTCTCTGATTGTTGGGGGGGGGGGGGGACTTTAATGCTGTCCGAAATTCTAGTTTGGACAGCACGGGGCCAGGAGGGGCTCCTCGTCGAGCGGAGGAGAGGGAGCTTCAAAATCTTAGCGACAACTTAGAGTTAGTTGACACCTGGAGGGTGCTGCATGGTGCCAAAAGGGATTATACCCATTTGTCCTGGGCACACAATCGCGCATAGACTATATTTGGGTGACAGAATCGGTGTTTCGGGACCTTGAGCGGGCGGACATACTATATCAGACCATGCCTGGGTTCATGTGCGGTGGAAGGGGGGAGGGGGGCCTTGGAAGGGGTGGCGCTGGGTGTTCCCACTTGCCTTGTATGGGGATAAGCACTATCAGGAGTGGTTGTTGGCTTCATGGAAAGAATACAATGCCCACACGGAAGAGGATCCTGTCCTATTTTGGGAAGCTGCAAAGGCCGTGGTGAGGGGGATACCCTCAGTTATAGCAGTCACGTGATAAAGGTCCGAGACAGGGAAATTTTGCGTTTGGAGAGGGCTGTTGCTAGGGCGCAGCGGCAGTCCGGTTCTTCTGCTAACCCCACGCACAGACAGGAGTTGATGGAATATCAGGTGGCCCTTAATTCGCTACTACATCAGCGGGCGAGGAAATCCCTCACATACTACAAGTACAAGCTCTATAGATTTGGAAATAAGGGGGGGGGGGAACTACTGGCCAAACTGGTCTCTACCAGGATGGGCCCACGAAGGGTACAGGCCCTGAGGAATGAGCGGGGAGACAGAGTTACCACCGATCCAGAGATCGGTGCTATTTTTTCCCGCTATTATAAGAACCTCTCTGCCCCCCCCCCCCCCGCCTGAGAAGGGGGTATCTGCCGCCCCTTATCTGGAAGGGATAACGTTGCCCTGTATATCTGAGCAAGCCAAGGAGTGCTTGAATGCTCCCATATCATCGGGGGAAGTGTATTGGGCATTATCCCAGGACAAGCAGGCAGCATATTCTCACTGATGGGTGATGTCACCGACAGAGCCCCGGTACGGACACTTTAAGAACTTGGAAAGTTCTCGATGGCCCGCACTGCACATGTGCGAGTGTCTTCTTGCCCGACAGAGGCGCGCGGGCCCTCAGTTTCTTAGTTTCCGCGGAGCTAAGAAGTCGCATTTTCAACGTTGTTGAAAATTTTTTCGCTGCCTTCCCGCGGCTCTTTTTTCTTCTTTTTTGTCGTACTTCGATTTCTTTTTTCTTTTTACTACAGTTTAAAATAAAATTAAAAAATCTTTAATTTTTTTCTGTTTTTGTGGCACGGCCCAGCGGGGCCTATTGCCACGATTCAAGCCTCGGCCTTCGATTTTGCTGAGGCCGTTTTTCCCTTCATGTCCTGTCCACAATCAGGGTTTAAAAAGTGTGCACAGTGTGCTCGCCCTATTTCCCTCACGGACCCACATCGCTGGTGCCTCCAGTATTTGGGACCGGACCACAGGGCTGAATTGTGCACCCATTGTTCCACACTTCAGAAGAGGACCCTCAAAAATTGTCAAATTCAGCAAAAGTTACTTTTCGGGTCCGGTATGGAGGGGGATTTGACACCGGCTCCAACTTCGGCACCGAAGTCAGCGCTGCTTTCTTCAACGCCACAGGAGTCTATCTCGGTGTCACAACCAGTATATAAGCCAGCTAAGAAGCCTTCCCCCCACCCCTGCGGGCCCTCAGGTCACTTCTGCAGTGAGCCAAGTCCTGCCGACCTCGAGGCGCCCTAAGAAACGCTCGGCTCCAACTGAGGTGAGTGCCTTGTCATCAGCCTCCTCATCTTCGGAGCGTAGAGCAGCATCGAAGGTACTGGCGAGAAAGCAAGCGGTACCGGTGCAATCTCTTGAGGACAAAATTGCAGCCATAATGCAAATCCAATTGAGGGAGGAGTTACAACTCTTACTCCCGGTCATAGTGACACCGGCTCCACTGGTGCCGGTCCCATCTGAGCCATTGCTATCGGCATCGACCCTGGCGGCTCTCATGTATTCTGACCCTTGCTTGCCGACACCAGCTCTTGCGGTACCAGTGCAGTCAGAGCCTCTGTCGGCACTGACTTCTGCGGTACCAGTGCCTGCTGTTGGAGCGCCTCTGCAGCACTCTTTTTCAGTCCCGCTAACTTCTAACTTTCACTTCTCACTACTGTCTGGAGTCTTTCTCCAGAAGGGATGGGCACTTCGGCCAATCTGTATTACAAAATTTATTTTCCTGAAGGCCAGCTCTCCCACCATCCCTTTCTGTTAGCTTGGAGGTCACCCATCAGAGAGAATATGCTGCCTGCTTGTCCTGGAATAAAGCACGGTTTCTTACCATAACAGGGACAGCAGGCAGATATTCTCACATCCCACCCACCTCCTCGGGTTGGCTTCTTAGCTGGCTTATCTTAACTGAGGGACCACACACCTACATCGGGCGGGAAGGCACTCTCGCACATGCGCGGTGCGGGCCATCGAGAACTTTCCAAGTTCTTAAAGTGTCTGTACTGGGGCTCCGTCGGTGACATCACCAATCAGTGAGAATATCTGCCTGCTGTCCCTGGATAACACCTGTTATGGTAAGTAACTGTGCTATTGGGAACAGTCCTTTGCTGAAAGCGCCAGACGAGGATGGCATGAGATGGCTTGGATGTTTAATATCATGGTAGGAGCGGAGGCTTTGCCGGAGGGTTTGAATACGGCCTGTATTTTGGTGTTACCCAAACCCCGGAAAGGGCGGGCTCGTATCGTCCTATTTCTCTTTTGAATACAGAAGTCAAACTGTTAGCAAAAATTATGGCTCATAGGATGGCGGCGGTGTTACCAACTCTTATTCACGAAGCCCAGCTAAAAATGTGCGGAAATTGCTTCTATCTTTGGAACAGCGGGCAACTCGGAATCTCCCATCTGTGATGATTAGTTTTGATGCAGAAAAGGTGTTCGATAGGGTGCGGTGGGATTTTCTCTATGCTACGTTAACAGCCTATGGTTTTGATGGGTTTTTTGTATCGGCGGTGTGGGCGTTGTATGCCCTTCCACTAGCCAAATTGTGTTGAAAGATTTTGAAACTGAACGGTTCCCGATCTCCAGGGGGACGCGATAAGGCTGCCCCTTATCGCCTTTGTTATTTGTGCTTACCCTGGACCCCCTTATCCGGGATATCTTTGCAATGTCATCTATACAGGGGATTAATTTTGGTGCTACCACCTTTAAGCTTTTGGCCTTTGCGGATGATATTTTAGTGCTCCTAACGGACCCTAAGCCCTCCTTAACGGCCTTATTGGAATTGATCAAAGAATATGGAGACTATGCGGGTTTCCGCTTAAATTTGGAGAAATCTGAAGCGTTGGCGTCCTCGGTGGAGGTCCAGGCCCTATGGGAGAATCAGTTTCCGTTGACTTGGGTGCCTGGGCAGTTTGTATATCTGGGGACTTGATGTCCATAAAGGTTCCCCTTTTATATCGCATTAATGTGGACAAACTTCAGCAGCAAGCGGAGCTTTTACTGGACACTTGGCGGGCTTTGCCCCTTTCTCTGTTGGGTCGCCTTTGCCTGGTCAAGAAGTTTATTTTCCCCAAATGGCTGTATGTGTTACAGACTCTCCCGTTGCATTTGATGAAGAACCTATAGACATCATTTACCTCGATTTTCAAAAGGCTTTCGACAAGGTGCCACATGAAAGGCTGCTTAGGAAGCTGTGGAACCACGGGGTGGGAGGGGATGTGCACAGATGGATCGAGCACTGGTTGTCGGATAGACTGCAGAGGGTCGGAGTAAAGGGACAATATTCTGACTGGCGGGGAGTCACGAGCGGTGTACCACAGGGATCGGTGCTGGGGCCGTTACTCTTCAACATATTTATCAATGACCTGGAAAAGGAGGCAAAGTGCGAGGTTATAAAATTTGCAGACGATACCAAACTGTGCGGCAGAGTTAGGTCCAGGGAGGAGTGTGAGGACCTACAAAGGGACCTGGACAAACTGGAAGACTGGGCAAACAAATGGCAAATGCGCTTTAACGTGGAAAAATGCAAGGTCATGCATATAGGGAAAAAGAACCTGTTGTTCAACTACAAATTGGGGGGGGGGCATTGTTGGGAGACAGCAGTCTTGAGAGAGACTTGGGTGTGATGGTGGATGCATCACTGAAGCCATCCGCACAGTGCGCAGCAGCCTCGAAAAAAGCCAACAGGATGCTGGGCATCATAAAGAGGGGCATAACAACCAGGACGTGGAAAGTCATCATGCCATTGTATCGAGCGATGGTGCGTCCACATCTGGAATACTGCATTCAATATTGGTCGCCGTACCTCAAGAAGGACATAGCGGTACTTGAGAGAGTCCAAAAGAGAGCAACGAAACTGGTAAGAGGGCTGGAACACTGCCCATACGCCGAGAGGTTGGATAGGCTGGGGCTCTTCTCTCTGGAAAAGAGGAGGCTCAGGGGAGATATGATAGAGACCTTCAAAATCATGAGGGGCATGGAGAGGGTGGATAGGGACAGATTCTTCAGACTGAAGGGGACAACAGGTACGAGGGGGCATTCGGAGAAACTGAAGGGAGATAGGTTCAAAACAAATGCAAGGAAGTTTTTCTTCACCCAAAGGGTCGTGGACATTTGGAATGCGTTACCGGAGGAAGTGATCAGGCAGAGTACGGTACAGGGATTCAAACAGGGATTGGACGGATTCCTGAGGGATAAAGGGATCATGGGATACTGAGAGAGGTGCTGGGATGTATCACAGGTATAGAAAGCTAACCAGGTAATAAGTATAGAAACCCAACCAGGTCGTGCATGTGCAAGACTGGAGGGTTAGGACTTCGATGGGAAGCTAGGACTTAAATGGGAAACCAGGGTGGCAAGGAGACCCCCTCTGGGGATTCAGACAGGTCGTGACCTGTTTGGGCCGCCGTGGGAGCGGACTGCCGGGCAGGATGGACCTATGGTCTGACCCGGCGGAGGCACTGCTTATGTTCTTATGTTCTTTAAAGATTTGCGCCTCTTCTATAGTGGTATTACTCGTTTTTGTTGGGCAGCCAGGAAACCAAAGCTGCAGCTGACTCAGCTACTGGGGAATTGGCATTGGGGGGGGGGGGGGGGGGTTGAGTTTACCGGATGTCCTGGTCTACAATTACGTGTGTTTGCTTCACCATTTGGGGGATTGGATGAATCTGACTAGCAGTTACACCCATCTTCAGATAGAATGGGAGTTCTTTGCTCCCTTAGACGTGTTCGCTTTGCTTCATAGTCCCTGGAAGGAGTTGCCAACACGTATCAGAACGAGTGTGTTATTTTGTACATTGCAATCTATGGGGGGGGGGGGGGGATCCGATGGTTAGAGATCTTTTGCCCTTATGGGGTAATCCAGCATTTCCTCCGGGTATGGAGTCACGGGAGTTTCTGTCCTGGGGAGAGAGACGTGTTTCCTGGTTGGAACACCTCTTGGGGGCTGACGGGGAGATGTTAGCTTGTGCAGACTTGCAGGCAGTGGTGGGAGATACCTGGGGAGCGCAGTTTGCGTGTCATCAAGTGGAGCATTATGTGGGTTCCCTCGACAGCACAATTTTGCAAACATTTGGGGGCCAGGATGCGGGAGTTTTTCTTCCGGGAGGAAGGGACTTCCCTCTCAGTGTCCAGCATACATGCTAGTTTGCAAGATTTACAGCCAGCTAAGGACTATCAATTTGTTCGGGGTAAATGGGAGATGGAATTGCAGATTAGTTTGGGACAATGGGATGTTGCCCATACTCTGAGGGTGATGCCTGGGGTGACCCCGTGTGCTTGGTTGCGGGAAACGTGACCTTGCGGGAAACGTGACCTTACGTGCTTTCTATACTCGTACACAGTTATATTACAGTGGAGGTCTCCCAACTCCAATATGTCATAAGTGCGGGATGGGGGGCACACATTGGGACATGCCTTTTGGTCCTGCCAAATAATCCAGCAGTTCTGGAGGCGTATAGTCTCTTACATGTCAGGGTTGATTGGTAGAGCGCTGAGGAGTACCCCGGCCCACTTAGTTTTGGATTTGCCGGAGGCTTATGGCCATTTACCTAGGGGGAACCAGGTTCTCTGCAGGAAGATGAGCCTGCTGGCCAGAAATGTATTCTCCAATACTGGACGGTCCAGGACCCTATGGTGTTTTGGCATTGGAGAAACCAGTTGCATCAATAGATCGGGAGGCGAGAGATGCAGGGGTTCTTGGAAGCGGAAGCTAGTGTTCCTGAACATACGGGAACCATATCTGCATTCCTTGCATCCAAAGGGACGAAGTGAGGTATTACGGTGGGTGTCCTAATACGGGCACTCAGCTGATGATGGGGCGAGAGAGTCACAGTGAGCCACAGTGGGGAGGGGTGGAGAGTACCAGGGGGGGGGAGAGGGGGTTTGGGGGGAGGGGAGGTGTTCCGTTGGGTTCTGTTACTCAGTCACAGTTAAAGTCTCTAGGGATGAGGGGGGGGGGGGGGAGGTGGGATGGCTTTCTTCAGGGCTCATAAGAGTCCAGGGCCTTGGGGTGCCATGCCACTGATTCTGGCTTCGCTTGCCAGTGGGCAGAGTTGGCAGGGGGGGGGGGGGGGGTCTGTTGATGTTAATCCTAACCTGTTGATGCCTCATTGTTTGTTGATGAGAACCTTACTATGCCACTGTTTTGCTTACTTTGTTATTTGCATCAATAAAAATTGTTGGATCCATAAAGGGCCCTGGCAGAACAGGAGGTTGATTGTGCTGAAATATGATGAGATGTTTAAGCTGGCCATGCTGTCCTTTGGACAGAATTTTAATTTTAGGTTGAAATCCATGGACTCCCTTTGTTTTGTATGCAAAGGTTTTTTTAACCATCAAATGACAATGATGGATCATTTCCAAAATGACTTTGTTTAACAGTTTAGGATTTTAGGAGAGGCAACTTGGATAGGATCCCAATGTTAGTGGCTTAGAATTTAGTGGGAGAGGGGAGGTGGGGGAAAGCGAAGAGGGGTCTCAGCTAGATGGCGTATTCAGAATCAGGAATCCTCTGCCCACTCGTCAGCTGTCTTCCTCGTTCCCACCATCACCCCTTCTTTATTTTAAGATTCATGAAATGTTATGGCACTTGCTCAATTTAGCTCAAAATAAGGTGGACTTTCTATGCAAACACTGCTTCCAGCACACTTTGCTCATTTTCAAAAGAGAAAAATGTCTTTAAAACATCATAAAGCGCAGAAGGATTTTTTTCCTCACAAGATGCAATTTTCAAAACTAGGATATGAGACATTTTTCTTTGCAGTTTGTCCAAATTTCAAGGAGGAGGGGGAGGGGTTTGGGCAGGATTTGGACATTCCCAAAAGTTAGACGTTTTTCTTTCATAATAGAACAAAAGCAAAATGTGTGGGGCACAAATTGAGGCATCCTTTAGACCTATTTCAAACACGACTAACTTACAAAAATCTGCTTTGCTACTTGGGATCTAGCTTGGGACCTGGGGGTTGGCCACTGTGGGAATCAGGATCCTGGACTTGATGGACCTTCGGTCTGTCCCAGTACGGCAACTCTTATGTGAACCAAGTATAGGACAATTGAGCCATTGTGACCTCACTGCTGAGGTTGGCTCTTAGGCATTGGTGAAATGAGGCATTATGACATCACAATCTCAGCTCTGGAATGTTGCTACTCTTTGGAGTTCTGCCAGGTACTTAGGACCTGGGTTGGCCACTGTTGGAAAGAGGGCTTGATGGACCTTCGTTCTGTCCCAGTATGGCAACTCTTATGCTTTACAGTATAGAGAAGAGGGCTAATTCTCAACAAGCTAAAGGTCTCGCTCTTCTGGGTCTCCAGGATCAGAAGCAACGCCTAATTGGTCTGAGCACCTCCAGTAGGGCTGACGGCCCAGTCTTGTGACATCTGTAGACCTCACTTTCAGTCTTGATGGACCTTCGGTCTTTCCCAGTATGGCAACTCTTATGTTCAATTGCTCTATTCACCACTTTAATTTTGGATTTTTTTTTTTTTTACAAAATGTCCCATATCAGACTTAGACATCATATCGAAAATGCTCCTCTATAGCACAGTATTCCTATGAAAACATTCTACTTCCAGCACTCTGTTGCATCGTATGCCAGTGGAAATACTCCAAGACTGGTGTGTTCTGTAGGTGGCGCATTGCTCTAGTACCGAATTGGGTTTGATGCATTACAATAAGGTATTTCTCTGGACAGCATCTTGCAGAGAGGTGTAATCAGAGCTCCATCTTCCCTCTAGCCTTGGATTCTGATTGTTTATTGGACTGAAGATGTTTTAGAGGGTATGTGAGGAAGGTGATGTCATTCTCTTAAACATTTCAAATAAACTCTTTGCACTTTTTCAGATGGGCCTGGGGATGGACTTTCTTATCTAGGCAGTGCCTCGGCTAAACTTCCTTCTTTGGTAATAGCTAAACACTCGGTCTCTTGCTGACTCTGTCCATCACTTCTCTCCTTCTCTTTTTCTGCTTTCTGCTGTCACTCTTGTCTGTCTGTCTCATGCGAGTTTATTCACACTCATAGACCTGCTCGTAAAAATTCTCCTTCACATCTGGTATTTCTGCCGTACACTCCTCTCGCACGTGTTGGTTCTGGCTTAGATGCTTTAACACAGCTGCACCTTCCCTCACCCACAGCGATGTGCGTGCCATCAGACTCACTTCTCCCAAATACATCATGTAAGCCTTCGCACACTTGCACCCTCTTTGACACGTGCTTACCTCTTCTCTCGCACACACTGATTTGGACTGGCACACTGCTCTGCCTTCACCTCCTCGCACAGAGACACACATTTGTGTCCTTGCAAGCACACATCGATTTGGAAGTGCACAGTCTGTGTCCCATATGTGAAGATTTGGAGTAGGATGGGCTGGGGAGAGCATCAATGGGAACTCCGCTAACTTGGAACACGAGGATGTTACTGGCCAGACTTTGTGGTAGATATCCTGCAAACAGGATGGTTGGATAGGCCGGAGTGGGCTTGGACGGCAACTTCAGCATTTGGAACCTAGGACAAGACCAGATTTTACAGTCTATGACTCAGAAATATCAAAGAAGAGACAAGTTAATTTACCATAATCATGCATTTTTAATGGATATAACTCATGGGCAGACTGGATGGACCGTCCAGGTCTTTATCTGCCATCATTTACTATGTTACTATGTTACCTGGCAGAAACCCAGCAACATTCCAGAGCTGAGACTGTGATGTCATAATGCCTCATTCCACCAATGCCTAACAGCCAACCTCAGCAGTGAGGTCACAACGGTTTGATTGTCCTATACTTGACTTACATAAGAGTTCCCATACTGGAACAGACCGAAGGTCCATCAAGCCCTGTTTCCAACAGTGGCCAACCCAGGTCCCAAGTACCTGGCAGAAACCCAAAGAGTAGCAACATTCCAGATCTGAGATTGTGATGTCATAATGCCTCATTCCACCAGTGCCTAAGAGCCAACCTCAGCAGTGATGTCACAATGGCTAGATTAGATGGCAATTTCAGCATTTGGAACCTAGGACAATATCAGGTGGACTTTACAGACTACGACCCAGAAATATCAAAGAGACAAGTTAATTTAATCATGTATTTGTAATGGATATAACTCATGGGCAGACTGGATGGACCGTCCAGGTCTTTATCTGCCGTCATTTCATTTTCATTCATTCATTTACTATGTTACCTACTCAAATCTTTACACACACACACATCGATATGCATGTGCACATCATCACTCTTCACATCCTGATTCACTTGTCTACACCATATCACTCTTGCACATGGACAGGCCTAAAGCTAGAACCATTGTCTCCTTCCCCTCACATGTGCCCACAGTCTGCCGTTTGCTTGCCTGGGCTCGCAAATTCCATTCCTTTTTCCTAGAAGAGGGGCTGGGACAGGGACAGGGACAGCCAGAGCTGGGCAATAGTGTAATGTTAATGGTTGTACATGCCAGTGCTGAGATCAAAGCAGTTTTTTTCACACGGTAAATAATTAGCAATATCCGTTTTTAGAGGGTGTAATCAAGATGAGCAGCATAGCAGGAATGAAAAAAGGTTTGTACAAGTTTGTGGAGGCAAAGTCCATAATTAAATTATTTTATTATTAGTTGGATTTTGAGATGAGTTACATTCGGGTATTCCTCTGTCCCTGGAAGTTTCACAATCTTTTTGGACCTGAGCCAATGAAGGATTAAGTGGCTTGGCCAAGGTCACGAGGAGCAGGCAGCAGTAAGATTTGAAGCAGGCATCCATGGATGTCGAGCCTGGTGTTTCTCCATTGCTTGACAAGGACAAGGGGCTTGATGGACCTTGGACTCAGCACAGCTCTTCTGATGTTCCCAACACATGTTGAAAGTTTTATTGAGAGTATTTATATTCCCCCGATCTACAGGGAAAAATGACTTCATTAGAGAGTAGGGGCTGAATGCACTCTCAAGAGATTCTGCTGGGATAACCTGGTGGGCCGAGGCTGCCCTTCATCCTGTCTGCCCAGAAGTAGCTCTAATGGTTAGAAAACATTGGGTAAGTCACTTAACCCATCGTTGCCTCAGGTCCAGACTTAGATTGTGTGTCCTTGTGGGAGAGGGACGTATCTGAATGTAACTCACCTTAAGCTGTAACTGCAAAAGGGCTTGAGGATTCTCTTAAGGTGTAGGAAGGGTACAGGGGATGTCGGAAGCTCTCTTGGAGAAGGAATTGTAATTTGGTCTCCTTTTTGAATGTTCTTACATTTTGCCTTTTTGTAATGTGGTATATAGGTAGATTTTCTTGTACATATGGATTTCTGGCTTCACAGTAAATGACAGCAGATAAAAGACCTGCATGGTCCACCCAATCACATTCATTATCCCAATACTTGAGATAACTAGTACCTGGAGGGCTATAAGCTGATTTTCAAAGAGATAAGGCCCTGCCTTGAAGCAGATTCAAAATGCGCAGGTTGAAATGTACATGGGGATTTCTTATCAAATCAACGACCCTTTCCCCTTTCCTCCTCCAAGCTCAGACCACCCTCTTTTACTAACTGGGGGTAGAGTGCATGCACACTATGGATTAAATTCTCTATATAGTGCAGGAAAGAATGAGTGCCAAATGCTGTTCTATGAACTGTATATAGAAGTGTATTTGGTGCCAGGGTGCTCCACACTCAGTTTTGGGCGGGAGGATCGACACCACCTGAAACCTGCTGTAAATTAGGCATAGATTTGCCTCATTCTGTAACATTGCACACTAGTTCCAGGAACATGTCTGATTTGCACGTACAATTCACGTGCATGTCCTTATAGAACAGCAGCTAAAAGATGTGCGTGTAAATGCTGATAATTGCTAGTGTCTGATAATCAGTACCAGTTGGCTTGCTATGGAACTAAATTGTGTGCATACCGCAATATTCGTCCATAATTTTTAATACCATATATAGAATTAGGGGGTAGATTAGGGTTACCAGACTTTCTGTGGTAGAGACCTAAATACATGGCCTCACCCCATTCTGCCCCCAGACCTGCCTTGTTCCGCCTCTAGTCTCACGCCGTTACGCCCCCACTAAAGCCACGTCTTTTCCCACCTCTGGGCCGTGTCTTGAAGACGTGTGACGTCATCCATGCGTGCTCAGAGGCCCTCCACACACGGCAAACTACCAGGTTTTGGAAAGTCTGTCCGGGCACCCAGTCCTCTAAAAAGAGGACATGCCCGGGTTTTCCCTAAGGTTGATGTTTATGCCAATTAAAGACATACCTACGTGAAATGCTTTGAAGAGCACTACCCTATCACAATAAAATAATTACCCCTCCCTGGGCACAGTGAAGGAGCTTGCTCAGCACCCATAGAGCTGGCTCCAGTCTCTCAACCTTAGTCCTGCCACCGCCATCTCTCTGCCCTAAGCCCTACCTTCTGTTCCAGTGCTGACCTCTGGTGCCCTCTGCTGCTGGTCTGCTGTCATTGCTTCTCTCAGCCCCTGTTCTGACTTAAAAAATGTTCAGTAAAGCAAAGACTACTACCATACTTATCATTTCTCTAGTACTGTTAGACGTTACTGTTAGTACTATTAAACCTGTAAGAAGCAGTCCCTGCTCACTAGAGCTTACAATCAAATTAAAACAGATAAGCAAGACAAATAGGGGTTAGGGAATTTCTTGCAGAGGGAATGATACTTTCCAACACGATGCCCAGCATGAGGGTTAAGCAGGTGCCTATTTGTCTTTCTAGTGTACACGGCAGGGATCGGACCTTAAAAGCAGGTGCAGTTATTTAACAGGTGTAAAGTGTACAGGAACACATATAAATTAAGGAATTTTTAAATCGACGCTACACCTGTGAATTCTGCCGGCACCCCCCAGCTGTGCCTGCTGGCAAAGCCCATGTGTTTGTGGTAAAAGTATTTAATGCAAGGCCACTTGACTTTAAAATAATCCAAATCCAGTATTGAGGAGCGGAAAGCTTCTTGGCGTTAACAAAATTATTGTTTAACTGCAGTGGGACATTTAAAAAAGAGCGTCACAGCCTGGTTTCAAACAACAACTGGATTTTTGTAAGACAGCACATACCTGTCTCATTTAGAATACTGGGTACAATTCTGGAGGCTGACCTTCAAAAAGATATAAAAAGGATGGAGTCTGTCGAGAGGAAGGCTACTAAAATGGGGGTATATGGGGACAGACTTAAACATAGAAACATGATGGCCCATCCAGTCTGCCTATCCCAGGCCCTTTTGAATTCAGACACAGTCTCTGTCTCCACCACCTCTTCCGTGAGACTGTTCCATGCATCTACCACCCTTTTTGTAAAAAAAGTATTGCCTCAGATTATTCCGGAGCCTATCACCTCTCAACTTCATTGCAGTTTCCTTTCAAATGAAAGAGACTCGACTCAAGAGACATTTAAATACCTACGTGATGTAAATGCGCATGAGTCGAGTCTCTTTCATTTGAAAGGAAGCTCTGGAATGAGAAGGCATAGGATGAAGTGAAGAGGTGATAGGCTCAGGAGTAATCTAAGGGAATACTTTTTTATAGAAAGGGTGGTAGATGCAGACTGTGTCTGAATTCTGGGATAGGCATGTGGGATCTCTTAGAGAGAGGAAGAGATAATGGTTACTGCAGATGGGCCATTTGGCCTTTATCTGTCATTATGTTTCTCTGTTTCACCTTGAGCTACTCCTGGAAAAGTGTGACCTAAATCTACTGTAGCACTATAGAGCAGCACTAGGTATGTCCCCTCCAACCTTAGGCATAGCTTTAACACTGTAGAACTCAAAAACTTGGCATACTAAGAGGAAAAGAGAAAGATGCACATATTTACAGCTGAAGATCGGATTTAATAAACAAACCATGGCATAAAAATAGAGAGACGTCAAGTAGTTAAAATCCAGAGCTGATCATATATTTTAAAAAAGTTGTTTCTGATTTTTAATTGTGTCAGCACCATTAGCCGAGGTACAAAGCCAACCCTCCCTAAATGTTCACAACTTGTTTCATTTCAGTCTGCTTAAAACGCAGTGATGAACCTAAAGAAAAGCAAACGGTGAGATCGCTATACTGTCCACCATCAAGAATTGTGTCTTTCTTCTTCCCCTCCACTCCCTTCCTATGCACAATGTTTCCAAAGCCTAGGGGTAAACACATGCTCTAAACAATATTTTGTTGCAATTGCTGTAAGGTACAGGCAAACAGCAAGCTCTCGACACAGAGAAGGGTCTCCCACCAAACACTAGCATGGTGTAATATCATTGTAACTTTCTTCTGTTTCTAGATGTGGAGGCAAGTCCCAAAGAGTTGGAATTTGGAAAGAAAACAAATAAAATATCTCAATATTACACAGTATTCGCTTTCCTACTGTTGCTGACCTAGCTGAAAGCTGGCTGACATTAGACCACCCGTCAAACTCCAGGATCACTGCCCCCGCCCCCTTCTAAAGCAGCCACATGGCTGTACCATGGAAAATTCAAAGGCCGTGGAGGAAAAGAAATGGTATCCTGCTGCTCCTTCCTCTAGCAGAAAACCAAACTTCATATCTTATCTGACAATACAGAGCTGATGCAGTGATTGTGGCATAAAACTCCTCTGTTCTTGCTCGCTTGGTTTTAGCCAGTAAACAGGTGATGTCTGATGTGGGCTGGGAATGGGGCAGAAGGATAAATGGTGCATTGATCATTCATTTGATGCTTGAAATCTTTTTTAAAATTCTCATTGGGGTAGGGAACACAGAAAGCATTGCATTTTGGAGAAAAACGTGCCTCTGTGCATTTTCAAGATTTACACGTGCTTGATATTTCTTGAGGTCACTGAGGTTAGGTTGTGCAGCAAGAGAGGAAGACACCCAAAGACCGCCTTGGTACTCAATACACATCTCATTCTCCAGTGAACTTTTCAAATGAATTTAAGACTCATGTTAAGACTGATGGCCCTCCAGCTCCAAAATCAACGTTTGCCTCTTGCTGATTCCACATGGCCAACAGTGACTGAGTGGGCTCCAGAGGGGTTGCAAATATTCAAAGAGCACATCAAACAGTCGGAGTTTCTCAGTTTCCAGCCATAAGGATGAAGAGGTCATTTCTCCACCCAACTGGACTTCAAAGGAGACCTTGGATGGGGATTCTCTCCCAGCTGCAATGCAGTGACACAGTGCCCTGAGACCTAATCACCACCATCTTTTGTGCCATCTGCAGCTCCCCTTCAGTCCGCGTGCCTTGTCTGCTCCTTCTTCCATGATGCACGACTGATCACCCGGTAGAAGCCTCGCAAAATTTTGTACATCCACAAGAGGTTCAAGATGTCCAGTACCCCACAGGAGATGACCCAGGCCACTTGGGGACCGCGGCCCAGCTTCTCGAAGGCTTCAGTCCCAAAGGTTGCATAAACTTCACCATAGTAGTGCGGGATGACTGCAATGCGCACCAGGAAGAAGACAGCCACCATGAAGAAACCGTTTAGGAGCACTGGCCAGGAGAAGCGCGGCTGTCCCACTGCATCAAAGAACCACCTGCAAGACAAGAGTGAGATCACTGAGCTCCCAGAGGCTGCATTTTATCTACCATTTCTTCTCCACGTCTCCTTATTAAGACATATCTTTTACGATACCACCCGGAAGCAAATATTTTCAGTTACCGCCCCTACGCTTTGGAACACACTTCCACTATACTTACGGGAAGAGACTAACCTTGAAAAATTGAAGGGAAACTTAAAAACCTTCCTGTTTAAGGATGCTTACGACCTCTGACTTTCTTATTCCCACCCATACCATCAAAGGAAGAGCATAGCCACCCCTCCCTAATGTTCTATCCATTGCCGTTCTCTCCTCTCATTTGTTCCTGTATGTAATGTTCATGTTATGTGTCTTCGTTTCATTCCCCCAAATTTTATTTTTAAAATTTTTATATTGTAATCTTGTATAGCGCTTAGACAGCGCCTATAAGCGGTTTATCAAATTTTACTAAACTTGGAATCTTGGACAAGCCTGCAGTACATTCAGATTACCTCTGCAGTATCCTGAAGCACAACTACGGAACTCAATGTGCATAAAAAGTTCTACCCCAGCCCCACAGCCCACCCGCCTCTTCCAGACAACAGGACTTACTCTTGCAAAGCCCTACCTCTGATTGACGAATGGGGTCGACAGCTCCGAGATGAGGCGGAAATTGGCAAAATAGGGAAGCACACCCCGGTTCTGCAGGGTGAGGAAAAGGGGGAAAGAGGGAAAAAAAATCTGTCTTATTCAGAGGAAATCCATAGCAGAGCCATTGCGCACACTTGGAGACCCTCTTCCACGAGGACTGAGGAGCAGAGCACAGTGTACTTACTAGGACATAGCCATAGGCATAGAGCACCGCCAAGTGGTGACAAATAAAAAATGCATCCCCCATCAGCTTCCAGTATCGCGCAAGCAGCAGCATGTCTGAAGGGAAGAGGAAAACACACATAAAACAACTTGGAAGAAATTGCAGTGCTGTAAGAAGCCAGCTGTATACAACAAGCAAAGTGGAAGCTACAGCTCGGTCAGACAATCAATCGTGTGCAGGGTCTGGCTCAGAAGATGGTGTGCCTCCCCCCCCCCCTGGGCCTCAACCCTACTTGAAACTGAAGGAGATACAGACCTCCAGTGGGCTGTGGGTCCTCCTTCCAAACATCTGCTCTAGGCTCCAGTATATTTAAAACTGATCCTGCTATGCTGCTCAGAAGGGAGTGTCCTCTAATGTCATGCTGGAACACTGGATAAAAGGAGAGAGTGTCCCCTAACATTGCATGCGGCCGCACCTTGAATACTGTGTGCAGTTCTGGGTGCCGCATCTTAAAAAAGATACAGCTGAATTAGAAAAGGTACGGAAATGATAAAAGGGATGAGACAACATCCCTATAAGGAAAGGCTAAAGTGGCTAGGCTCTTTTCAGCCTGGAGAAGAGACAGTTCAGGGGAGATATGATAGAGGTCCATAAAATACAGAGTGGAGTGGAACAGATAGATGTGAATCATTTGTTTACTCTTTCCAAAAATACTAGAACCAGTAGTAGATTTAAAACAAACTGTAGAAAATATTCCTTCATGCAATGTGTAATTAAACTATAGTATTTGTTGCCAGAGAATGTTGTACAAACAATTAGCTTAAGGTTTGGGATAACTTCCTGGAAGAAAAGTCCATATGCCATTAAGATGGACTTGGAAAAATCCACTGCTTATTCCTAAGATAAGCAACATTTAATCTGTTTTACTCTTTGGAATCTTTCCACATTCTTGTGACCTGTATTGGCCACTGGGCTTGATGGACCTTTGGTCTGTCCCAATATGGCAACTCTTATGTCCTTATAAACTAAACTAAACTAAATCTTGGGTTTATATACCGCATCATCTCCGCAGATGGAGCTCGACACGGTTTACATGGTTAGGGAAGGAACGGAACTCCAATGGAATTATATAAGTAAGAGAGAAGAGAGGTTAGGTGTGAGAGTGCCACGAAGGGGACGGGGTTACGTTTTGGAGAAGAGCCAGGTCTTCAGATGCTTACGGAATGGTAGAAAGGGGCTCAAATTGCGGAGAGGGGAAGGGAGACTATTCCAGAGCTGAGCGATTCTGAAAGGGAGGGAAGACCCAAGTTTACCAACAAGGGAGATGCCTTTTAAGGAGGGGTAGGATAGTTTTAATTTTTGCATGGATCTAGTGGAGATTGGATTTGAGGAATTCCAGGATAGAGGGATAAGAAGAGGAAGGATACCGTGGAGGATCTTGAAGGTTAGGCAGGCACATTTAAAGTGGACCCTGGAAATAACAGGAAGCCAGTGGAGCTTGGACAGGAGCGGTGAGACATGGTCAAATTTACTTTTTGAGAAGATAAGTTTGGCCGCGGTGTTCTGGATTAGTTGGAGTCTGTGAAGGCTTTTCTTTGTTAAGCTTAGGTAAATGGAATTGCAATAATCCAATCTGGAGAGGATGATGGATTGTACGAGGACGGCAAAGTGTTTTTGGTGGAAGCAGGACCTCACTTTCCTCAGCATGTGAAGGCTGCAAAAGCATTTTTTTATCAGGGAGTTGAGGTGGTCGTTGAAGGATAATGAGGAATCTATGGTGATGCCCAGAACTTTGCTAGAGAACTCCAACTGTAGAGAGGAGCCTGTGGGCAGTGGGATGGAAGTGGGTAATTGATCAAGTTTAGGGCCGAGCCATAGTAGTTTGGTTTTGGACTCGTTCAATTTCATTTGTACAGTGTGAGCCCAGGATTGAAGGTTGGTTATGCAAGAAGAAATGTTAGCTGCGAGATTGGTGAGGTTCGCGTCGGTCTCGAGGAGGACCAGGATATCGTCGGCGTAAGTGTAGAGTGTTTCTAGGGGGGATAGGTGGAGGAGATTCAGGGAGGACATATAAATGTTGAAGAGGATGGGAGATAGGGGGGAGCCTTGTGGGACTCCACATGTCGGTTTCCATGGGGAGGAAGAGGAACCATGTTTGGTGACGGTGTAAGAGCGAGAACGTAAGAAGTTCGAGAACCAGTCAAGGACTGTAGAGCTAATGCCTATCTCGGAGAGTAGGAAGATTAGAATGTCATGGTGGACAACGTCAAAGGCTGCAGAGAGGTCGAATTGAAGGAGAACGGCAAATTTTTTGTGAGAATGAAATTGTTGGATCTTCGAGATTAGGGAGGCCAGGAGGGTTTCGGTACTGAAGTTGGGTCTGAAGCCGTGTTGATAGAGTAGGAGGACAGATAATCTTTCCAGGTAGGCTGAGAGTTGGGAGGAGACGATGGACTCAAGCAATTTGGTTAGGAGCGGAATATTTGCTATTGGGCGATAATTGGATGGAGTGGAGGGGTCTAGGTCAGCTTTCTTCAGTAGGGGGGTCAGTGCAATGCGTCCCATTTCAGGGGAGAAGAGGCCCGATAATAGGGCAGAATTTATGAGTATGGTGAGAGAAGAGATGGCCTGTGCGGATATTTTCTCAAATAGATAGGATGGAAACGGATCCAAGGTGCAGTTACAGGATTTCAGTTTCAGGCAGAGTTTGAGGACCTGCGATTCGGATACTTGCTCAAAGGCAGTCCAGGATCTATTGACTGGGACAGGGGTGGGGACCTTTGTAGTAGGATCGGGGGAGGCGGGCACCAGAGGATTGTAGGAGACTGCGGGAGGAAAGGAGCTTCTCAAGGCGGTGACCTTTCCATTGAAGAAGTTTGCTAGTAGGTCGACTGATGGAGAGGAGGGAAGTATAGAAGGGTTGGTGTTGGGAGTTAAGGAGCGCCAGATATTGAACAGCATACTATTCTGGTTTTTTGATCTGGAGATCTTGTCACCATAGAAGTTTTTCCTAGCTCTTTTGAGTGTATTGTTGTAAAGTTTAATGTTGTCTCTCCAGATTTGTTTATCTGTGGGGGATTTAGATTTTTTCCAGATGCGTTCCAGGGATCGACATTTTTGTTTTAGCACCCTGTGTTGTGGGAGGTACCAGGGGGCCTTACGGGAGTAGGAGATGGTTTTGGTGGAAGGCGGGGCGAGAGAGTGGTAGGTGGATTCTGAGAGAGTGATCCAATTGTGCCAGTTGGTTACAGAATCTGATGGCTTAGGCTTGGATGAGAGATTGTCAAGAAATTTGGACCAGAACTGATCACTTGAAATTTTCTTGCGGAAAGTAATGGACTTAGAGGACTGGGGAGAGGTTCCAAGGTGAGACATGAAGATGGGGAGACAGAAGGTTCCTAGGAAGTGGTCGGACCAGGGAACGTGGTCCCAACGGATGTCATCGGTTGAAGCTTTGTAAGCCGTGAGATTGAGGAAGCTGATGAGGTCTAGTGTGTGGCCTTTTTCATGGGTTGGAGAGGAGGCAGGGGGGGAGAAGCCAAGAGAGATGAGGAAATTATTGAATTCGGATGCATCTTTGCTGGTGGTGTCATCAAGGTGGAGATTGATATCTCCGATGATCAGTAGTCTTTGGAACTTAAGGAATGCGTTAGATATGGTCTCATAAACAAGTTCAGAGGAATTGCTCCAGGGGGACATGCTAGGACACTGGGTCAGAGAAGAGCGTTTCCCTTAACTCCATGCTGGGATTCTACAGTACATAATAAGTGGTCTTTCAGTGACTAAGCTGGGGGGCCACATGGCCCACTCCAATTCTGCAGGCTTGTCCCTTGGAAAAGACTCTGGGCTGTGTTACTTAATAATGGCCAGCAGGTGGCAGTGCGGTACTGCTGCAGTATTTACCATACAGGAGGTAGCCACAGGTTATAGCCACATTCATCTTCACCAGGCGAGGGTCTCCCCTGAAAGGCAAGACAAACAGGCATCAAGTGTGTTCACCAGTATGGCAGCTCAGGTGAAAACAGGTCCCTCTGCCACATTACCCAAATTCAGGGCAGAGACTTTAGGCCAGTCATGGATATCTAATTGCATTGTTTTCAATGGGTAGAACCAGGGACTTATGGGATGTAATTTCAAAACCAGGCCTGACCAAAAGTTCTCTCTCCCTGCTGGAACTGGGCTGTTGTAATGTTTGTACTTCTCTGTGTCTTGTCTTTAATCAGACTCTGTCCCAGGTTCTGACCCTCTCCTTAAACCTATTTCCTCATAAGCTAGAGTCGTAATGCTCTAAGGGACATTTTTATGAAATGATCTGGAGTGTCTGCAGAATGTAGGGGCTGAAAATACCAGAGGAGACTCCAGCACAATGCAGAGCGCAATGGCTGAAAATACCAGAGGAGAGTAGACTCCAGCAAAATGCAGAGAGCACAGGGGCTGAAAATACCAGTGCAAACTCCAGCAAATGCAAAGACCAAATATACCAGCGGAAAATCCTGTAAACTTCAGAGAATGCAACCTTGTACTGCTAGCCCTATTGACCTTGGACACCGTCTCCTGCTTGCATTCCCAGCAACTATACATGAAAGCTTCAGAGAAAGCATGGAGTGGCCAGATCCTTCCAGTCTCCCTCTGAGAGCAAGTCACGAGACAGGAAACAAGGGGCACATTATGTATGCATACAAAAGATCCCTTCATTCCTCCTGTCTTGTGGCTGGAAAGAGGCTGTCCCCTTTGGCACCTTTTCAGCACTGTTCCCTCCTCCTCCTTATTCTGTCACTGTGCTCCCATGAATTCTCTGCTGGGAGGAGGCTCTTCAGTGCTTCTCTCTTCTGCTCTTTATTCCTCTCCCTTGTGAGAGATGTCAGCTTGTGGGTGACTGGCTTCCTATGTCCATGACATGTTAGCCAAAGATTCTGGGTACCAGATCTCTCACATTAAAGAGACCTCGGTGTCTGCTCTAAGCAAATGCTGGTGGTGTCAGAGACTATCTGGTTTTCGCCAGATCAGACACTGCCTCTGCAGCTATGGATACAGGGCTTCTGAATCACCACCTGATTTCAGGTTGGGGGAGTGGATCTTACCAGACAGGGTCGGCATTCACTTCCTCATCAAAGGCTAAGATGTACAGACAGAAGGAGCCGACGATGAGCGCATGAGCAGTGGAGACGCACCTAGGAAAAAGAAGAGAAACTCCTTAGTCACCTTCCTTCCAAACATGAGCCTGTTTATCACATACAGGGGAAAGTGCCTGGACCATGTGGCTTCTCCTTTATCCACAAGAGGAGCACAGGAGAGCTCAGGCTGTCAGCTCACTTCTACAATGTGATCTTAGTGATTGGGACTTGTATACCACCTTTTTGTAGTTTTACAACCACACTCAAAGTGGTTTATGTACAGGTACTTCCAACATTTTCCCTGTCTGTCCCAGTAGGCTCACAATCTGGGGGCAGTGTTGGGTTAAGTGACTTGCTCAGGTTCACAGGGAGCAGTGCAGCTCTAACCACTACCCCACGCTGTCCTGTCAAATTTTCTTCTGTATTCATGCTTTAGGTATATCAGTGTGATGTTTGCACCGGGCTCTGTTAAGGAAGTATGGTGCCCTCAGCCAAATTTTTGTATTGGCCCGCTTCCCCTACTTTCTTCCCCCAGCCAGTGATCCCTCTCCCTTCTCAACAGATGATAAAAGGACGTCTAAACTGTGGATACTGAACTGCAGGCTGAGGGATCGAGGGAAGGGAAGGAGGGAGATATGCTAGACCTCCTTTATCACAGGCCCAGTGCCCAGTGCCTACCTGTTCCATAGCTTGAGCCAGCCTTGGCTGTATGTATATCAGTGTGATACTTGCTCAGGACTCTGATGAAGATCTATTCAACTGCCATCTGTGCTGTATTCATGCTTTTTGCGGGTCTGATGGCAAACAGCACAGTTTAGTTCGATTCACAGGCTTTAGACTTGGAGATGGCAGTTTTCAAAGGTTTTTACAGATTAAATTGATGAACTGAAATGTTTAGGAAATCTTCGCTGCTGTCTGCCGACCTTATTTGCATGTCTCGGGTTTTTAGATTCAGTATCGGAACGGCTGCGTTAGCAGACCGTCGCTTTTTAACATGGCTTTTGAGAATCATCCTCTCTGTCTGAAACATGTGTGGAGTCTGTTTAGCCTGTGCTTTGGGGGAGGGCAGGGGGGTGTTTAAATAGCATCAGAATATATTGCTCACAGAGTGGACTCTTCCAGACTGTATGTGGGTTGTTGGTTGTGTTCTTTTTTTAAGAAAATCTACCCCCAGAAAAAATAGGGTTCATGGGCAAATTTGAAAGTGAAGGTACACACTTTGGGGGAATGTTTTGTGTGCCAACATTGAGATGCAGCTGCCGTGTTTCCTGAAGCTATGTGTGTACATGATTGGCGTGCCCTGACCTGCCCAGGCCCCTCCCTCACTCTGTTGATTTTCAGTGCTACATTTCCAGAATAGCAACTAAGTCCAGGGTCACACGTAACAGCAAATCAGTGCCAATCATTGACTGTTACTGCCAATTTCTGCCTAATTTACCAATTAACCCCCCTCCCCTTTTACTTAGCTGTGATAGAAGTTTCTACCACGTCCCAGAACGTTAAATGCTTCGATGCTTATAGGAATTTTATAAGCTTCAGGGCATTTAGCGTTCTGGGCCGTGGTAGAAGCCTCTTAACATGGCTTAGTAAAAAAGGGGAGAGGGGTTAAATTATGCACTTAACCCCTATATTCTGCAATCCCACTTCCATGCAATTCTACGTATTAAGCTTAAAATGTAACTGGAGGGATTCTGTCTCTTTATAACTTGGAGCAAGCCAAAAACTGTCGCTGGGAAACTTCAGGGGTTCACATTTCAACAGCAGAATGACTGAATGGACTGGGGTTTGCAAGTGCAATTGCTCGATTTTCCTCGATGCCATCCCTGATGTGCGCACAGTTTCTGCCTTGCTGCCCCCTTCCTCCATTTCCCTCACATAGTTTTGCAGATTCCCCAGACCTGCCAATATTATCAAGTCCCTAATTCATCTGGCATCGCCACGCCACAGCTGATATAGCAATGAACACCCCAGACAGCCTGCTTTCCCCAACCAAGCTTCACTGTTCCACATCAGAGGCAAACCAACAAGCAGCAATAACTGTGATTCCCTCTCACCACTACTGGAGGCTCATTTCTGCCCAGCATGTCCAGAGGCCCTGCATCCAGTTAGCTCTTTCCTCCCTGGCTGGGAGCAGGCTAACAGCGGGAGCTCTCTAAACAAGAAAAGAACAGGGGTGGGGTCTCTGAACCCCTTGATGCTGTGCTCTGAAATTCCATCGGGATGGGGGGAACACAGCTTCCTTTCTGCTGTATGGCCATCATCACTGGGCAGATGTAGCAGTGATGGTAAGAGTGTGGGTGGGAGATGCTGGACAGGGGAAGAGAAGATGCAAGAATAAAGGGTTGCCTAGGGCAGTGTTTCTCAACTCGGTCCTGGAGTACCCCCTTGCTAGTCAGATTTTCAGGATATCCACAATGAATATGCTTGAAAGTAATTTGCATATAATGGAGGTAGTGTATGCAAATCAAGTTTATGCATATGCATTGTGGATATCCAGAAAACCTGACTGGCAAGGGAGTACTCCAGGACCGAGTTGAGAAACACTGGCCTAGGGGGCCTAATTTTTTACAGCCTACCTGCCTCCAAAGCAGCCAAATGCCATCCCTGAGCCAGTCCTCTGAGGCAGAACCCTTTATCTATCTCACTGAGAACAGATGGGTCCTTAATCCAAACCCCCTCACCTCTTTCCACACTGGCATCTTCAGAAGCTAATCAGAGCTCACTCTTAGTCCCCATTCAGCTTCAGTGCTAAATAGGATTACAGTATTTCTCTCTTACTAAATTCTGGCCCACTCCCTTTAGCACTTCCCCATTATCCTTCTAGCTGTTTTCCAACTAATAACATAACATTTGTATATCACATTACCCTTCAGATCTATGCGGCTTAACAAAGTAAAGAATTGCTACAAACAAATTCAGTCTTTCAAAAATGTCCTAAATAAGTAGCTTTTTAACAACTTCCTGAAGTTTTGATAAGATTTGCCGCTGCTGGGTCACACCAGTGGTCCATCGTGCCCAGCAGTCTGCTCATGTGGCGGCCCTTAGGTCAAAGGCCAGTGCCCTATTTGAGTCTAGCCTCACTAGCGTATGTTCTGTTCCAGTAGGAACTTATCCAACCTTGTCTTGAATCCCTGAAGGGTGCTTTCCAGGTTTCTACCACTCTCTTGAGTGAAGAATGCGGAATTCTCCTAGGACAAGCAGGATGAGTCAGCCACATATGGGTGTTGTCCCAACACCTCCCAATTTGCGGATAAGCTCTCCAATAGCTCAGAGAGATTTTTTTTTTTCTCTGAGCACGTGCAGTGCCCGGGCCCCACTGGGCATGCCCGAGCCCTACCCATTTCCCCCTGCTTCCCCCTAATCCCTAGTCTTTAGTTTCCGCCCGTTCCCATCGGTCGGATTTTTCTACAGCTCTCCATTACAACCTTTCTACTCATCAACTTGAAGATGCCTGAATCATCTAAAGAAACAACTGGGATGCAGGAGGAGGATGAACACACTGGATCCTCATGAATTGTGCGCCCACTGATTGGATCCGGCGCTCGAGGTTTCCGTGTGGCTTGCATTGTGCGCACATGTCACCACGTGCACGCAAGCTAAGGAAGAGGGCACTGAGAGACTTCATGAAGAGAAGTGAGGCCCGAGAATCTTCCTCCAGCAGCCATCCTCATCGGAGCGTAGCAGCGGGGGATCCACAGACGAATCCGGTGAGAAGCCTCCAGGACATCCTGGCTCAGTCAACCCCCCCGACTGCAACTTGCCCGGTCGAGAAATCTCTCCCGGAGGTCCTGCATGCTGTCGCTAGCCGCCAGCCCCTGCAGGAAGACCGAGAGATCTCTCCAGGAATTCCTGCATGTTGCTGCTTACAGCCAGGCATGAAGAGAAGTGAGGCCCGAGAATCTTCCTCCAGCAGCCATCCTCATCAGAATGCAGCAGCGGGGGATCCACAAGCTACAGTGGCAAGGAGCCTCCAGGATGCCCTGGCTCAGCTAATCCCCCCGCCTGCACTTGGCCCGGTAGAGAAATATCTCCCGGAGTCCTTGCATGTTGCCGCTTAGAACCAGCCTCTGCAAGGCAGCCGATAGGAGTCTCGCCAGACCGAGAGATCTCTCCAGGAATCCCTGCATGTTGCCACCTACAGCCATCCTCTGCAGGGCAGCTGATAGGAGTCTTGCATGCTGCTGCGTAAATCCACAGCCTCTGCAAGCAACAGATCGGGGCTTTCACCCTCCAGACGGCATGCTGCCTCTTACAGCCAGCCTCTGCAGGGAGCCTATTGGGGTTCAAAGGTAAGTCCTATCTGCTTGTTTTTGGGAAAACCTCTGATAATCTGTTGCAGCCCCGAGGGCTCTGCCCCACCCTCCTCCCAATCTGAATTTAAGGAGAAAGAATCTCCCATGCTTCTTTCCCTTGGAGGGGACCTGCAGACCTCTCCCCCCAGTAGGAGACATGCTGCCCCAGAGTTCAGCTTATAAAGGATATGCTGAAAAAAAAACACAACAACTCGATGTTTCTTTCCCTCTTGGGGTCCTGCAGAGTCTACAATTCACACCTTTCCCACCCCGCCCCCCTACCCCTCTCATGTTGGGAACGAGGAGTCTGCCTTTCTCAGCAGGGTGCTGATATCTTCAGAGATGCAGCATGTCAGACCATGCCTCTCCAAGGGTGGGGGTTTGAAACTCCTCAGTCTAAAAAGCTGTTTGCTCTTCATAAAACCTAGGCAGAGTGCTTTTCCAGCTAGCATAAGGGACTCTGTACTATTCATGATTTCTATAGCACTGAAAGGCATATGCAGCGCTGTACAGTTTAATATACAATAGGCAGTACAGCAGCAGAAGCCCACTCAAGAGGCATTATCACTCCTCTTTCTCTGCCTCCAGGCACAGTGGGAAACGCAGCCAGGAGCACTGGCACAGATGAAGGGGTGCATCCTGCCCCTTCTCTGCAGGCTCTCCCCCCCTCTCAAGAAGGACAGAGAAGGGCGGTGGGGTACATGGAGCCACCCAACCAGTCAAGTGGAACAGCACATGAACCTGCGAACCACCAGGGGTGGGACCAGCAGCCACAGTTAATCCTCCTGCTGACCCACTCCTCTCTCAGCGGGCTACACTCCCCACTATGTCCCCCTTTAGAGGGAGCCACGCACAACAACATGGCGTGGTTCAGCGGCATGCCATGCACCCAAGCAACGGAGGAACAAGCTACACACCAGCCTCCAGCCACGCCCCGAGTCACCACCCACAAAAATAAATAAATATTTACTAAAAAAAAAAAAATAACCCACAAACGAGGACTCACCCTAAGTCCCTCCAGAAACTCACAGCCTTTCTCAAGATCCACGTGGGTGGACAACAAGTACCCAAGACAGAGTACTACAAGGCCTGAACTACCAGTACCAGTACTTCACGCAGGCAGTGGCGATTCCAGTCCACAAGAACCTCCTGGACTGCAGAGACAAGATTTGGCTAACTCCCTCCTCAGGGCAACCAACATCAAGGAGACTGGGATTGAAGTACCAGATCTTTCCAGCCCAGGGATTCGACAACCCGCAGCAGCCATACATGGACATTGCGGTAGCTTAAGAGAAACAGGGCAGCACGACCCCCCCTCCAACCCCCGTCCACGGGGAAAAAGACCTTCGAGGGCGCAATGCTGAGCGCACGAATTGCTGTGCTCCAGTTCCAGATGCGGCTTTATCAGGAGGCCAGTGAGAGGAAATAAATAAATAAAATAAAATAGAGACTCCAGCTCACAACTGAGCCAGTCCACACTGGCAGCAGTCTGTGCCCCAGTGCTCGCAACAGTAACATAACTGCTACGCAAACAAGCACCGCCCGAGGGGCAGGGGCATCCAAGGGCAGCCCTCTCCCCAAGACAAAAACAGAACCTTGATCACCCTCCGGCCCAGCAGGATCAGATTGTCTGCGAAGGCTTGGCCCAGGATCACCATCGACCAGTGGGCCCTCAGCATCATCAAGCAGGGATTCCGAATTTGTCTCCACTCCCGCCCCCCCCCCCCCGAGTGGGCGGGGCACCCTCCATCTGACGACCCAACTTTCCTGCAGCAAGGAGAGGACCTGCTTCGGCAGAATCAATAGAGGCGGTGACGAGCAGAGGAGATCACCAAGGGGTTTCTACTCCAGGAACCCCCGCGTCACCATGGACAAGGACAACGCTCGTTCCTGGATCTCTGTAAGCTCAACAGATGCATACACAAGGTCCAGACGCACTCTCTAGGTACAGTCTTGGCCCTGTTACAGCCCGAGTATTGGCTAGTATCCCATGCACCCAGCCCACAGGAGGCATCGTCGCTTCTAAAGCCAAGACAGACGCCTCCAGTACAAGGTCCTGCCCCTTGGACTCTCAACGGCTCCAAGAGCGTTCACAAAGTGCGTGGCAGTGGCACATCCTCGCCTTCAAGGGGTGCGCGTCCTATCTTATTTCGACAGCTGGCAGCCCCGTCAACCACCATAACCCTCCTCCAAGAACTGGGGTTCCTCATCAACTACATGAAATCCCACCTGATACCCACCCAGGGGATATCGTTCATCTGGGCAGTCATCAACACCACGCAGACCAAGGCCGTCCTACGGGACTACCAGATCGACGCCATGACATCCCTGGCCCAGTGCATCCCTGCCAGCAGCTCATCATCAGCACGCTCCGGTCTTTGTTGTGCAGCACACCAGACTACTCATGTGATCCCTGAAAGGGCACCTCAGACGTCACTGGGACCAGTGTACCCAACCTCTGACTACCCACCTACTGGAGCTCAGGGCCTTAGGGAATGCCCTCGAAACCTTCAAACAGGCAGGGCAGTCCTCACCCAAACAGAAAACCAGGTGGCCTTGCACTATATCAACAAACAGGGAGGGACAGGGTCGACCTCGCTATGCAAGGAAGCTTGCCACATGTGGGAGTTCTCCAACTCCATTCAATGCCCCTTCATTCAATGCCCACAGGAGGCAACTTACCTCCTGTGGGAGCAGAACGACCTTGCAGAAAGACTCAGCCACCAGCTGGATCCCGATGAGTGGTGTCTCAACCCAGCGGCGATGAAGAAGATCTTCAGCACCTGGGGCACACCGAGCATCGACCTGTTTGCAACCGAACCGAACTCAAAATACTCGACCTTCTGCGCAAAGAGATCAACCCATCGCCGTCTCAGCCCCGACGGTCTGTCTGTGAGTTGGAACACCCTAAGTCCTGCAGAAGATTCTTCAGGACAGGGCAACGGTGATCATGATTGCCCTGTTCGGGCTCCTGCAACCATGGTTCCCGTTCCGGCAAGGGATAGCGGTTCACCCACCTCTCCCCGCTCCCGATCAGTGCAGTTCTCATTACACAACGCGGGAACCTTACCCTCCACCACGACCTGTGTTCCTTAGCCCTGGCCGCATGGATGATGAGAGGATGAACCTACCACAAGACGTGGAGCACACTCTTATGGCAGCCAGAAGACCTTCAACCAGAAAACGCTATGGGTTGAAAGGGAGAAGGTCCCGCTACCAGTGCACAGACACGCAGCGAGACCCCTACAACTGCCCCATACCGGACATCCTGCAGTACATACTGAGCTTATCTCAGGGGGACCTAAAACCCACTTCCATCAAGGTCCACCTAAGTGCAATCACGGCATACCACGCTGGCCTAGACAGCAAACCAGTGTCGAGGCATCCAGTAATCACAAAATTTCATGAAGGGACTGTCCAATCTGCACCCACCGGCCAGACCACCACCGCCCGGATGGGACCTCAACTTGGTACCGCATCATCTCACCTCGACCCCTTCAAACCTTTGGGGAAGGCAGATCCCGTATTCCTGGCTGGGAAAACCCTGACCATCGTGTCTACCGACACACTCCCTCATGAGAACAGGGTGGTACCCAGAACCCACCCCCGATTCTTGCCGAAGGTGGCTTCAGCGTGCCTCCCGGCACTCTACATCTCCCCACAGGGAGGCACACTGCCACCTCAGCAACACCTCCTGGACTGTGTGCGGGCCCTGACTATGCAGCAGATTAGACAAGCCTCAATTGTTCGTCTCCTACGACCAAAACAGACCAGGACTTCCGGCCACCAAACGCAGGCGCTCGCGCTGGATATAAGAGTGCATCCCCTTCACCTATAGAAAAGCGCAGCATCAACCGCAGGTGAGAGCCAACGCCCACCAGTGCAGAACCATAGCCAACACAACGGCACTTCTGCACCACACACCAATAGGGGACATCTGTGATGCAGCCACTTGGTCCTCCATGCACACCTTCACCAAGCACTATTGCCTCGACATAGCATTCCACGCTCCAAATGCATTCATCCGAGCAGTCTTGGAAGTGGCTCTTCCCTCCCGGGAGGGACAGCAACCACTAGCACAGCCTTGACAAACACTGATCAAGTAGGGGGTTATAAATATCGACAAACACTGTTCAAGTAGGGTGTTATAGATATTGATTAAGTAGGTCTTCCAGCACTCCTTCCTAGACTGAATGTGGAATAGGAAAGTATGAATTCTCACATGCAAGTACGATTTGTCACTGTTGACCAGTTGGTTTCTCACTGTTCATTGATTGTCATTGACCAATTTCACTGTTCTGTGAGTTAAGTAGGTCTTCCAGCAATCCTGTCTAGTCTGAATGTGGAATAGGCAAGTATGAATTCTCATATGCAAGTACGAATTATCACTATTGACCAGTTATGAATTGTCACCATTGACAAGTTGGTTTTCTCACTGTTCATTGATTGTCATTGACCAGTTTTCGCTGTTCTGTGAGTTAAGTAGGTCTTCCAGCACTCCTGTCTAGACTGAATGTGGAATAGGCAAGTATGAATTCTCACATGAATGGTCACTGTTGACCAGTTGGTTTCTCACTGTTCATTGATTGTCATTGACCAGTTCATTGTTCTGTGAGAATTATTGCTCAGTTAACACAGCACTTTATCTAAAACCTTGTTTCCACAACTTTACCTGCTTTGCCTGATTACCCTGCCCGGCTCGGCCTCCACAGCCAGGCGAGGGATGCACAAAGCGCTAAGGCGCAGGTCCAGTCGGTACATCCCTCGGCTAGGGAGTCACCCGTATGTGGCTGACTCATCCTGCTTGTCCTAGGAGAAAGTGTAGTTACTTACCTGTAACGTAGGTTCTCCGTGGACAGCAGGATAGTCAGCCACACAACCCACCCGCCTCCCCATACGGCCGACCCGGCCACAGCTAGGAACATCCTGGGTATTAGGGGGAAGCAGGGGGAAATGGGTAGGGCTCGGGCATGCCCAGTGGGGCCCGGGCACTGCACGTGCTCAGAGAAAAAAAAAAAAAAAAATCTCTCTGAGCTATTGGAGAGCTTATCCGCAAATTGGGAGCTGTTGGGACAACACCCATATGTGGCTGACTATCCTGCTGTCCACGGAGAACCTACGTTACAGGTAAGTAACTACACTGACTGTGGCACAGTGGTTAAAGCTACAGCTTCAGCACCCTGGGGTTCAAACCTACACTGCTCCTTGTGACCCTGGCCAAGTCACTTACTCCCCCCCCCATTGCCCCAGGTACATTAGATAGATTGTGAGCCACTGGGACAGACAGGGAAAAATGCTTGAGTACCTGAATGAATTCATGTAAACTGTTCTGAGCTCAGAAGATAATTGACAAAAGTCAGCATCCCAAATAGCTGCTTGACACGACAGTAATCGATTATGATATTTTTTGAGCAATGGGAAGTCAAAAAGTGTAGCTATTCGAGTAAAACGTCTATGATGGGGGGAAAATGAATTGATCTACTAGACAGATGTTATTTTGTAACACAGACAACCATAAGAACATAAGAACTGCCATCTCCGGATCAGACCTTCGGTCCATCAAGTCCGGCGATCCGCACACGCGGAGGCCCTGCCAGGTGTACACCTGGCGTAATTTATATTCCACCATATCCTTATATGCCTCTCTTAAGGAGATATGCATCTAGTTTGCTCTTGAAGCCTAGGACGGTAGATTCCGCAATAATCTCCTCTGGGAGAGCATTCCAGGTGTCAACCACTCTCTGAGTGAAGCAGAACTTCCTGACATTAGTCCTGAACCTGTCCCCCCTTAGCTTCATTCCATGTCCTCTAGTCCGTGTCAAATTGGACAATGTAAATAATCTTCTCTGCACTCTAGCTCCTGTACGAAGCCAACGCAGTTCTAAGGTCCGATTTTTTCAAGTTAAAAATCAGACGGATTGTTGTGGTCCAGAGTACTCAGGATGAGGGACTGAACTAATAATCTGAATGATTTGTTGTCAATGATAAGTTTTCAAAACATGATGGCAGATAAAGGGCAAATGGCCCATCCGCTATCGCCTCCCCTCCCACACTTTCTTGAATTCAGACCCAGTCTTCCGGGAGACTGTTCCATGCATCTACCACCCTTTCTGTAAAAAAGTGTTTCCTTAGATTACTAGGTTCCTGTCCAAATAAACACCTAATATTTTGATGGCAGATACAATAGGATATGCGATTCCATTTAAAGTCCATTTACTAGTTTCTTCACAATGATGTGGAGAGATTAAAATGAATTTAGTCTTATCTGGATTCAACATCGGCTTGAAGTCTCTCATCCAGTTATCAACCAGCAAAATTACTGAGGATATGAAATGAGTGGCTGCAGATTATTGGGAGGTTAAAGGGATTATGATGGTTATATTGTTGGCATAACAGTATAGTTGTATTCCCAAGTTTGCCAATCTTGTCCCTAAGGAAGCCAAACCCACATACAAGGCATTGGAATAATCCAAGTGAGGATTCACCATGACCAAAGACTTGGATTATAAATCCGGCTAGATTCCTCTCACCATCTCACTTTGCCATTGTTGAATCAATTCTTCCAGTACCACTTGCACACTGCAGTGAGACAATGGACTGCAGAGGTCAGGATGTGCACTGCAGGTCATTTCCAGTGAGGAAGATGGCATGTGCTTTCATGGAGTGTCCTGCTGTATGTGCAGGTGTGAACTTGTTTTTTTCCCTGAGCGCAGGGAGGCACCAAGGTCGTATTCCCTGAAAGACAGACACCAGCTGGGTAGGAAACCCAGTCCAACCGGTAACTCAAGTTTCCAGGTCTGAGCTCTTCCTGAAACAGCTGCTCGGGTTGGTGCATTCTGGGATCTCCACTCTGTGCCTTTCCAATCCTGCCTCAATCTGATCCTTTGGCTGTGCAGTTTTTCAGGTTAATTATGATGCATATACCTGGGAGGATCCTGGATAAGGAAATGTATCTCCTGCATGTTCACAGTGCATAAGCAGAAAACTGGACTGGCTAGGGTAGGGACAGGTTTGGGAAGCCCTGTGTTAAGAGCAGAGCTCTGAGGGTCTACTCCACATGGAGAAGGGGAGTCTATTCTTCCATCCAAGGAACAGGGCTTACTCAACCACTAGACAAGACCAGGTAGTCACCTAGGGGAGCAGCAAAGAGCAGCTGCATTCAAACTCAAAGAAATTCAAACTGAAACCCTGCTTTTTCGAAGATGATAACGATGGTTTCATTATTAAACTCTTTGGGGATGAGGGAGAGCCTGAAAGATAATATTGGGAGAGGGGAGGACAAGGTTGAGGGTCCACCTAGGGTACCCTTGTACCAGGGTAGATGTGGGAAGGATGAGGCACTGAATTACCTGGAGTCCCACTCGCATTTCTTGCCTGCTGGCAACTCCCGGTACCGCTGGCTGAATGATGACGAGAGATGTGGGCTGACTGCGGAGAAGAGGAACTGGAAAACCATGAAACTCCCAGCAACCACGCTATAGCTGATCCGGGTGCTGTCGTCCATCTCCTGTGTTGTCATGCCTGTGAGGGGAAAGAGAAGACCAGCATTAAATGCACACACTGGAGGCTGGTGAAACCGTGTCGGTCAGCTGGCTGCCCTAGAAATGGACAGCAGTGGTAGGGTACAGAGAAGGACAATGAAAACAAAGGGATGGGATGTCTTCCCTATGAAGAAAGGCTAAAACGGCTACGGTTGTTCAGGATGGAGAAGAGACAGCTCGGGAACGATAAGACAGAGGTTTATAAAATAGAGGAGTGCAATGAGTAGTTGTGAATCACTTGCTTACTCTTTCCAAAAATACTACGAGGACTAGGGGGCAGGCGATAAAGCTACTAAGTAGTAGATTTAAAACAAACCAGAGAAAATATTTCTTTTTTTTTTTTGTAAATCTTTATTCCTTTTCATTTCTTACATCAAGTGATAATACATATTAAAAGACAATTATTTCATAACACTTGAATTACATTCAAATACTCTTATAATATTTCTTTATGCAACGTGTAATTAAACTCTGGAATTCATTGCTGGAGAATGCGGTGAAAGCAGTTAGTTTAGCGGGGTTAAAAAAATGTTTGGCTAATTTCCTGAAACCAAAGTCCATAAGCCATTATTGAGATGACCTGGGGAAATCCACTGCTTATTTATAGAATAAGCAGCATAAAATCTGTTTTATTCCTTGGGATCTTGCCAGGTATTCATGACCTGGGCTAATCACGTTGGAAACAGGATACTGTGCTTGTTTGACCTTTGGCAACTCTTATGATCTTATGAAAGGGGATTTCACCCTTTCAGCAGTAGCTCAAGATAAGTTACATTCAGGTGCTTTCCTTGTCCCCAGAGGGTCTCTAATCTTACACCTATAGCTGAGGTACCTGCTCCCTGGATGTCTCCCTTGAGCTTAGGACGGTGCTGTCATTATGAAATCCTGTCTGTCCTATCCGAAACCACATAAATGAAGCATCCTTTTGTGCTGTTTGTCCTTTTAACAGTAAAAGGCTGTCAAAATGGAAGGGACAATTTCATGAATTGTGCCCACAGCAGGGAGGGAAAAAACAAATCCCAGAGCCAGGTTAGCCCTGCAGTACCCACAGGTACAGGTACCCTCAGAAGTATGGAGGTTTCAAAAGGAGAAACTCATCTGCAGCCCAAGTGGACTACTAACTCGGCTACCCCAGCAGAAATTGGTCAGCCAAGGACCTGGAGAAGAAACACGCCAGGTACCGCTTAATGTTTACAACGATGTAATCCGCCTCTCGCAGCAGAATACGGAAATCAAACAACAACAGAACCAAGCGGTTGCTTACATCAGGATCCACATCCTCCCTGCTGGAAGCCCCCCTCCTCCTCCTCTCCCTCCCATTTGAACCCGGTTCGGTTATAAACCCAGCCGCGGGCTCAGCTCAGAGCCTCCCACCGGATCCATTTCTAGTCTGTGCACATTCCCTGCTCTCTTTGGGGTCCAGGAGGAGATTACATAGAACCCCCCCCCCCCCCCCAACAGGAACCGAGCCTCTTCCCTCCCCTAGTCCCCCTTGCCCCTTCCTCCAGAAATGCAGATGTGAGATGGGGAGAGGAGCTCCCCCCCCCTCAAATCTAGATGCACAAGAACCGAGACAGATCTGTTACCCAGAGGCAGTGAGAATGAGTGAAGTGGGGAGGGGGCATTGGGATCCCCCCCTCAATAAATCCAGCAGCAGCAAGAATCGAGACAGCTCTGATCCTGTTACCCAGAGGCAGTGAGATTGACAGCCCCCTCCCTCCCCCCCCCCCCGGATGGGCCATCCTCGGGTCATTTCAACGTGGCCCCGAGCGCAGGCCACCACTCACCGGCCCCTGCAGGCAGCCCCCGGCCGATCAGACCCCCGCCGCGCTCCACAACCGGGGCGATCACCCGCGGGCTACACCGAGCACCGAGCCATCAGAGGCGCTGGACACGTCGCGCGCCCCGCCCACTCCCGGGCTAGCTCCGCCCCTCGGGGGTGTGGCCGCAGCCCCAGCGTGACTCGACCGGGACGCGCACGCGCGGTGAGTTCGGCGCCAGGGGTGTTGCTGGCGGCAGGAATGAGGTGCATCAGAGACCTGTGACTAAGAGTAAGATGAACTGGCAGAGCGGGGTGCATAACTTAAAAAAAAACAACCCCAAAGCTATTTTTAGCATAAAATGGAACACAAGTGATCTGAATGCTGGGGTGGGCGGGGCACTGGACAAAGAGGTCCGCCCCTGGTCCCACATAGGAGCGGAGGATGCAGGCACTTTGATCCCAGTATTAGCAATGCACAACCCCCCCCCCCCCCCCCCAGTTACATTTCTTGAAAGTCAGGTTGGGTCAGTATTTTTGCTCATGTGCCCAGCTTAGAAAGCAAAGGAGAGTAGGGATTCCCTTCATGGGTCCCAGGGGCCAGGCTCTTAACGCCTGCATTGTGAGGTCATAGAGCTTTATGCATAATCAAAAAAGGGGAGGACCCATGTTCCAAAAGATCCCAAAAGATGGAACAAAGTCTCTGGATTCACACAAGAATCCAGATATAAATATTAAAACATTTCTATAATACCAATTCTTATTTTCTGCATCTAGAGGCAGTGGGGGAAAGGTGTGTTCCATGGCCATTCCTGCGGATAACCATGAGAAACCATCCCGGTTCATTCTTTAGCATCTCTCTCAACCTCAGTCCTTCTCCACCAGCGTTCTTCAATGCGAGGCTTGAGGGTCAGTGGCTGGAAACCATCCCGTGTCATTCTTTAGTGTCCATCTCAACCTCAGTCCTTCTCCACCAGCATTCTTCAATGCAAGGCTTGAGGGTCAGTGGCTGGAAACCATTCCGGGTCATTCTTTAGCGTCTCTCTCAACCTCAGTCCTTCTACACCAGCGTTCTTCAATGCGAGGCTTGAGAGTCAGTGGCTGGAAACCATCCCGTGTCATTCTTTAGCATCTATCTCAACCTCAGTCCTTCTACACCAGCGTTCTTCAATGCGAGGCTTGAGGGTCAGTGGCTGGAAACCATCCTGTGTCATTCTTTAGCGTCTATCTCAACCTCAGTCCTTCTCCACCAACGTTCTTCAATGCGAGGCTTGAGGGTCAGTGGCTGGAAACCATCCCGTGTCATTCTTTAGCGTCTATCTCAACCTCAGTCCTTCTCCACCAGCGTTCTTCAATGCGAGGCTTGAGGGTCAGTGGCTGGAAACCATCCCGTGTCATTCTTTAGCGTCTATCTCAACCTCAGTCCTTCTACACCAGCGTTCTTCAATGCGAGGCTTGAGGGTCAGTGGCTGGAAACCATCCCGTGTCATTCATTAGCGTCTGTCTCAACCTCAGTCCTTCTACACCAGCGTTCTTCAATGCGAGGCTTGAGGGTCAGTGGCTGGAAACCATCCCATGTCATTCTTTAGCGTCTATCTCAACCTCAGTCCTTCTCCACCAGCATTCTTCAATGCAAGGCTTGAGGGTCAGTGGCTGGAAACCATTCCGGGTCATTCTTTAGCATCTCTCTCAACCTCAGTCCTTCTCCACCAGCGTTCTTCAATGCGAGGCTTGAGGGTCAGTGGCTGGAAACCATCCCGTGTCATTCTTTAGTGTCCATCTCAACCTCAGTCCTTCTCCACCAGCATTCTTCAATGCAAGGCTTGAGGGTCAGTGGCTGGAAACCATTCTGGGTCATTCTTTAGCATCTCTCTCAACCTCAGTCCTTCTCCACCAGCGTTCTTCAATGCGAGGCTTGAGGGTCAGTGGCTGGAAACCATCCCGTGTCATTCTTTAGCGTCTATCTCAACCTCAGTCCTTCTCCACCAACGTTCTTCAATGCGAGGCTTGAGGGTCAGTGGCTGGAAACCATCCCGTGTCATTCTTTAGTGTCCATCTCAACCTCAGTCCTTCTCCACCAGCATTCTTCAATGCAAGGCTTGAGGGTCAGTGGCTGGAAACCATTCTGGGTCATTCTTTAGCGTCTATCTCAACCTCAGTCCTTCTCCACCAGCATTCTTCAATGCAAGGCTTGAGGGTCAGTGGCTGGAAACCATTCCGGGTCATTCTTTAGCATCTCTCTCAACCTCAGTCCTTCTCCACCAGCGTTCTTCAATGCGAGGCTTGAGGGTCAGTGGCTGGAAACCATCCCGTGTCATTCTTTAGTGTCCATCTCAACCTCAGTCCTTCTCCACCAGCATTCTTCAATGCAAGGCTTGAGGGTCAGTGGCTGGAAACCATTCTGGGTCATTCTTTAGCATCTCTCTCAACCTCAGTCCTTCTCCACCAGCGTTCTTCAATGCGAGGCTTGAGGGTCAGTGGCTGGAAACCATCCCGTGTCATTCTTTAGCGTCTATCTCAACCTCAGTCCTTCTCCACCAACGTTCTTCAATGCGAGGCTTGAGGGTCAGTGGCTGGAAACCATCCCGTGTCATTCTTTAGCGTCTATCTCAACCTCAGTCCTTCTCCACCAGCGTTCTTCAATGCGAGGCTTGAGGGTCAGTGGCTGGAAACCATCCCGTGTCATTCTTTAGCGTCTATCTCAACCTCAGTCCTTCTACACCAGCGTTCTTCAATGCGAGGCTTGAGGGTCAGTGGCTGGAAACCATCCCGTGTCATTCATTAGCGTCTGTCTCAACCTCAGTCCTTCTACACCAGCGTTCTTCAATGCGAGGCTTGAGGGTCAGTGGCTGGAAACCATCCCATGTCATTCTTTAGCGTCTATCTCAACCTCAGTCCTTCTCCACCAGCATTCTTCAATGCAAGGCTTGAGGGTCAGTGGCTGGAAACCATTCCGGGTCATTCTTTAGCATCTCTCTCAACCTCAGTCCTTCTCCACCAGTGTTCTTCAATGCGAGGCTTGAGGGTCAGTGGCTGGAAACCATCCCGTGTCATTCTTTAGCGTCTATCTCAACCTCAGTCCTTCTCCACCAACGTTCTTCAATGCGAGGCTTGAGGGTCAGTGGCTGGAAACCATCCCGTGTCATTCTTTAGCGTCTATCTCAACCTCAGTCCTTCTCCACCAGCATTCTTCAATGCAAGGCTTGAGGGTCAGTGGCTGGAAACCATCCCGTGTCATTCTTTAGCGTCTATCTCAACCTCAGTCCTTCTCCACCAGCATTCTTCAATGCAAGGCTTGAGGGTCAGTGGCTGGAAACCATCCCGGGTCATTCTTTAGCGTCTATCTCAACCTCAGTCCTTCTACACCAGCATTCTTCAATGCAAGGCTTGAGGGTCAGTGGCTGGAAACCATCCCGTGTCATTCTTTAGCATCTCTCTCAACCTCAGTCCTTCTATACCAGCATTCTTCAATGCAAGGCTTGAGGGTCAGTGGCTGGAAACCATCCAGTGTCATTCTTTAGCGTCTCTCTCAACCTCAGTCCTTCTACACCAGCATTCTTCAATGCAAGGCTTGAGGGTCAGTGGCTGGAAACCATCCCGTGTCATTCTTTAGCGTCTCTCTCAACCTCAGTCCTTCTACACCAGCGTTCTTCAATGCGAGGCTTGAGAGTCAGTGGCTGGAAACCATCCCGTGTCATTCTTTAGCATCTATCTCAACCTCAGTCCTTCTACACCAGCGTTCTTCAATGCGAGGCTTGAGGGTCAGTGGCTGGAAACCATCCCGTGTCATTCATTAGCGTCTGTCTCAACCTCAGTCCTTCTACACCAGCGTTCTTCAATGCGAGGCTTGAGGGTCAGTGGCTGGAAACCATCCCGTGTCATTCTTTAGCGTCTCTCTCAACCTCAGTCCTTCTACACCAGCGTTCTTCAATGCGAGGCTTGAGGGTCAGTGGCTGGAAACCATCCCGTGTCATTCTTTAGCGTCTATCTCAACCTCAGTCCTTCTACACCAGCGTTCTTCAATGCGAGGCTTGAGGATCAGTGGCTGGAAACCATCCCGTGTCATTCATTAGCGTCTGTCTCAACCTCAGTCCTTCTACACCAGCGTTCTTCAATGCGAGGCTTGAGGGTCAGTGGCTGGAAACCATCCCGTGTCATTCTTTAGCGTCTCTCTCAACCTCAGTCCTTCTACACCAGCATTCTTCAATGCAAGGCTTGAGGGTCAGTGGCTGGAAACCATCCCGTGTCATTCTTTAGCGTCTCTCTCAACCTCAGTCCTTCTACACCAGCGTTCTTCAATGCGAGGCTTGAGGGTCAGTGGCTGGGCCCATTCATACTCTGATTCTTCCCTCTCTTCTTAAAGAATGACTTGGGGATGGTTTCCTGCAGTTAACCACAGGGACAGATTCTGTCCCTGTGTCATTCTCTTTCTGCTTAGTTCATTGATTGCATGTTTTCTGTATGAGGTCACTTTATATATCTAAGGGGGAAATGGCTGGTGGTTAAGAGGAGGGTATCTCAGTGCTGTTAAGAAAGGGTGTGTGCCACACTTCAGGTTTCATATATATTGGAATATCCCACCTATCTTTCAAAATAACTAAGCAGTTTACAACAATTTACATCATAACACAAAATAACAATCAGTAATCATGAGCACCTCATCTCAAACTGCAGTGCTCAAATTTGCTGATAACATAAAGCTATTCAAGCTTGTTTTAAATCACAAGAGGACTATGAAAAATTGCAAGAGGACACCATGAGACTGGGCATCCAATTGGCAGATGACATTTATTTATTTAATGTAAGTCAAGTACAAAGTGATGCATATAGGGAAGAGCCACATGATGCAAGATTCCACATTAGGATTCACCACAAGTTGATGATATGTTGAAACCCTTTGGCTAAGAAAGCAAATAGAATGTTAAGAATTATTAGGAAAGGAATGGAGAACAAAACAGAATGTTATAATGCCTTTGTACTGTGCCATGGTGAATATTGTGTTCAATTCTGATCATTGCATCTAAAAAAAAAAAATAACATAATTAGAAATGGTACTGAAGGAGTCTGGGACTGGTTTTCCTAAGTGTTGAACTAAGTTTTCTCTTTAATAAATGCTGAATTATGTTTAGCTGCAGACCTAACTTATCTCATGTTCTAGCCTGCTTGTACTGGGTGTTAGCGTGGACATTCTAACTTCTTATTGCTATCTCAGCATAAACGACATGTAACAGAAAGACTGCAGGGCCTAGATAAGTGACTTGCTAGTGACCTGCTAGTGTGAGCTGAGGACCAATGATTGTTAAGAAAAGTAACATGTGAACAATTTTTTCTAGAATTCAGTTGTATAGCCAGAAGAATATATAAATAACGTCCTCTTTTCGGGACTTCTGAAGCCTGCTTGGAGCTTGGGAGTCGCATACGTATGCTAATAAACTATCTGTGCTTTCTTCAAGTCTCTAAGTTTTGTGGCTTAATCTAATCTAATCCTTAGGTTTGTATACCGCATCATCTCCACATTCGTAGAGCTCGGCGCGGTTTACAGTAGAAAAAATAGGAAGGAACTACAACAGAGGGTCACCCGGATGGTCTAATGGCCACCCGGATGGTCTCAGGACTCAAGGACCTCCCGTACGAGGAACGGCTGGATAAGTTGCGGCTATACTCTCTCGAGGAACGCAGAGAGAGGGGAGACATGATCGAGACGTTCAAATATCTCATGGGCCGTATCGAGGTGGAAGAAGATATCTTCTTTTTCAAAGGTCCCACGGCTACAAGAGGGCATCCATGGAAACTCAGGGGAGGGAAGCTGCACGGTGACACCAGAAAGTACTTTTTCACCGAGAGAGTGGTGGATCGCTGGAATGGTCTTCCACTTCAGGTGATTGAGGCCAGCAACGTGCCCGATTTTAAGATAAAATGGGATCGTCATGTGGGTTCTCTTCACAGAGAAAGGTAGGGGAGGGTCATTAAGGTGGGCAGACTAGATGGGCCGTGGCCCTTATCTGCCGTCTATTTCTATGTTTCTATGTTTCTAAGAGGTAGAAGTGTGAAGAAAATTTAGAGGACTTGGGATGCCAAGTGACCTTTCAGTACAGTGAAGGGTGATGAAAATGATAAACGGGATGGGACAACTTCTCTATAAGGAAAAGCTACAGAGGGTAGAGTTCTTGAGCTTGGAGAAGCAAGGGCTCAACAGAGATATGACAGAGGTCTATAAAATACTGAGTCGAATGGAATGGGTAGATGTGAATCTCCTGTTTACTCTTTCCAAAAATACTAGAACTAGGGGGCATGCGATGAAGTAGTAGATTTAAAACAAAATGTTGCTACTATTTGGGTGTCTTTCAGGTACTTGTGGCCTGGCTTGACCACTGTGGAAACAAGATACTGAGCTAGATGGACCATTGGTCTGACCAATATGGCTATTATGTTCTTATTTTTTCACTCAATGTATACCGTATTTTCACGCATATACCGCGCATGCTCCTGTAATGCCTATTCTATTGTGATGCGGTGTTTTCTGTCTTGCTGGCGCCCTCCTCCATCTTCCTGCATTGTTCGCTGAAAGCCATGGGCAGCGGATCCTATGTGCCTCTTGTGGCTGCCCCAGAAGTGTTCCTCTGATGTCACGACGTGGCTTCCCAGCCGCAGGAGACGCATGGAAGCCACTGCTGCGGCTTTCAGCGAACGCTGCAGGAAGATGGAGGAGGGCGCCAGCAAGACAGAAAACAATTGTATAACGCGCTCACGCATATAACGCGCATGGTTATGCTCGGTTTGTAAAATCGTGTATAGCGCGCGCATTATATGCGTGAAAATACGGTAATTAAACTCTGGAATTTGTTGCCAGAGAATGTGGTAAAAGCAGTTAGCTTAGCAGGGCTAAAGAAAAGATTTAGATCATTTCCTAAAATAACAACCCATTCATTATTCAGATGGACTTGGGAAGAGCCACTGCTTATTCTTTGTGTTAAATAGCTTCTGTTTTGGGTTCCAAGTTTGTGTGACCTGGATTCGGAAACAAAAGGGTTTGATGGACGTATTTAAGGAGGGGTGGGTCTGAGAGAGAAGGAACGCCTGCGGTTTTGCAATGGCCCACCTCTTTTCTCCAACATAACCAATCAAAGCACAGGAGAGGTAGAGGGGTGGAGTCACAAGTGGACAGACATAGAGATAGATGAATGAGAGGTGGGTCTTAGAGAACCAAGGCGCTGCTTGCTCCGCCTCCTCTCCTATGATATCCATGGGCTGTAGTCTCCGCCTCCTCTCATAGAGTTAACCAATCGGGGCTTGGGAGTGGAGGAGAGGGGCGGGTCGCACGTACCGGCGCTGTCATTAATCCCCTTCCCCCCGGAACTTTTGTGCGCCGGAACTGGAGAAGTGCTGCGATCAAGCACGGACCGTTTACGTCACCACAGGCAAAATGGCGGCGCCCAGAGATCGGTGACTGGGACGGTCTGGAGAGGGAAGAGCGGCCAGAAGGGGGTCAGACTCGGATAGATTTGCTCCCCGGGAAAGGAGAGGGTGTAGCCGCAGAGGTCAGAGGGGGAGGAGCTCTTGCATGCCCCTTTGCTCATAATTCATTTCAGTGCCCCCCCCCCTTTTTTTTGTCCTCTGTTTCAGATAATGAAGTGTGTCCGGGTGCTGCTGCCGCTGCTGGCCAGGGACTCCTATGGGGACCCCTTGGCCCTAGGTCAAGCATGGGGTCTTCGCAGGACATTCAGCTGTGCTCAGGTATGAACTTGCTGTGGAAGGTTCACCATCACAGGCTCCCCCTGTCTCTACTGACTGGGCCTAATCCAAGCTGCCCAGTGGGGTTTAATAAGGTACTTATTTCATTTCCAGACCCCCAATATGTGCCTGTCACGCGGCTTCAGGACCAGCATGAGAAAGCCCACCTCTAAACCAGCTCCCACGAAGAGGGAGGAGGAGGCACAGCCCAACCCGAAATCCCTTGTGACCTTCGAGGACCCCTTCAAACGATTTGACCAGGACTGTAGGAACAAAGCCACTTTCAGCCACGTGCTCAATGTTTTCTGCAAGAAAGATGTGCGCCGGAGAGGTCATGTCGAGTTTATCTACGCAGCTCTGCAGAAAATGCCGGAGTTTGGGGTGGAGCGTGATCTCCGAGTTTACAATGCTCTGCTGGATATTTTTCCCAAGGAAGTTTTTGTGCCCCAAAACTCTATTCAGCGGATGTTCAACCACTACCCCCGGCAGCAGGAGTGTGGTGTGCAGGTTCTGGAGCAGATGGAGCGCTATGGTATGTCTTAGTGCAAGATGCACTTGTAGTACACACATGAGGCGATATGCAAGTGGCAGATAACTGACAGCTCAGACAGATGGCCTGGCTGCCTTGCCATCCCCTTTGGCCCTCCTCAGATTCCTGCAGGCAAGTCATGTGTCTCTCTGCTGCACAGGGTCTCCATGAAGATACTGTTTGCTCTGACCTACTTTCCTTCTGCAGGGATTCTTCCGGATGCTGAGACCAAGTTTCTCCTGTTGCAAATCTTTGGGCAGAAGAGCCATCCATTCCTGAAGTACCGGCGCATGATGTACTGGTTCCCCAAGTTCAAAAACATCAACCCATACCCAGTGCCGTATCCTCTGCCTTGTGATCCTGTTGATATTGCAAAGCTGAGCCTACAGAGAATCTCAGCGGATTTGGATGCAAGAATCACGGTTTATCAGGTACAGACAAGACATCTTTACTACCTTGCTTCTTACAGGATTACATGCTAGAAATAATTTCAGGATTCTTTTCTACAGCAATTCAAACTGCTATGGTTTTTCTTTCTGAGCTGACAAGAACCCCTAAGAATTTTCAGAGGAGGCAATAGCGGTTACCTGTGAAAGCTTATCCGAGGGCTGCTTCTCTTCAACTAAGGCTATGGGAAGAGTCAAACCTATTTCCTCTGTTAATGTAGGGGGAGTTTCTCTTGACGATATTGAAAAGCCTGATATAGAAAGGATCAGAACTTTTGGAAGAAGCTATGACGCTAGGAGGCTGTATCGCTGAGAGTTGGTCCCTCTGTGCATGATTTTCATGCTTCACCTTGTTAGCTCTCCTCCTTCACTGTATGTTTTTCTTTTGAGGCTGGTGTTCTGGCTCCAATTTGCTATTGAATTAGTGAGAGACTGGGAAAATGCCCAGCCTTTGAGTGAGGGGCTAGGCATTGGTGTCATTTTTCCAAAATCACAAAATTTATAGCACTTTGTCAGGAAAGTACTTTGAAGTCACTGCTGATTAATTTTTTCCCCTAGGCTGCCCCTCTCAGTAATACTTTTTATCTGTTCTTTCACCTTCAGATGCCTTCAGTTGAGGAGAAGACCAGGATAACACACCCATATATTGTAGGTAAGTCCAATTTTATGGAGAGGCCTCGCACACAAGCTCTGCTATAACACCTTACCAGTCCTACGGCAACTCCTGCTATTCTAGTACTGAGACCTCTAGTGTGTGTTTTTGTATTATCTGTTTTGTAGTGTTTGTTTTTGTATTGTTATCTGATCTTCTTGCCTGAAAAATTCACAAGATGAGCATTCACTCATTTTACTGTTCTACAGGAATTCAGAGCCCAGATCAGCAATCCTTGCTGCAGAAGCACAGCCCTGATAGACCTGTGTATGTAGAAGGGCCCTTCCCACTGTGGCTGAAGAAGACCTGTGTTTATTACTATCTATTGCGAGCAGAGTTGTTGCCGCCAGGGGAAAAGGTATCGTTCTGTAGATGCCTAAAAGCCCAGGGTTTAATGGCTGTGTTTGTTATTGACCAAATGTCTTCGGTGTAGAAAGTATTGTCCAAGATAAATGGAGAAACAGTCTAACGGCGTGATCAACAAGCTGAGAACTAGAGAAGCCAGGGTTCAAATTAGAGAACTGCATGGGAATGGGGATTGTGGGAATATTGTGGAACCCACAGGATTCCTGCAGGAGTGTATTCAAAATCTCTGTCTCCCAGAATGATGCTTGGAATGCATAGAGGCAGCTGGAGCATCAGAATGAGGCTTGAAACACTCATTGGTTGAATTGTGAATACCATCCAAATAAACACAGGAGGCTTGCTGAGGCTGGGAGGAAACAGGGCAGGAAGCAAGTAAATAATAGTGTCAACTCTTGCAGGTACAAGTGAGGATGGAGTGGATCTTAGCAGGTAGGGGTTAGAGTCACCCATCTCCAGTGGAAATTTCTGTCCCTGTGCAACTCTCTAGTTCAAATCCAGCAGGTTTCTTGTGCAAACTTCAATTGTAAGCCCTTTGGGGAGAGGAAAATAGTGGTTGTACCTGAGTATAGTGGATTTTGAGCTTGGGTTTGAAGATGTCATTGAAATTCAAAGCAGATCTCATGGTCAGAGGTTAAGAGATCTTGCTGAAGGCCACTCAGTGAACAAAAAGGCAGGGTAGAATGGGGAAGATCAGCCAGGAGAAGGATGAAAGGAACTGTGCTTAGTGTTCAGGCAGTGGTTTTATGAATTTGCCTCTGCTTCTGGATTACTCTGAACTCTGCCTCCTGTTATCATACAGGAGGAGGAAGAGGACATAGATCCCGAGAGGAATTTCTACTTTCCCATGCAATTGGACCTGGACCTGGAGCGTGACCTAGGGGATGATGACAGCTTTGATGTGAATGAAGGTAATGGATTGGATTTATTGTCCTTGATAGACCACTATGACAAATGTAGTAAGTGGTTTACGATCCTACAATAAGAAAAATTACAGTATGCAGAGAATCTGGTGCACATGCTAGCATGGCATGTGGGCAGATCTTCCCTTCTTCAGGATATAGGGCTCATTCTGTAACAATTATTGCCAGGGATGATCCTAGGATAAGCAGCATAAAATCTGGTTTTTTCCTTGGGATCTAGCTAGGTTTGGGACCTGGGTTGGCCACTGTTGGAAACAGGATACTGGGCTTGATGGACCTTCGATCTGTCCCAGTATGGGAACTCTTATGTGAGCCAAGTATAAGACAATCGAGCCATTGTGACATCACTGCTGAGGTTGGCTGTTAAGCATTGGTGGAATGAGGCATTATGACATCACAATCTCAGCTCTGGAGTGTTGCTACTCTTTGGGTTTCCACCTAGTACTTGGGACCTGGGTTGGCCACTGTTGGAAACAGGATACTGGGCTTGATGGACTTTCAGTCTGTCCCAGTAGAGCAACTCTTACGTTATGTTGGGAGAAGCAGCATGATATCCTTCCAGGGCCCATGCTGTGGGGTGCTGCTGAGGCTGTGCTGTCATTCTTACCTAGTTACCTCTCTTTCTTTTTTTAATGAAGGTTTTGTAGTTTTTCCACTGTAACTAATTCTTTTCTAATAAATAAAGATAATTTGGAATCTTGAGTCCTGCTCAGGAAGCTGATTAGAGCAGACAGACCACTTTTTTATGCCTACTTTTCTTTTGAAAGGCAACTGGTCCCAGGCGTTCGCTGTTTAGGGTTCCAGGTACTACCTAGAATTTGGGACCTTAGTCAAGTTGTTTACCTGTCCCAGTGGTTCTCCATAGCAGGGGAATGCAGCCACACTTAACCCTTCCCTGCTCAGAAAGGAAGGGCAGAAAGTGAACTTTAAAGGTATGGACTGGGGAAGCACAGAAACCCCTGTATGTGCTCAAGAGAACTCGCTCTGTCTGTCATGTCAACCATGAAGTGTGCTTGCATTCTCCTTCTGGTCTGGCAGGCCATCAACTGCTAATGATGCCCTAATAATAGAGTAGGTTTCTAGGATTCTTTGGGTTCATCAAAGTAGCATCCCTTTCTCTCTCTCTTGTGAATCTGCTCCTAATACCAGTTTCTTCCCTTATTTATTTGGTTTTATATCCCGTCCTCCCCAAAGAGCTCAGAACAGGTTTCAGTGTAATAGTCAAGGCATTACAATTTGCCTTCACTTAAGAATGTTCCTAGATCGATGCATGTAGGGGCATCTTATCGTACAAAGTGATATGTCTATACAAGCCTACAGGGTGATAAGACTGTACAACATTAGAGAGTCGCAGTATAATTTCTTAACCCCTTTCCTCATTCCTGTTGTGGCAGTGGAAGAAGGCCCCGTCTTTGCCATGTGTATGGTCGGCTCTGAAGACCAGGCCACGCTGGCTCAATGGATACGTGGGCTGCAGGAGACCAATCCGATCCTAGGCCACATCCCTGTGGTGTTCCGCTTGGAATCTGGCCCCCTCAAGATCCAGGCTGAGACAGAGATGGAGGAGACGTACGAAGAAGAGGCCCTGCAGAGTCAGAAACTGAAGCAGTAACTTCCTGCCCGGCACTTCGCAGTGCTTTACAGACTCTTGCAGCAGCCCTCTGTGTAAGCTGCAATATTTTTGGGTTTATTTTAGTGCAGAATGTGTAGTAGATTTATATTCAGAAATGAAGAGGGAACATGACGGCATTTGTGCGATGCTGGATGGGTTGATCTGCCACAGATTTTCATCCTTGCTAGTAGGGTAAATGCCAAACAGTGCTGCTATTTGAGTGGCAGGCATTGGGTTACTGGTTTAGATTTGACTTGATCGCTTGCCCGTTTACTCCCACATTTATTTTTGAACATTGGGCTAATGGCGGCTGTTGATGTAGCCTACATGTCCAGAGATCCCCAGGGCCCCTTTCACGCTTGATTTCACCTCACTATAACCAGGGGCATGGAGTTACCCTCACTGAAATCAGACCTATGTCTGAAATTTCCCTTTACCTGTCCCTCTAAATCTGTAGAATTCAACTAGCAATGCACCAGTAGAGAGCGTAGGCACAGGGGCAAGGAAAGGTGGGGGTAAGGTTGCCACAGGTCACCTGAATAGGCTGCTCAGCCCTTCAGTTTAGCCTATTGCAGACATGGATTTCTAATAAATTATTTCCCAAAGAAAATCCAACCTGGGGCAGCTCCAAGTCCTGTTTGGGTAACCTAGCATGTGGTACAACCAGGGGGGAAGGTGACTCTAGGGGCCAGACGGGCCTTCTCAACCCCAGTGACACAGTCAGATTTGCAGGATATCCACAATGAACATGTATATGAGAAATTTGCATATAATGAAGGCCCTGCTTGCAAATCTAGATTAGGCATACTTATTGGGACTATCCTGAGAACCAGACTGGCTGGCTGTGTCCCACAAACTGGGCTGAGCATTCCCCTGGGCTAAGAGAGTGGCTTTATTTATTTAATACATGTATACCTTGTCTACAACTAAACAGTTCAAAAATAAAATATGATATGAAGATTTGAAGAGTATAATTACTGTAGAAGAAGCTCATCAGCTTCATTTTTAATCCAATAAAATCTTTATCAATCAGTCATAAAAGCCTGGTGGCCTAGGAGAGTGGTTAATCTTTAGTATTTTGCAGTGCGGTCGCCAAAAAAATCCAAGCAAACCAACAGATAATGGCAAAGTTCTAAGAACAAGACTTTATCCCAGGACAAGCAGGCCGCATATTCTCAACAGTGGGTGACGTCACCGACGGAGCCCCGCAGCGGACAGCCTCAAAAGCAGACTTGCTTGAAGATCTTTGTAAGAGCTTCCGAGTGCTGCACTGCGCCCGAGTTAGGGCGTGCGTCTCCTGTGAGGTACCTCAGTTCAACGTTTTCCGCAGAGCTGAGAAGTCCTCTTTTCTTCAGCTCTGCAGCCTTCATTGCCTTCTTTCACCGTGGCTTTTAAAAAAAATATTAAGTCGCTGTGCTCGCGTTTCCAGAAGGGATGGCCATTTTGGCCAATCTGTTTTACAAAATCTCTTTTCTTAACTTGCCAACTCTCTCTCCATCCCATTATGCTTAGCTTGGAGGTCACCCACTGTTGAGAATATGCTGCCTGCTTGTCCTGGGATAAAGCACAGTTACCTTAACAGTTGTTATTCAGGGACAGCAGGCAGATATTCTCACAACCCACCCTCTTCCCCTGGTTGGCTTCTTAGCTAGGTATCTGAACTGAGGTACCTCACAGGAGACACGCGCCCTAACTCGGGCGGGAAGGCACTCACGCATGCGCAGTGCAGCACTCGGAAGCTCTTACAAAGATCTTCAAGCAAGTCTGCTTTCGAGGCTGTCCGCTGCGGGGCTCCATCGGTGAGGTCACCCACTGTTGAGAATTTCTGCCTGCTGTCCCTGGATAACAACTGTTACGGTAAGTAACTGTGCTTTTTTGGCAGTCTGCATACACTGGATCTTTTAGAGGCTGATTTTATAGCAGGGTCTCTAGGTCAATGGTTCTCAAGTTGGGGTTTCAGAGTATCCATAATGAATATGCATGAAATAGATTTGCATACACTTCAGTCTTGTGGTTATCCTGGAAACCTGACTTGTGTTGGAAACCACTGCCCAGGTTATTAAGTCACAGAGAGCTATGTTGCATCTATGAGTTTTCTAAAATGTTTTCTGTATAATGTTGTATCTGCTTTGGCTACTAGCGAAGGGTACATATGTGTCCATTCTGCTCCCCTAAAGCTGCCTCTACATCTGCTGCAGAAAAGCAGGCACGGTGGTGTTTATTGAACATGAGTTAGAGCAGTGGAGTGTGTTGCTGACGATGTGTGCTTCCCCCTGTGGCAGTCTCTGGTTACTGCCAGGGTAGACCTGGAATTTCTCTCTGCACTGCCAATTTAATAGCAGAAATAGCCTTCCTGACTTGCTTGAATAGTTATCAGGATACCAATGCTGAATGGTTCCCAGATTAACTTCTGGCAGCTAGACAGAACCAGGACCTGGCCTGCCACTGGATATCTGTCTGGGTCAAATTCAGCATGTGGGCGTCGGCCCTTTAGAAATCACTAACTGCTGCATTTATTTTTTCTGAGCAGCTATTTTTAAGTGTATCAGGGCCTGGGCCTACCTGTGGCTCTGCCACCATCTAAATTGCAAGGGCTAGCAAGGACCCTCAAGCTCCCCCAGCAGCCAGAATGTGCTTGGCAGTTGGCAGCACTATCCATGAACAATGCTACCAACTGCTGAGCATAGGGAAGTGTTCTGGCTGGAGAAGGACCTTTTTAGCGAATGGGGATCCCTGCCGGCTCAGCTATAATGTTATGAGTTGAAGGTTGCTAAGGTGAGGGGAGGGGACAAAGGAAAAATGTGACAGTTGTGGGTGGGTACATCTGTCTGTGCCACTGCTGTGAAGATCTATGTGCCGTTTTATGAGCGCTTACTGGAGCATGTAACCCTGCACGCATCTGTACTCCTGTCTAAGCCTCCTTCAGTTGGTGTGTGTTGCTCATTTTAAAGGTCTTTTATTCTTACTCTTTGAGCCCTGTTTCTTACTCTTCAGAGCTTTAGTACCAGTGCACTGATCTTGCTCACTGCTTTTGGAGAAGTAAACCAAGTGATCCGGTTAGTAAGAAGATGATTATGGCAGGTGTCTGGGTCTCGCTGCATCTGAGTAGGTAGATCCATTTCAGCCATCTTCCTGTGGCTTTCTTCACACCCTGTAGACAGCCACAGCATGATGGCTGAAACGTTGCTTCTACCTCCTCCAAGACAATGAGACCCGGACAGCTGCAACAATCATGTCCCCAGCCACAGCAGCCTAAGAGAACAAGGGAAGATATTTGAACACACCTTCCTGCCTACTGCTTCCTCTTGCCCTGCAAGTACACATGCGCTGAAACTGTGTTTACTTTTAGGTGGAAGATAATTTTCAGCTCAAAACACTCACAAAAATTGCTTCTCACTTTGCATTCTTTCAGAGGCCCTAAAGAAAAGCCAAGATCACTTAATGCTGCCTTGATTCATTGGCAGAGCAATTCAACATAGGATAACCAGATTTAGCCAGACATGTTCTCTTTTAGGGGGCTGTCCAGATGTCCTTACTCCGGCAATGCTGAAATTTAATGTTCAGGCCGGCCGCTAGTAGCGGCAAGGTGAATCTGTTGCTGTCGGCTTACCCCAGAAGCCTTCTCTCTGAAGTGACTTCCTGTTCTTACATAGGTGGGACACTCCAGAGAGGTGGCTTCTGGAGCAGGTAGATGGCAGCAGGCTCACCTTGCTGCTGGGTGGCTGGCTGAAAGATTAATTTTTGATGAGGAGATAGGGGAGACAGGGAAGAGCTATGGATAGCAAGAGAAGTGCAGTCCTGGGGGGCGGGAGAGAAGTACCTGTGAGGGAGGGAGAGAGAGAGAAGCACCAGTGGGGGGGGGAAGGTGTTGTAAGGAGGGGAAGAGAGGCATTAAAGCAGTGGTCTCAAACCTGCGGCCCAGGGGCCACATGTGGTCCGCCAGATACTATTTTGAGGCCCTCGGTATGTTTATCATAATCACAAAAGTAAAATAAAAGTGTTTCTTGAACATACTAGCTATAAATGACATTATTATTATTAAGACTTAGCCAAAAGGAAAGATTTATAAATTATGAAGAGTTTTACCTTCTGCAAAGTTGTCATTTCTTTAATAAGACATTAACTATTTTTTTTCTGAGGCCTTCCAAGTACCTACAAATCCAAAATGTGGCCCTGCAAAGGGTTTGAGTTTAAGAGCACTGCATTAAAGGGTACAGAAGATGGACTAAGGCAGTGGTAGGCAATTCCAGTCCTTGAGAGCTGGAGCCAGGTCAGGTTTTCAGGATATCCAAAATAAATATGCATGAGAGTTTTGCATCTCAAGGAGGCAGTGCATGCAAATCCATCTCATACATATTCATTGTGGATATCCTGAAAACATGATCTGGCTCCGGCTTTTGAGGATCAGAATTTCCTACCCCTGGACTAAGGAAATGGGTGAAAGGTAGATTGGGATAGGGGTGAGACTGGGTCAGGGTGGAGTCATGTGTCCAGATGTCTGGGAAAACCTGGACATGTCCTCTTTTTAGAGCACTGTGCAGACAGATTTTCAGAACCCGACAGTCAGGGTTTTGGAAGCCTTGAACTTGGGCCCATGACTGAAGGGCCACCGAGCGTGTGCAGATGTGATGTGATAATGTCACATGCATGGGTGTGTCTGTGACTTCATTGTGCTGTATTTGTGCATGTTCAGAGGCCCTCCAGATGCAGCCTGGACTTGGGGTAGGATAGGGGTGTCATAGTCCCTCCTCGAGGGCTGCAATCCAGTCAGGTTTTCAGGATTTCCTCAATGAATATGCACGAGATCTATTTGCATGCACTGCTTTCTTTGTATGATAATAGATCTCGTGCATATTCATTGGGAAAATCCTGAAAACTTGACTGGATTGCGGCCCTCGAGGAGGGACTTTGACATTCTAGGGGTAGGGGGAGTGATGAAGTTTGCGTGAGGATGGGGCCATGTGTTCTTTTTTTTTTTTTTTCTTGAACAAATCTGGTAACCCTAATTCTACACTTAAATCATTCTGGATGCCCCCTCTGCAAAATATCACTCAGGGATGTTTCACCCTTGGCAGCTGCTGTACACTGTCTCTAACCCCCCCCCACCCCCCCAGTTACAATTGTAAAGTACTAGGTAGAACTGGAGGTTCCCAACCCTGAGGGAGTTGGATTTTGGGGATAGCTCTAATGAATATGTATGGTGCACATTTACATGCCTGTCAACTCCCTTATATGCAAATCTCTCTCATGCATATTGATGACTGACTGGTAGTTCTCCAGGACAGAGTTGGGAACCAGTCTCTTAAAGCCCTGAGTCATTTTCCCGCTGCTGCTGTTATAGATTAAATTAATGCAGGACTTCGAGGGGGGGAAATAAAAAGCTGGTGCAGCCTCAGCTAGCGCATGCGCATCAGGTAGATGTCCTATTTAACACGAAGCGTGAAAAAAGTCACTTCCGGTATAGCTTGCAGGAGCAAAGTAGCGTAAGAAGAGTCTCTCAAAAGCAGCAGAGAAGTCACTCGCCGCCACCAATAACGATCTTCCTCGGTACCAGAACGCGACCGGCCCGGAATTTCCAGAGGCGGCGTGAAAAAAGGCGTCCCCGACCGACGCGGGCTTTAGGCGTCACTTCCGGTCAGCGCAGGCGCCAGGAAGCGCGGCTGAGGATGGCGGAGCACCGGGGCCTCGCCGACGACGAGGCGGAGGAGGAGCCCGGGGGCGGCAGGAAAGCCCGGGGCAGGCCCCGCCTCACCGATACGGACCGCGCACGGCGCCGCCTCGAGTCCCGCAAGAAGTACGACGTGAGGCGCGTCTACCTGGGGGAGGCCCACGGGCCCTGGGTGCAGCTGCGCAGGAAGAGCGGCTGGAGCGACGCCAAGCTGGCCGCCTACCTCATCTCCCTGGAGAAGCAGCAGCGGGAGGGGCGAGGAGGGTGAGATGGAGACCCCCCAGCCCAGACCAGACCCCCCCACTCCCCCCCAAGCCCAGCCCTCCCCACTCCACCCAGACCCCCCAATCCCAGACCCCCCCACTCCCCCAGCCCAGACCTCCCCCACCCAGCCCAGACTCCCCACTCCCCCCAAGCCCAGACCCCCCACGCCTAGATGCCCAAGGCCAGACCCCCCCACTCCACCCAGACCCCCCAATCCCAGACCCCCCCCCTCCCCCCAGCCCAGACCTCCCACTCCCCCCAGCCCAGACCCTCCCACTCCCCCCAAGCCTAGATCCCCCAAGGCCAGACCCCCCACTGCCCCCTAAGCCCAGCCCTCCCCACTTCCCCAGCCCAGACTTCCCACACTCTGCCCAGCCCAGACCTCCCCCACCCAGCCCAGACTCCCCACTCCCCCCAAGCCCAGACCCCCCACGCCTAGATGCCCAAGGCCAGACCCCCCCCACTCCACCCAGAACCCCCAATCCCAGACCCCCCCACTCCCCCCAGCCCAGACCTCCCACTCCCCCCAGCCCAGACCCTCCCACTCCCCCCAAGCCTAGATCCCCCAAGGCCAGACCCCCCACTGCCCCCTAAGCCCAGCCCTCCCCACTTCCCCAGCCCAGACTTCCCACACTCTGCCCAGCCCAGACCTCCCCCCCCCAGCCCAGACTCCCCACTCCCCCCAAGCCCAGACCCCCCACGCCTAGATGCCCAAGGCCAGACCCCCCCCACTCCACCCAGACCCCCCAATCCCAGACCCCCCCACTCCCCCCAGCCCAGACCTCCCACTCCCCCCAGCCCAGACCCTCCCACTCCCCCCAAGCCTAGATCCCCCAAGGCCAGACCCCCCACTGCCCCCTAAGCCCAGCCCTCCCCACTTCCCCAGCCCAGACTTCCCACACTCTGCCCAGCCCAGACCTCCCCCACCCAGCCCAGACTCCCCACTCCCCCCAAGCCCAGACCCCCCACGCCTAGATGCCCAAGGCCAGACCCCCCCACTCCACCCAGACCCCCCAATCCCAGACCCCCCCACTCCCCCCAGCCCAGACCTCCCACTCCCCCCAGCCCAGACCCTCCCACTCCCCCCAAGCCTAGATCCCCCAAGGCCAGACCCCCCACTGCCCCCTAAGCCCAGCCCTCCCCACTTCCCCAGCCCAGACTTCCCACACTCTGCCCAGCCCAGACCTCCCCCACCCAGCCCAGACTCCCCACTCCCCCCAAGCCCAGACCCCCCACGCCTAGATGCCCAAGGCCAGACCCCCCCCACTCCACCCAGAACCCCCAATCCCAGACCCCCCCACTCCCCCCAGCCCAGACCTCCCACTCCCCCCAGCCCAGACCCTCCCACTCCCCCCAAGCCTAGATCCCCCAAGGCCAGACCCCCCACTGCCCCCTAAGCCCAGCCCTCCCCACTTCCCCAGCCCAGACTTCCCACACTCTGCCCAGCCCAGACCCCCCCCACCCAGCCCAGACTCCCCCCTCCCCCCAAGCCCAGACCCCCCACGCCTAGATGCCCAAGGCCAGACCCCCCCCACTCCACCCAGACCCCCCAATCCCAGACCCCCCCCACTCCCCCCAGCCCAGACCTCCCACTCCCCCCAGCCCAGACCCTCCCACTCCCCCCAAGCCTAGATCCCCCAAGGCCAGACCCCCCACTGCCCCCTAAGCCCAGCCCTCCCCACTTCCCCAGCCCAGACTTCCCACCCTCTGCCCAGCCCAGACCTCCCCCACCCAGCCCAGACTCCCCACTCCCCCCCAGCCCAGACCCCCCACGCCTAGATGCCCAAGGCCAGACCCCCCCCACTCCACCCAGAACCCCCAATCCCAGACCCCCCCACACCCCCCAGCCCAGACCTCCCACTCCCCCCAGCCCAGACCCTCCCACTCCCCCCAAGCCTAGATCCCCCAAGGCCAGACCCCCCACTGCCCCCTAAGCCCAGCCCTCCCCACTTCCCCAGCCCAGACTTCCCACACTCTGCCCAGCCCAGACCTCCCCCACCCAGCCCAGACTCCCCACTCCCCCCAAGCCCAGACCCCCCACGCCTAGATGCCCAAGGCCAGACCCCCCCCACTCCACCCAGACCCCCCAATCCCAGACCCCCCCACCCCCCCCAGCCCAGACCTCCCACTCCCCCCAGCCCAGACCCTCCCACTCCCCCCAAGCCTAGATCCCCCAAGGCCAGACCCCCCACTGCCCCCTAAGCCCAGCCCTCCCCACTTCCCCAGCCCAGACTTCCCACACTCTGCCCAGCCCAGACCCCCCCCACCCAGCCCAGACTCCCCACTCCCCCCAAGCCCAGACCCCCCACGCCTAGATGCCCAAGGCCAGCCCCCCCCACTCCACCCAGACCCCCCAATCCCAGACCCCCCCACTCCCCCCAGCCCAGACCTCCCACTCCCCCCAGCCCAGACCCTCCCACTCCCCCCAAGCCTAGATCCCCCAAGGCCAGACCCCCCACTGCCCCCTAAGCCCAGCCCTCCCCACTTCCCCAGCCCAGACTTCCCACACTCTGCCCAGCCCAGACCTCCCCCACCCAGCCCAGACTCCCCACTCCCCCCAAGCCCAGACCCCCCACGCCTAGATGCCCAAGGCCAGACCCCCCCCACTCCACCCAGAACCCCCAATCCCAGACCCCCCCACTCCCCCCAGCCCAGACCTCCCACTCCCCCCAGCCCAGACCCTCCCACTCCCCCCAAGCCTAGATCCCCCAAGGCCAGACCCCCCACTGCCCCCTAAGCCCAGCCCTCCCCACTTCCCCAGCCCAGACTTCCCACACTCTGCCCAGCCCAGACCTCCCCCACCCAGCCCAGACTCCCCACTCCCCCCAAGCCCAGACCCCCCACGCCTAGATGCCCAAGGCCAGACCCCCCCCACTCCACCCAGACCCCCCAATCCCAGACCCCCCCACTCCCCCCAGCCCAGACCTCCCACTCCCCCCAGCCCAGACCCTCCCACTCCCCCCAAGCCTAGATCCCCCAAGGCCAGACCCCCCACTGCCCCCTAAGCCCAGCCCTCCCCACTTCCCCAGCCCAGACTTCCCACACTCTGCCCAGCCCAGACCTCCCCCACCCAGCCCAGACTCCCCACTCCCCCCAAGCCCAGACCCCCCACGCCTAGATGCCCAAGGCCAGACCCCCCCCACTCCACCCAGAACCCCCAATCCCAGACCCCCCCACTCCCCCCAGCCCAGACCTCCCACTCCCCCCAGCCCAGACCCTCCCACTCCCCCCAAGCCTAGATCCCCCAAGGCCAGACCCCCCACTGCCCCCTAAGCCCAGCCCTCCCCACTTCCCCAGCCCAGACTTCCCACACTCTGCCCAGCCCAGACCTCCCCCACCCAGCCCAGACTCCCCACCCCCCCCAAGCCCAGACCCCCCACGCCTAGATGCCCAAGGCCAGACCCCCCCCACTCCCCCCCAGACCCCCCAATCCCAGACCCCCCCACTCCCCCCAGCCCAGACCTCCCACTCCCCCCAGCCCAGACCCTCCCACTCCCCCCAAGCCTAGATCCCCCAAGGCCAGACCCCCCACTGCCCCCTAAGCCCAGCCCTCCCCACTTCCCCAGCCCAGACTTCCCACACCCTCCCCAGCCCAGACCTCCCCCCCCCAGCCCAGACTCCCCACTCCCCCCAAGCCCAGACCCCCCACGCCTAGATGCCCAAGGCCAGACCCCCCCCACTCCCCCCCAAGCCCAGCCCTCCCCACTCCACCCAGACCCCCCCCAATCCCAGACCCCCCCACTCCCCCCAGACCCTCCCACTCCCCCCCAAGCCTAGATCCCCCAAGGCCAGACCCCCCACTGCCCCCTAAGCCCAGCCCTCCCCACTTCCCCAGCCCAGACTTCCCACACTCTCCCCAGCCCAGACCTCCCCCACCCAGCCCAGGCTCCCCACTCCCCCCAAGCCCAGACCCCCCACGCCTAGATGCCCAAGACCATACCCCCCCCACTGCCCCCCCAAGCCCAGCCCTCCCCACTCCACCCAGACCCCCCAATCCCAGACCCCCCCACTCCCCCCAGCCTAGACCCCCCACTCCCCCAGCCATGAGCCCCCCTCTCCCCGACCCCTACCACTACTTCCACACCTTCATCCCAGACTCACACACCCTGCCACATCCCCACCTCATCTCTCTGGAGAAGGCGCATATCTTCATGACACACACACGCTTGCACTCTTTGCACCATACCCCAACTGCATCACTCTAGAGAAGAACCAGCAGCAGACATGCAAGGGGTGAGATAGTCATACCTCCCACACCAAGTACAGAGTTCCTGCTACAGGATGGAGTTTTGTTACTGATAAATGACACCAAAATTTGTATTGAGAGTTCTGTTCTGCTTCCGTTATTGGGGAGTTTGTGGAAAAGTGACGTGCCGGTTCTTGTACTGTGGTTTTGGGCTGGATGGTGCTATCAAATAAGTTAAACTGCCATTTAACTAATCAAGGATTTCTTGGTTACATAGAGGCCTCTTAGAGCTTTCTCCTACAGTGTCTCTTCATGGGCCATTTAAAACTCCCAGATGTCCTTGAGGGATGTGTGTTCTGCTTATGAAGAATTTGAAATTGAACTGGAGGTGGTCTAGTGTCTCTTCCATAAAGTCCTAATCTTTTGTCTTTCTCACATTTGTTTATAGGGCTTGGGATTTACAGTAGGTTTCCATCCAGTAGATTTAAAGTTATGACCCTTCTGAGGTAGGGGTTAGAATGACCTGATCATCTGCACAGGACAAGCTTTTGATTTGAGTCACTTAGTTTTAATCCTGGAGCTGAGGATCTGAGGTAACTGTGAGAAAATCATTGACATAGGTGTTGAAGAGGATGGGCCACAGGCTACATCCCTGTCTCACTCCCCAGTCTTACTTGAAGCTCTTTTTCTCTCCTGCGTGTTGTTTACTTTACAGCTGATGGATGAGTGTGTTGATTTTAGTGTTTCATAGTTCCTGTTTTGCGGTAATTTAGAGTATGATATCCTGGTCTCAATAGGCACCCCCACTCCACTGTATCATATACTGCTAAACATGCCCAAAACCCTCTTCACTCCGTAACCTAGGAGTGTACGTGCCAATCCTGGAAGGCTATAAAGAGCTCAGGAGGTTTTCAGGGTGTCCCTCATGAATAAGCTTGCTGTAGATCTGTGTACAGTCTCTATTACACACATTCATTAGGGATAACCTGATTTGTTTGTATCCTTGATGTCTGAACTTGTGCACGCTGTCCCTGCCCCATCATACCCAGCTGTGTTCAGATGACTTTATTGCACAGCGGTGTTACACAACTGTTGGTAGAGAGAGAAAGACAGATAACACTATACCCCAGCCATATAGCCATGCTATAAAACAGTATTTGGTTTATCCCCAAGCTACATCATCCCTCACTTCGCCCTGAATCACAGCATCAAGGACTCCCGCAGAATCCAACTATTCGCCTACCCCTCCCTTAAACTTTGCCACTCTAAAAAATTCCTCGACAAAACCCTCGCCTTCCAAGCCACTAAGCTAAACCCATGGTTATCCCAAATGGCCCTCAAGGCCCCCAACTACCTCGGCTTTAGAAAACTACTCAAAACCCGCCTCTTCCAAGACCAGGATCCCAACGCCCCTTCTATCTAACAACCCCTCTCCCCTCTACATCCTTCCCTCACCCCCCCCGGCAACTTTGATCAATTTGTTATTGAACCGCTTGTAACCCCGCTCAACTGATGTAAACCACTTGTAACCTTGTTTAATTGATGTGAACCGCCTAGAACTCTTCCGGGTATGGCGGGATACAAAAATAAAGTTATTATTATTATTATTATTATATAAGAACCCAACTGCCGTTCCGGGTTCAGCAGCCAGTCCAAGCATCCCAGTCCAGGTCAGGTTTTTAGGTGATTCCCGCCGTATGAATATGCATGAGAGATGCATACAATCCAGGTAGTTTTCTGTTTTTGTTAGGGGTCTTCTGAAAATTGATGTGTTGGTGGCCCTTTGAGGACCACTGCCCTAGCTTACTTTAATAATGGTTTATGGACTTCAGGAGTTTGTCCAAATCTTTTTCAAACCCAGCTACACTAACTGATTTTAGCACATTGTCTGGCATGACAGAGCTTAGTTGTGCCTGAGAGAAATAAACCTATTCCCCTCCACTCAGAATTTTATATCTTCCCCCTCAGTCACCACTTCTCCAAGCCAGAGTCCTAGCCTTTTAGTCTTTCCTCATAGGAGAGTCCCCACTCCCCTTTATCATTTTGGTCATCCTTCTCTGTCCTTTCTTACTTCGCTATGTCTGCATTGAGGTGTGATGACCAGAATTGCATACTACAAAGCAATATGAGACTCCTACTCCACCTCCTACAACCCCTTCATAAGCTCAGCCTACCTCAGTGCATGCTCCATATTCCTTCACTCACTTATCTCTTACATACACTCTACACATGTCACTGCATCCACCCCTACACACTTGCTGCTCCAAACACCCATCCTGCTAAATACATTTTATACACCCTTCTCGTACTCCCATTGTACACTTTCCAGTGTAATAGGTGAGACATTCTAGAAAGTAGGGTTATTTCCCTTCAGCTGCATGGCTGCAGAAGGAATCCACTCCGGATTTTGCACTCTGCCTCTGGACTACTTCACTGAACAGTTTAGCTCCCTCTGTAGTTTTTTCCTTCTGCACACATGGTTGCAGTTGTGTGTGTTCTACTCTCCCCATTTTCTTAGATTTAATTCAATGTAATTCCGTTCCCTTTTCGGGTAGTTCAGTGCTTGGAGCGATTTTGAAGCTCTGCCTGCTTGAATATTCACAGACTCTAGTCTGTAGCTGACAGGCTGATCCCACTGGGTACCCGTTAGCCAGCCTGCTTAGTTTTCTCCATTGCTCAGGGCTGAACCTGAAGTGATTTCACCTCCTTTGCTCTTACGGTGTGGTTCTTGAGCGCGAGGCCTTAAGAGCATAAAGGATATTCTGCTCTGGTTGTAGATACTCTGCTGAGGTCTAAGAAGTCGTCCACAATATCGGCCTATGCTAAAGCGTGGAAGGCCTTCCAACATTGGTGTGCCCAGGACCAGGTGGACCCTTATTCAGCTCTGATATAGTGAATTCTTGCCTTTCTGCTGGCTGGTTTGGATAAAGGCCTCAAGGTGGTGTCTTTTTGGGTCCAGGTGTCCAGGCTCTTCTGTTTTAGATCCTGGGAGCATTGGATCTTCTTGGCATCTCATCCTGATGTCACAAGATTCATGAAGGGGGCTCTTCGTGTCCACCCATCAGTTAAGTAGCCTTTCCCTTCCTGGGACCTCAATGTGGTGTTGTCTAGCCTTACAAAGGCTCCTTATCTGCCCCTGCAAGAGACAGTTTTTCTGGTCGCCTTTACCTTGGCGTGCGGGGTTTCAGAGCTGCAGGCTTTTTTGCAGGGACTCTTTCCTCTGTATTTCAGAGAGGGGGGTTTCTTTTCAGATGGTTCCTTCCTTCCTGCCTAAAGTGGTTTCCACTTTGCATGTTAAATCAGGACATCTGTTGGCCTGCCTTTCAACCGACAGGTTCCAAGTCACAGGACCAACTGTTGAAGAAACTGGATGTGTACTGAGTTCTTCTGCGATATTTGGAGGTCACCAACGAGTTTTGTCTTTCTGATCATCTGTTTGTGCTGACTCATTCGGTTAAGTGGGGTGCTCCCGCTTCCAAGGCCACGATTTCCAGATGGATCCGTAGGACCATTTCATCAGCCTACATTCTTTCAGGGAAATAGTCCCCTGTTTCAGTTAAGGCGCATTCTACCAGGAGTGTTGGTTCTTCGTGGGCCGAAGCTAGATCAGTCTCTCCTGAGGAGATTTGCAGAGTGGCCACGTGGTCTTCTCTGCACACGTTTTCCAAGATTTACAGAGTGGAAGTGGCGGCAAGACAGGACTCCACCTTTGGGTCCTTGGTCTTAAGGGCCGGTGCAGCAAGTCCACCCTAGTTATTTTAAAGGGGACTGTTTTTGTATGTCCTTGTCTAGAGCAGTGGTTCCCAACCCTATCCTGGAGGACCCCCAGGCCAGTCGGGTTTTCAGGATAGCCCTAATGAATTTGCATGGAGCACATTTGCATTCCTAGCACCTCCATTATATGCAGATCTCTCTCATGCATATTCATTAGGGCTATCCTGAAAACCTGACTGGCCTGGGGGTCCTCTAGGATAGGGTTGGAAACCACTGCTCTAGAATGTCTCACCTATTGCACTGGAAAAAGAAATGATGTACTTACTCTGGTAAGCTCTTTTCCAGTAGTTAGGTGAGACATTCTAGACTTCCACCCTGTCTTTACTGTGCCTGCTTTCCGTTTTCAGTCTGTTTATGCTTCTCCAAGCTGATTCTTGGATGCCTATCGGCCCTTGAGGGCTGGGAAGAATTTGTCTATTTCAATTTATTGGGGAGTAGTTCCGAGCTCCTTTGAAACCTGTGTTGGCAGTTAACGGTACTGTTTAGTTATGTTTGAGCAGAACAGTTTAAGCCTGTTACTATAGGTGCCTCTACTTCATGAGGATTGGGTGGCTCTCTATGCTTCGGTATGAACTTTAGAGGGTGCTAAACTGTTCAGTGAAGTAGTCCAGAGGCAGAGTGAAAAATCCGGAGTGGATTCCTTCTGCAGCCATGCGGCTAAAGGGAAATAGCCCTACTGTCTAGAATGTCTCACCTAGCTACTGGAAAAGAGATTACCAGCGTAATAAGTACATTATCTCCTGCCTGATCTTGTTGGAAGAATAAGAGGAATAATTCTCCCACCACCACCACCACAAAACTTCACACTCCGTTACTTCATTTCCTTGGAAAAAGAGCACATGGGTGGGCTTCGTCAGTATCTTATCTCTGGAGAAGGGGCAGTGAGCAGGCTGGTGGGAGATTTAGTTGGAAGGGGGAATGACAGATCCTGCATGCTTTCCTCTCCCACTTTTGACCCCTCCATCCCTCAACCTCCTTTCCCTAAACGAGGAACAGTGAGTGGGTGAGAGAGACTAAGGTTTGGGGTGGACTGGTAGTTTTTTCAGCCATGCCTCCTCTTATCTCCTTGCTTTATGATTTGTTCTAGGCAGCCTTGGGAGCAGATTTCGAAGAAATCCAAGCGCAAGAAACGTGAGTGAGCTGGCGTAGGCAATGGGACGCTTTCCTTTGTATCGTTCATTGGCATGGGGTGCGAGTACCTGCACAGCTGAGAAGAGCTGCTGTAGTCTGCTCCTGCTGCTTTTTGATGCCATCTTTCACAGCTGGGGGTGGGGGTGGTGTAACGGTTGGGTTATGTGCTCCTACAGTTTGACTTCACGTTGCTTCATGTCCAGTTTTTCTTTTTTTTTTTTAATATTCTTTATTCATTTTTAAAACCTCAATTGTGCACAAAAAATGATGCATTTACATAAGAACATAAGAAGTTGCCTCCGCTGAGGCAGACCAGAGGTCCATCTCGCCCAGCGGTCCGCTCCCGCAGCGGCCCATCAGGCCCATTGCCTGAGCAGTGGTCCCAGACTATCCCTAAAACTACCTCCACTCCTATCTGTACCCCTCAATTCCTTTATCCTCTAGGAACCTATCCAAACCTTCTTTGAAGGCCTATCACAGCCTCCGGAAGCGCGTTCCATGTATCCATCACCCTCTGGGTGAAAAAGAACTTTCTGGCATTTGTTCTAAACCTGTCCCCTTTTAATTTCTCCGAGTGCCCCCTTGTACTTGTGGTTCCCCATAATCTGAAAAATCTGTCCCTGTCTACAAGATCCTGAAGGGTATAGAAAAGGTAGACAGGGACAGATTTTTCAGATTATGGGGAACCACAAGTACAAGGGGGCACTCGGAGAAATTAAAAGGGGACAGGTTTAAAACAAATGCCAGAAAGTTCTTTTTCACCCAGAGGGTGGTGGACACATGGAACGCGCTTCCGGAGGCTGTGATAGGCCTTCAAAGAAGGTTTGGATAGGTTCCTAGAGGATAAAGGAATTGAGGGGTACAGATAGGAGTGGAGGTAGTTTTAGGGATAGTCTGGGACCACTGCTCAGGCAATGGGCCTGATGGGCCGCTGCGGGAGCGGACCGCTGGGCGAGATGGACCTCTGGTCTGCCTCAGCGGAGGCAACTTCTTATGTTCTTACAGCACAATATACTTAATAGAATAAAGACAAAACTTATTTTTCCCCACCCATTTTCAATTTACAAACATCTCATAAAATACTTATAATCAACCCTTCTATATTTCTTAACAAATGCCAAAACATATCCCCCTCCCTGGATGTGCATGTTTCCCCAAATTATACAAATAAATCAATCTTTACAATATTTAGTTAATGGTTCCCAAACTTCCATAAATGTTTTATAATAACCCTTCTGAATGGCCATAAACTTTTCCATTTTAAAGATATAACATAGGGATTTCCACCAGAATGAATAATTTAATCTATTCCAATTTTTCCGATTCTTTAAAATAAGCTGCATGGCAATGCCCGTCATTATAAACAAAAGTTTGTTATTTTTTGCCGAAATTTGACTTTTTGCCCTCATAGATGTTCCAAATAAAATGGTATCATACGATAGTGCCACTGGATTTTCTAATAAATTATTAACCTGATCCCAAATCGATCTCCAGAATTTTATCCAAGTTTCCAAGCTTATCCAAGTTTATTAAGTATTTTGATTTATCGCCTATTCAAAATTCAAGGCGATGTACAAATAAATAAAAATTTTTGGTAACATACTTACAATTATTAAGTAAACAAATGATAATCTTATATATACATATTACAGTACATTTTAAGGGTATTTCTACAAATTATAATGAAACAAAAGGAAAATTATTTAATGGTTACATTCAGTATTAAAATCATTAATTCAGGGGAAAAACAATAGGAAGGGAGACGAAGACAATAGATCTATTAAGTTACGAATGCGAAAAAAAAATTAATCATTAAAGGCATCTATAAATAGAAAACTTTTAAGTTCAGACTTAAATTTTGCCAGGTTTTTTTCCTTTTAGTATCAAAGGACAATAGTATAGTAAATGATCTAACGTCCCAACTTCCAGATAACAATGCCAGCATCTATTAGATTTAGAACTATCTACTCTATACAAACGAATTGGGGTCCGTGTGATAATGTAATATGTCCAGTTTTTCTGTTATCTTGTTCGGGACTTTCAGCTGCCTCCTTATAATCGCTTGCACTGTTTAGCTGTCCTGCAATTGCCGAGTCCTGTAGACCAGTGCCTTGTGTGCCGCATACGATTCATAGAACATAACTTTTCAAGTTTTCACCTTCTTATTAGATCATCTTAACCCATTACTACCCAATGTGCTTCCCTTTTGATGTTAATTTCTATTTTAAAACAAAATTGTAACTTTTTCCCTTTCTTCCCACCCCTTTTTGTTAGTCCAATATTGTCTGTCTTTTAATTGACTTTTGTAATCTAAATGTATTACCACAATCTGATGGTTTTTATATTGTACATCGCTTAGATATTGTTATAAGCGATTTATCAAATAAAGATTAAACTTGAAACTTGAAACTAGTCCTGCATTCAGGGGCCCGGAGCTGACAGGGGACCCGAGGCAGGGGCGCCAGTAGCTCGCCAAGGCAAAGTGAGTCGATCACCCAGGACTCACTTTGTCTTGGCGATCTAATCTATCGAGCCGATAAGTCTTCTTCTCCCCAACGTCAATTCTGCAGTCGGAGAGGAGTTCGGGCCAGCCAATCGCTGCCTGGCTGGGCGGAACTTCCTCTCCGATTGCAGAATTGACGTCAGGGAGAGCATGCGTCGGCGTCGGCTTTGGGGCCTGTTATCCATTGGTGGGTCCTGTTCCCCGATGGCAGTGGCAGTGGCTTGGGGAACGGCAGGGAGAAAGAAAGAAAGGGGGCAGGCAGGGAAACAGAAGGAAAGAAGAGAAACAGAAAAAAAGAAAGAAAGGTCAGGGAGAGAGGAAGAAAAAGTTGGGGGAGGGAATGAGGTGTGGAGGAGAGAAAGCATACAGGCTGATAGAAGGGAAGAAAGATTGGATGCACAGTCAGAAGAAGAAAGTGCAACCAGAAATCACCAGACAAGGTAGGAAAAATGATTTTATTTTAAATTTAGCAAAGTGGAGGCAGTATTACCACAGTTTTCAAAGGAATTTGCCCAAATAACTTAATAGTTAACTGGGTAAATTCCCAGAGATGAAAACTTCCCTTCACTTACTATGCACAGTTCTGAATTTATATCTGCTGTCTATATTTTACAATATGGTCCCCTTTTACTAAACCGCAATAGTGGTTTTTAGCGCAGGGAGCCTATGAGCGTCAAGAGCAGCGCTGGGCATTCAGCGCAGCTCCCTGCGCTAAAAACTGCTATTGTGGTTTAATAAAAAGGATGGAGGGTATATTTGTCTATTTTTGTATGCTATAAAAACCAAATACAGAGAGAGACTGAGAGCTGTTGACGAAGAGCTACGTGTGTGTCTTTCTTCGATTCCAGCCAGAATATCAGCCAAACAGGCCCAGGTTTCGCACTGAATAAAGTATTTTATAATTTTTCACTATTCTGTTTACTTAATATTTCATAATAAAGTAATTATAAAATACTTTCTTTGTGTTTATTTGATTCCTATTCAAGAGAATTACTTTATATATAGTCAATATAGGCACAGAGTTAAATTTTTTAACATTTTCTAATGGTGGTGTGCCTCGTGATTTTTTTCATGAAACAAGTGTGCCTTTGCCCAAAAAAGGTTGAAAAACACTGCTGTAGACTATAAAAGACCCCACCGAAAAAAAATAATCAATTCTGCCAGTTTTATAGATTCTACTTGGTAAAGCTTGTAAATGCTCATAAAATGGTAGTTCACAAAGCGCCATGCTGTCAAAGCCTTTTACCAGGGCTGCAGTTCACCTAAGCTTTCTTGCTTAATACAAAAACTTTAATACTGATAACGAACCTTTCAAAAGAAGGCAACAACATTTCAATTAGCTTGAAAACGCTGATGTAGACGTATACCCCGGCTTAGACACGAACCGTGTTTCGCAGTTGCTGTCTCAAAAAGCCAAGCAACGAAGCGTGTTAAAGCTCGAAGTGGCTGTAAACAAATATAACATTATAATGCTAATTACTACCATGTTTCCCCCCAAATAAGACCTACCCCGCAATCCCCCTTGAATGTCCCTGACATTCCCTGACTCCATCCATAGGTTAAAAAAAAAAAAACTGGGCTTCCGTTATTTCTGGGCTCCATCCCCCCTGTGCAGCAGAACCCCACCAACCCTTCCACCGTGAGACTGACATACTTTCACTCCGAGGCCTCCAAAAGCAGCAGCAGCGGCGGCCCTGCCGGGGGCCTTCCCTCTACCGTATCACTGATGATGTCATCAGTGACGTGGCAGAAGGAAGGCCACAAAGCGGCCCATTCAGAGCGCTGCCGCCACCGCTGTTTTGGAGGCCTCAGAGGTATGTCAGTCTCACGGTGGGATGGTTGGTGGGACTCTGCGGCACAGGGGGATGGGAAGGAGAGATAGAAAGATGCACATGGGAGGGAAAAAGGAAAGAGGAGAAATTGAGGAGGAGGAGGAGAGGAAGAGAGAGGCGATTGTTGTACACAAAAATGACATCCTCTGAAAATAAGCTCTAATGGGTTTTTTGGAGCTAAAATTAATATGACCCTGTCTTATTTTTGGGCAAACACGGTAATAACCCTAAAGTTAGTTCTGAATGCTCTGCTACAAAAACCATTATCCATGGCTGTTAAAAAGAGCCCTGTAGTCTGGCAAAACCTAATGACTCTATGGAGAGACTGCAGTTAGTTAGAAGTTAGCCGGGCACTCCTTATGGGTTAGCTGGAACAGTGCCTGTCGGTTGTCACAAGAAACGAGGCATGTTGCTCATTTTCAAACTCTCCTTCTTAGGCCGGAGGCGGAATGTGAACTGTGTGAAGAATCTGGTGATCTGGTATGAGGATCACAGGAACCGCTGCCCCTTTGAGCCGCTGCTCTCGGAGTTGGACCCCACCTTTGGTCTGTATACCACAGCTATCTGGCAGTGCGAGGCTGGTCATCGCTACTTCCAGGATCTCCACTCGCCACTGAAACCGTTGAGTGATTCTGAGAGCGACAGAGGTGAGGAGGAGGTCCCTCGTATGTACGCATCACCCTCCCCCCCCCCCCCCGGCAAAAAAAAAAAAGAAATATATCTTCCATATAGCTCAGTGGACTGTGTGTCTTCTGGGCAGGCTTCTGGTGATCGGTTGGAATGGGGAGGTATTTTTGTAGCACATTCAATGTATTTGTTTTGACAAAGTTAAATACAAGGATTTTCTTTACTGCTTGAGTTTCTGGTTGAGAGATCCCAGCCGTGGGAGTGTTCACTCATCAGCCTCTTTCTTCTCTCTACTCCAGTTCAAGGCATCGGGGCAGGAAGCTCCAGGTCTTCAGAAGAAAGTTCCAGCTCCGAGTTGGAGGAGCCAACGCAGTCTGAAACGCACCACATCCGGCACTTGGAGGAAAATGCCAATGCAGAATTACTGGACCCAGAAGGCCTGCAACTTGCCTCCGATCAGCAGCTGGAAAGCCTGAGCAGTGGGCAAGACTCAGGGGTACGCCTGGAGCCCCCCGAGAGCATGGAGACGGTGGTTTGTGTGCCGGTGCAAGTCAGTTCGGGCCATGGTGGTCTGTTTGATGGTATGAACCAAGAGTCACTGGGGGACATGGTGGCCAGCTGTCCGATGCAGGGCGTGGTGCAAGGGTCACAGGTCATCATCATCGCTGGACCTGGATACGAGGCCCTGACGGCCGAAGGGATTCACCTGAATGTCACTAGCACTGGAGGGGAGGCTGTTCCCTGCAGTGTAGTAGAAGGGGTCACTACTTACACGCAGACGGAACCAGATAGCATGGAAGTCCCTGCAGACGAACAGACGGGCAATGTGCAAGATTTGGAGACCAGCGCAGGTGCTTGTTACAGTCAGCTCTTTTGTGGTTCAGATAATTTCATCAGACTTTCACTGACTAAGAACAGAAAAATCATACTGTCTTGTACCCAGTATGTGTGAGGGAGTCTTGCGCTGTGGCATATGCTGGGCCTGTGTGTTGTGTTTGCTGTGCTGACACAGTGAGGTTCTGGTTTAATTATGATCTCTGGTGTTAGGGAAAGAAGAGCCGTTTGTCCTCAGAAAGGAAGACAAGGAGGAAGTGGGTGCCCCATCCCTGGCTGTATTGCCTTCCCTCGAACCTGCGCAAGAGCAGATGTGTGAGGAGCCCGATGGGTCAGAGGCAGCCTCAGAGAGCCTGGAGCCTGCCACAGACAAGTGTGAAACCCCCCAAATATCAGCGATTGTCTACGAGATTCCGAAAGAGACGGGGAAGTGAGTACTGAAATGGGGGATGGGGAGAGTTGGTACCTTAGGAATTGGGGGTAAGTGATATGGCATTTTGGCTGGGGGAGAAGGGCAGATCCCATTGTACTGTAGGGAGAGGAGCTGAGGGCTCTTTCATGCAGTGGTGCACGTAGGAGGAAGCAGAAAAACAGCTATGAAGTTTTTAGCCTGAGGAAAGAACTGCAGCCTTGGCCAAATAGTGTCCGAGCCAAATATTGCTTTTGATTCCCCCTTGCCGTCTTCCTGTGCGCATAGGCTCATAGGCGGTCCAGTGCCCCCTGGCATGGGGCCTGCTTGCCCACACATTCATGGATTTCAGGAAGGCATCCTTCTCCAGCTTTCACTGCCTGTCTTCTACAGGAGGCGGAGCAAGCGAGGCCGTGTCGCAGACATCGATGGCATGTTGGAAATGTTTCACTGCCCCTATGAAGGCTGCAGCCAAGTCTATGTGGCTCTCAGCAGCTTCCAGGTAATGCTTTGACTCGGCTTGCACTTCCCCTGCTGGGGCTGTGTTCTTAGTGGCTGTATGTAATGGTGCCCATTTTGCCATCTTTCTCCCCAGAATCATGTTAATCTCGTGCATCGGAAAGGGAAAACGAAAGTCTGTCCTCACCCCGGTTGTGGGAAGAAATTTTATTTATCCAATCACCTGCGACGACACATGATAATTCATTCAGGTACCTGCCTTTGAGACTTCCTGTACTCCCGCCAGATCTCTTCCTCTTTCATCTGTGGAATAAGTATGTTGGATCAGGTGAATGAGAGAGCTCAGTATATCATAGGAGGTGTTAAGCCCTACGCCTGAAACAGGAAAGCAGTGTTTCTGTAATTCACAGTACAAGTCTTAGTGGGGGAGGGGGGGCAGAGAGTCGGGCGCTTTTTGGTTTGTGAGCAGGCTTGTGCACTGTTTTCCTGCTTCCTTTCTCACTGCAGGTGTGCGGGAATTTATCTGCGAGACATGTGGGAAATCCTTCAAGAGAAAAAACCACCTGGAGGTTCATCGAAGGACACACACGGGCGAAACGCCTCTACAGTAAGTTCAAAACCCTTTTGTGACCTGTGGTGCTGGCAGTAAGATGTTTCCAGTACTTGTGCTGCAGATGAGGCTTGAAGGCTGTTTTACTAGTTTCCAAGTTTATTCGTTATTTGATATACCTAAACGGTTTACAAAAATATAATGTACTTAAAAAAACTAAGAACATATAAAATCAATTAAAAGAGGAAAAAAAAATTGCAAAGGGGGACATATAATAACAGAGACTGACTGGAACAATAAGGAAGAAAGGGAGTGGGAAAGCAAAAAAATACATTGAAGTCGGGAGGGAAAAGAAAAAGCAGAGAGCACAGTAGGGAGGGGTTCGCTTCTAAAGAAATGACAAGCTCTTCCACCCAAGGGAAATGGCCTCTTGAGTGGCACCTGTCCTATCTTCTAGGAAAGCTGGTTCTATAAGGACACGTTACCCACACTGCCTGCTCTTGTAAAATTTCAAGGTTCATTAGGATTTTATATACCACCTATCAAGGTTATCTAAGTGGTTTTACAATCAGGTACTTAAGCATTTTCCCTATCTGTCCCGGTGGGCTCACAGTCTATCTATGGAGGATTAAGTGACTTGCCCAGGATCACAAGGAGCAGCGCAGGGTTTGAACCCACAACCCCAGGGTGCTGAGGCTGTAGCTTCAATCACTGCGCCACACTGAGACATCCTAGAAATAAACTTGGGCTTTTGAAGGTGTCGGATGTTCCCTTGGCATTATTTGCGCTTAGTGTCTTGAGTCTGAGCTTGGAAGCTTTCACATCAGCCTGTGCTGGGTCAGTGAAATATACTGTACCACCTGTGGCTTCAGGGTTGCTCACTCATTCAATCTCTCTCTTTCTCAGGTGTGAGATCTGTGGCTATCAGTGCCGACAGCGGGCCTCTTTGAACTGGCACATGAAGAAACATGTAACGGAGGTTCAATACAACTTTACCTGTGAGCACTGTGGAAAACCTTTTGAGAAGCTAGACAGTGTCAAGTTTCACAAACTGAAAAGCCATCCCGATCCTAAGCCCCCCTGAAGCTGACTGCCTGCAGCTGCTTTCTTACCATGTGTCCCTCTAATAGAAAGAATGGCTTCTTAATTTTTTTGATTTATTTATTAACTTTTGCCTGGTTTCAACTGCAGAGGACTTTCATCCCTTTTCTTTCTCAAGCTCCCTTAATCCGGGGAAGAGCCTGGACTAGTTTCTTGAGGTCCTGCAGCAGTAACCGAGGATCCTCGGCTCAATGGGGGGAGAGTGTGGGAGGACAGAAACTCAATCATGGAACTGAGCACTTTGTACTTTGTCGGAACTGAGCCATATGGCCGCGCCTTGGGTATGAGGGGTGGAGTATCTGGGCTGCCTGGAGTTCTGGACTCACCTTTGCAGAAAACAGCTCTGCTTCTGACTCGCAGACATTTGTGTCCTGTGGGCAGATGGACAAAGATGCCAGGGTGAGACTCCTAATGCTGCAACAGGAAAGAGATGGGGGGGGGGGGGGTGATTGCGTGCACACATGTTAACGAGTGGAAAGATAAACTATTAAAGAGCCTAGTGTTTGTGCATTGCTGAGTCTCTACCACATACTCGCAAGATCTTTTGCTTTTTGGGAATTTGCAGTGTCAAGAGACCTCCTTTTATAGATACAGAGCTCTACCCCAGTATTGGTTTTTTAAGATTTAATTTTGTTTTATGTTCCGTCTTTATCCAAGGTGGAGAATAAAAGAAACATAGATAAACATCACATAACACATAAAAAACCAAATTCATGCAATTCAATTAATTCCATACTGATCTACAAAACCTCCTCTAGATGCCGCCACCCCCCACTCCGTAGGGCTAATGCTCAGGGGGCAGACCCTTAAGTCTGCCCAGAAAGCTGAGAATGCAGCAGAAACTGCATGTTTTCCCTGCCTTGGGGTCCTGACAGACGTCAGTGTGTAGCGGGAGGAGTTAATGACCTAGTAGTTTTTTAATTTCCCCTTCTCGTGGCTGCTTACCCAACATCTTGCTTTGGGGTGCCAAGTATGCTGATAATGCACTGGGACAACACATACATGTAGATATATCCAAAATTTACATATTGTAACAGTATAATTTTGGTCGCCACACAGTTGTGGTCACCAAGGCCATTGAGCCAGCAGACTGGCAATCCCTACTTTTTAAAGCAAAAATACAGCAGAGAGCCTCTAGCACCTTGTTCTGGTTTTGTTTTGCTTTTTAATCAATCTGGGCTTTGTGACAAGTCCACACACTGCATGGAGAAATTAAAATGGTCCCTGGAAGTAAATTCAGCAGTTCTGGATTCAGAGAGGCTTCTTAGCTGTCTTTCCTCTTCTTCTATGTATAAACCTGTCTACAGGTTTTATTAGGGAGGGCAGAGGCACAGACTGGTTGTAACGGACCCGAAAATGTTCTTCCTAGTGTAATCCCACCCCTGCCCAGTAGATGGTGCCAAAGGCTGAGCATTTCCTTCATGTGGTCACTCGTTTAAAGGAACATAGCTGCAGACGGTTCCGTACCACTCCCTCTGTAACGTGGATGCAGACAGTATTATACCACTCCCTTTGTATCATGTGCTCTGCAGAAGCAGCTTCAAGTCAGCATGCCAGTCTAAAGCAAGGTGGGAGGAGCGACTGGCCTAACATTGGCACTCTGATCTCAGCTTATGCATAAGCATGGACTTGCAGAGCCAGTACTGTATTTCAGACTGTGACATCTTGCGCAGAGCACATGTGTTCTGCTCTCTCTGGGAGCTTGAAATGTCAGTACACCATAGGAAAATCCACTGCTTATTGCTAGCATAAGCAACATAAAATCTGTTTTATTCCTTGGGATCTAGCTTAGTACTTGGGACCTGAGTTGGCCACTGTTGGAAACAGGATCCTGGGCTTGATGAACCTTCGGTTTGTCTTATGTTCTTATGTGAGCCAAGTTAAGGACAATGAAGCCATTAGACATCACTGCTGAGGTTGGCTCTTAGGCACTGGTGGAATGAGGCATTATGACATCACAGTCTCAGCTCTGGAGTGTTTTTACTCTTTGGGGTTCTGCCAGGTACTTGGAACCTGGGTTGGCCACTGTTGGAAACAGGAAACTGGGCTTGATGGACCTTCGGTGTGTCCCAGTATGGCAATTATGTTTTTATGCACTCTTCTTGTGTTCTGGCTGGTTATGATTGTATTTCAACCCCTGCTTCTTTTCTGCCTCACTGCCCTCTGTTGGCGCCTGTTTTTTTCTCCTTTAGGGAAGCCGTCATAATGGCTCTTCTGCTCAGCTTACCTAAAAATGCAGAATCCCTTGTTTTTACCTATAGAACTGGCATGGTACAGAAAGGAGCAGTGTTTTATCCCCTCCCATCACAGGATGGCTATAGCACAGACTGCAGCAGTGACACCCCATTATATATCTAATATGACGCATAAGATCAAGCTTCCCACCCCCTCAATCCTGTGTCAGAAATGAGAAGTGCTGAAAGTGCATTAGTAGAGCTATGGGGGGAGAGAGGTTGCCTAGTGAAACATGAGGGCTGGAATGAGGTGCGATGGCTAAACAGTGTGCAGGGTTCATGATACTGGAATAGCCGGAGGTGCTGCAGGGCAAGACTGAGATGGAGTGACAGAGCTCTGTGTGTGTGAGGAATTGCTGGGGTGCTATAGGGCAGCTGTGTGTGTACTTCCTGGGGAGAATCTTCAGTGGCTGGGTAGTGAGGGTGGGCATAGATGTTTCTCGTACTTGGGAGAGAGAAGGGGTTGGATTTATTGAGCAGAGAGCCAGCCATTTGTTGTCTGATGAAGCTGAATTTTTTCCCTTGTTTCTTAGCGTGGGGTTTCTGCAGCGCTGCTGACCTTGCGTTGTCCTCCGTCTGAGGCATCCTCGATGCCCCTGGGGCGTGCACCGCCTCCGATCAGCCTGCAGCTACTGGCAGTGTTTAGGATAGCAGTGATCGTGGTGGTAGGGGGAGGGGGGTAGCATCTCTGCCTGTTCCTGTTAAGACCTTTTCTTCATTCTGGGTGGGAGGAAGTGGGTTTCTGGATAGGACATCCATTCGCTTGCCGGTAGCTTTTTCTGCTGCTCTCTAAATTGGAGTTGATGGCTGTGTGCTGAGAATAATTTATAATGGAGTATAGATTAGTGGATGAGAGGGGGGTGCTGGCGGAAGAGAGACAGACTGATTTGTTTTAGGAACACTGGAAAATGCTTTGTCTGCCAGACGGGTAGGGATAGCTGTGCTGGTTCTCTGCCAGGGAACAGGGGGATGGGTCGAGAGCCCAAAGGTCCTTCTGCGCTCCGTTCTCTTGCGTGCTACGAGCATCCAAACCAGTGTGTGACTCAGGCACTGAGAGTGGCCAGTGGGCCATAGCTGTTCATGTTTTATTGGGAGGAGGCTCCTGAAAGCATAAAGCCGCCGCCACCACTGTCGCACTCCCAGAGCATCTGCCCACCATGGTGCCGGCCTTTCCATGAGCAGTTAGTGACTTGCTTTGCTCTCTCTCCTGCTCTCCTTAGGAGTATTAGAAACCATGCCATTGCTTCTTTCAGCCTTGCGTTTCCTTGCTGTTCACTGCATGATGGATTCCCCTCTCACTGCATTTCTGTTGTCATCTATTGCTTTGTTCCCGTCCGAGTGGCTCATTCAGTCTGCTTATAACTTCTGCCCACGCTGGAAGATCTATCTCTATTTGGTTTCTTTGTCATTGGGTCTGCCATACTCGGTGCTTTAGTATACACAAATCTGTAAGATTTAATACTTCAACACCAAGCTGTTCCATCTCTACACCTTTTCTGCCCCCCCTCATATCTTACCACCAAATTTTATCAAATACAGGGTGCCCACAAAAACACTCCTTGACTTTAAATGGTTGTGAAACCAAAATGTATTGGAATATTCTTTCACCTTTGAGGCTACAGTTTCATCTATTCATAAAATTTCATATGGTATCTGTCGATTACATCCACTCGATGGGCGCCCCACCTGTTACATGGCAAACATCGATGCGATAATCGAGCTCGGACCAGACTCTCCGAAGCATGTCCAGCATGATCACGTTTATAGCTTGGGTGAAGCGTTCCTGCAGATCATCCATAGTTGCGGGTATTGGAGGTACGTACCCCCAAAGGAAAAAAGTCACAAACAATAATATCCGGTGATCTCGGGGGCCACTTGAGGAACATCTGGTCATTTTGTCACATTGCATTGTCTGAAGGCTGCAATTTCTGCACCAATTATAGCTTATAAGGGTGAGAAAATCGCTTGCAAACCGTGCTTTTTGGGACTGTCATCTTATTTATAAACATAGTCCAATAAGTTTTAATTTTGTAACCATTTAAAATCAAGGAGTGTTTTGGGGGGCAGCCTGTAATCTAAACCAGTGTTTCTCAACTTAATTTGAATGTACTGCCTCCATTATGTGCAAATATCTTTCGTGAATATTAATTGTGGATATCCTGAAAACCTGACTGGCAAGGAGGACCGAGTTGAGAAACAATGATCTAAAGAGCCAAGGCTGTTGTCTGAACATCAGGCCTTCTACCTTTTTCAAACAAAATGCCAACGAGGGAGTTATTTTGACTTAGATTAAAAAAAGCGATAAAAGGAGTTTTCAGAGAAGATAAGCTAATAGAAAAACCACAGGAATTCTTTGTTTTGATATTGATGTAGGATGAGTTCTTGCCTATACTGGAAACTGGCTTTGATGGTGAGGTTTTGGAACAACAGAAACACATCGCTAAGGGCTCCTTTTACTAAGCCACGCTAGCATGCGCTAAACCACCGGCCGAGCAGGTGGTAGTTTTTAGGCCAGCGTGGGGGTTAGCGCATGATGAAAAGTCATGCACATTAACCCCACTAGCGCGGCTTAATAAAAAGAGCCCTAAGACTAGAAGATGCAATAGAGAAATGCACAAACTAAAAGAGTAACAAATCACCAGGTCCAGATGGTAACCTGTCATTTAAAACGGCCACAGCACCCGAGGACTGGAGGGTGGCTTCTCTAACAAGTGTAACTGAAACTATAGATCAGCCTGATTGCAAAGCCATGAAGTTAACATGGAGCCTTACTAATTAGAGTGTGGTGCAGTGGTTAAAGCTACAGCCTTAGCACCCTGAAGGTGTGGGTTCAAACCCACGCTGCTCGTTGTGACCCCGGGCAAGTCACTTAATCCCCCCACTGCCCCAGGTACATGAGATAGATAGACTGTGAGCCCAATGGGACAGACAGAGAAAAATGCTTGAGTACCTGAATAAATTCATGTAAAAACGTTCTGAGAACAGTATAGAAAATTGAATAAATAAAATAAATAACTAGCTCATCTTTATCCATGTTTACTAACACCTTCAAAATAATTGTAGGCATTTTATAAAAGACTGTTTTACAGGCGGTTCCTAAGAACATTAAAAAGTCTGATTTGGGGAATGACCAGGGAAGCCAGAGTTCAGGTTTTGCTGCTTCTACCGATGTCCATTGCCTCACTTAGGCAGACACATATGGTAAGCCAAATCAGGAGTCTGGGGGACAAGAGGTACTGCTTTATTGTGGCTTGGGAACTGGTTAAGATGCAAAACCAATGTAGGAGAATGCATTTTTTTAAAATTTATTTATAGAATTTTATAATATTACCAAGCATATACATCTTGTACAGTAAAGTGAGATCAAATAACATAATAAACTAAGTTTCCAACATTAAGATATACCATAATACATAATTCAGTTTAAAAATAGATACATAAATGAAGTAATAAATGATCTAATTGATCACACACTAGTCCTCCATGTATTGGATCCAAGATTTAAAGAGTAGAACAAATATAAATCAAATAAGTTAAAAGGAAATCCATGTCTTACTACCTTCCATGGGCGCTGTTATTCCTTTCTCAAGACGTTTCGCTGAGAGAAAACTAATCAGATGAGACGGCTCTGTAAAAATATACTTCAAAGATAAATATCTGACTATGGATATAGGAGAATGCAGTTTTATTAAATTCAGTCATCCGACGTGGCCATGTTTTGTCAGGGGTTGGAACTAGAATCCAAACATATAGAGCAATATACAAGTTTTTGTATGTATGATTTGATGTTTTAATATTTCCTTGTATTGTGTGTAATGAGGCCATTTTTATTGGGGGAGGGGTTTGTATGTTCCTTTTTCACATATTTGTTAAATTTAAAATTTTTTAATCTAATCTTCTATTTTTGCGTTGCTCATACTTAGATAGGCTCAAGGCGACTTAAAGAGGGGGGGAGGGTATTGTTTTCATATTGTAATTCCAGTTCTTGGTCCAGTTCCTAGTCCTATCTCCCCTGCCCCGCAACCATAATAAAACAACTACAAACAGTTCAAAATACAGCGCTAAGAGTTATCTATTCACTGAGGAAACAACGACCACATCACGGCGGCATATCTCGACTCACACTGGCTCCCAATACACGCAAGAGTACAATTCAAATTCTACTGCCTACTATTTGAAACCATAAACAGAGACAGCCCTAAACAACCGCCTAATCCAAACTACCTCAACCAGACACAGGAGAACCCACAAACCGTTCACGCATCCCCCAATCAGAGACGTCAAACTAAAAAAACTGTACGATGGCCTTCTAGCCACACAAGCAGCAAAACTGGACTACTAACTCTCCAATTTACTGATAATGACCCCAGACTACAAATCGTTCAGAAAAGAAATAAAAACCCTGCTATTCAAGAAATCCTTGAAGACAAACTAACACCGCAAGACTCATTTCAAGTCTCTGAAGCAACTGGCTCTTCTCTTCAACTTCTTTTGTAATCCGCCTTGAACCGCAAGGTAATGGCGGAATAGAAATCACTAATGTAATGTTTGAAATGTATATGTTTGTGATTATGCTTGTAATGTTTATATCCTACTTCTAACCCCTGATGCAGCCTTAGGGTGAAACGTGGCCACGTTGGGTGCCTGAATTTAATAAAATTGCATTTTCCTACGCTGACTGGTCTGCTTAGTGTTCGGCTCCTTGTGTCTGCTTGTAGACTTCCACTGGAAGCTGATCAGACAGGAAACAGAAAAACTGTACCGGAGGACTGGAAAAGGACGTATGTGGTCCCTCTCCACAAAAGTGGAAAGAAGTAGAAAGCTACAGGCTGGTAAGTAAATGAATGGAAACACTTTTAAAATAGAATAATGAAGTTTCTGGAATCTAGTGGATTACAGGACCCAAGGCAACATGGATTCACTAGAGGCAGCTCTTGTTGGACAGATCTGATCAATTTCTTTGACTGGGTGATCAGAGAATTGGATAGAGGGAGTGTGTTAGATGTGGTGTATTTAGATTTCAGCAAAGCCTTTGACAGTGTTCCACACAGACGTCTAATAAATAAATACACTGAGTGCCCTTGGAATGGGCCCCAAAGTGGTGGGCTGGATCAAGAACTGGTTGAGTGGAAGGTGACAGGGTAGTGATCAATGGAGATCGCTCTGAGGAAAGGGATGTTACCAGTGGTGTGCCTCAAGGTTCTGTTCTGGGCCTGTTCTTTTTAATATTTTTATAAACGATATTGCTGAAGGGTTGTCAGATAAGATTTGCCTCTTTGCGAATGATATCAAAATCTGCAATAGAGCAGACTCCCTGGATGGTGTGAATAACATGAACCCGAGGGAACAGTACAGTTTAGAGGGTGAAGAACTTATGTGCCCGACAGAAGAGTGGGACTTGGGTGTGATCGTATGTGATGATCTTAAGGTGGCCAAACAGGTTGAAAAGGCAACGGCAAAAGCTAAAAGGATGCTAGGTTGCATAGGGCATAGGGAAAGGTATGACCAGGTATGCCTCTGTACAAGACTCTGGTGAAACCTTATTTAGAATATCCGTTCATCTGATAAGTCCTTCTTATCTGTACCCTTCTCCACCGCCTACTCCAGACTCCATCCCTTCATTCTTGGCATGCCGTATGCCTGGAACAGGCTGCCAAAGTCAATACATCATGTTCCATCTCTAGCAGTATTCGAATCCAAACTGAAAGCCCACTTTTTTGAAGCTGCTTTCAACGCTTGCTCACTGTCAGTTAACCTTTACCCATGGTATCATTCCTTCTGCTTGAAACTCCCCAACCCTGAGATATCCTGTCCAAATTAGATTGTAAGCTCTTCTGAGCAAGGGCCATCTATTGAATGTTAAATGTAAAACACGGCATACACCTTTCAGCACTATAGAAATGATAAATAATAGAAGTAGTACAATTCTGGAGGGCGTATATTCAAAAAGATATAAAAAGGATGGAATCGGCCCAGAGGAAGGCTACTAAAATGGTGTATGGTCTTCATCATAAGGCGTATGGGGACAGACTTAAAGATCTCAATCTGTATACTTTGGAGGAAAGGTGGGAGAGGGGAGATTAAAGATGTTTAAATACCTACTTGTATGTGGCATAAGCACAGAAGAGGTGAATCTCTTTCAATTGAAAGGAAACTGGCATTAGGGGGCATAGGATGAAAGTGAACAGGGATAGACTCGGAAGTAACCGCCAGAAAATAGTTTTTCATAGAAAGGGTGGTGAATACCTCCCCGTGTGGAGGGTGGAGATGTAAAATGTATCTGAATTCAAGAAAGTCTGGAAGAAGTACATCGCTAAGGGTGAGGAAAGGAGAGAAGAAGCTGGCATGAATGGGCAGACTTCAATTTTATCTGTTTCTGTCTAGAGAGCAGCACCAGTAATTGAGAAACAAAGCCAGTGCCAGGCAGACTTCTGTAGTCTCTGATCGTGGCTGGATAGGTTTGGATGGGCTGGAGTGGGGCTTCGATGACAGCTTCAGTAGTTGAACATGGCAAGGACAAATCAAGGTCAAGTCTGCTTATGTACAATGGCATCATACTTTATGCTATGAGGTCTTTATTTGCCATCATCATCTACTAGTACTCTGTAAATGGCAGGTAAAATTTAATAAGGACTTGTGCAAAGTGATGTACCTAGAGGGAAGATAATCCCAATTACAGAGCCAGATGCTGGTCCCTGTATTAGGGTCATTGTTGATAATGTTCCAGTGCTGTGGGGACTAGTTAGAAAGTACATAGAATGGCCAAGTAGACTTGAACTTGGCACCCCAGACTGCTTCTAAAACCAACATTTCATCCACTTTGCTGTGGGGCAGAAGCATAAGAGAGAGAGAGCCTATAGATCTGAAAAGGGCAGGGAAAACCAAATTGAGAATATTATTTTCTCTGTAGAGATCCTTGGGATGTCCATGCCTTGAATACTGTGTGCAGTTTTGATGGCCTCATATCTAAAATAAATAAGTGGAACTAGGGGAGGTTCAGAGAACAGTGGCAAAAGTGATAAAGGGGCTGGAACAGCCTGGGGCTAAGATAGAAGTTTATAAAATTGTGAGTGGGATAATTCAGGAACAAAATCAAGAAGACACTCCAGAAACCTACTGACCTGCAGTTTGAAAGCCAGTGTTTTTCATGCAGTCAGTAATTAAGCTGTTGAACCAGAGGACACGTTCAAGGTGACCGACAGTGTGGTTCAAAAGAAGTTTTCACAAATTCCTGGAGGAAAGGCCTGGAAATGAGCTGAGGATCTGCCATACTGGCTCATATAATCTGTAGCCTCTGGAAGAGTTGGGCAAGGACAGAAACACTTTGCCTCCCACAGCAATTAATACGTTAAGATATACCACAAAACTGAACTTTGAGACATGCTGATATATTCAGGGTCTGCGGCATTAGAATGGGTCAGGTAAGAACTCTGCCAAAGCTGGAGAACTTCACGGAAGTGGACTGGCTTTTAACGGGGCCTGATCACATGGCAGTGGGTTCTTAACTTCTCACTTGAAACCTCTTTTGCACAGATTTTAAGATCCAGAAAATAAAAGGGGTAAAAAAAAAAAAAAAGCATTCTCTCATATCAAGAGCATTTTGATTTGTATTTGTCATGAGCACACCTGTGTGTATCAAGATTTAAGCCCCTCTGGGAGTGCTGAAGGGATCCTGCCTGGATCAAATCTCTGCTTTCCATTCTAGCATCATGCAAAGGGAAGAAAGCTTCCAATCTGTGCTGTTCCCTTCTCAATTACCAACGCATTAGCTGCTGTAAATGTTTAATGAGACCTGCTGTTAGCTGGGCGCTGCCAGGCTCAGCCCTTCAGAGCACTAGGTGGATTAGTGATCGATTAAAATGGCTGACACCTTCTTAAAAATTCACATTGCTCTTCTGGTTTAAGGGTCACAGTAGTACTGGACGCCCTTTTGGAATGCAAGGTTTGATTACCAATCACATAGACTGTGCTGGAGTAAGGCCTGGTTCTTTAATGCTGATTGTTGGAGCTGGGGTTAAAAACGTGGCTCTGAATCCTTTCTCTTATCGGTTGGGGTGTACAGATTTCAAATCTGATCTGGCACATTGTTTGGGAAGTCTTTTGATTTCTCTTTCTTTTTTTTTCTCTCGTCTATTTCTCCTCTTTCCCCCAGGATTGTGTAGAGTTTTTCTTGCTTAAAGACTTGCTCAAAGAGGGATGGTACTGGGGGGGGGGGAAGGCAACCTAGAAAAGGACTTGGGGGTATTGGTGGATATAACAATGAAGCCGGCGGCACAATGCGCAGCAGCCTCAAAGAAAGCGAACAGAATGTTGGGTATTATCAAAAAAGGTATCACGACCAGAACGAAGGAAGTTATCCTGCCACTGTATCGGGCGATGGTGCGCCCGCATCTGGAGTACTGTGTCCAATACTGGTCGCTGTACCTTAAGAAGGATATGGCGATACTCGAGAGGGTCCAGAGAAGAGCAACAAGGATGATAAAAGGCATGGAAAACCTTTCATATGCTGAAAGGCTAGAGAAGCTGGGGTCCCTTTTCCCCGGAAAAGTGGAGACTTAGAGGAGACATAATAGAGACTTATAAGATCATGAAAGGCGTAGAGAAGGTGGAGAGGGACAGATTCTTCAGACTAGCGGGGACAACAAAAACAAGAGGGCATTCAGAAAAATTGAAAGGAGACAGTTTCAAAACAAATGCTAGGAAGTTCTTCTTCACTCAGAGGGTGATGGACACCTGGAATGCGCTTCCAGGAGAGGTGATAGGACAGAGTGCAATATTGGGTTTCAAAAAGGTATTGGATGACTTCCTGAAGGTGAAGGGGATTGAAGGATACAGATGGAGGGTAACTATACAGGACACTAAATGAATAGGAAATACACGTTTTAGGTAAAGGATCACTTTACAGGTCATGGACCTGGGGTGCTGCCGCGGGAGCAGACTGCAGGCCACGATGGACCCCTTGTCTGACCCGGCAGAGGCAATTCTTATGTTCTCTCTTTGGATTTTTCTCAGTATATGAGGAAATACATTTATTTCTAGTAGACCTAATAAAATAATTTGGGATCTGTACTATTTTATCTAATATAGGAAATAAACCAAACAATCCAGCCCCCATCAAGAACAGTGAGAACAGGAAAGAAAAAAAAAATATGTTTGTGGTGATGAAGCGAAGAGCCCAAAGTTAATTAAAACATATCACCACCCACCTAGCAAAAAATATTCTCACTTAGTTTAAGGAAATCCTCCAGCATCCGAGAAAACAAATTGAACCCCCAGTAAGTCACCAGGGGGATGTTAAGAGGAAAGTCCCCATGTGGCTTTCGTTGGGGGAGGGAAGAGTTGATCCAAAAAGATTCAAGGAAAGCTATGTGCGCTACGGATAATATTGATATTGTAACTTTCCCCTCCTTCCCTAATTCAATTGTTATAATACCAATTGATGTAAATTGTTTGTCTTGTGTTTAATTCATTTAAATTGTATAGGAGACCACCACCTGGTGGCTTTTAAATTGTACATCGCTTAGAAATCTCATATAAGCGATTCATCAAATGCTAAATAAACTTGAAACTTGATAAACACCTGTTGTGTTCTCCACCATGTTTTATTAGAAGGTAAATAATACAATAATAATTTCTGCATTAGAAATTGGGCAATATTTCATGAAAATACTTTGCAACAACTTATTGGAATGAGTTTCAGGAAAATTAAGAAACTGGAGATTCCTAAATGTCATCAGATTTTCTGTTTGATACAAGCTTGTTGGTGAAGCATCAAACAATATACTGGCCATCCCAGTCTCTGCAGTGATGTGCTCTGGGATTCCAGTCTAGGAGCTATACTGGCCATTCCAGTCTCTGCAGCGACACATTCTGGGATTCCAGTCTAGGAGCTAAACTGGCCATCCCAGTCTCTGCAGCGACACGCTCTGGGATTCCGGTCTAGGAGCTATACTGACCATCCCAGTCCCTGCAGTGACACGCTCTGGGATTCCGGTCTAGGAGCTATACTGACCATCCCAGTCCCTGCAGTGACACGCTCTGGGATTCCGGTCTAGGAGCTGTACTGGCCATCCCAGTCTCTGCAGTGACACACTCTGGGATTCCGGTCTAGGAGCTATACTGGCCTTCCCAGTCTCTGCAGTGACACACTCTGGGATTCCGGTCTAGGAGCTGTACTGGCCATCCCAGTCCCTGCAGTGACACGCTATGGGATTCCAGTCTAGGAGCTATACTGACCATCCCAGTCCCTGCAGTGACACGCTCTGGGATTCCGGTCTAGGAGCTATACTGGCCATCCCAGTCCCTGCAGTGACACGCTCTGGGATTCCAGTCTAGGAGCTATACTGGCCATCCCAGTCTCTGCAGTGACACATTCTGGGATTCCAGTCTAGGAGCTAAACTGGCCATCCCAGTCTCTGCAGTGACACGCTCTGGGATTCCAGTCTAGGAGCTATACTGGCCATCCCAATCCCTGCAGTGACACGCTATGGGATTCCAGTCTAGGAGCTATACTGACCATCCCAGTCCCTGCAGTGACACGCTCTGGGATTCCGGTCTAGGAGCTATACTGGCCATCCCAGTCCCTGCAGTGACACGCTCTGGGATTCCAGTCTAGGAGCTATACTGGCCATCCCAGTCTCTGCAGTGACACATTCTGGGATTCCAGTCTAGGAGCTAAACTGGCCATCCCAGTCTCTGCAGTGACACGCTCTGGGATTCCAGTCTAGGAGCTATACTGGCCATCCCAATCCCTGCAGTGACATGCTCTGGGATTCTGGTCCCTATAGTGAGATCTAAGTTGAATCTATTAACTGTTCTGTCTTTGCAGAGTCAGAGGACTGTTAGGAATATGGACTATTGGGAATAAAGTATTTTCAGTTTGAGTTCTTTTGAATAGAACAAGATTTGAAGATGTTAGAGCAGGGATTGAAGACTGGAAAACACATGGCCTGGGGGGGTGTAATTGGGTTGTGCAGTATTGCATGGATTTGATTTAAGTTTTAATGTATATTTTGTTTTGGGGTACACCACACAGAAATTTCCTAAAGACTCGGGGCTCACTAGGTGTTGCCAAAATTGTCGTGCCATTATTCAGTAGTGATCAGGAGGGAGGGGGAAGCGTGAGGGAGCAGAATTGAGTCATCTAGGTATTTTTCGTATTAAATCTGTTAGCCAGGGAACTATCCAAATAAAATTAGGAAGCCTTTTTCTATCCAGCTTTATCTGAGTACCAGTCCGAATTTCACTGGTGACAATTATGCCCAGGTAATCAATGCCAGATACTGAAAAATCCCTAAGCAGCCAGCATTTAAAACCAAAAACCCCAAAACAATCTACTGACCACTGCAGGCTGAATATTATCCTAGTGGATTATAACGTTAGTAAATAATTATTCTGTCTAAGGGTGTGAGGGATTGTCGTAGCATGCTGTTATTGGTGGGTCTTTTAACTCTCCCCCCTCCCCGTGCCTTGTGTGTTCCTGGATGGGGGAAAGTGAAAGGGGAGCGTGGTTGCACATTGTGCGAAGGGATGTTGATGAGCTTTTTGAGTAGCTTCATAAGAGCCCTCATCATTTAATGGCAACCCAGGAGTACGGAAATTGAACCATTGAAGTGCAAATGAAGATCTGGGCACAGAACAGGTGTGATCTTTATAGAACTGACCTGCACTTCACAATAAATGGGGCTGGATTTGTGGTGGTAGAGGGAGAAAAGGAGGGAAAGATGTTTGTTTTTATGTAGCTGGTCATCACTATAACAGCCCTCTTCTTCTCTGGCTTAGGACGTTAATAGCGTAGCATTGCAAGGCAGGCCATGGAATTTGCTGTCACGTTAAATCCTAATGCCATAATGCCAGTGATTGACAGCATTGCAGAGGAGCTGAAGGTAATGTGCTTGTTTTGTGCAAAATGAAGTATTTTGGGGGCTGCAGATTGATTCTCTTGTCTGCATGGTCTATACATCTTTTTTTTCAGGTATGAGGTCTATTCAAAAAGTTCCTGGACAGTTTGAATTGTGTGCCAACGGTAAGTTCTTTTAAGCCGTGCTAGGTGGCGTTGAGTAGCTTAAAACCTCACGAGTAATCTCCTTTTTTCCATTTGTTGATATCTGGTTTTGTCTCCGAGTTACAGCAGTTGTTGTGAAAGTGGGTTTTCGTGATCGGCTATTTTTCATCATGTGCGACCTCGAGTAGTGCTACAGCGTGAAGTCCTGTTTTAAATTGGGTAAGACCACAACAGAAACTTATGAAATGTTGAAAGTGGCTTATGGAGAACATATCATGAGTCATGGAAGGTGTTTTGAATGGTATTCATGCTTCAAAAGTGGTCATGAATCAGTGGAAGACGATTCGCGAACTGGAAGACCATCAATGTCAACTTGATGATGATTATGTTGATCAAGTGAGGGTTCTTGTGCATGCTAATCAGTGTTTAACTGTTAGAGAATTGGCAGAGGAATGCAAAGTTTCCATTGGTTAACACCACAACATTCTTACAGAGAATTTGGGGATGTCTTGCATTGCTGAAAAGTTTGTTCCACGGTGATGACCAATGACAAGAATAACAACTGCGTCATGATCTTCTTGAGCATGGAAATGAAGACGAAACATTTCTTGATAACGTGATATCTGGTGATGAGACATGGGTTTACAGTTATGACATGGAAACAAAAGCTCAATCGTCTCGCTGGAGAACCAAAACTTTGCCAAGACCGAAAAAAGCTTGGCAAGTTCGGTCAAACGTCAGTGATGTTAACAGTTTTTGGTTTTTTTACAGTCATGGTGGTGTTCACTGAATTTCTGCCACAAATTGTCAACCAAAATTACTGTCTGAAAGTGTTGAAATGACTCTGTGAGAGAATAAGGAGGAAGTGGCCAGAACTTTGGAGGGAGCAGTCGTGGTTCATCATGACAACATGCCCACTCATACTGCCATCAAAATTATTGGTGATAGTTCTTCCCCAGCCACCTTACTCTCCTGACTTGGCCCCTACTGACTTTTTCTTGTTTCCTAAACTTAAAGCCACGCTGAAAGGAAAGCGATTCGACACCACTGAAGACAAAGCAAAATTTGACACAGCAACTTTGGGCGATTCCTGAAGATGCATTTAAGGACTGTTTCCAGAAGTGGAAATGGCGAGGGAAAAGTGTATACGTAGGGAAGGGGAGTGCTTTGAAGGGGACCCAATGGAATAAGTTGTAAGATTGTTTTACTAAATTTTTAAAAAATCAGTCCTGGAACTTTTTGAACAGACCTCGTAAGGTGCACTCATTTCCGCTTAGTGTGTGTTAAATTCTTGGGATATTGCTTTTCAGTCAGGTGAGGACCCAAAGTGGTTTACAACAACAAATTTACTGAAATGAGATGAGCAGAACTTCTAGTCTTCTAATAAAAGAGGAAGGGACGCATGCAGTAATATACTCCAGCACTTACATCGTCACCTCAGGCCTCCCCAAAAGTTTTGTCTTTGCCTGGGAGGTTATGTTCCTGGGACACTTACTCCATCTGCACAGTCCTGGCTCCTTCGTAGCAAGATGTGATTTGGGGACACTCAGTCTTTCTGCACAGTCCTGACTGCTTCATGGCAAGGTGTGATTTGGGGGAATCTGTTCAATATTGGTGGTGCTCAAGCACAGAGCTGGTTCCTATGGCAGCTGTGGTGTTGGGAGCTGTTCAAGGTGCTGAAAGAGACATGGGGAAAGCCACTGCTTGGCATGAAATGTTGCTACTCTTTGGGTTTTTGCTAGGCATTGGTGACCTGGATCGGCCACTGGTGGACCATTGGTCTGACCCAGTAAGGCTATTCTTATGTAAGAGCTGCTGAAGACCTTTCTTTAGAAACAGATGTTGGACAGATAAAGAACTCCCCCCCCCCCTTAAACTGCGCTGAATGCTCCAAGCTGCTTCCAACACTCATAGGAACATTCAGCATGGCTCCCTGCAATAAGAACTGTTATTGCGGTTTAGTAAAAGGGTGGTGGGGGGTTGTTGAGGCATTTTGCTTTCTGTACTGGCCTCCTGCTGTTTTCGGTCTGACTTCATCTGTGGGTCTTTCTCCTCGCACCCTGATCCTAGTGATCCCCACTGCTGTCCACACTGCCTTCTAAGTGTTTGCTTCCCCTTTGTACGAGGGTTCTTCAAGAAGTTTCTGCACTTTCCTATTGGTTGGGGGCGAGAGAAATAGTAAGAGGGTCAAAATAGGGTGATTATGTGGAAAAGTGATGCAATTTCTTTTGGGATATTAAATAATGTTAAAAAAAATAAAAGTGCGGAAACGCTTTGAAGATCCCTCGTACAGAAACAGGAGTTGGGGCCTCCAGTGCAAAGCCTCAGAAATGTCATTTCCAAAGCAGTCGTCTTTTCTACAGGTTGTAAGAGCGCAGCAGAGCTGGGGAACTCACATGGACATGTAAGAAAGAATTCAATGTAAAAAAACTAACATTTGATGAAAGCAGGTGGGGCTGATTTTGCTATAGCTAAAAATAGATAGGGGGGAAATGTGGCCAATTGATTTATTTTCTTACATTTGTTACTGCACAGACCAACGGTGGAGGAGCCCGAGCTGCAATCGGACCTCAGTTCTTTCTAGCTCTGGACGGTGTTCTCTTTAAATGCTATGTGTATATTCGTGTTTTGTTTGAATGAATTGTTCTTTGTAAACCGCCTAAGTTTAAGCGGTGTATACATTTTGCTCAGCTGCCTCAGCCCTTCTCCCTGGCCTTTTTGTAAGGCCCCTTGTTCCCTGCTACTGCAGAGGCCCAAACTCATTTGCTGGATGCCAGAGTTTGCCTCCTATCAAGCATTTTCTTTAATACAATAACCGTTTTCCTCATCTCATCTCACTTATACCTGCATTGAGCTAGGGGGAGGACATGCTGTAATTAGCCCGTGGCCCCCTCCCCTCTCTCATGCCGTCTGTTCCTGCATTCCTCCCTATCTTGGCTCTTATTAAAATGTAACGATGCTGGCCTCCTCCCTCCTTCCTATCTCTGTTCTCTCTCATCTGTATTAAGAGAAGGAATATGGACACATAGCGTTCTTTCTCCTTTTTTTTGTTTAGATTCCTTCTACCTTGTTGTGTTTCTCTGTGTCCTTCATTTCTGTCTTATGTTTCTCTCTGTATCTCTATTTATCTCAAATAATGTCTGTCTCTATTTAGATTTCCTCTACCTCATTGTCTATCTATATCTCTTTCTTTCATCTGTCTCTGTCTGGACTGTTTTCTGTTCTCACCCCTCTTTTGAGAAAGTTCAGCCACTGTTTTTGCTAGGATGAGAAAAGCGGGGGGCAGGGGTTAGGAGGAGAGGTCTGAGCTCTGTTTCAACAGTATCTGTTGTTATTTTCTGAGACTTGGCTGGCTGGCAGTGTCTAAACACAAGCCATGGTATGTAATAAAGGAATGTTTGCCAGGCCCTGGCACCCCTGTCCTGCAAGAACCTAACACCAAAAGACCCATGGCTTTTCACATACAGAGCTTGAAACATGGTTAATCCCACATGGTGCTCAGTGTTCCCTTCTTAGTGGAGCTGGAAGGAATTGGTGTCTTCTTGGAGCGTTATGGGACTTGTGGAGTTTGTTCCACAGAGCTCACTAGCAGATCCAATTTTGGGTCATTTACTGATTTGGATAGGGTTGAGATGATGCAATTGTTGTTGGATGGGTCAAGAACAGACATGAATTGGTCTAATTTTAATTCCCCAGACTGGTTTCTTTTTTGTAAGTTATTTAGGAAGTATACCTAAGGAAGAATATAAAACTGCTGGAGAGGGTGCAGAGACGAGCAACGAAGCTAGTAAAAGGTATGGAGAACTTGGAATACGAGGAACGACTTAAGAGACTGGGATTGTTCTCCCTTGAGAAGAGAAGACTGCGAGGGGAAATGATCAAGACCTTCAAAATAATAAAAGGAATCGACAAAATACAGCAGGAAAAAAAATTATTTACAATGTCCAACGTGACACGGAGAAGAGGACATGGATTGAAGCTAAGGGGGGACAAGTCCAGGACAAATATCAAGAAGTTCCGCTTCATGCAGCGAGTGGTGGACACCTGGAATACTCTCCCAGAGGAGGTTATTGCAGAATCCACCGTTCTAGGATTTAAAAGCAAACTAGATGCACATCTCCTTATGAGGGATATGGGTGATTTAATTTACAAAATATTAGTTATCACTATATTCCCATATATAAGTGAATAAAAAAGTGTGTAACACTAATGTATTACAAAAGAACTATATAGGAAGGGACCTCAGTAACGGAGCCCACGCACAGTCGTATTCATAGACCGAGAAATTCAGCGTGGTTATGCTGCTCCTTCGCTCCAATCATCGGTCTCCTTCCTATGTTTATTTATGTATTCTATCTATAATTACTTAATAAATAGTCTAAAAGAGAGTAATCTAATTTATAGTGAAGTTTTTTATTTGAACTTTTCTAATATATATAGTTTGTCTTTCATAAGAGACTAGACTGACAGAAATTGCGCACGAATCTAGTTTTAAGCTGTTATTAGGCACTTTAGTAATGAAAAAGAGTACTTAGCTTTTAAACAGTGCTTGTGTATCAAATAGATACCAACGTGGCCAGCGTTTCGTAGAACTGAATTTATGTCCACTGCTTCAGGGCCATTCTAACACGTACCAAGCTATTTTTCATAACACGCTAACAGCCGTCGTTTTTTATTCACTTATATATGGGAATATAGTGATAACTAATATTTTGTGATTCTTTTCCCATTAGGAGACTTCACCGTAGTGTAGTATATATACTTGATTTAATTTACGCCAGGTGCACACCTGGCAGGGCCTCCGCGTGGATCACCGGACTTGATGGACCATGAGTCTGATCCGGTGATGGCAGTTCTTATGTTCTATTGTAGGCTTGCTAATTGTCCTCCCAATGTATTGAGAAACGCATCTTTTAAGTTTAAAACTGAATTATTTAAGTGGATTACTTTCTTACTTAACGAGGGACGATTTCCAGAAGATCTTGGCCACATTGTAGTTACTCCCATTGTAAAAAATGTAAAGGAGTCTATTACTTGTAAAACTAACTATAGGCCGATGGCTAGCATTCCATTGTTTGTGAAGCTTGGTAAATGTTGAGTTGGTTAACTACTTGGAAAATGTAATATTTTGCATGATCATCAGTCAGGTTTCAGTACTGAAACAGTTATTGCATCGTTATTGGAGTATCTTCACACGCAATTTAGCCCAGGTATAAGTGTTTTGATTCTACAATTAGATTTAAGTAGTGCGTTTGACTTGGTTGACCATGATTTGTTACTGATTTGTTTGGAGACCATGGGAATCACTGGAAATGTCCGCAGATGGTTTGAAGGATTTTTACCCAGTAGATCCTATCAAGTTTATTCCACTGAGACCTATTCATTCACCTTGAGTAATCCATCTGGTGTCCCTCAGGGATCCCCATTGTCACCTACTCTTTTCCATATATATTTGATTTCTTTGGCTAACCTCTTGCAACAACTGAATATCTATGCGGATGATATTATTGTGTTATTGCCTATGTCATTTTTTTCTGAGGACGTAAAAGTCCAGATTGCTGAAATTTTGGCAAAGATACAACTTTGGATGTTTAAATTTAAACTTAATTCAGATAAAACAAATTTTTTTCTTGCCAGCCAGGTCTTAATCAATGATCAAACCTTTGAAATTGTTCCTTTTATTAGGATTTTAGGGGTTACACTAGATAGATAGTTAACATTTGAGGATCATACTGACCTTAAGATAAAAAGATGTTTTAAGATCCTCTGGAAACTCAGAACTGTCAAAAGATTTTTTGATTTTGCTTCTTTCAAAATTTTGGTACAGTCTCTAATTCTGTCTGTCCTCGACTATTGTAATATCGTCTATCTTGCATCATTTAAGAAAAATTTACAACGTATTCGATTAGTAAAAAAACAGCAGTGCGTTTAATTTTTGGCCTAAAAAAATATAATCACATTAGCCCATTTTATTGGCAATTGCATTGGTTGCCTTTTGAGGCACGTATTCTTTTTTAATTTGGTTGTCTTTGTTTTAATTCTCTTTTTTGGTTTGGCTCCGGGATATCTAGCCTCTCAATTTAATTTTTATACTTCATTAAAAAACACTCATAATAAGTTAATGTTTATGTATCCTTCAGCTAAGAACTGTCGTTACAAGAAATTTTTGAATAGGACATTTGCCTTTCAACTAGGCAAACTGAACTTTGTGGTTGGGTGGTATACAAGAATAAATTTATTATTATCTGTTGGCTACATTTTGACCTGTCCCGCAAGTATATTTCACTGACACAGAGTAGAGAATGATACAGGGACAAATTTGTCACCGTCCCATCCTGTCCCTGCGAGTTTTGTTTCTGACCCTGCCCCATTCCTGTAAGCTCTGCCGTAACCGCTCAAGCCTTTTAAACACTTGTGATTTTAAAACATTTGAGGCTTGCAGGGATGGGACAGGAAAAGAAGCCACGGGGATGGGGAAAAATGTGTCCCCCGAGAGCACTCTTTCTTCCCTTCTTCCTGTGAGGAAGATCTGTTTGCTTTATAGCTTCATATCCACCCATCCATGTGCTCGGCTCTCTTCTAGCAGAGGTGGTATGGATGGACAGACTGTGTCCTATGGCGCTATCTGTGCCATTTTTCTCTCTTTCCATCCCAGAATTGCCTGCTTAGGCTACCATTGCCTTGGCTTTACATGGGCTTACATAGAAACATAGAAATAGACGGCAGATAAGGGCCCACGGCCCATCTAGTCTGCCCACCTTAATGTCCCTCCCCTACCTTTGCCCTGTGAATAGATCCCATGTGCCGATCCCATTTGGCCTTAAAATCAGGCACACTGCTGGCCTCAATCACCTGTAGTGGAAGACTATTCCAGCGATCAACCACTCTTTCAGTGAAAAAGAATTTCCTGGTGTCACCTCGTAGTTTCCCGCCCCTGATTTTCAACGGATGCCCTCTTGTTGTCGTGGGACCCTTGAAAAAGAAGATATCTTCCTCCGCCTCGATGCGGCCCGTAAGATACTTGAACGTCTCGATCATGTCCCCCCTCTCTCTGCGCTCCTCGAGCGAGTATAGCTGTAATTTGTCAAGCCGTTTTTCGTATGGTAGATCCTTGAGTCCCGAGACCATCCGGGTGGCCATTCTTTGCACCGACTCCAGTCTCAGCACATCCTTGCGATAATGCGGCCTCACCATGGATCTATACAATGGCATAATGACTTCCGCCTTGTGCAGATGAGGACAGAGACAAATTTATCCCCATGTCATTCTCAACTTGGAAACAGCTGCTGTCTTGATCTCTAAATGAAATTGAAGGCTCCCTTCACAAAGGTGCTTTAGGGCCTTAACATACGGAATAGCGCGCGTTAGACGCTACCGTCTCCTTTTAAGCAGGTGGTCATTTTTCGGCTAGCACGCGCTAATCCAGTGCGTCTGCTTAAAACGCTAGCGCACCTTTGTAAAAGGAGCCCAAAGTGTCCTTTATGGAGCCTGGAGCTCTCCGCAGTGCTGAAATGAGGACTTGGTGCATTCCAAGAAGGGTTTTCTTAAACTTGCTCACTTGGAACTGTTTCGCCACTGGTCACAGGGATAAGTCAGGGTGTGTGAGAAGAGGCCGTTGTTCGTCTTTAAGATCTGTCTTCATTTCTCCAAGAATAGACCCAGGATGGAATTTAGTTCAGTTATAAGTTTGGCTCTTTCCTAGTGAATTGGGGTCTTGCAACAGAAGGCTATGGGATCGTGGTGGACTTTTGGAAGAATATTTGAGCCAGCTATTTGGGTTCACAGGAGCGGAGATGGGTGAATTCAAATGAAGAATGACGAAGGCTGCCAAAACCTTTTGTAGTGATGGTGAGTGTGATTGTTAGGAGATTCCAAGGGAACCTTTGGAGCTTTTCTGGATTTTGCAGAGTTTCATGATATTTTAGCAGGTCCTGCAGTGTTTACTGGTGGGGTGTTTCATTGAAATGTAAGCTTCCCAGATTTCATGCAATCCGATCCTGCTTTGTTTTGAAAGCTGTTCAGAGACACAGGGGAGGAAAGCAACAGCCAATTGGCCAAGAGAGGAAGGAAGCATGGGGCGATCTTTTCCCTTGGATTTAATCAAAGGCACTTTTTTGTTGAATTTTTCCCATTATCCCAAGCTGAACTCTCTGTTCGGGAAGGGGCAACAGACCGAATTCTAATCTCTGGTCTGCAGTATTCCTTTTTCCCAGTGCATGAAATTTACCATTCGCTAATCTCTTTTCAGTCTTGCTGCCAGTCCCAGTGCCCTCCCTTGCACCTCCTTCCCCTGTTGGTGTTCCAGCGAGACAGACAAGGCAGCAATTTCAGAGCTTAGACGTAAAAAGCGACTGGCTTGCTTTGTGTGTATCTGGGCGCGGCACTTCAACAGGGTATGTGTCCTTTGGAGAAGGAAAAAAGCCTTCACAGGGAGAGCGGAAGGGCAGCACCATAGCTGTGACTTTCCGTATATAATCTAGTCCTGTAACTTTTGTCAGCTCCTGTGATGACTTTGGAAATACATATTGGCAGAAAGCTTTTGAAATGATATGGACTTTGCTTACTAAATTAATAAACTACCTCCCACAGACCTGTGCCTGTGTTTCCCGCCCCTGTCCTGATTTCACTGCTAGTGGATTGGGTCATCATTCCTGTTTTCCCTTTTCAATCTGAGTGCTTCCTCTTTTTGATGATCTGTTTTGCAGCCCAAGTGGGATAGCTAGGCTTCCTTTCTCCCTTCACAGCCCGTTGCTGATCCATGCAGCTGCATTGTCACATAATGGCTGTAACGTCCCCTGAGAGCTGCCGGTTTCCATAAGAACACTCTCCTTTTCTGAAGCCTCTGTTTACCCATGTGAGAAAGAACAATAGACAGTGGGGAATCTCCTTTGGCTAGATAGCGCCACCTCAAGGTCTGCTATTTATTTATCTATTCAATTTTCTATACCTTTCTCCCAGGGGAGCTGAGAACAGTTTACATGAATTTATTCAGGTAATCAAGCATTTTTCCCTGTCTGTCCCGGTGGGCTCCCAATCTCTCTAATGTACCTGGGGCAGTGGGAGGATTAAGTGACTTGCCCAGGGTCAGAAGGAGCAGCGTGGGTTTGAACCCACAACCTCGGGGTGCTGAGGCTGGAGCTTTAACCACTGCACCACTCTAGAAATCAAAACGTAGCAAAAGTGAGCCGAGTCTAGGACAATGAAGCCGTTGTGACATCACTGATGAGGTTGGCTCTTATTGGTGGAATGAGGCATTATGACGTCACAATCTCAGCTCCGGTTACCAGAGGCTAAAATGTTTCATACTATTTATTCAATATTCTATACCGTTCTCCTAGGGGAGCTCAAAATGGGGGGATTAAGTGACTTGCCCAGGGTCACAAGGAGCAGCGTGGGTTTGAACCCACAACCTCAGGGTGATGAGGCTGTAGCCCTAACCACTGTGCCACACTCTTCCCCCCCCCACCCCACCGTATGCTGCTAATCCTGGCCCAGCCCTTGTCATCTCTTGCTTGAAATGCCAAAGTCTGAAAACGATATACTGTAGTTTAAAAAATTTGATAAACCCCCCATTCAGAATATATCAGAGTGGAAAACAGAGAAACATGACGGCAAATAAAGACCAAACGGCCCATCCATCTACTATCTCCTCCTCTCCCTAAGAGATCCCACAGGCCTGTCCCATACTTTTTTGAATTCAAAATGTCACAAAAATACAGTTCCATCTTATCTATAGAATTGACATAGAGAAGAGAAAATATTAAAATATATTAGAAATGGTTCAAAATGGCTTTTGAAAATCTACTGTGCTGGAGGATGGTGTGAGTAGACTAACATCATGCAGCACTGATTTCAGAGGGCAGGATCAGGCACTACAAATCCCATACTGCCTTGGGATGTAAGTTCATAGCCAGCAATGGCCAAAACGATTCCTCCCCTCCCCGTCTTGGACCACCAAGCTATTTTGATAGACCTATCCAACTTTAAGTTACTAGTACTTGCTGGATGGTACCAGCTGACCCCTAAGAGGTTGGTTTCTGGTGTTTTACCTGCCTGGCTATTCTCAGGGCTGGTAGTGTCACTCTTGTTTTCTTACTCTGCCCCATGCTAAATGGTTCTGTCCAGTACCTGCAGTCATGCCCTGAAGATGACCACTAGGGGTCGCTATTGCACATTGCCATGCGATTTCCTCCTAGGGCTGTGAGCGCTGCTACTGCTTCTGCTTCCCCAGTCCTTCCCATTAGGAAGATAAAGTAAGTTTTGGGATAGAGCTGCAGTAATCACTTGTTCCTAGGGCCACAAGACTCCCTTCAGTCTCCATATGACTCTGCAGCTTGGTGGTTGCATAGGATCTCCACTGTCCCCTCCATTTCTATCATGAGATGGGAACTAGAGCGAGAGATGCTGCCATAAAGTTCACCCAGCAAAAGAAAACACAGTGTGTAAGCCCTTCCAACACAGACCAGGAACCTCGAAGGCCAAAGAAATGGGTGGAGTATCCCTGGCACGACACTGTTCTGGGGAGGGGGCAGATCCCCCCTACTGTATGCTTGCGTTGGTGCATCTGTGTGTGTCTGCTTGTGAATGTACCTGTGCCCATGTGTGTCTGTGGCGAAGGCACCATTCATGTATGTGACTGTCAGTATGTGTACCCCATCTCTGCATTTGTGTTTTCGAGGATGAATTTTGTGTTAAATGACCACCTTCCCATTTTCAGGAGCTAAAGTGTCCAAGATGCCTTTAAACGAATAAAGCAAGTCTGCCATGGTTGACAGCGCCAGGAATCATTAGGCTTGAAAGCGACTTTTGCTTTGTCCCTTCTAACTGGATTAGAAATCATTAGCTGAGGGGGAAGGAAGTCTGTTGCTGTCCTGCCAGGCTTTGAGGTACAAAGGTCAGGGAAAGTGGGTGCTGCAGGTTTTCACTCAGCTTCACTTCACTGTCGGATTGGAAGCAGAAGGGGAGAGGGTGCAAACTCCTGCAATTAGAATCTGAACTTTCCTATCCTGGACTAAAATAAGCAAAGCTGCCTCCCAAAACCTGGCATTCCCTTTCAAGCGCTTCTCCCTCCAACTTGGTGCTTGAGTTGATTCATTGAGCAGCTCCCTCACCCCCTTTGCCCTAATGATTTCACCCAATTTAGCCACTGCTAATGGAATTTGTGGTGACCCTCGGAAGTGGGATGAGGAGTGGGTTGCATAATGGAAGTCCATCTGCCACACAGAAAACATTGCATTTCTTAATCTGATTACAGGAGGGAAGTAAAATTACCCCGCTTCCTTCTCTCCCCCCTGAGCTGATTAACACAGCTGGTGCTTGGGTTGGGGTGAGAGGGGGTAATGAGCTGCTAAGTGCCTTCTGCTTTGTACTGGAAGGGAGACGATAGTCCCTTTCATGGACCAAGGGCACTTGCACACCCCCTACACCCAGGCTGCTTATCTTCCTACTAACTTTAAATGTGGTATTTTACAATTTTTCATGTGTGTTAAATCTAAGACCATAGAGATAGAAAGAGAAACACACAGGGAGAGTGGGATGAGAGAAGAGAAGAGTTGCCATCCATCAAGCCCAATATCCTTTTTCCAACAATGGCCAACCCAGGTCACCAGTACCTGGTAAGATCCCAAAGAGTAAAGCAGGTTTTATGCTGCTTAGCCTAGGAATAAGCAGTGGATTTTTCAAAGTCCATCTTAATGGCTTATGGACTTTTGTTTTAAGAAAATTATCCACTCCTTATTCCTAGGCTAAGCAGCATAAAACCTGCTTTACTCTTTGAGATCTTACCAGATACTGGTGACCTGGGTTGGCCACTGTTGGAAACGAGATATTGGGCTTGATGGACATTCAGTCTGTCCCAGTAGAGCAATTATGTTCTAAACCCTGCTAAGCTAAATTTCACCACATTCTTTGGCAACGAATTTCAGAGTTTAATTACAGTTTATTTTAAATTTACTACTTAGATTGTGAGCCCACTAGGGACAGAGAAAGTACCTGTGTATAATGTGTACAGTGCTGTGTGTGTCTAGTAGTGCTATAGAAATTAGTAGTAGTAATCCAGGCTCCATATATGTTCGTAATTTTGTTCTTTATAATAGTCCCTATTATTTTTGCCTAGCACCAACATCAGGCTCGCATGTCTATAATTTCCCGGATCATCTATAGAACCCTTTTTAAAAACTGACGTTACATTGACCACCCTCCAATCTTCTGCCACCATGCTGGATTTTAAAGATAAATTACTAATTACTAAGAATAGCTCTGCAACTTGGTTTTAAAGTTCTGTCAGTACTCTGAATACCATCCAGTCCAGGTGATTTGCTACTTTGCAGTTTGTCAAATCGTCCTATTACATCATCTAGGTTATAATAGGGATTTGCTTCATTTTCTCTGACTCATCAGCATTGAATACCAGTTCTGACACTGGTATCTCCCCTCGCATCTTCCTCTGTAAAGACCGAAGCAAAGGATTAATTTAATCTCTCCACTATGGCCTTGTCTTCCCTGCATGCCCCTTTTACCCCTCAGTCATCTAGCAGTCCAGCTGATTCTTATACTGCCTTCTTGCTTCTAATATATTTAAAAAAGTTTTTACTAGGTATGTTTACCTCTAACACAATCTTCTTTTCATGGTCTCTCTTTGCCTTCCTTATCAGTGCTTTGCTTTTGACTTGCCATTCCATATGCTGTTTCTTGTTATTTTCATTTGGATCTTTCTTCCCTTTTCTGAAGAATTTTCTTTTAGCTCTAATAGCTTCTTTCACCTTACTTGTTAACTGTTCCGGTTGTCATTTGACCTGCATTCCTCCTTTTTTAAATACATGGAATATATTTGGTCTGGGCTTCCAGGAATGGTGCTTTTGAACATAATCTAAATTTTTGACCTTTGCAACTGCTCCTCTTAAGTTGTTTTCGGGATGTTGTTGTTTTTAACCTTTGTTTACCAGTCTCATTTTGGCATAGTCTCCCTTACTTGCTAGCCTATGAACTATAACAGAGACTTTTTATATGCTAGGAAACTCTCTCTCAACCTCCTTTGCTAAGTGAACAGAGTGCTTAAAATAAAATCCCTTGCACTTACCTATTGAACTCTTTCTACCTTTCTCTGAATTTTAAATCAATTTCCCAATGACTATTTCTCCCTCTCTGGAAGTTCTCCCTCTTCCTCCAAAAAAGGTGCTGTGAGTTGAGAAGGGATCACTGGGGAGCTTTAGGAAGGAAGGTAGGGTGAGGGTGGGGGAAGGGCAAAGGAGAGATGAGGGAGTGTATTGGGAAGGGGTCACACAGGAGCAGTAGGAAGGAGGGAAGGACAGAGGAGAGATGGTGTGTGGGGGGGGGGAGTATATTGGGAAGGGATCACAGAGGAAGCAGGTTCTCTATCTGCAGTTCCTCATTAAGGGAAGTGGGTTGGTTTCAATTACTGCTGCAAATTCTCACCTGTTAATTAAGTACTGAACAAGTACCGGAGGGCGTCTGATTTCCTAGTATAAAAATAACATTGAGGAGTCAGAATGATCTCAGAACCTGGTCTTTCTCATGGGCTGGTACTGCTTGACACGGCCTGTAGGCTGGCTTCGTTCCCACTGACTGACATATGCTACAGGCTGGCATCGGTGGCAATCGGAGTTGGGTGCAAGGGAGATGGGGTACCAAAACTATATACTAGCTAGTGCCTCCCCCCTTGATAAGGGTGGGCTGGAAGATGCATGATACAGGCTGGCTTCGTGGTTGCTGGTTCTGCCAGTGCAGGCTTGAAGAAGAAAGGAGGGATCTAGGCAAAGAAAAAGGAGTTAGAGATTGGGGGGGGGGTGAGAAAGAAAAGCCAGACAGAATTATGCCGTGAAGAAGGTGGAAGCAGCCCGTGCTTTCTGCAGACCACATTAAATATTTACCTCGCCTCATCTATCCTGAGAGCTCCCTGGGCTATTCTATTTATAGTCCGCTGTAATCTCCAAACCGATTCTAGGCGGATAACTATATTTAAAAATAATACGTCCAAGTTCTCGTCAGATTTACAATAAATGAATTAAAATATCTTTCCGTGATCTTAACTGAGCAGTTCTGGCCCTGGCTTAAGCCTCCCAGGATACAACGGAGGTCTTTGGACATTGGGATTGGGAAATATTTGCTCCTTGCTACCAGGTTGATAGTGTACCAGGAGTGGGTGGCAAAGGGGGGTGGAAGGGTGCGTTCTTCATTAATAATGAATCATTATCAGCCTTCTGAAGGGGAAAGTGAGGAGGGAGAGAGGAAATGTTGCAGGCAACCAAGAGCAATTGCTGGAACTCAAACTCTGACACATACAGAGGCTGAGCATGGTCTGCAGTGATACAGTAGAAGGTGTGGGGGGGGTCCTTAGCTGTAGACGGCAAGCGTGCTACTGCATAAGACCTTGTTATACAGCTGGGCTTCACGTATTTTCTCTGTCCACCATGATGGTGGTGATGAGGCCAGCACTGGTCTAGAATAGTGTGTCGTTTTCCCAGGGGTTTTGAGATGGTTGGAAGCAAGAGAGTTAGGATCAGTGGCTGGAAATCGATTTCCCTGCTTGGCTGAAAGCAGATACAATGATAGCCATATAATTCCAGTGGAGGCTGGAAGGAAAATTTGTCCTCTGTGTGCCAGGGGGAGGGGTTCCTCCATCAGCAGAGCCTCCTGCCCTCGGGGCAGTGGGTGGGGAAGCTGAAGTTTTTAATGTAGAGAGGGGGGTGTCTGCTGCATCTGTGCTCATGTGGGTAGAGGAGCTCAGCAGCACCAGAGCCAGGCTTGGAGGGGGGTTTGAAAGTGAAGCAGCTGCTGAGAGGCTGCATCATGGCACACGCCACATGGCTAATTGTGACCAGTTCCCGCTGCCCCTTGTCTTCCTCCTCCCAGGCAGCGAGTTTCCATTCTGAGTGCACGCAGGGCCTGAGCAGATGGGAATGTGGAGCTCTAATTGCTGGCATATGGTGCTCCCCCGGGGGCAGAAAGGGCAGTTCAGTGCCTGGGGGCAGGTCTGGGCAGAAGCAGCAGGAGAGGGGAGGGGGATAAAGCCTAGAAGGGCTAAGTTTTTAAACTTGGGGATGGGTGGATCTATTAGACAGTAAAAGGGAGGTTTGTACAATCAATTTATTTCTAGAAGTAAATGGTTTACATCATTGTTCTTGACATACATAATCTCAAAGGAAAACTTGAGGGGGGGGGAGTTGGTAAGGAGGACAGTTCCTTCTGCCCACGCCTTCCCCTACATTAAGGAGGGGGGCTTTTGCATGACCCCCCCAGATCATACCTTTTCAGGGTTACCCAGCAGTACTGCTGAGTTTCACTGTCAGGCAGGTGATGGGTCTCTGCTGGTGGAAGGGCCGGGCACTTGCTACCCTCTTGGTGAAGATTTGTTCTCTTATCTCAATCTCTCTGCCTCCCTTTAACTCTGTATTTTGAGCCCTGATCCTAGAGCGTCTCATTTTCTGCAAGAGGTCATCTTGAAACCTATAGCACATTTGAATAGTTTTGACCCCTCTCTCCCCCCCCCCTTTCTTCCTGTAAGCACATTTTCAGTTTGGAGTGCTCTCTGGGTCGGGCTTGTGCTGGCTCAAAGGACTGCTGAATGCAGTTAAATGAGAGAACAGTGAAGTTTCTGGAACGCAGTGGCTTACAGGACCTGAGACGGGTGTCCTGTGGCAAATTCTGAATGTGTGCACACAAAGTATGCACTACAGATATTTAATGGGGTGAAGAAGAAAGAAGGGGGGAAGCCACTGCTTGCATGGAATATTGCTACACCTTGGGTTTTGGCCAGGTATTGGCGACCTGGATTGGCCACCGTGGGAACGGGCTACTGGGCTTGATCAGTGAGGCTATTCTTATGGGTGTTTTTGCATTAATCGATCAGTGCAGGCTTAGCACATGAAGTCCTTAGCGCCTACCAAATACATGGCGGCACGCAGTGTTCTGCCCCCCCCCCCCCCCCCCCCGCTAATGGAAACATTAACGAATGGCCATTAATTCAGCAGTGGAAATTGGCTTAGCACAGAAGAAAAACTGCATCCAAGTGTGCTAAAGCCACCTTTTTATTATAAACCTTCTGGTTTTATATTTTCGGTACATTAAATAAATTGAACTTGAACTATACTGCAGTTTTGTAAAAGGACTCGGTGTGTAAAGGCAAGAGGGTGTTGACAGGAGGAGCATGAAAGGATTATTAGAAAGCCACGTCTATCCCCAAATCTCCAAACAAAAGGGAAAAATAGGTAAGAGTTGCCCGCTTCAGTGAGCGACACTTAACCCCTCTTCTATTAAACTGCGCTAGCAGTTTTTAGCGCTGAATAGCCCACGCTGCTCCCGGCGCTCATAGGAACTCTATGAGCGCGGCTCCCCGCGCAGTTTAATAGAAGAGGCCCTGAGTAGATAAAGCTGAAGCGGCATTCACGCCACTCATAAAGTTCACATTGATTTTATGAACAATGCTCAGAGTTGTGCTTAATTTGTCGGACCACTACACCGGATGTATTGAAGGCTGTGACCAGACTCTCAATCATTGGCCATGCTCAAAGATGAATACAAATCTTCAACATTTGAATAAAAGTAGAATAAAGCACTTATCTGATTGCTAAATGATAGTGGGGTCCTGAAATCCTAAAATCTTGCCTAGAAGCACTCTCCCCAGGGTAGCTTAACCATTTGGCATGATCAGACAGTTGCCTAGGGTGGCAGATTCTTGGAGGCAGCAACAAAAAAAAAAAGCACTGCAGTCCAAAGCTGGCTCCACAAACTATAAGAGCTATTAATGCATCCTTTTACCCAAGGAGTGTGGGCACTGGGCACGTAAATAACTTTTGCAAGCAATATATACAAGAAAGTTTAATATAAGCATGTCATACAATTACGTGTTTTTAAAGGACTCTTCTAGGAGGGCAGGCGTTGGCATCATCAAAATCTGGAGTGAGGGGATGTGCGAGGGCTCTGAAGTTAATGGGGGGGGGAGGGGGGTGGTACCAGGCTGAAGCTTTGTTTCCAGTACCCAGTCCTCTCAGCACTGCCCCTGTCTGTTGGCTCTGACATCAGAAAGAGAGGGGAGCTGAAGGGTGTTGGGAGGCCTGGATCCTATGGATTCTCCCTCCTTACAGTGCTTAAGAGTTGAGATCGGAACTCAGTCCTCTGGACGCACCTAGCCCGAAATAGATCTGCATAGAAAGGAGAGAGGGCATGCAAATTTATCTCATGCATATTCATTGTGGATATCCTGAAAACCTGTCTGGCTAGTGTCTAAGGACTAGAGGCAGAAGCCCTGACCTTGGCTCACCACCTTAGCCAGATTAAGCTCATATGGTCCTGTTTTGGCTCTTGTGCATGAGTGGAGCTGCAGGTCTCCCTAAGCATTTCCCAGGGGGCTGGAGAAGCATCTTTGTGCTCATCTGAATGAGGATCTGATGAGTGATAGGTCTTCATTTTCTGCACTCTCTGGGGTGTCCCATTGCCATAAACCATCTCCAGAGGACATGGGGTTTCCAGAAACAGCGCTTAAAAATGTGCTTTTCTCCCCAACGCCGTGGCTGTGCAGGAGACAGCAGCAGTGAGCGTGGGTGAAAGGATCTGTCTCCTGCTCAACATAGACAATGAGTGTTTATATTGAACTGTGAAAGGGCCTTATTAAGATGTATCTCAACCAGGAGCCTGGTGAGATGAACACATCCTGAGGCTGGAAGGGGGAGTCTGGCTGAAGGGAAGGCAGAGAAACTGAGATGAAAAAAGGGAGGGTGTGAGAAACGGTGGGGGTAGGAGGGAAGGAATCGGAGAGATGGTGAAAAACGGATCCATTAAGAGAAGACAATTGGAAACTTTTCCTGCCAAGATGAGGGCTCACCAATCCTGCTTTGCACACACCGAAGAGGAAGTCTGATGCTGGGTGGCTTCCTCCTGCTGGACTGAAGAAACATGGTGATCACTGCATGCTACAAGCATCTCTGTGCCTGGGGCTGTAGTTCCACTTTGGGTAATATTAGCGGAAGAGGGTTCCTGCAAAATAGCATGACTGGGAATGTGTCCAGTTGGGCTCTGCAGGCATTGAATTGATGCTGCCCATAGAGGAAGCATGTTCTGGTTTATAAATTCCACACCTCTGCTGAGCAGGCAACTATCATCCTGGCATATGAGGCCTGTACGAACTAATGATAACCTCACTACCACCTCTGCTGTAGGCTGTTCTCTGATGCTGAGCAGGGCTAGCTCTTGTGTGGGTGCTGGTACCAGCAATAGTGCCTCCCAAGCTGGTCCTACCCCCAGAGGTAAGGGTTTGCAACCTTCTTTGGCGGGGAGTACTGGTGGTGAGGCAAGAGAGATGTTGGGTCATTTTGAGGGAGTTATCTCATTGGCATTGGGTGAGGAAATACTCTCTTCCTGACCTGCATCTTCCCTCTTTAATCTCCTCATTCCCCAGTATGACAGGGTTTGAGGCATCCTGGTCCCACGCCCTACTCTTGGCGTCAGGAGCAAACACAGTGGCCTGGTGTGTCTTGCAGGATAAGGTCTGTGCATACAGAGACAAACACTGGGTGGTCACGTCGTGAAGTTCAAGTTAAACCAAGGGATTGTAGCCCTGAGGAAACCCCCCAAGGGTGAAACATGTTGGCGAACTTGTCCCTTGCTGTCTACCACCTAAGCTAAGTACAATATATTCCTTTAATTTAGAAAAGTTGACAGTTTAACCTAATTCATTTTGGAGTTAATATAATGTTTCATAAAGTGACCCGATGAATTTTGATGCATAAAGCCAAGTGTTATGCAATTCTATTGAACATTTGGTGGCATTTCAGAGGGCCTGAAGAATTACAAATAGAAGGTATTTCAGGGGTGGCTAAAGATATCCTCCCCTAAAATAAAGATCCAGAGACAGAAGAGCATCGGGGGAGGGGGGAGTAAAGGAAGTGCAGACTCCGAGTTAAATTGTTGTTATCAATTTTCTTATCCTATAACATATCTAAAGGGGAGTATGTTTTGTCCTGCTCACCACTACCTCTGTCTTTTCATAACCTCCCCCTAATCCCTGGTAAGTGGAAAATCTTCAGTGGGCTTTGAGCAGCTCAGAAGAATGATTAAATGGTTGGGAGTGTGACACATCTGCGTCCCTTGTCAGGGAAGACATGTCCCCGAGTCACTCTTGCTTTTATCAAGGATAATTATGGCTGTTTATTAAATACACGATTAATAAGACTTGAAAGCATCCTGACTGCAGCTGCTCACGGATGTGCCTGGTGGTCTTGCTGGTAATTCTCTGTGGAAAATGTCAAACTGCCTTCCCTCTACACACCTGATGATCTCTCCAGATAGTTAGGGATCATTTTATAGCTAAGTTTGAGAGGGAGATTTAGTCCAGACAGTCCTGTTCATCTGTGTGGGCTTTTATTGCAAGTAAAACTGCCGTCCATTAGGACTATGGAGTTAGGAGCCTGCATTAAAAAGCACCCAGGGCTATTTCTCCGGTTTTATCACCCCCTGGAGTTCAGTATATGTGCTTCCTACACTGACCTTTGAGTAGAGAATCTAATCTTCTATTTCTGCTCAAGGTGACTGAAAGAGGGGGGGGGAGAGGATACAGGTGATTAGTTTTCACTTTCTTCCAGGTTCCGTCCTAGAAAGGTGAGCATGGAGTGGAAAACACGTTTGTAGTGCAGATTTTTGGGTGGAAGGGAGATTTAGAAGAAGGAAGTTGACCATGCCTTGGAGAAGAGCTAGATAAGAGGAGCCGCGGAGTTTCCGTAAGGTTATTCGTGACGGGTTGAGCAGCCAGTGCAGTTGCCTGACGAAGACTGTAATCGAGTCCTATTTTCTCAGGTTGAAGGTGTTTTGGATGAGTTGCATTTATCCCCGTCCCCATGAGTTCTTTTCCTGTCCCTGCCCCATTCCTGCAAGCTCCGTCCTCATTTGCCCAAGCCTCAAACACTTTAAAATCATAAGTGTTTGAGGCTTGTGCAGTTAAGGCAGAGCTTTCAGGAATGGGACAGGGACAGCAACAAAATGCGTGCGGACAGGGAAATTGAGTTCCTGCGGGGCGGGAACAAATTCTGCCATTGAGCAATTGAGTTCATTTATTATAATTTGCATGTTGTAGTATGTCTCAATCATGTCCTTTACGACTCACAAAGAGACAGACAATGCTAACACATAACAAGACATTCATAATGCAGGAGGGGGAGCATTTTATGTAACAACCCTCAAGAAACCAGTTGGTCCTCCCCTTTCCAAAAACAAATCACATGAGGAATTGGTGAAGCCTTAACAAATCAGTTATCACATTGGTCAAAGGAGGACCTTGAATCCAATGGACTGAAACGCACCTTGGAATCCCTATGGGTAGAAATTCCGTGTGTAAGGAGGGGAAAGGATAGTGATAGGGGTGTATTACCATCCCCCTGACCATGATGAACAAGACAGATAATGAAATGTTATCAGAAATTAGGGAGGCTAACACAGTAATAATGGGTGATTTCAACTACCCCGATATTGACTGGGAAAATGTATCATCATGGCATGCTAGAGAGATAAAATTCCTTAATGAAATCGAGGACTGCTTTATGAAGCAGCTGGTTCAGGAACCAACAAGAGGCGAAGCAATTCTAGACCTAGTTCTTAGTGGACAGCATGATTTGGTGTGGGAAGTAATGGTGCTACGGCCGCTTGATAACATTAACCATAACATGATCAGATTTGATATAATCCCTGGAATAAGTTCACACAGGGAATCCAATACCACAGCACTTAACTTAAAAAAAAAAAGGACACTAAGATAGCATGAGAAGAATGGTAAAACAAAACCCTAAAGGAGCAGCTGCAAAGGTCAAAAATTTACATCAGGTGTGGATGTTATTCAAAAATGCCATCCTGGAAGCCCAGACTAGATATATTCCATGTATTAAAAAAGGAGGAAGGAAGACCAAACGGTGTGGTTAACGAGTGAGGTGAAGGAAGCTATTAGAGCCAAAAGAGAATCCTTCAAAAAGTGGAAGAAGGATCCTACAGAACATAATTGTAAACATCACAAGGAATGGCAAGTCAAATGCAAGACACTAATAAGGAAGGCGAAGAGAGACCTTGAAAAGAAGATTGTGCTGGAAGTAAAAACTATTTAGGTATATTAAAAGCAAGAAGCTGGGAAGAGAACCAGTTGGACCACTAGATGACTGAAGGGTAAAAAGGGCTCTTAGGGAAGACAAGGCCATAGTGAAGAGATTAAATTAATTCTTTGCTTTGGTCTTTACCAAGGAAGATGTGGGGGAGTTTCCGATGCCAGAAATGGTATTCAGTTCTGATGAATTGGAGAAATTCAAACAAATATCTGTAACACTGGATGATGTAATGGATCAGTTTGACAAACTGAACAGTAGCAAATCTCTTGGATTGGATGGTATAGATCCTAGAGTGCTGATAGATTTTGAAAAATGAGCTTGCAGAGCTAATGTTAGTAGTTTGGGGGGGGGGCAACGTGATGCTTATAATGGGTTCCAGAGGTGATCCAGGAAGTTATAGAGTGATGAGTCTGATGTCATTGCCAGGCAAAATGGTAGAGACTATTATAAAAACAAAATGACAGAACATATATATAAGCATGGATTAATGAGAGAAAGCCAACATGGATTTAGGCAAGGGAAATTACTGCATTTCTTTGAAGGGGTGAATGAACATGTGGATATAGAACCAAAGGCGGAAGGACTGGAGTCATTATGGGTCAAATTACCAGGAAAAGGTGGCCTTGACATAAGATTGGGTCTATACTATCGTCCACCTGGACAAACGGAAGCAAACGACAAAGATCTGGCGGCAGAATTGAGGCGGGAAGGCAACAACAGGAATGTGACAGTAATGGGAGATTTCAACTACCCCGGGATAAACTGGAGTATTGGAAACTCAAACTGTGCGAGGGAAACAGAATTCTTAGAGGCTGTGAGCGACTGCTTTATGGATCAGCTTGTCAAGGAACCAACAAGAGGAGATGCCACTCTTGACCTAATCCTCAACGGATTAGGGGGACCTGCAAAAGAAGTGGAAGTAGTAGGGCCAATAGGAAACAGTGATCACAACATGATCCAGTACAAATTAGGAGTAAGTACAACAAAAGGGAAAAGAACCACAGTGACAACGCTCAACTTCAAGAAAGGGAACTATGATGCTATGAGAGCAATGGTAAGAAAAAAACTTAGAAACAGCTCAAGGAAAACAGAAACTGTAGAGCAAGCCTGGTCTCTATTCAAGGGCACAGTGCAAGAAGCACAACATATGTACATCCCCATATTTAGAAAAGGGTGCAAAAAAAACCGAACAAAAGACCCCGCATGGATAAACAATGAGGTGAAGAAAGCGATAGGAGACAAAAAAAAATCATTCCGGAAATGGAAAAAGGACCAGACTGGGGAAAACTGGGATGAACACAGGAAAGGACAAAGAGAATGTCACCAAGTGGTTAGGAGAGCGAAAAGAGAATACGAAGAGAGACTAGCCAGGGAGGCAAAAAACTTCAAATCATTCTTCAGATATGTTAAGGGGAAGAAACCGGCGAGGGAGGAAGTAGGACCGTTGGATGATGGAGATAAAAAGGGAGTGATAAAGGAGCAAAAAGAGGTAGCTGACAGGTTAAACAAATTCTTCTCGTCAGTCTTCACAAGCGAGGACACATCCAATGTACCGGAACCCGACGTGATCTTCCATGGTGATCAAGAAGAAAAACTGTCGGCAATAGAGGTGAGCCATGAGGATGTCCTCCAACAGATAGATAGATTGAAAAGCGACAAATCACCAGGCCCAGACGGAATCCATCCTAGGGTACTAAAAGAACTAAGAAATGAGATAGCGGAAATACTCCAACGAGTTTGCAACCTATCCTTGAAAACTGGAGAGATACCGGAGGACTGGAAGATAGCAAATGTTACACCTATCTTTAAAAAGGGGTCAAGAGGAGACCCGGGAAACTATAGGCCGGTAAGTTTGACATCGGTTCCAGGCAAGATGGTAGAAGCACTGATAAAGGACAGCATCTGTGAGCACATAGAAAATAATGGGCTGATGAAAGCGAGCCAACATGGCTTCTGCAAGGGAAGATCGTGCCAAACAAACTTACTGCACTTCGAGGGGGGTAAACAGCCATTTGGACAAAGGGGAACCTGTAGACATCATCTACCTTGACTTCCAAAAGGCCTTTGACAAGGTACCCCATGAGCGGTTACTTAGGAAGCTGTGGAACCACGGGGTGGAAGGGGACGTACACAGATGGGTCAAACACTGGTTGGCAGGCAGGAGACAGAGGGTTGGAGTGAAGGGTCACTACTCGGGATGGAGAAAGGTCACGAGTGGAGTTCCGCAGGGGTCTGTACTTGGACCGCTGCTGTTCAATGTATTTATTAATGACCTGGAAACGGGGACGAAATGTGAAGTTATAAAATTTGCGGATGACACTAAACTCTGTAGAAGGGTCAGAACTACGGAAGAGTGTGAGGCCCTACAAAGAGACCTAAGCAAACTGGAGGAGTGGGCAAATAAATGGCAGATGAAATTCAATGTAGGGAAATGCAAGGTCATGCATATAGGGAGAAAGAACCCGATGTTCAGCTACCAAATGGGGGGATTAGTATTAGAGGGAAGTAACCTTGAAAGAGATTTGGGTGTACTGGTGGATACAACAATGAAGTCAACGGCGCAATGCGCAGCAGCCGCGAAGAAGGCGAACAGAATGTTGGGTATTATTAAAAATGGTATTACGACCAGAACAAAAGAAGTCATCCTGCCGTTGTATCGGGCAATGGTGCGCCCGCACCTGGAGTACTGTGTTCAGTATTGGTCACCGCATCTTAAGAAGGATATGGCAATACTTGAGAGGGTCCAGAGAAGAGCGACACGAATGATTAAGGGCATGGAAAACCTTTCATACACTGAAAGATTGGAGAAGCTGGAGCTCTTCTCCCTGGAAAAGCGGAGACTCAGAGGAGACATGATAGAGACCTACAAGATCATGAAGGGCATGGAGAAAGTGGAGAGAGACAGATTCTTCAAACTTTCAAAACATAAAAGAACAAGAGGGCATTCGGAAAAATTAGAAGGGGATAGATTCAAAACAAATGCTAGGAAGTTTTTCTTTACTCAGCGGGTGGTGGACACCTGGAATGCGCTTCCAGAGGATGTAATAGGGCAGAGTACGGTACTGGGGTTTAAGAAAGGATTGGACAATTTCCTGTTGGAAAAGGGGATAGAGGGGTATAGATAGAGGATTATTACGCAGGTTCTGGACCTGTTGGGCCGCCGCGTGAGCGGACTGCTGGGCACGATGGACCTCAGGTCTGACCCGGCAGAGGCATTGCTTATGTGCTTATGGATAAAGGTGAGCCAATTGATATAGTGTATTTGGATTTCAAAAGGCAAAGTATCTCATGAAAGACCTCTGAGGAAATTAGAAAGTTATGGGATAGGAGGGAATATCCTATTATGGATTAAGAACTGGCTGAAAGACAGAAAACAGGGAGTAGGTTTAAATGAACACAAGAATTGCCGCTGCTGGGTCAGATCAGTGGTCCATGGTGCCCAGCAGTCTGCTCCCACGGTGGCCCTTAGGTCAAAGACCAGTGCTCTAACTGAGACTAGCCTTACCTGCGTACGTTCTGGTTCAGCAGGAACTTGTCAAACTTTGTCTTGAATCCCTGGAGAATGTGTTTCCCTTATAACAGACTCCAGGAGAGCGTTCCAGTTTTCCACCACTCTCTGGGTGAAGAACTTCCTTATGTTTGTACGGAATCTATCCCCTTTTAACTTTAGAGAGTGCCCTCTCGTTCTCCCTACCTTGGAGAGGGTGAACAACCTGTCTTTATCTATTAAGTCTATTCCCTTCATTATCTTGAATGTTTCGATTATGTCCCCTATCAGTCTCCTCTTTTCAAGGGAGAAGAGGCCCAGTTTCTCTAATCTCTCACTGTACGGCAACTCCTACAGCCCCTTAACCATTTTAGTCGCTCTTCTCTGGTCCCTTTCAAATAGTACCGTGTACTTCTTCATGTATGGCGACCAGTGCTGGACGCAGGATTCCAGGTGGGGGTATACCATGGCCCGGTACAGTGGCATGATAACCTTCTCCGATCTGTTTGTGATCCCCTCCTTAATCATTCCTAGCATTCTGATCGCCCTTTTCGCTGCCACCGCACATTGCGCGGACGGCTTCATTGACTTGTCTACCAGTACTCTCAAGTTTCTTTCCTGGGGGTCTCTCTGAGTATTGCACCGGACATCCTGTATTTGTTTATAAGATTTTTGTTACCGACATGCATCACCTTACACTTATCCAAGTTAAACCTCATGTCGCGGCCCATTTCTGTGTTTATGTCACGTTGCAGGTCTTCGCAATCCTTCTGTATCTTCACTACTCTGAATAACTTTGTATCGTCTGCAAATTTAATCACCTCGCTCATATCAATTTCCAGGTCGTTTATAAATATGTTGAAGAGGATGGGTCCGAGCATGGGTCCAAGCACCGAACCCTGCGGCCCTCCACTCATGATGCTTTTCCAGTTCGAGTACTGTCCATTTACCCCCACTCTCTTTTCCTATCCACCAACCAGTTTTTAATCCACGTGAGTATCTCAATGGAGAAGGGTAAATAGTGGGGTTCCCCAGAGGTCTGTGCTGGGACCACTGTTTCTTAATATATTTATCAATGATCTTGAGATTGGAATAACTAGTGAGAAAATTAAATTTGCTGATGACACAAAGTTGTTCAATTGCAAGAGGACCTTGGGAGCCTGGGCATCAAAATGGAAGATGATGTTTAATGTGAGCAAGTGTAAGTGATGTATGTGGGGCAGGGATTCGACAGATTCTTCCCCTTCCTCAGCCCCCACCCCAAGAGTTCATTGCAACCCCACCTTGTACTTCAGTCTGTGCTGTAGGAACAGCCCAGCCCAGCCTGGCTTCTGGAGCTGTCCAGGGTGCTGAAGGACTCCTTGTACTGATGTGAACTTTGGGGAGTAATATTATAACAGGAACTACAGTATGTGCCTCCTTCTGCAGTAAAGAGTACCCCAGGAAGAGGATGTATTCACATGTCCACCTACTTTTTTTTTTTTTTTTGGGGGGGGGGGGGTGATTTTAATGAGTTAAAGGAGCTCTTTCTCTCCCCCACCTTTCAGCATGTCTCCTCAAACAGAGGGCAATATTGCTGCATTCTCCAGTTAGCACTGACACTATGTCACCACCACCACCCCTTCAGAAACTTCTCCCTCCCCCTCTCTGTGCAATGAATCCATACAACTACACTTCTCATCAATTACAAAGCAGTGACCCACACATATTCTGCATGGGACCATGCCATAGCCTCTCCCTCCCTCCTTCCTTCTCCTCTCTGTAGGTTTTATCCACACAGTAGAGCACTACTCCAGTTACAGAGCCACGGGCATACAAGCGTCTGCCAGTCTCCCCTGTCTTCCTCCTCTGCGAGATGCACCTATAACCACCAGGTCAAGAATGGCAAAGAACAGACGCACATGACTTCTGTAAGGAAACGATGCCATGTTTAATTCCCTGATCCGGCCTCTCCTGTTGTGTGCAAGAAAGCCTGGCCACTCACTGAGAAGATCTGGCAACCGAGGAGTTCAGTCTCCCTAGAGCCTCCCATGTGCTCTTGAGACCACGGTTGGTTTCAATTTTCCTGGGCCAGCTCCCAGAACTCTTTGCTCTCCTCGACCTCTTGCGGCTCCTGCCCCTTCAAACGGGGCTCCCCTGTTGTTATCTCTATACAGGGATCCTCCGACTGGGCCGCGAGTGGAGCAGGGTGCAGCGGTGGGACAGCCTTTGGAGGGGAGAGGGAAACCTCCAGCTCGACGTCTCTGGCAACTCTTCCAGCCGGAGAGAATTTGGAAAACCCTCCAGATTCTCGTGGACTGGCGGTGACGGCGGCAAAGTCGAGCAAAGTTGGGGTAGATGTCCTCACCGTGGAGGGGTAGGGACGGACACTACACTTTCTCTTGGAATGCAGTATATTAGCAGAGGTAAAATTCTTCGCTCCTGGGACTCCACCTAGCTGTCGCCCTTAACTCCTCCTAATTTAATTTTTTTAAATTAATTATTCAATTAACTTTGGTGGTGTAGCTAATTGAAGTCATTTAGGTTAGGCGTGGATTTTAGTTAGGCATTGCTCCGTTTATAGAATCTGGACCTAAATGACTGCCACATTTTAAAACCCCACCCCCACCCCCCGCTGGGTTGTAACTGCCGCTCTTTCAGCACATTTGAACTCGGTGTATATGGGGAGTGTGTAAGTTTGGGGCGGTTGTGTTTGCTAATGTTTGTGTCGCATGTTGCCTGTGCCTGAATATGAACTATTAACTGTACATGTTCACATTGCTCACGTGTGTACATCGATAAATGTACTGCTTAACATGAGGCCTATATTGAAAACTACAGTGTCAAATGCCAAGCACACCCCCCCCCCCTGAAGTTCTTATTTCAATCAAGGGAAGAGGCAGACGTCCCTAGTCCTCACATTCAGTTTAAAAAACCCAAAAGAGAAGCCCTTCTGATCATTCACCTTGGTCTTAAGCAAAGGACACCAGCTGCTCCTTTTAAGAAGCCCTTCTTCCCTCCCCTCCTTCAGTCACATGGAAGGGACAAAGTCAACCATCTCATTCCCTGAGGTGTATAGTGCAGCAGCAGTCCCTGGAGGAGGAGGGCAGGACAGGCTCTCATCTGTCTTCTCCCCATCCCCCTAGCCCCTAGCACCTGCACTTACAATTCCATGGTCCCGCTCCCCATTACTGAGACAAGCACTGAGGGGAGCAGCTGTCCCAAAGTTCAGAATGAGGATTAAGAGGGACGAAGCCTCTACTCCCTTAACCTCTGGGTGCCGGGGCTGATGCTCTTGGCAGTGTTGCTATAGGTCAGAGAGAGGCAGATATTTGACATGTAGGGTGGCCCTAAATCTTCCTGTTTGGGAGGATGAGCAGAGCCACTCCTGGCATTAGCAGGAAGATGGGGGTCTCATTTCCCTACTGAGACCCCTACGAAAATGAGCTCAGCTTGCAGATGAGAGTCTGGGAAGAGTGTGTGTGTTGGCTATGGTTTATGCATCTGTACTTTGGGGGGGGGTCTCCTTTAGAGATTATATGTAGGACTATAGGACATACACACACAGAATAATGTTACTGGGTAACATTACTGTGGATAACATTATAGCATTGCAAAATATTGGGTAAGACTATAGTGCTACAGGGGAAGAAGGAAGTGGCCCAGTGGTTAGAGCTAGAGCCTCAGCATCATGATGTAGGTTCAAATCCCACGCTTCTCCTCGGTCATCCATTGCCCCAGGTACAGACAGGGAAAAATGCTTGAGAACGTGATTGGAAACCACTTAGATAACCTATCTAAAAAAGAAACAATTACTGTAGCACTATCGGACACACACAGAGTAATGTTAAGCACTAGAAGAGACACATTAATGAGCTAGTACGTTTATCTGTACTTTAGAGCACTTTATGGTTAGGGATCTGAGCCCTTTAATTGCACTTTGGAGTATTTTGAATATGGGTTATATTGTGGCCGCTTTGCCCCATTGCCAGCTCTCCCTCACACTTTGTATCTCATTCCTCATCCCATTTCAGTTTTAGAAAATTAGTAAAAACAAAATTATTGAATCGATTTGTAAGTTAAGGTTTTCCTGTTTTTACTTTCACATTGTCTGTACATACTGATGATTTTATATTGTGTTTTATTCCCTGATTCTCAAACCATTATAAAATTCTTCTTCTTCTTCAGGACATGCCTGTCAGCCCCTCAGCTTGGCTCTGGAGCCTGTTGCAAAGAGAGAGGTTACAGTACTCTATTGATCACATCCTAAGATCTGTATGGCCTTGGATCCTGATGGGTGAAAACCACTCCGGTGCTGCTCAGGATTGACCAGGTGTGTGCGACAAGTGACACTCCTAGAGCGTATGAGCAATTGCTCAGGTGCCCAGCATAGAGGGACCATAGGTGCTGGGGAGGGATACCGGGTCTTCCAGGAAGGCAAGTGGGAGATATTCGAGGCAGTGTGTGTGCAAACATAGGGTCATTTTATGGAAAGATGCCTTTTAAAATGTTATATGTTTGAACATAAAAATTGCCGCTGCTGGGTCAGACCAGTGGTCCATCGTGCCCAGCAGTCTGCTCTCACGGTGGCCCTTAGGTCAAAGACCACTGCCCTAAATGAGTCTAGCCTTACCTGCGTACGTTCTGGTTCAGCAGGAACTTGTCTAACTTTGTCTTGAATCTCTGGAGGGTATTTTCCCCTATAACAGCCTCCGGAAGAGTGTTCCAGTTTTCTACCACTCTCTGGGTGAAGAAGAACTTCCTTACGTTTGTACGGAATCTATCCCCTTTCAACTTTAGAGAGTGCCCTCTTGTTCTCTCTACCTTGGAGAGGGTGAACAACCTGTCTCTATCTACTAAGTCTATTCCCTTCATTATCTTGAATGTTTCGATCATGTTCCCTCTCAGTCTCCTCTTTTCAGGGGAGAAGAGGCCCAGTTTTTCTAATCTCTCACTGTATGACAACTCCTCCAGCCTCTTAACCATTTTAGTCGCTCTTCTCTGGACCCTTTCGAGTAGTACCGTGTCCTTCTTCATGTACGGCGACCAGTGCTGGACGCAGTATTCCAGGTGGGGGCGTACCATCACCCAATACAGTGGCATGATAACCTTCTCCGATCTTTTTGTGATCCTCTTCTTAATCATTCCTAGCATTCTGTTTGCCTTTTTCACCACTTCATTGACTTGTCGACCAATACTCCCAAGTCAAGATTTTTGTTACCAACATGCATCACCTTATACTTATCCACATTAAACCTCATTTGCCATGTCACAGCCCATTTCTGTGTTTATGTCACGTTGTAGGTCTTCGCGTCTGCAAATTTAATAATCTGACTCGTCGTACCAATTTCTAGGTTGTTTATAAATATGTTGAAGAGCACGGGTCTAAGCACCGAACCCTGTGGCACTTCACTCATGACGCTTTTCCAGTCCGAGTATTGTCCATTTACTCCCACTCTCTGTTTCCTATCCGCCAACCAGTTTTTAATCCATGTGAGTATTTCACCCTCGATTCCATGGCTCGCAATTTTTCTCAAAGTAGTTGTTTATGCGGAACCTTGTCGAATGCCTTCTGAAAATCCAGATATACGATGTCAACCGGGTCACCCTTGTCTATATGTCGGTTTACTCCCTCGAAATGGCCCCAAAGGGAGGACATTATTAATGTGTATTATTTTACGCTTATCTCCAGTCATTAGTAACTAAGTCTCATGGCATAAAATGGTACCTGTGCCCTTAAATAGCACCAGTTTAGCTCATGTTGATAACTGTGCCTTCTAGAATACTCAAGAAAAACACACTAAATCTACCCATGCTCCGACCTATGTATGCTCCATGGGTATATGCATATTTTATGAAGTATTGACGTACCTAGCATCTCCATCCAGCTCAGCCCAAGTGACACTCCTGGGAACACCACACATGGTCTGTTGTGATCAGGCGATCGAGCCGAGCGGTTATGAGTTCCCAGGTGCTTCCAGTCTCCCACTGGACTCCGTTCTTCTCCTCCAGGTCTTCCCTGACTCTCATTGGCTCTCCGGGTCTTCAGGCAGCTTCCAGTGCCATTCACCGGTCTCTCCGCCGGTCCCTCCGCCCATCACTCGCCAGACCGCCTCAACCTTGGGCCTCCACTGCTCAGGTTTCCTCTCCTGGCCAGTGACAGGAACTTTACCCTGTCACATCCGTATTGAAAGTATGTAGTGTGGTGCTATCAACCTTAACTTGTACAAAGACCCCTTGCAGTGCACATATTCTCACACAAATTTTGTTTGTGAAACATGTTTCACAAACAAAATTTGTGTGAGAATATCTTCAAGTTAAGGTTCCACATAAGGACAATACGTTGGAATCTTCTGCTCAGTTTGTGGAAGCCAGAAAGCCAAATAGAATTTTAGGAATTATTAGGAAAGGAATAGAAAGAAATTATAGAATATTAGAATGCCTCTGTATCTCTGCACAGTGAGACCACACCTTGCATTTCTGGTCACTGCATCTCAAAAAAAGATATGGCGGAATTAGAAAAGGATCAAAGAAGAGCGAGGAAAATGATAAGAGCTGGAACTTCTCTTGCATGAGAAAAGGCTAAAGAGGTTAAAGCGACAGCGGAGGGGGATATAATTGAGGTCTACAAAATCCTGAGTGGTGGAGAGTTTTATCCTTTCCGAAAATATAAAGAGATGGGGACACTCCATGAAATTACAAAGTGACATAGTTACAAGAAACAGGAGAAAATATTTGTTCACTCAGTGCAGAGTTAAGCTCTGAAAAAGCAGTTAATGAGCTCGGTTAAAAACAGATTTGGACAAATTCCTGGAGGAAAAGTCCTTAAACCGTTATTAAGTTAGATCTGGGGAAAGCCACTGCTTATCCATGGGGGTCAGTAATATGGAATGTTGCTACTTTTGGGGTTTCTGCCAGGTACTTGGGACTTGGATTGACCACTGTTGGAAGCAGGACCTTCGGTCTGTCCCAGTAGGGCAACTCTTAAGTTGCTAGTGTGCCAGTGTGAGAAGTCCAAAATAAAACTACTCACTTATATATTGAGCAATTAGACAGAATCATTCTGCAAAGGCTGGTGGAGTAATCATGATTGCTGAGTTTCTCAGAAGACATCAGAAAGAATTCATGTGGCACGCTGACCAAAGACTGGCTAGTGCTTGACCGCATGGAGAAACTCTGTCACCTCGCCAGGATGCACGCTTAATCAGCAGCAGAGTCCTGATTGTCGGGGTGGTGGTAGAGAAAGTCACAGCTGCAGGAGCTCACAGCTCTCCCACAGATGTGATGTGGTGTCAGCACAAAATGTATTAATGCCACACCATCTGCGGCTCTTTCCCACACTGCGCAGCGAGAATTTCTCTTCCTTGGAGCAGAGGCAGGGAAAGGGAAACAAGACAAGAGTCCTTCAGTTTTTAGCTCACTCAGGTGGTCCAAAATATTATGGTTCTTTACATTGTTTCTTCTGCAGTCTCTCTTCTGTTCATTCCTCTAACCCTTTTCTCTTTTTACTGTCACATCTCTTTCTTCTTCATTTGACCTCTCTCCTTTTTCCCATATTGCTGCCTTCTCTTCTGCGTGGTCCAAAGACTCTCCTTTTCACATAGGAAAAAGGAGAGGCCCCAGCTCACAAAACAAAAGAGAGAAGTGACATGGAGAAAAGAGGCTACAGCCATCGCAAACCAAAGAGAGAAGTCGCACATAGAAAAGAAGCCACAGAGAAGAAAGAAGGCCACAGCTGCATAACACGAAAGAGAGAATGAATTGGAGAAAGGAGGCCATGGCCACAGAAAGCCAAAGACAGAAGTTGCATAAAGTGGCCATGCAGGAGAAAGGAGGCCACAGCCACAAACAAACAATAGAAGTCACTTGGAGAAAAAAGGAGCATGTAGGAGCAAGAAGGGAAGGCATGTGGTAAAAAGTGGCACTAGGAATCAGCAGAAATGCTGAGTAGGAATGAAAGAAACCAGGTGTGGAAGAAGAGAAAGCACACAGAAGAGAGGAGGGAGGACAGGCCTGGGCTTCTTCCTTCCTCCTAACAGAGACCAGAGCCAGAGGACTGCTGTTTCCTCTTGGGTTGTGTGTCTTTGATTCCAGCAGTGGGATGCACCTGTCTGTAGTGTGGCTTTCAGTGCTCTTTTCTTACGTAAGGATTAGGCGTCAGCCTAACTCCCCCCCCCCCACTCCCCATTCCCCAGCACTCAGACCCTGAGAAACAAGAATTGGAGGCAGAACGCTGTCTCTGGGAACCTGATCAGTTCTTGAGTTTGGTTTAATTAGAGTGTAGGGGCAGTGTATCTTCCATCATATTAACCTTCTTGCCCCTCGCTTTCACCCTCTCCCCATCTTGGGAACATTGCCTTGACTGGATGGTCAGTACGTGACTGGGCGATATGCACTTTTTCCCACCATTCACTGCCTCTGTGAACTGTCCTAAGAGTTGAGCAGAGTGGACAGGACAGCCCAGTGCATATGGCTGTGCAGACCTGCCACTGCTGTCTGCTGGGGGGGAGGGGTGGAGATGTCTCCCCCCTCCCCCTTTGCTCATTTCCTAGATTTCATGATGCAGCTTGAGTTTAAATGTTATTCGGTAGGTGATTGAAGGAATGTTTTATTATGCTGTGTTGCCTTCTCTACTGTAGGGCTGTTGCAGTGTCAATCCTCGCAGGAAGGGCAGGTGTTTTTCTATTGCGAAAAGTAAAGGAAACATCCAGTTTCTAGGTGAGAGTCAAGGTTCAAATTCCACGATGGCTGCTTGTGATTTTGTGGAAGTCACTTAATCTAATCTAATCTTCCATTTGAGTCGCACATACCTATACAGGCTCAAGGCAACAGATCAAAGAGGAAGGGGAGAGTAGTAGGGGAAGGGAGCATGGAGAAATAAGAGAAGGGACTTGGAAGAAGGGGGTGCTATACAGAAATTGAGATGGTTGTCAAAGAGGTGAGTCTTCAGGTTTTTTCTGAATGTAGTGTAGTTTGTCTCTTTCCTGATAACTTCTGGTAGGTCATTCCAGGTTTTTACACCCAGATAAGTTAGCATAGAGTGGAAAATTCGCTTGTAGTTGAGGTATTTTATGGATGGCAGGTTTAGTTGAATTCTGTTAAGGATTCTTTTTGATGTCGACCAAACAGTAGAGAATATTTGGATGAGAGGGGCTGCTGAGATTCCGTATAGGATCTGGTGTAGGATACATGACGATTTGAAAATTATTCGGGATGTTATTGGGAGCCATTGAAGTTGCCTGATGAAGGTTGTGATTGAGTCAAATTTCTTTAAATTGTAGATTAATCTAACAGCTGTGTTCTGGATGAGTTGTATGAGTTGTAGTTTGTGGATAAGAGTAGTGTTGATGCCAAGGTAGGTGAAGTTGCAATAGTCCAGTTGAGGTAGGACCATCATCTGAACGATCAGAGCAAAGTGGTGTGGGTGGAAGTATGGTCTAGTGCAGGGGTGTCAAAGTCCCTCCTTGAGGGCCGCAATCCAGTCGGGTTTTTAGGATTTCCCCAATGAATATGCATGAGATCTATTAGCCGTAAATGAAAGCAGTGCATGCAAATAGATCGCATGCATATTCATTGGGGAAATCTTGAAAACCTGACAGGATTGTGGCCCTCAAGGAGGGACTTTGACACCTGTGGTCTAGTGAGTCGCAGTTGATGCATAGTGTAGATGGTCTTTTTCCAAAGGTTAGATATTTGTGGTTCCATTGTGAGAGTGTTGTCTAAGATGCAGCCGAGTACCTTGATGGATCTTTCCATGCCTGATGAAAGAGTGAGGTTAGGTATGGCATTCTGTTGTGCGGTGCAGAAACCAATGGCTTTGGTCTTTGCGGCGTTCAATTTCAACTTGTTCGTTGCCCAGGTTTGAATTTTATCTATATTGTCTGAGATTTTTTCTGCAATATTAGGATGGTTATTGGTTATTGGGATGAGGAGTAGGATGTCGTCGGCATACGATAGTACAGTTTCATCTTCCACTTTGATTTGTCCCAGCGAGCTCATGAATAAATTGAATAGGATTGGGGATAATGAGTAGCCTTGTGGAACGCCACAGAATGTCTTCCAAGGGTTGGAGTATGATTCTTGCCTTTTGCTGGGCCACCTTTTGGATTTGTAGGTACTTGGAGGGCCTCAGAAAAAAATAGTTAATGTCTTATTAAAGAAATGACAATTTTGCAGGAGGTAAAACTCTTTATAAATCTTTTCTTTTGGCTAAGTCTTAATAATAATATTGTCACTTATAGCTAAAGAGACAAATGATAAAGAAACTGTTTTATTTTACTTTTGTGATTATGGTGAACATACCCAGGGCCTCAAAATAGGACCTGGCGAGCTGCAAGTTTGAGACCACTGTTCCAGAGATAATGAAATGCCTCCTGAAACTAACTGTAATTCACCTTGAACTACCAGTTGAAAAGTGCGAGCTAAATAATCATTTTTATTTCGATGTCTAGCTGTTCTTATTCTTAGTTGCTTTGAAACTGAATGGTAACTATGCATTATAAGACCTTTTCAAAGTAATATAAGTCAAATCTAAATAAATAATACTTTGCTCCATTGCAAGGGGAGATTTGGTGGATACAACAGGGGTATTTGCAGGGCTTTTCACTGAAGTTCTGGATTAATGACCTCTCGCCACACAAGGCCGATGCTAGAATAGAATCACAGAAGGTGATTGGAACTGGCTGAGGAGCTTCATTGGACAGAAGGTCTGTAGAACTTTCTCTAGTAGACTCTTATACTCTGTTTCAAAGTCATCTGCGCTCACTCTCGGACTGTAGGACATGCTTTGCTCGCTCACTCACATACATGGTCTCTCCATCTTATCTGTCTGAAAAAATAATTTTCTCTGCCTTTCTGTGATCATTTGTCTGTTCTGGAAGCCATAAACTGGAATATGCTGATCTGGTTCCATCCCTGGACCGCCCTGGCCTGGAAATCCCCTCTAGGTCAGCAAGAATGGTATCAGGAGACTCCCTCTGAGCACCTAGCCCCACACGATGCTCCAAGTTCTCAGCTTCTCGTTCCTTTTCTGTTTCCACTGGGCTCCCCTGGGATCCTCTGTTGTTTCCTCTCTCCGTCTCTTTTTTTTTTCCCCCTCTATGGCAGACATGGCGACTGTTGAAAACCAGCAGATGCCCTGAAGAAGGAGCTTGGTATCTCCTGGGTGCAGATGAGGTAAGAGCACAAGGCAGGATCTTGGGGCTTCTCCTGGGGGTTCCTGAGAGATACAGGGATGTGTCTTTGTCTTTGAGGATGCGCTGCTGCCTCCTTCATTAAAGGGAAAGTTTGAGGAAGGACACACTCCGTGTTCAGGAGAGCAGGTCTTTCATCCTCAGTGCCTCTTTCTCTGCGACTGAAGCTGTGCATCATGAGTTCTTCTGATTATCGAATTTTGAAATAGTCTCCCCTTCCCCTTAGATATCTCTTCATCCTTCATGGTCAAGGATGGCATTTTTTCAGCTGGTACAAGTGCAGGCAACCTGATAGTGTGCAGAGACACTCCACAGATTTTAGACAGAAAGAGATAGAACAGGAGAACTTTGCAGGGGACAGTGAGTAAGAAAACCCATCAGGACACCACAGCCCTGTTATTAGAGATAGAAAGAAACCCTTTCAGTGAAGATCCTGATATCTCTGGTAAGGTTTATGCACGGAAACAAATTTACTCCGAGATTGGCATAGGAAACTGTGCGAGTTAATGCCCTTCTTAATTCTGGAATCCAAAGATCTGCCCTTTCCTCAGGCTGGGATTTGTGTGGCACGGCTAAAGGATCAGTTTCTGGAAGAGGCTTAGGAGTTAGCGGCTCAGAGGACGGAAAAGATATCCTTCTCTGTGGGAGGAAGCGATGCGAGAGTTACAAGGTTCTGCACTTCCATCATCAATCTTGAAAAACTGCTTGATGCTATTAAATTTTTCTAAAGTTAACTCCATGCAAAATCCTAAAATTAATCCTGCATGCTGCTCACTCATCTTAGGGGTTGCAGTCAGTCCTGGCCCGACAGGACCCATTTCGCCATAGATAACCGGCTTTCTCAAGAGTTATCTAACTTTAGAAAATTTGAAAAATGTAATTGTATTGAGAGGTTTTTCAGGATTGATGATAGAAACACGGAACCCTTGTAAGTCTTGGTTAAGGTTTATTCCTGAAAATCAAGCAGGTTTCTGAGATCCTTTTCCTTTCATGGAATCACTTATTGTATTTTGATTGATGGGATTTTTTGGATTGTTCCATTTTGATCCCCCAGCCCACACCATCTTTTTTGAATATCAGAGAAACTATGCCCCAAACTCTGGGCTCAATGCTCCCAATCACTGGGCAAGTGTCTGAGGTCAACTTTTGGTGAACGAAGCCACCTTCTGTACACAGAGCCCTGGATTCAAGGAGCTGCAGATTTGGAGGAGTTGGGGGGAGGCAAGAGCTTGTACCTTTCTGTAATTCCTGTCCTTCACCAAACCACTGCTGCTTCTCCCCCTAGAAACTCAGTGGCTGACACCCCCCCCTGTTTCCGCACTCCTTTCTGGTCTGATCAGCTCCGGGAAGGCCAGACCTCACAAGCCAGCATCCAGTCTGACAATGCTAGCTTGTGTCGACTCCTGCCTAGGGACCTTGCTACACCCCCCCCCCCCCTACACACACACACACACACTCTCTCTCTGCCCTGACAAGTCTTTCCCTCTGAATAGCAAAGAGCAGAGACATCCCTTCTTCATTTTGGTGTGAGTGGGGGAAGGGTATAGATGGAGAGGATTAAAAAAGCCCACCATTTGAATATGAATAGGAGGAAGAGAGGATGTGAGGAAGTCAGGGATGAAGGAGAGATGTGAAAGCAGATAGCTGAGCTCCACCAAAGATCTCCCCCTAAACTCTGCGCTAGAGCAGCCATGGGATATTCCAAAAGATCCTCCTTTTGGGAGCTGGGGTCTAGGGCGAAGAGAGGGATTTGCATGATCCAGGAGGGGGAAGGGGTGGGTTTGTAGGATGGAATTTAAATCAACCTGAAGTCACTGCAACCAATGGGCTGTGGCCATTGGCTGAGAGCAGGATGCATTAAAGAGAGTCCCCCTGCAAGCTGGAGAAGGAGCCCGGAGCTGGAGGAGGTGGCACAGCATCAGCACCAGGCAGGAGAGGAAGCCGGAGCCGCAGCATCAGTACCAGGCGGGAGAGGGAGCCGGAGGAGGGGGGCAGCAGCAGTACCAGGCAAGAGGAGGAGCTGAGCTTCCGTCCCCCGCTGCCTGCCCTACTGACATCTTTTGGCTCCCCGGCTGCCTTCTGCATCCAACATCTGCCTGAATTTCATCAAAGGGGGAGTGTCGGTGCCCCTTTTCTCCCAGGAGGCGGGGGAGCTGCTAAAGGATCATTTTTACGACTTTCTCGTTTTCTTTTTAAATTGGGTTTTGGTCTGCGAGTGTGGTCGGGCCCCCTTCTCCCCCCCCATCCCCTGGTTCCGACCTTGCCAGAGGAGAAGACGGTGGTGCGTTCTTGGTGAAACCGTGAGAACCAGAAAAACCCTCTTTTTACATTTATTGATAAATAGAAATGTGTCGCTAGGAAGACATTTCGATATATTTTAAAACCCATCATACAACGGAAAAGAGACAGATCCAGGATCCATTTGTCCCCTGCCAGAACACGCCCTGCCAGCGACATTCAACGTCTAGCCTCTGCACACCTTAAGGATGGTCACTGTACGTAATTTACCGTATGTGTGTGTGTGTGTGTGTGATTTTTCATAGTCTTGGCATTCCTGTGTGGGGTTTTGGTTTTCTACGGACCGTGTCCTCATGGATGGGAAACTGGATACCAGGTCTGAATGCAGTGCTGAAGGATATTGGGAGGGGGGGGAATCTTTGTCTTTTTTTTTCCTTCTTTCTTCTCCATTCACTCACACCCCTCCTTCCTCTGTGTCCCAGCACATATGCCCCTGTGTTTTTTTCTTTCATGATTTCATGTTACAATACTAGTACTGCAGATTGGGTTGGGTAGGTGGATAGGAATGAGGTTTTGCTGGGGGGGGGAGGGGGGTTATTCTCTGTTAGCGTTTTGATCCAGGAATGGAGGAACTGTAAGATTAGGAGAAAGAAAGAGCTACAGGGGATCCCGCTCCCTGTCTTCACCCTGGGTAAAAAGCTCAAACGATCCAGAACAGGGAAGATTATCTTAAGAAAAAAGAAATTAAGCCACAGTGACAATTAATAGGGGTGTGTATGGCATGAATGGGGTGTGTGCCACCATCATACTTCTTCCTCTCTCCCTCGTATTGTGCTTGGGGGCAAAGAATCCCCCAGCCGACCTGAGATGGCATCTTTTGGCTATAATTAATACCCAGGTCTCCTTGTTCTGATGGTTTCACTGTCTGAAATTTAAAATGGAAGGTTTTTGTGGGTGTGCGGTCCTCCCCCTTCCCCTATAGCCATTGCACTCACTCCCTGCTGCCCCCAGCGATGAAAAACGATTTCTATCAGGGTTGCCAATTATCTCTAATTAAGGGCCGGGACAAAGGCGAGGAAGACAGCAGTGTGTAGCGCACTGTCCATTAGTGCAAAGGCTGGGCAGGCGATCCGACAGCACCCTGTAGGAATGCCTTGACAGCCAGAACGCCCTTTTTCCTTCTCTGTTGTGGAAAAGCATCTTCACCTCTCTCCCCCCCTTTCAATCTCTGTCTTTCAACAAAGCTCTCTTACCTTGCTGTGGGCTCTGTAGTGTGTGAACAAAGGGGGGAAAGGGATTCTTTCAAACAAGCAGGATCAGAACTTCTCTTTCCCCATTGGAGTAAGGCTGTGAGGGCCTTAAATCTATAGTGCCCATCCCTCCCCCCAAGAACAAAGCAGCAGAACAAAAGGATTCTAGGGGAGATGCATCCTTGAACCTGAACATTCACCCTTCCCAGCTGCAGGGCCAATGGTGAGGGGAGGGGGGTCGGGGGGGGGGGATCTCTGCTGCAAGTGCCCGGAAGTGGGAGTGCCAGGTCCTTGGAGGGAGGGTGGGACCCTCGTTAGCTGCCAGCAGCGCTTCCACAAGCTTCAGGAAGGGGTGGGCTGTCCATTTAATGCAGAACCAGAACCATGATTCAGTGGGTGGTTGTGATGTGTGAAAGCCTGTTCAGGCAATCCTAGGGATTACATACCTCGACCCCAGACCAGCAAAATTGCAGGTTCTCGGACCCCATGTTTAGGGTGGGTGGGACCTTTTCTTTGGTTTTCTGTGTCCTAGGAGAGGGAGTGCGGTGAGAAAGGAGAAGACTTTTGTTTGATTATTTTTCACATAATGATCTGAGGTTTCACTTTTTTTTCTCTCTCTTTTTTTTAAAGTGCTGTGGCATGGCGTGGCGTGCCACGCCACTCCACAAGCCAGTGAGCACTGTTCCCACTGGGGAGACTGGCATGTCCTTGCTGCTATTCCACACTGCGCAGACCCAGCAGGCTTATATCTAAAATGGCTCCATCTTCAGGCTGCACGTTTTTTTTTTTTTTTTTCCTGAGTCAAGGAGAAGGGAGACGTAGCTTCGCTTTCCATGTTGCGCAGGAGGAGACGAGAGCTCAGTGAGTGAGGTGGAACTGGGAGGATGGGTTGCCACTGCATCTCACTACTGCCCCCCCTCACTCGTTAATCGGTTCAGGTGTACAGGTGTGGGAAACTGTTTGAAGGAAGCAAACGATGGGGGAACTGAAGGGGTGAAAAGGTGGGGTACACGATTTGGGTTCAGCCTCACCACTACTGGAGCAAGGAAAGAAGACACACAATCAGCTGAATTAACTGAGACAGTGTCCTTTCTTTATGTACAAGGTGACCTTCATAGGTTCCTTCCCTCAGTGGCCTGCGCTGTGCATTACAACTCCAAACCAGTGCAACTATTGCAGAAAGCTCAGGCTGTGGCTTTTCCTTCTCTGCCTGTGCCAGACACAGCTCTTGTGTCCGCCTAACCTGTCCAGAGTGAGGGCCGGCCTGAGGCCAGTGGCTATAAAGAGGTCAACTGGGGGCTCTAGGCTTTCATCTCTACTGGTGGGTCTTGAAATGGGTCCGTGTTACTTAGCAGAGACCAGACTGGTCCTGGTTTATAAGCTACTGCGTGTAGGTGGGTCCCCGCAAAATTGCCTTCACCTGTTTTCTGTCCCTGTTGGAGCTCTTTCATGTCTGGTTCACTGACCTATGCTAAAGAGGTACCCAGACTTCTGACCTTGGGACCAGACCTTAAAGAAATTCCACTCTTACCAGTGGAATATGGCTAATCCAGAGGAAATATTTCTTCGCACAATGTGTAATTAAACTCTGGAATTTGTTGCCAGAGAATGTAGTGAAATCAGTTAGCTTAGCAGGGTTTAAAAAAGGTTTGGATAATTTCCTAAAAGAAAAGTCAATAAGCCATTATTAAGAAGGATGTGGGGAAATCTGCTGATTATTCCTATGACAAGCAGCATAAAATCTGTTTTGCTACGTGGGATCTAGCTAGGTACTTGGGACCTGGGTTGGCCACTGTTGGAAACAGGATACTGGGCTTGATGGACCTTCGGTCTGTCCCAGTATGGCAACTCTTATGTGAGCCAAGTCTAGGACAATGAAGCCATTGTGACATCACTGCTGAGGTTGGCTCTTAGGCATTGATGGAATGAGGCATTATGACATCACAATCTCAGCTCTGGAATGTTGCTACTCTTTGGGTTTCTGCCAGGGACTTGGGACCTGGGTTGGCCACTGTTGGAAACAGGATCCTGGGCTTGATGGACCTTCGATCTGTCCCAGTATGGCAACTCTTTATGTTCTCTTCCAAGAAAGCAAGCCCTAGCTTCACCCTTCCTGTGCATGCTGGGATTTCTGTTTCCTGTCAGTAATTAGTCAATTAATTAATCAATATATGTATGAATCCCTTTCTTGGTTATGTAGCCAGAGTGGTGAACATATATGGACAAGAACCGAGAGCAAATCACTTTGCCAAAAACATTTAGCCTTAAACATTTGAAGAAGGTAAAAAGCCATTAAAGATGGACCCCACCTACGTGTTATGGAGACCAGTCTGTCTCAACCCAGTCCTTGAGGCACACCTAGTCCCATCAGGTTTTCAGGATTTCCACCATGAATATGCATGAGATGGATTTGCATGCACAGCCTCCTTGGTACATAAATCCATCTCATGCATATTCATGGTGGAAATCCTAAAATCCTGATGGGACTAAGAATGCCTCCAGGACTGGGTTGCTAGGTATTGCTCTATACCTCCGACCCGCCACCATTCCCAAAATACTAAAAACAAAAGCCATGTTACCAGGCAACACCCCAGTACCAAACACCATAACATGGATCAGTTCATCGGCAAAAACCGCTTCATAGACAACGGCGCGAAAGACAAAGGCGCGCCCAGATAATTGAGCGCACTGCTCAAAATTACTGTTTTTAGGGGCTCCGATGGAGGGTTTTGTTGGGGAACCCCCCCACTTTACTTAATAGACATCGCGCCGGCGTTATGGGGATTTGGGGGGTTGTAACCCTCCACATTTTACTATAAACTTCACTTTTTCCCTTTTTTAGGGAAAAAGTGAAGTTTTCAGTAAAATGTGGGGGGTTACAACCCCCCACACCCCCCACAACGCGGCGCAATGTCTATTAAGTAAAGTGGGGGGGTTCCCCCCCATCCCCCCCTGTCGGAGCCCTAAAAACATTAATTTTGAGCAGCGCGTGCCTCCGTGCTGCACTCAATTGTCTGGGCGCGCTTTTGACCTGACACCGCAAAAACCAGTGTGTGTTGCGTGGAGAACGCTATCTCAAGTCATTTCGTAACATCTTTTCCCAGGGTCTTATCCCACGACATAAAATAATGCGTGGTGACGTGAAGGCGTGCCCTATACGATCCACTTGTAGTCATGGGCAGGGTTTAGGCGGAGCATTGGTGGAGTTGGCGTAGTCTATCCGTGGCTTATAAGATATGCATGCATTTCACCAACATACACTCACACTGAGCAGATGTGAAACGTTCTCTGCAGGTTTCCCGATGCCATTATTTTAGGAACATATCCACGTGAAAATAGTGGCATTCACATAGGTGACCACAGAAAGCTGCCATTTACACGTGAACATCCAGTCCGTGCAAAGATTTCAAGGAGGTGTGGGTTGGGCGTGGCTATAATCTATATATGCATTTTCCGTTTTATAAAGGGGATACATGTGTGTGGGGGAAAATCTCCATCTCAGGTTTCACAAAAGTGCACATTTTGGCCAGGAATTTGCATGAGAAATTAAGGGAGTCCCTCTCCTTAACTCCATGTACTTTATTTCAACACCATGAAGCCAGGTAAAATTGCTACTTAATGAACAACACTTCCATTTGTAAGGGCAGCTACACTCAGAAGTTGCAAACTTGCCACTTTCACGTACTGTGATGTTCATATAAGAGTTGAAAGCACAGTCCACATACACAAAACTCAAAGTCCTGGATTTCAAACATGCTGAATTTAGTCAAAAAAGAGCTGCTGAGGTGGAAAGACTTATAAGAAGTAGAAAGATGGTTGAAAGGAGCTAAACAAATGGCAACAGACCTTTTGGTAAGGAGAACGAAGAAAAATAGCAAACGGATATGGTTCTCTCAAAAGTGACTGAAAATAAAGGCAAAAGAAGCGGCCTTCAAAAAATGAATGGTATAAAAGTTCCCTGTAGCAAAACTAGCTGCAAACTATGCCAACATATATCACAAGGCCCCACAGTCACCCACATGAGAAAAGCATTCAACATAAGGGGATCCTTCACATCTTCGAATGTAGTTTACATCATTCAGTGCAAAAAGTGTAGAGGGATGCTACCCTGGAACAACAAGCCAGATGCTAAAGACTAGGATTCATTTACGCAGATATCATATTAAAAATTGCAATGCCAACCAGGATATCACCTCCGTGAGATAACATTTCAGAAAAGCAGAACACTGCATCAATGATTTTGTGATGAGAATATTAAAAAGAAATTTTAAGACAATCCAGGAATAGAAGACCTTTGAAATCAAAATGATAAAACCTTTTCAAACCCACCAGTAAGGACTTAACAAAGACATTGGTTTTCTCTCGCATTACAAAACAAATTTTTACTAAAGATATTGGGAGTAAAGATGCTGAGAAGTGTTACTCATAAGCAAAGCTACTAAACAAATACTTCTGTATTCACAGAAGAAAGTGTTTGTGAACAACGTGAGGGTGGACAAAGCAATGGGGATATTGGAGGACAGTGGATGTGGTCCCTCTTCACAAAAGTGGACCCAGAGATGTGAAAACTACAGGCCAGAAACCTCACTTCAGTGGCTGTAAAAGAGTGAACTTCCTTTAATTCAACAGGTTAAAAGGTCCAAGACAACATGGCTATAACCAAAAGAGAACTGTGTCAAATGAATCTGATTGATTTCTTTGACTGGGTCAAGGACACGCCTTAATGTAGTCAGCAAAGCCTTTGACACAGTTCCTCACTGAATAAACTTGACAGGCTGAAATTAGAACCCAAAGCGGGAAACTGGATCAGACAGACAGAGGCCAGAGGATGGTGGTTAATGGAATTCACTCAGAGGAAGGACAGGTGAGTAATGGAGTGGGGCTGATTCTATTCAGTTTGCGAGTGGCATTGCAGGAAAAGTTTGCCTTTTTGCAGATGGCACAAAGATTTATAACAGAATGGAGAACATGAGAAGTGAGCTACAGAAATTAGAAGGATAGTTAAAATTTAATACAAAGTAGTGCCGAATGATACACTTGAGGAGCAGAAATCCAAGGGAGGCTGATTTGCACAGAGGAACCTTGGGGTGATTGTATCTGAGGATCTCAAGTCAGCAAAACAGTGTGGCTGTAGCCAGAAGCTTCATAGAGAGAAGCTTGACCAGCGGAAAAAAGGAAGTGTTGATGCCCCTGTACGAGTCATTGGTGAGGCCCCACTTGGACTATCATGTTCAGTTTTGTGGCCATATCTTCTTAAAGACGTGAAAAGACTTGAAGCAGTTCAGAGGAAGGTGATGGAAATGGTTTGGGGCTTGTGCCAAAAGATGTATGAGCAGAGACTGAATACTGTTTAGTCAAAAAAGGACACAATCATCTTACCACACACACCTTCAAGCCACAGTCTGGCTCCACCTTCCAATGTGTACCAGCAGAATTTGGACCATAAGCAAAGCAAGGAGACGAATGGTCCAACCATGATAGCACAGAGACATCCAAGATTTTCGTAGTATCCTCAGAATGTGACTGGCATTTTGGCTTACTGCATGAGGTCCTGGGAAAGTGGCAGGTTCTGCTCAGCATGTTGCAGGCACTGAAGATGAGCCGGACCAAAGCCTCTACAACGGGAGCACCAAATTAGTCAAACAAAAAATTCGTAAATCCAAAGTCAGGAGCAACCAAACCAATCTTTATTGTTGGAAGACTTGACACTGACAGTGTTTCGGCCAGAATAGCCTTTTTCAAGAATTGGAGGGACTAGTTTAGGAGCTGCACAGTCACCCATCACAATCTGCTGGACCATAATGTGTGATCTGTCATTTACACAGCTTCCTCTACCAATATACATTCATGGGTTCGGAACCCGCAACTTTGGTTATTTACGGGTTTTGTCTGAGTGACCCATCCTCACCTTCTGGATCTCTCCACTTACTCTTTAAAACCTGGTGGTCTAGCAGTGAAGCTGGGCAGGAGCGATCTTCCTACGCTCCTGCCCTGTGCAGAACTGGGAACAAAAATGGCTGCCGTGAGTTCCCATGTCTACTTCACCACTAGACCACCAGGCTTTATAAAGGAAGTACAGTGGAGAGTCGACCCTAAAGTTATTTGCAATATTTTTGTATTTGCGGGCCGGATTTGCCCCTAGCCCCCCCCCCCGATTATGGAGGGGGATGTGTACATACAACCCATTAAAACGCTTAATACTAACATGCTTTTGTTAGAGTGATAACAGTAATATTCCCTTCAAAGAGACAGAAGATCTCAAGTTAGAACCTTAGAGCTAATCATAAGGAGTAACCTACATGCAGACTATTCGTCTCGATGGGAATATTATTTTTAAAGATTTTTTTATGTATATGTAAAATTTTTAAGAATTTCTTTTGAATTTTAATTAATATCGTTGTTGCCCTATATTAATTCAGTTTTCATTATCAATCAATCTTCAGTTAAAGCAATACTTAGCTTGGGTGAAGGTTCTCTACCCAGCCATATCAATCCGGAGACGATATGACAGAAGATCTCCGTTTCGCCCTAAAGTCATTAATTAGAGCTTCTTCAGGGAATTGATGCTTTATGAATGAAAACTACTGCCTTTACCAGCACAGCGGCATATGTTCACCAATATGCCAATATGAAGGTACAACCCATACCACCATCTAGAGTACAAACACACACTTCCTGTCCCATCATCTGATACACATTCACACCATCATCTACTGCTAATCCTGTCTATAATGCTACTAGACGTACATACCGCTGTACACATTATATGCAGGTACTTTTCTGTCTCTCGTGGGCTCACAGTCTAAGGTGTATTTTTTTTGTACCTGGGGCAGTGGAGGGATAAGTGACTTGCCCAGGCTGACAAGGAGATGCAGTGGGAATTGAACTCAGTTCCCCTAGTTTTCTGCTGTTACATATCTGCAGAAAAAGACCCTGACGGTCCATCCAGTCTGCCCAAAAAGGTGACCAGAGCCTCGTCCACCTTTCCATGTAGGTCCAGGCCGCCCATGTTTAAATGCTGGTTGTGAAGTCACCACCACGTCAACCCTATAGGCAGCCAAGTATGATGGGGATGATAAGTTGAATTCTGTCGGCAGGACACCACTTATCAGTCAAGATGTTTTCCCCTCCCTCCTAGGCTGTACAGTTCCCCCACCCACTGTATTTGACAATAAATGATCAACACGGTGAAGTTGTTGAATATCACTTGTCTCTTGCCACATGCGGGACACAGATTATACAAGTCTGTCCGACATCGGTCTCAGCTCCCACTATTCTTGCCTCAGCAGCCATGTTGCATTTCCATCTTCTTTCTATGTTTATCCCACGCATTTTTTAATTTTTTCACAGTTTTGGACTCTACTGTCTCTCTCAGAAGGGCGTTCCAATCATCCACCACCCTGTCTGTGAAAAAGTATTTCCTGGCATTACTCCTTAGTCTACTTCCCTGCAACCTCCATTCATGTCCTCTAGTTCTACGACTCCCTATGTCACTGAAAGAGGTTTGATAGGGCTGAATCATATCATCTTTTTTTCTTCAGCATATACATATTCAAGTCCTTCAATCTCTTCTCATACATCTCAAGGCACAAACCCTGTACCATTTTTGTTGCCTTCCTCTGAACCACCTCAAGTTTTTTTTTATAGAAATACAGCTTCCAAAACTGGACAGAGTATTCCAAGTGGGGCTTCACCAGCGACTTGTACACCTCCTTTCTTTTGCCTCTCTCTATGCAGCCTAGAATTAGAACATGAGTTACCATAATGGGACAGACTGAAGGTCCATCAAGCCCAGTATCCTGTTTCCAACAGAGGCCAACCCAGGTTCCAAGCACCTAGCTAGATCCCAACTAAACTAACCTTGGGCTTATATACCACATCTTTTCTAAAACAACAGAGCTCGGCACGGTTTACAAACATTAGAAAAGAGAACAAGTACAATATGAATTTGGAATAGTATGGAGAGGAGCAGAATTTACAACTTTGAAAATGTTCTTATGTTTTATGTTGCTTATCCTAAGAATAAGCAGTAGATTTCCCCAAGCCAATGGCTTAGGGACTTTTGTTTTAGGAAATTATCCAAACATTTTTCAAACCCTGCTAAGCTAACTGCTTTCACCACATTCTCCGGCAACAAATTCCAGAGCTTAATTACACCTTGTGTGAAGAAATATTTTCTCTGGATTGTTTTAAATCTACTACTTAGTAGCTTCTTCACATGCCCCATCTTGTCACGTTGTTTTGCTGCCTTCAGATCTTCAGCCACCATCACCACAAGCTCTCTTTCCTGATCTGTGCATGTCAGTCAAGTCCATCACTTTACACTTTGTGGCATTCAATCTTAACTGCCAAACATTAGACCATCCTTCTTTTGTAAGAGGTTTGGGATGGGGATAGTAGTGTTTTGAAAGAGATGATAAAAGACCAGCATTTATGCCCATCAGCAATCTCCAGTCCAGTTCCAGATAGGCAAGGTTTCCTCTTCCCTTCTGCAGCTCACACTGTCTCCCCCTCCCTCCACGAGAACCTGGAGGGAGATTTGAAAAGTTTAATTTCAAAACCAGAGAGAGTACCAGGACTGCCTCAGCACATCATTTCCCCCTAATCTCCCAGTTAGACCTGTGTCTCACAATCACTCTCTGGATGGCTCTTGTTCACATGCACTCGAATCTTTAAACCCAGATAAAAACATAGGAAACAAATCATTTTATTCCATAGACACAAAATAAGAACAATTCTTGAAAATGATCCGGCCCGATATGTAACCAAAATTAAGGCATGTTGTAGGAAAAATAATGAGTGATTTTTAAATGCTTTTACTACTTTCTGGAGGATGTTAAAACTGTACAATTTGAACCCTGGATTGATTGAGTTTACTCCATCTTAATTGTAAAGATGGACAGTTTGTCATTCTTAACATCAGCATCCAGGGAAGGACTATTTTAGGGAGATTCTATATCATCACTATTGTCTGTTACTACATCCCTTAAATACTCTTATTAGCTCACTGAGCTATGCATTTAGATTTAGTTCCAACAGCTCTAATGACCCCATTCCCCCCCCTCCTGAAACAATGAATCTACCATTTGATATTATTTGAACTTTTCTCGTATTTCTTGCAACCATCGTTTAACAGAACAATTCCATGTAGTGAAGTTTCTCAAATGACATCGGAATAACTTTCTGTCTGGGCAGATGTGGAAAGATAATCTTCCTTAATGGAAAAGGAAAACAAAACATTTCTCTCTGTAATAGATCTTGAGCAGGAAGGTGGAACTATTTTCTACAAGAAATTGCAACAATCCAGAAAAAAATTATTGAGAGAAAAAAAAAATGAAGAAAGAGTGAAAATGATTCAACGGCATGAAATATAATACAAACTATCAATCATCTTTCTCAAGGAGCTTTGGACTAGTAGACTGGCCCCATAAAGAAAATTCCATGCCTATTGGTAATCTATAAGAACCAGTATTTGCTGAGATTATACATCCCAGGAGTTGAAAGTGGAATGGGCCTCTATAGAAATAGATTTCACATATAGAGTTATCATGACTTGTCGTCAGGAATACTTAATAACATCAAATGAGATCAAACCACTAGTCCATTAAACTTGGACAAATGTTCTGTTAACCGAAGGGATCAGTGGGCATCTGGCAGTACATGGAGGAAAGAAAAAACAACTTATGAAGAAACAGAAACTCAGAAAAACAACTAATGCATATATATACAGTGGGTAGAGCACAAGAAGATCCAAATGTGACCCAAGGGGATAGGACTTGTATACCACCTTTTTGTGGTTCTACATTCAAAGCGGTTCATATAGGTATGTATTTTGTACCCAGGGAAACAGAAAATTGAGTGACTTGCCCAGGGTCACAAGAAGCAGCACTGGGATTTAATCCCAAAACCTCAGGGTGCTGAGGCAGCAACTCTATCACTAGGCCACAGGTTAATGAAGACAGACTAGTGTAGGGAAACTGGAACAGTGCACATCAGTTAGGATTAAAAAAAAGAAGAAGAAGAAGAAGAAGTAGAAGGCTTGGATAATTTCCTAAAAGAGAAGTCCATAGGCCATTATTGAGATGGCTTGGGGAAATCCACTGCTTTTCCTAGGATAAGCAGCATAAAATCCGTTTAACTAGGCACTTGGATCTGAGTTGGTCACTATTGGAAACAGGATACTGGGCTTGATGGACCTTCGATCTGTCTTATGTTCTTATGTGAGCCAAGTAAAGGACAATGAAGCCATTGTGACCTCACTGCTGAGGTTGGCTCTTAGGCATTGGTGGAATGAGGCATTATGACATCACAGTCTCTGCTCTGGAATGTTGCTACTTTCTGGGTTTCTGCCTGGTACTTGGGACCTGGGTTGGCCACTGTCGGAAATAGGATACTGGACTTGATGGACCTTCTGTCTGTCTCAGTATGGCAATTCTTATGTTCTTATGTGAGCCAAGTATAGGTCAATCAAGCTATTCTGACATCATTGATGAGGATGGCTCTTAGGCATTGGTGGAATGAGGCATTATGACATCAATGTTGCTACTTTCTGGGTTTCTGCCTGGTACTTGGGACCTGGATTGGCCACTGTTGGAAAAAGGATACTGGGCTTGACGGACCTGAAGGGACACACATATATCTTATAAGTTTTCTAACTCTGTTTGTGCTGGGAAACACAAACACAGAGGCAGTTTGTTTTGATTCTGCTGATATGTTCTGAGACAAGGTCATTTAATCTTGTTATGAAGTTAGTTGCTTGGGACAATGGAGGTTCGACCCCCCCACAGCTATGTTCTGGTTGAGAAAGATAAGGGAAGATTTAGATAAGATACTGTTGTTAAGACAGCACCTTTAGATTTTAGACAATGAAGCACATATGTTGCTCACCCCCCCCCCCCTTTCTTGTGTTGGTTACTTGTTTGAAGTTTATGTATCCTGTCACCAGATATGGTTTGTACTCATGTCATCTGCTAATACCACTGACCCATGTAAAAAGGTATAAAACTGGATGTAAGACTAATAATAAACAGGAAATCTCTTTGGGACAAGTCTGAGTATCCTTCCCGCCTAAAGGGACTGCCTCCAGATATCTGAAAAGGCGACAGAGTGTATGCAGGGCGGTTTCAGGACCAAGAAACGGACCCCGTTTGTTTCAGGACCTTCGTTCTTTCACAGTATGTCAGCTTGTCCTATCTTGTGGCAGGATATGATGTGCTGATGCCAGAAGCCTGTGCCAGTATATAGAAAGGTGTAATGCGATAGCACAGCTTTTCCAGTAGGTACTGTTATCACTATAACACTGTTACTCAGCAAACCAAGGGGATGACAATCCTGACCAAACTGTGAAGAATAGAGATGATGTGATCACCCATTGGACTTTGTGGTAGAGGAGAAAACCACAGGAACGGTGTGGCTACTACTAAGGAACAATTCTGCGAAACATATAGGAAAGAGAAAATCCTCAGTTCTAAATCAGAGACTTAGAAAGTGCGGTGGAAAGAATTTCCAGATTCTGTCTCTGGAACAATGCGAGTGCTTTAGCACATGATTTCGGTCGTTTGGGTATACTGCCAACATCTCCAACTGGCTTCAAAAGTCAGTTTCATTCCTTTCTATGTATTTATTTTTTTGGACAAACGTATTTACTGTTTTCTCTTAAGAAATCCAAATGAGTTATAATATCAAAACTGTGCTGATAAAGGACCGCATCATTGATCACCTTGATGGACACGGTCTGATGAGGACCAGCCAGCACGGCTTCAGCAAAGGAAGATCTTGCTTGACGAACTTTCTGCACTTCTTTGAGGGAGTTAACAGGCAGATAGACAAGGGTGACCCGGTCGACATTGTATATCTGGATTTTCAGAAGGCGTTCGACAAGGTCCCGCATGAACGACTACTTTGAAAAATTGCGAGCCATGGGATTGAGGGTGAAATACTCACGTGGATCAAAAACTGGTTGGCAGATAGAAAACAGAGAGTCGGGGGTAAATGGACAATACTCAGCCTAGAAAAGCGTCACGAGTGGAGTGCCGCAGGGTTCGGTGCTTGGACCCACGCTCTTCAACATATTTATAAATGACCTGGAAATTGGTACGACCAGTGAGGTGATTAAATTTGCGGATGATACAAAATTATTCAGAGTAATGAAGACGCGAGAGGATTGCGAAGACCTGCAATGTGACATAAACATGCTTGAGAAATGGGCCGCAACAAGGCAAATGAGGTTTAGCGTGGATAAGTGTAAGGTGATGCATGTCGGTAACAAAAATCTTTTACACGAATACAGGATGTCCGGGGCGGTACTCGGAGAGACCCCCCAGGAAAGAGACTTGGGAGTATTGGTCGACAAATCAATGAAGCTGTCCGCGCAATGTGCAGTGGTGGCGAAAAGGGCAAACAGAATGCTAGGAATAATTAAGAAGGGGATCACAGATTGGAGAAAGTTATCATGCCACTGTATCGGGCGATGGTACACCCCCACCTGGAATACTGCGTCCAGCACTGGTCGCCGTACATGAAGAAGGACACGGTACTACTCGGAAGGGTCCAGAGAAGAGTGACTAAAATGGTTAAAGGGCTGGAGGAGTTGCCATATAGTGAGAGATTAGAGAAACTGGGCCTCTTCTCCCTTGAAGAGAGGAGACTGAGAGGGGACATGATCGAAACATTCAAGATAATGAAGGGTATAGACTTAGTAGATGGACAGGTTGTTCATCCTCTCCAAGGTAAAGTGGGCACTCTCTAAAGTGAAAAGGGGATAGATTCCGTACAAACTTAAGGAAGTTCTTCTTCACCCAGAGAGTTGTAGAAAACTGGAACGCTCTTCCGGAGGCTGTTATAGGGGAAAACACCCTCCAGGGATTCAAGACAAGGTTGGACAAGTTCCTGCTGAACCAGAACGTACGCAGGTAAGGCTAGACTCATTTAGGGCAGTGGTCTTTGACCTAAGGGCCAGCGTGGGAGCGGACTGCAGGGCACGATGGACCACGGGTCTGACCCAGCAGCGGCAATTCTTATGTTTTTATGTACAAACACATGAGCCATAAAATACAATAGAGATAAACCTCATATACACTATACAAAGAAGTAATAGAAATGTAGCACACATGACAAATACATACCTTAACCCAATTAAATGAACTTCCTTTCAGGCTTAAATTTCTCCAAAGGTCAAGCAACTGGCCCTCGCTCAGAACACTGCATGAAATGGTACAGACAAGAACTGAAGCCCCCTGTATTCTTCATTTGGAACCTGCCCAAAAGCCACCATGGATGCACCTCTGTCTCCCTCTCTCAGATAGCAGAGCAAAGATGATTCCTTCCTTTCCAGGCTATTGAGAGATGTCACTCTCTCTGGCCGTGGTGAAGACATCAACGGACAGCCATTGCAGCAGCACTAGGGCCCAAGCTGTTCAATTCCCATTCGGTGTGACTCAAAATGACTGAGTCACTCAAGGTTGGAGATCAGAGGGAGACCCTTCCCCTGCATCCTCATGAGTGGAGTAAGGCCTCACTGGAGCCAAAACTATCATAGGCAGCAAAGTGTGTGTGTGTAAGCAGGGACAGAGCTTGGTTTGTCAAAGATGTTGCCCTGAAAATGATCATTGCTCTGCTTTTGCTCTTGGGGGGAGTCTAGAAAGGGTGGCTCATGATCCGGTACCCCCATTATTCCAGGTGTCCCATATCCCCTTGGAGAGCAAACCTGCAGAGCGCACAATCATCAACTTGTTGATCTCTGGCTTTCAGCTCTCAGAAACATGAACTGCTTTAGACCTTGAGAGCAGTGGAAGGGGTAAACTTGCCATGATGTGTTATCCGTGCAGTGTGCACACCTTTGCTAAATCTGCCCCTTTTAGTGTTATCAGTGCAGTGTTATCAAATCCCTTTTCGGTGTTCTACGCTTCTTTGCTGTGTCCTCTCCTTGGTGCAACCAGTACTACTTTTTCCATTTCTGCGTTCCTCTTTCCCCTTCTTCATTCTCCGTCTGTCTGTCTGTGCCTCTTGTTCAGGAGGTGGCTCTTCATACTTGCAGTCCTTGCGTTGGCGTTACGAGGCGCTCCTGGGGAGGGGGGGGTTCACATGGCAGTATTCTCTAGAAATAACTCTCTATTTTTGTATGATCCCAGCCCCTTTCCTCCCCTGACGTGGTATTTTTAGCTGCGTGCATCACTGGTTTTGCTGCTAATGCAGACATGCAGAAGGAGGAGGCAGTCGCAGGGCCTGATGGGATCTTTGCATGCTATCCCCTCATTGCATCTGAATCCCAGGATCTAGAGAGCCAATGTGTGCAATTGACGGTGGTTGTGATGACTGGCAGAGGTCTCAGCAATGATTGCCAGCAGCACAGGTTGCCTCTGACTTGCTCCAGGGCTCAGCTTGTAACCCTTCCTTCCTAACACCAAAAACAGACTATTTGGGGGGAATGAAGCTCAAGGTTATGATGGCTGCAGAGCCAGGTTCAAATCCCTTCACCACAAGCAGCTCTGACAAGTGCAGTGTAGAATGAAGCCATTTCCAATCCTCTGTCCACCACTTACTTGAACTAGATTCCAATCCAGCCACTGGCACCGAGCTTAGCCATAGCATGGGGAAAGAAACTCCTCCTACACAAAGCCGATGTCTGGGTACACTGCCACACTTCCTACAGAACAGTAATGGGGGGGGGGGCTTCTGGCATTTCTACATTGGTGGAGGATTTGCCTAATGGTTAGTACGCTAGGCTGAAAACCTGAGAGCTGGGTTTGATTCCCACTGTGGCTCCTTATGTCGCTTAACCTTCCATTAGTCCAGGTACAAAACGTAGAACGTGAGCCCATGAAGAACAAAGAAAGTGTCTGTAGACCCCCAGAAAGGCATGATGTCTTATCCCTTTAAATAGGCACAGCCCCTGTGTTATGTGTTTTATAATCTGGCCTTTGGTCACAGGATTTGGCAAGTCTGAGGGAATCCAGGCAGAGGGGAACTGAGTTACAAGGTGGGTGGACACCAGTGTAGAAGTAACGCTCTCCTTCTCCTCCAGAACTGATCGCTATTGTTCCCTATCCCATTTCCAAGGACAGCCATCTGCCAGGCTTAGAGGAAGAGGAGAGCTGATGACTAGGTCCATAGTTAGCTTTTGAGCTGCTTCCTGTGTAGTTCAAACCCAGCACTCTCACCAAGGGGGTATAAACCGCATCCTTCTTCTCTTCCTCCTGGAATAGGATGGAAATTGAAAAAGACAGGAGATACCAAGGGAAGAAAAAAGGGGGGGGGGAGGAGAGAGAAACATAATGAAAGAAGATATAGAGGGAGGGAAGTGAAAGAAAGGGTGTGAACTGGACAAGAAATGGGAGTGGAGAACAGTAGCGGATGTGGGGAAGCGGAAGGTTAGGGGGGGGGGGCGAGGAAAATGACAGGATTGAAAGAGAGAAGCTGATGTGTGAGAAGTTAAGAGATGGGAGGAAAAAAAAAGAATAAACAGATATCCAAAAGAGAATAAAATAATTTATTAAAGACTTGATATTATACAAATTGAAATACATTAATACGTAAAATTTCCCTAGAACTGGTCAGCGGCTGGTGCTAAGGGTCCAGGATGGGGATGATATTGAGCTTGGGTTAGGGAGGGCTAGTGGAGTTTGTGTTGGTGTACTTTGGGGGGGAGTCTTGGCTGTGTTTGGTATCGGGGTGTAAATGGTTTATTTTATGGACATAACTGAAGCTGATATTCAAAGGATTTATGCTCCGAACTATGAAAATTTACTAAGACCCTCAAAATGTCACTAAACTCCTTAAAAAGAGGCTGAAGTTGGAGCAGGGAAACCCTGATTTACAGGACCAGGCAATCAAAGGGCAGGCCTAACTTTAGGTGACTTTTCCACTGAAATCTTGGGCTCCTATCTTTGACCCCTTGACTTAGGCAGCTTGAGTTGTGATCAACTTTGATATCTTACTGTAGATCTAGCGAATGATGGTCTGTGGAAGGTGAGAAGTCCCAGTGCTGCTCCTTGAGACCCTGGCTAAGCCACTGAATCCTCCATTACCCACTGTTTTGAATGTGTAACCACAAAAAGGTGGTATACAACTCCCGTTTCCCATATTGAGTCTAGAGTTAAAGCAAATAATTACGTTGAGGGCTCCAGACAGTGACAGCCTTCCAAGCTGGAAAGACCTGGCCTGTTTTATGTGAAGTGGAAGTCTGGGAGACTGGTGGACATGGCCTCATTGCTCCCAGTTTTCCCAGAGCCTCCATATCACAGACACTCCAGTACACCTGGTTTCCTGTGTCATGTTGGACATTTTCACTGGTCTGGGAGCTGAGTGGGGTTGGAACTGATTTGGGAGCTTTCAGAAGGGGTATATAGACCCTATCCCATGGTATGAAAGTAACCTTGGTGATTGAACATAAGAATAGCCTTACTGGATCAGACCAAAGGTCCATCAAGCCCAGTACCTGTTCTCACGGTGGCCAATCCAGATCACTAGTACCTAGCCAAAACCCAACATACCATGCTACCGATCCAGGGCAAGCAGTGGCTTCTCCCATGTCTTTCTCAATAACAGACTAAGGACTTTTCCTCCAGGAACTTGTCCAAACCTTTCTTAAAACCAGCTACGCTATCCGCTCTTACCACAACCTCTGGCAATGTGTTCCAGAGCTTAACTATTCTCTGAGAGAGTGCCGTTGTCCCCTCCAATCTGGCCAGCTGTTCTCCAGAGTGTAAATGCTGCCTGAGAAGTACAACTGGTTGCTGGTTATCGCTGTTTATCCCAGCCAGGTCCCCCTTGGTTCCTCACCCTCCTGGGTAAATGATGCAGCTCCTAGCTTCCACAACACGCCTTGCCCTGTCACAGAAGGCGTCTGCTTGTATGTGCAGTGGGAGAGGGGAGCAGCAGGGTGGTTCGTAGTTCAGGGCCAGACACGTAAGAATAGCAACTCTCCGTGTCTGGCAGCCCTTGTGCCTGCTGATGCCAGAACACTGAAAGATGCATTGTTTCCCAGTGCTTTGGACAGCTTTGTGTGTTTGTGGTCATCGATGCGGAGTAATGAAAGTGAGGAGGCAGGGGGATTATCGTGGATGGGATATAGATCCATGCTGCTCGTATTAGAAAAGGAGGGATTTTTGTGGAAGAGATGAGGATCGTTGATGCTGTGTGAAATGAGAGGAAAGGATGAGGATTTTCAATGCTGTATGCTCGCCAAGATGAAAAAGAAGGAGGAGGAGGCCAGATTACAGATCTAATGAAAGAGGAGAGATGAGGGCAATTGATGCCTTTCAATAGTTTTCTTAGTTCAGATGTCACTTTGGAAAAATGTATTCTCCCAGGTGGCTTATGGCCCTTCTTCATGACTCAAACTCGATCCACCTGATCCCAGGAGCCACCTATTAAAATCAGTCGCACAGTTTCACCAGACCCCCCATATCTCATCCCAAATGAGAAGGAGATGCTAAATCAAACGGAGAAAGTTATGAAACAGCTCAAGTGAAGGAGATAACTGTGCTGAGAACTGATACAGAATTCAGCTCTTCAGACCCCTGAGTGCTTCAGTTCTAATCCCCGGCTCTGTCACGGACTGCGTGTGGCCTCAGGAAGGGGCACTCTCTTTCCTATGCCTCAGTTCCACTGCATTAAGTGAAATCAAATAGGTCTCTGTACAGAATCGGGTCAATTTATGACAGGATGCCTGTAGAAGTCCCCCAAAAGATGCTTGTTTTATAAAGGTGACTCAGAGGCCCATGTGTCTGGAGTTTACACTTGCACGTGTCTGTGAAATTTATAAAGCTGTCTTTACACATGGACCAAGCTTACTAATATTCAATAACCCCCCTCAGGTGTAAAGTGCTGTAGCCTCCCTCCGTAGCCATTTCTCTGGATATGTGGATAGATTGGGGGGGACAGATCTATGGAAGAGACGGGACATTTAGCAGCTGAAGCGCAGAGAGATAGACGGAGCTGGCAAGGGGACAGATCCTATAACCCATCCTTTTGACCAGCAGAAATGCCTCTCCCACCCCTCCCTCCCGTTCATTGTAAGGCTGAATGCAGAGCACTTAATTCTCCGAGACATATGCTTGCTCAGAAGCTAATCCTCCAATGTGCCGGATGAGATAAAAAGGATCTGAATTAGGGGATTAGTGGGGTAATCTGTGCCTATCTGACATGGAGATGGCTTAGGATAGGACCCTTGTGCTCCCTCCACCGAACAGTTCAGGTGCCAGCAGGGACGTTCCAGGCTCCTGTCTGAAGCCACTTAACCTTCCAGCAATAAACCCTATCTTGCCCTGCCGAGCTAAAGCATTCTTATGTGCAGGAAGTCACATTTCAAGGGGCGTGAACAATCATTTGCCAACTGCACAATATACGAGGCCTGTTCAAAAAGTTCATAAAAATGTATTAAACAATCCCTTTTAAAGTACTCCCCTTCCCTCCGTATATACTTTTCCCAACTTCTGGAACCAGTCCTGAAACGCATCTTCAGGAATTGCCAAAAGTTGCTGTGTCGAATTTTGCTTTATGTCTTCAATGGTGTTGAATCGCTTTCCTTTCAGCGTGGATTTAAGTTCAGGAAACAAGAAGTCAGCAGAGGCCAAGTGAGGAGAATAAGGCGGCTGGGGAAGAACTGTTATCGCTTTTTTTGGCGCAAAATTCTTGAATTTTGACACATTCAAAGCACCTTCCATGACTCATGACATGTTTCCCATAAGCCACTTTCAACATTTCAGAAGTCATCTGTAGCAGCCTTACCCAGTTTTTTAAACAGAACTTCACGCTGTAGCGCTACTGATTGAGGTCACACATGATGAAAAATGGCCAATCACAAAAGACACTTTCACAAAAGCTGCTATAGCTCAGAGACGAAAACAGATATCAACAAATGGAAGAAAAGAGGTTTGCTCACGAGGTTTCAAGCTACTCAGTGCCACCTTCCCATTGGCGCTCAATTAAAACTATCCTGGAACTTTCTGAACAAAACTCATATTTAAAAAAGAAAAGAAACTTTGGAAACAAAATATATTGTCACATTGGCAAATAAATGTTTACATAGAAAAAAAATGAAAGCTAAAGGCAGATAAAGACCATATGGCCTCTCTAGCCCACCCCCATCCATGCCATCCACTCTCCCTTTCACTCCCTCAGAGATCCTATGTACTTGTCCCAAGCTTTCTTGGATTCAGATACCTTGGGCTACATTCACGAAGCCCACCGATCAAGTTCCGACTACTTAGCGACTCCTTTACGACCCGATTTCCCTCCGACCCGATTCACTAACCTCTGTCCTGATCATCCTCCGATCCGCGCATGCAAATGAGGGGGAACGGCATTCAAATGTAGGCAGGAAGTGATTCACTAAAAAAAATGAGGGACATCGACTGGGCTGACCAATCCAAAAATAAGCGGCTGCTGAGGACCAGTCGCTCAGGTCCTTTCTGACTGCCCTGCCTTCTGCCCCATCTGCTCTCTTCCCCACAGTGCAAGCCCATGATTTTAACCCACGGGTTTAAAGCGGGTTAAAACCACAGGCTCCCCCCAAAAAAGTATCAAGCTTTGCCGGGCACGGAGGGCCAGCACATGCGCAGACCATCTGTAGATGGTCTGGGCATGTGTCGGAATCGGTTGGGGGCATGATTCCAATCACCTTCATTTGCATGAGGGCGATTTGTGAATCAGCCCCCCGGCCACGGATCCGATCCGATCCATGCCCTTAGTGAATCTAGCCCCTTGTCTCTACCATCTCCACCGGGAGGCCTCATTCTTTCTGAAAAGAAATATTTACTTAGGTTACTCCTCGAGTCTGTGCCCTTTCTGCTTCATCCTTTGCCCTCTCGTTCCAGAGCTTCCTTTCAATTGCATTTATGTCATGGATGTATTTGAACAACTCTGTCATATCTCCCCTCTACTACCTTTCTTTTAAAGTGTACATTTCGAGAGCTTTATGATTTTATTATTTTTAGAACTTGACAGTCGGGGCTAAGCAGTTTACAGATTAAAATAACACATCAGAAAGGAAATACATCATTATGATAGAAAAGATAAACACAAAAGAAACAAAATCTATCAACAGGGGGTGTTTTGTAGCCTGACTCAGTTCTCCTCACATCCCAAAAGCTCTCCACGTATTGCTTAGACAAGGGAGTAAACTCCAGAGAGCGGAAACGGTGAAATAAAATGCAGAATGTCTTGTTGCCTCATGTTGGACTGGTCGAGGATTTGACAACACCATCTTGTGATCATTAAGGGATGCGAGGGCCTGAGTCCCACACAGAATGCCTGGGGAGTGTGTGGCACAGTGATTAGAGCCACAGCCTCAGCACCCTCAGGTTGTGGGTTCAAATCCCATGCTGCTCCTTGTGACCCTGGGCAAGTCACTTGATCCCCCCCATTGCCCCAGAATGTGAGCCAAGTTTCCAAGTTTATTCATCATTTGATATACCATTTATATAAAAAAAACAACCCCAAACACCTAAACAGTTTACAGTTAAGAAATATGCATTAAAAGGTAAATAAAAACAAACCAAATAAAAGGAATTGTAAATAAAATCGTGAGGGAAAATACGTGACAAATATAACTGTGGTCATATTTTGATAAGGAGGCCTGAACTAGTCATTTCCAAACTCAATTCCTGTAATACTCTGGACTTCCTAACAGGCTGCTAAAAAAGCTTCAAACAGTGCAAAACACCACAAGTTGTATTCTACCTAGGACACGCTGCTTTGATATTATTGGCTTCCAGTCTCTTTCCACATTCAATACAAAATTCTGACATTAACCCATAAGATTTTATACACTGGGGTTCCACCCTATTTATCTACTTGGATTGTTTCATATCGTCCTGATTGGACTCTTTGTTCAGCCGGCGGTAATCAACTTACTATCCCTCTACTAGTCTGTTCTAAGCTGACTTGTACACAGTCTTTCAGCGTTCTCTTCCATTGCCTCTCTGTTCAGAACCTTCACAGCTCAAGTTTAAGTTCTTACTCAAAAGAAACTTTTTAACATGACCTTCAACTGATCTCCTTTGAGCCGAGCGGGAAGATGTGGCGGCACATTGATGTCTCTGCACTCCCTTCCTATCCCTAGCCTCTATCATGTCCTCCCATTTCTGGCTGACTACTGGCCTATCCTTTCAAATGCTTGTGGTTTTTTTTGTATTGTCAACCACTTTGATTCTGGTTTTGAAAGGCAGTATATCAAGATAAATAAGCTAATCTAAACCCAACTCAAATCTGTTTGACTCCTCTGTGACAAATCTGCCATATTCATACTCATGTGTGCCTTTATCGTATCACAGCTAGACTACTGCAACTCCTTACTTTGTGGGTTCACGTCCACAACTTCCATCATCTCCAAATCATTCAAACTAATCGTGGGATTCAAGAAATTTGATTACTCCCCCCACCCCCACCCCACCCCCACTTCTTCAAAAGGAACATTGGCTTCTGGTCTCCCACAAAATTTTCTTTAAAGTTTTTCTTGTTTCCATATCTTCTACTTCCTGTCTGGAACAGTTCGCTCATTGCAGAATGATCCCAACTCCTATTTTATTTTTTAGGCTTCTAGCATTTGTATGCAGACACTTCAAATTGTGTTTTTTTTTCCTTCTATCTATAGCCTGCTAACAAAATGACAGGGATAATTTGAGTCTCTTACACTGCCTTCCTCTTAACCCTTTCAGGACCAAGGGACATATTTGTCCCATAACTTTAAAATCCTATAAATTTTGATTGGGATAGTCTACAGTTCTAAATTTGATATGTACGGATTCCATATGATACTGCCTTTATGTAAACAAACTGGTTCCGACATTCATTCATTAGCGTCGTTGCTAGATTGACGAGAAGATTCACTTGCCACACTGTCCATAAGCCAGAAGTGTGATTTTTTTAAATAAAAATAATGATATTTCACAAAAAAAATCAATTTTTTGGCATCTGCAAGCCCTTTTTACCATAAAAATGTCAAAACCACAAAAATTGGCCTACGATCCTTATGGTCCTGAAAGGGTTAAACACTCTTGAGTTTTTTTTCTCCATTATTGAAACCTCTCTACTGGGACTCCCTAAATATCCTGTTTTAATAGTATCCTTCAAGGATACTCCACACCGAACCATCCTCTCCTGGGCAACTGTTGGCTTTCCCTCCAATCTCAGTTTAAAAGCTGCTCTGTCTCCTTTTAAAACATTAGCACCAGCAGCCTGGTTCCATCCCGGAGTCCATCCTTTTGGAACAAGCTCTCCCTTTCCAGGAAGGTTGGCCAGTTCCTAATAAATCTAAATCCTTCATCTGTGCACCACTGACTCAACCACGCATTGAGACTTCAGAGCTCTGCCTGCCTCTTTGGTTCTGCGCGTGGAACTGGGAGCATTTCTGAATGCTACCCTGGTGGGTCTGAATTTCAGCTTTCTACCAAAGAGCCTAAATTTGGCTTCCAAATGTCATTGGTACCTACATGTATCAAGACAGCCAGCTCCTATCTAAGTGACGTGCGAGGTCTGCTACCTTCGCATCAGGCAGAGAAGTGACTAGGCAATCCTCACGCCCACCAGCCATCCAGCTATATATATGTCTAATGATCAAATCATCAACTACAACTGCTATCCTAACTCTTCTCTCCTGAGCAGAAGCCCCTGGAGACATATTCTTAGTGCATCCCCTGGTGAGCAGGTCCTACTTCACCAGGGTGCCTTGGAGGAGGGAGGTCTCCTAAAAAGGTCTGGAGGTCTCCTCTATTTACTTCTCTGTCTCCCTCAGCTCCTCCAAGTCTGCTACTCTAGCCTTAAGGGAACGGATTTGTTGTCTGAGAACTAGGAGCTCTTTGTAGCAAGTATACACATATAACTTCTTGCCAACTGGGAGATAATCATATATATGACATTACAAAAGACTGGATAGCACCCCTCTTGCTGCTGGATTATTGTCTACATCTTATTATGGAGCTGATTCATTAAACCCTATTAAGGTACTAGGAATATATTAGACTAGTGTAGGGAGCTTTAGGGTTATATTATATGCTTTATTTAGTGCTTGATTCTTAGCAGGTAATGTAATATAGTGAGAATATATAATAAAGAGTTCTCCTGTTGTCCTAATCAGAATAATTGGCTATAAATTAGGATTATAAATAAAGAAATTAGTTAGGGGCAAGCTGGAATGAAGACTAAGCCAAACCCTACTCTGCTTGCCAGAGACTATCTTTAGCAGAAAGTTCAAGTTTAAAAACTGTAAAACTATAAAGGGCTATTATTCTATAGAGACTAGCTAAATAAAGTTTGCTCTTTTAAGATCTAAACTGCCTATATATAGGAACCTACAATTTAGCTTTTATCTCCAAAATTATCAAAGCTTAGAGCAAAAATAATATATACTTACCTATAGAGATGTTGTCTACTCCTCTCCTGTCAGAAATAATCCACCCTCTGGAATTCTCTTCCTGCTATGGTACGCTTAGAAGAATCCTTTGAAAAATGGAAATCTGTCCTAAAAACCTTTGTATTTACTGAAGCTATACCCTTGATTCTACCATCAGCTCCAAGAACTCTCTCTCTATTTTCCTTTCCTGCCATATGATTATATTGTGTAAACCATTCTGAAGAGCAATCTAAGGGCAGTTATATCAAATACCATTAAACCTAAAACTTGAAACTTAAAGGCTAGTAGTAAAATCCTGAATTTCACCTGATGTTCAAAGGGGAGTCAGCAATGACTTTTTAGTAGACAGATCACATGATCGGTTTTTCTTAAATGACTTAGTACATGGATAACAGTGTTTCCGGTGCAATAGGTTTGCCATTCTGGACAAGCGGGTTATCTCACCATGGCTGCGAGCCATATGCAGAAGGAATCCACTCTGGATTTTTTTCTGGGATCCTCCTATTTCACTGGGAGCTCTACGGCCACCTGCAGTTTTTTCTTTCTGCATGTGAGCTGGAAGGAGTATTTTTGTTCTGCTCTCTCCCTTTTTTTATTTTATTTGGTATTTTTGAAATATTTTCAGTGTTTTCCATGCTTGGAGTTTTGTGTATAATATTATATTATAATAGTCAGTTCTAGTCAGTAAAAGACCTAAAAATAATGAAAAAAAAGACCACTGACTGACTCCATCCTGTTTATATCTTTTTGAAGGTACGGCCTCCAGAATTGTACACACTATTCTAAATGAGGTCTCACTAAAGTCTTATACAGGGGCATCAATATCTCCTTTTTCCTACTGGCTATACCTCTCCTTATGCACCCTAGCATCCTTCTAGCTTTCGCCGTCACCTTTTCAACTGGTCTGGCCATCTTAAGATCATCACATACAATCACACCCAAGTCCCGCTCTTCTGTCAGGCACATAAGTTCTTCTCCCCCTAAACTGTACTGTTCCCTCGGGGTTTTTGCAGCCCAAATACATGACTTTGCTTTTCTTAGCATTTAATCTTAGCTACCAAATTCAGACCATTCTTCAAGCTTTGTGAGGACCTTCCTCATACATCATCAGGGGTATCTACCCTACTGTAGCTTCCGGTATCATCCTCAAAGAGGTAAATCTTGCCAGGAAACAGTATCACTTTCCTTGAAATATAATTTACTGCAGATACAGTGTTCTTGTTTAACAGAGAAGTATAAGGCTCAACAATTAGGTAAATTAGGCAGTCACCTCAGGTAGCAGCTTCTGGAGGGGGAAGCGGGGGCATTAGAGAGCTGCTACCTTCAGAGCCAAACAGAATTTCCAGCCAGCCATACAAATTCCCAGAATCATCCATGTTCAGTAGTTTTACCTAGAGGAGGGTGAACAGTGTTCAAAATTATTCATTTACCCAGGTAAATAGTTTTGAAAATAGCTCCTATTCTGTATATATGTATATACAAAATACAGTTTGGGTTTTTAAAGATCTGATGTCTACGTGCATTGGCACAGGATTGTTCTAGGACGGGGGAGGGGGGGGGGGATTTACTGGGCAGTTCATCATGACTGTTACATTTAATTTTCAAAATTGCAAGTGGGATGAGCACAAGGCTAAAGGTTCACTTGAAAGGCCCAGCAGCCTTGCTCTAGCATTCTCTGCATTTAGCAGGAGTCTCTGCTATTCTTAGTTTACACATAGCAGGAGTCTTTTCTAGTATGTTGAGCCCCCCCTGTGCTCTTCGCCACTTACTGGCGTTTCCTCTGATATTTTCAGCCCCTGCACTCTCTCTGTTTTTTGAGTCTCCTTTGATATTTTCAGTCTTTACATTCTGTCAGTGTTTTCTGCTGTCTCCTTTGGTATTTTCAGCCCCTGCACTTTCTTAATGTTTTGGGGAGTGTCCTCTGTTTTTTTCTTTCAGCCCCTGCACTCTCTGTGTTTTGTGGAGTCTCCTTTGGTGTTTTCAGTCCCTGAGTTGGATCAGATAAATAGGTGAGGCAGCGCAGGGCTGGTACAGCTCAGAGACGCCTCTTGCTTCTCGCTTTTTTATACCAAGGGAGTTCTTGACTGCTCTGAAGTGTCTGAATTGATCAGAGGTTTTCTGTAGATGAATTCTGGCTGCAAATCTAATGCGGATTCTGAGTGGGGAATCTCTAGCACAGCTGGAGGAGTGGGAGACAGTTTGGCAGGTAGATTCAGTGCAGGGAAGCATTGAGTCATGTGTTCATAGTGCAGAAATCTGAGCCTACTGAATGCGATTAATGAAGGACAGAGATTGCAGAGTGATTTACACTTCTCCCTCCATATTTGCTGGGATAGGGGATTAACAGAACCGCAAATAACTTTTTCATATGTTATTCGCTGTTTTCTATTAAAAGCCATCATGGATATGGTGAAACCGCGAATAACATGGTGGGAGACCTGGCCGGAGTGGTGGTTATGGCTCTGAGCTGGTGGGTGTGGGCTCCCACCGGCGGTTCACGCTGCGCTCTTCTATAGGTGAAGGGGATGCACTGGGATATCCAGCCCGAGAGCCTGCGTTTGGTGGCCAGCAGTCCTGGTCTGTTTTGGTCATAGGAGACGACCAATTGAGGCTTGTCTGGTCTGTTGCATAGTCAGGGCCCGCACACAGTCCAGGAGGTGTCGCTGAAGTGGCTGTGTGCCTCCCTGTGGAGGGATGTAGAGTGCTGGGAGGCACGCTGAAGCCACCTTCGGCAAGAATCGGGGGTGGGTTCTGGGTACCACCCTGTTCTCATGGAGGAGTGTGTCGGGGGGTGATGGACCAGGGCCTGGATCTCGCCGATACATCTGGCCGACACGATGGAGGTCAGGGTTTTCCCGGCAAGGAATATAGGATCTGCCTCCCCAAAGGTTTGAAGGGGTTGAGGAGAGCTGATGCGGCACCAAGTTGAGGTCCCATCCAGGCGGTGGTGGTCTGACCGGTGGGTGCAGATTGGACAGTCCCTTCATGAATTTTGTGATTACTGGATGCCTCGACACCGTTTTGTTGTCTAGGCCAGTGTGGTATGCCGCGATCGCACTTAGGTGGACCTTGATGGAAGTGGGTTTTAGGTTCCCCTGAGATAAGCTGAGTAGGTACTGCAGGATGTCTGGTATGGGGCAGTTGTAGGGGTCTCGCTGCGTGTCTGTGCACCGGTAGCGGAACCTTCTCCATTTCAACCCATAGCATTTTCTGGTTGAAGGTCTTCTGGCTGCCCTAAGAATGTGCTCCACGTCTTGTGGTAGGTTCATCCTCTCAACATCCATGCGGTCAGGGCTAAGGAACGCAGGTCGTGGTGGAGGGTAAGGCTCCCTTGTTTCAAGTTTCAAGTTTAATATTTATTTGATTAATCGCCTTGTCAGTATTCAAGGCGATTTACACATTATGTTTGTGTTATGAGAACTGCACTGATCGGGAGGCGGAGAGGTGGGTGAACCGCTATCCATTGCCGGAACGGGAACCATGGTTGCTGGGGCCCGAACAGGGCAATCATGATCACCGTTGCTCTGTCCTGAAGGATCGTCTGCAGGACTTAGGGTATGAGAGGTGTTGGCGGGTAGGCGTATAAGAGTCCGTGGTTCCAACTCACAGACAGACCGTCGGGGCTGAGACGGCAATGGGTTGATCTCTTTGCGCAGAAGGTCGTGTATTTTGAGTTCAGTTCGGTTGCAAAAAGGTCAATGCTCGGTGTGCCCCAGGTGCTGAAGATCTTCTTCGTCACCGCTGGGTTAAGATACCACTCATAGGGATCCAGCTGGCGGCTGAGGCTTTCTGCCAGGTCGTTCTGCTCCCCTGGGAGGTAAGTTGCCTGGTTGGGGTATTGAATGGAGTTGGCGAACTCCCATATGTGGAAAGCTTCCTTGCATAGCGAGGCTAACCCTGTCCCTCCCTGCTTGTTGATGTAGTACATGGCCACCTGGTTTTCTGTTTGGGTGAGGACTGCCCTGCCTGTCACCCATTGTTTGAAGGTTTCGAGGGCATTCCCTATGGCCCTGAGCTCCAGTAGGTTGATATGGAGTGAGGACGCCTGGGCAGACCATGTGTCCCCTGTGTGAAGATGGAGAAGGTGTGTCCCCCATCATTGTTTGGAGGCATCCATGGTGACCACCAGCTGGTGCGATGGTGGTCTGGTTTCCCTTTCGCTAAGTTATCTTGGGCCATTCGCCAGTGAAGCGTCTTGTGTATGGGTTGGCGAATGGGTATCTGGGTGGTCAGAGGTTGGGTATGCTGGTCCCAGTGTCGTCTGAGGTGCCCTTGCAGGGATCTCATGTGTAGTCTGGTGTGTTGGACAACAAAGACCGGAGCCGCCATGTGGTCCATGAGACGCAGGAGGGAGCGTGCTGACGATGAGCTGCTGGCAGAGATGCATTGGGCCAGGGATGTATTGGCGCCGATCTGGCAGTCCGGTAGAAAGGCCTTGGTCTGTGTGGTGTCGATGACTGCCCCGATGAACAATATCCCCTGGGTGGGTATCAGGTGTGATTTTTTGTAGTTGATGAGGAACCCCAGTTCTTGGAGGAGGGTTATGGTGGTTGTCAGGGCTGCCTATGCCTCCCTTGGAAGGTGGCCACTATTAGCCAGTCGTCGAGATAAGATAGGACATACACCTCCTGAAGGCGAAGATGTGCCACGGCCACACACTTTGTGAACACTCTTGGAGCCGTTGAGAGTCCAAAGGGTAGGACCTTGTACTGGAAGTTTCTGTCTTGGTTTTAGAAGCGACGATGCCTCCTGTGGGCTGGGTGCATGGACACGTGAATGTATGCATCCTTTAACTCCAGGAATACTAGCCAATACTCGGGCTGTAACAGGGGCAAGACTGTACCCAGAGAGTGCATCTGGAATCATTCCTTGTGTATGCACCTGTTGAGCTTGCAGAGATCCAGGATCGAGCGTTTGTCCTTATCCATGTGGATGTGGGGGTTCCTGGAGTAAAAACCCCTTGGTGATCTCCTCTGTTCGGCACCGCCTCTATTGATTCTGCCCGAAGCAGGTCCTCTCCTTGCTGCAGGAAAATTGGGTCGTCAGATGAAGGGTGCCCCGCCCACTCGGGGGGGGGGGGGGGTGCGGGAGTGGAGACGAATTCGGAATCCCTGCTTGATGATGCTGAGGACCCACTGGTCGATGGTGATCCTGGGCCAAGCCTTTGCAGACAATCTAATCCTGCTTCTCCTGGCCCCTGCTGTGCTGGAGGGTGGTCAAGGTTCTGTTTTTGTTTTGGGGAAAGGGCTGCCCTTGGCTGCCCCTGCCCCTCGGGCGGCGCTTGTTTGCGTAGCAGTTATGTTATTGTTGCGAGCGCTGGGGCACGGACTGCTGCCAGTGTGGTATTCTGGGGTATCACTTGGGGGCGGTGAAAGACATGCAAGGATGGTTCCTCTGGTGTCTTCCCAGCTGGGTGTGCCCAGCGTTCTAAGGGTGGTGAAGTCATCTTTGGTGCCATTGACTGTCTCCATAACCTTGTCCCCGAACAGGTTAACCTCTGTGCATGGTGCATTTGCTAGAGACTCTCATCATGGAGAGCCCAGGCACAAGGCTAGGCTAAGCGCTGGGCAGGGATGGCTGTTCCCCCAGTGCGGCTGGATGTTTCAAAGAATTCAAAGGCCGTCTTGGAGATGCGATTGCTGCATTCCTCTAAATTATAGAAGAGGAACGAAAGAGACTCCTGGACCGGCTTGGTGGTGAGCTGGACTCCCTGTTTTATTTTATTTATTTATTTTATCTCTATGGCCTTCTGATAAAGCAGCATCTGGAACTGGAGCGCAACAATTCATGCGCTCAGCATTGCGCTCTCGAAGGTCTTTTTCCCTGTGGAATCCAGGGTTTTTCAGGTCCTTCCCTGGCGGGGCATTGGAGGGGGGGTCGTGCTGTCCTGTTTCTCTTGAGCGCCAAGGCTACCGCAACATCCTTGTATGGCTGCTGCGGGTCGTCGAACCCCCGGGCTGGAAAGATCTGGTACTTCACTTCCAGTCTCCTTGATGTTGGTTGCCCTGAGGAGGGAGTCTGTCAAATCTTGTCTCTGCAGTCCAGGAGGTTCTTGTGGACTGGAATCGGCAGGCATTGTAGTAATCTGTCTTGGGTACTGGTGGTCCACCCACATGGATCTTGAGAAAGGTTATGAGTTTCTGGAGGAACTTGGGGTAAGTTCTCATTTGGGGGGGGGGTTTGTTTGTTTTTTTATAGTTATTTATTTATTTATTTTTGTGGGTGGTGACTCGGGGCGTGGTTGGAGGTTGGTATGTTTCTTGTTTCTCCGTTGCTTGGGTGCATGGCATGCCGCTGGAACATGCCATGTTGTTGTGCGTGGCTCCCTCTAAAGGGGGGCATTGGGGGGAGTGTTGCCCGCTGAGAGAGGAGTTGGGTCAGCAGGAGGATTAACTGTTGCTGCTGGTCCAACCCTGGTGGTTCGCAGGTTCATGTGCTGCTCCACTTGACTGGTTGCGTGGCTCCATGTACCCCACCGACATTCTCTGTCCTTCTTGAGAGGGGGGGGTGAGCCTGCAGAAAGGGGGCAGGATGCTCCCCTTCATCTGTGCTAGTGACCCTGGCTGCATTTCCCACTGTGCCTGGAGGCAGAGAAAGAGGAGTGATGATGCCTCCTGTGTGGGCTTCTCCTGCTGTACTGCCTATTGTATATTAAACTGTACAGCGCAGCATTTGCCTTTCAGCGCTATAGAAATAGTAAAAAGTAGCAGAGTCCTTCATGCTGGCTGTGAGCTGTGGAAAAGCACTCTCAGCCTAGGTTTCTGAAGTGCAGTGAACAGCTCTTTAGGCTGAGGAGTTTCAAACCCCCACCTTTGGGGAGGCGTGATCTGACATGCCGCATCACTGATGACATCAGCACCACACTATGAGAAGAGTTCCCCGGGACTGCCCCTGTTGCCGGGGAGGAAGGAAAAACCTGTGCTGCAATTGGTTGCCAGTGGTTTCCATCATGGCTGGTTGCTGAGACAGGGAGGAGGGACACCTCTGGGATTGCGTACCAAGTGCCCTGCCCATGTCTGAGCTCCGAGCTTAATGTCTTAATGTTAAAGGCAGACTCCTTGTGCTGCAAAGGTTCTTCCTGACATGAGGGGGGGAGGTGGGAGGTGGGAGAGGTTTGCACTGCAGACTTTGCAGGTCCCCAAGAGGGAAAGAAGCATCGAGTTTCTTTTTCTTTTTCAGAATGGGAGGAGGGAGGGAGATTATCAGAAATTTCCCAGAGCAGGCAGATAAGGCACTTACCTTGATGGCTGATGCAGGGAGTAAGGGCAGAGCCAGGGCATCCTGAAGGCTCTTTACCCCTGCCAATTTTACATACCCCATTGCTGCCTTATGATCAGGTTGTGCAGGCTGATTCTTAGGCTTCACTCCTTTGCATGGAGTTTCTCAGCGCCATCTTCCTCAACTGGAGTGCTCATGAAAACAGGTGGGCTGGCATACGTGCGTGCGGATACAAGCAGGCACAAGGTAAGCAGGGGTCAGTTTGCGTGTTTCTCAGCGCCCTCTGCCTCAACTGGAGTGCTCATGAACACAGGTGGGCACAGTTCCAGGAGGGCTGGCTTACGTGCGTGCGGATAGAAGCAGGCACCAAGGTAAGCAGGGGTCCGCTTGTGTGCTCACGAAGATATGTGCGCACAATGCAAACAACACGGAACCTCATGCGCAGGATCCAATCCGTGGACGCACAATTCATGAGGGTCCAGTGCATTCATCCTTCTCCTGCATCCCAGTCATTTCTTTTGATGATTCAGGCATCTTCAAGGTGATGAGTAGAAAAGTTGTAATGGAGAGCTGTAGAAAAACCGACCGATGGGAATGGGTGAAACTAAAGACTTGGGGATTAGGGGGAAGCAGGGGGAAATGGATAGGGCTCGGGCATGCCCAGTGGGGCCCGGGCACTGCACGTGCTCAGAGAAAAAAAAAATCTCTCTGAGCTATTGGAGAGCTTATCTGCAAATTGGGAGCTGTTGGGACAACACCCATATGTGGCTGACTCATCCTGCTTGTCCTAGGAGAATCTGAGCCTACTGAATGCGATTAATGAAGGACAGAGATTGCAGAGTGATTTACACTTCTCCCTCCGTATTTGCTGGGATAGGGGATTAATAGAATCGCAAATAACTTTTTCATATGTTATTCGCTGTTTTCTATTAAAAGCCATCATGGATATGGTGAAACCGCGAATAACTTGGTGGGAGACCTGGCCTGTCCTAAAGGAGAGGCAAAACACGGTGAAGAAAGTGCTGGGAATCGGCGATTTCTCTATGCAAGCTGATGTATTTGGGGGGAGGAGCCAGCAAGCTAAAAACCGTGAATAATCGAAACTGCGAATACGGAGGGAGAAGTGTAGTCTTATCATGAGGTGGTGGCCAGAGCAGGGGAATGCTGGGCTGCAGCTTGAGAGGGATAACTAGTAGGAAACACAACAGGGTGATAGGAGGATGTTATATTGGCACTTCGGTGCCCAGATAAAGACTTGAATGGTCCATCTAGTCTGCCAATCAAAAAATCAAAGTCAATAGGCCGAATCGAAACTTTTTTTCCCCTGAATCGGGCAGCACTAATCTGGAGGTCATCATTTCCAGTGACTTTAAAGCTGCTGGTGAGTGAAAACCTCATATCACTCTTGCAGGCAGAAAGATTGCTATGAAATGCAGGTCTCTGGCAAGACCCCACCACTTACAAAGAGCTCCAGGATTAATCAAAATAGTGCATGTGCTGTGCTTTAAGCCATTCACAGAGGCAGGGAGGGGGAGATAAGAGGATGCAGACATTCAAATACCCAGAAGGGATCATGGTGTGAAGCTGAAGGATGGGAGGTTCTGGGGACTCAAAACAGTTTCTGAGATGGACACGGGCTACAAATTTTTCCCCGTCTCCATAGGAACTAACTTTCCCGTCCCCATGAGTTATTTTCCTGTCCCTGCCCCATTCCTGCAAGCTCCGTCCTCACCTGCGCAAGCCTCAAACACCTTTAAAATCGTAAGCGTTCAAGGCTTGAGCGGTTAGACCAAAGCTTACAGGAATGGAACAGGGACAGCGAAAAAACTCACGGGGGTGGGGTCATTCTCTAATACAGAACCTCAGAGGATGCAGAAAGGGATACAGAGCCTTGGGTTTTGCCTCCTCACCTACTGACTTTGCCTCTCCACAGTTCTTTGTATATAGGAGAAGCAGAACCCCAGGTCTATAATTGAGTGGCAGAGGTCGTCAGAGACCCAGCTCTGGTGTTCTCTACATTGCAATTCCCAGCCCCGCCCATTCAGCTCCAAGGTTGTTCCTTGCATCCCTTCTGTGCTCTCCAGCCAATTATGGGGTCTCAGATGTTGGGGGATTGTGTTGAATCCTCAGGAGCTTTTACCAGATTATAAACCTTCCCTCCCCTCCTCTTCCCTTTCAGCAGATAATCAGCACCATGGAAACTCAGGCGTCCAATGGCCCTGCAGGGAACAGCATCCCCAATGGCCCTGCCATCAGTATGAACGGCGCCACCGACGACAGCAAAACCAACCTCATCGTCAACTATCTGCCACAGAATATGACGCAGGAAGAGTTTAAGAGTCTCTTTGGCAGCATTGGTGAAATTGAGTCTTGTAAGCTCGTGCGAGACAAAATCACAGGTATGCGCAAAGGCACCAAACCTACTCCCATCACTTCCTACAGCCTTGTTCCCCGTCTGGAGTAAGAGGAGGTACTGTTCTCCTCCAGCCGGTCTGCCTCTATCACCCTACCTGAGACAGATTGATGTGGGAAGAGAGATGGGAGAAATCTGAACTACATCTCCCAGCATGTTTGAGTGAGATTCCAGTCCAAGTTTTCATCCTCTCCTCTTCCCCCTTGGGTTGTTACTGTATTCGTAACTCCAGTTTTCTTTCAGGGCATTGGAACGACAGGCAGTGGGTGTAAAACTAGGACTGGCTTAGCTGCTCTCCGCTGACCTGGAGCCACAAATAGACATTCCAGAGATGGATTTTATTTGTTTATTTTAAATATTTATAAAATTTCTGAAAAACAACCATTAATAAATACTCTAGCCCAAGTCCGGTCCTCGAGATCTACCGGCAGGCCAGGTTTTTAGGATATCCATAATGAATATGCATGGGAGAGATTTGCCTGCACTGCCTTCTTGGTATGCAAATCTCTCTCTCATGCATATTCATTGTGGATTTCCTGAAAACCTGGCCTGCCAGTAGATCTCGAGGACCGAACTTGGGCAGCCCTGCTCTAGCCTGTATATCTGAATAAAGTAGGGGTGTCCAATGTCAGTCCTCGAGAGCTGCAGTCCAGTCGGATTTTCAGGATTTCCCCAATGAATATACATGAGGTCTATTTGCATGCACTGCTTTCATTGTATGCTAATAGATCTCATGCATATTCATTGGGGAAATCCTGAAAACCCGACTGGATTGCGGCCCTCGAGGACCGACATTGGACACCCCTGGAATAAAGGGTTTTAATGGCATCTTGAAAATAACCCATATTTGGCTAAGACTGCAAACAAAAATTCCCATCTTACCTTATCAAAAGCTTTCTCAGCATCAAAACTAATCAACAATGATGGAATATTCTTATAACGTACCCACTCTAAAGAATATAAAATAGATCTAATATTCTTAACTGCTGTACGTCCTTTTACAAACCCCACTTGAGGTTCAGCAATCAGATTAGGTAATAGCTTTGCCAATCTATTAGCCAAAATCGTAGCCAATAATTTAGCTTCATAACAAAGCAAAGAAATCGGCCTATAAGATTCTACCTTATTAGGATCTTTACCCAACTTCGGAGTTTGTGTTGTTGAAGGCTGTATATGTTAATTGTAAGCCCTTTTGGTTTAAAGCGGAATATAAATGTTTCAAATAAACAAAAAGTGGAAAAAACCCCCAGATATTAATTCTATACAATATAAAGCAATTATACACAACCATCAGGGGACACACAAGAAAGGGAACCAGAGCATCAGCCATTGAGCTTCCAGTCAGACCTCAGAGATTTTCACCTGAACTGAAATTTAGACTAGGAAAAATTAAGCAACTTTACAGATAATCAGTGATATTCAGGGCTAGCCATACCTTTCCCTATGCAATATAGCATCCTTCTAGTTTTCGCCACCTTAAGATCATCACATACAATCACACCCAAGTTCCGCTCCTCTGTACCGTTCCCTCTGGTTTTTGCAGCCCAAATGCATGACCTTGCATTTCTTAGCTGCCAAATTTCTGACCGTTCTTCAAGCTAGGTCCTTTTTTAATGTTATCCACACCATCACAAGAGTCTGCTCTATTGCAGATTTCGGTTTCATCTGCAAAGTGGCAAACCTTACCCAATAGTCCTGGTTTTAACTCCCACATTGCCATTTTATTTTGAAAATTAGGAATGGTAACTCTTTGTAAGGAAAGTGGGTCCAGCTCGGGCTCTCCCTGAGAACGTAGCCACCAGCTGAAGCCCTCCCCAGAGTCATAGCGGCTAGTGGCTTAAAGCAGGCAATTGAACTGACTTTTCACTGACATTTTATTCCTCTCCTCAGGTGTGTTGGGGGGATAAGAACATAAGAATAGCCGTACAGGGTCAGACCAATGGTCCATCTAGCCCATTATCCCATCTTTGCGGAGGCCAATCCAAGTCACAAGTACCTGGTAATTTATTTAATTGCTCTGCTCACCAAAGGCCAAAGTGACCTAGCAATATAAAATTACTCATGTACATGTAAAATAGCAAAATACAAATAATTCCACCAGTCAACGCCAGAAGAGCTTGGAAGACTCCACGCTTTCAAATGGACTTGGCCCCTCAGCGATATGATAAGCTGTATTGTGGAAAAGCACTAGCGTCATATCTATGTTATTTGGAGAATCTGATGTGTGCTTATTACGCTGACATTGTATTATATCTCTCTCATTTCATTTTCACTGCTGTTAATACAGGGAGTAATGTGGGGGTGTTTGTGTCTGTCTTCTCCCCTCAAATATTTTTATTAAACATTTTCAAGTAATGCATTTTTTCCTAGGACAAGCAAGCAGCGTATTCTTACATGTGTGTGATGTCATCCACGGAGCCTGGCATGGACAGTGCCAAAGTGCACTGGTGCCTTCCTGCCTAACATCAGCTTCTGGGACCTTCAGTTCTTAGTTTTCCACAGAGCTAAAAAGTTGTGTTATTTGGAATTCTTACAAAGGCGCATCATACTTGTATTTTTATGTCTTCCTAGTTATTTTTTCCTAATTTTTTTCCTTTTATTTAATTTTTCAACTGTTTCTATAAAAAAATTTGATTTTTTTTTTTCCCCCCCAAAGTTCTGTTTTTGAACCTTTGGTCCATCTCAAGCCTTTTTTCAGACCAGGAGCATCAAGCCTTTTTCAGGTTCAAATTTTCTTGACCACCTTCAGTCTTGTGTCAACGGTCTTTCTTTCCATGTCAGAGCCTTTAAGCGATGCATTTGGTGCAACAGGACCATTTCAGTCATTGACCCACATGATTGGTATGGTCAGTGCCTTGTTCCAGACCACTCTGTGGACACTTGTCAGCACTGCTGTAAACTTCAAAAGAGGTCACTGAAGACTTGACAGTCCAGTTTGAAAAACTTTTCGGGATGCCGGGAGCATTAAGGATGTCCGCTAACTCCAATGCCAACATGCTAGTTCCATCTTCAGCATCAAAGCTGGCAGCGACATCAACACCTTGTTTGATGTCGACATCATTGCCACAGCAGCCGTTGGGAGAGCCTAGTAAAAAGGCTAAGAACCTTAAGCATGCTTCCCCCTCCAAGCATGCTTCAACTTCCCAGCATGCATTGGGCTCGTCTCATGCATCCACACAACGCATTTTAAACGTTGACGCATAGAGACAAGGTCACCGTCTTTGCAAGATATGCCTCATTTAGGTCACCAATGCCGCGACACCCGATATCATCTGTACTGATGACTAACACAGTGCCAGTGTCTTCTCTCTAGGATCAGATAAGAGAGATACTACAAAGGGAGTTGGATGGCATGCTACAGTCCCAAGCAGTTCAAGCCACTGCAGTGATACAACCGGTACCAATCCAGCCCGAGCAACGCTCTAAGCAACTATCGAGAGCTGGGTCTCACACTCCCCCTTGATGTCATTTGATGTTGAAGAGAGAAACATCATCAAGACATTGAAGCGCTTCCTCTAGATCTACATCACATTGAGGTTATAGTTGATGCTCTTCTTCATCTCAGCCTATGTTTTGACACTGACCTAGTCGACCGTTTCAATGCTCTCTCTCATATGACATTGAAGTATTATAACTCTGATTTGCTTCATCATTCCTCCTCTGAGTGTCCTATAGGATTTCTTCAGATCCATCCCTTCCACCTCCTTGTAGGAGATTAGCACCAGAGAGCCTCTCCTTTACAAAATTTATTAGGCAGATGGGAGAAGCTCTGCCAATTAAGATGAAGCCAGAGTCTGAACCTAAGGCAGAGCTATTTTATGCTTTGGACTATGAGCAGATACCAAAGAATTGTCTAAGCTTCCTTCACGCAATTTAATGAGACACTGCGTTTGAAAACTGGGAAGCACCCCTTCTAGTTCCGTTGTTCCAAGAAAACTAGACTATTTGTAGAGTCCAATCTTGCCCTGGATTTGACAAACCTCAACTCTAACATCAATCATTGCTTGTAGAATCTGCATTGAAGAAATCAAGTGGTCCTAGGTCTTATGCTAGCAGAGAAGGAAGAACGACTTTGGACAAATTGGCCGAAGACTATTCCAAAATGCAAAGTTGGCCAGTATGTTTATTAGTATTTATATACTGCTCTTCACTACAACATCAGTGTGGTTTACAAAAAAATTAGAAAAAGAAAAGAATGCCAATATTAAAAAGGACAGAAATAAAATATTGAGTTATAATTTCTACATTTATTTATTTAGATTTATATCCCATCTTCTCCAAAGATCTCAGAACGGGTTACAGTTTACATTCACTGTGTTACAATATAGGGTTTACATACAGTGTGTTGCAATATATTCCTGATGACCAACTGAATGATTTTCAACACATTTCTTATAACTCTGCCAAGAACAAGTTACCATGATCCTCATAGCACCTCAGTGGCCATGTTAACCATGGTTCCCCCTTCTTCTTCAACTCAGTGTCCGAGAACCCATCCCAATTCAAATTTTTCCAACCTTGATAACACAGAACGAGGAGCCCTTTCTTCATCCCAATCTTAGTTCATTGAAGCTTCCAGAAACCCCTCACTATTACCATTTTAGGTGTACTCGTTTCACACTCTGGTGTAACCGACAATCCTTGCATCCGAACACATGTCCTCTGTCATCAGTCCTCGACTATCTCCTTCATCTTTCCAACTCTTGTCTTAAGGCAACTTCAGTCAGAGTTCATCTTTTCATACACCACTTGATAAAAAGGTGCTATCTGTTCATCCATTGATCTCCAAATTTATGAAGGGCCTTTTTCATACCAAATCACCAATCAAACCTCCTCCAGTTGCTTGGGATCTTAATATTATACTTTCAACACTGATGAAGCCTCCCTTTGAAGTCTTCATCTCTCAAACATCTCAATTGGAAAGTAGTTTTCTTAATTTGCATCACATCTGCACGTTGAGTTGGTGAACTTCAGGCGCTTGTGTCAGATTCACCTTATACAACATTCTACCACGACAGGGTGGCTCTTTGCACTCATCTGAAGTTCTTCCCCAAGGTAGTCTCGAAATTTCATCTGAACCAATCCATAGTTCTCCAAGCCCACATTCTCACCCTGGTGAAGCTGCATTCCACATGTTTGACTGTAAATGTGCCTCAGATCTTTCTCTGAATTCAATCCAAACAGACTTGGAGTCCCCGTCACCAAGAGAACAATTTCTACATGGCTCACGGACTACTTGTATTACTTGTTGTTATGTTCAGGCTGGGTTGTCACTGGAGGGTCGGGTCAAAGCATGTATCTTCAGTAGCTCATCTCCGATATACTCCCATTGCATTGGTCCTCAGTTCATACCTTCACATCACACTACTGTTTGGAGAATCATTCCAGATGAGAGAGTCGATTCGTCCAAGCAGTTCTTCAAAATTTGTTCCCTCCTTAGATGCCAACTTCCCTCCAACCCTTTGGTTTTCAGCTAGGGAGTCCCACATGTGAGAAGATAGCAGGCAGATATTCTAACAACCCTTCCACCTTCCCTAGTTGGCTTCTTAGCTTTTTTTTTTTTACTGACCTAATAGTCCTGCAAGCTGACTTTGGGTGTGAAGGCACCAACGCATGCGCAGTAACGACAGTCTCAAGACTTTCAAAAAGTTTCAGGTGATAGTACGCTTTTGCACTGTCCATGCCGGGCTCTGTGGAAGACATCACCCACATGTGATAATATGTGCCTGCTGTCCTTGGATAACACCTATTACAGGTAAGTAACTGTGCTATATGATTGGTGTGTGCATTCAAGTATGTAATTTCTTTTTATTCTGTCAGGCCAAAGCTTGGGTTACGGCTTTGTAAACTATGTGGATCCCAATGACGCAGACAAAGCTATCAACACCCTAAACGGCCTCAAATTACAGACCAAGACTATCAAGGTAAGCCAAGTGGAAGCCGTGGCCCTCCCCAAAGGTACAGAGTGGGGCAGGGACAGGGTTGAAGGATATAGAAGGAGAAGATAGCAGTAAGAGGTGAGGGCTGAGGCAGAGAGGAGAGAACATAGGATGGGGTGGGGGGTGGTTAAAACTACAGCCTCAGCTCCCTGGGGTTGCGGGTTCAAACTCACGCTGCTCCTTGTGACCCTGGGCAAGTCACTTAATCCCCCCATTGCCCCAGTAGGAAAAATGCTTGGGTACCTGAATAAATTCAATAAACCGTTCTGAGCTCTGGGGAGAATGGTATAGAAAACTGAATAAATAAATAAATTTAGGTCCCAGCTGGCTCTGCTGCTGATAGCAGGGTGGACCACCGAACAGATCATGGCAAGGCAGCACTGGGGGAGGGGGAGGTTCAGGTTTTCCCTTTCCTTTTATTATGGAAATAAAGGGATGGGGGAGGGAGGGCACAGATAGAGCCCCATCTGCTCCTGTGTTGGCTAATTATGGGCTCTGCAGGCTGGAGGTGTTTGGAGGGTGAATAAATGGGCTGGGATCCCCTTAGGGAGGTGAGGGGGGGGGTATACAGTCAAAAGCTCGCCTGCATTAGACACCATCTGCAGATACGGGGTAAGAGGAAAGAGGACTCTAGGCACTGCCCCGCTGCCTTTTCACCGTCTCTAGCGATAAGGGGGAGGGGGTCTAGACCTGCTCAATTTCCAGCATCCCATACCTACAGGATGATTTTGGTTCATGTTTGCTGGGATTCTTATGTCAGCACAATGTGTAGAAAGGAATGATAACGTGGGCAAGGCGATGCTTTTTTACGCAGCTCATGTGGCCATCTTGGCATCCTTGCCATTGTTGTCTGTGTGTGTGAGATGCAGGGATCGTGTTTACCACTGGTGCGGGTCACCGAGGTAACTGGGGCTCCCTAATGGGCTGGTTGGGGAGGAGCGACAGCAGCCGCACAAATCCTGGGGGTTCTCAGCCACTAACAACCTCCCCAGGCTGCCACAAATAATCCAACTTCTCCTGCCCCCACTCTCAGTCTGCCAGCTGGGCCTGTGTTTTCTCAGCAGGCTGGTCCAGGCCAGGTGTTAGCACCAGTGTCTGCTGGCCCTGCTAGTGAAACAGCAATTACACCAGGTTTCCTTTCACAAGGCCTGGCATGTTGGGTCCCCACTTTGGGAGAATCAGATCCACAAAGCTCGGGCATGCACAGAGTGGTAAATACCAGACCTGTGGCAGAGACAGGGGAATATGTGATTGTATTGGCCAAACCCGGTGTGGCAGGCTGGCCTGGATTTTCAGGGAGAGGTCGGTATATATATACAGTCAGGACACTTGTTTCTATTGTTTGCCTCACCTCAGCCAAGCTAAATGCATGTATTGGGAAGCACTGCTTCCATCTTTCCCCTGGGTTCCTTCTTAACCCACACCTCTCCTCTTAGAGGTCTCTATTTCAAGACCTTTTCCTCTCTCTCTCTTTGCGACCTTCCTGATTGACTAAAGTCTGGACAGAAATACTCCTCCCTGAGTCCCGCCCCTCTGGCTCAGCACTGCTGCAAACTCAGGGCATTCTGGGACATGTAGTTTTCTTTTAACTGTCTAATGCCTCCTGCTGCCCAGAAGCCTAACTGCATTCTTAGCAAGTGAAAACCCCTGACTCTGATACAGTGATCATGTGGAAGGATGGGTAGAGCCTGTCTGCAGTCCAACCCCACTCCCACTGCTGACAGATACAAGGTGAGGGCCTGAAACTAACTGACTGAAGCAAGGACCAAGCCTGATGTCCCCACCTCCCCCCAGATCACCTTGGAGGGGCAAATCCAGCCCTGCCTCTTCGTATGCAGCTGTGGGTCAGGGGCTCTCGAGCCATTCCTTGGGACTCACCAAACCACAATCTGTATATGTTGCCTTCATTATATGGAAATCTCTCTCATGCATATTCATTGTGGGCGTTCTGAAAACCTGACTGGATTAGGCTAAGAACCTCTGCTCTAAGGCCTTAGTCTTCACTCCCAGTGCTCGTGGGCCACCTGCGGATCAAATTTCAGGATTCCCTATTGAATATACATGAGAGAGATCTGCATGTGGCATCCATCGTGTGCAAATTTCTCTCTCATACATACAATGGCGGCATTTTGGCGGCCCGGACTGGGAGTTAAGACCAAGGCCCTGAGGACTACATCTTTATGAATGCAATGCAGCAGTCTGGTTTTGCATCCACTCTTTAAATAGTAGAAAAGGTGAGGATTTCTGGCCTGTCTCGTTGTTTTAAATTCGATTAAAAAAAAAAGAGTTCATTGCAGAGTAAAGGAGGGGATGCAGGGCAGAGCTGATCCTCTGAGGTGTTCTGAGCTTAAGAATAAATGGTCTACCTTTCCTCTCACTGATAGGTTTCTTACGCCCGACCTAGCTCAGCCTCCATTCGAGACGCCAATCTCTATGTGAGCGGGCTTCCTAAAGCCATGAGCCAGAAGGAGATGGAGCAGCTTTTCTCCCAGTATGGCCGGATCATAACCTCACGGATCCTTGTGGATCAGGTCACAGGTGAGAGCCCCACCCCTCCTGTGTCAGGGGTGGTAGTGTTTGTTGGGGGGGTGTTGACTTTTCTGGCAGGATTTCTAGGGAGAGACTGCTATTCTGAGCGTTAGTGAGGAACTGAGCTCCTGATAAGCAAGACAGGAAAAATTAGTTTTGCATTGATAAGTGTCTGGGAACCAGGTTGTTGATTGGAGGGAAAGAGGAAAGCAGGGACCACCTAAGAATGTGGAGGATTTCTCCAAGTATTTCATCAGCAACTGGTTTACAAGATCTTCTAATGGGAATAAAAGGGTTCCTAGGGGTCAGATGCCAGATGGTGGCAGTGGAGGCAGGAACAAGTCGGTGCCTTGGGAGAAGATCAGGATTAGAGGCTTGGACCCCAAGGGACTGCTTTGTAGGGGCAGGGGTCAGTGGGTCCAGTGGTTAATGTGGCTTGTTGCATCAGTCCCAGAATTAGTGAATTAAAACCGTGGAACATGAAGGAAATGGTTCACCTGTAAGAGAGATAGTGGGACGACTCTGTGGCACAAATGGGGTGATGTCATCAGACAGTGCTGACCCAGACTGGCTGTTTCAGAGCCCTGAAAAACCAAGTAGGATTTTCTGAGCACATGTGATAATTAGCACACAGCCACTTTCTTCCAATTTCCATAGTCTTATTACAGAGCTCAGGAGTCAGCTCTGGGAGGGTGGGTGGCTCTGATTGCCTACAAAAAAAACTTCCACTACAGGTAAGAAATGTCCCTTTCTCAGCCAAGAAGCAGGATGAGTCGTTCATCCAAGTGAGATTTCCTACATCTTGAGAGTATCCCGCATGGATCTGGCAGCAGATCTTGTAGGGCATCCTTATGGGTCAGCTAACTTTTAGGTAAACTGGCCTCATGGTGAACTCTCTTCTAGATCTGTCAGTAGCGTGACTGTAACAAAGATTGTTGGCTAGCCACTTCTTGCTGGGATCTACGCGAGGAAAAAGTCTCTAGAATGATAGCACTCTATTCTGGTCTGGCCTGTGAAGAACTCGCTTGAGGCCTTCCCTTCTAGGCCTTTGCTTTTTCTTTTACTAAAATTTGGAATGATCTCCCTGTAGAAGTTAGACTTCTTCCTTCTCTATTAACTTTTCGGAAAACTTTAAAAACGTACCTATTTCAGAAATTACATTAGTGATTTTTATTCCGCCATTACCTTACAGTTCAAGGTGGATTACAGAAGAGGATTTCTGGACATGTCTAATCTAAATCAGGTTTTAGAAATGATGATGCCTGTATCTTAATATCCCCTTCCCCATTACTCAAAATCAAATTGAGATGCCAATTGCCTCAATGGCATGTGAATGAGCAGCTTCCTTTGGGACAAAAGATCTTGTGCCGAGATGGCATTTCCCTTCCGTAAAGGAATCCTCTTTGCCATAGCAGTTTATTTGAATATTTTTGTTAATGTTTAACTCATGCCTTTCCAGTGGTAGTTTCAGGCGCTTTGCGTTCAGGTTCGTTAGGTATTTCCCTGCCCCCACAAGGGTTTACGATAAGTTTGTATATGAGGCGATGTGAGGAAGAGTCGCTCTTTGGTTCAGATAATGAAGGGTAGGATTACCATATGGCTTCTCTCTGCAGCTTGAGTTCTCGAGCAAGGTCTTGGGCATCATCATTGATTCCACATTGTCCTTCAATGACCACCTCCAATCCTTGGTAAAAAAATAATTTTTCAGCCTTCACATGCTGAGGAAAGTTAGATCCTGCTTCCATCAAAAACATTTTACCCTCCTTGTCCAATCCATCATCCTCTCCAGATTGGACTATTGCAACTCTATCTACTTAAGCCTAGCTAAGAAAAACCTCCACAGACTCCAACAGATTCAGAATGCCGCGGCCAAGCTCATCTTCGCTAAAAGTAAATTTGACCATGTCTCCCCGCTCCTGGCCAAGCTCCACTGGCTTCCGATAATCGCCAGGGTCCACTATAAATGCGCCTGTTTAACTTTCAAAATCCTATATGGTATCCTCCCTCCCTTTATCCCTCTTTCTTGGAATTCCTCAAACCCTAATACCACCAGATCCTCCCACAAATTAAAACTATCCTTCCCCTCGCTAAAAGGCATTTCCCACACAGGAAAGCTAGGGACCTCCCTTCACTTCAAAATCACTGAGCTCTGGAACAACCTTACCTCCCCTCTTCGGAACTTGAGCTCTCTCCAAGTTTTCCGCAAACATCTGAAAACCTGGCTTTTCTCAAAAAATGTAAGTCTCCCTCCAACTTAGGAATCAAGGAAACTCTTATATCTTGGCATCCCAAGTCCTCTAAATTTTCTTCACACTTCTACCTCTAACCCTCTGTTGTAGTTCCTTCCTACCGCGTCGAGCTCTACGAACGTGGAGATGATGCGGTACACAAACCTAAGGATTAGATTAGGATGGATTGAGATATCTGGGTTTTACTTCCACTGAAAGCAATGGAAGTAAAACCCGGATGTCCTCCTTCAGCTGGAACCATATGGTAACCCTTCTTTCTTGATCTCAATTTCCCTGTGACCCTTGATCTTGATGACATGGAGGTTTGGGGCATCATGATGTTAGGACCCTAGCAATGGCAGCAGGTGAAGTGTCTTCTGTTCACAGGGGCAGTGTGCGAGTCCACCATGAGGAAAATCTGACCCACCAGATTAAACTCAAATTTTTTTGTGATGGAGGGGGAACTGAGGAAGGGAAAGTCTCTGACATAGTTTCATGGCTAATTTTTACAGATCCGGGCTGTAATGTGGTTAAAATAGGACTAAGGGGAATTAGAAACATAGAAACATAGAAAATGACAGCAGAAAAGGGCCACGGCCCATCCAGTCTGCCCACCCTAATGGCCCACCACCTAACTATCTCCATGAAGAGATCCCGCATGCCAATCCCATCTTTTCTTAAAATCTGGCACGCTGCTGGCCTCAATTACCTGTTGTGGAAGATTATTCCAGCGATCAACCACCCTTTCGGTGAAGAAATATTTTCTGGTGTCGCCATGAAATTTCCCACCCCTGATTTTCAACGGATGCCCTCTTGTTGCTGTGGGTCCTTTAAAGACCTCAGTGTTTCAGAGCCCTGAGGGAGCTGGTCTGTGATTGCATTCTCAGATGATGTGACCCCAATTGTTCATCTTGCTTGTCGATAGATAAAGTGACTCACCCTGAAGTCACATAAAGAGAGACAGTAATTCGAGGGTGGTTTGAAAAGTTTGGGGAAAACCCCAAGTTAACAAATATTTTTAAAAAATTATAATTCTCAACATAGTGTCTATCGAGGGTTGTACTCTTAGTCCAGCGAGTGTTCAGTTTTTCCGTCCCGTCAGAAAAATAGGTTTTGTCAAATTTTTTAAAATATTTGTTTAACTTTTGTTTTTTTAATTGAACTTTTCAAACTGCCCTTGTAGAGCTATGGATGGTTTCATTTTGCTCTTGGTCTCTGAATTCCTTCTCTTGTCACACAGGTGTGTCACGAGGCGTGGGCTTCATCCGTTTTGATAAAAGAATAGAGGCCGAGGAGGCAATCAAAGGCTTGAACGGACAGAAGCCTCTGGGAGCCAGTGAACCAATCACCGTCAAGTTTGCTAACAACCCCAGTCAGAAGACTGGCCAGGCGCTCCTCACCCACCTCTATCAGACCACGGCACGCCGGTATACAGGACCACTGCACCACCAGACCCAGAGATTCAGGTGAGACCCAATGCGCTTTCAAGGAGCCGTCGGGCCCTATGAAATACCGCTGTCCCTGTTTTCTGCACTGTCCACACCATACCATGCCACAAAGTACCACAGCACTGTGTATCGGTCACACCACTGTGCACCGTGATACCACATGACGCAACACTACTAACAGAAAGGCTACTTGTTAGTATTTTCTGAAGTGGGAATGGAACGTGAATTTTCTCCGTCTTCTCAAAAACCGGTTCCCCTGATCCCTTGGTGAGAGCATCCAGTGCCACCTAACCTAGCAGCGCACGCCTCATGCTTTCTCCTAACAAGCGTGGCAAACGTGGTCTTGGATGCAGGTGTGAGGCGTGTGTGCGCTGCAAGGGTCTCCGCTCCCTCCCCTTTGCTTAACGAAAGCGAGAACGAGGAGCCCCGCTGCGCAGGATCTGTACTAACCCTCACCTTCCTCTCGTCTCCCTCTCCTTCCACAGGCTCGACAATTTGTTAAACATGGCGTACAGCGTCAAGAGGTAAATAAGAACTCCAAGCCTCGCCGGCTGCCGACGCAGGCTAGAATCTAACAGTCTCTGGAGCCCGTAATCCCTACAGATAACCAAGACCTAGGGGGCGGGGATGAGGCCACTGACATTTGCTGCTGGGGTCCTTTGCAGCCACTTTTCTTGCTTTTCTGGCTATTGCTCTACACATGCTACATCCTCTTCTTTTCCAGCCAGCTCATCAGGGCCTCTTTCATCTGGGAACTAGTACACCCCCCCCCTCCTTACTTCTGTACAGCACCCACAGCCTCTGCCCTTACTGCAGCTCTCCTCAGGGAGCCATCAAGCAGAGCTTTCAGTGTTCTCCTCCAGCGATGGAGATAACAGCACAGAGCCCTGCACAGCCTTGTGGCCCATGTCGCTGTTGGCTGCTGGTGTCAGAGCACTGCTGGTCTCCCAGGAGCCAGAGCCAGGAATAGAACCCAGGCTCTGTAATGGCAGGCGACTGATCTAGGGAACAGGACTGACCCAAAGTACCACGCAGCAATGGCTGAGAGAGGCAAGTGGGAAATGCGCTGTCAGAAAAGGCAGCCAGACAACACTGCGCCTTCAAAGCTCAAAGCCCCTAAGCTGGGTCCCAGGGGGAGGGGGGTAAACCCCAGACTGGATCAGTCTTTCCTGCAAACAAGGGAAGGGCCACTTAAGTATCCCTGCTGTACGGATTACCGGCTTCCATTTTAGCTTTTGGGGGTGGGGGTGGGGGGAAATAAGCTGTTACTTTTCTCCACTAATGTTTTGATTTTTCCCCCCTCCGTTTTCACCAGCATGGAAAATCCTGGGATTCCTTTTCCTCATTTTTCTGATCTAATTTCTGCCTTTTTTCTTTCTTTCTGTGGTGTGTTTTGGCTTTGCATTTCTAGGGGTGCCACTGTTTTGGTTTGGTTGTAAAGCTCTCAAAAAACATTTCATAGTATTGTATATTGTTTTCAGGACCTCGCTTTCCTGATAGATGAACTGAGGCCAAACAGCATGCAAGTAAAGGCCCCTTTTACTAAAGCAGGGGTGGGCAGCTGTGGTCCTCAAGCAGGGTTACCAGATGTCCGGGAAACCAGGACTTTCCAAAACCCATCAGTTTGTCCAGGTTTTGGAAAGCCCCAATGAGCTCCGGCTACATCTGGAGGGTCTTTGAGCATGCGCGGATCACATCACAAACATCCACGCGGCCGGAGCTCATCGGGGAAGAAGATGAGGCTTTGAGGAGGCGGGACTTGAGGCGGACCTGGGTGGAGCTGGAGGCAGAAGAAGGCGGGGGCCATGCATCCGGGTTTGTGAGGCTCCAAATATGGTAACCCTATCCTCAAGGCCACAAATCAGTTGGCTTTTCAAGATTTCCACAATGATTGAACATGCGATCCATTTGCATGCCAAGTTTCCAAATTTATTCTTGTCTTACTAACTCGCACCAAGGGTTTAGCTTACAATCTAAAATCAAATCAAACTTAACAAATCAAATCACATACAATAAGGTTAAAAGCAAAACTACAATTGTTATAGGAAAGCAGGCGGGAAAATACATTGGGTTAAAAATTTTCGTGTCTTGCAGTAAACTCTCAAAAGACGAATGCCACGATTTGTTACGACAAGCAAGAGAAATGTTTTTAACTCTGCTTTAAACTTAGTTGAACTCAGTAATTGGAGAGCCAAAGTTGTGGACCTTTTACTGAGAAAGTCGAAGTCCTAATATGTTCCTGGACAATTCCTTGATATGTTGGTTCACCCGTCATACAACAGAAGCAGGACATGCAAATCATTCTTAGGTCAATTCATTGTGGACATCTTGAGAAGCCGACCGGCCCACCCCTGTACCAATGCTTGTCACTTCTTTCTATATTCCCTACAGTGTACTGCAGAGACACGTAGAGCAACACATTAAGCATTCATAAAACAGGCCCTAACGGAGGAGTTGAGCATCCCTGTGACATGTCCTGCTAAGAGGCAGAAGAAATGAGACTTTGTAGCGTCTCCTTATAAGCCAAGCAGCTCTCCCCCCCTCCCCAAAACACAAAGAGCACTTCTCACCGTCAGCTCTCACATCCAGCTTGTCAGGTGTTCAGGATATCCACAATGATAGGGTTAGCAGACGTCCAGGAAAACCTGGATGGACTTTCTAAACCCGGCAGTTTGTCCGGGTTTTGGAAAGCTCCACCGCGTCTGGAGGGCCTCTAAGCATGCGCGGATGATGCCATAGATCCTATGTGGGGTGGGCTTTGAGGCAGGGCCACACGTCCAGGAATTTAATGTTTTGAATATGGTATGCATGAGACTGATTTGCATACAAATTGATCTCATCCATATGCATTGTATACATCCTGAAAACCGGACTGCCTGGTTGTACCCTGAGGACTGAGGTGAGAAGCACTGTTTTAAGCAATCAATTTATGCCTGGTAGCCACTAAACCAAGCTAACGGGGTGCTGGATCTACTTTATTAAATGAGGAGCTGGAATCTGCATGCTGCAGGACAGGAAGGAAATGTTTCTCTATCCCAGTTATTGCTCCTGCCTCCTATTGGCTGGAGTATCTGACCAATGGGCTGCAGGAGGAAAAGAGAAAGCTGTTTGATAGCCTATTGGCTCCAGGCTGCTGTAACCAAGGTGCTTCCTGCCTTCTGCTGTCAATGGGGAAGGATTCAAGTCACATAACTTTATTGGCAGGACAATTTGGCATGCTTTGCTACAATCATAAGTTCAGCAATCAAGGGAAAAGAGAGAGAATTCCTGGGATAGGGATGGAGAGGAATTGAAGCACTGGCAGTGAGAAGCAAAGCTGAAAGTGAAAGCACACATTGGTGCCTGTTTTCTGCACTTACTGACCAACATTTGAAAGGCTTTCAGTATATTTAAAGGTGCAGAAGAATGACACTGATCTGTGATTCACTTTCCAAGTTTGTCTGGGCATGTACACAGTAAGCGCAGCTCTCGTGAATCTCTTGTGTGCATGCACTAGATACGTTCTCCCCCCCCCCCCTCCTTTTGATCTTACAGCGCATATATAATTTGCATGTCATTAGTGTTCAGCATTAGGGAGCTATTTTTTGTGCTATTTATGCAGTAGGGATCAAACACTGCTTGCTCTAGCACCGAGTGAGAATCAGCCCCTCAGTAGTGGCTGAAGATCTTTTGTGATTGGATTGTATAGCACTGTAAGGGACACTGCCTCTGTGGTTTTCTTTTCCCTGGGTGTTTGGGGATGTGTTCCTTTTGTTTGAAGGATTCAGTCAGAATTTTGAGGTGTTTATCTCTTGGGTCAGAGCAGATGCAGTAGTATTATGTGGCTTGGCTGTGTATAATAGTGTTTTTGTATGTGAAGGGTGGAAGCTGGAGTTGTGGAGGGAGCTGCATCTGTCAGCTAGTTTCCTATATATAGATGTTTGTATAAAGCCATTGTTGAGAGAGACTGTAGTGTCTAGAAAGCAGGGGCATAGCCAGACACCCAATTTTGGGTGGGCTTGGGCGCCCCACAGACAATCTGGTCTCTCCCTCCCACCCACCCAGAGGTGATCCAATCTCTTGACACCCTCCCCTCCACAGACGATCCGGTCTGTCAATACCACCCACCACACCAGATTTTCACTGGTGGCGAGCAGCGAGACTGATGCACAGTGCTCACACTGGCCTTCCTTCTGAAGTACTCCACCCATGCAGAAACAGGAAATTGCATCGAGGGAAGTCTGTGAGGACAGTTCAGCAGTGTATATCAGCCACGTTGCTTGCTGCCAGTGAAAATCTGCTCTTTAAAAGTTACATGTGAGGGAGAGGTGTTAGGAATTGTCAGCTGGTGGGGCTTCAGGATTCCCATCAGCCACGTTATAGGTGTTCTGCTACTGGGTGAGTCTGAGCCCACCACGGCCCACCCATGGCAACACCACTGCCAGAAAGTTGACTGTTTCTGTGGAGCAGGTACTTTTGAAGTTGATTAAAGGATGATATTCATTGAAAGAAATGTAAAATTGGTTGAGAGTCTCTTCTCCTTCAGTCCAAATCATGAAAATGTCATCAATATACTGGTAGAATTTGGGGGGTTTAGTCTGATGGGGACAGAGGTGCCAGGAAACGGTTTGTATATTGTGGTGCCATCCTGGTGCTCATAATTTGCAGATAGATAATATTATTTGAAAAGAAATAGTTGTGAGTTAGAATGCATTTCGTGAATTCTATAATAGTTTTGGGAGCGTACAAGTGGTCCAGGGTGGATGATTTTAGGAATTTATCACATGAAACTGTGCCATCTGCATGGGGAATGTTGCTATATAGTGATTCTACGTCCACTGTGACCAGAAGAGTAGCTGGTGGCAGCCGCTTGATATTTTCCAAAGAAATTTGCTGTGAAGGGCTGGAAAAGGCAGGAAGGAGCTGGTTGATGGAGACAGGCTGAGAGTGGAGAGGAATAGGAAGGGGTGAGCGTCTGGGAATGAGAATGCTAGAAGAAACAAAAAGGAGCTGTAAGTGGGGGAAGGGTGGGTGATCGGGGAGAGGAATTTAGGGGGCTAGAAAGGAAAAGGGTTATTGGTGGGGAGAGAGAATGTTGCTGGAAAGAGCTGGAAGGCCTCAGACCAGTGGTTCTTCTAGCCCGATGGCCCATCTTCATAGTAGCCAATCCAGGTCACAAGTGCCTGGCAAAACCCCAAATCGTAGCAACATTCCAAGCTACCGATCCAGGACAAGCAGTGGCTCGCCCCATGTCTCATTTACACTGTCTGTTTTCTTTCCCTTCTGTCATGTGCATCACAGGAAGGGGTGATATAATCCATCTCTCCAGCACTCCCAGTGCATGCAGCTGAATCTCCAGCACAGTCAGTGCTGCAGTGATCTCATCGTAGGATTGAACCTGGAGGATTTACAGTCCCATGAAATGCTGGCACTGTATAGGGATCCCACCAGCCCTTTCCTCTAAATGCATTCAACAGCAACCAGACATGAGACACTAGACAAGATCAGGGGCTTGTGGTAGGGCAGGATTAAAATAGAATTATAGTCTAATGAAACTCTTGATTATAGAAAACTTATTGTTAGAAAATTTCATTCATTATAAGAGAGCAACTTATGGGCTCTTGTATTTGAATATAGTCTTTAAATGAAAGCATCATGTAGGATTTGAACCCCAGATTACCTGCATGTTAAGTAGGGGCATTTATTCACTGAGCCCCCAGCAGCTCCTGAGAGTTGGCTTTTCTCTACATAATCTTCTCTATTCTGCAGAGCTTTTAAGCCCAGAAGAGGTCAAGGAGAAGTTCCAAAAATGGCCTAGTGCGAAAGCCTTGTTGGGTTAGTGACAGATGAGCTGTGGGTTCAACTCCCACTGTCTCCACTTGAAGAGAAGCAGGTAGTTTTAGTGAAATTTGGGCCATTTGTCATAGGAAAAAGCAGCATAGCCCTGGCTGGTGGTGGCTCATCCGCAGTTATTGAGTTTTTACCAAATATACTCCGTATGCAGGTCTATCTAACCCCTAACCCCATCCACCTGCTCTAGCCAACCTAAACTAGAACCCACAACCTCCTAGATTTGATTAAAGCACCTTAGCCACTGAGCCACCAGTCAGCCAGATACCAAGAGCTTTTTTTTTTGTACCTTCATCTTTTCCTTCTTGGCCTCAACTATAAAGCTGGTAGAAGGGTGGGATTCAAACCCAGGACCTCTCCACCATAGGGCTACTCACTTTCTTCTGAGCCACTACTCAGCTAGTAAAAGTGCCTCATTTTTCTCCCCTTTGCAACTCTTTCTCTTATAAACAGTTGGCAAACACACAGCAGCAAGCCACCCTTTTGATGAATGTGAATCCAAGAATTCTCTTAATACAGGGCAAGGTCTGTCTCTGCTTTTTCTCCCTCTCTTTTTTGGACTCTGCTCTACAGCAAAAAAGAACAGTTTCCATTGCCTGTTTTAAGGGGGGCAAGAGCCACACATAAGATAAGAAGTGCAGGGGGTTGGCCACCCTCACACCAGCCTTAAAAAGCCCAACCTCAGCTCCCTAAATGTGGTAGGTTAAATGTCTAAATGTTAGATTTTAGGTGACTGACACCAGAACCAAAGGCATAGTATGAGCAAAGAAAACACTTCAGGGCACAGTAGAGGGTGTGAAGGAGACTGTCCTAAACCACCTGAAGTTAGAAGAGTATATGAAAACTTCCACAGTATCATTCCTCCAAGTTTTCAGAGCTCTGCTGTCCAGTCAAACTTATTAGCTGGAGTCCCAGATCCTGAACAGATGGGAGATTTCAGCAGCAGGAAGGTGGAGGAGCTGGAATTTTAGGCTCAGGACAAAGTAGAGACAAAGCATGTCCCACTTCCTCCCTTTAAAGCTGTCAAGTTACCCAGTTCCAGGAAGAAGACCTGTTGAACTTATGTCCCAAGGCAGTGTGGGATTTGTAGTTCCTGACCTTACCCAGTGCTGCAAGTCCCATAATGCACCAGGACAGGCTTAGAAATCTAGGACTGGCTCAAACTCTCCCTCCTGGAACTGGGTATGATATAAGGAGCTTGATTCCAGGGGTGGAAGACGTTGGGAATGTGGAACCCTCTTGGAGCGTCCAGGAGGGAAAGAGAGGGGTGGCAAGGAAATGAGTGAGAGGATAGTGATTACAGAGGGTAGAATGTGGTGATTGAGAGTAGATTCAAGATGGACTGGAGGATGGAATAAGATGGGGAGCGGGAGAGCTGGAGGGTGAAAGAAGAAGATGGAAATTTGATAGAAAGGAATGAGGAGATTCTGTAAACGGCATCTAAATCGGCTGGCCCCTAGAAAAATAGTGCCAGCTGCGTATCAGTCACATTTAAGGTTTTAAAGGCCACCTAGGTCTTTGGAGAATCATGTTTAGCGACGCCTATGTCACGCTCTGCCCATAGAAATGCCTGCTTAAGCATTAAAATTTTCTTGCCAATTATTGCTATTAAGGATATTTTGCCAATTAACCCCCCCCCCTTACAAAACCGCACAAAATGTTTCTAGTGCCTGCTGGTGTGCTGAATGCTTTTCACTGCTCTGACGATCAGAGTGTTGGCTTTGAAAAATGTGCAGAGCAAATACCTTTGCAAATACTTTCTTGTTTTTATATCTCCAGTGTTGCAGTGCGTGCTGCGTTCAATTTTTGCCTAAATATTTTTATTTCTTGTTTGTGATCCCATGTTCTATATTTGATGAGGGTCTGTTGGTGTGGTAGTAATGACAGTTGGGGAAAGTGGATGGGAGGCAGGGAGAAGGGATTGGGCTTTATTTTCTGACCTGGGCCCTAGCAGGTCTAACATAAGTTCTGACCCTTGATGTATAGCTGCTGAGGACCTCCTCCAGGGATGGCCAGAACTCCCTTCTACCAGTGGCTAAGCATGCTTGGGGTGCCAGTGTTGGTGGCTTAGGGACGTGGCTGCTGCCTGCCAAACTTGATAAAAAGGAGTTTGGCCACCTTCAGAGAAAGCCTTCAGCTGACAGAGCTTGGGGATTCTCAATACTGCTACTTATCATTCCTAGGACGCTGCTAGCCATACGCAGCGTTGCACCTTAAACATGTAAGAGACAATCCCTGGTTAGACAGCACAGAGATAATTTTGTGCCCACTCACTTTGGGTTCAGGGCCCCCCCCCCCCCAACTTTGACTGTTTGGCTACACCACTGGTTGCCAGAGAATGGGGTAAGAGCAGTTAAGGTTTTAAGAAAGGTTTGCACAATTTCTGGAAGAAAAGTCCCTAGTCTGCTATTGAGACAGACATGGGGGAAGCCACTGCTTGCACTGGATCAGTAGCATAGAATGTTGCTACTATTTGGGGTTTTGCCAGGTACTAACTAGTGACCTGGATTGGCCACTGTGAAAACGGGTTCCTGGGCTAGATGGACCATTGTTCTGACCCAATAAGACTCATGTTCTTGTGAGAGAAGGTAGAGTCAAAGATATGGACTAAAGAAGAATGAAATAAAAATGAGAGAAAGACTGGAAAAGAATTTAAAAAAGAGAAAAAACATGAAGGCAGAGAGAAAGCAAATGAGAAGATAAACCTACAGACCCAAAAGTAAAGATTTCAATGCTAGCTGGCCCGGGTCAAGGATGGGGGGCCATTCTCCTCCAGCCCCGTGGTCACCTGGATCTACAATTTATTTTACTGAAGGGAGCAGAGGGAGTTTGGGCAGTAGGTGATGCCGTGATCGGCTCCATTTCTGTAATGGAGAGGACCTATAGTCAAGTCTCAAATTGAAAGGGAAACGGATGTTGGCTGGGCTGGATGGGCTGTGGGTGGAAGGAGGGAGGAGGAGAAAAGCGAGGCTGGGGAGGAAGCTCTTCTTTCAGCCATCAGCCCTTCCAAGGTCTTTTACTGCCTGCTGTGCTCTACATCTAAATATGGCCTGGCCAGTTGTACCCATGACCCTGTCTGGGAATGTGTGCTGAGTTGAGCACCCCCAGCCATTTTGAAAAGTTGGCTCCTGTGCTTCCATTCTATCATCCTACTCTGGGATAAGAGATGAAAATCCTGATAGACAAACATATCCCGGAGGTTAGAGACTGTCCATCGCTGGCAGGTTGATATTTGGCTAAGATGGCCCATGACATTAGCAGAGGTTGGGCCCTCTATCATTGGCTAAGATAGCTGATGAAATTAGGCCCTCTTTCACTAGCAAAAGTAGGGTTGAAGACGCCAGGAACAGACTGACTAGTTCAACCAAGGAGGCTGATTAAACAACAGCTGCAAAGTAACATAGACTTAGACTCCCCCTAACTCCCCCTCCCTCATAGCTATTCTTGTTGGTTCTCTGTTGGTTGAATTTCAGCATTACACCCAAAGTAGTCCTCTCTCCTTGATCACCAGGTTCTCGCCCATCACGATCGACAGTGTGACCAGCCTGGCTGGGGTCAACCTGACAGGAGCCTCCAGTGCTGGCTGGTGCATCTTTGTATACAACCTATCACCAGAGGCGGATGAGAGCGTTCTGTGGCAGCTCTTCGGGCCCTTTGGGGCCGTCACCAATGTCAAGGTCATCCGTGACTTCACCACCAACAAGTGCAAAGGCTTCGGTTTCGTCACTATGACCAACTACGACGAGGCAGCCATGGCCATAGCCAGCCTCAACGGCTACCGCCTAGGTGACCGTGTCCTCCAGGTGTCTTTCAAGACCAGCAAACAGCACAAGGCGTGAGGGTGCAGATGGCACCGCTGAGAGTTTAAAATGAAAAACAAAAATCAAGGGAGGGGAAGCAAGAGCAAGAGATCCAAACGAGAATGGAAACACACATACGCGCATACTCACAGACACACACTCACACACATGCCAGTCCCTTTAGAACAAAAATCTCGTACCAATTGGACATCTCCAAATCTGTTCCTTCAAGGCCAAAAAGCAGTCTGTATGACACACCCTACCTAAAAACCAAAAGGAAGAGATTATGTGTACAATGTTTGCTGAGGAAATGTACACTAGCAGAGGGGAGAAGGGAGAGAGGCTCTTGTCTATATGTCAGTGTTACAAGATTGTCGCATTTACGGAGAAACAGGGAGGTTATGTAGACATAAGTTCAGATTCACTCCCAATCACAATGCCCAGAACAGAGGAGACTCCAGAAATTCCTGTCTGGCAGCTGCTTCTCTCATGGGTCCGAGGTTGACCCTGTCTACTTGGCCTAATTATTTGGGGTTTTAATTTTAAAACTCTTTCAGTTTGGAATTTGCTATTTATTATGTGAAAAAAAAAAATGCAGAGAGAGGAATAACCTGGTCTTTGAGGGGCTGTTTGAGAGGTATAATGAAATGTCATGTCAGTTTAGGGTGAAAATTGAATCCCTTCTACCCCTTACTCCCCTTCCCAGGTGGGGAGAGAAAAGCTAACAGGAAGGGGGCTGAAGTGAAGAGAAAAGGGAGTGAGGGGCTGAAATCCCAGCTGACCATTTGAAAAAGAATAATCAGGAAGCAGATGGACCTTTTTCTCTTTCTTTTGCGTTTAAGATGTTAATTGTAAGAGGGTAAAATAATTCTGGAGGCAATCAAGTTTTTATTTGAATACCCCCAGTTGTTAATTGAGTAAGAGCAGCAATGCAATATTTTGATTCTGTGTTTGAGCCTATAGAGCTACTCGTAAATCCACATTGCTGATGTACAAATGGCCAAGGAATGTGAGAGGTAATTGTGAGGGGAGGGGGACTGGAAAAAGTTTGTGGGGAGGGGGGACAGAATCTGCCAGTCCAAGATTTACCATTCCCGCCTCACCTCACGCTGCCACTGGTTTTAATAGAAGCAGAGTAAGTGCAAAACCTCTTGGAGTCATTGGGATCAAAGGCAAGATGAGCTAAGCTCACAATCAGAGCAAGAGTAGGAAATCTTTGCTGTTTCCCCACCGGATCTTGAAAACAAAACCCCAGGCGACAGCTCAGTACCTGTAGGGGGGGGGGGGGGAGGTAGCATTTGTATCCAGTGGGTGCGGTGGCTAAAGAAATACCATGCTCTTCTCTCCCCTTAAAGAGGAAAGCAGGGGTTCAGGCAGGACAGTCAAACACAATCCAGTTCCACTTCAGAGACTGACCATAGATCTTTCTTATGGTGATAAGAGTGCTCTGCTCAGAGATTTTCAAGTGAAAGAGCACAGTATAGCCACCTTTGTTCCTAGGGGTTGTCAGGGACACATGAAAGCAAGAGCATGACAGGTGTAACCTCAATATCAGAACACTTCCACCGCAGACCAGTGCTTTCCCTCCCTCCTACGTAATCTCATCGATTCCAGTTCTAAACTTCCACAAAATTTAAGATACAGCTCCATGAAAAATGAATGCTGCCATTTCCCTACCTTCTCTGCTACTCTCTCCTACTGATCTTCCATGTACTATAAGAATATGACATGATCACTCCAAGTCATAGGGCGCAGGACCCCCTCCCACTGCCTCTTTGGACCTGGAACGCCACATTCTGGTGACCCTGTAGCCTGTCAGGTGTTCAGGAGATGAAGCTACAAATACTGGGTCTCCGGTGCTGCAACCTGAGGATGTTCACCTCCTGCAAACCCAGCTGGCTGCAGGGTACCCAGGACAAGGTTGGGAATCACTGTTAGAGACCAGGAATTAAGTCTCTCAGGTATCATGTGAAAGAGAACTGAAGTGGGAGAGGGGAAACCTGAAACATTGAAAGGGAAAATGTGTGGAATATTATTTCAAATTTTTTTTATACCTTGTGAACTTTGCCAAAGAGATTTTTCTCTTTGAGGACAGATAAAAAAAGGAAAAACCAAGAAAAAAAAAAAAAGGAAAAACACAAAAAGAACAAAAGAAAAAAAAATCTATTTTTATAAGGGAATATGACCTTCCTTGTTGGGAATTTTTACTGGATTCTTGAACTTCACATAAAAGAGTAAAACAAAATAAAAAAAAATTAAAAAAATAAGTAAAAGCCAAAAAAGAGAACCCTCTTAAAATGCCCCAAATCCACTGCCAGGGCTGAGCTTTCTTAACCGGGAAGGGATGGTGGCATTTTTCTGTTGTGTGACCGTTTCGAACACGTTGCCAGGTCTTTTCACATTAGGCAAAGCCAAGTTGAAAGCAACACCAGTGAGCCACGGTTTTATTTTTCTCCGTGTCCGTGTGCATGTGCAAACAAACTTTTTGGTATACCATCTTAACACATGGTTGATTTATGGTTACAATATCCAAATTAAAGAATGAGAGTGTTGGGAGAACGCCAGCTTTCGGTTTAATATTAGAACCGGAGAGAATTAAGGCAGGAGACACGTTAGCTGTTGTAATAAGAGTTTAAGGTGCAGGAAAGGGTGGCAGTAGTGGAAGTTTAGACACAGTAGAGAAGGATTGAAATAAAGGGTGACGGTGTGGTGGGGAGAGAAGGGACAACTTGTTCATTCCTGGTTGAGCTAGGGCTTCCCCAGTCTGTCCTTGTGAGTAGGTGTGAGGTGAATGGGCCTCCTTCCAGCTGATTCAATAAGGACTGGACAGCCCTGACCTGTTGGTAAAGGAGCCAGTCTGTCCTTCCGCAGGTGCAGTCAAGGGTCTTGCTAGAAATCAGGAATTCACCCCTTCCAGTTCAGACAGGCAACGTGAGAAGCCATATTTATTGGGGGGAGGGGAAGAGGCACTAGATCCCTTGCTGGCTTCTCAGTCATGGTGCGCGAGCTAGTACCTCTCACATCCCAGCAGTTATGCATAGATTGTGATGGGTGTTTTCCATTTCACTTAGAAGATGGAGCTGAGCAAGTCCTGCAAGGAAATGATCTCCCCCTATCTAATTGCACTGTGGTCTTTACAAAAAGCAGCAAGCCATCGGATTCCCCCAACTGACCTAAAACCCGTTTCCAGAATCAATATTGATGGGAGGGACTTGTTTCCACTTGTTTAAAACCAAACTAACATTAAATAGGAAGACCTGGACATGCATTAAAACAAAACCTGAGAGTAACGGAAGCAGCACCCTGGCCTCCGTTACCCTTTCTGCAAGTGTAGCTTCTTCCCCCCTCATCCCAATTTCTGCCATGTAGAACAGGGAAAGGAGAGAGGCCCAAGATGTTTTCATCCAACACAGAGAACTATAAAATCAATTCATAATGAATAGGAAGGGAGTCTTGGATGCTTTCTTCAGCATCCCGTTTCTTTGCCGTTCATTCCCATGCTTTTCGGCTGCATCGTGTAGCATTTACACATCCTTGTCGATGTTGGTTCTGAATTCTTTAAAACAAGGGAATGCGGTAGAGGGAGGGGTGGCAAAAGAAATTGTGAGCCTGTTAGCTCTTCATCAAGGAGTGGGCCTAAATTTAATAGGCCTGGAGGTCCGATGGACTAAATTTGTCTCACAAACTGGCAAGAACCATCAAGTAGGGATATGGTGTCTTTTGTAAACAAGGGGGACATCATGGTAAGGTCGGATTTTGTATCCAAAACAAATGCAAAAAAAAAAAAAAAGTGTTGTTTCTGCATTTTAACTTATAATAAAGCAACTAAGTGCAGAAACATTTTCAAACCAAGAAAAAAGATTGTAAAAAATGAAGGATTCTCCACATCCACCCTTCTGTCAGCCTTTCAAGCACTGAGGCCCCCAGGGCCTGCGTGGAATGCGCGTCAAGGGGGTGGGGGAGTCCTGCCTAGTGACTTTTTATTTCTGCTACGACTTCAAAAGTCATTTCTATCTCTTTTCCCTCGCGGAGGGGGTAAAAAAAACCCAACAAACTTGGCTGTTTTTATGATATCATGATCACTATTTATTCATTGATCGATTGATACGTTTGTGTTTTTCCTTCTCTTTTTATCATTAAACAAAACCGTGTTTTGTGTTTCTTTTGATTTGTTAGGAAAAGGAGGGGGGAATTTAAACTTGTTCTAGAAACGTTTAGAATTAGTTTGACTTTGGACTTGTTTGCCTATTTAGTGAGTTGAGTTCTTTTTTGACAGTCCTGATTTGCGATATTTGTGCTGTGTGTTTCTTTCTTTTGTGGGAGTCTGTGTAGCAGCTTCTGTCGCAGAACAAATAACAAAGAGAAAAAAACCCCAAACAGAAAATGAAGTTCTTGTCGCCATTCTTTCTTGTACTTCTTTGCAAGTTTTTAGCTTCTTTGTAGTTTAACTGATTGTTAACTTAAATATTTATTATTCTGCTTTGTAAGAGTACCTTTTGTGTATAATTCTGTTCACTTTCCATCCTAATTGCAAGGTTTGTTTGTTTGATTTTTTAATTCGCAAGAAGTGGCTAATCCTATAGATTTATTTATATATATTTAAAAACCAACCAAAAAAAACAAAGAGAAAAGGTTGGAGAAGTTGACGAACTTGATAAGTTCGTTACACAGGCAAAATGCACTGATTAATATAAAAAAATAAATAAAAATTAATACAAAATAATGATGTGTATCGTTCAAAGAAAAAAAAAATACTGTGTGTGGGATGTCTGTGTTTACTTTAGCTGTTTGCAGAATTAGTTTGGTCTTGTTGCAACTTTTTAAAACTCTATCCCAAGCCAGGAGGTTGTCGCTTTTTTTATCATCTCATTTCCTCACACTGATTGCTTGGTGGTTGATCTTTAGGGGAAGGGGGTTCTACTCAAAACTCACCTTTTCCACGGACACAACCCCTGACACCCCATCCTCTACAATGCACTGAAATCCCCTCTCTCCTTCTTACTGTAATATCCCTCCCCCTACCCTCAACATTTTCTTCCCTTCTTCAGCTAACCTTAACGACATCATTCTATGTCAATTGTTCTTTATTGTTGTTATCTGTAAACTCTGATATGTTGATAATTTGATAAATCGCTGTGAACCGCCTAGAACTCCCTGGGTATGGCGGTATACAAGAATAAAGTTATTATTATTATTATTATTATTACTTTGATGCACAGAAACCAAGTTAATTGACGGATCTGACATTCATACAAGTATTAATAGTATTTTTTTTAAAGATTATCTTTCAGTGTTGAAACTAAATCTCTCACCTGGCTAATGTATGCATAACGCACACACTCTGAAAGTCATGATTTTAAAACCAAAAGGTTAAAATCAATCTATTTCACTTTAAATATAAAAATATTCCCGACTTGGACAAGCAGGGGAATGCTGGGTAAGATTTCAAATCAAGTAAATAGAAATGACAATTTAAAATCAGTTTGTATTATTTTTATCTGAAATCACTCTTTGATTATCACATATTAAGTGATTTTGTATCTTATTGAGTCATTAACTCAAAAATCATTTGATAATGGATGTTGATTTAATCGTAAGATTTATCACTGTGACGACCAAACACCAGCAAGGTCTAAATGTGAGCCTAAGTTACCAGTCTATAAACGCTATTTATGAATTCATTCTTTTCACACATTCATAGTTTATAAATATTGACAGATTAGTTAAGGGTATACTTTGCTCTGCCAATTTTCAATGTGAAATTACTGTTGAAACGATTTTACCAAGGGGCAAAGACTATGCATGGTCCATTTGTGAACTGATAGACACTGCAGCCAGTTCGGATTTGCAGATTCAGAGCAGGTATGTGTTTAGATGGATAACTCGTAACCATTTGGGCAGAAAAGGACAAGATAATCTGGTAAAAATAAATAAAAGCAGCATCTTGGGTCACCTTGCAATCAAATAACAGAAACAGAAACTCTAGCACACTGCTGATGACCTCATCACTGTACACCACATTATGGCAGGTTATCATCATTCACCTGACGGTGCAACAGTGAAGCCAAGGTGATATTACCTGCTCTCCCTTATCTACCTCATTTGCATTCTCCTTTCACTGAGTCCCTAGGATGGGCAGAGGTAACATCCTGAAGCAATGAGAACCAAAGAGCGGCAGATGCCAGAAATGGCTGCAGGCAGGTGTCGTGGAGAGGGTCTACTTTCTTTTTGTAAATTTCTAGTAGGCTTGGGCAGGGCAGTTGGCCTTCTTTTTCCAGGAAGTGATAAATAAGGAGGAGCAAGGCATGTTCTTTAGCATCCCTCCAGGCCGGCACTGAAACAGATGGGTTTATGCTCCTCTGCCAGCAGGTGGAGACTTTGAGATCAGGACAAGTGGGCTGTGCAGTCCCTCTTACAATCAGTCTTTTCTCAATTTCCAGCAGGTGAAGTGGTCTGTTGGATCTGATTTAATGGATCTTTCTTGTCCCTTTTGCTCAGAAGTCCTACCGACCTTGGGGGTGCCACACTCAAAGTCCCTCCCCCCATCTCCCCAGGTTTTCTGAATTTAGAGGAGCCACCTGTTCAGCACAGACTAGTTTAGAGTGCCAGTGGGGTCTGCTCTCTTGAGACAGCTGGTGAGCTGTGAGAAGATAAAAAAAAAGACACAAGGAATAAAAGCTTAACCGCTTTTGTACAGCGTGTGTGGGTTTGTGGTGCATTCATTATGAGTGCTTCAAATAAGCAGCACAAGTGGATGCAGCTGGCGGGTGCATGAAAAGTTCCGGCCACGTCAAGGGGGGGCCAAGCTTCAGGTGTTGGCGTGTCAGGCGCCCCTTCGTTCGTACACCGCTCATCAGCGGGAGGCAGTGGTGACACCCAGGAATCACCTGCCTCCCATGCCGGGGTTTCTTCATCTGCCAGTGGTCTGGCAGATTCAACGTTGCAGACCACGGGGGAGGCTGGGGATTGCCTTATCACTGCAGCTGGCAGTGATAAGGCATTGTTTCTGTAGCGGAGGGGTTGAGCTTGGCTTATTCAGGTGACTGTCCTTCCCTCGGTTTTGATGGGAAGCGTGTTCATTTTGCCCATGGCCTCAGGCGACCTGCCTCTTGTCTTAGAGAGACAGGAACAGGTCTTCAATGTGTCTTCTGCTCTGATTTCTGAATTGCTGCCGGGGTTGTTTAGCCCTAATTTTGTTAGCCATGTGCAAGGCTTATTTACAGGCGGCTAGGAGTCCTGCTTCGCTTCCGGGTGTCTCGGGGGTCCCTTCCACAGCCACCCCAACCAGTCTCCTGCTACGACTGCCTCTATACAGCCCCCTCAACCATTGTCCAAGCAGCCACGGGTGTCTTGGGATGAGAATTCTTTTCTGGTTAATCTGTTTTAACCGGATGAGAATTTGGATCTTGGGGAGGCCCTTCCAGATCCGTTAGGGGGTCCAGATGTTTTGGATGGAGATTTTTCAGAGGTGCCGGTTGGCGAGGACACTTCAGTTGTGCGCATATTTCATCGAGATGAGTTCAGGAGTTTATTCTTCAGGTGTCTTCAGTTTTACACTTTGAAGTGGGATAGAAATTTTTTAAAAATCAAATCAATCATTAATGCCACATAACAGTATCGCTGGCCTAACCTTCAGGAAGCCCTGGCACACTTGCTTAGATTTTTTCTGCACTTTTTAATTTCTCAGGCTCACACATGGGTGAGGCTACTGTACATTACGTTATCAAAGCAAGATGGAAGGAGAGCAAACAGGCGCAGGAGCTCCGTCTGGTGGAACCATTCAGGAAAAAGCTTCAACACACTAGGATTTGCCCACATTTGTATATATAAAAAGCTAGTTTGAATGATTTACCAAAAAAAGATCACTGGACAATTTATGACTAAATTCACTTTGTGGGCTTAGGGAATTCTTCCTTGAGATCTGTCAACTCAGTAAAAGGTGGAAACTTTAAAAAAAGGAAGAAGCTGGAAGGGCAGAGCATTTTGTCACCAGGAAATTTTATTCAAGGTAAATTTCACAAAAGACAAGTGTTTGGGGAGGGGAGAGGGGGAACACCCCCCCCCCTAAAACATTAAACTGCTTGATCCGACATTTAGTGATGGCCAAAGACAGAAAAAAACATTTGGGAAAAACAAACTGAAGAATTTAACAGAGGCTCTGGGCTAGTGCTGCTGCCACAGGGGCCTCTCCTCTGTACAGTCTCGTGGATCAGAGCCGCTTTGTCATGGAAGCCTCCCCCTCCCCCCACCTGGGGGCAAGGCGGCAGAGAAACAATGAGGAGGATTAATGAAAGTCCGCAAATTCAGGAGACCCCCAACCTGTGGCAGTCTGTATGTCCCAGATTTTGGTCCCTGAGCAGGGGCCGGTGAATGCATTCCCCTCGATGCAAATTAAGAAAAACAGAACCTAGTTCCATGGAAGAAAGTGATTGAGGTAAAGAGGGGGGGAAGAGAGAGAAACAGGTGATGTTGGTCCTCGTGATGGTGGTGGTGTAAAGATGTCCTGAGGAAATGGCTCTTGTGAGGCAGCTGATGCAGAGCCTGAGAGGAGAAAAGAAGGTCTTGTGAATCACGCTTATACCAACATCAAAATGAAACAAGAGAATTACAGAATTTACACATCTCCTACACTATGGAATGGAAAGGACAATTGATAAATTCAACACTGTCCCATCTTATCTATGAACCCTCAATTTTCTCTACCGTTCTCCCAGGTTTACATGAATTTATTCAGGTACTCGAGCATTTTTCCCAATCTATCTAATGTACCTGGGGCAACTTGCTCAGGGTCACAAGGAGCGGGCATGGGTTTGAACCCACAACCTCGGGGTGCTGAGGCTGGAGCTTTAACCACTGCGCCACGCTTTCTCCATAATTGCAAGCGGTCTTTTTTTTTTGTGATGCAGCTTGAGAGATTCCCCTTTCCTATCAAATTTTTGTAGTTCCTCCTATCATTGTAAACCAACCAGAAATTTTTTATGAGTGGTATATCTTGGAATAAACTTTTTTATGAGTGGTAATAAACTTGGAAACTTGAATGAAAATGTCTTCAGCTTTTTACAAAATACCAGATTCTACCCTAATTTGCCCCACCTCTCTTCACATAAGGCATTTCTATATAGGTGTTGCTCAGTATATGTAGACACAGGATGCTGCCATGCAAGCGAGAAGAGAAAGGAAAGCCGTACCAGAGCGCTTCTCCTCAGAGCTCGTCGTGGTCTGAAATGTCTGGCTCACGGGGCTCTTGACAGGCTGCTGGAGTGTTCAGCTCCATTAAATACTCACATCTGCTGGGCTCAGCTGTGGATATCACGACAGTCTCTTTCCCACACGAGAGCTTCACCTGAGGAAGGGAAAAATGCACCCGACACAAGGTTGTGACAGTACCTCAAACACATTTTAAGGTGTGATCTGCTCCAACTGCTACTTTTGGACATGCAGAGAAATCCCCAAGCACCCCGGGCTTCAAAAGCATAGGTTTGTTCTGTTCTGACCCCCAGGTGATTAAACCGGAGGCTGAACGAGTGGGGCTAGGCATCAGACATGCAACATGCGAGGTTTCACAAGTGCTACTCACATTAGTGGAGCGGTTGGGCCCCTGCCAGCAGCTCGTTCCGTGTTCATATTTCATGATGCTGAATTGATCATTGCTGGGACCGGCCCAGGAGCCCCACGTGCTAAGGATGAGAGAAAGTGGAAGAATGTGTCACGACTGGGCAGTGCTGAGCCTTGAGCATCAGCGTCATTACTTATAGAAGGGCAAGTGCCAGGGGTGGAGAAGGACAAAGCAAACAAAATAGATCAACTCTGGCCGGTAAGGACACTAGGAGATCCAATTAGGACTGTAGCCCTACCCAAGGTTTGTTTCTGATCCTCCACTCTTTGACTTCTGAGTTACCCTGTCAAAGAGACACAGTCTGTAAACATACCTAGAGGGGAAAAGAAGAAAGGAGAGCACATTACCCAGATCGCAGAGCTTGCTCATTCCTAAAGGAGCTTCTTAGGGAGGTATTGGGGGGCCAGGGGAGGGGAAATGGTGCAGCCTACTCATTTGTGGTGAGCTCATAGCACTGATTGTAGAGATAGGTAAATTCTCCCTGTGGTCCAAAGTCAAAGGTAATCTCCTTCTCCAAGGCCCTGCAAGAACAAACACAGCAAGCTGAAAGCAGGGTGGAGGCAATGGTGAGAAAGCCAGCACCTCTTCTCCCCCACTCTGACATTACTCCAAAACCCAGACTCTTGGAGGTTTGGTGCCACCTGGTGCTGAATGGCATGTACTGCACTACCATGAACTGTAAAATGGCACAACTTTTGGTTACAAGACGGGGGAAGAGAGAGGGTCTCCTGTTCCTTTACTATGATATCTGCCACCCACCCCCCACATAACCCCATGTCAGCAAATGAGGTGGCAAAAGATTGCGTAGTGCAGGCTGTGCTCCAAAAATACCCCCCTCGTTATTAAGAAGCAGCGTCAAGGCTAAAGGGAGACTAAGCAGACAGATGCGCACACAGAGTGCTCCTCACCTGACCGAGTCCTCCATGTCTCTCAGAGACTTGGATGCTTCCTCATACTGTTCTCGGGCCTTCTGTGCCACTGAAAGGGAAAGACAAGCAGAGAGCAGTCCTTACTGATGCTAGCTGGCTTGGTTTAAATAATCCCCAAGTCTCTGCCGTAAAGGGTCAAAGCCTGCATGGACTCAACTAAGGTAAAGGCATGGTGATACCTGTGGCAAATGACCGAGGTGATTTCCAAACACGCCACACAGCCTTACCAATCAAAAGGCTGAAAAATCTTTAGCTCTGCTGTCTGCATCCCCATGGATTGGAAGAGTTATCTGCTCTAGGGATCTCAGCCAAAGGCACCTTCCCTCGGGAGAACGTGCTAACAAGAGGCCAACATGACACAGTGGAAACTCTGAGCATGGCTCATGGCATAAGGTGAACGTGAGCAAAGCCAAAGCCTTACCATCTATCAGTGCCTGGGTGGTCTCATCATATGGGGGCAGTGGCTCTAGCTCTTCCTCCATCTTTTCTGATGCTTGTTTTGGAGGTCGTATCTAGAAAGCACAAGGATCTACATCAAATCTGGATACCCCAGGGTCCACTTCCAACTGTTCGCTCCCTTCAGGAGCTAGAGAAAGCAGTTGACCGGAGATTCGGCTGCAGGCCTAGTGACAATACATCAGGATGACACTGCAGCTCTCAGCCCACACTGGAGGCACCGGCAAATATGCAGCAGCCCCAAGAGAATGAAAAATGAGTGCTAGAGGCGAGCTGAAAGTTGCAACTTCAGATTGGACAGATTTATTTGCAGTTTTTAGCCAGTGAGCAGAGGGAACAGATCTTCCCTTTAAGATCTGCTGGAACTTCTGAGAGGTCCCCAGCAATGCAGAGTCTGGTAAAAGCATGCCCCAACCTACGGTCGCACACCTCGGAGGGAGAAGGAACAGCATACCAGTCTGCTGACATACCTTCGGTTCTTCCTGGTCCCCATCCTCTTCTTCCTCGTCTTCATCTTCAATCTCTTCTTCAAACTCCCCGTCATCAGGTGGGATCTCAAGGGGTGGAGCTGGAGGGATGTCGTCCAAGGCCTGAAACAGAGCAATTACCTGTCATGCTACAGCCCTGTGGACAGTGCCTGTAGCCCCCATATCCCCTCCTGTACCACCTAACTGGGCATCCAGCAGCTGGCTTTTAAATATGACTGTCACCCAGGCCCTCATGGCTTTCTCAGACCCACCTTAGGTAGGTATGTGTCTTGGATCACTGGCCACACCTTCTCCTGGAAGATCAACGGGTCCACTTGGGGCAAATCTCCCAACAAGGTCTAGGAAGAGACAACAGGCAATAGTAAGCTTTGCAGCACTGGCTGGAGATTGGCCCCCGATGCAGCTGAAGAGAATTGGTGAAACAAAGATCTTTGGTTGGGTGGTGCTTTGAAGGATTACAATCTGGAGTCCATACGAAGACAGGGGCTGAATATTTGAATATGAACTGAGGCTTTCCGCAGATAAGTGAGACTTTATGATCTCCTGCTATGCCAAAATGGATTTTGCGGATTTGAGATTCTATGACCCCCCCCACGCCCCAGTGGTAGCTTAAACTGTATGCTCCGTTTGCATGAACTGGATTTAAAATTCAAGTTGCATTCAATCTCTAATATCAGGATTGAGGGTTTTTTATGCCTGTGGTTGTACTTATTGTACGAAATGCATTGGTGAATAGATGCTACTTAGCCAATGATTATTTCAGTATCAAATTCACGAAAGAGACCAGAGTTTTAAGACAGTGATCAATATTGCCCCTTCTCCCCCATTACCTGTGCTTCTGCCTCGGACATAACTCCATCACCCTCTGTGTCCAGCTCTGGATGACTCTGTAGCTCAGATAGGGAAACCCTGAAGAAAGAGCCAGAATCAGTTGGACTTTTCTGACCTGCACAGCCATGACAAGCAGACTAAAGGTGGGTGGAGCAACTCCCTGGCTAAATACACTGCAAATACCATTGCATGTGCGGGTCCAGATTGGTCTGCAACATTTAATCCCAACTGCGGAAATGTGACAGACTGCATTTGGGAGCAGATCTCTCTAATACCCCCAGCCCCAGTGCATTTTAGATGACTTGGCTCATACATGAACTGAATTCAAAGCCCTCACATTACTAAAGCTGTCTGTACATAAGCAAAACTCCATACAGCCCATCCTGGTCCTGATCCAGCTCCTGGAAGGCTTGCGCTGCCTGCAACTTCTCCTGCTCAGCTTTCTCAGCCATTTTCTGCTCTGTAAAAGAAAAAAGGAAAATAAATTGGGCAATGGATATTACCAAAGCACCGAGGAAGGGGCTTGGGGTAGGGGGTGGGGAGTCCCTCACAAACTCTTGGCAGAAGGGAAGTTACCCTCCCAGGCCTTCTTGTGAATGTCTTTAGCCTCTTGCTCTGGCTTCTCGGCCTCTTCCTTCAGCGCTTTCAGAGTTGCCACCTTTTCCTCCAGGGATTGCTTGCTCTCCTGCAGCTCTGTCAGCTTTCCCTGATTAGACACATAACAAAACACTGGCACACTACCAAGAAAATATAGCAGCACAGTTCCAGCAACCACTGACTATACCAACTTTAAACCCAAGCAGCACATGGATTCACGCTCTGGAAGTCACTTGAGACTATATCTATCAACTGAAAGCCTGACTTCTCCCCATGGATAGTCACCACACCCTTATACCAGTTCCTTAGTCTAGCTGTACACAGCCTTGGCTGAATCTTCATAAAGGCAGTTAAATCTTAATAAATAAACACTAGCTGCATAGCTTGCAAGTCTGTTTTCCACATGGGCTGTTGCAGTCTTTGTCTTTGGGAACAACTCTGCTAAACTCACACACACAAACCCTGCCTTTGAAAACTGTGCACCCCCCCCCCCTACTGTAACAACAGCTGTATTAAAGTGTCTCCTCCAGGGGTCTAACCCCAACAGTTCATGCCAAACCCCTGCATCCTGACCTGTTTCTCCTCGCGGCCCTTTCTCGCCTCATCGATCAAAAGCTGTTTCAGATGGAAACCTTCCTTTGTAACCTCGGCCATTTGCTGGAGCGCCTCCCTTGTCTTCCGATCCATCTCCCTGAGCAGAAACAAGCGTGAAAACAGGTGCAGGTGGAAGTGTTTTCAACTGAAGATGGGAAAGAAGCAAAGCACCTTACCTGCAGGTATTCTCACAGATATGGCCACTGTTGTATTCATCTGTAGTATCACAGCAATCTGAAACAGAGACAGCAGTCACAGTGGAACACCAATATCCAGGCCCAGATGTAAGGAAGAACCCCCTCAGAAATAAAGTCACTCAGGGGTCAAGGGATTAGCGCTTAAATGAAGGACATCTGGACAGTAAAACACCAGCCTTTGTTTTGGTGAAGGGGAATCCTAGACTAGAAAGTATGAACCATGGTAGCCAGTTTCTCTCTTACCACAGACGCCATCGTTGACCCAGGAAGACGGGATGTACTGGGGCCGGTAGCCAGCATTGGTACAGTGGAACTTGCCATTAGGACAGGCAGCTGTCCCTGGAAGAGACATTAGATAAGGAAGAATGCTTATAGTTCATTAAAATTTGTTATTCTGCCTCTGCTCTGGTGCTGGAAAGCATGCAAAAATCTCAATTTCCAAAGCCCATTCCTCTAGAAATCTGCCAACAGTTCATTCTCAATGGCCTGAGAACTCCAGGAGTAAGGGTCAGCCAAAAAATTCACCACATACCCCCAGATAATCACCTCTCACCTGGTTCATCAGAGCCATCTGCGCAATCACAGTAATCGTCATTGACCCGGTCAAAGGCAATTGTCAGAGACCCATCCAGACAGGTGAATGGCTTCAGTTCATCATAGAAATGACGATCTGGTGGATGGAAGAGGTAATTATTTTCACACAAAACACCAGTCTTGGAGAAGTTTCAGAATCTCGGAAAAAAATAAAACCCACCCAAATATAAAGATATAACACACACATCATTCACATTTCAGTGTCTAAATGAATTACCACCAAATTAAAGGAAATGATGTATCCTACAGAAAGCCATCTATGACGGAACTTCCATAAGAACATAAGCAATGCCTCTGCTGGGTCAGACCAGAGGTCCATCACGCCCAGCAGTCCGCGCACACGGCGGCCCATCAGGTCCAGGACCTGTATAGTAATCCTCTATCTATACCCTTCTATCCTCTTTTCCTTCAGGAAATTATCTAATCCCTTCTTGAACCCCAATACCGTACTCTGACCTATCACATCCTCTGGAAGCGCATTCCAGGCGTCCACCACCCTTTGGGTGAAGAACTTCCTCGCATTAGTTCTGAATCTGTCCCCTCTTAATTTTTCCGATCCCATGAGGGCAAGGGCAGGCCTGAGTCAACATAAAGTAAAACCGGGACACCTCGCTCCACCCTGCATTGTTTTCGGTGAAAGTAAACCCGGATATACCGCTCCTCCCCGTGTTGCTTTTCGCGAAGGTAAAACCCGGATGTCCCATTCCGCCCCGCGTTGCTTTTCGCGAAGGTAAAACCCGGATGTCCCGCTCCGCCCCGTGTTGCTTTTCGCGAAGGTAAAATCCGGATGTCCCATTCCGCTCCCCGTTGCTTTTCGCGAAGGTAAAACCCGGATGTCCCATTCCGCCCCGCGTTGCTTTTCGCGAAGGTAAAACCTGGATGTCCCGCTCCGCCCCGTGTTGCTTTTCGCGAAGGTAAAACCCGGATGTCCCGCTCCGCCCCGTGTTGCTTTTCGCGAAGGTAAAATCCGGATGTCCCATTCCGCCCCGCGTTGCTTTTCGCGAAGGTAAAATCCGGATGTCCCATTCCGCTCCCCGTTGCTTTTCGCGAAGGTAAAACCCGGATGTCCCATTCCGCCCCGCGTTGCTTTTCGCGAAGGTAAAACCCGGATGTCCCGCTCCGCCCCGTGTTGCTTTTCGCGAAGGTAAAACCCGGATGTCCCATTCCGCTCCCCGTTGCTTTTCGCGAAGGTAAAACCCGGATGTCCCATTCCACCCCGTGTTGCTTTTCGCGAAGGTAAAACCCGGATGTCCCATTCCGCTCCCCGTTGCTTTTCGCGAAGGTAAAACCCGGATGTCCCATTCCACCCCGCGTTGCTTTTCGCGAAGGTAAAACCCGGATGTCCCGCTCCGCCCCGTGTTGCTTTTCGCGAAGGTAAAATCCGGATGTCCCATTCCGCTCCCCGTTGCTTTTCGCGAAGGTAAAACCCGGATGTCCCATTCCACCCCGTGTTGCTTTTCGCGAAGGTAAAACCCGGATGTCCCATTCCGCTCCCCGTTGCTTTTCGCGAAGGTAAAACCCGGATGTCCCATTCCACCCCGCGTTGCTTTTCGCGAAGGTAAAACCCGGATGTCCCATTCCGCCCCCGTTGCTTTTCGCGAAGGTAAAACCCGGATGTCCCACTCCACCCCGTGTTGTTTTTGGTGAAGGTAAAATCCGGATGTCATGCTCCACCCCCGCGTTGCTTCCAGTGAAGGTAAAACCCGGATGTCCCATTCCGCCCCGCGTTGCTTTTCGCAAAGGTAAAACCCGGATGTCCCACTCCACCCCGTTGTTTTTGGTGAAGGTAAAATCCGGATGTCATGCTCCACCCCCGCGTTGCTTTCGGCGAAGGTAAAACCCGGATGCCCGGCTCCGCCCCGCGTTGCTTGCGTGAGAGCAAGCCCCGCCCTCCTCCCTTCAGGACGTCTCGATTCCTGGAGCTTTACGGTTAAGCCCAGCTGCAGCGCGCGAGGAAGAGAAAGCCGTGAGGCGCACTACAAGTCCCGGCATGCAACGCGAGACGGGAACCACTCACTGGACAGAGAGACCCCCCGCGGCCTCTTCACCTCCACGGCGGAGGCGCAGCGCAAGAGCGGGCCCAGCAGCACGGGAAGCAGCGGCAGCAGCATGTCTCGGACCCGGCGGCTCCTCCTAGCTGGGGGGGTGGGGGCGGAGGGCGGCAAGCGGACAAAGACACGCGTCAGAGCCTCGTCTTCCCTCTCGCCAACGATCGCTGCCCTGCGGCAGGAGGGCGGAAGCGGCCCCGCGTCACGTCCGTCCGGGAGGAGGAGGCGGGGCGCGTTGCTAGGGGACGGCGGCGACGTGGGCGCAGCGTTGCTAGGCGACGGCGTAGGCGGCGCGGGACGCGGCGGAGTGCTGGCTGGAGCGGGGCAGGGGGCGGCCGCCAGGAGCAGGGGGCCGTCATGCCGGTGACCGTCAGCGCGAGCGGGGTCCTGCCCCCGCTCCACGAGCAGATCAACGAGCTGCAGCGCAAGATACAGCTGCTGGGTAAGAGGGGGGAGGGTAGGCGGTGCCCCCCAGGCCGGGCCTAAAAGAGAGAATCGCCCTTCAAGCAGCCCCTCCTCTCCCCAGATAAAGGCCAAATGGCCCATCCAGTCTGCCCGCCCAGAGCGTCCACGATCATCTCCTCTCTCTAAGAGATCCCAAATGGCCCATCCAGTCTGCCCACCCATAGCATCCACTATCAAATCCTCTCTCTAAGAGATCCCACGTGCCTGTCCCATGCATTCTTGAATTCATAGAAACATGATAGCAGATAAAGGCCAAATGGCCCATCCAGTCTGCCCATCCATAGCATCCACGATCATCTCCTCTCTCTAAGAGATCCCACGTGCCTGTCCCATGCATTCTTGAATTCATAGAAACATGATGGCAGATAAAGGCCAAATGGCCCATCCAGTCTGCCCACCCATAGCATCCACTATCATCTCCTCTCTCTAAGAGATCCCACGTGCCTGTCCCATGCATTCTTGAATTCATAGAAACATGATGGCAGATAAAGGCCAAATGGCCCATCCAGTCTGCCCACCCATAGCATCCACTATCAACTCCTCTCTAAGAGATCCCAAATGGCCCACCCATAGCATCCACTATCAAATCCTCTCTCTAAGAGATCCCACGTACCTGTCCCATGCATTCTTGAATTCATAGAAACATGATAGCAGATAAAGGCCAAATGGCCCATCCAGTCTGCCCATCCATAGCATCCACGATCATCTCCTCTCTCTAAGAGATCCCAAATGGCCCATCCAGTCTGCCCGCCCAGAGCGTCAACGATCATCTCCTCTCTCTAAGAGATCCCAAATGGCCCATCCAGTCTGCCCACCCATAGCTTCCACTATCATCTCCTCTCTCTAACAGATCACAAATGTCCCATCCAATCTGCCCACCCATGGCATCCACTATCATCTCCTCTCTCTAAGATATCCCAAATGGCCCATCCAGTCTGCCCACCCATAGCATCCACTATCATCTCCTCTCTCTAAGAGATCCCAAATGGCCCCTCCAGTTTGCCCACCCATAGCATCCACTATCATCTGCTCTCTCTAAGAGATCCCACGTACCTGTCCCATGCATTCTTGAATTCATAGAAACATGATAGCAGATAAAGGCCAAATGGCCCATCCAGTCTGCCCACCCATAGAACATAAGAACATAAGAAGTTGCCCCCGCTGAGTCAGACCAGAGGTCCATCTTGCTCAGCGGTCCGCTCCCGCGGCGGCCCATCAGGCCTAGTGTCTGAACAGTGGTCCCTGATTAATTTTGTAACCTACCTCTAATCCCATCCCTATAATCTACCTTTACTCTTATCTGTACCCCTCAATCCCTTTGTCTTCCAAGTACCTATCCAAAGCTTCTTTGAACCCCTGTAGCGTGTGCCTGTTTATCACATCCTCTGGTAGCGCGTTCCATGTATCCACCACCCACTTCCTGGCGTTTGTTCTAAACCTTTCCCCTTTCAATTTCTCTCTAAGAGATCCCACGTGCCTGTCCCATGCTTCCTTGAATTCTTAGAAACATGATGGCAGATAAAGGCCAAATGGCCCATTCAGTCTGCCCACCCATAGCATCCACTATCATCTCCTCTCTCTAAGAGATCCCACGTGCCTGTCCCATGCTTTCTTGAATTCATAGAAACATGATGGTAGATAAAGTCCAAATGGCCCATACAGTCTGCCCACCCATAGCATCCACTATCATCTCCTCTCTCTAAGAGATCCCACGTGCCTGTCCCATGCTTTCTTGAATTCATAGAAACATGATGGTAGATAAAGTCCAAATGGCCCATCCAGTCTGCCCACCCATAGCATCCACTATCATCTCCTCTCTCTAAGAGATCCCACGTGCCTGTCCCATGCTTTCTTGAATTCATAGAAACATGATGGTAGATAAAGTCCAAATGGCCCATCCAGTCTGCCCACCCATAGCATCCACTATCATCTCCTCTCTCTAAGAGATCCCACGTGCCTATCCCATGCTTTCTTGAATTCAAAGAAACATGATGGCAGATAAAGGCCAAATGGCCCATCCAGTCTGCCCACCCATAGCATCCACTATCTATCTCGCGCTCTCCTCAATTCAGACAGTCTTTGTCTCCACCATCTCTTCTGGGAGACTGTTCCAACGTATTTCCTCAGATCACCTCTTAACCTCATCCTATGCCCTCTCATTCCAGAGCTTCCTTTCAAATAAAAGAGACTCAATTCGGGCACATTTATGCCACATAGGTATTTAAACGTCTTTATCATAGTATACATGTTCAGGTCATCTTCAAGGGTTCAGCATCAGCCTTGAGTGACGAGCTGTAATAAGAAAATAGCCTTGAGGAAAGCAGAGGAAGAGGCAGAGTAATATGAGAGCAGCTTCGGAAAGGGAGCCAGCATGACTGCACACGTCCTTCCGTCTGGCATGGCTCTGATAAAGCTTTCACTGTTATTTAGAAAAGCACCTGCAGGGGTGACGCACAGAATCATGCAGCAAATGACGGCAGGAAAGGACCACACTGGTCCATCCAGTTCAGATTCTTCCTTTGGGGAAGAAAACAGTTCAAATTCTCAGCTGACCTCCTAACCTCCCTCCAGATCTGTCCCATGTATCTGTTTTAGTGCTGGCGTTGGAAGCAGGGAAAGCCCCATTCCCAGACTAAGCACTGGTTCTGTACACAGTCCCTGCCTCTCCTCTTCCACAAGTGCTTGCTTGGAATGTGAACTTCTCAGGGCATGGACTTCCTGTACCAGGTGTTGCAAACCACCTTGAACAGGATTAGGAAAGGCAGACAAAGATCCAAAAGTTAATATGTCAAAGCAAAGTCCATTGCAAGTCACATTTTAGCAGCAGCTTTCACTTTTTTTTCAGATGGGGACCAGAAGGCTTTCTATGAAAGCTCCCAATGGACAATCAAAAAGAACAAGGAATCGATTGCACAACTGCGGCAGAACAACAAAAAACTGCACAAGAGGCTTGCACAGATCCTGGCGGTAAGGACAGAGCAGATTCCAGCTCAAGGCTGATTGGTTATAGTATGGCTATTATTGACTGGGACACTTGATTTATACACATTTCATGAAGGTTTACTATTTCAAAGGGTAATGGTCAAATCTGGGCCAGCAAACAAGAGGTGACCAGCTCTGTATCCTTCTGTCCGTTCCTTGATCCCCCACTCCTAGAGGAGACAGGCTCTGATTCCCTGTGTCCATCCCCTGAGCCCTCCAGTCCTAGAGGTGATAGGTAGTGTCCAGATGTTTTTAGAGAATGACACTACTATTGCACAAGACACAGACCCTGCTCAAAAGAGCTTACAATTGAATTTTGATGGACAAAAACTATGCATGCTGCTTAGGTAGAGAATTACAAAGGGATGATGAGGTGGATAGGGTAGGAGAGAAACAGATATGGGTGATTTACAAGTGGGTAGCTTCAAAAAAAGGGGCTGCCAGAGACGGAGGCAGTTTTTTCCAGGGCAGACAAATCTTTCTACCTAACGTTAGCCTATGAGTACATCACTGTGGCTTCTTTTTCATATGTGGTCATGTATCTACTGCTTTTTGACACTGCTGAGGTGAGTTCTGAGCTAAAATGTATCCCTGTGTCCTTTCTCTTCAGGGTGATGAAAAAGTTATTCAAGAGGCCTTTCAAAATCGGGAAAGTGACAGGGCGGCCGTGGGGCACAAAGGTGGACCGGTAAGAATGACTTCTTGTGTGGTGGAGAGCTGCTCTCACCTCTGCTGTGTCATTGGGGAGAAGGTGAGTGACACCTTTTATCCGTGAGCCCCTACTGATCCTGCCTCCTCTTCCTCTAAGGCTGCCATCCAGATTGTGGACCAAAAGATCTGTGAGAAGATAAAACGCCTGAATGCACTGAAGCATCAGAGTGCACTACGGAAACAGCGCCTGGAAGAACTGCAGCTCATCTATGGTGAGAGGCAGCAAGAAACCGAGAGCCTGCCGAAACCAGATAATGACACTTCGGAAGAGGCCCAGGTGAGGAGGGCCAAAAGGCCAGCGCTTGTGTACAGGGGAGCCTTCAAAAGTTAAGACCACCATACAACTCTGTACCACTACCAGTTCCACTGCCCTTCCAGTTCCCTTACTCATAGCTCTGCCAAGTCTACGTCTGAGACCCTGACACACATGGCTTTCTATTCGATCCACTGCCGAGACCCTCCCACGCACGGCTCTCTGCCAGATCCACTGCCGAGACCCTCGCACGCATGGCTCTCTGCCAGATCCACTGCCGAGACCCTCCCACGCACGGCTCTCTGCCAGATCCACTGCCAAGACCCTCGCACGCACAGCTCTCTGCCAGATCCACTGCTGAGACCCTCGCACGCATGGCTCTCTGCCAGATCCACTGCCGAGACCCTCGCACGCACGGCTCTCTGCCAGATCCACTGCCAAGACCCTCCCACGCACGGCTCTCTGCCAGATCCACTGCCGAGACCCTCGCACGCACAGCTCTCTGCCAGATCCACTGCTGAGACCCTCGCACGCATGGCTCTCTGCCAGATCCACTGCCGAGACCCTCCCACGCACGGCTCTCTGCCAGATCCACTGCCGAGACCCTCGCACGCACGGCTCTCTGCCAGATCCACTGCCGAGACCCTCGCACGCACAGCTCTCTGCCAGATCCACTGCTGAGACCCTCGCACGCATGGCTCTCTGCCAGATCCACTGCCGAGACCCTCCCACGCACAGCTCTCTGCCAGATCCACTGCCGAGACCCTCCCACGCAGGGCTCTCTGCCAGATCCACTGCCGAGACCCTCCCACGCAGGGCTCTCTGCCAGATTCGCTGCTGAGACCCTCCCACGCACGGCTCTCTGCCAGATCCACTGCCGAGACCCTCCCATGCACGGCTCTCTGCCAGATCCACTGCCGAGACCCTCCCACGCATGGCTCTCTGCCAGATTCGCTGCCGAGACTCTCGCACACACGGCTTGCTGCTAGCACACCTCACTTCTGCCCTGATGTGGTCCAATTTTATATCAGTAGAGTTTTTGTGTACGATGTCTTACAATTTCCCCTCTCTCCACAGAGTGAAGGTGCCGTGAGCGATGATGAATCCCAGCAGGTTATTTCTTTTGCCTTGGTGCAGGCTGGGGTGCTCTGGCTTTCTCTCTTTGCACTGCTTAGAGCTTGAGCACATACCCACTAGAGGTGTAGATGAGTTATGCACACCCGCATACAGCTTCATTGCTGCCAGCAGGGATTCTCTGCTAATAAATCTTTCTCAGCTTACCACTTTTCTCCTGCAGGCTGGGTTCAGCAAGGGTTGCTTCCAGAGGATCTCTGCCGCCATTCACTGCCTCTGCTTGGTTTCTTGTCTTTTCTGCTATTCTGTATGTGAACCAAGGGGTGAAGAGAAGGTCTAACAGGGCTGGGGTTGGCAATTCATCAAAATTCTTGCCCTATTATCACTTCACTTCCTGGCCGCAGGCAAGACTGTACTGGACTTTTAACATTTCTGTGTGGCTTCGGTACTCAGAACTGTTTGAATACATTATATGGACAGCAGTGGGCTGGAGGGTATGAGAAACTCAAAATGCAGGCCTTCTCTCCACGCCCTTGTTCCTGGCTCGCATGTATGGCACTTCTCTAGAGTCCTCTTTATCTGGCTTTCATCAGGGTGTCCTCTTCAGGCTTTTTGCAGGTGAATACCGTTCACAGATACTCTTCTAACCACCTGACTTCAGCGTGACCTCTCCCTTTGCTGCTTCTAGGACAGCAAGCTGAAGATGCCATCTTTCAGAAAGCTCTTCTGAGCTGAGAAGGGAGTAACAGACCGTTTTTGTTTCCTACCAGGCCCTCCGTATCTTGGAAAACCGCCTGGAAAAAGCACAGCTGAAATCGCAGGAGGCAGAATACATTATGAATGTGTATCAGAAGCTGAAAGATCACATGCAGGTAAGGTCCGGGTCAGCTCTTTGGCCCCTATGGCTTGTTGTTCCAATTGCACTTTGGGAAGGAAGTGCCATGGACAAGGCTAAGGATGGGGATCTGTCACTGGCCAGATGAAATGAATGTCCCATCAGAACCAAATCTAATAACTCTTTATTCATTTTTATCTCTTACATCAAGTGAAGATACACATATTAAATCAATTTTTACAAAACACTTGAAATTACAATCATATAATCTTATAGAATAAGAATAAATACCCCCCAATGATCAATACTTAATTGACAATATTATACATATATCCCATCCCTATCCAAGTATAAACTATTCATGTGCTTAAGATGTCTGATCACTAGAATAAGAAATCAATGGTCCCCATATTTTTTTAAAGTTATGAAAATTTCCTTGTAACGCAATCAACTTTTCCATCTTATATATGTGGCAAACTGAATTCCACCAGAAGGTATAATTTAGCTTAGTATAATCTTTCCAATTTTGAGTAATCTGTTGCATGGCAACCCCCGTCAGAGTCAGAGTCCGATTTCTGCAAATAATAATAAGTTATTATTAATATTGACGGGGGTTGCCATGCAGAGCCAAATCTAAAGAGCAGAGAGTGCATCTGTTCAGCTTGGTGATAGTAGACCCAAATGGGAAGCCGTCTTTGCTGCTTTCTCTGTTCTTGCTGTCTGTAGGCTGACACCCAACCAGGAATTTACGCCGCAAGGATGTCTGACTAATTCCACTGTTTAAAACTTCTTTCATTCCTCTCTTGCATGCTGGGATGTGGTTCTAATCCCCATAAATTAGGAACGGCACATTCTTTAGCACTTTCCAGACCGGTATAGGGTAATCTTACAAGCAGGTGTACATCTCTTCATGACCAGCAGGTGGAGACTGAAACAGAACTGTGGAATAGTACATAAGAGATACCTTCCCCTATTCCTATCAAGTCTTCTTTCAGTCTCCAGCAGGTGTTGAGTGAGCTGTATCCATCTCCCTTGATAGGGCTGTTGGAATTTGTTTAGGGATTCTAGTCCCCGTTTTTGGCCGGAATGAGCTTGGGCGGGCCCTGTTTGGGGGTTCATCCAACCTCGGAGGTGTCAAACGGGCAGGGTCCCTCCCCCCACTTCCTCCAAATCCCCCCCCATTTTTTTAGAAGAGCCTCAGCGGTCAGCCTTGCCCCCTAAATCAAGCAAGGCCTACTGCTTCGAGAGCCTGTAGAGTCTGTTCTGTAAAATAAATAAATAAATCCTGAGGTAGTGCCGATCTGAAGGGCTGCTTTCCCTTTAAATTTGCTGTATTTTACTGTATTTTTCTATAACTGGCACTTTTTTTTTTAACTTTAAATATTTTTATTAGAATTTTTTTTATTTTTAATCATTCTTTATTCATTTTTGACTCTTGCAACAAGTGTACAATATTCAATCAGATAATTTGTACAAATCACTTGACATTCTTATCAATTATTATCCATTACATATCTAAAAAAAAGACTCCCCTCCCCCCACCCAACCCAATCATCAATAATAAATTCATTAACTCACATAACATACCTCCCCATCCCCACACTAATTATATTCCTATGTAGTCTAGTCATTAGAATATGCAATCAATGGCCCCCCAATCTTTTTGAACCTATTATAACTTCCTTGCTGAAGAGCAAGCACTCTCTCCATTTAATAAATATGACAAACTGAATTCCACCAAAAGAATTTTTTGTTAAAGAACAATACAATAAACAAGACACCTTCAAATGAACAGTTAACATAAAATACAATCTTATACAACATCACGAAGTGTAAATACACACTTGATTTTCCTACATGTAACACTTTAAGTACAACATATCATTCTTATATTCATATTCTATAATATCTTGAATATTATGTAATACATCTAATATGTAAAACAATTATAATTAACATAGAAAACCCTCCCAATCCCTCCCTACCCGTTTCTGAAAATCCAACCTAATACATCACGAAGTGTAAATGCTCCTGTAATTCCAAGCAAGAAATTATGTATCCCCCTGTCCACCACATGTCAACCTTAATCCCCCCCCTCGCCCCACACCACAACAGAACACCATACTATTTGGCACTGCAATGAGAACTCAGAGTCCGATTTCAGCAAATAATAACAAAATTGGAAGGACTATACCAAATTAAATTATACATTCTGGTGGAACTCTGTTTGTCATATATACAAAATGGAAAAAGTATTAGCGTTACAACAAGGGAATCTTCACAATTTTAAGAAAATATTCTAAATATTCTAATGATCAGATCTCTTAGCACATTGGTAGTAGTTATATAGGGTTAGGGTGGGATATATATAATTTTTGGACATAAAAATGGGAAAATAAATAAAAGGGGAGGGATTTATTATTTATGATATGATATAGTGAATGTAATTACAAATGTCATGTAATAATCAATTATATTATATGTGATTCAATTACTGTAAGAATGAAAAATCAATAAATAAAAAATAAAAAAAAGAACAGCGGAGCCCAAAGAGTAGGAACTAAAGAACAGCCAATTTGTCTTCCAACTGCTTCCAAAGGGATACCTGAGACATATAGTAGTGATGCCATTCTTCGCAAGGCCACTCAATGTGAAGGAGCTATGCTGCTTTTCAACATCGTACTATTAAGCATTTAGCAGGTGCCAAACCTATTCGAAGAAGTTTAGTTTGCCATTTATATACAGACTAGAGAATGACACGGTGGGTGTTACCCACGGCTAGCCCTGATGTGGCAGGGAGTCCCATGGGACCCCCAGAGGTTTTTTCCCCCTGATTTAATTTTTCCATTGTGCAGAGCCTATTTTCAGGCACCTGTCCCACGTGCGCCCATGGGGTTTCCCTCCGTGGCTTTACCTCCCTCTTCTCCTTAGCGTCCCCTCTTCCTCCTCCCTCGTCCAAGCGCCCGAGGTTGGCTTGGGATGAGGATTGGTTGGTCAGAGGAGCGTGTCGGCCTGGACCCTTTTGAGGAATTCCAGGATCCTCTTGAGGGGACGAGCGAGGCGGCGGGTTTCCCGCCTTCCAGCAAAGAGGCATCTGTGGTGCGCCTTTTTCAGAGGGATGAGCTACCGGACCTGATTCAGCAGGTCTCATCGGTGCTGTGTTTTGAAGAAGCGCCACTGGAGACCCCGCGTATGGAGGACCCGTACTGTTTCCCGCTCTTTTCCTATGCATCAGTATATTCGGGATCTCGTACTGGCACAATGGAATACGCCGTAGGCACGCACCATGGATCGTTTGTATCCCTTCCCGGAGGTGGGATAGGGCTACTTTGAAGTCACCAGTGGTGGATGCGGTGGTCTCAGCAATTGCTAAGTGGCATACTGTGCCTATTGAGGGCAGGACTCTGAGGAGCATTAGTTGGAGACCATGCTTAAACAGAGTTTTGATGTCTCTGCCTTGGGGGTCCAGGCGGCTATTTGTGGGGAGCTGGTGGCTCACACCGTGTTTCGGTGGGCCGAGCGTGTCCTGGATCGTGAGTCTGATGACTATTTACTTTGTGGAAGGAGTGGACCTTTCAGCCCATCTTAGATTTAAAAGAGGTCAACAGGGCTCTCAAAATTCCCTCTTTTCGCATGGAGACACTGCAGTCTGTCATTCTGGCGGTTCTGACGGAGGCCTACTTGCATGTTCCAATTCGGGCCTCCCATCAGCGCTTCCTTCACTTTGCGATCTTGGGTCAGCACTATCAGTTCTGTGCACTTCCTTTAGGCCTGGCCACGGCTCCCTGGACATTCACCAAGGTTATTGTGGTCATTGCGGTGGCCTTGAGGTCAGAGAACATAAGAAATGCCTTCACCGGATTAGACCCTGGGTCCATCTAGTCCGGCGACCCGCACATGCGGCGGCTAAGCTAGGTGTTGCCTGTTGAAGACCCGTATCCTGCAATGTGATTTGCAAGAAAGTGTGCATCCAACTTGCCCTTGAATCCCAAAATGGTGGTTTCCGTCACAACCTCCTCCACTCGCTGTGTGAAAAAGAACTTCCTGACATTTGTCCTGGACCTGTTGCCCCTCAGTTTCAGTCTATGACCTCATGTCCGAGTCACATTTGACAATGTGAGTACCGATGTTTCTTGCTCAATTTTGTCGAAACCTTTCAGTATTTTAAAAGTCTCTATCATATCCCCTCGCAGTCTTCTCTTTTCAAGGGTGAACAATCCCAGTTTTTCGAGGCGTTCTTTGTAGCTCAAATTCTCCATACCCTTTACTAGCTTCGTGGCTCATCTCTGCACCCTCTCAAGCAGGGTTATATCCTTTTTTAGGTAGGGAGACCAGTGTTGGATACAGTATTCCAAGTGTGGTCTGACCACTGCTCTGTAAAGCGGCATTATGACGTCCGCCGATCTACTCGTGATTCCCTTCTTTATCATGCCCAACGTCCTGTTCGCTTTCTTTGCCGTCGCTGCGCATTAAGCCGACGGCTTCAGGGTCCTGTCTATCAGTACCCCAAGGTCCCTTTCTTGTTCGCTCTTGCCCACCTTACATTTTATGTTCCTTGTTTTTCCTACCCAGGTGCATCACTTTGCATTTTTCTATGTTGAACTTCATCTGCCACTTTTCCGCCCATTTCTCTAGCAGGTTCAAGTCTCTCTGGAGTTCTTCGCTGTCCTTTTGAGACCCAACTGTCTGGCATAGTTTTGTATCATCCGCAAACTTGATTATACTACTTATTGTTTCTTCTTCCAGGTCATTTATGAAGATACTAGTCTTTAAGCCCGTTACATTAACGGGTGCTAGAATAGATGTGTCTGTCTATCTGTGTTTCTTTATCTCTCTCCTTGGCCGCTGTCTGTGTCCTTCTGTCTCTCTCCCCCCCCCCCCAAAGAAGCCCCCTTTCCCTCTCCCTAACTCTCCATGGCCCCTTCTGTCTTCCTCCCCCCCCCGAGCAAAGCTGTCTGTCCCCAGCACACCTCCCCCCTAAAGCAGCCCCCTTTCCTTCTCCCTATCTCTCCATGGCCCCTTCTGTCTTCCCCCCAGAGCAAAGCTGTTTGCCCCAAGCACATCCCTCTCCCCAAAGCAGCCCCCTTTCCCTCTCCCTAACTCTCCACGGCCCCTTCTGTCTTCCCCTCCCCCGAGCAAAGCTGTCTGTCCCCAGCACACCTCCCCCCTAAAGCAGCCCCCTTTCCCTCTCCCTATCTCTCCATGGCCCCTTCTGTCTTCCCCCCAGAGCAAAGCTGTTTGCCCCAAGCACACCCCTCCCCCCAAAGCAGCCCCCTTTCCCTCTCCCTATCTCTTCATGGCCCCGTCTGTCTCCCCCCAGCATACCCCTCCCCCCAAAGCAGCCCCCTTTCCCTTTCCCTCTCCCCCTTGCCCTCCTGTATTTATCCCTTTCTTACCCTCCCTCCATCCCGGCTTCTTCTGGCCTGCTCCTCTTCAAAGCAGCCTGTGATCGTGGTGGCCGGCTTTAGCGAACCTCGCATGCTGCTCTCCAATTCGGTAGCACGTTCCCTCTGACGCGATCCCTTGCGTCAGAGGGAACGTGCTACTGAGGTTGGAGAGCGGCCTGCGAGGGTCTTAAAAGCTGGCCACGATCGCAGGCTGCTCTTAAGAGGAGGATCATCAGCGGCAGCGGTGAGCGAGGGCGGGAGGTGTGCTCCCTACCAAGGATGCGGGCAGCAAAAGAGCTTGCCTGCGCTTCCGGTTGGTGAGTGAGGGCGGGAGGAGGGGAGTGGCCAGAATGTTCCCTGCCGCTGGGTTCTAAAATGGAACACGGCCACGGATCACACACCACAGCGGCAGGGATCACGCTGTTTTAATAGCGCATGCGCCAGTAAGCTTTTATTATATAGGATTGAATAAGATGGGCCCAAGAACCGAGCCCTGGGGCACACCGCTTGTCACTTTCTCCCAGTCCGAGAACTTCCCATTTATGCTTACCCTCTGCTGTCTGTTTTCCAGCCAATTGCCTATCCATCTTAGTATATCCCCTTCTATTCCATGGCTTTGTAGTTTCATCAGAAGTCTTGCGTGTGGAACCTTGTCGAATGCTTTCTGGAAGTCCAGGTATATTATATCCACCGGTTCTTCGCTATCAATTTGTTTGCTCACCTTCTCAAAAAATTGAAGTAAATTAGTCAAACATGACTTCCCCTTTCTGAAGCCGTGTTGACTTACTCTCATCAGGTCATAGTTTTCCAGGTGCTGCTCCATGCTATCCTTAATCAGTGCTTCAACCATCTTCCCAGGAACCGACGTAAGACTCACAGGTCTATAGTTGCCCGGTTCTCCTCTCGATCCTTTTTTGAAGATTGGGATGACATTCGCTATCTTCCAGTCGTCTGGTATTTGCCCAGTTCTAATTGACAAGTTGGCTAGGGATTGTAACAGTTCTCCGATTTCTACCTTAAGCTCCTTTAGCACTCTCAGGTGAATTCCATCTGGTCCAGGGGATTTGTCAGGGGATTTGTCATTCTGGTGCATCCCTACCTGGGCGACGACATTGCAGGAGAGCATCCGGGTTACAGCTTGGGTGGTGGAGTTTCTGCAGTCGCTGGGATAGGTGGTCAACCTTTCCAAGAATCGGTTGGTCCCATCTCAGCATCTGGAGTACCTTGCCTCCTTGGGGAGGCCCGGGTGAGCAAATTGCAATCTCAGATTCGCCTGCTTTTGGCGACCCAGTGTCCTCGGGCGCAGGATTTCCTCCAAGTCTTCCATAGACAGCGGCTTCCCTAGATGTAGTAAGGTAGGTGCGGGCCGGTGGCTCTGGATTGGCCTCGATGACTGTGGTATGTGGATCTGGTGAGGCATCTGGTGGCGGCTCCCCTTCCTCTGCCTCTCTTGGACAACCTTCTAACTCAGTGTCCCATTCCAATTTTCGATCCGGGTCCCTTTTGTCTTACGGCTTGGCTCTTGAAAGGGGTTGCCTTTGGGCGCCTGCTAATTGAAGGACTTTACTCTTAAGGCGGTCTTCTTGGTGGCTATTACTTCTGCTAGACGTATCTCGGAGCTGCAGGCTCTCTCTTGTAGGTCTCTCTCCTTGGAGTTTTCTAGGGAGCAGGTAGTGTTGAGGCCTCTTCCTTCCTTTCTGCCAAAGGTAGTTTCTCCTTTTCATGTCAATTAGGCAGTGGTCCTCCCGGTGTTGGGTAGTCTGGAGGGATCTTCTGAGTAGAAGTCGAGCAAGCTAGATGTCTGTTGGGTTCTTCGCACTTATGTGCAGCGGGCCCAGGAGTTCAGGAAATCAGGGGGATGGCGCTTCCAAGGCTACCCTTTCGCGTTGAATCAAAGAGGCTATTGCGTCCACGTATCTTCTTCAGAAAAAGCCTGTTCCGGAATTTCTCGAGGCTCATTCCACTCGGGGTCAGGCAGTGTCTTGGGCTGAGTCTTTGCTAGTGCCCCCGGTGGACATTTGTAAGGCTGCTGTTTGGTCTTCCTTGCAGTCCTTTGTCATACACTACTGTGTGGACGTTCAGGCGTATCGGGACGCGGTGTTCGGTGAGCGTGTTCTGGTCTCAGCCCTTCGGGGGTCCCACCCATGATGGAGACTGCTTTGGTACATCCCGCTTGTAAGATTAACCTATACTGGTCTGGAGAGTGCTAAAGAAGGAGAAATTAGGTTCTTACCTGCTAATTTACTTTCTTTTAGCTTCTCTAGACTGGTTTAGGTCCCCACCCTGTCTATTGTCGTGTTGTTCTTGTGGTCGTTGCACGTGCACTTTTTGGGGGTTTTTTCTGCGGGTTCTAGTATTTTTCTAGGGCCGGGGAGAATTGAAGAACAGCAGCTGTGGCTCGGCTGGCATAGCTGGCAAGATGTGGGGACATTTCCTTGCTGGGATCTCTCCTTTGCATTTTCCAACAGCATTTGGGTATGTTATAGTCGTTACTCTTGTTCGGAGTCTTGTTTATTTCTGCTTCAAGTTCTTAGTTCTGCTTGGCTATTCGGCAGACTGATAGGCATAGAGGAAGACACCTATTATGTCCTATTCCACAGTTTTGTTTCAGTCTCCACCTGCTGGTCATAAAGAGATATATACCTGCTTGTAAGATTAACCTATACCGGTCTGGAGAAGCTAAAAGAAAGTAAATTAGCAGGTAAGAGCCTAATTTCTCCTTCCAGCACTGGAGTGATAGGTGTTAGTAAAATCAGGACTAGCTTGGCTAGTTGTCACGCCCATGGCCCCACCTACCCAAAAGTGTAGGCCGAGTGTCCGTTCACTGCCCACTGGGGTATAGGCCAAGGGTCCGTACACCGCCTACTGGGGTATAGGCTGAGGGTCGTACACCGCCTACCAGGGATATAGGCCGAGGGCCCGTACACCACCTACCGGGGATGTAGGCCGAGTGTCCTAGCTAGCTGGAGCTCAGATGTTCCAAGAAGGTTTCGGGCTTAGTGAGAGTTAGGCCGAAGCCAGCATTCCTCCTCTCGAGAGTCGCCCTGGAGCTCTTGTTTCCAAGAACTCAAACTATGCTCCTTTCTGCTGGGAGTCCATTAACCAACCCCCCCCCCCCCTATCAGTTCAGGGTGAGGTCCCTCTTGAGCCCCCTCAAGCCAAAGCTCTCCCTATCAGGAGTCCAGTTTAAGGCTTTAACCCTTTCAGGACCAAGGGACCTATTTGTCCCATAACTTTAAAATCCTATCAATTTTGATTGGGATAGTCTACAGTTCTAAATTTGATATGTACGGATTCCATATGATACTGCCTTTATGTAAACAAACTGGTTCCGACATTCATTCATTAGCGTCGTTGCCAGATTGACGAGAAGATTCACTTGCCACACTGTCCATAAGCCAGAAGTTTGATTTAAAAAAAAAAAATAATGATATTTCACAAAAAAAATCAATTTTTTGGCATCTGCAAGCCCTTTTTACCCTAAAAATGTCATCAAAACCACAAAAATTGGCCTACGATCCTTATGGTCCTGAAAGGGTTAAGAGTCTCTTTTCTTTATAAATCACCCTTTTTCTCTGCAATTCACTGTCTTATGCAAATTAGTTGTTCAAGCCAATGGCAAGGTCATCCAATCTTTACTATTGGGCAACACAATATTCCAGGGAAATAGGGGTAGCTGGTTCCTAACACCACCCACCTAGTCTTTCTCTATGACTAGAACTAGTTAAACCCAGCTATTCCCTGTTTAACCCTGGTTACCTATTTACCATGGGAACTCGAGAAAGTACTCTCACACGTGATGGGACATACACCCCATCACACTGTCCAGAAGAAATAGAGCCAGTCGGTGAGCCTAATTGACTTTGGTACTTAGGAAGAAGAGGACAATTTTAGGCCAGTCCTGGTTTTCTGACCATCCCATCCTGATGCATTCTGAGGCCTATTAAGTGATTGCACTGTAATTGAAAGTATTTTGTAATTGTACTGTTTTTGAACTATTGTGAATGTTTCATTTCTTAACCGCTTAGTCATAGGCAGTCTAGAAATTCTAGAAATAGATAAATAAATAAATTACTGCTTTGGGATATAAGTTATAAACCAGGATTGACCTAAAAGTCTCCCTCCTGGAACAGGGTAACCGGGCAGCTGTGTGGCGAGGCCCTTCCGAAAGCTGGACTTTCAGTTGGTGATTGTTTGCTGGGGAGGGGTGGTAGATGGATCTTGAACCCTTGCCTTTTCTCCCTCTTCAGGAAGAGAGTCTGACCTTCCAGAGCCAGCTGGATCTGCTGGAGGCAGAAATCCTGCGGCAGAGGCATGAATTGAAGGAGTTACAACAGATGAACCACGATGCCAACCTCTCACGGGATGTGGCGCGGGTAGGTGGCCCAGGAAACACACCGTTAACCCATTTCTGACTCACATTTGCTGTTTAAACAACTGTAGCGATTAAATGTGCGTCACTCGATCAGAGCGTGTTCTTTAGGGTGGTCAGCAGGCTCGCTTAGGAACTGCAGAGTGACCATACACAAAAAAGATCATCCCAGCTCTCAAAGAATCCCTTTCATTCTCTCCTCTGTGTCCTAAATTTGTCATCTTGCCACATGGTCCTGTCCTATCTTGGCTCTCCCTTAAAACATGGAAGAGTGGTCTTGGGACTCCTGGTTTCTAGCCCCAGCCCTGCCTCTTTCAATGTGGTCACTTTGCTTCTCGATGGTGAAAAGAACCTCAGTTGAGAGTGATTTACAAGTGAAAGGAACAAGGATGTGCTAGACCCTTAAACACTCGGCACCAGTGGCATCAGGTTTTGCCTAAGCAATTCCTGAAATGCAGGGGGCAGGGACAAAGATGGTGGAGTCCCTTCTGTGGTGGAAAACGTCACTTTGGGAATAGTTCATTTGAACAGGGTTTGACACCGTTAACAAGAGTCTCCGTCACCTTCCTAGGCTGAACTGCAGCGTAATGAGGAAATAATGCACCGGGAGAGACGGGAACGAGACGAGATCCTCCATGAATTCATGAGGCAGGTGGAGGAACGCCAGATACAGGCCGAACGGGCAGACAGACGGGTAAGTGGAGGTGGAAATTGTGACCGAGAAGTAAACCCATAACCCTTCTTCAATATGCATTCAGGGATGGGCGTGGTTCGTATCTAGATATCCAGAAGATTTCCTGCCATCACATCAGCTCTCTGCTGTTTTATCTCCAGTGTTATTAAGTAACGCCAGTCCAGAACCTATGGGTTATGCCGATTGACCAGCGGACTTAATCCACTGGTTCTGGACTGGTCTGGTAGGACTGAAGGGAAGAAAATTTTGGTGATGGAGATGGGGGTTGGATGTGGGGAGAGGGTGCTTCATAGATAGCTGTGGAGTTGGCATCTTTTGAGGATGGGGATGGAATGAGGTCCGTTACGGATGGAGAGAGGGGGTGAGGGTCCTTCACACCCAGCTGTGGAATTGGGATTGTTTGAAGAGAGCGTTTAAGCAGAATCTGTGGACTGGGAAGACAATGCCGTGTGGCATGTCTTATATTTTTGGCTGGATGAGGGGTGGGGAGTCTTTTGGGATGGGTGTGAGGTAGTGCATCTTGTTTGACACTGTCACTCAGAATTGTTTCTGTCTGCTGCAAGGCCCTGAGAATGATCATTCAGCCAGATGTCAATGAAGAGGCCCAGGTAGAGATCACCGATGCACAGGAAGAAGAGAAAGCTATAATCACCTATCAGGCTGCATTTCAAAGGATCAAGGACGCCACTGCCGTAGCAGACATCCAGGTCAGCAGTGATGACGTTGGAGAAAGGGAGACAATGTCGGGGGACTGGGAGGTCTCATTTGGGTAAATTGGATCCTCGGGTCTCAGTTTTGGATTCAGTCTTTTCCCCTCCTCTGTCTCTCTTTACTGGTTTGTAGGACGTTATAGACAGGTTTGTCGCTCAGGGAGAAACCCGCAGGCATCTGGAGGATCTGCAGACAGCTAATGCGAATACAGTGGCGAGGCTGAAGGAGGAGAAGAAGAAGCTGGAGGCTGAATTCCAAGAGCTGAAATACTCAGGCGAGGCCAAACTGTCCAGGTAAGCAAGAGCCTCCCTGCAGCAGGAGGCGGAGGGGTTTCACCGTATCTGCACACCTGCGTTACCGGTCTCCTTTTTAGTCTTTCTCAAACACAATATAATGGTTGGGAGGAGTAATTCATACTCCAACATAGTTATTTATCTTGTTTTTGACCTCCCCTCCCCTATTCTTTGCACAAAGTCACTATCGCATCAATAAATGTTTGTTCATTCATAAGACGGTATTAGATATACTAAGTTTTCTATTTATTTATATACCACTTATATCCTAAGTGGTTTTTACATTCAGGTACTTTATCATATTTCCCAATCTGTCCTGGTGGGGGCAATGGGGGGATTAAGTGACTTGCCCAGGGTCACAAGGAGCAGCAAGGGATTTGAACCCACAACCTCAGGGTGCTGAGGCTCTAGCTCTACCCACTGCACCATACACGCAATGCCATGTAACATTATAAGGCACAAATGTTGTTCATCTTCCGCATTGGGTTTTAACTGTATGTCATTTTTGTTTAAATCTGTTTATTAGTGACATACAAAACCAACATGATTATACAGCAAAAACAAGTGAAGAGACCAAAATCTTCTCTTGTCAACAGTTAATACGTCACCAGTGCTTTTGTAACCCTCCCCCAACTTCCATAAATGCACATGCAACATTTGCAAAGAGGGTTCTGCCAGTCTTCAATTCCTAATCCTTGCCCCTCAACCTTCCAAATTTGGTAGCCTAACCACTCTCCAGATAAGAAGAACAGAATTCCTCAACTTTGATTTCTTGAATCCTTAGAAAATTCCAGAGTGTGAAAGCCTCTTATAAGATATTAGCCTCCTCCACTACCAATAGCTTAGAGCATTGGATTGATGTGAAAATTGTAAATACACCCTTGTAGTCTTGATGCCTCTACTTCAATTTCGTGAGATCTCATCAGCTAATTGATTTAAAAGGAAGCTACGAGCCCTGGACGACAAGGAATGAATCCCATGAGTAAGAGCCCATGGAGTTTGTTGCGCCAGTTCCAATATGAAGGTGCCACAGGATACTTTTCTTGCCCACCACAAGGTCCCTTACCCTGTACTCCCAAACATGCAATTTATCCCAGCAATATACCCCCTGAGTGCAATTCACAGTTTTCCAAAAAGCCGGTATTGTTGGGCATTCCCACATCCCAAGTATAAAAATGAGTTTAAATTTCTCTGGCAGCACCCACATCAATCCGTAGAAGAGCCCCCTATTATGTTGCGAAATATAGGCCCAACCCAACACTCGCGCAACTCTGCCGAGCTCACCCAAGTGGGTATGGAACGAAGAAAGCCCAACAGTTCCAACAATGTGATCACGTAATGCAAATCTGTACTCCATAAGGTCGCAAGCCAAGTAACATCTTTGGAAGGGACGCGATCTATAAGCCGTCTGTGAATAGCTGAAACAGAAGGGTTTTGACATAGATGGTCTAAATGATCCGCAGTGGCCAAGTTCAAGGAATTTGCCAGCAGAGACACCACATAGTGGCTCAGCTGTTGATAGTCAAAGCTATCAGATCAGGGAGACCCAGTGGCTCTCAAGGAAGCTAAGGGGTGTGTGTGAGGCCCTTGGAGTCCCAAGCGCAAAAACTAAGGTGGTTCCTCCCAGGCAGAAAGTCTCCATTTTCCCGTATGGGGAGAAGGCAGCTATGACGAGGGTCAAACTTACCCCATTTTTCCAAATCTTTCCAGAGACTGCGCGCAGCCTTGAAAATCTTAGACGAGGCAACATGGAGAGGGAGGGAAGCCTTTGAGGCATGCAACACATAAGATAACGCCAACGGTGCACACCAAGAGGCCTTCATCTCCAAATGTGGTAGGATTTAACCAGTCCCAAGTTACATAGGAGACATGCCATATTGTGAGGCTTGGGAATGTTCAACTTCACTTTGGCCTTCCTCCCTCCAACAGAATTGGGTAATAAGGCAATGTAACTTTTTGATATTTTTAGCGTTCAAGTATAAAGGGAGCGTATATAAAAAGTACAGCCGTTTGGGGAAAATTACCATAGTATGTAAGCGAATATGTCCCAAGAGGAAGGGACGTCCTCTGTTGAAAATAAGCTTTAGTAGTGGTCAGTAAATGGGAGATGTTGAAATCATACGAGAGTGGAAGAGTCAGAGCCCAGATATTTTAAGGACCCTTGAGGAAAGCTGATTATTTGCTGAAACAAGGACCATGTAGGGTCCGAGTCTCACTTTTGTGAGCATGTACCATCAGTGATGCAATCTGTACCTAATCTCTGAGATTGCTTTTATTTGATTCTAAACTGACTATTGTGACTAAATCATTTCTCCTGGACATCCAGAGATTTGTGTTCCTCTTCTCTTTGTGTTTTTGCACCACGATTTTGTCTATGGAACACTGAGGAAACGTCTTGGACAGAGAGAGGATGGTGTCTTTTAACTTCTGCTATAGCTTAGAGCAGGGGTAGGGAACTCCATTCCTCGAGAGCTGTATTCCAGTCGGGTTTTCAGGATTTCCCCAAGGAATATGCATTGAAAGCAGTGCATGCAAATAGATCTCATGCATATTCATTGGGGAAATCCTGAAAACCCGACTGGAATACGGCTCTCGCGGACCGGAGTTCCCTACCCCTGGCTTAGAGGATCCTTAGAGCAGTGGTTCCCAACCCTGTCCTGGAGGAACACCAGGCCAATCGGGTTTTCAGGCTAGCCCTAATGAATATGCATGAAGCAAATTTGCATGCCTATCACTTCCATCATATGCAAATCTCTCTCATGCATATTCATTAGGGCTAGCCTGAAAACCCGATTGGCCTGGTGTTCCTCCAGGACAGGGTTGGGAATCACTGCCTTAGAGAATAACATGGTGACAGAATCGGAGTATGAATGGGCCCAGCCACTGATTCTCAAGCCTTGCATTGAAGAATGCTGGTGCAGAAGGACTAAGGTTGAGAGAGACGCTAGAGAATGACACGGGATGGTGTCCCACAGTTATCCGCAGGGAAGGGGGCAAATTCTGTCATTGTGTCAATCTCTGGATCCTATCTCTTAGAAACGTGTGAGTCCCACCAAGCACTGCTCCAAAAGTCAAGCTCCCCTTCCTCCCCCGCCATGTTTCTCCACTCTTTTCTCATACCTGTGCTTCTCTTTTCTCTGCCAGTGGTCAGAAGATGCTGGATCAGATGGAAGAACACTTGAAGAACGAGGAGAAAAGACGAGACAAACTCAAGGATGAGATGGACAGGTCAATCCGCATTCTGGCAGCAGCCAAAGCAGGAGTGGAGCACCTTGCCAGCAAACTCCGGCACATCAAGCTTGTAAGTGAGAAACAGCTCAGCTGGGTCCTCTCCCTAGAGGTCAGATCAATAGTGCAGCCGGCTGGAAACCTCAGCTCTGATAGTCATTAAGGGCCAGTGAAAGGCCGGTCCAGTCTCTTCCAGTGGGCTCCCTAGTGCAGCACCAGACATCCTTGGAGTTACATAGAAACACAGAAGCTTTCATACCAACATAAAAGGTACCATACTGGGGCAGACCGAAGGTCCATCAAGCCCAGGATCCTGTTTCCAACCCAGGTCCCAAGTACTAGGCAGAAACCCAGAGAGTAGCAACATTCCAGAGCTGAGATTGTGATGTCGTAATGCCTCATTCCACCAATCCCTAAGAGCCAACCTCATCGGTGATGTCACAATGGCTTCATTGACCACACCTGATGTTGTATTGGAGGAGAGTGTGGCACAGTGGTTAAAGCTACAGCCTCAGCACCCTGAAGCTGTGGATTCAAATCCCATGCTGTGACCCTGGGAATAAGCAGTGGATTTCCCCAAGCCATGGGCTTCTCTTTTAGGAAATTATCCAAACCTTTTTTTTAAACCCCACTAAGCTAACTGATTTCTCCAATCTTTAAGAGTAAACCAGAATGGGTTGCACCTTAGAGGGAGTTGTGATCATTAAAAAGTTAGGTGGCCAAAGCCAAATAAAGATCCCACGTTGGTTTCATATTTCTTTAATAAATGTTGATGAAGAACTTTTAGCTAAGACATTGGCTTTACGCTTAGCTAAGGCTCTCCCTCATATTATTGGTATGCATCAAACAGGGTTTGTTGCTCAGATAACACCAGATTGGCTTTTCAAATGTTATACTTAACAAAAAGCCATGAAAGATCCGGCCTTTTCTGTTTCTTTGGATGCAGAGAAGGCCTTTGATCGTCTTGAGTGTATCAAGCTATGGAATGGTTTGGTATAGGTTCAGGTTTTATACAAATGATTCAATCCTTGTATAGCTCCCCGACTGCTAGATTGTATATTAATAATAATTTTTGGAATGTTTTAGTTTGCTTTTTGATATTGTATTAGAACCCTTGTTATTAGCTATTCAGCAAGTGAAGGAGATCCAGGGCATCCCTTACTCAGATCGGGATTACAAGGTCTCTGCTTATGCGGATGATATACTACTTCATTTGCAAAATCCTGAAACAACCATTCCATGTTTACTTGAATTAATAGAGAAATCTGGTTAATTTTCAGGATATAAAATAAATTGGAGCAAATCAGAAGTTCTTCCACTTAATGTGCATTGTACAAAAGGTTTATTTGATTCATTTCCCTTTCTATGGAAAGAGGATGGAATAAAACATTTAGGCATTTGGATTAAAAATACACTGGAAGAAACAATGCAAGTGAATGAAAAATTTCTATTAAAGAAGGTAACAGAAATGTGTGAGCAATGGAATCCTTTATCTTGGTGGGGGAGAGTTCAAACAATTAAAATGATGATTTTGCCTGTGGTTTGTTATCAAATGGGTACGATACCAGTATTTTTTCAGGGGTCTTTTTACAAAAGGTTTATTAGTATTCTTATAAAATGTATTTGGCTGGGGGGGGGGGTAAATTTTCCCAATTTCTATAGGTATCATCAAGCCTATGTTATGCGCCAGAGCCCATTGAAAATATTCCAGATTGGTTGTGGTTGGAATGGCGACTTATTTTTCTTCTGAGATTAAACCATGTTCTTAGTATCAAAATGCCTAGGATATATAAAGAAAACAAAATATTAGTTGATACCTGGAAAACCTTAAGATTTGTGAATAATTTAACACCTATTCCAATACATAAATCAACAAATCAAACTATATGGCTTAACTCCAAGATTCAAATTGGTGGCTTTAAGGCCATTTGGAAGCATTGGGTGATGGCAGGTAAACGGATTTTAGATGATGTTATATCCAATGGTAAACTGCTTGATTTTTCACAGTCTTGATAAATCACAAAGTTTTAGATGGTTGCAACTGAATGGAAAAATCTGAATAATCAATATAGTTTGGAGTTCTTATGCTTTCAGGTGGACTTTCTGGGACAGTGGTATAAATTGATATCTGGATTTATGAAGAAAAACTGGTCTTTGGGACATTTGGAGCATTGAGATTAAGCATCAAATGACTGCGTCTCAATGGCCACGAATTTGCTCTTGGAGGATGAGTCAAACTTGGTTCTTTCTGTTACATAGAGCATTTTGGACCCCAGTTCGATTACAAAAGTTAGATTGCTCTAAATCTAATAGATGTTGGCATTGTCATCTCGAAGCAGGGACTTTAGATCATTTATTGTTCTATTGTCCATTTATTATGAATTTTTGGAAATCAATTTGGGGCCAAATAAATTGTTTATTAGAAAATCCGGTGGCTTTATCATATGATACTATATTATTTGGAATCTCAATGAGGAAGAAAAGTCAAATTTCTTCAAAAAATAATAGGTTATTACTTGTTATGACAGGAGTTGCCATTCAACAGATTACATTTAATTGGAAAAATTGGAGTAGATTAAACTATAGTTTCTGGTGGAATTCTCTGTGTCATATATATAAAATGGAAAGAACGTTAGCCACACAGAAAGGAAATTTTAATACATTTCAGGAGGTTTGGGGACCATTAATAGAATATTGTAATGAGTAAATAACATTTTCTTTATTCATTTTAAAACTGACAAACAAGTGATAAGGGAGGAAGGGTTTAAATATTGTTAATTTAAGTCGAATATGATAGATAATCAAGTGATATTGTATAAGTTCGAATGTTAAATTTCTGACACACTTGTAAGATGTAAAAATGAATAAAGAATTTAAAAAAAAAAAAAAAAAAGTTAGGTGGTTAGACCTGCAGGGGAGACGCTCAGGGATAAATAAAGTGGTTAGTTGGTTTCTTCATCTTCCCCAAAAGAGCTCATTCTCTTATCAGTGTCGATGGGATGCCTTTATCTGCCGTCATCTGCTGTGTTAAACGTTTTCAGCTCCAAAAGAAGGGAAAGTGGTGGTAGTTTTCTGGCTCTGCCCTCCCCACTCCTAGTAATGGATTCCAGGTCTAAACCACACAGGGGTGATGCTGGAGAGCACTTCCAGTGCCGAGCATAAAAGTTCTTGAAAAAAATTCTGCTCGCTTACCTGGCTATACAGTCAAAATGAACTTGGCCGAAAGGGGTGGGAGCCCTACAGTGAAGGTGAAAAGTTAAATTCCAGCTACGACTGCAGTAATGGTCAGAACCACTTGTGTTGATAAGCTGTCCATGGAAAGTTCTGCTGACGGTTTCCCTCTTCCCAGTATCTCGAGGTTCCTGGGCACTGACAGAAGAGGGACGGGGGCAGGGAATCGAGGCTCTGCCTTTGTGCTTGCATGCAGATTAATCAGGGGACTGACCGCATCAACTCTTGTCTTTCAGCCACCTAGCCAGTTCCAGCCACCTCCAGTCCCAGAGACGTCAGATGAGTATGTACTGGACTTGCTTGCGGTCACAGAGGAGAAGCTGCAGCTGCTGCTGGAGGATTTGGAAGACGAAGACCTGCCTGCGGTCCTAAAACAGTTGGAGGATGAGGACGTGAGTGACCGAAACGTATCAGGTCCCCAACGTATCTGCCACTCCTGGAGAAGGGCACTTCCCGTAAAGCCCAGACACCCCTATTCCTCTGGCCTTTCATGCCTACCTGAGGCTGATTGGCTCCCCGGGCGCTCTCTCAGAGCTCTGCTCATACGGCTCCTTCTCTAGGTGAACTCCCAACCCCCGTACCATATTAGTTTTCTTCCTTTAGTCAAATTTCTCTGCTCACTCAGCATCTGTTTCCATTCTGCCCTCTTGCAGGGGTCCTAAGCCCCGCTATGCCAAGTGCTTTGCCCTCTTGCTGGGATCTTAAGTCCTGCTGTGCCAAATCCCTTGCCCCCTTGCTGGGGTCTTAAGCCCCACTGTGTCAAGTTCTTTACCTTCTTGCTAGGGTCCTCAGCCCTGCTGTGACCAGTATCCAGGGCGGCTGCTATTTACCTGGGTACAGGTTCAGGAGAAGTTCCACAGGATGAAAATTCCTCATCCTTTGCCCTCTCACTGAGGACCTAAGCTCCACCGTGCCCAGTCCTTTGCCTTCTCGCTGAGGTCCTAAGCCCCCCCCCCCCCGTGCCCAGTCCTTTGCCCTCTCACTGAGGTCCTAAGCCCCGCCATGCCCAGTCCTTTTCTTGTTTCAACTATCACCTTCTCAGTGCTTTCTGGTTCCTCTCCCTCTTATTAGACTACACTGCTTCAGCCACCCAGCCACAGAGAAGGCAGCGAAGCTGAGAAACAGGCAAGTTAATGGTCAGACTCTGGTCAGCGGTGCTGCATTAGGTGCTGTGGACAAGGGCAGAAGACCAAGCGACAGACAGACAAGATCTGGGCAAAGTGGGCTAGAGAGTGGAGGAAGTTCTCACCCCACCCAGTGCTCACCCCCTGTCAGTCACCTCCTTCCTTCCTTTTTCAGTTTCACGCTACCATCGAGGGGAAGCTTCCGTCATACAATGTTCGGGTCAAGATACCTGTACAAGTAACAGAGCCTATATATCCAGGTGAATATGTCAGGGGGAGGAAAACGTATGCCCCGGGTGAGTGTATGCTTGGGAGAGGAAAACGCATGCATCCAGGTGAGTGAGCCAGGGAGGAGGAAACGTGCGAGGGAAGCGCACGCAGCAAGGTGAGTGCACCAGGGAAGAGGAAACGCACGCACCCAGGTGAGAGCGCCAGCGAGAGGGAAGCGCACGCAGCAAGGTGAGTGCGCTAGGGAGAGCCTTAAAGGAGAGGGGTTAGTCATTCATTGCTTCTGTTTCCCCCCCCAGAGGAAGACAGTGGGGATGACGATGGGGATATTGTGACACGGGCCACCCTGAAGCGCCAGTCTCAGCAAATCATTGACGCCAGAACAAAGCGAAGGTCTCGTCCCAAGAAGAAGAAAGGGAAGAACTGATCTTTCCCCCTCCCCTGCTCCCTCCCCAAATTCTCTCGCACTCCCGTAGCAGAACTAAGCTTCTCTTTTCTCTTCTGAGGAGCCTGGCAAACAAAGACTGCAACATGTTTACCCGCCTCAGTCTCCTTCTTCTGTCTGTTCTCTGAATGAAAGGGAAGACACGTGTGCTCCTGCAGAGGAGCCACGGTGACAGCTGCCCCGGAGCCTCATTCCTGGCCTGGTAACTCCAGAAATGGCAGTTGATCTGTCAGCAGTTTGGGTTTTGGCTCCCAGGAACCATGTTCCTCCGGAGTACAAAGGATCTTCTATTGCAAGGCTCTTTAGGAGCGAGCGAGGGACTTGGCAGAGCCTTACGATAACCCATAGGGACCTGGAAAAGTCCCCTGTAGTCCCGGTCCATGAGCCATAGGTGAAACGAAGAGGCATTGAAGAGTCTCATGTAGCTTCCCAATGGCCCCAAATGTCTTTAGGGACTTCTGTAAGATTAAAGCTATCATTGTGATTGTATATACTTAAAACACACATTTCTATATTTGCTTTGCGTTTTGTACTTCGCTGGTCTGTTTTTAAGCTTTTTTTTTGTTTTGTATTGAGTGTACACTATTAATAAACATTGAATTGATGAAAAGGCTGTTGAATTTAGTTTGATTGGTGGACGATCCTATGGTCACTGCAGAGTTCTGCATTTTTACTCACACATGCTCACAGTTAATTTAAAAGAGAAAAGCACAGGAACAGAATTAGGGCATTGATACTACTGAAGATACTCACCAGTCATATTCGGCCCCTTCGGTGTGGAAAGCCAAAGTTTCTGTGAATTTTGACATTCTAGCAGGAAGGGGGAAGAGTTGTGAGGCAGGTCAGGGGGACATAAAGGTACGAGACCCCAGAGAGGCTTGTAAGAAGTTTGGATTTTATGCTTATGTTTACGTATGAGAGAGGAGGAGGTAGAGGGAGGGGATGAGGCTCATCTATGCTGCTGCTGCTGTATAATGTGAGAGGGGAGAAGGAGGATTATCAATGCTGTTTGCTCCTCAGAAGAGGAGGGGGAGATTCTTCTGCAGTGTCAAAGGAGGTGAAAGATGGGTGATGCCATTTACCTGATCCAGTCGGCTCAGTCCGCTCTGGATTTCTGATGCCTGGTCCTGGTGGAGGAGGAAAAGTTCCTCTTGCTAACCTTAAGTAAATGCCCCCATAGGAATGGCTAAAAGGGGAAATCAGGACATGGGTCAGCCTGCACTTGGGGAAGTGGAAAGCCTCTCTTTAGCAAGAAATGGATCCAGCCAGTTCTGGTTTTCTAGGTAGCCCAATGAACATGCATGAGATAGATTAGCATAATAATTTTTGGGTGCTGGTGCTGATACATATGGGACAGATGGAAAGTCCATCAAGCCCAGTATCCCATTTCCAACAGTGGCTAATCCAGATCGCAAGTACCTGGTAAGATCCCAAGGAGTAAACAGATTTGATCTTAATAATGGCTTAAGGACTTCTCTTAGGAAATTATTCCAAACTTTTTAAAACCCCGCTAAGCTAACTGCTTTCACCACATTCTCTGGCAATTAATTTACACATTGTGTGAAGAAATATTTTCTCTGGTAGCTTCATCGCATGTCCCCTAGTGAACAAGCGATTCACATCTACCCCTTAGCCGTCTTTTCTCCAAGCTGAAGAGCCCTAGCCGCTTTAGCCTCTCCTTGTAGGGAAGGCGTCCCATTTCTTTTATCATTTTCGCCATTCTTCTCTGTACCTTTTCTAATTCCTTTTTTGTTTTTTAAATATTCTTTATTCATTTGTAAAACATATACAATAAGTGAAATTCAGAGTAAATTATTCATTTTACAATATAGACACTTAAATTTTTTCAAATATTCATGCTTATTAATACCCTCCCCTCCCCCCCACCAAAACTTTTCCAACAAATTTTTCCAACCTTATTTACCTCCCATCCCTCCCCCTCCCTGGATGTGCATAATATCTAATAACAAACCATAACTATAGAGATTCTACAAAGGACGTCAATGGGCCCCAAATTAATTTTTTGAAATATGGTGACCAGAACTGCACACAGTATTCAAATTACAGCTGTACCCTAGAGTAATACAAGGGTATTATAACATTTTCTTCTTTAGCGTCCCTCCAAACCGGCACAGGAACGGATGGTATACACTGACTGACACTGACTTTTGGCTTCAGTACAAGTGGGATGTGCAGTCCTATCACCAATCAGTCTGTTCTCAGTCTCCAGCAAGTGGAGTGGTAAGATTGTGTAGTCTGTTTGTTTTGGGCCTGTTGGATCTTGTTAGGGAACTTTTCTGGTCCCTTTTGCTGTCCAGATAGAGCTTGGGGGACAGTCTTGAGGGTCCTACCGATCTTGAGGATGCCACACTCGAAAGGGTTGAGTCCCTCCCTAAGTTTTCTGTGTTTAGAGGAGCCTCAACTGTATGCTTGACCACTTATACTGGCACAGACTACAGTTTAGAGTGCCAGTGGGGTCTGCTCTAACTTGAGACAGTTGGGTGAGCTGTGAGAAGTAAAAAAAAAAAAAACCCCAAGAAATAAAGGAGTTTAAAAGCAGTCTGAGGCCAGCATTGTTATAAAGTGTATACATCACTTGAATTTCGTTCTAACATCATCTTAAATACATAAATTTATAAAGTGTTGTTGTGCATGGGTCTTTGGTGTTTTCATTATGAGAGCTTCAAAAAAGCATAAGTTTGTTCTGGGCACTGAGCGGTGGATGTGGCTGGCATGTGTATGAAATGTCCTGGCCTTTTCAAGGGGGACCCGGCTTCGGGTGTCGGTGTGCCAGGTTCTCCATGCACGCACCGCCAGTTGGCGGGAGGCACTAGAGAAGCCCAGGCTTCCCCTGCCATCCACGCCGGGGTTTTCTCATCTGCCGGTGGTCTGGCGGAGTTGGTGTTGCGGACCGCTGGGGTGGCTGGGGATTCCCTTTCTGCATCCACTGGGATGGCTGGCAGTTTTTCTGCTGTGGCGGGGTCAAGTCTGGCTTCGGTGCCGCATATTATTTCAAGAGTCAGTTTGGCGACAACCCTACCCTTGGTTTGTACCTCTGCAGTTTGGTCTTCTCTCCATTCCTTTGTTCACCATTACCGTGTGCATCGGGACATGGTGAATGTGTTCTTGTGGCGGCCCTTCGGGGGTCTGCTTTGGTACGTCCCATCTGTTTCTGTGCCGGTCTGAAGGGACACTAAAGAAGGAGAAATTAGGTCCTTGCCTGCTAATTTTCTTTCTTGTAGCCCTCCAGACCTTCACAGACCCCACACCCTGTCATTTTGTCCAGTGTTTTCGCATGAAAAGTATGTTTTTTTTCAGTTGGTTGTTTGGGTTGTTGGAGTTAAAAGAGCAGTGGCATTTGGTTCGGCTGGTTTAGCTGGCGAACTGTGGGGCGTTTCTGAAAGGTTTTTCTGTTCTTATCGGCATCCAACAATGTTTTCCTGGTCTGATTTTGGACTATTCCTTTGTCTTCTCCATGTGGGTATGGAGTTGAGTGTTATTGTTCAGCCTTGTGGTTTTCTGCATAGCTATTTGTAAAGACTGACTATAATAGGGACTTCACAGCCCACTTGGACTGAAGCCACAAATCAGTGGCTCAGTCTCCACCTGCTGGCAGAGGAGTGTAAACCCATCCATTTCTGTGCCGGTCTGGAGGGACTAAAAGAAAGAAAATTAGCAGGTAAGGACCTAATTTCTCCATCTTTTGTTTTCCATTCATTTCCTGATAATTCCTAACATGCTATTTGCTCTCTTAGTTGCCGCTGCCTCACACTCACAGGCAGCCAATTTTGGGCAGGCCTGAGCCCAAGGTGGGGGTGCATTTCCCTTCTGTGTGGGTGCCTCTCTCCCTCCCTTATTCCCAACCCATTCAGCCTCTTCCCCCCTCTCCTCCCGTGCAGCAGCCTCTGTTTCTCTCCCTCCCCACTCTGTGCATCATCTCTGTTTCTCTCCCTTCCCAACCCCCAGCCTGTGCAGCATCTCTCCCTTCTCACCCCACTCCCCAGCTTGTGCAGCAGCCTCTCTCTCTCTCCCTTCCCAACTCCCCTTCAGTCCATGCAGCATCTCTGTTTCTTTTCAGGTCGCTGGCAGTGGTTCCTACATGCTGCCAGCGGCTGACCCGGAAGCCTTCCCTCTGATGTAAAATGCAAACTCAGAGGGAAGGCTTCCGGGTTAGCCACCAGCAGTATGTAGGAACCGCTGCCTGTGGCTGCTGGGTGGGTGGGGCAGGCCCAGCCAGCCCCGCACCATGGCTATGCCTTTGGTTTCAACATAACTTCGACAATGACATCTAGATCCTAACTTGAACCCTGGATACTAAATCAGCCCTGCTCTCTCCCCTTGATTGTTGCCTTTCTTACCCCCACCCCCCACCCAATTTCCAAATTGAGCCGGTATATTGTACCATCAGTGTAAATCTGTCCCATGCATATGCATTGTGGATATCCTAAAAACCTGCCTGGCAGGTTATGTCTCGAGGGACTGGGTTCAGCTCCTCTGTCATAGGGCATTTGGCAGGAGCTAAAAGGATCATATCTGCCTGTGAGCGGAACATAGAGCCAGCTGGAGCTCTGCCAAATGAGGCCCCATGCTCAGGAGTGGCAGAGTGCAGCCATCCTCGGGATGCAGCCCTGCTCCTCCTCCTCTTCAGCTCACAGGCAGCTTTTCCCATGTGAAATACCAACCCCCTCCTCTCCCCCCGCCCATTGGAACATTTTATTTTTGTGATAACATCGTCCCTGAGTTTCCACAACAAGGACTGCCCTGGTGCCTTTGGGAGACAAGGACAGAGGAGAAGGCAGCCAGAAAGAGGGGAGGGGGGTTCTTCCTTCAGGTAACACCTCCGTCACCCCCACACCTTCCCCCTGCGTTTCTGCATTTCTAACCCCCTTACCCCATGCACGCCTCCATCAGAACTTCCCAGTTCCCCCACCTCAGTACCTTTCCCAGATCCTATTCCCTGCTTCCCCCTCACCCCAATTGCCCTCCCCCAGCACCTTTTCCAGATACTACAGCCTACCTTAAGTACTTCTCTTCCAGAGCTCCCTGATTTTCCTCCACCTCGGGCTCTCTCTGCTAAATATCCCTCCTCCCCAAGACCTCCCCAATTCATCGTAGCACCTCTGCTAGAGAGCCTTTTCCCTAAAGCTTTGAGAGACCCTGTTGCCATTCTGTCTGACATCTCCAGGATCTCCCTGCTATATGCACACCTGTACCTGAGACACCGCCCCCCCCCCCCCCCTTCCAAGCCTCTCTATGCTGGAGATTTCTTCTCCCCAGGATTTGATGACAGATGCAGGAGTTCATTCCCTCTCCCCAGGGACTATGTGAGAAGGGAAGAACATCCCAGCTGAGGGGAACTGGGATCCCCATCTCCAGATGAGACCATCGGACCCTGGCATGGGGAAGGAGCTAAGCATGGTATGTATTATTTAGTTATGATGACGTCAACGGAGGCAGAGGGAAAGAAAGCGACTCTGGCCCAAGGTCAGACATACAGAATCAGTGACAGAGCCGGGGATTAGAGCTATCATTTAATTCTCATTGTAGCTGAGCAGAGGAGGGTAGTCGATATAATGCCAGTTCTTAAAAGAGACTCGAGATCAGTCCTAATCAAATGCCATAAGGAGCAGAGCCAAGAAGGATTTAGCGGAGGGAGATCTTGCTTTGTCAACCTGTGGGCGTTAATAAACACGAGTGAACCAGTTGATAAAGTGTATCTGCATTTTCAAAAGCATTTGAAAGGAAATCGAAAAGTCCTGGGATAGAATTCAGTGCCTAATTCTGGACTGGGAACTGGTTAGAAGCAGGAAATAGAATCATATTAAATGGTCAGTTTCCACTGGGATCGTGCTTTTTAATTTGTTTAGAAATGGGAGTGATAAGGTGATGCCAAGTTGTAGGAGGTCCTCGCCACACTGAGGGCGATGGAATTTCAGGAATAATTTTCGGACTGCTTGTGTCAGTTTGCACCGATTTTCAAAGTGAAAAATATGCACGGCCATTTCACTCTGCTTCTCAGCAGAAAACAATGTGTGGATCATTAAATGCTCCGAGGACGATGCTCTTGTGGGGAGCCTTTTGTGCACCTGTAGCCCGTTTCAAGACAGCCGACTTTCAGATGCTCTTTCACCCAGCTAAATGGGGTGTGAAAATTGCATTGCCCCTCTCTCGTATATGAGAAATGGCCTGCTCCTCATTTTGGGGAGGGCTTTGAGTTATAAAGACCCCTGAAATGCTGTCATTAGACCATAAGATTTGCCGCTGCTGGGTCATCGTGCCCAGCAGTCCGCTCACACGGCTGCCCTTAGGTCAAAGACCAGTGTCCTATTTGAGTCTAGCCTTACCTTCGTATGCTCTGTTCCAGTAGGAACTTATCCAACCTTGTCTTGACGGGTGCTTTCCCCTATAACAGCCTTTCGGAAGAGCGTTCTAGATTTCTACCACTCTGGGTAAAGAAGAACTTCCTTACGTTTGTACGGAATCTATCCCCTTTCAGCTTTAGAGAGTTCCCTCTCATTCTCCCTACCTTGGAGAGGGTGAACAATCTGTCTTTATCTACTAAGTCTATTCCCTTCATTATCTTGAATGTTTCGATCATGTCCCCTCTCAATCTCCTCTTTTCAAGGGAGAAGAGGCCCAGTTTCTCTAATCTCTCACTGTACAGCAACTCCTCCAGCCCCTTAACCATTTTAGTCTCTCTTCTCTGGACTCTTTCGAGTAGTACTGTGTCCTTCTTCATGTACGGCAACCAGTGCTAGACGCAGTACTCTAGGTGAGGGTGCACCATGGCCCAGTACAGCAGCATGATAACCTTCTCCAATCTGTTTGTGATCCCCTTCTTAATCATTCCTAGCATTCTGTTTGCCCTTTTTGCCGCCACCGCACATTGTGCGGACGGCTTCATTGACTTGTTGACCAGTACTCCCAAGTCTCTTTCCTGGGTTGTCTCTCCAAGTACTGCACTGGACATCCTGTATTCGTGTATAAGATTTTTGTTACCGACATGCATCACCTTACACTTATCCACGCTAAACCTCATTTGCCATGTTGCGGCCCATTTCTCAAGCATGTTTATGTCACATTGCAGGTCTTCGCAATCCTCTCGCGTCTTCATTACTCTGAATAACTTTGTATCATCCGCAAATTTAATCACCTCACTGGTCGTACCAATTTCCAGGTCGTTTATAAATATGTTGAAGAGCACGGGTCCAAGCACCGAACCCTGCGGCACTCCACTCGTGACGCTTTTCCAATCCGAGTATTGTCCATTTACCCTCACTCTCTGTTTTCTATCCGCCAGCCAGTTTTTAATCCACGTGAGTATTTCACCTTCAATTCCATGGCTTGCAATTTTTCAAAGTAGTCGTTCATGCAGGACCTTGTCGAATGCCTTCTGAAAATCCAGATATACAGTGTCAACCGGGTCACCCTTGTCTATCTGCCTGTTAATTCCCTCAAAGAAGTGCAGCAAGTTCGTCAAGCAAGATCTTCCTTTGCTGAAACCGTGCTGGCTAATCCTCATCAGATTGTGTCCGTCGAGGTGACCAATGATGTGGTCCATTATCAGCGGCTCTACCATCTTTCCCGGTACCGAGGTCAGACTCACCGGTCTGTAGTTTCCCAGATCTCCCCTCGAACCTTTCTTGAAGATCGGCGTAACAATTGCCACTTTCCAGTCTTCCGGAATCCTTCCCGATTTGATCGACAGATTGGCTATTAGTTGAAGCAGTTCAGCTATAGCCTCTTTCAGTTCCTTGATTACCCTCGGATGGATGTCACCCAGTCCTGGGGATTTATCGTTTTTGAGCCTATCAATCTGCCTGCATACCTCTTCTAGACTGACCATCAACCCTGTCAGTTTCCCGTCTTCATTTCCTGCGTATAGCCTGTCGGCTTCCGGTATGTTGTGTACGTCCTCTTCGGTAAATACAGAAGCAATCGCTTTTTAATAATAGTACGTTTGGCTTTGGGTTATTTGGAAAAATGTCAGGTGTCCCGCTTTTTATAATAGAATACAATACAATAAATCAGTTTCTGGACTGCATAACCAAATAGTTCAATGCGGTTGACAGAAGATTAATAATAAATACAAAGGATGGATAAGTTGAGAGAAATTAGTTGCCTATGAATTTATTGAAAAAATGGGTTTTTTTAGCACTCTCTAGACCAGTATAGGAAATCTTACAAGGGAGGGGGCTGGTGGTCCGAGTGTGTCCTTGGTGGATCAAAAGGAACAGGAGGCGGCAAAGTTGTGATGGCTGCCTTGTTCCTCTCAGATGCTCTCTGACTTGGTGCAGACGTCTGCCAAGTCTATAGGTTTTGGAGTGGTTTCGCACTTGCTCGGTGGATGCCACGTCCAAAACTTTGCCACCTCCTGATCCATCAAGGACCAGTCATCAGACTCACGATCCAGGACACGCTCGGCCCACCGAAACAGCCCCCTCACTTGTAAGATTTCCTCTACCGGTCTGGAGAAGCTAAAAGAAAGTAAATTAACAGGTAAGAACTTAATTTCTCCTTTCAATTGCTTTCTAAATTGAAGATAAGTGTGGGATGTTAGGAACAAGTTCTTAAAAGTCACTATCATGCAATGAAGCTTGAAAGGAGACTTGTATTTGCAGCCACTAACTGAAGGGAAAGCGAATAAGGCGTGGGTTTTTCTCAAATTCTTCTGGGTCAAATATTGTGGGGCTTTTTCTGAACACCGTGTAAAACAGCACTTATGCATCAAGGCCCGGATCCCCTAACCGGTGCTGATCTTGTAGACCCCAGTAGACGCCCAAGCTCAGTAAAAAAAAAAAAAAAATGCCATTTAAACAATGTTTTAACTGAGATGGTGGAGAGGAAAACGGTGACAGAGTTCAAAAAAGGGTGGGATGAACACAGGATCTCGAATCAAAAAAGAATGGTATATGAGTATATTGAAGAACCAAGGCCAGTACTGGTCTGTGTCCCTTATAGTGTCGTAAGGGGGAGCGGACTGACTTGAGTTCTGTGCATTCACGCCACTTCCCTTCCCCCATACCTTAACCCCCAACCTGCTGTCAAGTCTTCCTCTGATGTCACTTCCAGGACCCGCACCTAGGAAGTGACATCAAAGGAAGAGCCAGGAACGTTGCAGAGGTACGGGCAAGGAAAGCGGCATGTGCGTGGCAGAAGGGGACGGGGAAGGAGGTGGGGGGGGGGGGGTGCCACTCACTTTCTTTACACCACTGGTCCTGTATATGGCCATTCATTTGAGGATGGGCTGGGATGGTTTAGATTGAATGCAGTGAGCTTCAGTAGATAGAACCTAATTATAGGACTGGGCAGAGCTCTGGGTTTGTGGCTAAGAAAAAGGAAAATTTACATTAAATCATTCATTTATAGAGCGTGTACGGTTGGGCAGAGTTTAATGGACCATTCGGGTCTTTATGGTGCCTAAAAATCGGCACCAGAATTGCACCTTCGTGCACTAGATGTGGTGTATTTAGATTTTAGCAAAGCCTTTGACAGTGTTCTACACAGACATCTAATAAATAAACTGAGTGCCCTCGGGATGGGTCCCAAAATGACAGGCTGGGTTAGGAACTGGTTGAGTGGAAGGCGACAGAGGGTAGTGATCAATTGAGCTCGCTATGAGGAAAGAGATGTAGCCAGTGGTGGGCCTCAAATGGTGTCTTATGCTCCTGCCCCGTGCAGAGCCGTGAACCAAAATGGCTGTTCACACCTCTGCAGGGGGGGAGATCATAGGAAGATCATTCCTGTCCCGCTTCACCGCTAGATCACCAGATAAGGTGTGGAGAGGTCTGCGAAGAGGGAGGAAAGCAGGGGTGGGTCAGGGTTTAGATACTTGCAAATAACCAAAGTCACAAGTCCTAAACCTACAAATTTGGAGGGAGAAGTAGACGGGCAATAAAGGGGATGGGAGGAAAGGTTGAAGAGGTTAGGGTTCCTTGGCTTGCAAAAGAGATGAGAAGGCTGAGGGGGGATGTGGCAGGAGAAAGAAATTCAAATTAGACTAAGACTAAGGGTGCACCAGCCGATTTAAAAGAAACTGGAGGAAGTGGGGTTTTTCTAGATGTACGGCCAGGCTGATTCACATATCTGCGTTAATTAGACAGATCTGTAAACTATTATTAAGCAGGTTGATGGCATCACTTCTTCCACAGGAGAGCAACTGGAAATGGATTTCCCCATGATTTCCATGTGATCCAGAATGCTTCTGGGCACAATGGTTCATTGGTCTTACCCAGTATGGCACAGGGAGATAATTAAAGTGACAGAGCCAAGTTTAGAACCCAGAAGTCCCAGCAGTTCTTAGACCTCATATTTCCTCCCTAGGCTCAAAGAGAAGGGCTGAGGAGGTGGGAGGAGTCCCAGCGCCAGGCCAGGGACTGGGTTTGGCTTTCTGATTCTGCAAGAGACTGAACTCCCCCCTCCTCCTTGTCCCCACCAGCTCTAGTCAGTCTTGCCAAACTGGTTGGGTCAGTGAGCACTTTCCCATCTGGGTACAGAGACTGCCAAGAAGAGGGCGGGATGTAGCCAGAGCATGGAGGAGCGACTTGGAGGGGAAACAAGCAGCAGAGAGTGCCAAGGGGAAGGGGGAAATGAAATAGGCAGCTGCCTTTTGATCCAGGCCAAGAGGAACAATCAGGGCAGAGGAGGAGATCCCTCAGACAAGGAGAAAGCAACCTGCAGCCGGTGTTCCTGGCATTCATTCCATACTTTAATCTTTGGTTTTAAATAAGACCTTAACAAAAAGTACCAAGGCTAGAACAACACTAGGAATTATAGTCAAATTCAAATTATAGTAAGACTCGGTCTAGATTCTGAATGAAACCTTGCCTAAAAAGATCGGATTTAAAATATTTTCACAAAGAACAATAGGGAGATTGACACTTAATTTCCGAAGGTAAAAAGTTCCAATTTTTCACTGCCTGATAAGAAAAAGAGCCCTTTAAAATTTACTTGATGTATTTAATTTTAAATGTTTTATTATTTGTACACTTGTAAGATTAAAAAATGAATAAAGAATTAAAAAAAAAAAAAATTCACTTGGAACGTAGTCTCCCAACAAATGGCAATTTCTCTTTTTTTTTTTTTGGGGGGGGGGGATACTGCAATACCAGGTTGATGCATGGAGTGAATGAAACAAGCTCCTATTCCAAAAATCAATGTAATATATCCTCTATCAGATATTAAACATGCAGTGATCTAGTGAATGAAACGTAAGACGTGAAGCCCAATTCCATTACAGTAGAGCACAGAGGATCTGGGGCTTATCCACAATGTATAGAATCCTTTGAGCCTTTAGTAATTAATTAGAAATTGCAGACTATATAATTCACTTTATTTATTTCAGTATTTGCTCTACCTCAATTCCAAAGGTGTACAATCTAGATTAAAAACAGATAGAAAGGAACGCTATAATTTCAGTGGTATAGGCAAGATACATCCATTCAATCCTCCCAAAAAACCCTCCAACTCAAAACAACCCCCCCACACAAGAGCTGCATTCCCTACAAAGGGATCTGAAGAGTAGGTTGGGAAGCTCCAGATGGACTGGGGCAAGGCATTACATAAGTTAAGGGCCACGAAAAAGAAAACCAAATACCTGGTGGATTCGTAATAATCTCCAGCTGGAGAGGGAAGAACTAATCGATTTGCATCAAGAGAGTAAAGTGATGGAGCTGGAGTGTAAAATAAGAACCGGGTTCAAAAGGTAGGATGGGGTACCTTGATAGAGGGCTTTGCGGGCCAGGCGTAGTGCAAATGAGTCAGTAGCGATCTCTGTTCCAGCACAGCAAATGCGGAACTTACTTGTTTTGGTTTGAAAGGGGTCGGTATTCCGTGTTTTGCTGACTGCCACCAGCCTGGATAATTCTTGGGCCATATCTGGGATTTGGCACTGAATTTCCATGTATACGGAGCTGACTGAACCATTGCCGGCGATGAAGAACCGCATAATGATAGGATTGACTTTTATGTGGGTCTATTCATGTGTCTACCCTGGTTGGTTTAGTGCTGAATATTTAACTGGCCAAAGACTGACTCTGCCCTTCCGAATTTCCCCCCAAAATAGCCGGTTAGCCCCAAACAAAGAACCCATTCTGGCCAGTTAAATGGCTTTGAATATTGACTCAAAAAAAGACTTTTCCTTGGGAATCTATAGATGGAACACAATCTTAAAATCCTTTCAAAACCTGGGAAGGTTTCTCCACCAGCACCAAATCAACAGAGCTTAGGGTAAGATTAGATGGTAACACTTCTCTGCTATTAGTAAACCAAAAATCTGTAGTTTTGGGAGGGTTTGCCAGTGTGATGTTCTCTATCTTCTCAATAGAAACATAGAAGATGACGGCAGAAAAGGGCTACAGCCCATCAAGTCTACTCACTCTGCTTACCCACCCCCTGTCTATGCCCTAATGACCCAATGCTTAATCTAGGTGTAGCTGTGAGATAACTCCCGCTGTGCCTCTCTCGTCTGGAGAGGGGTATAGCAACATAACTGGCCATTTAATGTCACTTTTGGTACCTGGGTCCCAGGATCACCATCTCTGTTATAGAGACGGATGTGCATCAGACGAAAGAAATAGACAGCCCAGCCCTTAGCTGTCTCTTGCACAGTGCTAAAGCCCTCTACACTGTGATCCCTGGCCTTGCCCCTGTGGTACAGCCCCCTGATACACTGTGAATGTCATTTCCAGCCTTTACTGCTGTACTATGATGTAGGTGACGGAGGACTCCCTGTCCTACACCCTCTGGAACACAATGAATGTGAGTGTGGGTATGAATTCCGGTTTCCCCCTGTGCAATAATTCTGTGTTTCTTGCATGCAATCTTGTGGGGCTGAGATGTCATGAGATCTGATTGACCTGTTGCCCTAGACAAAGTCCATGAGGCTGTGAAGCATGAAAGAACAAACCTCTAGCCCAGAACTAATGAGTACACCTGGTATTGCAGGAAAGTAACCTCTCTCTGCCTCAAATCCCAAATATGAAAACTACAGAGGCTGCTCTGAGTGGTCTCGGGGTGTGACGAGAACCCGGGGTGGGGAGGCAGAGATGGGACATCCATGTGTGATTTATGTCCCCCCTCAATGTCCTGTAACCAGGCATTCCTTACCAAGTTTGACTTAGAAATGCAAAGACTTATTAAAGAACCACAGTTCATCCTGAATAAAGAAACAGTGTTGAGAAAAGGCACTCACCACCCCTCCCATCAGTCACAGAGTTAATGGGAATGTAGCATGACCTCAGGATACAGACCAAGGAGCTCCTTTAGCATCTCCCTCCCAGCATGAGCAAAATAGCAAGAGAAGAGCCCCAATTAAGATGTAGGCCTAGTTCTTCAGTTTCATATTATTGAAAAGGACTAAGACACTTTAAAACTGGGATAACATGGTTGGTATGAAGGGGGAGGATCCATGACTTATGTTGTTGGCAGGTTTGTTTTCTGATGGGATTTTGGAGGACGGTCTCTATTTCTATCATATAATGAGGTGAGCAGTAGATCTGTTGAATGACTGGAACTGTTGGGTGGTGTGAGAGTTGGATCTGTTGTATGATGGGACAGGGGGTGCTTTGGGATTTTAATTTGTTTCATAATGAGATGATGGGATGTTGGTTGTTGCGGGAGTTGCATATGTTGTATGATGTGGGCTCTAGATATCATCTTGTTTCTTGCCCTCTCCACTTCTCTCTGTTCATTTGCAGAGCCCCTTCCAGGAGTGGGGTGAGGAGGTGGAGGATGATGCTGTATACAACATCACACTTTGGAGGTCCAAAACTGATACACCTGGACGTGAAGGAAGCCTTGCCACGGTACAGAGAAATGTCAATCAACACACACATACGAAGAGACACAACTATATACACACACACAAACGTATTTATCAGATTCTCAGGCTCCCCATTGACCCTTCATCTCTGGTCCCCCCCCCCACAGGACACTGCCGAATTTCCATCATCCCCAGGCTGTGACTTTGTCCACTACCGGACCTGCAAGCTGCGTACTCTGAAAGCCGGGACCCTGCCTAGGCTGGTCCAAAACCTTAGTGCTGTCTACGGGAGCCACGACGAGGGCTACATTCACAGCTTCCTAGCCACCTACCGCACCTTTACAGACACAAGCAGTGTGCTGCAGTTACTTCTGGAGAGGTGAGACGGCAGAGCTTGTTCACAGACTGTTTCTTTAGAATATCCTTCAAGTTGCGGACAGGCAGACCATGTCTCTTATTGAGTTTGGGCTCAGATGTTGATATTATCACAAATTTGATTATTGTAATTCTTTGTACAGTATTTTAATTTAAACTCAAAAGTGGTAAAAAAAACAAACAAAAAAAGAAATTTCAGCTGTTTCAAAACATTGCAATGAGGTTGATATATGGTCTGAAGAGACAAGATGGAACAAGTTTATATATACGCAGATGACATTTCTATTTTAATCCCTCTAAATAATTTTACCACTGAAATTTTAAACCAGATATCTTCTGTTATGACACAGATAGAACAGTGGACAATTAATTTCAAACGGAAAAGACCAAACTTTTCTTGGCTAGTCCCAACAACAAAATAACAAACTCATTGCTTCATCTTAATGGTCATGACTACCCGATTATTAAATCTATCAAAATTCTGGGAGTCCCACTAGACCGACATTAACACTAGCAGAGCACACGAACTTAGTGGTACAAAACTGCTTTTTTACATTGTGGAAATTAAGAACCATAAAAAAAATATTTTGATCCTTTATCGTTCAGACTATTGGTGCAGGCATTAGTTTTATCTATTTTAGACTATTGTAACATCATCTATTTAGGAGCACCCAAAAAAATTTTAAGGAAATTCAAGATAATTCAGAATACAGCTGTTCGGTTGATTTTTGGTTTAAAAAAGAACAACCCTATTAGTCCATATTATCGTTTACTTCATTGGCTGCCTTTGGAGGCAAGAGTATTATTCAAATTTTCCTGTATCTGCTTTAAGTTGATATCGGGATTGTCTCCAGCTTCCCTTTTTCCTCATTAGACCATCAAGAGAAACCAGAAACTTCTATTTATTTGCTTATCCAAAAATTAATGGGTGTAGATAGAAGACCTTCTTAGATAGGCCCCTAGCAACAATCTTGGTTAGGTAAATGTATTTAGCAAGCTATGTTATCGGAAATTCATTAAGTTCGATAAATTTATTACTTAATGATAGTTTTATTATTGAAATTCTATTTTACAAATATTTGTATTTTTTACTGTATTATTGTATTTCACTGATTGTCCAGCTCTTTTTAGTGTAAACCGCCTAGAACTTTTGGTTATGGCGGTATAAAAGAATAGAGTTATTATTATTATTATTACAAGAGTGTTTCTATATAAGAAGCTCCATTGGCTGCCTATAGAGAAATGTGTGCATTTAAAACTGTTTTTCTGATTTATCATATTATACAGGCAGAGGCTTCCGATCATCTCATGTTGCTCCTTTCACGTTTGCATTATTCAGCTAATAGATTTTTATTGTATTTTCCCTCTTTTAAACGTTAACCTAATCCTTCTTTTACATAAGCTGCTATTGTTATTTGGAATGATTTACCCATACAAATAAGGACAGAAGTTAGTTATTGGAAATTTCGTAGAATGTTGAAAACATTTTTATGTGATAGATTGTAAAGTAAGTACTTTTAGTTAAAGAATTGTAAAGACATCTTTTTACCCAAGGAGGTGCCTTTAACTACATGGTATTAGAACAGTGGTCTCCAACTCAAACCCTTTGCAGGGCCATAGTTTGGATTTGGAGGTACTTGGAGTTAATGTCTTATTAAAGAAATGACAACTTTGCAGGAGGTAAAACTCTTTATAGTTTATAAATCTTTCCTTTTGGCTAAGTCTTAATCATAATATTGTCATTTATAGCTAAAGAGACCTTTGATCAAGAAACTGTTTTATTTTACTTTTGTGATTATGATAAACATACCCAGGGCCTCAAAATAGTACCTGGCGGACTGCGAGTTTGAGACCACTGTATTAGAGTGATTCAGAAATCTTGTATTAGATTAGATGAGCTGATCTTGTGTTGGCACAACCCCTTCAACATCACATCTTCCTTATTTAGTTCTTGGCCGATCGGAGAAGGGGCTCCGTCTTCAGAAACTCAGAACCTTGGCTGCTCTGATCAGAACTCAGCAGGGGCCCAATGCTGTGATGCCTCTGAGGGGTATCCAGAAAAAATGCAAAGGTGAGGAAACATCTGAACACCAGAGTCCTTGCCCTGTCACATCCCATTCACTTCTTCCAGTGTGACCTGGCGCAACCCCTCCCTGTCTTGATCAGTTTCACTCCTGCTATTATGAAGGGAAGACATGCAGAGATAACTCTGGGGCATCGTTTCTCTTGCAGTGCTGTACTCTATGTTCTTCACACCTGGCTGGAGTTTCGCCCTGAAGATTTCCGAGAGCCACCCCACTACCACAGTCTGAGGAAGGCTCAAACCTACCTGAGAAAGGCCTCCAGAGGGGCAGAAAGAGATGAGGGCGACAACCAGGCCGAGAGGCTTCTGCAGCAGTTCCAGGAGGAGGAGGAGGAGGAGGAAGCAGAGCAGGACAGTAAGTCTTTCTGCCATCTGGGACTCCTTGTCCTTCAGCCGCAGTTCTGATCTCCTGTTTCTAACTTTCTGAACTGGTTGTGGAAGAGCCATCGCTTGGATGCCTTGAGCTCGTCCGGTGCCACCTTTTCCACATTCCAGTCCACCCTGGTCATCCTGGTGAAAGATTCCCTCCTGAGCCCATGACTAGTGCACCATATCAAGACTGGCAGGGGAGGGGGGCGCATTTGTCAGGAATACCTTTCACCACAGACCTTCCTTGTGGGACAGTATCATTGTTTGTTTTTTTCTGGATCTGAGTGCCTATGTACTGGTAAAAAGCATTAGTGTTTGCAATAAACCTTTCCCCACTTCTGTCCTGTCTCCATTTTTAGGGATGGGAGATACCCCTGGGGGTCTGGGGCCACACCATGAGAAACACTGATTTCTCCTATTCCCTCCCTGCATCTCGCCTTATCCCTCTCCTCTCCTTCTCTCCCCGGTCTATCCCTTCCCTCCCATGCATCGGTAGAATTGCTTCAGCCTCTCTTCCCTTTATCCTTAATATTTCTCTGCAGTAGGCTTCCCTCAGCAGTTGACTTTCCTGACACCAGAAGAAGAAACCGATGGCTTGTTAGAGACCCCAGATCTCTTGTCGTTCACCGCAGAAGATGTGGCTGAGCAGCTAACACTCATGGATGCGGTAAGACAGAAGGGGATGGAGGAATGGAGATGGAAAAGAGTGAAGGTGTTGAGGGGTAGGAGATGGAGGTGTGGTGGAGTGATGGAGACAGGGAGGTGTGGCAAGAGGGGCTATCCTTTTGGGAATGTGTAACTCATGGAAAAACTGGTTTCCAAGTCACAGGCCAGTTTGGTTGTTGACTCTGTGCAGGTTGGGTATAGCTTTAGAAGGGAGAGCAGTTTCACAGGTATTAACCCCTCCCTGTGAAATTTATCTATTGGGATTTATTAATCGTCTTTTCATGAAAGTCACCCAAATTGGTTTTAACGATCGCTCCTCTGACTGTTCTTATCTTCTCACTCCTGGTGGGCAGAAGCTCTTCCAGAAAGTGGAGTCTTTCCATTGCCTGGGCTGCATCTGGTCTCAGAGGGACAAAGACAAGAACCTGGCCCCCACCGTCCGTGCCACCGTGGCCCAGTTCAATTCCGTGGCAGGCTGTGTCACAGCCTCGGTGCTGGCGGATGTGCAGCTGAAGGGTCAGCAGAGGGCGAAAGTGCTGGAGAAGTGGATTTCTATTGCACAGGTGAGGTGGCAAGATGGGGGATGGAGAACGGGGAAATGCTCTCTGGGTCAAGGAACGTTTGGAGACCCAGACTCCTGCCACTAGTGGAAAATTGACTTTTGTGGGTCATATCATGTATGTCACAAATACTTAAACTAGGCAACAAAAGGGTCATTTTCTAACAAGGCACCTGGGTTCACCCCTGTGCCTTTATGAAAGAGCCTGTCCGAGCACGTTAGATGTCTGAGACAAGACCTTCCAAGCACGACCTGCTGGATATTCAAACTCTGTTTGACTGTGACACGGACAGGAAAAAGTGCTTTGAAAAAAAAAAAAAACAAACAACCAACAGGTCACCAGTTAACATAGGATGGCTAAAGTGAAATGTGTGAAAAGAGGTAAAATTTGGCGGCTGAAAGTCTAAGATATACAGTACAGTATCCGTTCTTTACCTGTTCTTGCTTAAATGTATATCTTTAAACACATAGAATAGCATTAACCCCCACCCCCATCCCCCGTCCCCTGCTGAAAAGCCATATAACTAATGCAACGGCCACAGTGTATGGAAAATGTGCCCCATCGCCCTCAGTTCTCTATACTGGTCAATTTCTCCTTCTCCTTAGAAGTGTCGGCTTTTGAGGAATTTCTCATCACTGAGAGCCATTCTGTCAGCCCTGCAGTCCAACCCCATTTACAGGCTGAAGAGGACCTGGGCTGCCGTCAACAGGTGAGACAATTCTTTTCTCATTCACAGAGCACATCCCAAAGGTGACGGGTTCTATAGCTCCATGTCCATCCCCTGAACCCTCCAGTCCTAGAGGTGACAGGCTTTGTATCCCTGTGGCCATCCCCTGAACCCTCCAGTCCTAGAGGTGACAGGCTCTGTATCCCTGTGGCCATCCCCTGAACCCTCCAGTCCTAGAGGTGACAGCCTCTGTATCTCTGTGGCCATCTCCTAAACCAGGGGTAGGCAGTTCCGGTCCTCAAGAGCCACAGACAGGTCAGGTTTTCAGGCTATCCACAATGAATATCTACTATGTTACTATGTAATACCATTCAAGTATTTAAATGTCAGCTTCATATCTCCTGTTATCTCTTCTTTCCTCTAGTGCAGGGGTAGGCAATTCCGGTCCTCGAGAGCTGGAGCCATAGAAACATAGAGTATGACGGCAGAAAAGGGCCGTCTGCCCAACAAGTCTGCCTACTCGAAGAACCCTCCCTCAACAAGAACCCTCCCTCTAAGAATTTCCCGGAGCGAACCTACATGTTTATCCCATCGTCCCTTGAAGTCGAGTGCGTTACTGGCCTCAACTACCTGACGTCAGGTTTTCAGGATCTCCACAATGAATATGCATGAGATGGATTTGCATGCACTGCCTCCTTGAGATGCAAAACTATCTCATGCATATTTATTTTGGATATCTTGAAAACCTGACCTGGCTCCGGCTCTCGAGGACCAGAATTGCCTACCCCTGTCCTAAAACAAACTGGCTCGGTGTCTCTGTGTCCATTCCCCAGACCCTCCAGTCGTAATGGTGACAGGCTGTGCCCATCTTTTGCTCTTGAATTTTATCTTCCATCTCATTGTGCAGTAATTAGAAGCTTCTATTTTGCAGAGATACAATATCCATCTTTCACAAGTTATCCAGTATTTTCTCTGATGAAAATAACCACATGTGTAGTCGGGAGATCCTTGTACAGGTGAGACACTCTGAGGCTTGGGATGGGAGAGATCCTTGTACTGGTAGATAATCCCAGCGGTAAAATATTCAGATAACAGCCCCCCTTTGTGCTTATTGTGGGATGGTCATAGTCCTTGTGGTTAACTGGGGGGGAGGGGTGTTAGGGAAATGAGGAGGTGCCTAAGCTTTGAAGGTTTGCCCAGGGCTACCAGTACTCAAGTACTCAGTACTCAAACAAAAACGGTGCTTTTTCCATGGAAAGAAAATCCTAAACTTATCACCCCTATTAATATAAAAAATATTCCTTTGCAATTAGTTGATTCAATTAAAATTCTAGGAGTCATATTTGATAATAAATTAACTTTTCATGAACACATAGGTAGTATCGTAAAATCATCATTCTATAGACTCCGTCAAATTCGCTCTCTTTCACAATATCTTTGTTCTAAATCTCTAAATATCCTGATCCACTCTTTAGTAATCTCTAGAATCGATTACTGCAATGCCCTTTATAAAGGAATTGCACAGAATGAAATAAGACGACTTCAAATAATACAAAATACTTCAATTAAATTACTAACAAGGACAAAAAAATTTGATCACGTAACACCACTGCTCAAGAAAGCTCATTGGCTTCCAGTATCCCATAGAATAACATATAAACTAAGCCTACTCACTTTTAAAGCGATGTTTTTTAAAACACCTGCATTTATTTTTAATACACTAATTCCTTACTCTACAAATAGAACATTACGATCCAACGAACAGCATTTATTAACAATTCCATCTCTCAAAATCATTAATACTAGAAAACAATTTATCTTCTCTGTTACTGCTCCACAAATTTGGAATTCTCTGCCAATATATTTAAGGAAAGAACGTGATATTGAGAAATTTAAGATTAATTTAAAAACATTCCTTTTTAAAGATGCTTTTGATTAACAAGTTCTTCCCTTGAATTCAATAATGCTGCTTTCGACAATTCTTTGAACTCCCATCCTTATGTTTTTCCCTACCTTCTTTTCTATTATAAATTGTATTTCATTTCCCCTTTTTCCCTTCATTCATGTTTGTTTTTATTTAATGGTTATATATTAATTAATGTTTTATTGTTAATTTTAAAAATGCAATTTTATCTTAAAGTTGTAATTTAAATATTTTCTTTTATGTATGTACATCGCTTTGAAGCAAGATTAAGCGATTAATCAAAAATTTTAATAAACTTGAAACTTGAAGTGTTTCTGATGCATTAAGAAGTGCCTCTCGTCTCCTCTGCCCTTTCCCCCACTCTCAGGAGGAAGACTGTCAAGCTACAAGTGCGGAGACCAGCTGCAGGGAAGACTGCAAGCATCTGCAGAGACTGAGCCCCTCTGATCAGCCAGTGGTAGGCCAAGTCCTTCTTCACATCCGATGTCTCTGACACCACTGGAATGAATGTGTTGTTAATCAGTGCTTGGTGACTGCCTGGCACTGCTCAGCCAGATCTTTAGAAAATTAGTTCATCTCCCATCTTTTTGCAGAAGTCTTTCCCTGCTACAGTCCCTTATCTTGGCACCTTCCTGACGGACTTGGTCATGCTGGACACGGCTTTGCCGGATCTCCTGGAGGTAAGCTGGGCAGGACGGGCAATCTGTGTCAGTCTAGGGCCACTGCACAAGTACCGAACCACCCTGTTTGTTGTCAGATGTGGCCCACTCAGGGCAGAGCACCAGCTAACATTTTGTCTTGATTTTGCAGAACGGGTGGATCAACTTTGATAAACGGAGGAAGGTGAGACTCTATGGCTGGGAGAAGCCAGGCCATGCAGATTGGGGGGGCAGTTTTTAGCACATGCATTGATGACTTCACAGATGTAGCCACCTCTGAGAAAAGGGACCCCCCAGGAGGCTGATTTTATTCACAGAACATCCGGAAAAGAGGAGGGATTAGAACGGTTCAAGTGGCAAAATTCAGCCACCGAGAGTGTAAGTTATTTGCCCATGTGTGGACGTGCAACGTTTAAGAGCACAACTGGCCATGGGCTTTCAAAATGGCACTGCCTGGGTACTGCACAGAGCCACTGCCTTCTTATCCAGGACAGAAAAGTGATTGATATTTACTAGGATGTTTTGGGGTGCCTGGGGCCCCCCTCCAAAATTTGTAAGATCTACTTTATTAAATGAGGTAGCTGGAATCTGCATGCTGCAGGACAGGAAGGAAGTGCTTCTGTATCCCAGTTACAGCTCCTGCCTCCTATTGGCTGGAGTATCCGACCAATGGGCTGCAGGAGGAAGAGAGAAAACTGTTTGATAGCCTATTGGCTGACCAATGGGCTCCAGGGGAAGGCAGGAGTTGCTGTAACCAAGGATAGGGGCACTTCCTGCCTTCTGCTGCCAATGGGGAGGGACTCAGTCACATAACTTTATTGGTAGAACAATTTGGCATGCATTGCTACAATCATAAGTTCAGCAAGGAGAAGTCCTGGGAGAGAGATAGAGGGGGTGAAGGGGTCATTGCCCGGGAGAGGGATAGGATGAGTTAGGAAGTTGTGAAGGGGACTGAAAGGGTTTCTGATGGAGAGTGAAGTGGTGTGGTAACTGTGTCAGTCCACTTTTAAAGGTAATACATAGAAATTAATCAAAACAAAGAAAGGAAAATAAGATGATACCTTTTTATGGGACTAAATACCTTCCTCAGATCAGATTTTTGGAATATAACAAATGACATATATCAATTCTATATTTGAAACCTAAAAGAGTCCCAGTCTCACAAGGACAGGTAGGAGGGGGTGAGGTTGGGGGAGAGACGGAATGTGATCAGGGGGTGCCAAACCAGTATAATTTTATGATTTACGATGTGATAGGACTTAACAAAGACATGGGTTTCCTGTCTGGTGGGTTCCAAATATTTCATCATTTCAATATCACAGGTTTGGAAGTAAGCATACACATCCTGGGGGGTGAGGGAGGGAAGGGAATGGAATTGGAATTGATTCAAGGATTTTATGAATAGTTTCATGAAGGTTTTGATATATTTGTTTCTTAGCTGGGGGGGGATTTCTTTGAGCAGTAATATATGTAAGTTTGTTGGCGCTTATTATATAATGTACTAAAATGTGAATCATTTATTGCGCATTTGTAGTTTGAAAACCAATAAAGAATTAAAAAAACAAAAGATCAATTTTATTCCTCCTTATATGAAGCTGCATTAGGCTTTTTTTTTTGCTGGCTGTGGCGCTAAAAGCCCCAACGTTCATAGAATTTCTAAATATGGCCTGTCTGAGAATGTGTGCTGAGTTGAGCAGCCCCAGTCATTTTGAAAAGTTGGCTCCTGAGCTGAGGACTGGGTTCAAACTGTCTCTTCACATTGTGTTAGGTACATCCTTGTATCCTTTGAAAGGTAATCGAAAAATGCATGAAGTGAGTCCAATAAAAAAAAGATATCGCCTTATTTCCCTTATGTTTTGTAGAAATCCTCACCCTCCCCTAGACTCTCATGCCGTAAGAGATGCTGTGTTACATAAGAACATAAGAAATGCCTCTGCTGGGTCAGACCCAGCAGTCCGCTCACGTGGTGGCCCAGCAGGTCCAGTAATCTTCTATCTATACCCCTCTATCCTCTTTTCTTACGAGTCTTCCTCTGAACTCTCCCCAGGAGTTTGAGACTCTTTCCATGATTCAGAAACTGCAGCTGAGCTGTCAACACTACCGCCTGAGCGCCAAGCCACTTGTCCTGGCCACTTTCCACCAGCACCGGCAGCTCACCGAGGACCAGAGGTAACCGGGGGGGGGGGGAAGGGGGGGGGAAAGAAGAGCCAGAATCTGAGCTTGAGAGGAGCCCAAGCCCACAAAGGAAGTCATGCGGCCACTAACCAGACCCAAGTGGCGACAGTCTATCCGCAAGTGCCAGGAGTTGTTCCGAGACAAACGGACGTGTCGGGGGATTTGAAAATCATTGATCAGAAGGGGGGAGGGGGGTGTCAGCTGTTCCGTGCAATTGTTGTCTGTGATATAGTTGTATTGTGTTCTTATTTCACCCAGAAAAGAGAGAAAGTTGATATAGAATGGGGTTCTATAAATTGACTAAACAAGGATCAATGACCCTCACCCTCCAATGAGAGGGATTTCTATCATTGGTCCGAGAAACCTTGTTAAATTTTTTATTAACTTATTTATCGATTTAATTAATTAGTAGTAAAAAATCATGTGAATTCATCACCCAAATTTTAAAACTGTATCCACATATTTAACACATTTATATATTGTCTAGAATCTAGGTAGTTTCCAATATCAAGTACATTCATAAAAATTTCATAAGCCCATCAACAAGACAATATTCATTGGATACCTATAAAGACATAAACGCAGGCAATATTCATGAGTTATAGGACAGCCACGAGACTTGTTTCTAGGCATTGATTTCTTAAAGTTGACCTATTCTGTGCATATTCTCCGATGACCAGCTAGACTGTTCCACAGGTGCAGAACATTCTCATTGTAGAGGTCCCTCCTTCCGATCTTAATGTCCTTCCCAAAGGAAAATCCAGTTCCACCCTGCCATCCGGATCCCCAGTCAGGAGAGATAGGCCGGAGCCAACCTATACAAAACCCGGTGGACTATTGTAAGGACTTTGTGAAGCCAGTGAAGCTGTTTCAAGGCAGGGGATTGTAATCAGCCTTTCATCCAAGTTCTTTGCCTGGGTCAGTCCAAGAAAAAGTGAATTGCAGTAATCCAACTTCAGCAAGATTAATCTTAGGCTGTTAGCCTTGGTTTAAATCTATAGCTGAATGGCAATTCCTGTTTTGCAGATCCTCTAAATTATGTCCTACAAGTATAACTTCAGTTTTGCCAACGTTTAATTTAAATTGTAGTATTGTAAACCACTTAATACATTTGTCTTATCTATCTATCTGTAATGAATCCAATCCACCCCATAGATAAGAACAAAAGAATTGCCATACTGGGTCAGACCGAAGCCCAGGATCCTGTTTCCAACAGTGGCCAACCCAGGTCCCAGGAACCTAGTTAGATCCCAAGGAGTCAAACAGATTCTATGCTGTTTATTCCCAAGTCTGTCTTAATAATGGCTTAGTACAAAGGTTTGAAAAGCAGAGAGCAGGTCATCCAGGTGGTTCCAGTTCATCTGAGGATGCTGAAAATGCCCAGGGTTCTGTTAGCCCCCATGATGGGCAGTGAAAGTGAACTTCCCCCCCCCCCCAGCAACCAGCCTGTTATTTCAGGATTAGGAGGTGTTAACCAACTGAATGGTCAGGTTTTGTGGAAAGGGGAGGTGGGGAACAGGGAACCGGAGTGGACCCACGACCAAAGAAGGGGAGGAGTGGATAGCGGCTGATGGATCTCAGTATCTTTTTCAGTTACAGGATGTCCCGATCTATAGAACCACCCGCCAACTCCTGCCCCAACTCACCTCGGATCCGCAGGCGACTGACCAAGCGATTCAGCTCGTAAGTACCTGTAGGAAGCTCTGGAGAGCATATTCTATGTATGTCTACATATTCAGGCGTGAGAATGTGTGCGCCTTCACCTAATGGGTCACTCTTGCTTTTCTAAGCCTCCTGATGGGCTCTGAAGCCCTCTGGCCCCGGATAAATGGGGAACGTGGGAATGTTTCCCCTTCCGGTTCATGGAGCAGCTGCGACGCTGAAGACAGCCCTGGTTACACTCTGCCCTCTCCTGATGGTGGTCCAGCGCCCAAGGTCAGAATATGAAGGGGGGGGGGGACATGTGTGATGCTCATGCCTGTGACATGGCCATAAATGAGGTTTTGATAGAGGACAGTGTAGTCAGACTGCCATTAAGATCTGTGAGATTTTGTTGGAAAAATCTATCCGTTCCCTTCTTTTTGACAACGGACGCTATGGAGAAGAGGGAGGAACTTTCTGAGGAGGGAACATATCCAAGAGTGGAAACTGTCACAAATGAGGGGTGAGAGATAGGGTTTCCAGTTTTGACTTTAGTAAAATCCGGACCCCCTAGACCAGCCCCCAGGCCTGTCCCAGTCCCACCCCACCACCCCCGCTGCCTGCTCCCATTGGGCAGGAGGGCATCTGCGCATGTGCAGATGCGATGACGGCATGCATGTGACGTCATTGAGTGGCATACGTGGATGCCTTCCTGCCCAATGCGATTTTGAGGAAGCTTTTCAAAACCCGGGGAAATCCAGACATCTGGTGACCCTAGTGAGAGATTTTAAGAGAGCCGACATCTTAGGTTTTGTGGTAATATCCTAAGAGAAATCTTGCCCTTAAAGTCTCTTTCTTTTGCTTCAGTGGAAGTGCCTGGTACCATGTTGGTGTGGTGGTGGTGGTGGTGGGGGGGGGACGACTGACAGAGCTGGCTCAGAGGGGGAATTACACTGGACTCAAAAAAATGTAAATACGGACTGTCCCTCCTTCCCTGGGCTTAGACTGAACCAGTTTCGACTTGGGCTGGGTAGTGAGATGTACAGGACAGAGCTGAGAGGTCTAGCCTAGGGGGTTCGTGGATATTTGACTTTCCATCTATTGAGGGATGTGTTTATCAGGCCGGAATATGGGATAAACATCTTGGTAATTTTATATTAAGTTCCCGAAAATTGTTAAAAACATACTAGTGTTTCCTGGAGAGGACAGAGTGCGCTGGGTCCTGCATATAACACCCCAGTTACCCAGGAGGCTCCCCAAAAACCTTCCTCTGAGCTCTAGGAGAGTGAATCAAAAATGGGAGCATTGGATGACCTCGCCAGCCTGTGGCTGACTCATCCAGCTTGTCCATAGAGGACCCTAGTGCTTCCTGGAGAGGACAAAGCACGCTGGGTCCTGCATATAACACCCCAGTTACCCAGGAGGCTCCCCAAAAGCCTTCCTCTGAGCTCTAGGAGAGTGAATCAAAAATGGGAGCATTGGATGACCTCGCCAGCCTGTGGCTGACTCATCCAGCTTGTCCATAGAGGACCCTAGTGCTTCCTGGAGAGGACAAAGCACGCTGGGTCCTGCATATAACACCCCAGTTACCCAGGAAGCTCCCCAAAAGCCTTCCTCTGAGCTCTAGGAGAGTGAATCCAAAATGGGAGCATTGGATGACCTTGCCAACCTGTGGCTGACTCATCCAGCTTGTCCATGGAGGACAGAGTGCGCTGGGTCCTGCATATAACACCCCAGTGACTCAATGGCCCTGTTGAGAGTGAGACGTTTAAGCTTTATAAGAAGTTTGGAAATGATTTCTCCCCTTTTTCCTTTCTTCCTTCATTCAGGGTGTGCAGGATCTGCCCCTGGCCTGCTCTGCTGCAATCCTACCCCTAGACGACTCATTCCTTGTAGCAGTGGCCCAGGCCAAAGAGCCCCCATCACCAGGGGTCTCGCTTCCCATCTACAACAGACAGATGGCAGACTTGTGCATCATACGCGTCAGCGTGGAGAATGACACCTGCAATCTCTACAGGAGTATTCTGGTGAGTGCCTCACGATGGACCCGGAGGGAGGAAGCGCTCAGGTCTTGGAGATGACCCACCACCAGCCAGGAATGGAATGTAAAACCCGGATGTCTCAATCCGTCCTCCTTTTTCTGGAACCATATGGCAACCCTGACTTGCTCATTCCTGATCACCTCTTAGCCACAGGGTAATGTTTAAAAGCTCGTTACTGGCTCTGAAGGCATTCTGTGCCTTACTAGCTGGCCAGAACATCTGTTGACCTCTCTAAATTCGCTACTCCAGGCACAAGTTTGAGATATTTCTTGCCTGATCTCATGGTACTCCACCAGCAGCTGGAATCCGTCTAGAGTTTTTACTGAGCTTCACATAACCTCCAGGCCCTCACTATGTAAGATTCTGGGACATGTTTAGGGCTGGGTTGAAAATGTTCAGCCTCGACATGGGTGACGCTCAACAAGCCTGGATCTGAGCATTGTTCAATCTGTCTGAAGGGTGAGGACTAAGGTGAAGGATGAACTGTGGCCTTCTCTGCCTCCTCCGCCTCCTCCACATGACTCCTCGGTCTCTGCTAATACTTTGGAATTTTTTTTTAACCTTTTGTTTGGATCTGAGTTTGCTTTTCTCCCCCTCCCCCCATTCCCAGGCAGTATTGGCAAATTAATTGCCTAAACTTATCAAAAGGAAGCAGAGCTTGTGAAGAAGAAGGAAGGCCAGCGATGGCATATCTGTTTCCTCTCCCCACCTCCAACTGCTGAAAATGAGAAGTTGTACTTCATGTGCATTAGACAGAGAGCGCATAAGCCCAACCTAAGGGAGGGTCTGTTAGGCCAGTAAATAAATATGCATAACTTGGGGTTATAAGGGCAACTTCTGGTCAGGTGAGAGTACCTAGAACAAGCTGTTCAGAGCCCCTTTTTAGGACAATTCAGGTGGTGCCCATGAAGAAATTAAGAATGTGTCTTCAGGTAGTTGAACATGTAGGTCAGAGTCTCCTCCCCCCCTGGGTTCATATCTTTCTTGTATGCTGTTGAGTTGCTGTGAAAGCCTTAAGCATTCTCGCCATCTCCTTTCCACAGCTCACAAGTCAAGACAAAGCTCCTGCGGTTATCCTGCGAGCACTTCAAAAGCACAACCTGGAGCAGAGCCGGGCAGAGGACTTCCAGCTAGTGCAACTGCTGGCCGAGAGCAAAGGTGAGACAAGCGGCTGCTCTGGCCATGAGTGGTAGGATCAAGAGAAGAGCTTGTACCTGCTGAAGCCTGTCAACTGGTCAGTCTTTGAGTGTGGGAGGGAAGGAAAGATTTAATTGGCCAGTCCTTGGGCATGGGAAAGCAGGAGAGCTCTGATTGGGCAGGGGAGGGCAGGTGTGATCAGACTGGCCAGTCTGTGGGCATGGGAGGGAAGGAGAGATGTGATTGGCCAATCCTTGGGCATGGGAAGGCAGGAGAGCTCTGATTGGCCAGTCCTTGGGCAGGGGAGGGCAGGAGAGATTAGACTGGCCAGTTCCTGGCCATGGGAGGGAAGAAGAAATCTGATTGGCCAATCCTTGGGCAGGGGAGGACAGGAGAGATCTGATTGGCCAATCCTTGGGCATGGGAGGTGGGAGGGGTCTGATTGGTTGGTCACTGTCTTCCTGTGCTGCTTTCTTTTCCAGAACTCGTGATCCCCGACAGTGCCAACGTCTACTATGCCATGTGCACAGCTGGTAATTTTGACTTTCTCCTGCGCAGGAAGGAGGGGCCTAAGCCCAAGTCCCCTTGCTCTCCTCTACTGCCACCGACCCTGGATGGACCCTCACCGCAGAGACTGTTCTAGTCAGGGCTGATCCACAGGGGACTCTGACTCTTGAGGAGGGACAGCCAGGCAGTTGGAATCTCCAGCTCAACATATGCCCTTCTCACGGCTGACCCCCCACCCCTGATGTACAAAGATAGGCATAGCCACACACACTCACATATGGGGACATATGCCTCATCCGTGTGAGTCCAAGAATGCTGAATCCGACCCGGTCATATCACTAATGCATTCTGGGAAATATAGAGTCAGTCTGCTCTTCTTCAGTGAAATTATAACCAGGGCTGGAATAGCCACTAAGTTAGCTGATGAACCCCAAAGAGCAAACACACATGTGAATAAAATTCAATTTATATATACCCCTGTCTTCTCCTACCACCTCCCAAACCAAGTCAGCTTTTCCATACGTGTTTTTGAAGTTCTTTCGCTTTTATTAATGTGATCTTGTGCAGGCTAGGCGGCATACAAAGCTCTTAATATACCGTAAGCTGTACCTCCCCCCCCTCCTCCTCCGAGATCCTGTCTCTCCTTCCCTCCCACCTATTGTGGCCAGGAGCACAGAGTGCGGGGGCTTTTTTGGAGGTCCCTGTCAGTGAAGTGTACAGGACTGGTCAGCACCTTGATGAGTGAATTCAGACAGCAGAGAGGTTCAGATGTAAGAGATGGTCTTAAGACCCCCCTAGTGAATTCTGGCATTATATGATAAAGGAAAGCAAGCGAGTTGACTTGTTAGCATTTGCCAAGAAAGGGCTTAGTGACCAGAGGCATTTCCCATTGGGTATTCTGGGCATGACCTAAGACTCAAATAAATGGTACATTTAAAATGGGGTTTACAGACCTGTCCATATCGGCTGAATTATTGTATTACACAAGTCAAAAAAATCCCTCAAAAGGTGTAATGATGAGATTCAGACTTCTAGAATTCAAAAGTATGCTCAGAGACACGAAGGCGAAAAGAAAATGTGTTGCTGTAAACTAGATCAGAGGTTCTAGAAGTCTCAATCTCATCGTTTCACCTTTTGAGCCATTGTTTGACTTGGGAATGCTTCCCTTTAATCACTCTTCTGGTTTTCCCCACTGGAATTATTCTATGAATCTGATTGGCGTCAGAGGCAGTTCAGGAATATTTGCAATATGAAATGTATAAACACAAATTTTCAGAGCTTCAACAGTTACTGACTCAGGTTGTCTTATTTGCCATCTTTTTAACTTCAATAAAAGCTCCTTTAATCGAATCGTGTCATGCAACACAGTCATTCTGGCTGGAGGATGAAAATACCCAAGAAAATGTCTAAGAGCCAAGAGCAGGGATCACAGATAGCGAAAATAGGAGGATGAAATTACCTCTTCAAACTTCTATTTCTGGTTCTTTTCCTTTTATCCCTACGTTTAAGAACAAATTTACCCCCTTACAAAGCGGTGCAGCAGTGGCACTGATGCCCATTAATTCTCAATGGGGTTCAGTGCGATTACCACAGGCCATCGCGCTAATTAGCTTAGTAAGAGGGGGGGAGGGGTAGTTTGAATCTTTGTAAGACTCAAATATTGCTGCCATCATGTTGACAATATTCCTGCTTCGTTTTCACTCGATGGGACTGACATCCCCATCATTATGAAACTGTGTTATATGGGCATAATGCCAGACTCTTTTTTAACAATTAAATCACACTTGAAATTGATTGTCCAGAAAGCATTTTGAAGCTTAAGTTCTGTTCAATCAGACTGTTCAATCTTTCACTTTCCATTTATTTGATTATTGCAACAGACTTTTTCTTGGTGCACGAATTGCCAAAACGCCACTGCTCAGTTGATAGGTAATGTTTCTTGACTTTCACGCCTTTATTTGTTTAAAAAATTTCTATACCATTTGTAACAGAGTAGACACCGAAAAGGGAGTGGAAAATATGAAAAAGGACCTGCAAAAGTTAGAGGAATGGTCTAATGCCTGGCAACTAAAATTCAATGCAAAGAAATGCATTTGGGGATTAATAATCGGAAGGAACTGTATATGCTGGGAGGTGAGAAGCTGATATGCACGGACGGGGAGAGGGACCTTGGGGTGATAGTGTCCGAAGATCTAAAGGCGAAAAAACAGTGTGACAAGGCAGTGGCTGCTGCCAGAAGGATTCTGGGCTGTATAAAGAGAGGCGTAGTCAGTAGAAGGAAGAAGGTGTTGATGCCCCTGTACAGGTCATTGGTGAGGCCCCACTTGGAGTATTGTGTTCAGTTTTGGAGACCGTATCTGGCGAAAGACGTAAGAAGACTTGAGGCGGTCCAGAGGAGGGCAACGAAAATGATAGGAGGCTTGCGCCAGAAGACGTATGAGGAGAGACTGGAAGCCCTGAATATGTATACCCTAGAGGAAAGGAGAGACAGGGGAGATATGATTCAGACGTTCAAATACTTAAAGGGTATTAACGTAGAACAAAATATTTTCCAGAGAAAGGAAAATGGTAAAACCAGAGGACATAATTTGAGGTTGAGGGGTGGTAGATTCAGGGGCAATGTTAGGAAATTCTACTTTACGGAGAGGGTAATGGATGCCTGGAATGCGCTCCCGAGAGAGGTAGTGGAGAGTAAAACTGACTGAGTTCAAAGAATCAGAAAATAATATTAAATATTGAACTAGGCCAGTTACTGGGCAGACTTGCAGGTCTGTGTCTGTATATGGCCGTTTGGTGGAGGATGGGCTGGGGAGGGCTTCAATGGCTGGGAGGGTGTAGATGGGCTGGAGTAAGTCTTAATAGAGATTTCGGCAGTTGGAACCCAAGCACAGAACCGGGTAAAGCTTTGGATTCTTGCCCAGAAATAGCTAAGAAGAAAAATAAAATAAAAAATTTAAATTGAATCAGGTTGGGCAGACTGGATGGACCATTCGGGTCTTTATCTGCCGTCATCTACTATGTTACTATGTTACTATCCATAACGGTTTACAAGGGGTTACATAAATAAAAAGATAAAACATCATTTGCTCCACCAAAAGTTGGGTCTTGAACATTTTCCTGCAGGAATTCCTCTCTCCACCTTGTCGATTCCATAACTTGACTCCTGCACACTGAATTGCAAGATTCTTACTTTGCGTATCCCGCTGCACCTTTTGCACTTTGCTTTGAAAGGGTTGCTAGAAATACCATCAAGCTCTTTTCAGACTTGCTGGACCAACTCCTTGCCAGATACAATTCGTAATACATCTGCTCATCTGGCTTTTCGAAAATTACTTGCGGTGTATTTGTTTTGCCCAAGCTTTTGTGGACAGTGTATTTGGCAGATGCTGGATAATAACAGATTGTTCTTTGTTTTATTGTGCATCCACCTAGATGTAGAAATGGCACAGGATAGAAATATATTTAAATAAATAAACATAGGGTCTGTAAATACCAGGGACCGTGGGCACTAACAATATTCCAAAGTGTGGAAGTACCAAGCGTCATGGAGGGTGTACACACAGCTGAAAATACCAGGGATCCCAGAGGCTGAAAATAGCAAGAGGATGACGGATGACAACACTTGAGAACATGGAACTGAAAATACTAGAGATCTCAGGTGGCTGAAAATACCAAAGAACACGGGCGCTAAAATGGCCAAGAGTGTGAAGAATGAAAATACCTGGGAGCTTCCTCAGCCTCGACCTTTGATTTTGCTGAGATGGTTTTTCCCTCAATATCCTGACCTCAAATGGGCTTTTAAAAGTGCGGTCGCTGTGCTTGCCCTATTTCCATCACAGACCCACACCGCTGGTGTCTTCAGTGTCTGGGGCTGAAGCTTGCACTCGTTGCTCCTTTCTTCAAAAGCGAACGTTAAAAAGCCGCCAAATTCAACAACGTCTTCTTTTCGGTGTCGCTATGGAGGGTGAGCCGACACCAGCCCTGACATTGGGATCCGCATCAAAGTCGACACCGCAACTTTCAACGTCTCTGGAATCCTCCTCGGTGTCGCTACCAGTGGGTAAGCCGGCTAAGAAGGCTTCCCCCACCCCTTCAGACCCTCAGGTCTCTTCTGCTGAGCTCAAGGCGCCCTAGAAAATGCTCAGCTCTGATTCAGGTGAGTGCCTCGTCATCGGCCTCCTCATGTCCGAAGCGCAGAGTGGCGAAAAAGCCAGCAGTACCGGTGCACTCGCTGAAACAGCAAATTAGAGAACGGGAGCAGTTACAGCTTTTACTTCCTGTAATGGCGACACCAGCGCCTCCCGTGTCAGTCCCAGTCCAGTCTGAGCTTTCCATGTTGGCACCGATTGTTTCAGAATCACCATCGGTCAAAGAATCGATGTCGCAAACATCTCAACACCGATCTCCAGTGTCAGTAAAGTCGGGTAAGGCTTTACAAAAGATTCCATCAACCCGTGATCCTGATCTTTGCGGAGATTCTGAAGAACCTCTACTTTCTGACGATGAGGAAGTTTCTTCAGAAGAAGATTCTAATCCCCCATCTTCTTAGGAACCTACTTCGAAACCTGACAAGGCTTCCTCTTCCAAAGTTTTAAAAGATCTGTCAGAGACTTGAAGCTGATTCTAAAAAAATCTAAGCAATTTTTAGATGCTTTAGAGTAGACTATGAGCAGCCACCTAAGGAGTTTCTCAAGCTCCCTCTGTCTACATCAGGGATCTCAAAGTCCCTCCTTGAGGGCCGCAATCCAGTCGGGTTTTCAGGATTTCCCCAATGAATATGCATTGAAAGCAGTGCATGCGCATAGATCTCATGCATAGTCATTGGGGAAATCCTGAAAACCCGACTGGATTGCGGCCCTCAAGGAGGGACTTTGACACCCCTGGTCTACATGATATCTTAAGGGAGACATTTTATAAAAATCTAGAAACTCCTTTAACAATCCCTGTGGCTCCTCGCAAACTTGATTCCCTGTATCGGTTTTGATAAGACTCAGCTACCACATGAATCTCTTCTTGTTGAGTCCACCCTGAAAAAGTCTGCAGGAGCCAGTGTGTATGCCTCAGTACCTCCTGGCAGAGAGGGTTATCCATGGATTGCTCTGGCAACTATGCTTTCCATTTTTCTTTTTATTTAAAGCATCTGGTGAATCAAATTGCTATCTTTCAAAAATACCTTCCTGACTGAAAATTGCCTTCCCTGTCTGCTTTTCACTTCTATCCCGTTCTCGCGGTCAGGATGTTGTGATTTGTATAACTGAAACATGGACCACTGACCTTTCAGAGGCCTTGTTAAATGGGAATATAATGAACACGAATGCCTCCGATGGGATCCTTTCACAACCCGAGATAGCCAACATGGACCGTCTCCTTGGAAACCCAGGTACTCTTTTCTGGCCCACCCCCTGGGGTGTGGTACCTCTGCATTTTGCTTAGTTGAGCGAGAAATCCCCCCAAACCCACACTTACGCAGTGCCAGCGATAGCGCTCTGACTTGCTCAGGGGACCAGCCATGAATCTGAACACGTTGAAACACCACAGTGGCACACTGAGACTCATCCATCTAGGCAAACCCTTTTCATCTGCCCCGTCTGTCTCCAAATGCTTCCCTGGTAAGCCATCTCAGGCTCTGTCACCTTCCATTTGGCTTTCTACAACATCAAAGTCCCACTGACTTTTGTAATAATTCCTACAGCCGCCAAAACTAATGAGGCTATGATGATTTTAAAAAACCCCAAAATTGGCCTCTCCATGCCCTTAGCATGACACTACTATGCAGGTCAGCCGCTGCTGTTAGGATGAAACCGCCACCAAGCACCCTATGTGGGATATCCCGAGTGCCTCAGTACCAGGGATCTCATTGCGAATTTCAGGGCCATCCACAACTCTTTCAATGGAGAAACACCACCTCCTTGCAGCTTCATTTCATGTCCTGTATTTCTAAAGCTTCCTTCCATTATGGAAAAAGTCTTCTTGTGCAGTGTCCACACCTTTGTAACAACAGCACAGATAATGTGAACAGAGGCAGCTACAGATACATTGTAAACAACAGCACAGATAATGTGAACAAAGGCAGCTACAGATACATTGTAAACAACAGCACAGATAATGTGAACAAAGGCAGCTACAGATACATTGTAACAACAGCACAGATAATGTGAACAGAGGCAGCTACAGATACATTGTAAACAACAGCACAGATAATGTGAACAGAGGCAGCTACAGATACATTGTAAACAACAGCACAGATAATGTGAACAAAGGCAGCTACAGATACATTGTAAACAACAGCACAGATAATGTGAACAGAGGCAGCTACAGATACATTGTAAACAACAGCACAGATAATGTGAACAGAGGCAGCTACAGATACATTGTAAACAACAGCACAGATAATGTGAACACAGGCAGCTACAGATACATTGTAAATAACAGCACAGATAATGTGAACAAAGGCAGCTACAGATACATTGGGCTAGACCAGGGATAGGCAATTCCGGTCCTCGAGATCCGGAGCCAGGTCTGGTTTTCAGGATATCCACAATAAATATGAATGAGATAGATTTGCAGCTCAAGGAGGCAGTGCATGCAAATCCATCTCATACATATTCATTGTGGAGATCCTGAAAACCTGACCTGGCTCCTGCTCTCAAGGACCAGAATTGCCTACCCCTGGGCTGGACTCACTAAGCCCACCGATCAAGTCCCAACCACTTTGCGCCCACTTAGTGACCTGATTCCCTAACCTGTGTCCCAGTCATCCTCTGATACCATCCTGATCCATGCATGCAAAGTAGTCAGGCAGCGATTCACTAAACAAATTTGAGACACTGACTGGGCTGGCCGAAGTAACTGCTGGGGACCAGTCGCTCACGTCCTTTTTGGCTGTCTTCACCCTGAAATCCCAGCCCTGCAGCCCATTAAACCATCAAAAAGCCCCCTGCTCTCTGCCCCGAAAGGTGTTGAACAGGGATACATCGCTGCACTTCCAGCCAAGCCCTGCTCTTGCTGCCCTTCCCCACGGTGCGAGCCCACGGTTTTAACCCACGGGGCTGCACTACGGGGAAGGGCGGCAGAGAGCAGGAGAGTCGGGGCGGCACAGACTTCCAAAAGCCTGACGTCGCGCTGGGCCGGTTAACAGTTCCATCTTGTGCAATGGACTGCAGTACCTTCAGGTCTTTGCTATATTATTTGTAAGCTTGCAAAGGATTAATTATCTACCGCCAACAGGCTTTGAAGTTTTGATTTCCTGCCATTAGCTGCAATAAGAACATAAGAACTGCCATTTCCGGATCAGACTTTAGGTCCATCAAGTCCGGTGATCCGCTCATGTGGAGGCCCAGCCAGGTGTAACCTGGCGAAAAAAAACTTAGTCACCAGCAAGCCCAGTTTTGCTCTAAAAAGAGTATTTTAAACAGAGAAGTCATGGCAGTAAATAAAGTTCCAGTGGAGAGCATGTGCAGAACATCTACAGGCAAAGAAGATGGTCTACGTATGCATCGGGATCGCTCAGTAGCGATCTGTGTGGTTGGTGGGGGCGTTTCTCCGATTGCCCCCATTTGAAAATTAGCCTGTAATGAATTGGTCGACCTAAAAAACACACATTCATTATAAAATAGTTCCCAAAGTGTAATACAATGCTGCCATCTAGTGGTAATTTTGGGAACTATGACCTAAAAACACACATTCATAATAACATACAGTAGTTTCTTCAAGTTACCACTAGATGGCAGCATTGTATTAAACGTTGTGTTTTTAGGTCTATTATGAATAACTGTTTTTAGATCATGAGCGCTAGGAAGATGTGCTCCGTTTAAAGAATTCTCAGCGGTAAATAAGTGATAATACTTAATGAAGAGTAATGGGATACCTTCCTTTTCTAATCTCCTGATGAAGCTCCTAATAGAGTGAAACAGAGTTGTTCCATCTTAAAAGCTTAAGAATCAGCCGTGACCAGCTGACATCTGTGGCTTCCTATTGCAGCAATTGTCAGTATCAAAACTACAAGCACTATGCGCCTTATTTAATTAATATTATTTAAGTGATTGCAATTGTGAGTAAGGCAACAAGAGTTTAAAGGTAGCTTTGAAAAGGAACTGACAATCTTTATCACTATAAATGTTAGTAAAAAATAAATTATTAAATACAAAAAGAATATTTATGTAGAGAAAAATACAAATTTTTTTTTCAAAGATAATAAGCAAATAGGCAATTAAAGACCAGTGAAAGTTCACATTGGGTTGCCTGGGCAAGATCATTCTAGAGCCCAAGGTGGCCAAATTGATTGGCTAATGGACTCCAATGACTTAAATTACTTAAGCAGGTGAGTCTAGTTGGAGACCTCTTCAACCCCACCTTATCCATGTAGTCCTGGGTTCTGTAGAGGTCTCCCAAAATCGGGTGTCCAAATTGATTGGTTAATGGACTCCCATGACTTAAGTTACTTGGGCACCAGTCTGAACTGGTGGTTTCTGGGGGCCTAAATTAGCTTATGTGGGACAGTTCTTAAGAGTGACCCTATTGGGTTAGACTAAAGGGCCTCTGGCTCAATCCAGGTCATAAGATTCCAGGCTATTTACTCCCCACAGGTAAGCTGTGTTTTCCCCCAGGTCTTCCTTATAACAAACTATGGATTGTCTTTCTAGAAACATGTCCACTTTTTTTTTTTTTTTAATGCTGCCATATTGACTGTCTTAATCCTCTAGTATCAAGCTCCTGAGCTTATGTACTGAGTGAAATATATTTTCCATTTGTTTTCAATGTATTACTTTGTATCTTCCTGGCATTTCCTTTAATCCAGTACTTTGAACATGGCATCAAGGTGCACCCCCCCCCCCCAGTCAATTGGATAATTAGGAGATTGGCAATGAATATGCATGGAGGAGATTTGCATGTGGCTGGACAACTGGACACAACACTGACCCTAGTCGACAAGTGATTCATCGTCTGCCCGTTTCACTCCACACCAGGTTTTGTAGATCTCTTATCTCAAGCTCTTTAGCTTTCCTCAGATGAGTCCTTCAATCCCCTTCACCGCCCCCTCCCCCCTTCCTAGTTCTTGCTGTCTTTTGGGAGAGGTTTATTTTTATTTATTTATTTATTTATATACCACCTAAAACCTTAGCGGGTTACAAAGTACATACATTAAATGACTTTTAATATTTGACAATAACATGGCATAAAATTTATTCTGTGTCTGTGTTTCCCCAATAGATAATGCTCTATCTTTTTTATTTTTTTTCCAAACTCCTCCCCTTTTATAAAACCGTAGCGTGGTTTATAGTTCCAGCCATGGCAGTAACAGCTCCAACACTTGTAGAATTCCTATGAGTGTCAAAGCTGTTACCACCATGGCCAGCGCTAAAAACCGTACTAGAGTTTTTATAAAAAAGGAAGGGGGGGGGGAGAATATCTTTAAAAGTTTCTTAAAGTGCACATTGTGGCAGGGAGCCTGGGCAGGGTGATAGAAAGCCTGTGCCAAGCACCCGGCAAGTCCCTATTCCCTCCACAGAACCTAGGTTTAAACCAGAAACATTGTAGTACAGAAAACTACACTTCCCAAGAACCTCTAGTTTTCCCTGTGCCAGGAAGAAAGAGTGCGGAGGAACTCTTGATAGAGAGGGATGGTGTCTTTAAGTTTCCCCTGTGTCTATTCTTAAGCCTAGAGCAGTGCAGCTGGGGAAAGTTAGACAGATTTGTGCTGCACCTTTTAATCCTGTCCCTTTAAGAAGAGACAGAAAATTACCTTGGCTTCAAGCCAGGAAGCCTCTGCTGTGCTCACTGATACTAATTAGGGGGAGGGGCCTGACTGTGAGCCCTTATCCTCCAGCAAAGCTGGGCCAGAGGAGGAGAGAGCTGCAGGAGAAGAACAGCTCAGAGAGAGCCAAGTAGCAAGGACAGAGATTTCCCTACTGGGGAATTGCCTATGCTAGAAGCCATGCATGGTAGCACAGCTAAAGCAGGTCAGAGTTTCAAAGTTATCATTGAGAAAGTTTGCTGCTCTGCTTGCTGACTGTGTTGAATTCTCTCTGGGCTGAAACCTGAGCCCAGGGCACCTGAGTAATGCCGTTTGAAATGGACTCAGCTGACTGAACGGTAGAAGGAAAGTCAGAAGCTTCATGCATTCTGTGGGACAGTAAGAGAAGCTTGGTTTTGAATGGTTTTCTTCTCAAATAAGTGAGTCTGTGTTTATGTGGGAGAGGACCAGCAGTATTGAGAAAGTTATTTTTGCCTTTCATGTTTCTTTCTATGTTTTCTGCTTGGAATTTGTGTGACCCAGGGAAGGGGTTACAAAACCTGAACTGGACTTTCCAAAGTAATAGGACTGTGAGAATTATGCTGGTTTTTCTTTGGGGTATGTTTTAAACCCAAGCTGGTTTTTTTCAAGGCTGCTTATTTTGCTAGACTAGCAATAAGACCCCTAGGAGTGGGGGGAAAGTTTCTTTATTCAGCATTATGTTTCTTGCTGGGAAACAGCCTGACCCACAGGTCTAGGGCGGGGTTGCTCCCTCAGCACTGCCAAGGGAAAAACCCTGGTTTTGAATGTGAGTTTTTTTTCTTTTTCTTTTTCTGATTTGGTAAAGTTTATAAGACGTGCCAGAGCTTGAATGTTGGGTCCTGTTTATGAACTTTGCTTAGCCTGGAGGCACTCCAACTGTTTGGTTATATTTGCTCGATTATGCCATCTGACATGACTGTGAATTGAATTAATATTTCCAATTAAAGGAAACATTGGCTTGATTTTGAAACTCTGTGTGGTTTGGTTCCTTTTGGCACAAAGTGAACAGCTTAGCGGGCGTACACCAGTGGGCCTGGGGGCCACTGGCAGGATCTGGGTCACAAACAAACTCTATTCCTTGTGGCACGGGGCCCCGGGTAAGTCACACTGGCCTAGCCCAAGCGTCCCTGCCACAATGTATACTCGGGTGGCACCATGGGGTGAGAGGCATTATGATATTCAGTCTTATACTCTCCATCCCTTTCCTAATAAGTATTCTGTTGGGGGGGGGGGTGAGGTTAGCACACAGCGCAGAAGACTAACATGTTCCCAATGGTGACATCTTTTCAACTCTTTTCCTAGGGGATTCCTAATATTGAACCCTAGCATTGTGTAGATCAGTGTCCTACACACTAAATCCAGTGCCGTGGCCGGAAAGCATCTGAAAGTGCAGAGACGTTTGTTTATTTATCTAAAAAAAACTTCAATATACCGCCTGGAGTCTCAGGGGTTTCCAAATAAACTTGTGTAAACCAAAACCAATGCAAAATATTCTTCTAAATAATATTAACACATGTGCGAACAAAACCTACAAATTCTTCAGTAACAAAAAAACGTGACGGAAATGCCCAAACAGCGTTAGGAAAGACCATTAAGCTTTCCAATATGACATTCCAGCAATAGAAAACATTTGACGTTGCGATGACATCATACGTGCGCGGAGGTCCTCCAGCCGCAACCCTGAACCTGTCTCTTCACCAGTGGGGTATCCAGGGGACAGGAGGAGGGTGTGTCCTGATATCGTTTCTTGTCGTAACTGTCCTGGAGAAGCCTTTTCCCCGTGCTCATCACTAACACAACCGAGATTATCGGAGGAGAAAAATCTAATTTGGAGGCCAACTGGTTTAATATTTCACAGATGATTATAACATTTACTCCAAGCATTAGAAAATATAGCAAAAACATGGATTTTTGCATTCTGATGCTCTTTTGCCAAAAATCAGAGGGTTATATCGAAAAATTAAGGTCGGTTTTGAATTTGGCGACCCCTCCCCCTCAAATTACTATAGAACACCCACCACAATTCATGCACTACCGTGATACCAAATCTCTCTCATTAGGAGTGTCATCGGTAGCATAGCAAGGGAGAGGGTGCCTGGCATCGCTGCATTGTGCACCCTCCTGCTGCTCACGCCGGCCTTGGTTCCCTTCTGACATGTCCTGGTCCTGCAACCAGGAAGTGATATCGGAAGGGAGCCAAGGCCGGTGGGAGAAGCTGCTTGTCCCGGCACGTGGGGGAGTGGAGAGGAGGCCAGGCCCCAGCACCCCTTACCATGCCACACTGCAGGGAAATACTTTTAAAACCAATAGGAGGAAATATTTGTTTCACTCGGAGAATAGTTAAGCTCTGGAACGTATTGCCAAATGTAGCGTAGCTGGTTTTAAGAAAGGTTTGGACAAATTCCTGGAGGAAAAGTCCATAGTCTGGGGAAGCCTCTGCTTGCCCTGGATCGGTAGCATGGAATGTTGCTATTCTTTGGGTATCTACAATTTTGCTTTCTCTTTGACATTCTGGAATGTTCCTCTCTTGAGGGGATGTATCTATCCAAAAACTTACCCAGCGCTGGCCATTGTTGCAATGTCTGAACACGGAGTTTATGTGCCCAAGTACTGCGGTTTGTTCTTTGAATTAAGGAATGTTTAAAAGTCTTGTGGTATAAGCTACTAATCATGTCTGCTTTTTAAAATTATGTTCTAGTGCAGCCTTGGATGCCCTGACGCAACTTCGTGAGATTCTGGATGGCCACCGTCAGAATGGGCAGAGCAGACTTGCCACCTAAGAGCAGTGTGGCGTTGAATTATAGTAGGTGTTCGGATGAATATAGAGGAGCGACATCAAAAGATAAGTATTGATGACTCTTCTGTAACATTTCAAACTGGCACGCACCTAGACGCACTTAAAAGCAACCTCACCATTACTGCCCTCTTGCCAAGTTGATGTAAACAGTCGGAAGCTACTCCTGGCCATCTAAATCCCTCGACTGGGGCTATCCAGCGCACTTAAAAGCGTGCAGCTATTGTTCTTGCCTTCACTGCCCTTCACTGCCAAAGTGGTGTAAAGTCAGGGGCGACTCCTGACCATTTGTTTACATCACTTTAGCAAGGGGCAGTGATGGTGATGAAGGGAACAAGAGCTGTACACATTAAGCACGCTGGATAGCCCCAGACAAGAGATCTAGTCGGGGGCGACTCCTGGCCATTTGTTTACATCACTTTAGCAAGGGGCAGTGATGGTGATGAAGGGAACAAGAGCTGTACACATTAAGCACGCTGGATAGCCCCAGACAAGAGATCTAGTCGGGGGCGACTCCTGGCCATTTGTTTACATTACTTTGGCAAGAGGGCGGTAATGGTGATGAAGAGAACAAGAGCTGTATGCTTTATAAATTTTTCATTCTTACAAAATTTTTTTTGTACAATTAAAATATTGTAAGAATGAAAAATTTATAAATAAAATATTAAAAAAAGAGCTGTTTGCTTTAAGTGCATTAAATAGCCCCAGACAAGGGATCTAAATGGCCAGAATTTGCCCCTGACAGTTTATATCACTTTAGCAAGAGAGTGGTGATGACAACTGCACACTTAAGTGCGCTGGATAGCCCCAGACAAGGGATCTAGTCAGGGGCGACTCCTGGCCATTTTCATCCCTCGTCTGGGGCTATCAAGCGCACTCAAAATCGAGCACCTCTTGTTCTTCTCTCAACCTTTTTCCAAAGAGTCTGGGGCTATCCAGGGCACTCAAAAGCGAACAGCTCTTGTCCTCGCTCTCTTGCCTAAGTGATGTAAGCAGTCAAGGTCGACCCTGGCCGTTTAGATCCCTCGTCTGGTGCTATTCAGCGCACTTAAAAGCGTGCAGCTCTTGTTCTCGTCGCTGTCCTCTTGCCAAAGTGATGTAAACAGTCAGGGGTGACTCCCGGCCATTTAGATCCCTCGTCTGGTGCTATCCAGCAAACCTAAAAGTGTGCAGCTCTTGTTGTCGCCAATCTCTTGCCAAAGTGATGTAAACAGTCGGGTCGACCCTGGCCATTTAGATCCCTCATCTGGTGCTCTCCAGTGCACTTAAAAGCGTGCAGCTCTTGTTCTTGTCCTCGCTCTCTTGCCAAAGTGATGTAAACAGTTGGTCGACCCTGGCCATTTAGATCCCTCGTCTGGTGCTATCCAGCAAACCTAAAAGTGTGCAGCTCTTGTTGTCGCCAATCTCTTGCCAAAGTGATGTAAACAGTCGGGGCCAACCCTGGCCGTCTAGATCCCTGATCTGGAGCTATCCAGCGCACTTAAAAGCGTGCAGCTCTTGTTCTTGTCCTCGCTCTCTTGCCAAAGTGATGTAAACAGTCAGGGTTGACCCTGGCCATTTAGATCCCTCATCTGGGGCTATCCAGTGCGTTTTTAAAAGCATGCAGCTCTTCTTGCTGTTACATCCCTTTGGGAAGGGGGCGATGACTATGATGACAAGAACAAGAGCTGCACAATTAAGCATGCTGGATAGCTCTAGAAGGATCTAAATGGCCCTAGAAAAGGGGGTCTAAATGTCCAGGAGTCAAACCTGACTGTTTACATTCCTTTGGCAAGAGGGCAGTTACAGTGAAGACGAGAACAAGAGCTACACGATTAGAAGTCATTTTCAAGTGATTAAAGTAACTTTAAGTAATGTTATATTACATGTATATGGTGCCGGCTTTAAAACCTTTCATTTTATGTTATCCATTAGGTACAGGCAAATATGGCCACTTAAATAGATAAACTAGGCTGGAAAAGACTTTGACCGCTTGAGAATGCTTCAGTTGGTGAAATGGCTGAGCTCCCGTTGGATCAAGCTAAGTACTTTTGCTCCATTATAGACTGGGTTGATGCAATTGTCGACATTTTTTGTAAATATCAATAACCCGTTTGGGAGTTCGCAGACTTTGGTGTTTCAATGGGGTCCGGATATCACCTCATCAGTGATGGGGGTTTTGGTGCTTGAAGTCTACTGTTCCCTTTATTAATGATATCAGTTTAAATGGTTTTCTCCACACTTGTCTCAGTGTGAATGTTTGATTCAACTCTAGTTGAGCAAGATTTTTTGTTCTAAGTTTATTAGATTTGGGATTGCCCCTGAATGCTTACATTACATTGGCAAGAGGGCAGTGACGATATCAAGAGTTGCACGCTTTTTAAGTTTGCTGGATAGCACCAGACGTGGGATCTAAATGGCCGGGAGTCGTCCTTGACTGTTTACATCCCTTTGGCAAAAGGGTGGTGACGAGAACTAGAGCTGTAGCTCTAGACGAGGGATCTAAATGGCCTGGAGTCGCCCCTGACTGTTTACATCCCTTTGACAAGAACAAGAGCTGTAGCCCTAGATGAGGGATCTAAATGGCCGGGAGACACCCCTGACTGTTTACATCCCTTTGACAAGAGAGTGGTGACAAGAACAAGAGCTGTAGCCCTAGATGAGGGATCTAAATGGCCTGGAGTCGCCCCTGACTGTTTACATCCCTTTGACAAGAACAAGAGCTGTAGCCCTAGATGAGGGATCTAAATGGCCAGGAGTCGCCCCTGACTGTTTACATCCCTTTGACAAGAGAGTGGTGACAAGAACAAGAGCTGTAGCCCTAGATGAGGGATCTAAATGGCCAGGAGTCGCCCCTGACTGTTTACATCCCTTTGACAAGAACAAGAGCTGTAGCCCTAGATGAGGGATCTAAATGGCCAGGAGTCGCCCCTGACCGTTTACATCCCTTTGACAAGAACAAGAGCTATAGCCCTAGATGAGGGATCTAAATGGCCGGGAGTCGCCCCTGACTGTTTACATCCCTTTGACAAGAGGGTGGTGACAAGAACAAGAGCTGTAGCCCGAGATGAGGGATCTAAATGGCCAGGAGTCGCCCCTGACTGTTTACATCATTGTGACAAGAACAAGAGCTGTAGACCTAGAAGAGGGATCTAAATGGCCGCTAGTCGCCCCTGACTGTTTACATCATTGTGACAAGAACAAGAGCTGTAGCCCTAAATGAGGGATCTAAATGGCCGCTAGTCGCCCCTGACTGTTTACATCCCTGTGGCAAGAGGGTGGTGGTGACAAGAACAAGAGCTGTAGCCCTAGATGAGGGATTTAAATGGCCAGGAGTCGCCCCTGACTGTTTACATCCCTTTGACAAGAACAAGAGCTGTAGCCCTAGATGAGGGATTTAAATGGCCGGGAGTCGCCCCTGACTGTTTACATCCCTTTGACAAGAGAGTGGTGACAAGAACAAGAGCTGTAGCCCTAGACGAGGGATCTAAATGGCCTGGAGTCGCCCCTGACTGTTTACTTTCCTTTGGCAAGAGGGTGGGGAACACAAGAACAAGAGCTGTAGCCCTAGAAAAGGGATATAAATGGCCGGGAGTCGCCCCTGACTGTTTACATCCCTTTGACAAGAACAAGAGCTGTAGCCCTAGATGAGGGATCTAAATGGCCGGGAGTCGCCCCTGACTGTTTACATCCCTTTGACAAGAACAAGAGCTGTAGCCCTAGATGAGGGATCTAAATGGCCGGGAGTCGCCCCTGACTGTTTACATCCCTTTGACAAGAGAGTGGTGACAAGAACAAGAGCTGTAGCCCTAGACGAGGGATTTAAATGGCCGGGAGTCGCCCCTGACTGTTTACATCCCTTTGACAAGAACAAGAGCTGTAGCCCTAGATGAGGGATCTAAATGGCCGGGAGTCGCCCCTGACTGTTTACATCCCTTTGACAAGAACAAGAGCTGTAGCCCGAGATGAGGGATCTAAATGGCCGGGAGTCGCCCCTGACTGTTTACATCCCTTTGACAAGAACAAGAGCTGTAGCCCGAGATGAGGGATCTAAATGGCCGGGAGTCGCCCCTGACTGTTTACATCCCTTTGACAAGAACAAGAGCTGTAGCCCGAGATGAGGGATCTAAATGGCCGGGAGTCGCCCCTGACTGTTTACATCCCTTTGACAAGAGGGTGGTGACAAGAACAAGAGCTGTAGCCCGAGATGAGGGATCTAAATGGCCAGGAGTCGCCCCTGACTGTTTACATCCCTTTGACAAGAGGGTGGTGACAAGAACAAGAGCTGTAGCCCTAGATGAGGGATCTAAATGGCCAGGAGTCGCCCCTGACTGTTTACATCCCTTTGACAAGAGGGTGGTGACAAGAACAAGAGCTGTAGCCCTAGATGAGGGATCTAAATGGCCTGGAGTCGCCCCTGACTGTTTACATCCCTTTGACAAGAACAAGAGCTGTAGCCCTAGATGAGGGATCTAAATGGCCTGGAGTCGCCCCTGACTGTTTACATCCCTTTGACAAGAACAAGAGCTGTAGCCCTAGATGAGGAATCTAAATGGCCAGGAGTCGCCCCTGACCGTTTACATCCCTTTGACAAGAACAAGAGCTGTAGCCCTAGATGAGGGATCTAAATGGCCAGGAGTCGCCCCTGACCGTTTACATCCCTTTGACAAGAGAGTGGTGACAAGAACAAGAGCTGTAGCCCTAGATGAGGGATCTAAATGGCCAGGAGTCGCCCCTGACCGTTTACATCCCTTTGACAAGAGAGTGGTGACAAGAACAAGAGCTGTAGCCCTAGATGAGGGATCTAAATGGCCAGGAGTCGCCCCTGACCGTTTACATCCCTTTGACAAGAACAAGAGCTGTAGCCCTAGATGAGGGATCTAAATGGCCTGGAGTCGCCCCTGACTGTTTACATCCCTTTGACAAGAACAAGAGCTGTAGCCCTAGATGAGGGATCTAAATGGCCAGGAGTCGCCCCTGACCGTTTACATCCCTTTGACAAGAGGGTGGTGACAAGAACAAGAGCTGTAGCCCTAGATGAGGGATCTAAATGGCCAGGAGTCGCCCCTGACCGTTTACATCCCTTTGACAAGAGAGTGGTGACAAGAACAAGAGCTGTAGCCCTAGATGAGGGATCTAAATGGCCTGGAGTCGCCCCTGACTGTTTACATCCCTTTGACAAGAACAAGAGCTGTCACCCTAGATGAGGGATCTAAATGGCCTGGAGTCGCCCCTGACTGTTTACATCCCTTTGACAAGAACAAGAGCTGTAGCCCTAGATGAGGGATCTAAATGGCCAGGAGTCGCCCCTGACTGTTTACATCCCTTTGACAAGAGAGTGGTGACAAGAACAAGAGCTGTAGCCCTAGATGAGGGATCTAAATGGCCAGGAGTCGCCCCTGACCGTTTACATCCCTTTGACAAGAGAGTGGTGACAAGAACAAGAGCTGTAGCCCTAGATGAGGGATCTAAATGGCCAGGAGTCGCCCCTGACTGTTTACATCCCTTTGACAAGAACAAGAGCTGTAGCCCTAGATGAGGGATCTAAATGGCCAGGAGTCGCCCCTGACTGTTTACATCCCTTTGACAAGAGGGTGGTGACAAGAACAAGAGCTGTAGCCCTAGATGAGGGATCTAAATGGCCGGGAGTCGCCCCTGACTGTTTACATCCCTTTGACAAGAGGGTGGTGACAAGAACAAGAGCTGTAGCCCTAGATGAGGGATTTAAATGGCCGGGAGTCGCCCCTGACTGTTTACATCCCTTTGACAAGAGGGTGGTGACAAGAACAAGAGCTGTAGCCCTAGATGAGGGATCTAAATGGCCAGGAGTCGCCCCTGACTGTTTACATCCCTTTGACAAGAACAAGAGCTGTAGCCCTAGATGAGGGATCTAAATGGCCAGGAGTCGCCCCTGACCGTTTACATCCCTTTGACAAGAACAAGAGCTGTAGCCCTAGATGAGGGATCTAAATGGCCAGGAGTCGCCCCTGACTGTTTACATCCCTTTGACAAGAGGGTGGTGACAAGAACAAGAGCTGTAGCCCTAGATGAGGGATCTAAATGGCCGGGAGACACCCCTGACTGTTTACATCCCTTTGACAAGAGAGTGGTGACAAGAACAAGAGCTGTAGCCCTAGATGAGGGATCTAAATGGCCAGGAGTCGCCCCTGACTGTTTACATCCCTGTGGCAAGAGGGTGGTGACGACAAGAACAAGAGCTGTAGACCTAGATGAGGGATCTAAATGGCCTGGAGTCGCCCCTGACTGTTTACATCCCTTTGGCGAAAAAAAACTGTACCCCTAGATGATGGATTTAAATGGCCGGGAGTCGCCCCTCACTATTTACATAACTATGGCAAGAGAGTGGTGACATCAAGAAGAAGAGCTGCACGATTTTAAGTATGCTGGATAGACCTAGAAGAGGGTTCTAAATGGCCAGGAGCCGCCCTTGACTGTTTACATCACTTTCGCAAGAAGGTAGTGACAAGGACTGTGACAGGAACAAGAGCTGCATGCTTTTCGTTCGCTGGATAGCCCCAGATGAGGGATCTAAATGGTCAGGGTCGACGCTGACTGTATACTTCACTTGGCAAGAGAGCATAGACAAGAATAAGAGCTGCACGCTTTTAAGTTTGCTGGATAGCCCCAGACGAGGGATCTAAATGGCCAGGGTCGACCCTGACTGTTTACATCACTTTGGCAAGAGAGCAAAGACAAGAACAAGAGCTGCACGCTTTTAAGTTTGCTGGATAGCATCAGATGAGGGATCTAAATGGCCAGGGTCGACCCTGACTGTTTACATCACTTAGGCAAGAGAGCAAAGACAAGAACAAGAGCTGCACGCTTTTAAGTTTGCTGGATAGCACCAGACAAGGGATCTAAATGGCCAGGGTCGACCCTGACTGTTTACATCACTTTGGCAAGAGAGCAAAGACAAGAACAAGAGCTGCACGCTTTTAAGTTTGCTGGATAGCATCAGATGAGGGATCTAAATGGCCAGGGTCGACCCTGACTGTTTACATCACTTAGGCAAGAGAGCAAAGACAAGAACAAGAGCTGCACGCTTTTAAGTTTGCTGGATAGCACCAGACAAGGGATCTAAATGACCAGGGTCGACCCCCGACTGTTTACATCACTTTGGCAAGACAGCAAAGACAAGAACAAGAGCTGCATGCTTTTAAGTTTGCTGGATAGCCCTAGACGAGGGATCTAAATGGCCAGGGTCGACCCCGACTGTTTACATCACTTTGGCAAGAGAGCAAAGACAAGAACAAGAGCTGCACGCTTTTAAGTTTGCTGGATAGCACCAGACGAGGGATCTAAATGGCCAGGGTTGACCCTGACTGTTTACATCACTTTGGCAAGAGAGCAAAGAGAAAAACAAGAGCTGCACACTTAAGTTTGCTGGAGAGCACCAGACGAGGGATCTAAATGGCCAGGGTCGACCCTGACTGTTTACATCACTTTGGCAAGAGAGCAAAGACAAGAACAAGAGCTGCACACTTAAGTTTGCTGGAGAGCACCAGACGAGGGATCTAAATGGCCAGGGTCGACCCTGACTGTTTACATCACTTTGGCAAGAGAGCAAAGACAAGAACAAGAGCTGCACGCTTTTAAGTTTGCTGGAGAGCACCAGACGAGGGATCTAAATGGCCAGGGTCGACCCTGACTGTTTACATCACTTTGGCAAGAGAGCAAAGACAAGAACAAGAGCTGCACGCTTTTAAGTTTGCTGGAGAGCACCAGACGAGGGATCTAAATGGCCAGGGTCGACCCTGACTGTTTACATCACTTTGGCAAGAGAGCAAAGACAAGAACAAGAGCTGCACGCTTTTAAGTTTGCTGGAGAGCACCAGACGAGGGATCTAAATGGCCAGGGTCGACCCTGACCGTTTACATCACTTTGGCAAGAGAGCAAAGACAAGAACAAGAGCTGCACGCTTTTAAGTTTGCTGGAGAGCACCAGACGAGGGATCTAAATGGCCAGGGTCGACCCTGACTGTTTACATCACTTTGGCAAGAGAGCAAAGACAAGAACAAGAGCTGCACGCTTTTAAGTTTGCTGGAGAGCACCAGACGAGGGATCTAAATGGCCAGGGTCGACCCTGACCGTTTACATCACTTTGGCAAGAGAGCAAAGACAAGAACAAGAGCTGCACGCTTTTAAGTTTGCTGGAGAGCACCAGACGAGGGATCTAAATGGCCAGGGTCGACCCTGACTGTTTACATCACTTTGGCAAGAGAGCAAAGACAAGAACAAGAGCTGCACGCTTTTAAGTTTGCTGGAGAGCACCAGACGAGGGATCTAAATGGCCAGGGTCGACCCTGACCGTTTACATCACTTTGGCAAGAGAGCAAAGACAAGAACAAGAGCTGCACGCTTTTAAGTTTGCTGGAGAGCACCAGACGAGGGATCTAAATGGCCAGGGTCGACCCTGACTGTTTACATCACTTTGGCAAGAGAGCAAAGACAAGAACAAGAGCTGCACGCTTTTAAGTTTGCTGGAGAGCACCAGACGAGGGATCTAAATGGCCAGGATCGACCCTGACCGTTTACATCACTTTGGCAAGAGAGCAAAGACAAGAACAAGAGCTGCACGCTTTTAAGTTTGCTGGAGAGCACCAGACGAGGGATCTAAATGGCCAGGGTCGACCCTGACCGTTTACATCACTTGGCAAGAGAGCGAAGAGAAGAACAAGAGCTGCATTCTTTTAATTTTGCTGGATAGCTGCAGGCAAGGGATCTAAGTGGCCAGGAGCAACTGCTGGCCCATTACATATTTTTAAATATCGACTTTGTATGCATCTCCCCGTGTCCAGAGTTCTAATCCCCTGTTGTATTTGCTTAGGCTCTATTGTCTGCTTGAGTCTCGTCATGTTGATTCAGTGGCTGTAAGGGAGCTTTGGTGACCAGAGTTCTGGGGTTAGTCTTGGATTGTGGACATGTTTTTCTCAGTTCTTGACATGTGTTCCTTCCCACAGGTAGAAAAACACTGCTTCCACAAGAGTCCTCAAAGCTGGATCTGGATCGAACACATGCTGGTGAGTCGTCTTCAAGGACTTATTCAATGTATCGCTTTGGATGAGCTTGGGTCCATATCTTCTTTATCTAAGCCTTTTCTTGAGGCTTTGCTCCACAAGAGCGCGTGGGGAGAATAGCCGTCTTATCATGGCTTTGGCTCTGCTGCATTTACTGAGCAGTACGACAGACAAATGACTGCTAGAGGTTCTCCTGGTATCTTTCCTCTGAGTGCACTAGGGACATCTGATGATAATTTGCAGCTGCCAGCCTGGAACCCTCTGATAAGTACTGGTGGCTGGATTATGGTTCCTGGAGGGCCATGAATATTCATGTGATCTGTATGCAATGGTGTGCCAGTATGCATATTCTTTATATAATCCTAAAACACCTGGCAAGCCAAGTGTGTCTCCAGGAGAAGGGCAGTGCTGTCTGTTGGCCAATGCTATGTCCATAGGATTAGTATGGTTTGGAGGACCTGTTGACCCTAAGAACATAAGACTAGCCTTACTGGGTCAGACCAATGTCCATCAAGCCCATTCTCATGGTGGACAATCCAGGTCACTAGTACCTGGCCAAAACCCAAAGAGTATCAAGATTCCATGCTTCCAATCAATGGCAAGCAGTGGCTTCCCCTTGTTTTTCTCAGTGGTTTTAAGAAGGGTTTGGACAATTTTCTGGAGGAAAAGTCCATAGTCTCTCTGGTCCAGTGAATTTATCCCTACTAAGCTCAAATTTTATGGAGATTTCAAATTCTGCTTTTGTTCCACATCTCTTCTGATCCCTACTACCGCTTATCTGGAAAATTATTCTCTGCTATGATCTCCTGAGTGCCAGTGATGGGTCGGGTGTTTTCAGGTGCCTAGAAGTGGGCAAATTAACCTGACTCCCAAACTACGTACTCGTATGTAAGGATAACTCTGGCCATGTGTCTTGGAAATCCAACTTATTACTGGCCCTTGAGAGAGAGAAGCTGGCCTCAGTTGGGTTGTCTTGTGGTGCAACTGAGGTAGGATTTCTGCTTCATCCCCAGCTCAGCAGGACAGTATTGCAGGGTGCTGTAGTTTTGATTACACACTGGGGTTTGTGGTTATTTTTCCTCTGCTGCATATTGACCTCACCCAAGTTGATTTTAAGGGCTGAAATGAGGACACTAGACCAGGATCCCCTGTTTTCTCCTCTGCAGCCAGCCAGCAGATATGGGAATTGTGGTAGGAATCACTGTTTCTGCCTTCCTAATTGGGATTTTCCTGATCGGCAGCCTAAGGTTTATCTATTCCCAAACAGGATTGTAGTCTTAGCTACACCCTTCCATCCAAAGCATGGACACTGCTGCCTTTGAGTGCTTGCATGTGTGGGGGAGCAGGTCTGATTTTTTGGGGTGCGCACAGTGTGTTTCAGTTTTCTAGTAGGTGAAGGGTAGCAGCCGACTCTTCTGTTACTTCATGAGAGGTGATCAAGGAACGAAGGCCACCCTATGAGTTGCAGAGGGTGAACGTGGAGGCTGATTTGTTTATACTAAAACGGTAGTCAACGAAAAGAGTATAGCCAAAAAGATGTGGAAACCAATTTGAGTTGTATCTAATGTCTGCACAATAAAATTGACCATTGTGATCTGCAAATTCCATCTGTGCGGGATCTGAGGTTAATGTCATCTAGGGATAGTATCTTTCATTGCATTGGCCCCAGGGAATGGAACAACCTCCCTGAGTATGTTTGTCAATAGCAGAATATACAAAACTTTAAAAAATTACTCAAAAGGCACTTGTTTTGTCAGATGAAATATAAGATCTGAGATTGTTTGAACAAAGAGGAGCGATTGTGGATTGTAGGGTGCTGGTCACTGATGTATTCTATGGTCTGATCTGTTTAATGATTGGAGCGATATTTGTCGTTGATGCAACTTGTACATATGACAATATATGTTTTGTATGCGAGTTTGTAACACACTGGATAAGGGCAGGGATAAACAAACGAACATAAAACCCGACACAGGCCATGTTTCAGCCACATTAAGGGCTGCCTTTTTGAGTGTTATCTAATGCTGCTGGTCTCCACCGAGACACTTTTACTTTGAATCATCAACAGGTGAAAGCCATAGCGTTTATACGCCACCTAGTTTTAATAACCCCTGATGCAGCCCTTAATGTGGGCGAAACATGGGCCTGTGCCGGGTTTTATGTGATTTTTCTGTCTGCACAACAAAATTGAACTTGGTTTCTACACATCAACTTAAATTTAGCTGCTTGTCTCCTCCTCCCTCACCCCTTAAATCTAATTGTGGACAGACAAAGGAGGTGATGTATGCAACTCGGATACCCTGCAAACCCAGGACAGGTTTGGGAATCCCTGACCTAAGCAGTTACTTACTGTCTCTCTCTCTTCCCTAGACCCAGGGAGGACCTTTCTCCTGGCACCCTTGCTGCCTCTGACTGCTGAGAAACTGCAGAAAGCTTCCTCAGACTGAGATTCTCAGAGGAACCCTCAATAGGTAAAGTACTACCAGTGTGGCCTTCAGCTGCCCTCTGTCTCTTCCTCCTGTTTAAGGAAACTTGTACACTGCAGATTGGGCTTTTTGTCTCCTGCCTGTTTCACTGGCAAATTCCTGGGTTCCAATCCCTACCGTGGTTGGCTCAGCCTGACACTGGTGCCTGAGAAGTGATATCTTCTATTGTGTTGAATAAAAAAATCAGAAAAGTCATTTTATTTGTGCCTAAAATTCAAGACCAAACTCATGTGTTTCAAAAATATATTTCCCCGAGTCCATGCCTCTCCCTTATTTGGACAAGACCTTCTTCCCCCTCCCTTGCTATAAATTTTCAGTTTTTCACTGTGTGCCTGTCTTATCTCTCTCTGCAGCCTGTAAGAGGTGAATGGTTGGATGCAGGACCAAACCTGGAAACAGTGGCCAGGGAAACCCCTTTGAAGAGCTGTGAAGACTTTCCTCTTCAACTACAGATCCAGCCGCAAACAAGTCCCTCTGAACTCTCTCCCACCAACCCTCTGGCCCTAAGAATTCAAACTCTGCTCAAGTTTCTGTACTGCCCAGCCTTGTCATTGTTACTGTATTGTATTTCTAAATTTACTGTCCAATGTAACCTGTTCTGAGGATGGGATAGAAATCGAATGGAACAAATGGAGAGAACTGAATGTGTCCTGGAAATGTTGTAGCAAAGATCTTATAATAAAGTTTGTTCCTTATGTACTTTGCACTTGGGTGTCTCCCTTATTCCTCTGAAGATGAAAGATTCCAGCATTTACTATGCTTGTAAATTGTGTTGGTCTGTGTCCATGTAACAAGACTTTCTACCCACACGAGCTTTGGAAGTTGGGCTTTTAGAAGGCCCGTGGGAAATAAGAGCTGATCAGTGCTTAACTGGTTCTGCTCTCTCTGGATATAACAGATGCAGAGGGACTGTTGAGCAAGGCTTGAAGTGGGAGGTTTGGTAAGATCTTGAGTATGTCTTGCTTCCTCCTATATCAGCTGATGCTCTAGAATGACGTGGACGAAGCCATCCTCTGAGGTTACTTAAACATCTTAAGTGCTGTTGGCACAATTTTTTGTAACCAAAGACTTTAAAGACCTCTCTCCCTGTTCTGGTTTTTAGCCATATCTAATATGATAGAGAATTGCAGCTAGAGAAACACCAGATGAGCAGAGGCTTCAGCAAATAAGTCGATCCCTGCTCTACCCAAATACCGGCTTAGCAGAGCTGCCTTGGCCCCTCCTACTGAGTAATGGTTCAATCTACCCAACTACCGGCTCGGCAGAGCTGCCTTGCACACATGACCCCCCTACTGAGTAATGGATCAATCTACCCAACTAGCAGCTCGGCAAAGCTGCCTTGCACACATGGCTCCTACTGAATAATGGTTCAATCTTCATGGTGCTGTGTGATTATTCAGTAGGAGCAACCTTGGCAGTAGGTTTTTTTGGCTTTTTTAAGGAACTATGGGGATGATGCAAGAGATGCCTTCTTGAAAGCTTCATGGGATGATGTGTCTGATTGCCGCCTTAAAGGTGCTGTGGGATGATTCCTATAAAGTGATCCTCTTCAAGAGGGCATCTGCTGAGTCACCTTAAGGCTGTTTGTCTTCTGGTGGTGCCGTACATCAACCCTTCATTGGAAGCCCTTGCCACTGACACTACAGTTTAAGGGTTTGAGGACTGTGTGCGATAAGGTTGGAACTCTAGCTGTGAAGGCCTTTCTGCATATTTGACACTTGTGGGGCTTCTCACCTTTCAGGGTGGGGAAGAATAGTCCCACCCAACTGCTCTGCTCCCCTCCCCAACCCACCCACTGATCTGCTCCGCCTCTTCCTCCATCCCACCCACTAATCTGCTCCCCTCCCTCAACCCATCCACTTATCTGGTCCCCTCCTCCTCCAACCCACCTACTTATCTGCTCCTCCTCCTTCAACCCACACAACCTGCTCTGGCTCCACCTACTTCCTCTGCTCCCCTCCTCCTACCCACCTGATCCCCACCCACCTGCTCAGGCCCCTCCCACTTATCTAGTGGTAACTTTGGGAACTATGTTATTAATAAATATGTTTTTAGATCATCGTTCCCAAAGTTACCCCTAGATGTCAGCGTTGTATTACACTTTGGGAATTATGGCCTAAACACACATTCATAATAACATAGTTCCCAAAGTTACCACTAGATGGCATCCTTGTAGTTCACTTTAAGAACTATTATTTTAAATGTGTTTTTAGGTCATAGTTCTCAAAGTTACCACTAAATGGCAGTATTCTATTACACTTTGGGAACTATGACCTAAAAACACACTTATTCATAACAACAAAGTGTAATAGAACACTGCCTTCTAGTGGTAACTTTGGGAACTATAACCTAAAAACACACTTATTCATAATAACAAAGTGTACTACAACACAGCCATCTTGTGGTATGTTTGGGAAAGTGTAGTTACTTCCCTGTAATGTAGGTTTTCACTGTGGGAACTATGATGGAAAAACACACTTATTCATAATAACAAAGTGTAATAGAATACTACCATCTAGTGGTAACTTTTGGAACTATGACTGAAAAGCACATTTATTCATGTTTTGTTTTTCCCATGAAAATTTATTGAAAGTTTTTCAAAATACAAAAGGAAAGTGGTACACAAGAAAAGTACAATAGTCAATAATGTACAGACAAAGTGTTGGTGTCATATGAAAAGTACATCAATGTAAGTGAGGAAGGGGTATAAAATATAATACTCAATAATCCCAAATCTAATACAGGTAGGGACAGAAAAAAGAAGGATGAGTAGACAGGGGAGGAAAGGAAAGAAAAAAAAGGAGGAAGGGCAAGATAGAATCGGTAGGAGGGAAAGGAGAAGCTATCTAGGAAAGGGAGGAAGAGGAGAGGAGCAAGAAAGAAAAGGAAGAGGGAAAGAGATCCTCGGAGGCCTGGAAAAAAGAAAAGGAAGGAAGAAAAAGATAGGAATAAGCAACAAGTAAGTAAGAAAGAATGAAGGAGATGCAGTGAGAGTGATAAATTACAGAGAATTCAAGTACTCTGTAAACACTGCCCATTTGGTGAGAATTTTGGTAGATAGAGGTGAGAGAGTAGAAATCAACATTTCACGTTTGTGCTAGAGGAGTACTGATTGAAACCAAAAATGAACTGAAAGAGTGTCAAATGATTTCCAGTTAGAAAGTATAAGTCGTAAAGCTATGATAAAAAGTGTATCAAATAGCGAATGTTGAAGAAGAGGGATATTAACTGTTGGTGCTTCTGATTTGAGCAAGATAATCGAAGGGGAAAGATCCAAGTTAAAATGAAAAATTGAACCAAAAATAGACCAGACGCCTAACCAAAAGTGCTGCAGCAACAGACATTTGAAAATCATATGAAGGAAGGTGCCAGGGAGGGTCTTACAATTCCAACATTTATTAGTGGGGAGTAGACCAGCTGTATGAAGCTTTTGGGGTGTCCAAGTCGTCCTATGATGGAAGAGGAACATTGATTGTATCGAATTTGCAGAGGAAATGGTTCTAGTACTTTTAGACCAGAGAGTTGACCATTGTCTGTCACGGATAGGGTGTCTCACATCAAGTTACAAGACTGCACGAAGGGAAGCATCTGTATTCATAAAGGGTGTGATGAGCAATTTATAAAGTTGGGATGCTACATGTCCCACTTCAAGAAGCCTAGAACAGTGAAGGATCAAAGAAGGAGGTTCCTTTACAAGAGAACGTAGTATTTTTGATTTTGAAATTACTGTAGTAAGTTGTAACCATTGATAAAAAGCCGAGGTAGGCAGAGCAAATTTGTCACGTAATTCCGCAAAGGTCAAAAGCTGTACAGCTGGTGTACAAAGATCAGCAAGTGACCAGATCCCCAATTTGGACCAGTTTGACCAGTATATTGTCTTTTTGTCAATTAGAAATTGTGGATTATGCCACAGCGAGATCATAGAGGAGGTGCGGATAGAAACATCTAACAATTTATCCAATTCAAGTAAGCACGAAACTGATTGGGAAATGATGAGATTGGTCTCATGTATGGATGTGTGAGATGTTAGCAAAGCAATTAATGAGGGAGAGAAGGCACAAAGGGCGTGTTCGAGGCGCAGCCAAAGAGGACTATAGCCTAAGGCAGGAGAGAACCATCTGCTAGATTGTTGCAGTATAAAGGCCTTATGATAGGTTAGAAAGTCAGGTAACAATATTCCAGCTGTAGTTTTGGGAGATTTAAGTTTCTTGAGTGCAATTTTTGGTAGTTTGCGGTTCCATATAAAGGTAGAAATAAGTTTATCAATTGATTTGTAGAACGAAGTTGGGAATAATCGTGGGATCATGCTGAGAACAAAGTTTATTTTGGGGGCAAAAACCATTTTGATTGTCTCCATTCTACCTCACCATGAAAGATGAAGAGGATGCCATGAGTGTAAAAGAGTTTTGATATGATCATTTAATTTTCCACTATTATTATGTACTGTAGGGGATAGGGTAGCATATAAGTCAATTCCTAGACATCTCATATGAGTAGGAGACCAAATAAGATGAAAAGGTTGAACTAGGGTCTGATTAGAGTGGGCATTGAGTGGTAATACTTCTCTTTTATGTTGATTAATTTTATAACCAGAGAAAAGAGAAAAAGAATGTATCAATTCAAAAAGGGCCGGAAGAGATTGGTTGGGATTGGAAAGATATAGGAGGACATCATCTGCATAAGCTGTCAATTTATGTTCTAATTTATTGTGTAGGATACCAGTGATTTGTTCACAAGAATTGATTGCTATGAGGAGAGGTTCAAGAGCGATATTAAACAAATAGGGCGATAGGGGACAGCCTTGTCTGGTACCCCTATAAAGCAAGAAAGGAGTGGATAAGATATTATTTGTAATTATAGAAGCCTTGGGCGATGAATAGAGAATTTTAACATAGTCAATGAATTGAGGGGGAAATCCAAACCAACGCATTGTTTGAAATAGGTGTGACCATTCAACTCTGTCAAAAGCTTTTTCAGCATCTAATGAGAGAGCAATACAGGGGTCTTTAATAGTACGAGCAAAGGAAGCAAGATGAAAAAAGAGATGGGAGTTGTCTGATATAAGTCTTCCCGGCATAAATCCCACTTGATGTAGAGAGATAAGCGTGACGATTGAGCTCTGCAGTCTAAGGGAAAGAGTGGTTGCGAAGATTTTATAATCGGTATTAAGTAGAGAGATAGGTCGGTAATTTGAAATTTGATTAGGATCTTTTCCAGGTTTTGGGATAACTGTAATAACAGCATCTAGGAAATGACTTTTGGATACACTTTGCGGACTAAGTGAGTTAAATAGATTGGTAAGTGTACTAGAAAGTTTATCTTTATAAAGTTTATAAAATTCTACAGTAATACCATCCGCTCCAGGTGATTTACCAGAGGATAGGTGTTTTATAGCTAGGAGAATTTCTGAATCAGCAAGAGGTCGCTGAAGTTCTTCAGACTCTAATAATGGAAGTTCAGGTGATTGCAAGGTGGCCAAAAATTCATCTGCATTGGACGTCTGCTGTGAGGCTTCCGATGTGTAGAGCTGAGAGTAAAAACCATGAAAAGCCCTAGAGATGTCAGAGTTTCCCGTCAGAGGTTCCAATAGAGGATATCTGCACTTTAGTTCTTTAACGTTTGAGGTAGTTAGCTAGCATTTTACTACTTTTATTCATTTCCATATAGTATTTAGTAGAAGTAACAAAAATATCTTGTTGCGCTATCATACTAGCTAATTTGTTGTAGGAGTATTTTAATTTATATATTTCAGGTAATAGTGTTTTATCATTGGAGTGAAAAAAGTTCTGTTCGAGACTTTTAATTTGCAGTTCGAGTTCATGTTGTTCCTTTCTGTCTTGCTTTCATTTGTACGCTTGACAAGAGATCAGTTCTCCACGTAGCGAAACTTTGAAGGCTTCCCAAATAATTAGCGGATCCAAGGAATCCGTATTGTTGAATTGAAATTTGCCTAATCGTTGTTTGATGGATTCATCTGCCAGCAGGTGGTTGAGCAAACGCCAGAGGGGGGATCTAGGAGAACTTACTATATCCCACTTTAGCTCAAGTGATGTTAGAGCATGATCCAAGATGATAATAGGATGGATAGTAGTAGAAACTAGGTTAGGTAAGAAGGAAGAAGATATAAAAAAGTAATCAATTCTTGAGTAACTTTTATGTGGGGCGGAGAAAAAGGTATAATCCCTTTCGTCCATGGTTCCGTTAGATCATAATGTTTAATCAGGGAATTCAATACAATATTAGCTTTAGAGGGAACTATGCAGTTGGAAGAGTGTTTGTCAAGCCAGGTATCCAAAGGTAAGTTAAAATCTCCAGCTAAAATAAGAGGAAGAGAGTCAAATTCAGCTACAGTTTGAAATAGTTGAGTAAAAAATTCAGGGGAATCATTATTAGGGGCATAGATGTTAACAAGAAGAACCTCTTGTGAAAAGATATGTGCCCGAACCATCAGCCATCTGCCCTCTGTGTCATGTTTGGTTTCTAGGACTTGGAAAGGGACAGATTTGTGAGATAGTATTGCAACCCCATGCTTTCTACCAAGTGATGGAGCTTCTGCTCTTTGTATCAACCAATTATTGGCACCTAAACAGTGAGAGAGATTAGAGATATGAGTTTCCTGTAAAAAGACAATTGACGGCCTGAGTTTTTTAAGATGGGTGAGAATTTTTTTCCTTTTAACAGGGTGTCGCAAGCCATTAACATTCCAGGATATGAAGGACAGATTAGAAGGCAGATTATTGCAGGCCATAAAAAATTAAGGTTTTGTTGGTATGATTGAAGCACTGCATTTCGGAAGAGGAAAGAAGCAAAGAAAGGCCTCTGAGGAAGAAGGAGCAGAGAAGGATGAAGAGCTATAAAAAGCTCAGCCGATGGACAGAGATTGAGAAGTAAAGGGGGAAAAGCAGATAGACAAGAGACGCCTGTGAAGAAGATACCCTCCTATAGGTAGCACACAATATGGGAAAGCCAGGGGTGAGAAAATTCAATGCATCTATAACAATAAGCAACGATGATTAGTTCAAAGAGTAAGGAGTGAACACAGGGAACATAAGAACATAAGAAGTTGCCCCCGCTGAGTCAGACCAGAGGTCCATCTTGCTCAGCGGTCCGCTCCCGCGGCGGCCCATCAGGCCTAGTGCCTGAACAGTGATCCCTGATTAATTTTATAACTTACCTCTAATCCCATCCCTATAATCTACCTCTACTCTTATCTGTACCCCTCAATCCCTTTGTCTTCCAAGTACCCATCCAAAGCTTCTTTGAACCCCTGTAGCGTGCTCCTGTTTATCACATCCTCCGGTAGCGCGTTCCATGTATCCACCACCCTCTGTGTGAAAAAGAACTTCCTGGCGTTTGTTCTAAACTTCTCCCCTTTCAATTTCTCTGAGTGCCCCCTTGTACTTGTTGATCCCCTTAATTTGAAAAATCTGTCCCTGTCTATTTTTTCTATGCCCTTCATGATCTTGAAGGTTTCTATCATGTCTCCTCTAAGTCTCCGCTTTTCCAGGGAGAAAAGCCCTAGCCTTTTCAGTCTGTCAGTATATGAGAGGTCCTCCATACCCTTTATTAGCTTAGTTGCTCTTCTTTGAACTCTCTCAAGTACCTCCATGTCCTTCTTGAGGTACGGCGACCAGAATTGAACACAGTACTCCAGGTGCGGGCGCACCATAGCACGATACAGTGGCAGGATGACTTCCTTCTTTCTGGTCGTGATACCCTTCTTAATGATACCCAACATTTTGTTTGCTTTCCTTGAGGCTGTTGCACACTGTGCCGACGCCTTCAATGTTGTGTCTACCATCACTCCCAGGTCTCTTTCAAGGTCGCTCACCTCTAGCGCTGATCCCCCCATTTTGTAAGTGAACATTGGGTTTTTTTTTTCCCTATATGTACGACTTTGCACTTCCCTATGTTGAAACTCATTTGCCATTTTTTGGCCCATTCTTCCAGTGTTGTCAGATCTTTTTGGAGATCTTCGCAGTCCTCCATGTTATTTACCTTGCGATATAGTTTGGTGTCATCCGCAAATTTAATAACCTCACATTTTGTTCCTGCCTCCAGGTTGTTAATGAATATGTTGAAAAGTAGCGGTCCCAGCACCGACCCCTGTGGAACTCCGCTCGTGACCCATTGCCAGTCTGAGTAATGGCCCTTTACTCCAACCCTCTGTTTCCTGTCCGCCAACCAGTTTTTGATCCATCGGTGGACCTTCCCTTGCACCTCGTGGTTCCATAGCTTCCTTAGTAGTCTTTCATGTGGCACCTTGTCGAAGGCTTTTTGGAAGTCAAGGTAAATTATATCTATGGATTCCCCTTTATCCACCTGGCTGGTTACCCCCTCAAAGAAGTATAATAAGTTCGTGAGGCATGACCTGCCCTTGCAGAAGCCATGCTGGTTCGACTTTAGCTGCCCATAGTTGTCGATGTGTTCCCAGATGCTGTCTTTAATCAGTGCTTCCATCATCTTTGCCGGGACCGAGGTCAAGCTCACCGGCCTGTAGTTTCCTGGGTCTCCCCTTGAGCCTTTCTTGAAGATGGGCGTAACATTTGCTATTTTCCAGTCTTCTGGAATCTCTCCAGTTTTTAAGGATAGGTTGCATATTTGTCGAAGTGGTTCAGCTATTTCGTTCCTTAGTTCCTTGAGTACCCTTGGGTGGATGCCATCTGGACCTGGCGATTTGGCGCTCTTTAGCCTGTCTATCTGCCGGAGGACATCCACCTTGCTTACCTCTAGTTGAACCAGATTTTCATCCTGCTCCCCCTTTACGATCTCCTCAGGTTCCGGAATGTTGGTTGTGTCCTCCCTCGTGAAGACTGACGTGAAGAACTTATTTAGCCTGTCAGCTATCTCCTTTTCTTCTTTTACCACTCCCTTTCTGTCCCCATCATCCAAGGGTCCCACTTCCTCCCTTGCTGGTTGCTTCCTCTTAATGTACCTGAAGAATGATTTGAAGTTTGTTGCTTCCCCCGCCAGTCTCTCTTCAAATTCTCTTTTTGCTTTCCTAACCACTCGGTGACACTCCTTTTGGTGTTTTTTATGCTCCTTTTGGTTCTCCTCTGTTTTGTCCTTTTTCCATTTTTTGAATGATGCTTTCTTGTCACTTATCGCCTTTTTTACTGCATTTGTTAGCCACACTGGGTTTTTTGTTCTATTTTTTTTTTGCACCCTTTCCTGTACTTGGGGATGCACAGGTTCTGTGCTTCGTGCACTGTGCCCTTGAGTAGGGCCCAGGCATTTTCTACAGAGTCCATCTTCCTTGCGCTATCGTTGAGTTTCATTCTCACCATTTTCCTCATGGCGTCATAATTCCCTTTTTTGAAGTTAAGTGCAGTCGTTGTAGTTCTTTTTACCTTTGATGATCCAATCTCTAGCCTGTACTGGATCGTGTTGTGATCGCTGTTTCCTAGTGGGGCTAGTACTGCCACCTCCTTAGCGGGTCCCCCTAGTCCGTTGAGGATTAGGTCAAGAGTGGCATCACCCCGTGTTGGTTCCGTGACCAGCTGTTCCATGAAACAATCCCTCGTGACCTCCAGGAATTTGGTCTCCCTCATGCAGTTTGAGTGCCCAATACTCCAGTTTATTCCCGGGAAGTTGAAGTCTCCCATCACCACCATACTTCCGCTTTTGCATACCTGCCTCAGTTCAGCCTCCAGATCTTGGTCGATTTCTTCCGTTTGTCCAGGTGGGCGATAGTACAGACCCAATTTTGTGTCTGCTCCAGTTCCTCCTGGTAGCTTAACCCATAGTGATTCCAAGTCGCCCGCCCTTACTGTTGTTTCCATCCTGGTTGAAGGTATGGATTCTTTTATGTATAACGCTATTCCTCCACCCTTCTTGTGTGACCTATCTCTCCTGTATAGTTTAAAACCTGGTAAAGCCACATCCCATTTATTGTCATCAGTCCACCACGTTTCTGTGACTCCAATTATGTCTAGTCCCTTTTTGCTGGCTAGGACTTCCAGCTCACTGATTTCAATGGGTAAGAAACAGGAACTACAAATCCCACACGGCCTTGGGACATAAGTTCAAAACCAGGACTTGCCAACAAGACTTCCTGGAACTGGGTAAGTTGACAGTTGTTTTGTAAAGGCAGGAAGTGCATTTCTTCTCTTTTAATTCTCTACTTCAAAATCTTCCATCTGTTCAGGACCTGGGACTGAGACTCCAGTTAATGAGTTTGACTGGACAACACAGCCCTGGAACCTTGAAGTGAATTTGGGAATGGAGTAAAGATCAGGATACTGGGGAGGTTTTCTTGTGAGGGGGGAATAAGAAAGAGACTTTTCCATTAAACCATCCTCTTCCAGGGAGTGGAATATAAGCTCAGGGGGTCAGGACACTAACTTGTTAGAGATGTGAAGGAAACTGTCTTGCTGGAGGGTTAAAGGGAAAGTCTTTTATTGGATATTCAGACATGAGCAAATGATGATATGTGTCATTATATATTTGAAACACAAATGTGCTCTAGTGAGAGGCTCAAGGGGAAAGTCAAGGGTGAATTGGGGGAGAGATGAAAGGACAATCCGAGGAGGTGGGAAGGGTGACAACAGAATAATTTTATGGTTTATGATGTGAAAGGGAAGCCAGATCTTTGTTAAGTCCTGTCTGGTGGGTTCATCATTTTAACGTCAAAGGTTCTAGTTCCTGGATGGTTTGGAAGTTTCCTTTTAGAATTCTTCCCATAAATGGTTAGATTCACTAAGCAAACTTATCGGTTTGTGACCCTGACCCGATTCAATAACCTTATGGCCGATCCGATTCCGATCCGCGCATTCAATTGAGGGTAAACGGCATGACAAGTAGGAAGGATGTTATTCACTAATCTTTTCCAGGAACACCTACTGGGCTGGCCAATCCAAAAAGAAGCGACTGGTGGGGACCAGTTGCTCACGACCTTTCCTGTTCTCTGCCGACTTCTCCCGCCTCTCAGCCCCAAGTTTCCTCTCGCCGCTATGCTCTCTACCTCGGCTCACTGCCCTTCCCCCCGAATCGTCTTGCCACCCCGACTCTCCTGCCCTTCCCCCCGCAGTGCGAGCCCGTGGCTTTTTTTTTTAATCATCTTTATTAAGAAGGTAGACAACTGAACAGCAAGTGAAACATCCAGTACATATATTCTTTGCATTTTAAAATCAAATCAACAGTGAGGGATATAAGGGGGAGAAAAGAGGAGCCTTGACCCTGCTGGGTCAATGGTGGCCTCTGAGATGGTCTTGCTTGTATAATAAGAGGCTGTAGGTTCAAATTCTCTCATAGCTCAGGGCTTTCCAGTTATTTTAAAGCCAAATCAGGGAACAAGAGGTATAAGAGGGAGAAAAATAAATCCTATTAACAGAGAGTAGCTTGTGGCCTATTGGATGTTCCCTTGCCTTGGGTCCCAAACGTTATGAGTTCAAGTCCCATGCTAGAGCTACTGATTGAATTTTAAATCCAAATTATGGAATTGAGAGGTATAAGAGGAAATAAAAGAAAACACTTGAGTGTGAAATTATTTGTGGCCTGCTGGACCTGTATCTGCCTTATTACCCAATTGTCATGGGTTAAAATCCCCTACTTGATCAATCAACTTAATTTTAAAGCCAAATCAGAGAATAAGAGGTATAAGAGAGACAAAAATAAACAGCAGTAATATGGAGTAACTTGTGTCCTGGTGGTTGTGCTCCTGCTTTAGGTCCTAAACCTCATGAGTTCAAATCCCCTGCTTGATCAGTTGATTGGATTTTAAATCCAAATCAGGGTATAAGAGGTATAAGAAGGAGAAAATGAGCAGCTTCTGGCCTGTCTATTGTGTATTTGCTCAGTATTCAAAGGTTATGGGATCAAATCCCCTGCTTGATGAGATGTTTTGAGTTATAAACCAAAATCCAGGAAGGAAAAGTATAAGGGGGAGAAAAAGTAAACACACCTTCATTAGTTCAGTGGTGGACTAGAGGAAAAGATTGTTACCTTGCACCAAAAAGTCCTGGGTTCAGGTCCCATGATTGGCTTTTTGAATTTTAAATCCAAATCAAGGCATGAAAGTTATAAAGGGGTGACAAAGAAGACCCATCTTCATTAGTTCAGTGGTGGACTAGAGAAAAAGATTGTTACCTTGCACCAAAGAGTCCTGGGTTCAACTCCCATGACCGGCTTTTTGAATTTTAAATCCAAATCAAGGAAGGAGAAGTATAAGGGGGAGAAAAAGTGGACCCATCATCATTAGTTCAGTGGTGGACTAGAGGAAAAGTTTGTTACCTTGCACCAAAGAGTCCTGTGTTCAACTCCCATGACCAGCTTTTTGAATTTTAAATCCAAATCAAGGAAGGAGAAGTATAAGGGGGAGAAAAAGTGGACCCATCATCATTAGTTCAGTGGTGGACTAGAGGAAAAGTTTGTTACCTTGCACCAAAGAGTCCTGTGTTCAACTCCCATGACCAGCTTTTTGAATTTTAAATCCAAATCAAGGAAGGAGAAGTATAAGGGGGAGAAAAAGTGGACCCATCATCATTAGTTCAGTGGTGGACTAGAGGAAAAGATTGCTCCCTAGCACCAAAGAGTCCTGTGTTCAACTCCCATGACCAGCTTTTTGAATTTTAAATCCAAATCAAGGAAGGAGAAGTATAAGGGGGAGAAAAAGTGGACCCATCATCATTAGTTCAGTGGTGGACTAGAGGAAAAGATTGTGACCTTGCACCAAAGAGTCCTGGTTCAAATCCCATGTCCAGCTTTTTGAATTTTAAATCCAAATCAAGGAAGGAGAAATATAAGAGGGAGAAAAAGTGGACTCATCATCATTAGTTCAGTGGTGGACTAGAGGAAAAGATTGTTACCTTGCACCAAAGAGTCCTGGGTTCAACTCCCATGTCCAGCTTTTTGAATTTTAAATCCAAATCAAGGAAGGAGAAACATAAGAGGGAGAAAAAGTGGACTCATCATCATTAGTTCAATGGTGGACTAGAGGAAAAGATTGTTACCTTGCACCAAAGAGTCCTGGTTCAACTCCCATGTCCAACTTTTTGAATTTTAAATCCAAATCAAGGAAGGAGAAATATAAGAGGGAGAAAAAGTGGACTCATCATCATTAGTTCAGTGGTGGACTAGAGGAAAAGATTGTTACCTTGCACCAAAGAGTCCTGGGTTCAACTCCCATGTCCAGCTTTTTGAATTTTAAATCCAAATCAAGGAAGGAGAAATATAAGATGGAGAAAAAGTGAAGCAACCTTCATTAGTTCAGTGGTGGACTAGAGGAAAAGTTTGCTCCCTAGCACCAAAGAGTCCTGTGTTCAACTCCCATGACCAGCTTTTTGAATTTTAAATCCAAATCAAGGAAGGAGAAGTATAAGGGGGAGAAAAAGTGGACCCATCATCATTAGTTCAGTGGTGGACTAGAGGAAAAGATTGTGACCTTGCACCAAAGAGTCCTGGGTTCAACTCCCATGTCCAGCTTTTTGAATTTTAAATCCAAATCAAGGAAGGAGAAGTATAAGGGGGAGAAAAAGTGGACCCATCATCATTAGTTCAGTGGTGGACTAGAGGAAAAGATTGTTACCTTGCACCAAAGAGTCCTGGGTTCAACTCCCATGACCAGCTTTTTGAATTTTAAATCCAAATCAAGGAAGGAGAAGTATAAGGGGGAGAAAAAGTGGACCCACCATCATTAGTTCAGTGGTGGACTAGAGGAAAAGATTGTGACCTTGCACCAAAGAGTCCTGGGTTCAACTCCCATGTCCTGCTTTTTGAATTTTAAATCCAAATCAAGGAAGGAGAAACATAAGAGGGAGAAAAAGTGGACCCATCATCATTAGTTCAATGGTGGACTAGAGGAAAAGATTGTTACCTTGCACCAAAGAGTCCTGGTTCAACTCCCATGTCCAACTTTTTGAATTTTAAATCCAAATCAAGGAAGGAGAAATATAAGAGGGAGAAAAAGTGGACTCATCATCATTAGTTCAGTGGTGGACTAGAGGAAAAGATTGTTACCTTGCACCAAAGAGTCCTGGGTTCAACTCCCATGTCCAGCTTTTTGAATTTTAAATCCAAATCAAGGAAGGAGAAATATAAGATGGAGAAAAAGTGAAGCAACCTTCATTAGTTCAGTGGTGGACTAGAGGAAAAGTTTGCTCCCTAGCACCAAAGAGTCCTGTGTTCAACTCCCATGACCAGCTTTTTGAATTTTAAATCCAAATCAAGGAAGGAGAAGTATAAGGGGGAGAAAAAGTGGACCCATCATCATTAGTTCAGTGGTGGACTAGAGGAAAAGATTATGACCTTGCACCAAAGAGTCCTGGGTTCAACTCCCATGTCCAGCTTTTTGAATTTTAAATCCAAATCAAGGAAGGAGAAATATAAGATGGAGAAAAAGTGAAGCAACCTTCATTAGTTCAGTGGTGGACTAGAGGAAAAGTTTGCTCCCTAGCACCAAAGAGTCCTGTGTTCAACTCCCATGACCAGCTTTTTGAATTTTAAATCCAAATCAAGGAAGGAGAAGTATAAGGGGGAGAAAAAGTGGACAAATCATCATTAGTTCAGTGGTGGACTAGAGGAAAAGATTGTGACCTTGCACCAAAGAGTCCTGGGTTCAACTCCCATGTCCAGCTTTTTGAATTTTAAATCCAAATCAAGGCATGAAAGTTATAAAGGGGTGAAAAAGTGAACCCACCTTCATTAGTTCAGTGGTGGACTAGAGGAAAAGATTGTTACCTTGCACCAAAGAGTCCTGGGTTCAACTCCTATGACTGGCTTTTTGAATTTTAAATCCAAATCAAGGAAGGAGAAGTATAAGGGAGAAAAAGTGAACCAACCTTCATTAGTTCAGTGGTAGACTAGAGGAAAAGCTTGTTACCTTGCACCAAAGAGTCCTGGGATCAACTCCCATGATTAGCTTTTTGAATTTTAACTCCAAATCAAGGCATGAAAGTTATAAGTGGGAGAATAAATGAGCCATCCTTTGTCAGTCCAGTGTGGATTAGAGGAAAACCTCAACTAAGGAGTAGGAGCAAAGTTTTTTGCATCAACTACTAGGATTTGAGCTCAGAAAAGGATAAATATAAGTTCCGAAAAATTCTTGCTGTGAAAACTTGGCTGGCTCAGGGGTTGAGTGCTGGGTTAGTAACTGGAGGCTGAGGGTTCAAGTCTCAGCTAAGGAGTAGGACTTAAATGTTTTCTTGCGTCAACTACTAGGATTTGAGCTCAGAAAAGGATAAATATAAGTTCCGAACAGTTCTTAGTGTGAAAGCCTGGCTGGCTCAAGGGTTGAGTGCTGGGTTAGTAACTGGAGGCTGAGGGTTCAACCCTCAGCTAGGGCAGAGTGCAGATGCGAGCTGCAGAGTGGAGTGTGGTGGTTGGTGGAAGAGGAGAGATGGTAGTGGAGGAGAGATGGTAGTGGAGGAGAGATGGTGGATTGGAGGAAAAGAAAAAAAGGGGTTATGCTTTTCTGTTTTGAAAAGAAGTATAATTTTTTTTTAGAAAAATTAGGTTCTCTCTTTTCTGCTCCCCCTCCACTCTCTCTCCCACTCTACCTCACCCACCGCTCTTTCCACTGCTCAGGTCCTCTCTTCCAACCACTCTGCCCTAGCTGAGGATTGAACCCTCAGCCTCCAGTTACTAACCCAGCACTCAACCCTTGAGCCAGCCAGGTTTTCACACCAAGAGCTTTTCGGAACTTATATTTATCCTTTTCAGCTCAAATCCTAGTAGAATAAGAAGTTTTCTGTAATCTACTTTAATCCTGTCAGGTGTTACAACTCAGGTGAAGCCCTTGATCTGCTCCAGTGTCTGTCTTTCTTCCCCAACCCCCCAGTACAGAGCCAGTGTCTCATGTCTGGTTTCTTTTGAATGCATTCAGAGGAAAAGATTGGTGGGATCCCAGTAGGTTGCCAGCTTCTCCAAGGTCAAGCAGGATGAGTCAGCCACATATGGGTGTTGTCCCAACAGCTCCCAATTTGCGGATAAGCTCTCCAATAGCTCAGAGAGATTTTTTTTTTCTGAGCACGTGCAGTGCCCGGGCCACACTGGGCATGCCCGAGCCCTATCCATTTCCCCCTTCTTCCCCCTAATCCCTGTCTTTAGTCTCCACCCGTTCCCATCGGTCGGATTTTCTACAGCTCTCCATTACAACTTTTCTACCATCAAGACTTTTTCTACTCACCATCTTGAAGATGCCAGAAACATCAAAGAAATGTCCGGGATTGCAGAAAAAGGATGAGTACACTGGATCCTCATGCATTGTGCCCGTCTGTCTCCACATGCATGCAAGCTAAGGAAGAGGGCACTGAGAGACTTCATGAAGAGAAGTGAGGCCCGAGAATCTTCCTCCAGCAGCCATCCTCATTGGAATGCAGCAGCGGGGGATCCACAGTAAATCCTTCAGGTCTCATCCATTCAGACCCAGCCCTGAGCAGATAGGAGAGATTTCAGGTTCTGCAGAGATGGATTATATCACCTCTTTCAGCAGAGTCACGGACGATGCCGACTGCTTCAAATACTGGTACTTTGTATCATCGCTCCACTTTGCAGATTTTTAACCAGAAATTGTTGAGCCTCTTCTTGGCCATTTGCGTCAAGAACACCAAAGACATAAGTTCTCCTTGTTATTCGCCGCTGCCAAATTTCCAAGCCCTTGAACACGGCCAGATGAGCTGCCTTTTTGTCAGGGTGTACGACCGTCATCACTCGAAGAACATTCCCGTTGGTTGGAAGATATGAACGGGACGGTTCATCGGGGCCTTCCCTAGCAGCCATACTTCAGCCCTCAGAAATGGCATCAACTCAGTTTTCAATGGCTTATTTATCACACCAAGTTGTCAATAACAAAGAAGAGCTATTTAGTATCCAACCACTATTAAGGAAGTAACAGTTTCTAACCACATGGCTACATTGTTACAAAAAGCCAACCACATAGGAATAAGGGTAAGACTTTATTAACTCTAATTAAATCCTGGTGCCTGTGGCTCAGGGTGACTAAAGTAGGGAAAATCCTCTTATAAATCCTGTGTTTTAGGGTAGCACTGATAGAACCTGCATTTTTGTTTAAAATACTGTGTTTTAGGTGATATAGAGCCTATATTTCTGTCTTACTAGTATTCAGAATACAAAAGAATTGGTATTATGAGTGATGATTTCCCTTTCCCTTCATAGGAATAAGGGTAAGACTTATAGTATTCAGCCATTGCTTTCTGTTGATTAGGTGGAGAAGGGAGGGGCTCTGTTTTACTTCTAAGGTTAACTGCATTATCTTTGGGACAGTGCTGTGAACAAGGCTGCCCTGGAACTTCAGTAAGATAAGTTGCTCTGCATTTCATATTCTGCTCTTTTCACTGGTTTTCAGCATTATATCTGCTTAATTTCTCTTCTCATCTCTGTTTCTTACTAAAAAAAAAAAAAAAAAAAAGCACAAAAAAATAAACCCTTCTCTTTCCTCTGTTAAATCTTATTTCCTCTTTCCCTTTCCCTTCATAGGAATAAGGGTAAGACTTATAGTCCCACCAACCCCAGGGACCACTATTCATATATAGAGACCCATATAATCAGGACTTCACAACCAATCAAGATGACCTTTATTCTATGCAATCACTGTGGTGCTTTAATTCCAAGACATACTATTTGGAGGCTTAAGGCTTGCCCCATCTGTCTTCAACTTGCCAGTATTAAGGAGGAGCTCTGCAAACTTAAATAGGAATTGAATACAATTAAAGCAGCTTCCATCACTCCACAAAATCATACCAACTTACCACCTCTACCTCAAAGAATAAAACAGCCCAGGAGTAAATGGGTCACAGTAGGCTCAGGAAGACTGCGACATGTAACTCAGAAACATCCACCTTCACTAATATTACCTCTACAGAATTCCTTTGCTCCACTAGTGCACTGAGATACTAAGGAAAACAGAAGGGAGGTGGGACTGGAACCAATGAAGGTAACTCAAGAGAACAAGCGCACCCTAAGTACAAATAAAAAAGCCAAAAACAGAAAACTATTACTGTTGGGGGATTCCATCATCAGAGGCATTAACCTTGGAACACAGGGCGAGGAGACCAAAATAGTGAAATGTCTTCCAGGATCCTCAGCTACCAGGAGTTCCAGGCAAATACTGACTATAATTAAGGAAGAAACTAAGGATTTTAACACTGATGTTGTTATCCATCTGGGAACAAATGACCTGGCCAACAACTCCACACTTGCAGCACAGAAAGCTTTTCGGGAGCTTGGTGAGGGCGTGAAACCTTTTGTAAAGACTTTAGCTTTTTCTGAAATACTGCCTGCATATGGAAAAGGAGAGCAAAGAGTGAAAAACACAGAGGACTTTAATAGATGGCTCAGAGCCTGGTGTCATCAAGAAGGCTTCAGGTACATAGGAGGATGGGGAAATACATGGAAGGACAAGAAGCTATATTGCACTGATGGGCTACATATTACTACAGCAGGAAAAAGAAACCTTGCAGAGAAATTTAGACAATATTTTTCTAGGCATTTAAACTAGAAGGTGGGGGTGGTGTATGTACGAAGGACAATTATAGAGACCACCCCCGGCAAAAGAAAAGATGTGATAGTAGTAAAGGCTGCAACATAAGCAATATCAGCAACTCATTTCTTAGTATTGCAACGGAAAGTGAAACGACACAAAAATCCATACGAAAAAGGAGATTATCGCTGAAAAATAGCTGGAAAGCGATGACCACAAATGCTCGCAGTCTAAGCAACAAAGTTCATGATCTGCAAGCCCTGATATTAGAGGCAGATCTAGATATTGTTGCTATCACAGAGACATGGTTCAGTGAATCACATGCATGGGATGCAAACATACCGGGATATAATCTTTTTAGGAAGGACAGAGATGGTCATAAAGGTGGAGGAGTAGCTCTCTATGTAAAGATCAATATCCAAGCGACCGAAATGCAAGGGACCTGGGGAGAGGAAGAAGCGATATGGATTGCTCTGAAAAGAGAAGATGGAACTTCTATCTACGTGGGTGTAGTCTACAGACCTCCGACTCAATCGCAGCAAATTGATAAGGATCTGATTGTGGATATCCAAAAGTTTGGAAGGAAAGAGGAGGTTCTGCTGTTGGGAGATTTCAACCTGCCGGATGCGGACTGGAATATTCCGTCTGCGGAATCGGAAAGAAGTAGGGAGATTGTGGATGCCTTTCAAGAGGCTCTGCTCAGACAAATGGTGACGGAACCCACAAGGGAAAAAGCGATATTAGATCTGGTCCTCACAAATGGAGAGAGTATCTCTAATGTTCGAGTGGGTGCTCACCTGGGAAGTAGCGATCATCAAACGGTTTGGTTTGATATAACGGCTAAAGTAGAGAGCGGCCGCACGATACTTAAAGTCCTAGATTTCAAACGTACGGACTTTAATGCAATGGGAAAGTACCTGAAGAAAGAGCTGTTAGGATGAGAGGACATAAGAGAAGTGGAAAGACAGTGGTCTAAGCTGAAAGGAGCGATAAAAATGGCTACGGACCTTTATGTGAAGAAAATCAATAAAAACAAGAGAAAAAGGAAGCCGATATGGTTCTCCAACCTAGTGGCTGAGAAAATAAAGGCGAAAGAGTTGGTGTTCGTGAAATATAAAAAAAACCCCAGGAAGAGGAGAGCAGAAAGGACTACAGGGTGAAACTGAAAGAAGCCAAGAGAGAGATACGTCTGGCGAAGGCACAGGCGGAAGAACAAATGGCTAAAAATGTAAAAAAGGGAGATAAAAATTTTTTCAGATATATTAGTGAAAGGAGGAAGATAAAAAATGGAATTGCTAGGCTAAAAGATGCTGGGAACAAATATGTGGAGAGTGATGAGGAGAAAGCAAATGTGCTAAACAAATACTTCTGTTCTGTGTTCACAGAAGAAAATCCTGGAGAAGGACCGAGATTGTCCGGCAAAGTTACACGAGAAAATGGAGTAGATTCTGCGCCATTCACGGAGGAGGGTGTTTATGAGCAACTTGAAAAACTGAAGGTGGACAAAGCGATGGGACCCGACGGGATCCATCCCAGGATACTAAGGGAGCTCAGAGAGGTTCTGGCGAGTCCTATTAAAGACTTGTTCAACAAATCTCTGGAGACGGGAGTGATTCCTGGGGATTGGAGGAGAGCGGATGTGGTCTCTATTCATAAAAGTGGTCACAGGGATGAAGCAGGAAACTACAGGCCGGTGAGCCTCACTTCAGTTGTTGGAAAAATAATGGAAGTGTTGCTGAAAACTTTACTATCGGGCCTGTTCTCCAGAGAAATGGGACACATTGCCTTATCCCCTCTTCTGAAAAAAGCCGATCTCGACCCTACCTTACCATCAAACTACCGCCCCATAGCAAACATCCCTCTTTTAACAAAACTTCTAGAGACCATAGTCACTACTCAGCTCTCCTCTTACCCAGAGAGATTCTCCATTCTCCAACACTACCAATACGGATTTAGGCCCAATTTCAGCACCGAGTCCCTCCTAGTTTCCCTAATTTCAAAGGTGCAACAACTACACGCCCGAAACAAATTTGCTGTTCTCCTACAGTTCGATCTCTCTGCGGCTTTCGACGTCGTGCACCATGACATACTAATCTACCAACTTTCTGAGATAGGAATAGACTCCTCTGCCCTAAAGTGGTTCTCAAACTTCCTTCGCACTCGTTCCTATATTGTCAACACAAATGGCTCCAAATCCGCTTTGTGGACACCATCCTGTGGTGTCCCACAGGGCTCTCCCCTATCCCCTATTCTCTTCAACATATATATGACCTCCCTGAAGCTCCTCAAACTATCCCCCCTTGAAACAATTTACACATATGCAGACGATATCCTCATCCTCCTCGAAACAGATCAAAACCTTACAACCCTCCAAGAGAACATCACCTCATGCATAATGAGACTTCACGCCTGGTCCCTCTCTGTACAGATAAAATTAAATGAATCAAAAACAAAATTACTCTGGCTCGGCCCAAAATTAGCACACCTGCCCACCCTCTTCACTCTACCCACAGGCCCTGCTCTGCACCTTGAGTTCTCAAGCAAGGTCCTCGGCATCACTATTGACTCCTCCCTTTCCTTCAACGATCACCTGAATTCCTTGGCAAAATCTTGTTTTTTCAGCCTCCACATGCTGAGGAAAGTTAGATCCTATTTTCACCAAAAACATTTCACCGTCCTTGTACAATCCATCATCCTATCCAAACTCGATTATTGTAATGCCATCTACTTATGCCTAACAAAAAGAAGTCTTTGCAGACTCCAGCTTATCCAGAATACTGCGGCCAAGCTGATTTTTGCTAAATGCAAATCTGACCACGTCTCCCCACTACTTACCAATCTTCACTGGCTCCCAGTACTTCTCAGAATTCATTTCAAATGCTCCTGCCTGGCTTTCAAGATCATTCACGGCATCCTTCCGCCCCTAATCCCTCTATCCTTCCTCGCCCTGATGCCTGCTACCACCAGATCAGCCCACAGACATAAACTTTCCTTCCCCTCTCTACATGGCATCCTCCACGCAGGTAAACTGGGAAGATCCCTCCTCTCCAAAATCACGGGCCTTTGGAACAATCTCACTGCCCCGCTGCGGAACCTGGGCTCCCTCCAACTTTTCCGAAAACAACTGAAAACCTGGCTTTTCTCTAGCATATAACACCTCTTCTCCTGTTTTACATCCCCCTTTCTACATGCTTTTGTAAATCCTCTCCTCTCTCTTCCTTATTTTTATACTTTGTAAACCGTGTCGAGCTCCACTTCCGTGGAGATGACGCGGTATATAAACTTAAGGCTTAGTTTAGTTTAGTTTAGTTTAGTTAGAAAGAAAGGATAGTGTAATTCCTTGAATCTAATGGGTTACAGGATCCGAGGCAACATGGCTTTACAAAAGGTAAATCGTGCCAAACGAACCTGATTGAATTTTTTGATTGGGTGACAAGAGAGCTGGATCGAGGACATATGCTAGATGTAATTTACTTGGATTTCAGCAAAGCCTTTGATACAGTTCCTCATAGGAGGCTGTTGAACAAAATTGAAGGACTGAAGTTAGGATCCAAAGTGGTGAACTCGGTCAGAAACTGGCTGTCGGACAGACGCCAGAGGGTGGTGGTTAATGGAAGTCGCTCGAAGGAAGGAAAGGTGACTAGTGGAGTCCCTCAGGGATCGGTGCTGGGTCCAATCCTGTTCAATATGTTTGTGAGCGACATTGCTGAAGGGTTAGAAGGAAAAGTGTGCCTTTTTGCAGATGATACCAAGATTTGTAACAGAGTAGACACCGAAGAGGGAGTGGAAAATATGAAAAAGGATCTGCAAAAGTTAGAGGAATGGTGCCTGGCAACTAAAATTCAATGCAAAGAAATGCAGAGTAATGCATTTGGGGATTAATAATAGGAAGGAACCGTATATGCTGGGAGGAGAGAAGCTGATATGCACGGACGGGGAGAGGGACCTTGGGGTGATAGTGTCCGAAGATCTAAAGGCGAAAAAACAGTGTGACAAGGCAGTGGATGCTGCCAGAAGGATGCTGGGCTGTATAAAGAGAGGCGTAGTCAGTAGAAGGAAGAAGGTGTTGATGTCCCTGTACAGGTCATTGGTGAGGCCCCACTTGGAGTATTGTGTTCAGTTTTGGAGACCGTATCTGGCGAAGGATGTAAAAGGACTTGAGGCGGTCCAGAAGAGGGCGACGAAAATGATAGGAGGCTTGCGCCAGAAGACGTATGAGGAGAGACTGGAAGCCCTGAATATGTATACCCTAGAGGAAAGGAGAGACAGGGGAGATATGATTCAGACATTCAAATACTTAAAGGGTATTAATGTAGAACAAAATCTTTTCCAGAGAAAGGAAAATGGTAAAACCAGAGGACATAATTTGAGGTTGAGGGGTGGTAGATTCAAAGGCAAAGTTAGGAAGTTCTACTTTACGGAGAGGGTGGTGGATGCCTGGAATGCGCTCCCGAGAGAGGTGGTGGAGAGTAAAACTGTGACTGAGTTCAAAGAAGCGTGGGATGAACACAGAGGATTTAGAATCAGAAAATAATATTAAATATTGAACTAGGCCAGTTACTGGGCAGACTTGCACGGTCTGTGTCTGTATATGGCCGTTTGGTGGAGGATGGGCAGGGGAGGGCTTCAATGGCTGGGAGGGTGTAGATGGGCTGGAGTAAGTCTTAATAGAGATTTCGGCAGTTGGAACCCAAGCACAGTACAGGGTAAAGCTTTGGATTCTTGCCCAGAAATAGCTAAGAAGAAAAATAAAATAAAATAAAAAATTTAAATTGAATCAGGTTGGGCAGACTGGATGGACCATTCGGGTCTTTATCTGCCTTCATCTACTATGTTACTATGTTACATTAGGAGGATATTGTAGGACCATGAGTGACCTCTAAATTTGTCCCAAACTACTTCAAATTGTAACCATATCTTATCTACCTCAGGTAGAACATATTCAGACTTTTAGAGGCATGTTTTGAGAAGGTTAAATTTTTACCATATACAGTACACACTGATCACACCATCCCCTCAGCCTTCCTTCTGATGTAACTTCCTGTTTCCACGTAGGCAGAGCACATCAGAAGGAAGGCTGTGGTGCCGGTGTGAGTAGTGTGTATCTGTTGTGCTCTTTGCTGCTGGTGAAGATCTGTTCTTTAAAAGGTAAGCGTTAGGGGGGAGGGGGAGGGAGTTGAGATAGCAGATTGCCTCTGGGTTGGCAGGAAAGGAAGAGATGGATTACCTGTGGGGCACCTGGGCCCACCCAAAATTGCTTTCTAGACACCAAAACAACAGCTACATACAAACTATTTATAGGAAATCAACCGAAAGATGCAGCTACCTCCACAACTCCAGCTTCCACCTTTCACATCCCCCCCAAAATCCATTATACACAGCCAAGTCACACAATACCACTTTATCTTCTCTGACCCGAGAGACAAACACCTCAAAATCCTGCCTGAATCCTTCAAACAACCCAAAACACCCAGGGAAAAGAAACCCACAGAGGGAGTGTCCCTTACAGAGCTGGAAAGGCTGAGAAGAACCATAAAAGATCTTCATCTGCTTCTCCAGGATGGGCCGATTCTCACTCGGTGCTATAGCAAATAGTGTTGGATCCATAATGCATGAACATCACCCCAAAATAGCTCCCCAATACTCAATACTAATGGCATGCAAATTATATGTGCGCTGTGAGACCAAAAGCAAGGGGGAGACATTGTTCTCACTTGAAAGATATTTTAAGCGCTGAAAACAGGCGCCAATGTTGCCAGACCAGGGCACTGCATGAATGACTTTATGGGAAGAATTCTAAAAGGAAACTTCCAAACCATCCAGGAACTAGAACCTTTGACGTTAAATGATGACATATTTGGAACCCACCCGACAGGACTTAACAAAGATCTGGCTTCCCTTTCACATCGTAAACCATAAAATTATTCTGTTGTCACCCTCCCCACCTCCCCGGATTGTCCTTTCATCTCTCCCTTCCCCCCAATTCCCCCCTGACTTTCCCCTTGAGCCTGTCACTAGCACACATTTGTGTTTCAAATATATAATGACACATATCATCATTTGCTCATGTCTGAATATCCAATAAAAGACTTTCCCTTTAACCCTCCAGCAAGACAGTTTCCTTCACATATCTAACAAGATAGTGTCCTGACCCCCCGAGCTTATATTCCACTCCCTGGAAGAGGATGGTTTAATGGAAAAGTCTCTTTCTTATTCCCCCCTCACAAGAAAACCTCCCCAGTATCCTGATCTTTACTCCATTCCCAAACTCACTTCAAGTTTCCAGGGCTGTGTTGTCCAGTCAAACTCATTAACTGGAGTCTCAGTCCCAGGTCCTGAACAGATGGACGATTTTGAAGTAGAGGAGTTGGAATTAAAGGAGAAGAAATGCACTTCCTGCCTTTACAATGCAGCTGTCAACTTACCCAGTTCTGGTTCTGAATTTATGTCCCAAGGCAGTTCCTGTTTCCTACCCATTGAAATCAGTGTTGCGGGTCCCAAAATGCACCAGGATAGGGTTAGAAATCCAGGACCGGCCCCAATTTCCCTCCTGGAACTGGGTAGTTTGGAAACTGTTATGAGGAGTTTGGTTCTGGGGTGTCAAACTGCAATAATGGAGGGCTGCAAAACAGTCAGGTTTTCAAGATATCTTTAGTGAATATGCATGAATATATTTGCTTACAAATAGATCACCTGAGTAATCATTAGGGATGTCCTGAAAACCTGGCTAGTTTGTGGCCTTCCAGGACTGCAGTTTGGCTAGGAAGGGGTGAAGGGGATTGCAAAGGATTTCTGACTGGGAGAATTATGCTGAGAAGGGCTGGAAGAGAGGCTGGTTGATGGAGACAGGCTGAGAGTGGAGTTGTAGGGAGAGGAAGAGGAAGAGGAAGGAATCACTGCCTGGGCAAGAGAATGCTAGAAGAAACAGAAAGGAACTGTAAGGAAGAGAAGAGTGGGTGAACAAGAGAGACTCTGGTCGTGGAGCTGTGGAGAGAGGAGCTAGGAAGGGGTGAAGGGGATTGAAAGGATTTCTGACAAGGAGAATTATGCTGTGAAGGGCTGGAAGAGAGGCTGGTTGATGGACACAGGCTGAGAGTGGAGTTGTAGGGAGAGGAAGAGGAAGGAATCACTGCCTGGGCGAGAGAATGCTAGAAGAAACACAAAGGAATTGTAAGGGGGAGAAGAGTGGGTGAACAAGACAGGCTCTGGTCATGGAGTTGTGGAGAGAGGAGCTAGGAAGGGGTAAAGGGAGTCAAAAGAGAGAGAGAATATTGCTGTAAAGAGTTGGACGTGTCTGAAAGGTCTAAGGGAAGAGAGGTTGAGTGATGGAGTCAACCACTGGGAACTGTGAGAGTGAGAGGAAGCCAGGGAGAGAGTATGGGCTATGATGGGGGAAGACACTCACTATATCAAAGTAATGGAAAAAGTCCTCAATAACCTAAACTAAATACAAGCTAGGACTTAAAATGTTGTCACCAAAGTCGACTTAAAGTATCTCTTAAGCTCTCAGACGCCTGCGTTAGCTATTGCATTATTTATAAGCCAACTTATGCAGGAAAGGAGGTATCTTTCATTGAGCTATAGAGTTTTCATTTTGTGTATTTTTACTTTTCAAACGCTATGTGCAAATTAAAATGTTGAATATTAAAACGCAACTAGAAAACCGGCACTTAGCTTTTAAGTATGTAATATCAAGCCGGTACTACGTTCCGTTGCGAATCACAACCCAACGGGCCCCGTTTCACCCAACTTGGGGCTTCCTCAGGGGTATAAAAGTGTATCTAAAACACAAAAACATCAAATAAGAATTCATCTAAATCTGTTTTGTAGACGAAGAAATGAAGCTTACGGGTACTCGTTGTGCTGTTAAAGCCCAATCCTTAAGGTTGAAAAAATGGCGCCAGCTGATCGCGCATGCTCAATACTGTCACACCACGATATTATTTATCCACTAACTGTCACTGATCGCTCTTTTACTGACAAAGGAGAATTCAAGTTCCAGCGTTCAAAAGAAGGAGCACCACTCTACTTTCAAGGTGCCTAGTCGGAATATCCAACGGGACTCTCTCTGTTGCAATTTACGTTTCCTATCTCCTCCTCTAGGGTGCATACATTCTTCATCGATACAAAAGAATCTTAAATCAGAAAAACTGTGTTTCTTTTCAGTGCCATGTTCTACCAAGGGGGCATTTTGTCTATTGCATTTGAGACTAGACCTGTGTTCAGTCCTACTTACCCTAAAAGAACGAGTGGACATGCCCACATATAACATGTTGCATGGGCATATGATTACATATATTATATAGTTAGAATCACAGGATAAAAAATGTCTAATGTCATACTTTTTGCCATCTTGAGGGTTAATAAACATTTTTTGTGTTAGTGTCAGATGATAAATGCGGCAATGCCCACATTTGTAGAAACCCAAAGGCAACACTCTAAGCGGTTTTTTCCACCATGTTGTTAACTGTTGGAGATAAAAGATCCTTAAAGTTACTGCCACGTGAAAAGGCTATCTGTAAGTCCAGATCTTTTTTTTTTTTTTTTTTTTTTTAAATTTCAAATTTTCTTTTTATTAAGAAAAGAAGTATACAAAGAAGTAAACCACAATCCGAATACAAAGAACCAGGAACAAAGTAAAACACCAGACTAGAGGGTCTACCGCGTGGTTTCTGCGCGGAGACAAAAGATACTCAGCAAAAGCCAAGAAGAACCCACCCCCCAAACCCCCCCCCCCCAACCCCACCCCACACCCCCCAAGCACTCCAGTGTCAGAAATTCAGAAGGGCACTTCGGGCACCCGGAGACAAATTGTCCCAGACCGGAGCCCAAACCGCTCGGAATTTCCTCCATTGACCAGGGCCACCCTTCTTAGTATCCAAATATTCATACTTCAGCAAAGTAAACAGTTCATTTTTCCACTTTGTGAGGGTAGGCACCTCGGCCTGCCTCCATAACAAGAGGATACATTTACGAGATAACAAAAAAGCCTTCTTCAGCAACAGGGAATTACCCCTAGAAAGTCCCAAAGAGGTAAAGTGATAAAAAAGGAAAACCTTCGCTCCAAGGGGGAAGTCGTTTCTTTAAGATCGTCTGTAGATGAAGGCCAACAAAAGACCAGAAGGTTTGTATTCTGTCACAGGACCAAAACATATGCAACAAACCAGCAGGGGCAGCACGGCATTTAGGGCATTCAGCATGAGTTGCAATACCAGCCACCAAGGCCTTATATGGGGAAATGTAAAGTCTCAACAAGAATTTGTAGTGCTGTTCTTGCAGTACCACCGAGCGAGTCAGTCTCGGAAGATGTCGCATGAGGAGACGCAAATCCTCACCAGTGATCTGCTCAGTAGAGGCAAGGTCCAGATTCCAAACATCAGCCACCGCATCATAATTCCAAGGTGCCGAAAAACTGCCCAAGCTGATCTGATGAAAGGAGAGACTCATACTGGTCGAACGGGACAGGGTCAAAGTCTCCCAAACCAGGTCCGCCTTATCTTCCTGCAAAGTAGAACGGTCCAGGGAGTGCAGATAGTGACTGACTTGACCATAGGAAAGCCAATCCCGAGCCTGAAGAGCAGGGAAGGAAACCGGAAGGCCCTGTGTCGTCACCACATCCCGCACATAACAAAGGCCATTGGTCGATCCAAGTCTTCAAATAAGTTTTAGAGTCATCCGGATCCAAGTCCCGATTTTCCCACAAGGGTAAAAGCACTGTAGAAGTAAAAAGGCACCTGCATCCGTTTGCATAACCATTGCCAACATTGACGCATAGATTTCAACAAAGGATGAGAACGAGTTGGAAAAATCCGATGGGGCCGTTTCGCATGAAGATAATACAACAAATGTGTAGGCGCCATCAGTTGCTGTTCCAGGGACACAGGAGTATAATAGGCAGTATTCTTGATCCAGTCGACCAGGTGATGAAGGAGACAGGCGACGTTGTATTTCCGCAGGTCCGGCAATGCCAAACCGCCTCTCCCCAGTGGCAAGGAAAGTTGTGCTAAAGTCAATCTGGGCTTATTATTCCAAAGAAATTTACGTAACACTTTATGATACAGACCAATGTCCTTATTCGTAATATACATAGGAAAAATTTGCATCACATAAATCCATTTCGGAAACAGAACCATTTTAAACAATGCTATCCTCCCCCGCAAAGTTAAAGGAAAATTGGTCCAGAGAGCCAATAAATCCCGGGTTTTGTGCAATAAGACCTTGAAATTTTCCCCATAAGCCCTTTTGAGATCACCAGTAATATAGATCCCCAAATATTTAAGTCTGTGCGCCACCTTTCGTAATGGAAAAGGGGATGTCCAATCCTCATAAGCATACCCACTAAAGGGCAAGGCCTCCGACTTGTCCAAGTTCAATTCAAAACCAGAAACCACCCCATGGCACTGTACTAATCGTAAAACCCTTTGAAAAGAACGGCGGGGCTGAGTCAAGAGCAACAAAATGTCATCTGCAAAAGCCAGGCACCGCACTTCATCCTGTCCCACCGGAAGGCCCAAAATAGAGCCGTCGTCCGAATTGCGATACAAGGGCTTCCAGTGATAAAATAAAAAGTAGAGGAGAGAGCGGACACCCCTGACGGGTGCCCCACTCCACCTGGAACCCAGCAGAGACAGCACCATTGACCAGCACCGCCGCACTAGTATTAACATAGAGAATCCACACCATGTCCAGAAATAGACCCCCCAGCCCAAAGTTACCCAAGGCCAAAAACAAGTAGTCCCAATCGACACAATCAAAAGCTTTCCGGGCATCTAAACTAATCAAGAGGGCCGGGGAATAGAAGAAGTCACACAATGTCCCAAAGCAGCCATAACTTTACGCACGTTCCACACCGCCTGCCCGTCCCTGAACGAAACCGACCTGATCCGGATGCACAACCTCAGGCAGAGGGGAAGACAAACGCATAGCTAAGATTTTTGCAAACAATTTAAGCTCATAGTTAATTAAGGAAATAGGACGATAAGAATCCCACCGACGCAAGATTCCATAGCCGGTTTGGGGATCAACACCCACATGGGCACGATCTGGCATGGGCCGGAAAATGGCCCATCCAACAGTACCTGAGCAAAGTAAGCCTCCAAATGTGGAACCACATGGTCCTGCAAAATCTTATAAAACTCGGAAGAGAGACCTCAGGCCCTGGGGCCTTAGACAAAGGCGAACTCTTAATCACCTGGCCAATCTCCAAGGCAGTGATGGGTTCATGCAAAAACTGCGTGGAGTCCTCCGAGAACCGTGGCAGATGGAGAGCCCGAAAATAAGATGTAAAGTTTCCGGGACGGACTGGCGTTTAGCATAAAAGTCCCGAAAGTTGGTCATAAAAAATCTCAGTCGAGCGGGTCACGGTCAGTGACAAACACACCCCCATGAAGAAAGAACTTTACAGAAATGAGGACCCTGCCAAGGATGGACCAAGCGAGACCAAACTGTCTACCAGACCCTATTACCATATTTATAAAACCGATTAACGGCACGAATGAAGGGACCGTTGACTGTGTTCATGAATCTTAACCTGCAAGGCCACCCGAGCCACCAAAAGAGAATCATGGTCCCCCGGAGAGCCGGAAGCAATCCACTGATGTTTACAGGCCTCCACCTTCCAGTGTAAATATAAAAGATCACGCGATTGAGCCTTGCGCTGTGCGGCCACATACGCTATGGTTTCACCACAAAGAACCGCTTTCGCGGTCTCCCACAGCAAAACCGGGTTGGAGGCCGAAGAAGCATTGTCCAATAAAAATTGCTTCCAACATTTGTACTATATGTTTCCCGAAAATGTTTATCCCAATACAAATAGCGAGGAAAGCGCCACGGACCAGGCGTACCACCAAATTGCAGACCCCTAACCTCCACCCAAATTAACCCATGATCAGAGAGAGTAGGGACATCAAGTTCCGCTCTAGTCACCCGTGATAAAAAAGAAGAAACAACCAAGATATAATCTATTCTGGACATGGTGGGATGAGCACGTGCCACATGTGTAAAATCCTTATCTAAAGGATGATATAAACGCCACACATCAACAAGATCCAAAACCCTACAAAATTGAGCAAACCCTCTGGCCGATCTGAAATCCACAGGAGAGGCTCCTCCCAATCTATCCATATCTGGATCCAGGACTGCATTAAAATCCCCCATAAGCATCAAGGGGACATCCGGAAAGATGGCGCACAGACCCACAAGCTGCTGAAAGAAATCCAAATTAAACACATTCGGGGCATAGACATTGGCTAATATCAGCTCCTGACCCTGAATGTCCAGATGAAGAAATAAATATCTCCCCCCAGGATCCTTAACCACTCTATGCACCGTATAGGGAAAATGTTTACTAAGTAGAATGGCCACCCCGGCACTATGGGTAGTACCCGTAGAATAATAAACCTCCTTAACCCATCCCCTACCCAGTTTCTCATGTTCAGCATCAGACAGGTGTGTCTCCTGGAGACAGGCCACATGCATCCCCTTCTGCCTAAGAGTTTGCAGTATCTTAGACCTTAGAGTTTATACCCGCCACATTCCAGGAGCACACTTTCAGAGTGGAATCACCCATAGTCAGAGCAAAAGAAAACAACCACCAGACTCCCAAAACTGAAGAGAGGGGTCAAACGCCCAGCCCACATAAGACCCCCCAAATCCACCACCAGAGAAACAGATCCCCCTTGGCCCAACACAGGTCAAAACCCCCTGACACTGGAGTGCAATACCCTCCCAAGCCAAACCCCACCCCCCGAGGGAAACTCCCCCTGTCCATCCCCCAACTCCCCCATGTACCCCCCAAATCCACTTCACTCATGTACGTCCTATTCCTCGCCCCTGCTAACAAAACCAAATATGGGAAACCCACAGACCCAAACAATCCCACACACCAAACCCCACTGCCATACACACATGGGAACCCACACAATAACCACCCCAAAAGCACATCACTCAGCCCTCAAACAGAGCAACCAACAAACCCAACAGACCATTAAGCCCTAGTACAAACCCTACAGGGTCCCATTAGCCACTACCGCTACATCCGGCTGCCCCCTGCGCACAGCCGGAGGGACCACCTCAATACCCAAAGTGGTGACAAAAGGCAGGGCGGTGGCCGGAGAATCAAAAGTCTGTGTGCGTCCATCCTTCTGAATCCTCAGTTTGGCCGGATAGAGCAGGGTGAACTTCACTTTATTTGCAAACAAAGCCGAGCAAATAGGTGTATATTCCCGGCGTCGTGCCGCCACTGCAGTAGAATAGTCCTGAAAACAAAGGATAGTTTTATTTTCGTGGCGTAGACCCTTGCCAGCTCGAAGGGCTTGTAAGATAGCAGTCTTATGAGCAAAGTTCAAGATCTTGAATATAACCACACGAGGCCTGGAACCCTCTGGTCCCCAAGGTCCCAGGCGATGCGCCCTCTCCACCCGGAACTTTCCCAAGCGGGCATCCAAAGCTAGTGATTGTGGGATCCAACTCTCCAAGAAGCCAGGCAATTCCGCATCAAGGATATGCTCCGGGAGACCGACGAGACGCAGATTACTCCGGCGAGCCCGATTTTCCAGGTCATCCACCTTCTGAGTTAGGGCTGCCAGCTCCTTGGCCATCCGGGAAGATCCCAGCTCCACCGGCTGCACCCGGTCCTCCAAAGTACTCACCCAATGCTGAACTTCATCCAGCTCCAGCCCCAAGCTATCCAGCCGTTCGTGAGCAGCATTGATTTTGTCCAGGAACTGCTGCAGTTTTTTGTCAATTGCCGCTTCCACCACTGCTGTGACCTCCGCCACGAGGTCAGAAGTCAGCGCGGGACATGCTGTCGGGCTAGAGGGAGCCGCGTCCGATGCCATCTTGGGCTCCTGAAGTCGGCCCCGATCACGCGCGGGATGGGACGGTTTCGAGGCCATAAGCGCTATAAAATCGCGCCGCACAGACGTCCCCCAACGCAATGAAGCACCGGAGCACTCGGATCCCGATTGCAAGTGGGGAAAAAAGACGGCAGGGCTCGCGAGGACGGGAGCAGTGCTTTTCAGCGACCACTCATCCCCATGACGTCATCGGAAGTCCCCAGATCTTTAAAGATAGGATGGGTTTGTATAATCTTCCAATTATTTTTGAGGATCCTGTGCAGAGTAACGGAGCACACAATTGCATTTATCTGATGTTATATCTTCTTTGGACTTAATTTTCTTTTGTAATAACCAGTCTCGTTCATAGTATTTTGCTCTTTTAAAAGCCTTTTTCAAAATATCTTTGGGGGTAACCTCTATTCTCCAGTTTCTTACTCAGGGTTTTGGAGTATTTTTTAAACTCTTTATCTGTTGAACAATTCCTTTTCAGGCATAAGAACTGCGAAAAAGGGAGATTTCTCCTCAGGCTTGCAGGATGGCAGCTATGAAAATTTTAAAAAGTATTGTGGTCTATTGGCTTAGTGTGGACCTCGAAATCGAAATGATCTTCCTTTTGAATGATTATCAGGTCTAGATATACCAACTGTTTTTTAGAAAAATTCATGATAAATGATATGTTGGTATCACAGCTGTTAAGCCAATTGGCGAATCTATGTAAATCTTCTTCGGTGCCTTTCCATAATACCAGAATGTCATCGATATAACGGAACCAGCTATGTATAAGGGATTCAAAGGGTGAATGGTTGAACCCAATTTTTTTCAAATGTTGCCATATAAAGGTTGGCTATAGAGGGAGCAAATACAGCCCCCATCGCTACCCCTTTTTGTTGTTTGTAAAACTTGTTGTCATAAATAAAGAAATTTTCTTTCATGGCAACTTTAGCCAACTGAAATAGAAACGATGTGGCTATAGTATGAGGTCTCTCTCTAGAGTCAAACACTTTTTGGATAGTCATTAAGGCTTCATCTTGGGGAATAGAGGTGTATAAAGAAGTGACATTGAATGGCTGGGCCTCGGAACTCCATCTGGACCTAGCTTTTTGGGAGGTCTCCCGGAGTCTGGCGGGCTTGCCGCGTTTAGTCCGAGGAGCCGTGTTGCAGGAATGTTATGCTCGTATTTTGTATAGAGGGTATATTACCCAAGCTCAACTATTCAAATTTGGTGGTGTTGCCTCTCCCCTGTGTCTCAAATGTGGTCGGGATCCGAACAAACAAGGCCATGGGACCGGACAACCTACACACCAGGGTGCTCAGGGAATTGAGCGAAGTCCTGGCGGAACCATTATCTGTGCTTTTCAATCTTTCCTTACGCATAGGAAGAGTCCCCTTGGACTGGAAAACAGCTAATGTAGTTCCACTCCACAAAAAGAGCTGCAGGACAGAGATGGCAAACTACAGACCAGTGAGTCTCACATCTGTAGTGTGTAAACTCATGGAAACTCTGATTAAACAGAATCTTGACACAATCTTTAATGAGGATAACCTACGTGACCCCCACCAACACGGGTTCACCCAGGGTAGATCATGCCAATCTAATCTGATTAACTTTTTTGACTGGGTTACTAGACAACTGGATGCCGGAGAATCACTGGATGTGGTATATTTGGATTTCAGTAAAGCATTTGATAGCGTCCCACACAGAAGGCTATTGAACAAGTTGAAAACGATGGGGTTGGGAGACACTCTAACTACTTGGGTTGGGGATTGGCTGAGCGGTAGACTTCAAAGGGTGGTGGTGAACGGTACCCCATCCAAGGCGTCGGACGTGATCAGTGGGGTGCCGCAGGGCTCAGTCCTGAGCCCGATTCTATTCAATTTATTCATAAGAGATATGACGCAAGGACTTAAAGGAAGGGTTGCACTGTTTGCTGACGATGCCAAACTTTGCAACATAGTAGGCAAAAGCGTATTACCTGACAATATGACACATGATCTACTACTGCTGGAAAGATGGTCAACTACTTGGCAGCTAGGCTTCAATGCTAAAAAATGCAAGATAATGCACCTGGGCAAGAGTAATCCGCGTAGAACTTATGTACTGAATGGAGAAACATTGGTTAAGACCACTGCAGAACGCGATCTAGGGGTGATTATTAGTGAGGATATGAAGGCTGCCAATCAAGTGGAGAAGGCTTCCTCCAGGGCAAGACAGATGATGGGTTGCATCCGCAGAGGTTTTGTCAGCAGGAGACCTGAAGTAATGATGCCGTTATACAGATCCATGGTGAGGCCTCACTTGGAGTACTGTATTCAGTTCTGGAGACCACACTACCGTAAAGACATACTAAGAATCGAGTCGGTTCAACGAATGGCGACAAGGATGGTCTTGGGGCTCAAGGATCTCACGTATGAAGAAAGACTAAAAAAGTTGCGCTGTACTCACTTGAGGAAAGAAGAGAACGGGGAGACATGATTGAAAAGTATAAGTACATCATGGGACGCATTGAGTCGGAAGATGATCTCTTCTGTCTCATGGGACCCTCAAACACCAGAGGGCATCCGATGAAAATCAGGGGAGGGAAATTTCGTAGCGACTCCAGAAAGTACTTCTTCACCGAGAGAGTGGTGGATCATTGGAATAGACTCCCATTGCAGGTGATTAAGGCCAGCAGCGTGGACGGATTTTAAGAAGAAAATGGGATAATTCTACGTGGGATCTCTATGGGGAGTGAACTCTGGGGGGCAGATAATTGGAATGGGCAGACTTGGTGGGCTATAGCCCTTTTCTGCCGTCTTTCTATGTTTCTATGTTTCTATGTTTCTATGCTTTGTGGACTTGTTGGTGTATTCAGGCTTTTTGGGCTGAGGTAATCTCTTATTTGAGCTCGCTTTTGGAGACGTCTGTAGCGGGCACGGTTGAGCAGATGGTACTGGGTTTACCGGGAGCTTTTCGATCTTTGCCTCCCGGGAGCTCGTTGGCTGTGTCGTAAGGTGTGTCCTCCTGGCCCGTCGTTTGTATTATGCAGCAGTGGACCTCCTCGACTCCTCCGTCTTTTTGGCATTGGAGAGCTCTTCTTCATGAGTTGGTTCTTCAGGAGGCCCGGGAGGTGGGGGGTTCCTTTAAGCGTCGTCGGAGCTTCTTGTTGATATGGGATCCATATTTCAGTTCTTTGTCTCCTAGGGGACGTGGCCTTCTTCTGAACACCTTGACTTGAAAAGGCTTTCTCCTGGCTAGTTCTGGATCTCGACATCTCTCTGCTCTGTGGTCTGGGTAGGGGGGGGGTCTTGCGGGGGGGGGGGGGGGTTGGAGGGGTTCTGTTTTGAGGAGGGGGATGCTTAGCTGTTTTGATGTCCTAGGGTCATCAGAGTCCAGACCCTGGGGGGGGAATTTGGTTTGTGCCTTTCTCTGCCTGGCGTTCCACTTCCTTAGGGGGGCGGGTGCTGGTGGGGGTGGGTTGGGGGAGGCAGGATTTTGAGATGGTTGGGTATTTTTATGGGCAGGTATATTTGTCTTTATTTATGCAGCCACTGTATCTTTTTTCTGTGCTGGCATTTGTTGTTGCTGTATTCACTTCTGCATGTCTTTCTTTCATGTCAATAAAAATTGTTACAACCTAAGAAGTGACATCGAACGTGACCAAAATATAAGGAAAACTGTCACTATGAGTATCAGTGAGTTGTAACATTATGTCTCTTGAATCCTGTACATATGGATCTATTTTCATTACTTCGTCTTTAAGAAATTCGTCAACAAACATGGACAAAGGTTCTAATAAAGAGCCTCTAGATGACATGATTGACCTACCAAGAGGGTTGATAAGACTTTTGTGTATTTTTGGTAATACATAAAATGCTGGAATCACGGGTGCATGTTTGTTTAAGAATCTGTAATCTTTTGATGTCAAATAGCCATCCAATACCCCTTGGTTGGTTAATTTGGAAATCTGTCTTTGTAAGCGTTTTGTCGGGTCCAATGGCAATTTTTCATATGTGTCGGCTTCATTCAGCTGTCTCATGATCTCTTTATGGTAATCTTCTCTTTCCATTACTACGATGGCAACTCCTTTGTCAGCTTTCTTTATCACTATCGACGCTTCATTTCTTAAAGTATTCACCGCTGATTTTTCTTCTTTCTTTAAATTACTGAAGGATCGTACTCCTGAACTTTGCCAGTTCTCTATGTCTTTAAGTACGCATTTTTAAAAGCATTTACTGTCAAATCCAAAGGTATTGGTGGAGATCAAATTGATTTAGGTGCTAAAACAGTACGATCTTGCACATTATTTTTATCATGAAAATAAATTTTTAGTTGTAATTTTCGTATAAATTTCTCAAGATCAATATGGAACTGAAATTCATCAAAAGGAGTAGATGGGGGCGTCGGAGTGAGTCGAGCTATTAAGTGGATCCTGCTCCGTTCGGCATTTTTTCAACTTTTCCTCATAGAGATTTACCTGCTATGCCCAAGCGCAGGGGTAAGCAGAGGAGTGTGCTTCCTGCCTCCTCTTCCACTTCACTGACTCGGCAAGTGGCAATAACATCCTACGTTGTCCCAGTTGGAGAGGGCGCATCCGCTGACCGAGGAGGGCAGACCTCGGTTCTGGAAAGCAATGTTTCGCTTAGCCCTTTCGGGCCCGGAGTTCCTCCGCATCCCGGGATGATGTTGGGGACGCCCTCAGACGCACAGGAAGCGCCGGAATTGATGTCTCCGGCGGCACTGCAGGTCTCACCCCTGACCCCGGATGGAAACCACAGCTTGCTGACTTCCTTACAGTCAGCATTGGAAACCGGAGGACCTGAAAGTCAGCGGAAAGCGGGGAAGGTGGAGATGGATCCCATGGTGGAGTCCCCGGAATAGCTCCCCCGATTAAACCAGCGGTGATCGACATGGAGGCATTATGGAGCGCTATGGAGACTTTACATAAGGTATGCTCCCAAATTGTACTTTCCACACAAAATACTAATAGTAAATTTAAAACTTTTGAAGAGAAACTCCAGCAACAGTCTCTTAGAATGGACAAATTGGAGATATCTGTGGCAGATGGGAAGATTACTACTAATTTACAACTTAAGGAGAATGTTTTACTTGCTAGGAAAATTTGGAAAATGCTAATAGGAACTTGAATTTGAGACTTTTAAATTTTCCTGTTTCCAAGTTTCAATCTCCCAGGGATTTATTTCAGTCTTTTTTGAACACTGTTTTGAAATTTCCTGAAAATAACATGCCACCATTACAAAAGATATATTATTTAAATTTTCCAAAGGAGGATAAAGATAAAGGGAACGCCATACCGGGAGAATTGGATCTCACTGGTATGCTGGAGACATCTCAAGAAGATATAATGACTAGAGCTACTTTATTGGTAACTTTTGTCTTTTTTCAAGACATTCTGAGAAACTGAAGGGAGACAGGTTCAAAACAAATGCAAGGAAGTTTTTTTTCACCCAAAGGGTAGTGGACACTTGGAATGCGCTACCGGAGGAAGTGATCAGACAGAATACGGTACAAGGATTCAAACAGGGATTGGATGGATTCCTGAGGGATAAAGGGATCGTGGGATACTGAGGGAGGAGCTGGGAGGTAACACAAGTATAGGAAGTAAATCAGGTAATGAGTATAAACTAACCTGGTCGTGCATGTGCAAGACCGGAGGGCTAGGACTTCGATAGGAAGGCAGGACTTAAATGGGAAACCAAGGTGGCAAGGGAGCCCCTTCTGATGATTCAGACAGGTCTTGACCTGTTTTGGGCCGCCGCGGGAGCGGACTGCTGGGCGGGATGGACCTGTGGTCTGACCCGGCGGAGGCACTGCTTATGTTCTTATGTTCTTATGTTAAGAAGCAATTCTTCGTCTATTCTATAGGACTGATAAGGTGGAATTTCATGGATTCAAAATTTCTATATTTCCTGACGTATCTAAGTGGACACAAGCCAGATGTAAGAAGTTTTTGGCTTGTCGTCAGTCTGTTTTGAGTTTAGGGGCAACTTTTCAATTACGTTTCCCCTGTAAATGCTGCATTACTTATCAGAGTAATAGATATATTTTTTATGAACCCGATCAACTGCAGTTTTTTCTTGAAGGTAAAGTAACCACAAGAATTCCAGATACCTCCATGGAATCAGCCCAGCAGGCCATTAGTTAAATAACTCCAACTGCACTCTGTTATTTGTATTGTATTAATTTAGTTTATTTCTTGAAACCAACTACCCTTGGAAGTGATTGATTCCTTCTCCTCTCAGATTGTGGACTTTACTCATAGTTACTATGTGGCATTATTTTATAATTAATATTTGTTTTCTTATTGGATTGTTATATTTCCTTCAAGTATTGATTGATATGTTAATTTGTAAAAGTATAAATAAATTAAAAAAAATAAAAAGGAGTAGATGGAACAAAAGATAGACCATACGATAATACCCTCAATTCTAATTCACTGAGAGAAAAAGTGATCCCACCTTCATTAGTTCAGTGGTGGACTAGAGGAAAAGATTGTTACCTTGCATCAAAGAGTCCTGGGTTCAACTCCCATAACCAGCTTTTTTGAATTTTAAATCCAAATCAAGGAAGGAGAAATATAAGAGGGAGAAAAAGTAAACCCACCTTTATTAGTTCAGTGGTGGACTAGAGGAAAAGTTTGTTACCTTGCATCAAAGAGTCCTGGGTTCAACTCCCCTGACTGGCTTTTTTGAATTTTAAATCCAAATCAAGGAAGTAGAAGGGGGAGAAAAAGAAATCGCACCTTCATCCATCCACTGGTGGATAAGAAGAAAGGTTTGTTACCTTGCATCAAAGAGTCCTGGGTTCAACTCCCATGACCATTTTTTTGAATTTTAAATCCAAATCAAGGAAGGAGAAATATAAGAGGGAGAAAAAGGGGACTAACCTTCATTAGTTCAGTGGTGGACTAGAGGAAAAGTTTGTTACCTTGCATCAAAGAGTCCTGGGTTCAACTCCCCTGACTGGCTTTTTTGAATTTTAAATCCAAATCAAGGAAGGAGAAGTATAAGAGGGAGAAAAAGTGAGTAAGCCTTCATTAGTTCAGTGGTGGACTAGAGAAAAAGTTTGTTACCTTGTATCAAAGAGTCCTGGGTTCAACTCCCATAGCCAGATTTTTGAATTTAAATCCAAATCAAGGAAGGAGAAATATAAGAGGGAGAAAAAGTGGACCAACTTTCATTAGTTCAGTGGTGGACTAGAGGAAAAGATTGTTACCTTGCATCAAAGAGGCATTTGTTCAACTCCCATGAGTTGCTTTTTGAATTTTAAATCCAAATCAAGGAAGGAGAAGTATAAGAGGGAGAAAAAGTGATCCCACCTTCATCCATCCACTGGTGGACAAGATGAAAGGTTTGTTACCTTGCATCAAAGAGTCATTGGTTCAACTCCTATGACCATCTTTTTGAATTTTAAATTCAAATCAAGGAAGTAGAAGGGGGAGAAAAAGTGATCTCACCTTCATCCATCCACTGGTGGACAAGAGGAAAGGTTTGTTACCTTGCATCAAAAGGAATCCTGGGTTCAACTCAAATGACCACCTTTTTTTGAATTTTAATCCAAATCAAGGAAGGAGAAGTATAAGAGAGAGAAAAAGTGAACTCATCTTCATTAGTCAGTGGTGGACTAGAGGAAAAGATTGTTCTTGCACCAAAAGCGTCCTGGGTCCAACTCCCATGACCAGCTTTTTGAATTTTAAATCCAAATCAAGGCATGAACGTTAAAAGGGGTGAAAAAGTGAACTCAACTTCATTAGTTCAGTGGGGACTAGAGGAAAAAGTTTGTTACCTTACACCAAAGTAGTCCTGGGTTCAACTCCCATGACCTGGCTTTTTGAATTTTAAATCCAAATCAAGGAAGGAGACGTATAAGAGAGAGAAAAAGTGTTCCAATCTTCATTAGTTCAGTGGTGGACCAGAGAAAAAGTTTGTTCCCTTGCACCAAAGAAGTCCTGGCTTCAACTCCCATGACCAGCTTTTTGAATTTTAAATCATCAAGGCATGAAAGTTATAAATGGGGTGAAAAATGTGAACCACCTTCATTAGTTCATTGGTGGACTAGAGGAAATAGATTGTTACCTTGCACCAACGAGTCCTGGGTTCAACTCCCATAACTGGCTGTTTGAATTTTGACTCCAAATCAAGGCCTAGCAAAGTTATAAGGGGGAGAAAAAGTGAGCCACCCCTTTGTCAGTCCATGTGGATTAGAGGACAGCCTCAACTAAGGAGTATAGGGCAAAGTTTTTTGTGTCAATCTACCAGGATTTGAGCTCAGAAAAGGATAAATATAAGTTCCGAAAATTCTTTGCTGTGAAAACTTGGCTGGCTCAATGGCTTGAGTGCTGGTTCTAGTACACTGGAGGCTGAGGGTTCACGTCTCCAGCTAAGGAGTAGGACTTAATATTTTTCTTGTGTCAACTACTAGGATTGAGGTCAGAAAGGATAAAGTACTAAGTCTCCGAACAGTTCTTAGTGTGAAAGCCTGGCTGGCTCAAGGGTTGAGTGCTGGGTTAGTAATGGAGGCTGAGGGTTCAACCTCAGCTAGGGCAGAGTGCAGTATGCGAGCTGTGGAGTGTGGTGGTGGTGAAGAGGAGTGATGGTAGTGGAGGAGAGATGGTGGATTGGAGGAAAAGAAAAAAAGGGTTATACTTTTTTTTTTGGAAAAGGAGTATATTTGATTTTTTAGAAAAACTAGGTTCACTCTTTTCTGCTCCTCATCCACCCTCTCTCCTCATCCACCTCCCTTTCCACTGGCTGCAGTCCTCTCACTGCTCAGGTCCTCTCTTCCAACCAATCTGTACTCTTCCCTAGCTGAGAGTTGAACCCTCAGCCTCCAGTTACTAACCCAGCACTCAACCCTTGAGCTAGCCAGGTTTTTCACACCAAGAGCTTTTCGGAACTTATATTTATCCTTTTCAGCTCAATCCTTGTTAGAATAAGAAGTTTTCTGTAATCTACTTTAATCCTGTCAGGTGTTACAACTAATGGTGAAGCCCTTGATCTTCTCCAGTGTCTGTCTTTCTTTCCCCCCCCAGTACAGAGCCAGTGTCTCATGTCTGGTTTCTGTTGAATGCATTCAGAGGAAAAGATTGGTGGAATCCCTAGTAGGTTGCCAGCTTTTCACAGGGCAGTAAATCCTTCAGGTCTCATCCATTCAGACCCAGCCCTGAGCAGATAGGGAGAATGGATCATATCACCTCTTTCAGCAGAGTCACGGACGATGCTGACTTGCTTCAAATACTGGTAGTTTGCAGATTTTTAACCAGAATTGTTGAGCCTCTTCTTGGCCATTTGCGTCAAGAACACCAAAGACATAAGTTCTCCTTGTTATTCGCCGCTGCCAAATTTCCAAGCCCTTTGAACACGGCCAGATGAGCTTGCCTTTTTGTCAGGGTGTACGACCGTCATCACTCGAAGAACATTCCCCGTTTGTTGGAAGATATGAACGGAAATGGCATCAACTCAGTTTTCAACGGCTTATTATCACACCAAGTTGTCAATAAACAAAGAAGAGCTATTTAGTATCCAACCACTATTAAGGAAGTAACAGTTTCTGACCACATGGCTACATTGAGCAACCTCTAAATTTGTCCCAAACTACTTCATATTGTAACCATATCTTATCTACCTCAGGTAGACATATTCAGACTTTTAGAGGCATGTTTTGAGAAGGTTACATTTTTACCAGCAACATTCCCCTTGGGCCACCCAAAACTATTACAAAACTGAATCAATGTATTCTAACTCACCAACTATGTCTGTTTAAATAATGATACCTATCTGCAAATCATGGCACTGCTGCGGGCACCAAGATGGCACCACAATATGCAAACCTTTTCTGGCAGAACTGTCTCTCCCAGCCTCTGTCCCCTTCAGACTAAACCCCTAAAATATTACCGGTATATTGATCACTTTGACTGTGGAGTAGTCAATTTTGAAGTTGATTGAAGGATGGTATGTATTGAAAACTGTAAAATTGTTTGACTTTTTAATGATTTGGACTGGAGGAGAGAGACTCAATTTTCTGGCAGTGGCGTAGTCATGGGTGGGGCCCTGGTGGGCTCAGGCCCACCCAGTAGCAACTTTTCTACGATGTGACTGATGAGTATTCCCAAGCCCTGCCGGCTGAAGACTCCCACCACCTCTCCCTCCTGTGTAACATTTAAAGAGCAGATCTTCACCAGCAGTGAACAGAATGACGGATACAGTACACACTGCTCACACCATCCCCTCAGCCTTCCTTCTGATGTAACTTCCTGTTTCCGCGTAGGCAGAGCACATCAGAAGGAAGGCTGTGGGGCCAGTGTGAGTAGTGTGTATCTGTTGTGCTCTTTGCTGCTGGTGAAGATCTGTTCTTTAAAAGGTAAGTGTTGGGGGGAGGGGGAGGGAGTTGAGATAGCAGATTGCCTCTGGGTTGGCAGGAAAGGAAGAGACTGGACTACCTGTGGGGCACCTGGGCCCACCCAAAATTGCTTTCTAGACACCAAAACAACAGCTACATACAAACTATTAAAAATATATATATATATTTATAGCATTTTCAGTTTTACAAGCATATACATAACTTGTTACAGATCATGAAATATATAGATACAAAATATAAAGAAAAGAAAATATAACTCTTATTTAGTTCTCAGTATAAAAGAGATCAAGTAAAGAAATTAAACCACAGAGGAAAGCTATTACATCTAATCGAATAGAGATGGCAAAAGATACACCTTCCTACAGCCGCTGACTATCATATAGCATCAGATAGGTTGCCAACCTTTCTCTCGACTCAATATATTCTATAAGTTGTTTAGGCTCAACAAAATTTTATTCTGTTAGGTAACAAAACATTTTTGCCGGATACTAACAAGAAATGTTTGCCCCCAGAGCCAGAGCTCTAGGCCTCAAGGTCAAGAGTTCTTTCCTACGTCTCTGGGGGGGGGGGGGGGGGAGGGGTTAGATAAATCTGGAATAAATTCTAACATTTGAGCCTAAAAACTGGTCGTTCATATGACGGAATATAAAATAAGAACAAATTCCCTGTCACTTTCCAAAACAAGAGTCACAAGCATGGTAGTTCTATCAGTAATACTTCTAACGAAGTTTCCAAAAATGAAGATAAGTTCATATCCACCTGTCTGTCTACAGGCAGATCATGCTGGAGTAGATTTCCGTTGAGGATTCCTAATATTGCAGTAATAAGCTCTCTCAATAGGGGGCAAATTTTCCACATGTATGGCCAAAGTCTCTTGAAAATATTTCCTAACCATCTCCACTGGTGAGATGATTGGGCATTTAGGAAAGTTTAGAAATCTTAAATTATTCTTTCTCACATTGATTTTCAAAGTTTTTCCAATTTTTTTGTGAAATATATGATCTTTCTTTAACCATTTCTACTTCAACCGCTTTCATTTCATTAATCTTAAATTCTTGCGTCTCCACTTTTTCCTTTAAAGTAGATAGCAATACTCCCTGTTGCTCCACCTTGGATTTTACAGTCCCATAATCAGTTTTAATAGCAGAAAGAGTCAATTTTAGATTGGAGTCCATAACAGATATGGCTTTCCAGAGCACTTCTAAATCAACCTTCTCTGGCTTTTTCAACTTCCCAAATTGATGGCTTTCTCACCTGAAGCGAGTCCTATATCTTCCTTAGCTGTGCTGGGAGAATACAGATGAAAATGACCTGCTCCTTCCACCAATGAGTCGGTGAAAGCGTCCCTCTCATGCTGGAATCCCACACTTCCCTCTTGGGGGTAACCAGACACCAGCCTGCTACAGGTTGGGGAGGAACCAGTCTCTGCTCTGGGCTCAGTGATGCCTGGCTTGGTCCCGCGCTGAGGGTTCCCAGTTTGATCCCTGGATAGACCTCCGAGGTAGGTCTGTGTTCTTCGCCTGAACGAGCAAACACGCCGAGTATGGTTGGCTGTGTCGTTCACTGGGAGGTTCCAGTCGCCGGAGTAAGTCCCTTTTCCTCTTCCCCATGTTGGACGGCGAGAGAGTCACACCACGTGCTGAACTCAGCCGACATTCAACGCTGGCTGCTCATGCGTCCGCTCCCGATGCCATCTTGATCTTGTACATACAAACTATTTATAGGATATCCAACCGAAAGATGCAGCTACCTCCACAACTCCAGCTTCCACCTTTCACATCCCCCACAAATCCATTATACACAGCCAAGTCACACATACCACTTCATCTTCTCTGACCGAGAGACAACACCTCAAAATCCTGCCTGAATCCTTCAAACAACCCAAAACACCCAAGGGAAAAGAAACCCACAGAGGGAGTGTCCCTTACAGAGCTGGAAAGGCTGAGAAGAACCATAAAAGATCTTCATCTGCTTCTCCAGGATGGGCCGATTCTCACTCGGTGCTATAGCAAATAGTGTTGGATCCATAATGCATGAACATCACCCCAAATAGCTCCCCAATACTCAATACTAATGGCATTGCAAATGAGGGGTGAGAGATAGGGTTACCAGATTTTACTTTAGTAAAATCCAGACCCCCTAGACTAGCCCCCAGGCCTCGCTGCGCCTGCGTGTGATGTCATTGCGCGGATGCCTTCTGCCAATGCGATTATGAGGAAGCTTTTCAAAACCCGGGGAAATCCAAGACATCTGGTGACCCTAGTGAGAGATTTTAAGAGAGCCGACATCTTAGGTTTTGTGGTAATATCCTAAGAGAAATCTTGCCCTTAAAGTCTCTTTCTTTTTGCTTCAGTGGAAGTGCCTGGTACATGTGTGTGTGGTGGTGGTGGTGGTGAGGGGGACTGACAGAGCTGGCTCAGAGGGGGAATTACACTGGACTCAAAAAATGTAAATACGGACTGTCCCTCCTTCCCTGGGCTTAGACTGAACCAGTTTCGACTTGGGCTGGGTAGTGAGATGTACAGGACAGAGCTGAGAGGTCTAGCCTAGGGGTTCGTGGATATTTGACTTTCCATCTATTGAGGGATGTGTTTATCAGGCCGGAATATGGGATAAACATCTTGGTAATTTTATATTAAGTTCCCAAAAATTGTTAAAAACATACTAGTGCTTTCTGGAGAGGACAGAGCGCGCTGGGTCCTGCATATAACACCCCAGTGACTCAATGGCCCTGTTGAGACTGAGACGTTTAAGCTTTATAAGAAGTTTGGAAATGATTTCTCCCCTTTTTCCTTCATTCAGGGTGTGCAGGATCTGCCCCTGGCCTGCTCCGCTGCAATCCTACCCCTAGACGACTCATTCCTTGTAGCAGTGGCCCAGGCCAAAGAGCCCCCATCACCAGGGGTCTCGCTTCCCATCTACAACAGACAGATGGCAGACTTGTGCATCATACGCGTCAGCGTGGAGAATGACACCTGCAATCTCTACAGGAGTATTCTGGTGAGTGCCTCACGATGGACCCGGAGGGAGGAAGATCTCAGGTAGAAGACGAGGTGGCAGGAGTGATGAAACTTGTTCCAGGCTACTATACTTATATTCCTTAAGGAAAAGTTTACTGAAAAGATGTCCAGCCATGTGCTGAGGAGAAAACGAGCAGTTACACTTCATGTGCAGTAGACAGAGAGCGCATAAGCCCAGACCTAAGGGAGGGTCTGTTAGGCCAGTAAATAAATATGCATAACTTGGGGTTATAAGGGCAACTTCTGGTCAGGTGAGAGTACCTAGAACAAGCTGTTCAGAGCCCCTTTTTAGGACAATTCAGGTTGTGCCCATGAAGAAATTAAGAATGTGTCATCAGGTAGTTGAACATGTAGGTCAGAGTCTCCTCCCCCCCTGGGTTCATATCTTTCTTGTATGCTGTTGAGTTGCTGTGAAAGCCTTAAGCATTCTCGCCATCTCCTTTCCACAGCTCACAAGTCAAGACAAAGCTCCTGCGGTTATCCTGCGAGCACTTCAAAAGCACAACCTGGAGCAGAGCCGGGCAGAGGACTTCCAGCTAGTGCAACTGCTGGCCGAGAGCAAAGGTGAGACAAGCGGCTGCTCTGGCCATGAGTGGTAGGATCAAGAGAAGAGCTTGTACCTGCTGAAGCCTGTCAACTGGTCAGTCTTTGAGTGTGGGAGGGAAGGAAAGATCTAATTGGCCAGTCCTTGGGCATGGGAAAGCAGGAGAGCTCTGATTGGGCAGGGGAGGGCAGGCTGATCAGACTGGCCAGTCTGTGGGCATGGGAGGGAAGGAGAGATGTGATTGGCCAATCCTTGGGCATGGGAAGGCAGGAGAGCTCTGATTGGCCAGTCGGTGGGCAGGAGAGATTAGACTGGCCAGTTCCTGGGCATGGGAGGGAAGGAGAGATCTGATTGGCCAGTCCTTGGGCAGGAGAGATGTGACTGGCCTTGGGCGTGGGAGAGGTCTGATTGGTCGGTTGTCTTGTGCTTCAGCACTTCTACTGTTCCTTCTTTTCCAGAGCTCGTGATCCCCGACAGTGCCTACGTCTATTATACCATGTGCACAGCTGGATAGAAAGGAAAAAAACTAGACTGCTTCTTTTTCACTGAAACAGACCCCAGAATAACAGAAATTTGCCCTAAAGGATACAAAATGATAGTGGTCTGCAGAGAAAACAAAAGAGGAGGGGGAATTGCCATCATAGCCAAAAACACCATAGACCTAAAAATACAAGACAAAATTACTACCCCCTACATGGACTTACTAGCCTGTCAACTCTCAGGCCCCTCACTCAAAGGCACCCTAAACTGCATGCTTTGCTACATAACACCAGGAAACTGGAACACAGCAAACCCAAAATTCAAAGACTTTATCTACCGAAACTCATTAATGACAACTTACTCCTAGGGGACCTAAACCTCCATCTCGAAAACCAAGCCTCCAAACAAGTAGAAATCTTACTATCTTACATTGAAGCCTTAACATACAAGATAGTAGACCCTCAAACCACTCATGAGAAAGGTCACCAACTCGACATTGCAGCCTACATGACCCACCAGAAATTCACACATCAAATGGAAACTGGTATTGCTCCCTCTGGTCAAATCACTATACATACTCCTTCAATATCAACTGGATCAATAACAAAAGCAAACCAAACACACAAAAAAATAACCTACATTCCATGTAAGCACATCGACCCCACCAAATTCTGGATGAAAACAGACACCATAATCCAAGACTATAACCCCAAAAACTTCATCTCACAATGGAGCCAGCTAAGTGCAACAACCCTAGATGAGCTAGCTCCAGAACAGACCAAAACCAGAATCCATAGAAAATCTGACAAATGGTTCGACAATGAACTACTCCTACTAAAATGACAATGCAGACAACTAGAAAGAAAATGGAGTAAAAAACAGTCAAGACTCCACAAAAACAACATGGAGAAAACTGAACCAAAAATACAAACAAAAATTAAAAGAAAAACGAAAAACATACTATACAAAGCAAATAGAAGAATCCCTAAATCCAAAAATCTATTCCAACTACTAAAAGAACTCAAGACACCAAACCCTACCAACAAGCAACAACGCCCCACACCCAAAGCCACCCTCTTAGTGACATTCCTCAAAGACAAAATTGCAACTATAAGATCCACCTTCTATGGAACACCTACGTATCTAGAAGAGATCACAACACCCTCCACAGAAGAAGAAGAAGCAGTTGCAGCAGACAGAACATGGTCCCACTTCTCACCAATACAATGGTCAGACTTCAACAAACTCTACAACAAATACAGCCATGCAACTTGCGACCTCAACCATAAGAACATAAGAAGTGCCATCTCCGGATCAGACCTTCGGTCCATCAAGTCCGGCGATCCGCACACGCGGAGGCTCTCCCAGGTGTACACCTGGCATAATTTGTAGTCACAAATCTTTATATATAATACAAGCTGAATATCTTCAAATATATAGCCACACCAAATTGATATTCAAATAATTATACTGTCAAAAAACAAGTATAGTACTCTTTTTACTTTATGTAAACGGTAAAAGACCTCAGTGTTTCTCAAAACTGAGAAACTAACTATGCCAGTAAAAATACTGTCATAGAGAAATACATCCTTGGTCTTATATTCTACCGTTTATTTTTCTAATTTCACTATACTTTTTACCTATTTATTATCATTTTTTTAAGAGGATTTTATAGGTTTCTTAGAGAAGTGAGCACTTATCTTATTTTTAACAGTGCAAAATCACCGCAGGAGTCATTCGAAGGTTCTAGTGCGGTATCGTGAATAATTCCGCTTCAAACTGATTCACATAGAAATCCCAACAGGCCCTGTTTCGCCCTACGGCTGCATCAGGGGATTATTTTTAATTGTGAGCCACTGCTTCAATGATTTTCTTTCAGCGAAAATGATCTTGAGGAGGGACAGCCAGGCAGTTGGAATCTCCAGCTCAACATACGCCCTTCTCACGGCTGACCCCCCCACCCCTGATGTACAAAGATAGGCATAGCCACACACACTCACATATGGGGACATATGCCTCATCCGTGTGAGTCCAAGAATGCTGAATCCGACCCGGTCATATCACTAATGCATTCTGGGAAATATAGAGTCAGTCTGCTCTTCTTCAGTGAAATTATAACCAGGGCTGGAATAGCCACTAAGTTAGCTGATGACCCCAAGGAGCAAACACACATGTGAATAAAATTCAATTTATATATACCCCTGTCTTCTCCTACCACCTCCCAAACCAAGTCAGCTTTTCCATACGTGTTTTTGAAGTTCTTTCGCTTTTATTAATGTGATCTTGTGCAGGCTAGGCGGCATACAAAGCTCTTAATATACCGTAAGCTGTACCTCCCCCCCCTCCTCCTCCGAGATCCTGTCTCTCCTTCCCTCCCACCTATTGTGGCCAGGAGCACAGAGTGCGGGGGCTGTTTTGGAGGTCCCTGTCAGTGAAGTGTACAGGACTGGTCAGCACCTTGATGAGTGAATTCAGACAGCAGAGAGGTTCAGATATAAGAGATGGTCTTAAGACCCCCCCCCCAGTGAGTTCTGGCATATGTGTACAGTATATTTACCAAAATAAAGAACAAGATGGTGCCTTTTGATAACAGATGTCAGCGCCTGCCCTTTTTAACTCATAGATGTCATTGTTAGACACAATACGCTTTATAAGATAAGCGCAGTCGATGTGTTAACACCAGCGACTGTGATTATAGCGGTGGACATTTGGGATTAGGAGTGCAGCGCGAAGGTGTTTACTCACCAAACAGCTAGAGAATAATAAAAGAGAGCCAGAAGTTTACACACTTTTACTGATATACAATGCACAGGTCAAATAGAAATGATCTGAGCATTGTGTATAATTAAAGGTGTTTATACCTAAACTAAACGAAACCTTAGGTTTGTATACCGCGCCATCTCCGCAAGCGTAGAGCTCGGCACGGTTTACAGAGTTAGGAAGAAAGGATCAAGAAGAAAGAGAGGGACAAGGGTCCCAGAGAGCAGGAGGTGTTAGAGTTTTGAAAAGAGCCAGGTTTTCAGGTGTTTGCGGAAGAATTGGAGGGAGTTTGAATTTCTGAGCGGGGATGTGAGGTTGTTCCAGAGTTCTGTGGCTCTAAAGGGGAGAGATGTTCCTAGTTTTCCTGCGCGGGATATACCTTTTGTAGAAGGGAATGATAGTTTCAGTTTTGGGGAAGATCTGGTGGAGTTAGGGTTAGAGGAGTTCCAAAGGAGTGGAATAACGGGAGAGAGGATGCCGTGTAGAAGAATCTTGAAGGCTAAGCAGGCATTTCATTTACATATAAACTCTTTAAATGTTAAAGAGGACTCTGAATCTTTTGAGTTTATATGTAAATGAAATGCAAACTTACTGTTGGAGAAACTAAGAAGTATTTTGTACGTATTTAAATAGGTTGGTTTGTTTGTTTTTAAACCTGTAAGAGAGAAGAGAATTAGAAACATAGAAATATGATGGCAGATAAGAACATATTTGGGTCAGACCGTTCTCACAGTTTCCAATACAGGTCACTAGAACCTGGCCAAAACTCAAGGAATAGCAACATTCCTTGGTACTGATACAGGGCACACTTCAGTCAAATATAAGGGACGGGGCGAATTTGAAGCAATTCAGTAGGAAGAGTGATAAGGACAAATATTACAACAAAAAAAACCACTCTAGATAATACTTATAAATGGTGCAATGGAGATAATATAATTAGGTCTACAAAAATTTTTTATGCTCAGAATCATGGAGGGGTGACTGGGGAGAATCTCACCGCCCAAAGGTAGACAGCAGATTATATCAAACCTTTTAAAGATGTAAATTGTAAGAAGCCCAAAAAGGGCTTCTCCATGTCTATCCCATTAGCAGACTATGGACTTTTCCTCCAGGAACTTGTCCCAAATGGCCCATCCAGTCTGCCCTTCCTCAGCATCCACTATCTCCTTCTCTCCCTAAGAGAACCCACATGCCTGACCCACACTTTCTGGAATTCAGACAGTCTCTGACTCCACATCCTCTCCTGGGAGACTATTCCACGCATTTTCTGTAAAAAAAAAAAAAAAAAAAAGCATTTCCTTAGATTACTCCTGAGCCTATCACCTCTTAACTTCATCCTATGCCCTCATTCCAGAACTTCCATTCAAATGAGACTCGACTCGTGCACATTTACGCCACGCAGGTATTTAAATGTCTCTATCATATCTCCCCTCTCCCGCCTTTCCTTCAAAGTAAACATACTGAGATCTTTAAGTCTGTCCCCCATACGATGTAGACCAGTGGTCCCCAACCCTGTCCTGGAGGACCAGCAGGCCAATCGGGTTTTCAGGCTAGCCCTAATGAATATGCATGAGAGAGATTTGCATATAATGGAAGTGACAGGCTTGCAAATCTGCTCCATGCATATTCATTAGGGCTAGCCTGAAAACCCGATTGGCCTGGTGGTCCTCCAGAACAGGGTTGGGGACCACGGAGGTAGACCACCCACCATTTTAGTTGCCTTCCTCTGGACTGACATCCTCCTCTTTATGGTTTCCAGAATTGTACCCAATATTCTAAATAAGGTCGCACCCGACTCGTCTTATACAAAGGCATCAATACCTACTTTTTCCTACTGGCCATACCTCTCTCTATGCAACCTAGCATCCTTCTAGCTTTTGCCGTTGCCTTTTCAACCTGTTTGGCCACCTTAAGATCTTCAACTACGATCACACCCCAGAGTACCTTACAGGCATTTTTGCCGCCGACATTATCTACTAAAAGAAATCGACCACCAACTAATCACCTTCTTTCTTTGTTTCTTTGCCTGCCACGATTCAAGAAGGAGGAATCTCCTGTTTTCTTTGAACTATTGGACACACCCACTGCTACTCACCATTGATTTGGTTGAACCATTGTGCTTTCCTTTTGGGTGCACAGATGTGGGCTTGCACTACAATTCTAGTATGAAATCGGGGGAGGAGGAGGGGGGCCCAGATTTTGTTAGAGAACTGGTATTTACCACAGTGCTTCAGGACACCCACAAGGAGGAACCACTTTCCCCCCCCCCAAGCTGCATAAGGAATTTTTTACTGCGTTAAAAGCTCCAACGCTCATAGGAAATTCTATGAGAGAGTTTTTATTGCACCAGTCTGCGATTTAAAAAAAAACAAAAACCTTATGTTTTCTCAAAAATAGAAAATTTAAATAAAAAACCAACACAGAATACTTCTCCCACTTGAAAGTATCTTTAACTGGAGAAATAGCATCTCAGTCATAGGGTTGTCATTTTTGATACAAGAATGAGAACAAAATGAATTTTCCCAAAGGTTTTATTTCCCCCAACTTGTCTCCTTGTTGAGACTCTCCAGACAAAATAATACGCCTTCTGTCCATTTCTGAATTTTATTTTAAATCTCCGTGCCCTCTCCCTTGACCAAATGAATACCAAGCCTGAGTAATCCAAGCTCTCACCAAGTGAAAGAGGCAGACCTCGGCTTTCCCAAAATTCCTGTTTTTTTTTAAAAATTTTTTTTAAAATGAATCAATCTCTTAAACTTTCATATTTGATTACATGCCACTTTTGCAAAAACAGTCCAGCTCAAGTTACAAAGCAATTAAAATAAATATTTCCAAAGTTATTTACATGTCACCACTCTCTCGGTTCACTTCCACCCTCTCCCTCACCCACCGTTGCTTTGTACAGGGTCAGTTAAATGGGGACATTTACAACTTCAAGCTGAACTGTTGCAGTGTATTATATATATTGTAATTCTGTACATAAATATTTCCAGAGATGGCATGAATTAAAAGCTTGTGGTATGTCCAATTTCTCTTCAGCTTTGTCACAGTGAAAAGAGTATTTTTAGGTGCCCAAGAGAAGGTATATGAACATTGCAATACTGGGTCAGATCGAAGGTCCATCAAGCCCCAGCATCCTATTTCCAACAATGGCCAATCCAAGTCATGAGCACCTGGCAGAACCCCAAATAGTAGCAAGATTCTGTACTGTTTACCTAATCATGGTTGATGGACTTTTCCTCCAGGAACTTGTCCAAACCTCTGTTAAATCCTGTTACAAGTTCAGTAATGAATTCAGTATGATGCACTTGACGTAGCTGTAGGTCCTTCTTTCAGGTATGTGCTCCCTTCCCGGGACTCTTCCCGTTGTCAAACCGTGCCTGGCCTACAATGAAAAATATCAAGTTGTGGTGGCATGTCTGGCCTCCGGCAGGGTGGTGTGCTGGCTTGGCTAGACGCTGAGTTTGTGGGCCAGGTTTGTAGCAGTCCCTGAAAGCCGTGAAGATACCACTCAGTGAGTCGCGCTGCTTTCACCGTTGGGCATGAGTTTTTGCCCAGTGGAAGCCTGCCCCGCTTTCTGAAGCTTGTATTTTCTTATCTTCTGGGCCCGATAATAGAGGTAGTAGCCGATGGCGGCAGTCAACAGACCGCAGCCTGCTGCTGCTCCTAAAACTGCTGCCAGGATGATCTGCATAAGATCTGCCACAAATTAAACACAAGAAATAGAGAAATCACCAGAGAGTGAGTGGCGTGAGATGCCAGGGAGGAGAATCACCAGCACCTGCTGACTGTCTATAGGACATGCCTCTCGCGGCTAGAGGCACATCCTTTGGGCCAGGGGACCCCAAAGTCCCTCCTTGAGAGCCGAATCCAGTCAGGTTTTCAGGATTTCCCCAATGAATATGCATGAGATAGATTTGCATCTCAAGGAGGCAGTGCATGCAAATCCATCTCATACGTATTCATTGTGGAGATCCTGAAAACCTGACCTGGCTCCGGCTCTCGAGGACCGGAATTGCCTACCCCTGATCTATTGCATTGACTCCTATACCAAAAGCCAGGGGTCCCCAAAGTCCCTCCTCAAGGGCCGAATCCAGTCGGGTTTTCATGATTTCCCCAATGAATATGCATGAGATAGATTTGCATCTCAAGGAGGCAGTGCATGCAAATCCATCTCAAACGTATTCATTGTGGAGATCCTGAAAATCTGACCTGGCTCCGGCTCTCGAGGACCGGAATTGCCTACCCCTGATCTATTGCATTGACTCCTATACCAAAAGCCAGGGGTCCCTAAAGTCCCTCCTCGAGGGCCGAATCCAGTCGGGTTTTCAGGATTTCCCAAATGAATATGCATGAGATAGATTTGCATCTCAAGGAGGCAGTGCATGCAAATCCATCTCAAACGTATTCATTGTGGAGATCCTGAAAACCTGACCTGGCTCCGGCTCTCGAGGACCGGAATTGCCTACCCCTGATCTATTGCATTGACTCCTATACCAAAAGCCAGGGGTCCCTAAAGTCCCTCCTCGAGGGCCGAATCCAGTCGGGTTTTCAGGATTTCCCCAATGAATATGCATGAGATAGATTTGCATCTCAAGGAGGCAGTGCATGCAAATCTATCTCATATGTATTCATTGTGGAGATCCTGAAAACCCGACTGGATTCGGCCCTCGAGGAGCGACTTTGGGGACCCCTGCTTTAGGCAGTCGGCCACCACCAGCGTCTCTCCTCTCTGTCATCTGGAGGGCCTCTGCGCATGCCTGGATGTCGACATGGTGACATCACACATGCAGGTGATGTCATCGCATCGACGTCCGTTCTCTTCTGGGTTCCCTTGAGCCGTGGCTCGCAAAGTTTGCAAAACACTACCATAAAACATCAGTTTAGATGTTTTGGACTAATTCTGGAAGCTGGCTTCTCCTTTACGCGGGCGAAGGGCCATTCTAGATCAGCAACTGGGTGCTTGGATTGTGTTACAGAATATTAGCACACACTGGAATCGGGGTGGAGGGGGAGGGGATAAAATTTAGACCTAGATCTAAATGAAGTAAGAGCGAGAGAAAAAGGCACGGAAAGTCAGCGGCCCCACCACCCGTGACACCCCCTTGTGTTTATACTAAGCCCCGCCCTTTCAGAATGGCGCTTAGGTGGTTCGCTACCACATATACACTGATGAAGGGCTGTGCAGTTGGGCTCATTTGGGATGTGCCATATCTGACTTCAGAATAAAACCCATACAACGTTATAATGCAGGTTAAAAGTATCATATATTAGCCTTGAATCTAAATTACTCCAGCTGGATCTGGATCTAAGTTACATTTACCAGTAATTTCTTCTGGATCTAAGTTTCTCCGGCTGAAGTAATTTACTACTCTACTATTTTTGGGGTAGAGCTTATATTAGCAGCACCTTTAAAAATCATGCTAGGGCTTATTTTGGGGGAAAACACGGTAAGTAACTTAGTTCAGAAGAAATTACTGGTAAATGTAACTTAGATCCAGATCCAGCCGGAGTAACTTAGGTTCAAGGCCAGAAGAAATTACTGGTAAATGTAACTTAGATCCAGCAGAAAAATGCAAAGCCTAAAATCAGCCGGAGTCGAAGGTTTGGTGAACTGACCTCACAGCCCTGCTTAGAAGTGCACACTTGCACGATTAGGGGGACACGTGAAGCTGAATCTCAAAGCCTGGTTCAGGCAGCTCAGAATTTCACCTGTGCCTGCCTCTCGCATCCCTTGCTAAGCATCTGGTGGAAGAACTTTTTGAGTCATGTCTTTCCTGGCAATCCTCACCTGTGACACGAATGTTTTTCTCCAGCTTGTGACTTCCATGTGCGTTTGTGATGCTGCACGCATATGACCCGCTGTGGTGCGTCTGTGCATCATGGACTGTAATTGTGGAATTATCAGATGAATAGGTTACGCTCTCAACCTTCGGGATCGACCACCGATACTTGGGAGGCGGCAGGCCAGAGGCAAGGCAACGCAGTGTAACCGTTTCCCCCTTGGTTATGACACCTTTGGGTTCGATGACCTCGATATCAGAGATAGTGGGCTGGTCTGAGAAAGAAAATGAAAGTGGATTATTATAATAATAATAATTTTATTCTTATATACCGCCATACCCGGCGGTATGAGTTCTAGGCGGTTTACATCAGTTAAATTAGGATCCGCGTTGACCAGCAGATTTACAACAAATTATAAGATATATAACAAATTTTAACCGAACTTGATAGAGGAGGAGGGGAGATTGGGGAAGATCGAGAATAGAAGCTATCGTGGAGGAGGAGTAGTGCGGAGGGGGGCGAAGTGTAATGAAATCAGGGGGGGGACCCTTAGGGGTTTTGTTTGCTGAATAGGTAAGTTTTGAGTGATTTTCTGCATCACCAACCAAGACGTCTTGTAAACACTTCACTCCTAGTGCAGAAAGCCAACAGCTCTCCTGAAGAAGAACAAGCCATTTCTATACCGCATAACCGATAAGATCAATGCGGTTTACAAACTTTAACAAATAATACCATCTAAAGCAGTGGTTCCCAAACCTGTCCTGGGGGACCCCCAGCCAGTCAGGTTTTCAAGATATCCCTAATGAATATGCACAAGAGAGATTTGCATATAATGGAAGTGACAGGTATGCAAATCTCTCTCATGCATATTCATTAGGGATATCTTGAAAACCTGACTGGCTGGGGGTCCCCCAGGACAGGTTTGGGAACCACTGATCTAAAGAAAACTGATGAATTTGCAAACACATGTGTCCTCAGTTGCTCTCGAAAATGATTGTAAGACATGGGACTCAATAACAAAGGTTTCAGTTCCTTGTCCCAGAGAGCCACCTGATAAGAAAGCAAAGATTGGTGGTATTTTGCCTAACGACAGCCTTTGACAGATGGAAAAGTAAAAAGGCTGTGTGAACTGCATGAATGCTTGGATTGAATAAAGGAAAATAATTCAGATAGGTAAGTGGGCGCCATGCCGAAGAGGACTTTCTAACGAAGGCAACCTGAGATAAATATATCAAATTAGGAATGGAAGAGTACAACAGGGAAGCCAAGGTTCAAATCCCACCATGTCTCTATGTGACCTTGGGTAAGTCACTTAACTCTTCATTACGTCAGGCACAAACTTAAGACTGTGAACCTGAATATAATTCATCTTGAGCCGGGGCCCCCTCCCCTCACATTTCCTTCTGCCGTCATGGCTGGCAGGTATGCTAAGCCCCTCCCCCCAGACAAAGATATTGCCTCCCCGAGCCACGCCTGAAGTGGCAATTAATTCACTGAGGCACGCTTCATCTACTAATGCTGGTTCTCTCATGTAGGTTCAGTTCAGGTCTAAGTGAGTTAAGCACTGCTGCAGGTGTGACCCAGGCAAGGCTTGGCATTTCAGCCAACAAGGCTAATATTGCAGTGGGGGGTGGGGAGGGGAGAAAGGATCCCCCCCCCCCGGGTCTATTTTTGGACTTCTAGCTGTGCCCCTGCCTTGAGGTACAAGTGCTAAAAGTTGTAAGCCAAATCCAAAATAAACAGACGTTGCTGGAGCCCTCTTTATCGGAATCCCTGGGAAGTGACCAGAGAGATGAGAGAGTCACCCGAGAACCCAGCCCATGTCCTGGGTCCTTCCTGTTGGGGGCATAAACATTTTAAAGGCGTGTGGGGACCCTCTTGCCAAGCTTAATATATGTTTTCAGGCTCCCAGCTGAACAAAAGCCACATCAATCTCCATTTGGGGCTCTTCCAAAGAAAGCAAACATTCATCGAGATCTGATGCAATCCACTCAGAGAAAATATAAAGGCCTGAAATTCCACAAAGCAATTGAAAGTCTCAAGGGCCTTTTCCACCAGCCACTCCCTAGCACAGAGACTCTGAGGAAGGGACCTTTCCTGGCATTCTCCTGCCCGCGATGTACTCTCTCATCCACTCACACTTTGCCTCTCTCTACCCCACTCACACACACACTCACTCTCTCTGTCTCATTCATATGCAAACACTCTCATCAAGGTAGAACAACGGACCACGCAATTTAAATTAAAACTGAATTCGGATAAAACTAAGTTCTTTTGGGCAAGTCCTAATAACAAGATCACGAATCTCTTTGAGATTAAATCTTTAGGGGGGGGGGGGGGAAGGCACACAAATCTAACTCCTGGGCTCCTTTTACCAAAGTGCATTAGATTTTGCAGTTAGCGCAGCTTAAGGCAGAGAATTAGCGCGTGGTAGCTGCAGATCCAATGCTGTAACTTTTGGGGCCTTGCCCAACATTTTCCTTTGCAGTCATACGGTGGCATAGAAGGGAGGGGATGGGAAGGGGGACAGTCCGCGGCACCTGCCTTCCTCTCTGCTCCCCACTCCTCCCCCTGCCGTGCACGTGTCTTCACTCCCTCCACCCCCCGCTGTACCTCTAACTCTTTGCCGGCGCCAGTAGTAACTTCAACCTGTTGCTTGTACCAACGTCGGCTCTCCCTCTGATGTCACTTCCGGGTTCCGTGCCTAGGAAGTGATGTCAGAGGGAGAGCCGACGCCAATGCGGGCAGCAAGTAGGTGATGCTGCTTGTGCCGGGAGAGTTAAAGAGATACGGGGAAGGGGCACGTGCGTGGGGAAGAAGCAGGGAGGGGGGGACCACCTCCAGACACCTCTCCTCCTCGCTATGCCCTCGGTATTATAAAGAATGATTTTTTATGGAAAACGTGTGCATTCTGGAATGTCGACCGCCTCACTACTGTAACCTCATGCAAGTGCTTTCCTGCGCCCTTTCGTGATCCCGTGAGGGGAGGATGTTAAAAAAATGTGTCCGACTAGTTTGTCTGCCTGTGTTACACGTGTAGCGAACGTAGGGAGCTCAAGATAATGTGGATGTAATTTGGAAACCGCAAAGCCAATATGCGGAATATAAATCTTTCAATATATATGCTAACTTCGTCTTAGTCAATGCGTTAATTGCTGTACGCCCTTCCTGCCTATTCACTACCCACACTCCGCCCGGTTCCTTCCCCAATACAAAAATTCCCATAACTGGTGAGGGCAGCGGTAAAACTCCTTAAATCTCCCTAGTCACTCTTTTCTGATCTGGAGAGACTCTGTCATTTGTCACATTCATACACTGTACTAGGCAATGAATTTATTACTAGTGAGAAGCACTGGATAAGTACAGAGAGGTTCCTGGTGTTTGGCCTTCTACACACTTAATTTCCTGCCCGTTGCTTCTTATTTGGTGGTTTTGAGCAGGGGCCTGAGTAAGCAAGGCCCCAAAACTCCATTTCCTGTCTGCTTTCAGTGCTGCTCTGGAACAGCTGATGCCTTCAGGAACCGGTCAGCGGCTACTCAGTACCGAGCACTTTTGCTGTTCCAACAGACTAATGGCCTCAGAAGTCTGCCAAGGAGCTCAGACACTGGAGGCATCAGATCTTATGGGAGGCAGAGAGCAAAGAAACCCCCAGCATTACACGGAACAGATCAATCTCTCAGAGATTTCTGTGTCTTTATACTCCTAGTCCCGCACATCTGCCTGTGACATGTCCAGCCGTGGATTTATCTATGTAATTAGCGATAATGACATGCCTCTCTTCAGTACAGCACAGATAACTTACATTCTACTGTGACTGTCACGTTCCTGCCAGCTACGCCCTCGCTGTTTGTGGCGGTGCACAGGTAGGTCCCGGAATCCGCCCTGGCGAAGTCCGAAGTCTCGTTGCCGTCTTTGGTGCACTTAATATAAGGAGCGGGGTTCCCCTCAGCTCGGCAACTGATCGTGCCCGTTCTCCCCTCCACCAGCGTCTGAACAGAAGGGCAATCGGAGTCGCTAAAGACAGGGCCATCTGAAATTCAAAGTGAAGGGCAAATTCTCCCATCAGTTATATAACAACTTAGCCGATTTAACTTTCGCACTGTTTCGATCCAACCCCACTTCACCCTCTCTGAAGCATGCTTGCAGGTCAGGTGGTCAGACCGAGGCCTCCTCTTCCTCTCGGTGCTTGTATGACTCGGCTGCCCCGTCTGTCTCCTGTTCACAGCAAGTGCCCCCTTAAGATGGGCAGAGGTGCTGGGGGTAGAGCTTATATTAGCAGCACCTTTAAAAATCATGCTAGGGCTTATTTTTGGGAAAATGTGGTATATAGGCGTTGGTAGGTGATTTAACAGCGATGTTTTTGCCATTTTAAATGCCTATTGCTTTTTAGGCACTGTTTCCAGAATCCCCCCCCCCCCAAGTGCTCACTAGCTCTCCACTTTGTAAAATGTCCTCTAGGACAGAAAATGCAGCAAGTGACAGAGAAGTTTTGCGGGGGCAAAGGCTGGTGAAACGGGCAGTGAAACTTCTCATGTACAAAGCTATGAACAGGAACAATGAGATAAAGCTTATGGAAAGGAAGTGAAAAAAACCAAACAAAACCTGCTTGGAAAGTCGGTGACGGGACTAAATCACGCGAGACAACGGCGCACAGACAACTGAGCGCAAGGTTGACTGCGCGCCAAAGAAAAGCACTATTTTAAAGGGCTCCGACGGGGGGCGTGGGGGGGGAACCCCCCCACTTTACTTAACAGACATTGTGCTGGCGTTGGGGGGGGGTTTGGGAGGTTGTAACCCCCCCCATTATACTTAAAACTGAACTTTTTCCCTAAAAAACAGGCAAAAAGTTTGGTTTCAAGTATAATGAGGGGGGTTACAACCCCCCAAACCCCCCACAACGCCAGCGCGATGTCTGTTAAGTAAAATAGGGGGGTTCCCCACCAACACCCCCCGTCGGAACCCTTTAAAATAGTGCTTTTCTTCGGCGCACCGTCAACCTTGCGCTTAGTTGTCGGCGCGCCGTTGTCTCGCGCGATTTTGTCTATGAACCGGAAAGTCAATGGTCAAGGGACAGGAGTTTCTTCCAGAGACATAAACAGCAGAGCCCTGTGAACCGCGATTAGGAGTTAAGATGTTACGTACAGGTGACGTTTAGCCGTGCGGACGCCTGTTTTGAGATGATCTGGCTGGGTAGCCGGAGCTGGACGTCACACACCACCTCCTTGGCGTGATCCTTCATCTGCGCAGGCAGCGTGCAGAGCTGCTGGAAGAGGGATACTTCCTCGCAGCTCAGAGGCGCTCCCCCGACAGTCATGTTGAAGCGGATGTCGGCGGGCTCGGCCTCAGCCAGGCTGCAATTAATCGTTACGTCGTTCCCCATTTTCGTGTTTGCGTCAGTCACTTGCAGGACTGGGTTGGAGAAAGCTGTAAAGAGGGAGGTTGAGGAAAGCAAAACAGACAATGCAGTGGAACAGATTAATTCCATACCAAAGTTATTATGTATCTCAACAGCATTTGAAGTTTTTTTAATACAGAGGTCGATATTTATACTAGGGGTGAGTAATCAGGAAACATTCATTATATAGAGCTAAACGGAACATACCTTTAGAAGCAGCATTTAGTGAGATTGTCACTCTTTTATACACTTGAAGCCTCACAAGGTATGTTCCGTTTATCTCTATTTTTTGACAATGATCTCCTCCCTCTACCTCACAAGGCGTTTTTTGGTAATCTTCCACTACAGCCTTATCAAAATGGCCCATTGTTTTAATTCAAGTCATCAATTTTGTTGTATATTTATTTTTTAGCTTTTAATTCTGTTTTTAACATATATCTGTATTTTGATATGTTTTTAATTGATTTTATTTTTATATCATCAATAAAAGTATATTTTTTGTTTTTTTATAGATATATTTTTTAGCTACAACTATTACAGGTGCACAAAAAGAGTTTATTTCCAAAAACATAATTCTTTGCAGTAGTATATGGTAATTTTGGGGTATTTATATTAATTGTTCGTTAATTCTTAATGTTTTAATATTGTTTTGTGAATTGTTATAACTATGCATTGATTAAATAGTATGAGATATTTTGGGCATTCATATAAATTGTTTACTATATGTTTTTTACGTTTTAATATTTGTTTCATTTAATGGATTGCTTTATATTTGCTTTGCATGATGAATTGTTATCTCTGTTTTGATTATACACTTGACGTCAGATTTACTCTTTTGTTCTTTTTACAATGTTTTTACATATAGCTTTTATTCTTTGCTGTCTTTTTAACTAAGTATATGTTTTACATGTACACTATGTATTTTTTTTAATGTATTTATGCTTTTGTATGTACTTGTAGACTCCTGAGGCAGGCCATTTGGGCCGAAACATGCGCACGTCGAGTCGCAGAGTCATTTTATGAATTTTGGATGAATAAAGGCATTTGGATTTGTCAGATGAGTTGAAAGACACCATTCTGATTGGGACAATTCCACTTTTGTTCTGTGCTTTTGGGGCTGTGGTTTTGTTTCCCCTGTTTTGTCCTTATTCTCTACACTGCACCACTCTAGAAATCATAATGTAGTGAAAGTGAGCCAAGAATAGGACAATCAAGCCATTGTGACATCACTGATGAGGTTGGCTCTTATTGGTGGAATGAGGCATTATGATGTCAAAATACCAGCTCTGCTTATCAGAGGCTGAAACTCTTCACACTATTTACTTATTCAGTTTTCTATACTGTTCTCCCAAGTAGAGAAAGACAAGGGGACAAATTTGTCCCCGCAGGAACTTGGCTTCCCCGTCCATTCCCCGGTCTTGTAAGCTCTGCCTTAACTGCACAAGTCTCAAACACACGTAGGCAGCTTCACTGCACAATCCATCCCCACAACAACTGACCGCTAAACTTTTACTCAATCTGTAACATTTTTAAATCATGGTAAACCGCATAGAACTTCGCGGTCCTGCAGTATATATACTGTGCAGATGAGGACGGAGGGGGGGGGGGGGAGGTGAGCAAGGAGCAGGGGTGAAGAAAAGGGGGGGGTGGCACCATCATCCCAGGCACCTCCCACCCCTCACTGCACCACCGAGGATGTCCAACGAAAGGTCATTCCCCCAATCATTTAGAAAAGTTGGCTCCTCTTGAGGGTGGGCTATTTGGATTCACAGCAAGGAGCAAAATTCAGCCGACCTCTCCAGTTGTACAGTAAGGATTAGCAAACAAGATGTCGGAGATTAATGTTGACTCCCTCTTGTTTTGATTGTAAAAGCATCTGAAAATCCTTTCCAAATGCATTGGTAAACAAAGTGGGCTACTGGGACCAGCTCTCAATTTTCAGTGGCACCATTTGAATAATGTCTGGACCACCTCGGAACTACCAGCCCCGATACTTGCATATGGATCTGGTCAAGCTGGGACAGATGGTTCCAGTTGCTAGCTAACCCCCATCTTCCCCATTTCTGAATAAGCTCACACCACACCCTCCTTTCTTCCTCTTCTCCTTTGCTCTCTGTATATCCGGTTGGGTCTCTTATCTTTCCTCTCTAGCTCGAGCGCTCAGAAAAAAAGAGACACCTCCATTCCCTCCTTTGTAGAGCCAGGGCATTTGGGACGCTCCGAAGGGCTGTTAAACTGTTTTCAGCAGCCAGGCGAGAGAAGGGGAGTTGTTCACTGGAATGTGAGGGCTGCGGGAGGAGGGAGACAAGCAGAGCCCTCTCCAATGCTAACCCTTTCGGTGATACTATTTCTCTGTGCTTAAAAGGAGCCTCTTTCTCTCCTGCACCCAGAGAGAGCGGCCTCCCTTCAATCATTTAGGTCCAGGCCTAACTGCTTCTGTGCTGATCTGAGGGGTTGGTGGTGGCGGGGGGTGGGCAGAGATCTCAACAGCCAGCCGCAAAATCCAACTGTATTGGGTTCGTCTAGTAAACAGGTAATTGAGAAGTTGAATCTTGTCTGTTGACCTTTCATGCCTGCAAATGGAAGGGGCTCTTACACCAAACAGTATAAGTGGCACCTGGATTGGGAACGCTTAGCCGAGTTCTGTGTGGAGCTCAAAATTGATTAATGAGCTTAATTGGTCTACTAATTGACCACACCATTAAAATATCATTCAAAAAAATTAAACAAAACCCCCTAAACAATTAACAGTTCTATGCAGAACTCAGAGCGGCATCTACCCACAAAGTAGACATGGTTAGAAACAGAAAAACATGGTGGCAGATAATGGCCCATCCGCAGCATCCACTATCTCCTCCTCTCCCTATTGGCTAAGGCTTTTAATACCTGCATTGTGAGGTCATAGAGCAAATGGCCCATCCACAGCATCCACTATCTCCTGCTCTCCCTATTGGCTAAGGCTCTTAACATTTGCATCTTCTCTTCCTATAGGCTAAGGCTCTTTCCACCTGCATTGCGAGGTCATAGAGCAAATGGCCCATCCACAGCATCCACTATCTCCTGCTCTCCCTATTGGCTAAGGCTCTTAACATTTGCATCTCCTCTTCCTATAGGCTAAGGCTCTTTCCACCTGCATTGCGAGGTCATAGAGCAAATGGCTCATCCACAGCACCCACTATCTCCTCTTCTCCTTATAGGCTAAGGCTGTTAACACTTGCATTGTGACATCATAGAGCAAGTTCCTGGAGGAAAAGTCCACAGTCTGCTATATTTGCATGGAATAGTTTCCAGGTAGAGACAGTGGAGACAAAGACTGTGTTTGAATTCAAGAAATTGTGGGACAGGCATGTGGGATCTCTTAGGGAGAGGAGGAGATATTGAATGCTGCAGATGGGCCCTCTGGGTGGGCAGATCTGTGTAAAATATTAAGCACTGTTCTCTGTTTCAGGATCACAACACCGCTAATCTTAAAGAAGCCTATGTCTTAACAGGGGGTAACAATTTTCTGTTCTCTGTTTTATTTGACTTGCTTGCCAGTAACAGTCACTTGCATTTCCGGTGTCAGACAACCCATTTTCACTGATGTCATCAGAAAGCGGCAGGGGGTTATTTCCGATGACGTAGACAGAGGGGGGCGTTACTTTGGGGGTGGGCAGTGGGTGGAGCTACCACCATTCATTCCAATGGGAGGGAAGGGATGTGGGTGGGGCGTGGGCATGGTCTAACACAGAAGTGAACACTGACTGGCTGATCCTTATCTCATCTCACCTGTCAATCAGTTTGACAAGTAGTGTACCCATTATACTACTGTGTCACTTTAAAATTGCATCAATCATGAGGCAAAGTCCTGCATTCAGCAGCGATAACTGCACATTTTCATGCAGTTTAGTAAAAGGAAGGGTCCCCAAGTGAACAGGAAATCGGGGACCTTTTAATCTCAGCCCCCCAAATGCTCAAACTCCAGTTTGAAGTTCCTGATGAGACCTGCTGTTGGTGGCGGTGAGAAACAGCTGCAACTCTTGGGCCTTTGGGAAAAGCCCCAAAACGTGTCCCCCCCCTCCCCATCCTGCAAGAAATGCACAGAACATGTTCTTACTGTATACATAGCCAATATTCTCCGTCACTTTGACTTTATCCCACAGGATGGGGCTGCAAGAGACTGTATACTCTGCGCTGCTGGGGGACCCCTGTGCTTCGGCTGTCATCGTGCCATCCATCCTTTTCACTGTGGCGTTCAGGTCCTCTCCATTCAACGTCAAGCGGAGGTTCGCCTCCTCAGCCGGGAAGACGCCAGACACCTGGCACTTGGCAGTGACCTCTGAGCCCTTCTCCACGTACAAGGGCATGTCAATCGTGGGTTTCTCAGGGAGAGCTGCATCATTAAAAATAATAATGTTTAAGATCATTTTTATTGAGCCAAAAAAAAAAAATTGCAACCAAAAGACTTACAGCATCTGTAGCGTTAGAGAATGACAAGTTGACTAAATTCATCACCGTTCCCGTCCCCATGGATAACCACGGGAAATAATCCCATGTTATTTTTTAGTGTCTATTTCAACCTCAGTCCTTCTACACCAGCATTCTTCAAAGCAAAGCTTGCGGGTCAGTGGTTGTGGCCATTCATACTCTGATTCTTATGGGAGCCATTGTGACATCACTGATGTGATTGGCTCTTAGGCATTATGACATCACAATATCTGCTCTGGATACCAGAGACTGTCATTCTGTAGTGTCTGTTTCAGCCTCAGTCCTTCTTCAAAGCAAAGCTTGCAGGTCAGTGGCTGTGGCCATTCATACTCTGATTCTTCCCTCTCTCCTTAAAGAATGACATGAAGATGGTTTCCCGCGGTTATCCGCGGGGACGAGAACGGTGATGAATTTTGTCACCGTGTCATTCTCTACAAGAGAACTCATACAGATATGATAAACGCAAAGAACAAGCTCATTTTACAAACCATCAGGATTATCCTCACACCCATTAAATAATAATAATAATTATTATCATTTTATATTGCAAAGGATTTAGGCAGTGCTGTGTATAACTACGACCATTGATTATTTCTATAGCGCTACCAAATGTACGCAGCGCTGTACAGAATCACGAAGGAGAGAGCTTACAATCTAAACAGCCAAGACAGACATCTGCTGATTTATTAACACTTGTCATTGCTTGTATTACGTTGAAGATGCTTTTTGGGCCAAATTCTATAATGGGAGGTCTATAAATTCTATAAATCATGCCCTTAGGGGTGGGGGCAGAGAGGTGCCAGTTCCCTCATCAAGATGGCGCCTGGGGCCCCCCGCCCTCCCGTACAATGCCACTGGGCAGGAAGCTGATTTAGCACATCCCGAGATGCCCTATGATTTAACAACCGAGTTTTTATCTGTGTTTCTAGCTCAGGGCTTTGTTGCCTAGGACTTTTAAAAAGAAAATTTCTCCTTTAGGGTTGAACGTCTTCAGGAGGGAAATAAAAACCAGGTTGTTCAAGAAATATGTCAAGGCAAACTCCTGATACAACCAATAACCTCACTCCATCGCCAGACTCTAAACGTTCCAACAACCAATAACCTCACTCCATCACCAGACTCTAAACGTCCAACAACCAATAACCTCTCTCCATCGCCAGACTCTAAACGTTCCAACAACCAATAACCTCACTCCATCGCCAGACTCTAAACGTTCCAATAACCTCTCTCCATCGCCAGACTCTAAACGTTCCAACAACCAATAACCTCAATCCATCGCCAGACTCTAAATGTTCCAACAACCAATAACCTCACTCCATCGCCAGACTCCAAACGTTCCAACAACCAATAACCAATAACCTCACTCCATCACCAGGCTCTAAACGTTCCAACAACCAATAACCTCTCTCCATCACCAGACTCTAAACGTTCCAACAACCAATAACCTCACTCCATCGCCAGACTCTAAACGTTCCAACAACCAATAACCTCTCTCCATCACCAGACTCTAAACGTTCCAACAACCAATAACCTCTCTCCATCGCTAGACTCTAAACATTCCAACAACTAATAACCTCTCTCCATCGCTAGACTCTAAACGTTCCAACAACTAATAACCTCACTCCATCGCCAGACTCTAAACGTTCCAACAACCAATAACCTCTCTCCATCACCAGACTCTAAACGTTCCAACAACCAATAACCTCACTCCATCGCCAGACTCTAAACGTTCCAACAACCAATAACCTCTCTCCATCACCAGACTCTAAACGTTCCAACAACCAATAACCTCTCTCCATCGCTAGACTCTAAACATTCCAACAACTAATAACCTCTCTCCATCGCTAGACTCTAAACGTTCCAACAACTAATAACCTCACTCCATCGCCAGACTCTAAATGTTCCAACAACCAATAACCTCTCTCCATCACCAGACTCTAAACATTCCAACAACCAATAACCTCACTCCATCACCAGACTCTAAACATTCCAACAACCAATAACCTCACTCAATCGCCAGGCTCTAAACGTTTCAACAACCAATAACCTCTCTTCATCGCCAGACTCTAAACGTTCCAACAACCAATAACCTCTCTCCATCACCAGACTCTAAACATTCCAACAACCAATAACCTCACTCATTCGCCAGGCTCTAAACGTTCCAACAACTAATAAACTCACTCCATTGCCAGACTCTAAACATTCCAACCAATAGCTTCCCTGTAATCTTCTGGATATGACCAGAATCTCATCCTTTTGTAATCCGCCTAGAACCGCTAGGTATTGGCAGAATAAAAGAAACTAATGTAATGTAATATAATATAATTTGTCCAAAAATATGCTTTAAGGCTTGATAATGTAGATGACAGTGATATACTGTAAAGCACAAAGTTGAGATTTTAATTAGAAGGTGCATCCTTTACTCTCTCCTCCCCTCCCTCCCAAACAACCAACCAGTGAGGCATGCAAGCTTACCGAAGGTTCTGACAGTCACATTCTTTGAAGATGCTTTAAACAGCCGTCCCTCAGGCTGGAGGTCCAGTTCCACCAGACAGCTGAATGGCATACGGTGGTCAGCCTTCTGAGCAATGTGATTGTGGGTTAACTGTAGGTTGACGCCTTCAACTGTACCGGTGTTTTCAAAGGTCACCACGTGGAGGGTGTCCTCCCCTCTCCGAAAGCTCACAAGGGTGTTCCTGAGGGGGGCAACGTTGGTGATGTTGCAAGTGATGGGGTAAGACCGGTTCACCTCCATGATCTCCTCATCCAGCACGATATTCACACTCACGGGAGGTCCTGGGGAAACATCCATGAAAAGAAACAACACATTATCCCCCTAACTCCAAATATAATACTCAAAACTACATGCACAAATTTTGGTGTGGGTGCAATTTAATTGCCTTTAATCAACAGGATAACTGACTACATCATTTTAAAGCAATTAAACAGTCTTAAAAAAAACAACAACAACAAAGACTGGTTCCTCCACAAACAGCACCGGAGCCATGACTATAGAGGTATCTACTGTTGCCTAAGGGTAAAATAGACGTAGTGAATGTCAGACGTACCCTTAGGTGTTGGTTGGTGCCTCTGTTAAGATTCTTGTCACAGATAGGTGCCAGAAATGTAGGCTTTGACCACCCTGGCCTAAATTTCCAGCACCTATCTGTGACATGACCATGATTCTATTAATCACGCCATCGTGTGACTGACGCACAATCGGCGTTGTGTCTGTGGACAGCTGCCAATCCCAGTGCCATTTATAAAATGTGGGCCTTAATAGTTATGGAGCACCCAGTGGCATACTAAGGGAGGGCAGGGGGTGGTTTATCCCAGGCACCATGTTTGTGGGGGTGCCAGCACCCATCCTCTCTGCCCCCTTCTCCTTCCTGAACCCCCTGCCGCGCATGTGTGTCCTTACCCTTGTACCTCTTTAATATCCCTGGCGCGAGCATGAACTTGCTGCCTTACTGTCAGCTCTCTGATGTCACTTCCAGGTCCCACACCTAGGAAGTGACGTCAGAGGAAGAGCCGACACGATGTGGGCTGCAGGTTCGAGATGCTGCTCGTGCCTGGAAAATTAAAGAGGTATGGGGAAGGGAAGGGGGGGATCAGGAAGGAGCAGAGAAGAGGGTGGAAGATGGGCGCCATTCACCTTCACTGTGCCACTGGGGGCACCACATAAAGACAGAACCTAGCCAATTCAATTTTAACCGGCCAAGTACTGACTCCAACCTCAGAACTCCCAAAATAGCCAGTTTCATACTGGGCACTATCCGAACATTTTCAGCTGTGCTATCCAGTATGTGCTGCTGAAAATGACCAGTTAGCACCGGACAAACAATGTGTCTCTGGCCGATTAAACCACTTTGAATATTGACCCCTCTTTTTTTGGGGGAGTGAAGAGTAGATGAATTCCAAGAGAAAGGAACAAACACCGTCAAAAGTGAGGAAGAGTCTGCCATTTAGCGCCAAAAGAAATGAAACTCACGGTAGGCGATGACGGCGGCTTCCTGTTGTAAGGTGTCTTCCGCGTTCCGAAGCAGGGCGTAGCATATGACCGAGGTATTCCACAGGGTGACGTCGCTCAGTTCGACTGAAGTCCAGTTCCCTCCGCGCACTGTCTTCTTTTTCAGGGACGTTTCCCAATTCATGTCTTGCGTGTCCTCACAGGAACTGGTGCAGTTCAGGGACAGGGTTGTGTTGTACTCCACGTAAATTGTGCTGCCTTCCAAAATGGTCACACTGCATGGCTTTCCTGCATGAAGGGAAGAGAAGGGCTATTTAGGAACCTCCCGCAACATGTTATGGAAAGTCAGAAGGGACCGTCACAATTATCTAAGCAAAACGGGATCTTGCAAAGGTTATATAGAGATTAGAAGCACAGGAAGAGCTGGAAGCGGTTGATCAACAATTAAGGATGGGCACTTCTTTGTTTTCACTTATTTTACTTTATAATACTCCCCTCCCCTCCAAAAATAAGAAAAAAAAAATCAGAAAATAGAAGAGAAAAATAAAAAGTGTCAGGAGTGGGATCCTCTCTTCTGAGAGTCACTGCAGCCCTCTGAAGATCTGGAAGACGGGGTAAGAAGAGATGGGGGTGGAGCAATTAATCAGATGGCAGCCGTGACCTCCAGCCAGTCCTTCCCATCGCTGCTGGTTTTCACACAACTGCACCACTGACCCAAGGCAAAATTTAAATTTCCAAATGGCACCAGCTTAAGGTGAACTGGTACCAGTAAGAGAAAGGGACAGGGGATGCATTTTGCATACCGCCTTTTGTGGCTATGCATTCAAAGTGATTTACATACGCATGGGCACTTATTTTGTAGCTGGGGACACAAGGAGCAGCGCTGGGATCGATCCCACAACCTCAAGCACCAATAGTGGGGTAAAAGGGATTGAGGATCACTCCCACCTCAGGTAAGTAGAGCGAGAGGATTCAAGGGGGCCTCCGGAGCTACATAGAAGCTCGAGGGAGAATATGTTTATTTAATTTAGAGGGTGCAAGTTATTTTCTTGAAAATAACTTTTATAGGTCTAAAATTAATTTTGAACATGAAGTTCACTGATATTCCATGTGTGTTTGTGTCTGTATGTGGGATCTCTCACTGTGGATGGGCAAACTGGATGGGCCATTTGGCCTTTATCTGCCACCAAATGAAAACATGTCCCTACCTGGATCCACAGAAACAGAACACCGTAAGGAACCTCATGAGATTATCTAGTTTACCTTCAACCTGCCTCCAAGTGGGATCTACTCTACTCAAACCATCTAAAAACGGACATAGTGTGTTCCACCTGCTCTTAAAAATATCCAGTGATGAGATGGTGCCACCTGCTGGAGGAACTTGATCCATCATGCAGTGGACCTCACCTCATAACCAGCTAGAATCTTCCCTGCTGTAAGCTAGCCCCTGTTACTCCTCATCCTGTATTTAGAGGAGCTGACCATCATGCGTCCTCTCTCTGTATTTGCACTTGTTCCTAAGTAATGCACACATTCTCTTTCCCATGGATTAAACCAGTGTATCTCAAACCGTGTGCCTCCTGAGATTTCAAGTGTGCCATGGCACACTGAGGAGGAAGAGAGGCGCCTGCCCGCTGACTTCCCTACACGATACAGCGCCAGTGCTGCCCAATTCGCTGAAGGCCTGCATGTTTCCTCCTTCTCTCTAGCATCCTCCGGTCCCCCCCCCCCAGCCTCCCGGTTTCACCTTTAAAGGTAATTACAGTAGCCTCCAGAGGATCGCCGGTAGGTAAAATGATTTTATTTTCAATATAGTGATTGAAATGTGTCAGTTTTGAGAATTTATATCCACTGTGTATATGAAAAATGAATGGAAAAAAATTGCATTACAATTAGTAAAGGGGGTGGGATCTGGGACAGAGCTTGGGTGGACCTAGGGAGGTCTGTGGTTGGGATACTCAGATGATATTTGTTAGGGGGAACTTAGCTGAAGTAGTCAAGAACCACTGCTGTAGGCAATCAGCTGGCACCAGTGCCGCTCCTTCCCTGCTGGCACCCCCTACTGGCATCTCAGGGCCCATCTGGAGGGCCTCTGCACATGCACGGATGTTGACGTGTTGATGTCATACATGTACATGACATTATCACGTCGAAGTCCACGCACTTCTGGGTGCCTCAAGCCGTGGCCACTACCTTTAGTGTGCCCCGGCTCCAGAAATGTTGAGAGACATTGGAGTAAACCAGTGTTCTTCAACCACCGGTCCATGGACCGGTGCCGGTCCACAGAAATTTCTTGCCGGTCCACAGGGCCAGCACGTGCATCAGGCCCAAAACAGTGTTCTTCAACTACCGGTCCACGGTGCGATCGATGTGGCGTTATCTTCGAGCCTGCTCCCTCTTCCTAACTGATTCAGTGCACAAAGCCACGGGCAGTGGCTCCTACGGGCATCCTGCGCCTAAACCGGAAGCCTTCTCTCTGACGTTGCAACGTCAGAGGGAAGGCTTCCAGATGAGGCACAGGACATGCAAGGTGCAATTAGTACTATTATGGGGGCGGGGTCAGGGGTGGAGATTGGGTAGAGATGGGCGGGGTCTGGCCCACGACTTAGCCCAGTGTTCTTCAACCGCCGGTCCACGGACCGATGCCGGTCCACAGAATAATTATTTTATTTCTGCCGGTCCATAGGTGTAAAAAGGTTGAAAAACACTGGATTAAACAAAGCAGCTCCTTCAAATATGTCTACTGCCATGGATGGAATGGGGGGGGGGGGGGGGTCAGAAGCCGCTTATTTTTCAGAGAGGTGAAAAGACATGAGAAAAAAGTAGCTTTTTGAGATGAAACATACCACCTCTCCCAGAAAACTCTAGCTCAGTACAATGTGGTGTTCAACTGTAAAAATAAAGAAGTAATTAAAAAAACAACAACATGTAAATTAATAAAAATACACTTCTCCCTCCGTATGCGCTGGGATAGGGGATTAACAGAACCGCAAATACAGAAAAACCGCAAATAACTTTTTTCATATGTTATTCGCTGTTTTCTATTAAAAACCACTGTGAATAGGATGAAACCGCGAATAACACGGTGGGAGACCTGGCCTGTTCCTGAAGGAGAGGCAAAACACGGTGACGAAAGGGCCGGGAATCGGCGATTTTCTCTGTAAACGCTTGGAATCGGCGATTTCTCTATGCAGGCCGATGTAATTTGGGGGGGAGGAGCCAGCAAGCTAAAAACCGCGAATAATCGAAACCGTGATTGCTGAAACCGCAAATACGGAGGGAGAAGTGTATATAAAAAGTAAAAACTCTGCGTGGGTCTCCTATATGAAAAATGTAGAAAGATTCTGTTTCATTAACATTGGAGTTAACTCCCCCCCCCCCAAAAAAAAAAACACAACAAAAAACAAATGGAATTAAATAAGCACCATAAGGTCCATTCGGTCTCTGGGGCCGTGCTGGAGACTCCTGTGCCCACTACAGCTAGAGAATCTCGCCCAGACTTTCCTGAATTTTCCTTCACCCAGGGAAGGAGAGTGTTCCACGCCTTCCTGGTGTTGCTCCTTTCACCCTCATTGTCTCTGGTTCTAGAACATTCTTTTCTCGGAATACGTTGCTGTTGTTTTTTTTTACCTTGTTCATTGTTTATACATTTCAAGTATCTAAATGTCTCTTCTCACCTCGCAAGGCCCCACTTTAGTGGGCTCTCTCTAGACCACCCCAGCCCTGTCTATAGAAAAACACAAATCCACATTTCCCTGCCAGTGGGGTTCAGCGGATCCCAGTCCGAAAACAAATGGAAAGAATCTGATAAGCTCAGAGTTAAATAACGGTCTCCAGCTGCATCCTGTGTCTTTATGTACTGGTTCAGGACCTGCTTTCAGAGCAAAGCACAGTGAGCAATGGGTAAAGGTTTGAGGAGCAAAAAAAAATTAAGCTGGCTTTCCCTCACATAGAAAAAAGAGAGGGGGAGGAATGGGAAGGGAGAGAGGAAGGCAGGATGCACTAAATGCAAAAGTGCAGATTATCACATATTATTTGCCGAGCGCTAATCACAGAACCTCGTCCACGTTCATGCTCTGCGATGACACCTCCACAGACACACAAAAAAAGCTCTTAACATGTGGTTTTCCGTGCAAACCCTCCCTTAACACGCTTCAGTAAAAATGGAAGAGAGGCGACTTGTGAGAGAGGGAAGGGGGGGTATGACAGACATTTGAAAATCAACATACTGGAGCGTTTAAGCTGACAGTTTACAGAGGAAACACTTTTTTTTTTCCTGTTTGTAGCTTTGATTATTATTCTTTTTTTGTTTTGTTATTCCTGGTTGTTATTTTATGATTATGTGATCCACTTAGAAATAAGCAGAACGCACATTAATAAACTAAATTAATACTTATTACTCTCTACTTTGCATCAACACCCTGAGATGCAACATACAACCTCCTACATAGAGACACGGCAGCAGATAAAGGCCAAATAACCCACCCAGTCTGCCCATTTGCAGTAGCTATTATCTCTTCCGCTCTCTAAGAGATCCCACGTGCCTGTCACACGCTTTCATGAATTCAGACACAGTCTCTGTCTCCATCACTTCTTCCGGGAGACTGTTCCATGCATCTATCACCCTTTCTATAGAAACATGATGGCAGATAAAGGCCAAATGGCCCATCCAGTCTGCCCATTCACAGTAACCATTATCTCTTCCGCTCTCTAAGAGATCCCATGTGCCCGTCATGAATTCAGACACAGTCTCTTGTCTCCACCGCTTCTCCTGGAAGACTATTCCACGTATCTACCACCCTTTCTGTAAAAGAGTATTTCATTAGATTGCTCTATTACTTTATTCCATGCCCTCGCACTTTGGAGTTTTCATTCAATTGAGACTCCCGTCGTATAAAATTTAAAACCCCTAACAACAAAACACTAACAAACTCTCCAGCAGAAATGAAAGAAATCCTGTACTCCACTTACTAACAGCCCACTAGTTCAAGACCTGGAAGCCATTAGCTGAAAAAAAAACCCTACATCTCGATGAATTTTTGAAGACTCAAAACTTCAGATGTTTTTGGAAGCCAGTTCCAAAAGCGTAGTGATGCTTGTGGAACGAAGGCTCAGTTGGACTCCATAGTAAATGACGGCAGATAAAGACCCGAGCGGTCCATCCAGTCTGCCAACCATACATACTCCATAAATTAATTTAGTTTAAGTGGTCCTTTTTCTTAGATATTTCTGTGCTTAGGTTCCATCTACTGGAGTCTCCATCAAAGCTCACTCCAGCCCATCTTAACCATCCCAGTCATCGAAACCCTCCCCAGCCCGTCCTCAACTGAATGGCCATATACGGGACACAGGCCATGCAAGCCTGTCCAGTACAGGCCTTAGTTCCATCAATGTAGACCCATTATTTTCTGGTTCGAGATCCTCTGTGTTCATCCCACGCTTGTTTGAACTCTGTCACCGTTTTCTTCTCCGCCACCTCCCTCGGGAGCGCATTCCACACTCCCAGCTCCTAATCTGCAGGAGAGTTTCATCCCCAGACCTTCAGAACGGTGCTTCCCAATCTCTTGGTGACTGGGTCCCATGCTTGAGACCACCCCTGGAGGTGCAGAATAATGATGCACATATGGTGACCCCCAAATGCAGATTTTGTGAACCTAGTTGGGCTCCTGAGACCCACAGTTTGGGAAGATCTGCTTTAGGATCTCATAGGGACACAACCTATCCTCTGAATATGTCAAGCCCGATACATGTGAAGCTTTTAAAAATCAAACCATCTGACTTAAAGGAGGCTCTCCCCACAGGAAGCGGCCATTGAAGGCTAAATGGACTTGCTTAGAGTTCACCAGATTTTTCTTTAAAACCCATTACGCCAGCTTTGATGGTAGTGGAAGGAAGGCCATTTCGAGTTCATTTGTCAACAGGCTTTCTCATTCTAGGGAAGGGATTTTAAAAACTGAGTGAATCAGGGCTTTACTCTCTTTCTCCATCCCTCTAAAATTCATGTTTGTTAAAAAGTCAGCTCTTGTGCCGGTTACATACCCCGGTCCTCTGCTAACCTCGAACAAGCCCATTTTCTCTGTTGAGGTCTTTCAAAGTGTCTTCATTTGCTTATCTTTGATCAGAAGCTAAGCTAACCATGCTCCAGTTCGGGGCTGCCCAAGTCCAGTCCTCGAGAGCTACTGGCAGGCCAGGTTTTCAGGATCTCCACAATGAATATGCATGAGAGAGATTTGCCTGCACTGCCTTCTTGGTATGCAAATCTATCATACATTGTGAATATCCTGAAAACCTGGCCTACCAGTAGATCTCGAGGACCGGACTTGGGCAGCCCTGCTCTAGTTAGTCCAATAAAAAAAGAAATCACTTGGATTATATTTGTTTTATTTCTACATATTATCTTTAAGAGTGGACTAACATGGCTGCCATTTTTCTCATAGAAGAGAATAAAAATGATGCACCTTATTTTGTTTAATTGCTTTGTATTACCATAGGCGATATATATGAAATACTCATTAAACTTGAAACATGAGGTGGCCACACCTGATCTATCTCTTTCCAGGTCCAGACTGTGCTTCATGTTTGTTCAGTGCTATTAATAGAGAGACGGTATGTGTGTGGGGGTGGGGATTTGGACAGAGGATCATCGATTCATATTTGATGGGCCTGACCCACTCTTTTTAATTTCTGGGACAGAAGTGTTTTACAAAATACACAGAAACACATACTCAACAAATTACTCAAAATTGAAAGGATTATACTAAATTAAATTATACATTTTGGTGGAACTCAGTTTGTCATATATATAAAATGGAAAAGGTGTTAGTGTTACAACAAGGGAATCTTCATAATTTTAAAAAAATTTGGGAACCATTGACTAATTATTCTAATGATCAGATTTCTTAGCACATGGGCAGTAGATATATAGGGGTGGGATGGGGATTGTATATCATATGGAAATAGGAATATTGATAAAAGGGGGGATTTATTCTATATTATAATAGGATGTGTTTGTAATTACAAGTGCCATATGATAATTGATTATAATATGTTTAATTCACTTGTTGTAAGAATTCAAAAATGAATAAATTTAAAAATTTTTTAAAAAAATACACAGATAGCTGGGTTTTTGGTTGCTTTATCTGGGATTTTTTTTTCTTTTTCCAGTGTACCTGAATGCCTAATTCCTATGTTCTGGAAAAGCGCTTAGAATAGACTGAAAAACCCCCTCCCTCCCAAACGGGTGGGGATTTGAGGAAAACTTTGTGGAAAAGGCGAACCGTCCCATTGTCCAATTCAAATTTCCTGTGCAATCCTCCTTCTCCCGATACCCCGTTGCCTGGTTTGCTTTTTTTTCCCCATCTACTGCAAATGTTCCCTTCGGAAAGTGGAAACTACACCAGAAACCTAAAAGTTCTCAGATAAAGGACTCCGGTACATTTGCAAGCCAGAACTTCAAAACCTGCTCTGTCTAAAGCTGGTGAAGGCTTGGAAGCCAGAATTGAGCATGTGCCTTCACTCTGTCCAGTGGTGTGTATGACATGGGCCCCCTGTCAATTCAGGTTTTTAAAACATTACTGCATGAACACGGTTCATAGACAAGTCGGCGAAAGACAAAGGCGCGCGCCGACAACTGAGCGCAAGACGGAGGCGCGCGCTGAAGAAAATTAGTTTTTAGGGGCTCCGACGGGGGTTTTTGTTGGGGAGCCCCCCCCAGTTTACTTAATAGAGATCGCGCCGGCGTTGTGGGGGGTTTGGGGGGTTGTAACCCTCCACATTTTACTGTAAACTTAACTTTTTCCCTAAAAACAGGGAAAAAATGAAGTTTTCAGTAAAATGTGGGGGGTTACAACCCTCCAAACCTCCCACAACGCCCCCACAACGTGGCGCGATGTCTATTAAGTAAAGTGGGGGGGTTCCCCCCCACGCCCCCCGTTGGAGCCCTAAAAACAGTAATTTTGAGCGGCGCGCGTCTGCGTGCGCCTTTGTCCCGGCGCGCTTTTGACCTGACACCCATGAACACAATATACCTTATTAATAATGATAATAAATAGCAGACATTACTAGCTCTACATAAACCTTCTGTACAACCTCTTCCTCTCCTGCCCTGGCTTATATTCCTACGACCGTAAAGACTGGCAGTACAGACCAGATTGATATATATATATATATTTTTAAGAGTCATTCCTGCAGGGTCACTGCTGTCTCCAAATAATCTAATAGCAGACCAGTATCTTTCAAACTTTTTTTTTTATTTTTTTGTTCCAGCATATTACAATTGAGATTATAAAATTGCAAAACCAACCCAAAAATTAAATTTGAGAGTTATTTTTTTAAAGTTCTTTAAGCTACGTATGAGTAACGGTAGCGGAAACTAGAGTAGATGAAATCGAATTGCTAATCAATGCGATGGATGTGCTCGTTTTTGAGCGCAAATTAACTCAAAACAAGCCTCGAGAGTCGACAAGCAAACACGCATTTCATCATCCACCATCTAGGGTCATTCTCTCTTTTTTCCAACCATCGGAGCTGAAAATCCGGATCCAAACGGTAACAAAGCCTCGATTGCTTTGTGGCTCAAGTTAGGATAACTTAGGGCTCCTTTCACTAAGCTGCGTTAGAGCTTTAATGCGAGCTACAAGGCCGCACGCGCTAGACGCTAACGCCAGCGCTGAGCTGGAATTAGTTCTAGCCTCGTAGCGCGGGCTTAATGCGCGCTAAAAACGCTAGCTCACCTTGGCAAAAGGAGCCTGAACTGCGTATAAAAAATTAAAATAAAACGACTTGCCTTTGGTTTTCAAGGACCAATCACGGCAAAGAATGATGCGGATCTGGCGGTTGTATTCTTACGCGCACAGACGCTCGAAACATTGACAGACTCTTACGGACGCGACATGCATGTCATCTATTCTAGTGTCATACTTATGAAGGGAATTTGGAACAACTAAAGTGAAACGCTGTGGGGGCCGTGTTAAAACAAAAAAAGCAACGGTAATAATGCAGACTGGATGGACCATTCGGGTCTTTATCTGCCGTCATCTACTATGTTCCATTTTTATTGGACTAACTCAAACGTATTTGATGATGAACTTTCCAAGGGTTCCCCTATTTGTCTTTGGTTTTATTTCGACAAATCTCTTTGGGGCCCAGATAGGCCAGGTGTTCGGGGTGGGGGGTTCCCTTTCTGCCTCTATGGGGGCAATGCTCTTAGACTTCAGGGGCACGGGGGCGAATGCCACCTTAGAGGCCGGCTCTGTGGGCGCTTGAGCACCCCCCAATGTTGGACAAACTCCTTGACTATCAGCTCCTTTTACTAAGCTGTGTTAGGGCTTTAACGCATGGAACAGCGCGGGGTTAGCGCTCGGGAATCCGCTACGAGCGCTAAAAACACTAGCGGACCTTTGTAAAAGGAGCCCTATGTCTAGGAAGGAATTATTTGCCCTGGGTTTAGTCCCCCCCCCCCAATGCCTGCCCCTCAGATCCAGTCAAAAATCACATACAAAGTTGTCAGCTTTACCTGGGGGGGGGACGGGGGGGGGTTCCAAACTTAAAACGGTTTAGAAAAAGACGAGAAACCCGAGCCGGCCTGAAGAAGGCGTTGCCTTGGAAAAGCTCCTCCAGAATAAGAAACGACGCGCCTTAGCTCCTTATTAGACGTCTATTTCTTAGCCGCAAACGTCCGGCTCAAGTTTGTGGAGGGGGGGCCAAGGCATTGAGCGACTATTTCGCTCTGGCCGGGCGGGTCTCGGCAGCGCCTTCGGGGCCGGAAACCGGCTAAATGGGCTGAGCAGAAACCGTTTGGTTGTAAGTCGCTTCTTACCTGCGGCGGCCGAGGGCACCTGAGAGAGCCAGGGCAGGGCAACGAGGGCAAACGGCAGCACGAGCAGCATGGTGAGCCTGGCACGGTGCCCCCCTTCCCTTCTGAGGCTCCGGGGGCAGCGCCTGGCCAGACGGAGCTTTTTATAAATGCAGGATCGGACTTTCCAGCCTGTGCAATGGAGCAGCGCAGGAAGCACATGGGCAGGGAGGGGCTTTGGCCCTGATGAAGAGGCTTCCCCCCTCCCTCCCTCCTTCACTCTTTCTTTTCTTTGGGAATTGGGTGCATTTGCTTTTAGTGATAATGTTTATTGCATATTAACTCTGTAAAGTTTGCTTTTCTTCGTCTTGTATTTGAAATGATTTTTTTTTTTTTTACTATTTTGTTGGTGTTTGAAATTTAATAAATATGAGTTACATAATAAAAATAAAAAAAAGCCTATATTCATGCAGGCAGGAAGGGGTAAAACACGGACCTGACGGACCTCGCGGATCTAAAACCGAGGTCCGCGCCACGTGTAGTTTCTGGCTCTGACAGACCTCGGTGACAATTTAGCGCCGACGGATCCTAATACTTTTCCCTCCCTATGCTGAGACGGGTCCGTCGGCGCTAAATTGTCACCGAGGTCTGTCAGAGCCAGAAACTAACTACAAGCGGCAAGGACCTCAGATTTTTAAGGATGTGTGGGTTTAGATCCGTGAGGTCCGCGTTTTACCCCTTCCCCGTAAAAGAGGGGGTTTATAAATTAATTATCTAAACAGAAAACAAAAAAAGGGTTCCACCAAAGAGACTCCACAAGGAAAACAGCAAAAGAAACTGTGGAATTGATGATCCTGTCAGACGGGCGGGGATGGAGATAATTCCTTGTGGGGACGGGTGGGGACAGAGAGGATCCTGACGGGGACGGGTGAGGATGGAGAGGATCTTGGCGGGGACGGGTGGGGACGGAGAAGATCCTGGCGGGGACAGGTGGGGACGGAGAGGATCCTGGCGGGGACGGGTGGGGACGGAGAGGATCCTGACGAGGATGTAGAGGATCCTGACGGGGACGGGTGAGGATGGAGAGGATCTTGGCGGGGATGGGTGGGGACGGAGAAGATCCTGGCGGGGACAGGTGGGGATGGAGAGGATCCTGGCGGGGACGGGTGGGGACGGAGAGGATCCTGACGAGGACGGAGAGGATCCTGGCGGGGACGAATGGGGACAGAGAGGATCCTGGCGGGGACGGGTGTGGACAGAGAGGATCCTGACGGGGACGGGTGACGATGGAGAGGATCTTGGCGGGGACGGGTGGGGACGGAGAGGATCCTGGCGGGGACAGGTGGGGACGGAGAGGATCCTGGCGGGGACGGGTGGGGACGGAGAGGATCCTGACGAGGATGTAGAGGATCCTGACGGGGACGGGTGAGGATGGAGAGGATCTTGGCGGGGATGGGTGGGGACGGAGAAGATCCTGGCGGGGACAGGTGGGGATGGAGAGGATCCTGGCGGGGACGGGTGGGGACGGAGAGGATCCTGACGAGGACGGAGAGGATCCTGGCGGGGACGAATGGGGACAGAGAGGATCCTGGCGGGGACGGGTGTGGACAGAGAGGATCCTGACGGGGACGGGTGACGATGGAGAGGATCTTGGCGGGGACGGGTGGGGACGGAGAAGATCCTGGCGGGGACAGGTGGGGACGGAGAGGATCCTGGCGGGGACGGGTGGGGACGGAGAGGATCCTGACGGGGACGGGTGACGATGGAGAGGATCTTGGCGGGGACGGGTGGGGACGGAGAAGATCCTGGCGGGGACAGGTGGGGACGGAGAGGATCCTGGCGGGGACGGGTGGGGACGGAGAGGATCCTGACGGGGACGGGTGACGATGGAGAGGATCTTGGCGGGGACGGGTGGGGACGGAGAAGATCCTGGCGGGGACGGGTGGGGACGGAGAGGATCCTGACGAGGACGGAGAGGATCCTGGCGGGGACGAATGGGGACAGAGAGGATCCTGGCGGGGACGGGTGTGGACAGAGAGGATCCTGACGGGGACGGGTGACGATGGAGAGGATCTTGGCGGGGACGGGTGGGGACGGAGAAGATCCTGGCGGGGACAGGTGGGGACGGAGAGGATCCTGGCGGGGACGGGTGGGGACGGAGAGGATCCTGACGGGGACGGGTGACGATGGAGAGGATCTTGGCGGGGACGGGTGGGGACGGAGAAGATCCTGGCGGGGACAGGTGGGGACGGAGAGGATCCTGGCGGGGACGGGTGGGGACGGAGAGGATCCTGACGGGGACGGGTGACGATGGAGAGGATCTTGGCGGGGACGGGTGGGGACGGAGAAGATCCTGGCGGGGACGGGTGGGGACGGAGAGGATCCTGACGAGGACGGAGAGGATCCTGGCGGGGACGGATGGGGACAGAGAGGATCCTGGCAGGGATGGGTGGGGACAGAGAGGATCCTGGCGGGGACGGGTGGGGACAGAGAGGATCCTGGCGGGGACGGGTGGAATTTCTGTCCCCGTGCAACTCTCTAACACAAAGTCCTCTGGGCTGGTTCAATGCACACTCCTGCTAATTTGTAGATTCTCTCAGGCATGAAAGTGCAACATTGTAACAAGTTTCTACAGAGCTATAATTGGGCCTCGTGGTTAGAACAATGAGCCGAGGACTCGCTCACCTTCTCTCTACTTCCTTCCTGTGCTGAGCGTTTTTAACGGTTGCATAAAGGAGGCAAATGCAATTCTTAAACCGCGCCTATGGCTGCGCACGACGTACCCGCATCGCTGCCAAAAACGTTGGCAGTGATGGGCTTAACAAGGCTACGCGCCATTCTGGTTTGGCGTGAAAGCGCCACGGGACGTACCAGTGGGCGAAACATGGGCGGGGCGCCAATTTGCCTTACAGAATCCTGTAAGTTACGCACGCCCATGCCGCACTCAATGCGCAAACAGTTCCAACGGGCGTAATTGATGGCCATTGCGATAGATTGCCAGCCCACCAGGACAGTCACTGATATCTGTGGAGGAAAGACGATAGAGCAAATAAAAATAATCCTATCCATTTTTTGGAACGCCGATGGTGTCTTCTGCTAGAATTTTATGATGGAACTTTGGCACTTAGCGTGCTCCAATGTGGTATAAACATTAGCACGCAGTTTTACCTCTTCAAATGGGATGATCCCTTACCAGCGGGATCTGGAAAGGCCCAGTTGTCACCCATTATCTCCCCTCCACCCACCTGCTACTTGCAATACATTCACCCCCTAACACGGTCATAACATAATTACAACACAAACTCGGGAAGGGGTAAAACGCGGACCTTACGGACCTCGCGGATCTAAAACCGCGCGTCCTTAAAAATCCGAGGTCCGTGGATTGACAAGTCCGCCTTCGCTTTCCCTGCAGCTCAGCTCAGGCCCCCGGCTCCCTCGCGGATCTGAACTGCACGTCACATCCTTAAAAATCTGAGGTCCGCGCCACTGTTGAGGTCCCTGCCACTTTTAGTCTCTGGCTCTGACAGAGCTCGATGACAATTTAACTCTGACGGATCCTAATGCTTTTCCCTCCCTATGCTAGGATCCGTCAGAGTTAAATTGTCATCGAGCTCTGTCAGAGCCAGAGACTAAAAGTGGCAGGGACCTCAACAGTGGCGCGGACCTCGGATTTTTAAGGATGTGACGTGCAGTTCAGATCCGTGAGGTCCGCGAGGGAGCTGAAGGCCTGAGCTGAGCTGCAGGGAAAGCGAAGGCGGACTTGTCAATCCACGGACCTCGGATTTTTAAGGACATGCGGTTTTAGATCCGCGAGGTCCGTAAGGTCCGTGTTTTACCCCTTCCCCACAAACTCTCTTCTTGGGTAAATAGCTGCAGCTATTGGCAACCATAACAAGTTCAGAAATAAGAGAAAAGAGAACATTCCTAATAGCTCCCAACCCTGTCATGTCAGCAAGGGTCTGGGGGAGAGGTGGCATGTACCTCCATGCCCCATTTCCCAGGGTCGCTCAACCCAAAGGCACAGCTTCCCTGGATGAGCCAAGCAACCAGTAGCTCAGGGTAACTCCCCCCTCCGGGCATCCCAAGCAACCTCCCGACCGGTCACCATTGATCAACAAAAAGGGGCGGTTGGATGGGAAAAACCACCTCCAAGGGCCAGGTAAGCCTTGCATCCTCCGAGGTCCTGGCTTTTCTACCCCCTCCCCAGAACCCCTCGGAGCTGCTCCCCCCCCCCCCTGCGCCAATCCCTTCAAATTGCTTCAGCGGGAATTGGCACCAAACAATCACGTCCCCCGGAGGCCCTCCGCCCTCACAATGCTGCTGCCGACCTTCCCAGTACGGTCTCAACGGGCGACAACCAGCCCCGTGTTATGGTCTTCCATCGAGACCAGCTCTTGGGCTCACATTTAGTTCACCTGGTCCTCCATCTGTTACTTGGAACCACACATGCGGAATCATCCTAGCTATTCTGTTTTGGCTCTCTGGTTTCTACGGGACCCCCCTAATGGGTTCTCCTAGCTGTACTGCACCCAGAAAGAATCTAAAGATGCGATTGGCGTGACCTGGTCTTTTGACTGCACTGGGCTTGTTTATCAGATGGACCCGACCTTGACGCAAGTGATTTGAAGCCACAACACCGTCCTTCAAGATAAACAGTGCCCGGGTCCATCACAGTGCACAAACCAGGAAGTTCTTCAAAGGCAGAGAAAGCCTGACTGGTGATGTGCTCAAAACAGAAAGGTTCAAGGGTGAAAAAAAAAAAAGGGAAGGAATGCCAAAGAGTCAGAGGGTTGCAGAGAAATCTGGAAACAGCTGAAGCTGTGATTTTTTTTTTTCAAAACACTTTTTCTTCTTCCTGCTGACCCGGTCATGAGATGGGCTGTGGGGGAGGGAAAGAACTGGAGTATGTGAAAATCAGGGTGGCGAGAGAGGATCTTGGCATGCAGCACATGCGGCCAGCGTGTAAAGGCATGCAGCTGAGCTGATTCTTTCTCTCATCCCTAAAGGGACGGTGGATGGCAGGCACCAGAGCTGCCAGCACAACTGGTCCTGAGCCCAGGTCTGGTCTGACCCCTTTCCCTCTCTACATATTGCAGGTCCTGCTTTTTAAGAAGAACTGGGGATTGGAATATATGTATGTAACCATTTTGTAAACCGTTTTGATATAAAACGGTATAGAAATTTTAAAAATAAAGAAATGAAATAACTCGAGATTCCCTACTGGGGTAGACACAGTCCATCAAGCCCAGTATCCTGTTTCCAATAATGGCCAACCCAGGTCCCAAGTACCTGGCAAAATCCCAAGTAGTAAAAAGTGTAGTTACTTACCTGTAACGTAGGTTCTCCGTGGACAGCAGGATAGTCAGCCACATATGGGTGTTGTCCCAACAGCTCCCAATTTACGGATAAGCTCTCCAATAGCTCAGAGAGATTTTTTTTCTCTCTCTCTCTCTGAGCACGTGCAGTGCCCGGGACCCACTGGACATGCCCAAGCCCTACCCATTTCCCCCCTGCTTCCCCCTAATCCCCAGTCTTTAGTTTCTTCATCTTAATAATGGCTGATGGACTTTTTGTTTTAGGAAATTATTGTTCAAACCTTTTTTTTAAACCCTGTTCAGCTAACTGCTTTCATCGCATTCTCCAGCAACAAATTGCAGAGTTTAATTACACATTGAGTGAAATTTTCTCCCGTTTGGTTTTAAATCTAATGCTTCGTAGCTTCATCGCATGTCCCCTAGTCCTAGTATTTTTGGAGAGAGTAAACAAGCGATTCCCATCTACCCTAGACATGTATCATATCCCCCCTGAGCCGTCTCTTCTGCAGACTGAAGAGCCCTAGCCGCTTTAGCCTCTCCTCATAGGGAAGTCGACCCATCCCTTTTTTTCATTTTTGCCACCCTTGTCTGTACCTTTTCTAATTCCTCTAAATCTTTTTTGACATTATGGCGACCAGAACTGCACACAGTATTTGAGGTGCGGCCGTACCATAGAGCGATACGAGGGCATTATAACATTTTCATCTTTGTTTTCCTGACAATTCCTAACAGTCTCTTTGCTTTCTTAGCAGCCGCCGCCGCACATTGAGCTGAGGATTTCAACGTATCCTCAACCATGACACCCAGATCCTTTTCCTGGGCTGTGACTCCTAACGTGGAATCCGGCATCACATAGCTATATAGCTCGGTTCCTCGCTTGCTCGCATTAAACGCCATCTGCCATTTTGACGCCCAGTCTTCCAGTCACACAAGGTCCTCTTGCAATTTCTCATAAACCTCTTTCGATTTAACTACTTTGTGTCGTCAGCAAATTGAATGATCTCACTAGTTATTCCCATCTCTAGATCATTGATAAATATGTTAAAAAGTAGCGGTCCCAAACCAGAAAACAAAAACCCCTCAAAGATAAAATGTAAGTCTATCTTTAGAAAGACCACTTGTAAATAATAATGTGAAATCCTTGGCTCTCAAGGTTTGTTAAGGAGGAGGAAAAGCCTCCCACTGTCGCTTTGGCATGCGGGCAGGCATTAATAGAAACATAGAAACATAGAAATAGACGGCAGATAAGGGCCCACGGCCCATCTAGTCTGCCCACCTTAATGTCCCTCCCCTACCTTTGCCCTGTGAAGAGATCCCATGTGCCGATCCCATTTGGCCTTAAAATCAGGCACGCTGCTGGCCTCAATCACCTGTAGTGGAAGACTATTCCAGCGATCAACCACTCTTTCAGTGAAAAAGAATTTCCTGGTGTCACCTCGTAGTTTCCCGCCCCTGATTTTCAACGGATGCCCTCTTGTTGTCGTGGGACCCTTGAAAAAGAAGATATCTTCCTCCGCCTCGATGCGGCCCGTAAGATACTTGAACGTCTCGATCATGTCCCCCCTCTCTCTGCGCTCCTCGAGCGAGTATAGCTGTAATTTGTCAAGCCGTTTTTCGTAACCGCAGGAATACCTCATTGGCATTAAATAAAAAACCCCTCTTCCTCTCCAATTCCATCCAACGTAAAGAGCTTTAAATGTAACCAACTTGAAGGGGTCCTTTTATTAACACGCCCATTATAATCTTTAGCACGCATTAAATCGGTTAGTAAAAGGACCCCTAAATGTCCTTTAAAATGTCCAGCATTCATTAAATGTTTCAAACATGAATAAATTAGCATCCCCTATGGGTGTCCAATCTTTTGGCTTCCCTGGGCCGCATTGGCCCGAAAAAAAATGTTTCTGGGGCCGCCCAAACGCAAGACAGAGGAGGGAACTGGCAAGACGGTAAAGACCCGGGGGCAGCAGAGGAAAACACTGACCGGGGCCGCACAAAATCCTTCACGGGGCCACATGCGGCCCTCGGGCACCAGGTTGGACACCCCTGCCCTATTTGATCAAACGTATCTGCTGGACAGCTTATTTAAACTTCTTTGCTCTTCCACTTATCTCGGGCTGCGCTTGAAGACTCTGAGCTTGTGAATATTGACCATTGAAACCCACTCTCTGTTTTCTGTCTTTCAACCAGTTCTTAACCCATAATGGGGGTGCGTGGCGCAGGGGTTAGAGCTGTGGGTTCAAATCCCTCGCTGCTCCTTGTGACCCTGGGCAAGTCACTTAATCCCCCCCATTGGGTGTCAGGTCAAAAGCGCGCCGGGACAAAGGCGCGCACAGACAATTGAGCGCAGCGCGGAGGTGCGCGCCGCACAAAATTACTGTTTTTACGGCTCCGACGGGGGGACATGGGGGGGAACCCCCCCACTTTACTTAATAGTGATCGCGCCGCATTGTGGGGGCATTGTGGGGGGTGTGGGGGGTTGTAACCCCCCACATTTTACTGAAAACTTCACTTTTTCCCTGTTTTTAGGGAAAAAGTTAAGTTTACAGTAAAATGTGGAGGGTTACAACCCCCCAAACCCCCCATAACGCCGGCGCGATGTCTATTAAGTAAACTGGGGGGGTTCCCCAACAAAAAACCCCTGTCGGAGCCCCAAAAAACTGTAATTTTCTTTGGTGCACGCCTCCGTCTTGCGCTCAGTTGTCGGCGCGCGCCTTTGTCTTTCGCCGAGTTGTCTATGAACCCCCCCATTGCCCCAGATACACTAGATAAGAGTTTGAGCCCACTGGGACAGGCAGGGAAATATGATAACATACCTGATAACATACCTGAATGTAAACCACTTAGGATATATGTGGTACCGTATATATATAACAGAAAATTAAAAAAATTAAATAGAGATTTCTAATTTCAGTAGAGGTCTTTCATGAGGTCTGTTTTGATGGGTTCATAGACAACTCGGCGAAAGACAAAGGCGCGCGCCGACAACTGAGCGCAAGACGGAGGCGCGCACCGAAGAAAATTACAGTTTTTAGGGGCTCCGACAGGGGTTTTTTGTTGGGGAACCCCCCCAGTTTACTTAATAGACATCGTGCCGGCGTTGTGGGGGGTTTGGGGGGGTTGTAACCCTCCACATTTTACTGTAAACTTAACTTTTTCCCTAAAAACAGGGAAAAAGTGAAGTTTTCAGTAAAATGTGGGGGGTTACAACCCCCCACAACGCCCCCACAACACCCCCACAATGCGGCGCGATCACTATTAAGTAAAGTGGGGGGGTTCCCCCCCACACCCTCCCGTCGGAGCCGTAAAAACAGTAATTTTGTGCGGTGCGCACATCCGCGCTGCGCTCAATTGTCTGCGCGCGCCTTTGTCCCGACACCATTTTGATGTATTACCTCAGTCTGTATGTACAATATTCTAACAATTTCAGAACTTTATGTAGCATATATAATTCTTTACAACATATAGATTGTACATATACATAGAAGGATACAGGAGCCATTACTTCCTCTCTCCCCATCCCGCCCCCATAATCCTCCTCTCCATCTCAGGCACTCTCTGCTGGATGAAAAATGCCAAAAATGATCTCAATGTGAGAGGGAGAACGCTGAGTCACCTCCTTCTCTTCTGCTGCCACCACCTCATTCCTCGTGTTTTGTTCTTGATGGTAAAATACCGTTTTTGTGGTAACCCCTTAGCAGGCTCTTATCTGATAGAAAGAGGGGTACAGAGGGGCCTTGCAAGAGAAAAGATAAGCAGGGAAAGCAGCCTCGAGGCCCCTCTGCGGTTAGGAAGACGTTGGAGTGTTTGGGGGGGGGGCAGGTTGGGAGTTGAGCAGAGAGCGGTCTGGCCATTATAGTGTGTTTGGACATACACGGGCTGGGCATTGTGGTTTCTACTGTTTTTCATTTTGGCAGGCTGTGAGAGGCGGAGATCCCAGAGCGGGCATAAAGGACCCTTCCAGAGATCCTAGCAACCCTGTGGAAAGAATGTGTAAGCCCGAGACCTTGTCTCGACGGGCAAAATTTAATATGGGGCTGGAGGGCCATGTTAATTTCCTGTCGGGATCAGGAGGCAGAGTAGGGAAAGGTAGGGGTAGGGCTTTCTTCCCGCCCTAACTGATCGCAACCTCCGATTGGTCAGAGCATGGGAGGTCGAGCGGGGGGGCTGGGGTATTTAAGCCGGGACCTTCCAGGATCAGGGGTTCCCGACTCCTGGAGGGCGGCATTTCTTCCCTCCCTTTCGTGGGTGGTTCGGTTGCTATTGTGGTTTTGAGATGTCGCAGCAGCGGTGTCCTGAGTTACCAAGCGTTTTTGGGGGTGGGCTCATCCGGCAATGAGCCGTAACAGGACGTGAGCTCGGGGGGAGCAGTCGTCAGGGATGGTAGGTCAATGGGGCATGAAGGTCATGCCACCCCCAGGCCCTAGCTGAGGATGGCAGGGAATTGGGGATTTAATAAAATAAAGACTGTTTTGGTAGCTCGGATGTTTGATGTTTAATGTTTTGTTAATGGTTATTTATTGTTTATTCCAATAAACAGGGCTGCAGCCTATATATATTTCCAAAAAAAAATGGGGCCTAGTATTCTTAAAGACATGGGGGAAAAAGGGGGGGAAAGGGGTGGTGGGTTACAGGTGATGGGGGCCCTTCCAGCTCCAGATGTTAATGCGAGAAGCAGCCGACATCACACATGGGTCTTTTCAAACTGTGATGGCATGCAGGTATCGAGTGTGTATAAAGCCATATTTATTTACCATCATTTTGAAGAAATTCACCCAAGAGCATGGACATAGGTAACAGACAATTTCACCAGTCTTGTCCCCCCCCCCTAAATATTAAACCAGTGGTTCCCAACCCTGTCCTGGAGGAACACCAAGCCAATTGGGTTTTCAGGCTAGCCCTAATGAATATGCATGAAGCAAATTTGCATGCCTCTCACTTCCATCATATGCAAATCTCTCTCATGCATATTCATTAGGGCTAGCCTGAAAACCCGATTGGCCTGGTGTTCCTCCAGGACAGGGTTGGGAATCACTGTATTAAACAATATAAAAATATTAATATCATGTTACTTACAGCATCTTCACAATACCCAATAAAACATCGTAGTAGACAACATAGCGGGTAAATTAACGGTGTTTATGAAGAGATTCGCCCAAAGCAGGGTGCAGCTGGCACAGTCTAACCCAGGGGTAGGCAATTCCGGTCCTCAAGAGCCAGAGCCAGGTCAGGTTTTCAGGATCTCCACAATGAATATGTATGAGATGGATTTGCATGGACTGCCTCCTTGAGATGCAAATCGATCTCATGCATATTCATTGGGGATGTCCTGAAAACCTGACCTGGCTCCGGCTCTCGCGGACCAGAATTGCCCGCCCCTGGTCCAAACTAAAACTTACATTTCTGTTAACAGTAGTAACAGTAGCAAAGTGACAAAAAAAAATAGATGAAATACAATCGATGAGGAGAACCTGGAGATACCAAATTGAAACCTAGAAATAGGACCAACATATCAGAAATATAATCACATAACCCAGTGGTTCCCAAACCCTGTCCTGGGGGACCCCCAGCCAGTTGGGTTTTCAAGATATCCCTAATGAATATGCATGAGAGAGATTTGCATACCTGTCACTTCCATTATATGCAAATCTCTCTCATGCATATTCATTAGGGATATCTTGAAAACCCGACTGGCTGGGGGTCCCCCAGGACAGGGTTTGGGAACCACTGACATAACCAAAATGTGATGCACAAATGATGCATGATGATAGGAGTAGTTAACATCAAACAAACCAGCCTCTGTTACCAGAAGCCAAACTACCGGAGATATAGATTAGCAAGTTGGGACAGGAGACAGCATGGTTTAAAGCAATGGTTCCCAACCCTGTCCAGGGGAAGCACCAGCCAGTCAGGTTTTCATGAGAGAGATTTGCAGGCCCGTCACCTCCGTCTGGTAGACGGTGTGTTTCTTGCTTGTCAGCTGATCCCAGCTTGTGCCGAACCCTGGGTCCCTGCTCGAGTCATGCGTAGTTTGCTGGTGAAGTTGTGATGTTGGTGAGCCTTGCAAACACGGCTCCTGAAGACTCAGTCTTGTGTTGAGCTGAATGCTTTATGAAATGAAGAACAGGACCATCGTGAGGACAGAGAGGCCTGTCGGTTGTGTTTAAGAAACTGTGATTCTCATGTGCAACTCTCAGTTTGAAGCTTCTCTGACTAGATGATGATGGACTAATGAACTCATGAACGAACCAAGATCCAGTTTTGGATAAAAGTAATCACAATGACTGTAGAGTGTGTGTGAAAGTTGGGAAGTGAGTGTGAGTGTGAGTGATGGGGATTAGGTTCACTGACTAAATTATTCTGATATTTTAGGTAATAGCGGAATAGAAATCTGTGATGTAATGTAATATTTATTAATAAATTAAGTATTGGTAAGTTGTAAAAGTACTGTAATGAAATGATCTGTGGGAGATAAGATTAAAATTAAATTGATTCAGATAATACTTGTTTGTATTAAATATTTAATAGCTGGTTTTAAGAATTTGAGTTGCGCATATTCATTAGAGATATCCTGAAAACCCAACCGGCTGGTGATCCCCTAGGACAGAGTTGGGAACCACTGGTTTAAAGCGAGGGTGTCCAATCTTGGCCCTTGCCAGGTCAGGTTTTCAGGATTTCCCCAATGAATGTGCATGAGATCTATTTGCATACAGCGGAAGCCGTACATGCAATTCAATCTCATGCAAAGTCATGCAAAGGGGAGATCCTGAAGACCCGACTGGATTGCGGCCCTCAAGGACCGATGTTGGACAACCTTGGTTTAAGGAATTAAAAGGTTTGGGGTGGAAATGGCAACCCTCAGTTCTGAGGAGCGTTCCTGTTACTGAGCCTTCTCCTCGCCACCCCTCGGCCCCTCTTCCAGGTCTCAGCGATCCATGTGAAGAAAACTGACCACGTGGCCACCCCATGTAGCTCATCGCATCTTTTGACTGTCGGGTAAAAGGTGACATGGCCTGCCAGGCACCCAGAATCCGAATCACCTCGGTAAAATTTGGGAGAGTGAGGGATGACCCCAAATTCTGTTTCCATAAATGATCAGGCTCCTGGCATCCATCAGTCTTTGAACTATTGCTCTCTGCCTAGCCTATCCCAGAGATCTGCCTTTTTGCCCCTAGTTCATCAAAATGCACTGTGAAATGCCATGTGGGAGCTCCTGCAGTGGATTTGGCCACTTGTTCTTAGGCATGGCTAGTTCTGGCAGAGACGGACCACACAGTGGAGATCCAACAGCACCTGGAGTGTTGGAAGGTAAGCTAGGGGAGAGGGGTCTTTTTCAAAAACTGTTTTGGCTACTAAGATTTATTTCCCTTAAAACTAAGTAGTCCCATCACACAATTAATAGGCAACACCATCTGAAACTATCTATTTATTTCTAGACCATATAACTTGTTCATAGTTTAGTGACCAGTTCTTGAGAGACATGTTCCGTTCATCAGGAGAAGTGTGTGTGGGCAGTGGATAATACTCTTTAAAGGAATTAGCCAGGGCAGCATAGGGGTGTATGTGTTCAGACCATTGAGGGGTCAAGTTACAAGAGTAGGCTGAAGACAGAGTTGATTTATCCTGCAGACCACAGAGAACCTTGGTTACAGGTAAGTAACCTCACTTAATGTCAATAATGAGGGATTAGGGTATCAGAGAACGTCAAGTTTCTTACTGTAGTTCTGCTTTTGGAAGGACACCCCAGTCTTCCTTTTTCTTATTTTAAGACATGATCTGCTATGAGATGATAAAACAGCCACAGTGAGGCTAGGATAGAGGAAGGAAGTGTGTTGCCCTTGAGATTCATATCAGGGTCTGTCTGATGAGCAAATGTTAGTCTTGCAGTTAAGGGCAGCAGAGTCACTGGGGGCACATGGAAATTAAATTGGCTTTGGTGGGGAGTAGGGGGAAAGAGAGGCGTTTAAGACTCCACAGTGAAGCTGCCATGATTAGATCATAGAACCAGGAAACACCTGTGCAACTGAATCCCAATCCCACTGCTGCCACCAACTCGCTCTGCACTCGTCAGCCACTTACTGCCTCTGCCCAGAACATCAGCCTCTTATGTCAGGACTCCCCCATACCTGTCCTGGTGACCTCACAGCCAATGGATTTTCAGGAGATCTTCCATTAATATCCATGAGATACATTTGCCTAGCCCTGATATTCAAGATGGACAAATTTAACCTCCCTGCCACTGCCAGTACTCAGGATCACCCAAAGGATACCACCCCCAGGTAAAATGTGTTACAGTAATCCAACCTCTGTGATATCCTACGTTGCATCACAAGCCAAACATGCCCTGGAATGCCCTCCCGAGGGAAATGGTGGAAAGGAAAATGGTGATGGAATTCAAAAAAGCATGAGATAAACATAGAGGATCTCTAATTAGAAAACGAAGAATGTAAATTTAAAGAGCTAAGGCCGGTACTGGACAGACTTGCACAGTCTGTGTCCCATGTGTGGTGATTCGGTGTGGATGGGCGGGGGAGGGCATCAACGGGAACTCCACTACTTGGAACATACTTTATGGTAGATATTCTGCAAACAGGATGGTTGGATAGGCTGGAGAGAGCTTGGACGGCAACTCCAGCATTTGATATCAGTCTATGACCCAGAAATATCAAAGAAGAGACAAGTTAATTTAATCGTGTATTTTTAATGGGTTTAACTAATAGGCAGACTGGATGGACCGTTCAGGGATTCAAGACAAAGTTAGACAAGTTCCTGTGGGACTAGAACGTACACAGGTAGGGCTGGTCTCGGTTAGGGCGCTGGTCTTTGACCTGGAGGCCACCGTGGGAGCGGACTGCTGGGCACAATGGACCACTGGTCTGACCCAGCAGCGGCAATTCTTATGTTCTTATGTCTTTATCTGCAGTCATTTACTGTGTTACTATGTTAACATCATACTATGATAACATAGGTCTCAATATACTTAAAGGTTGCATCTGAAAAAAGGACGACTTTGCTACAGCCATCACTTGCACCTTCATCGATAAAAGTCAAATTCACCTCCCTTATGGCATCAAGAGACAATGGCCAGATTTCAGGAGATGGTTCAGAAAGGTGAACGTTTCATTGCTGTTGTGGGGGAATGAATGTACAGATCTCAAAACAGATTGAATAATGCTTCGGTGTCTTCTGGCAATCCCGTTATCTTTTCATTGTTGTTTCCGTTTCTACTTCACCTTGAACTTTAGTGATAAGACAGATGATGAATTCTTACGACAATAAATTAAATTTATGTTTAAACAGTTTTGCCCTGAAAATTTGGTGGGTAGGTGGCTGGAGGTCAGACACAGAAAGCAGAAATTGTGTTTGTTGGAACTCCAAAGTATTTTGTACAACATTTCGACACTGAAGAAGCGTACGCTTTTAACGACATTGCTTCAGTGTTGACATTCGTAAGGTGGAAAACCCAGACAAAAATCAATAGTCCCCGAAATGACAGAAAGTGAAGCTTTTCTGGCTACATAGCTCTACAAAGAACCATTAGTCAAATCTATGATGCGCTTTGGCCAAGCCCCAGCGCATTGTTTCATGAGGAGATTGGGAGGAGGCCTGAGGAGTGCGGGGATGATACTGCTGAAATGTGTGAACTCTAGAAACATCTGTGGTATTGGGAAAGCCAAGGATAACATCCAAAATGCTGGAAGAGAGAGCACACAGCTGAAACCAGAAATGAAATGTCATGTGTGGTACCAGATAGATACAGTTTCAAAACCTTGGATGGGTCTCGGGCCTAGCTGAAAGGACGAGATTGTCTGAAAGGACCATGAACAGTCAACCATGCTTGGAGAGGGTGGGTTGGGTGCTTTCTTTAGCCTGGACAGTCATGTGGCCAGGTGAAATTGTCAGTTACAGTATAGCATAACGTTTGTAAAGATATTAGATGGTTTTGCTTGGATTGAAACAATTGTATTCTCATCGCTTCCTTAAAGCAAAAGGATCTCAGTCCGAGCAGAGGGCAGGTCTCCTTTGCAATGAGCCTGTGGGAATGAAAGCTCTCACTATAAATGATAAAAGCCCAAGAGTTCATCTCAATGGGTGCCAATAATACGAGGCTGGAAGGCCTCATTGGCGCTCATCGTTACTTGCTGGGCAGTAAGGGCAGGGAAGGGGAAGCAGTGGGAAAACAGGGGCCAGGATAGGTGTAGAGAAGGAGGCAGGTAGAGCAAGCAAGGATGTGGTCCAGGCCATTGGCCCGAGGGGGGCTGGTAGGGGGGGTGATTTGGATGGCAGTTTTGGGTCATCGTGCCTGGGATGTGGGTGGAGGCCTTTTTGTGGGTTGAGCTGTTTCTCTGGGCTAATTTGTGATGAGGGTACCATTTTTCTGTTGGGCCTGGGCTGCAGCTCTGTTGATTGGGGGAGCATGTAATTTTATTACAGGCCTGTGGTGGTGATCCCAAGCTACTGGGTACTGGGTTCATCCGGCGATGAGCAGTTGGCTGGCAGTAAGCTGTGGGAGCTGAAGCCTTTGGGTTGGGTGACACGGAAATGGGGCAAGGAGGTCCATGCCACCTCCCAGGCCCTTGCTGATATGGCAGGGCTAGGGGGCTATATCTATTTAGGTTTCTCATGGCACTTATATTGTGTTATTATTCAACCGTTAATGTTTGTACCATTTTTGGTTTCCAATACACAGAGCTGCGGCTGTTTTTTTCCCCAACTGAAAGTGGTTTTGATTTATGCATTGCCAGAGGATGTGGTAAGAGCGGATAGCGTAGCTGGTTTTAAGAAAGGTTTGGACAAGTTCCTGGAGAAAAAGTCCATAGTCTGTTACTGAGAAAGATATGGGGAAGCAACTGTTTGCCCTGGATCGGTGGCATGGAATGTTGCTACACCTTGGGTTTTGGCAGGTGCTAGGAACCTGGATTGGCCACCGTGAGAACGGGCTACTGGGTTTGATGGACCACTGTCTGACCCAGTAAGGCTATTCTTATGTTCAAGTTCCTGGAGGAAAAGTCCATAGTCTGTTACTGAGAAAGATACGGGGGAAGCCACTGTTTGCCCTGGATCAGTGGCATGGAATGTTGCTACTCTAGGAATTCTGGAATCTTGCTATTCTTTAAGATTCTGTATGGAATGTTGCTACTCCTTGGGTTTTGGCCAGGTACTAGTGACCTGGATTGGCCACCGTGAGAACGGGTTTCTGGGCTTGATGGACCATTGGTCTGACCTAGTAAGGCTTTTCTTATGTTCTTATGTACTTTGCCAAGTGACATTTATGCTGATAAGGAAGGGGGGTAGGGGTGGTTTTGGGGGGGGGGGGGTTGAGAGGCCAATGGGGACTGTCCAGATCCTGGTATTATTAAACAGTGGTGTCATCAGCTTTCTCAGAGTCGGATTCCTGGGGGGGGTTTTCCCCTCCTGCCTCAAATCTGGGTGTAACTTATTTCTATAAGGAAACTCTTAACTGCTGACAATTTTGCAGTGAATCACGGGATGTTTTAGGCTTCCCCAGGAAACCCTGAAATAATAATAATAATAATGATTTAAACATCCAGCAGATCAAACTGCTTTCCAGGCAATAATTGTGAGCGCCGACGAACTGTGACCGGCGGCTCAAGTCAGCGAGATACAGACTAACCTGCAGGGGGGACTCTTTGTTTGGAGGGGGCTCACTGACATAAGAACATAAGAATTGCCGCTGCTGGGTCAGACCAGTGGTCCATCGTGTCCAGCAATCTGCTCACGCGGCAGCCCTCTGGTCAAAGACCAGCGCCCTAACTGAGACTAGCTCTACCTGAGCACGTTCCGGTTCAGCAGGAACTTGTCTAACTCTGTCTTGAATCCCTGGAGGGTGTTTTCCCCTATGACAGACTCCAGAAGAGCGTTCCAGTTTTCTACCACTCTCTGGGTGAAGAAGAACTTCCTTACGTTTGTACGGAATCTATCCCCTTTCAACTTTAGAGAGTACCCTCTCGTTCTCCCTACCTTGGAGAGGGTGAACAACCTGTCCTTATCTACTAAGTCTATCCCCTTCAGTACCTTGAATGTTTTGATCATGTCCCCTCTCAATCTCCTCTGTTCGAGGGAGAAAATGTCCAGTTTCTCTAATCTTTCGCTCTACAGCAACTCCTCCAGCCCCTTAACCATCTTAGTCGCTCTTCTCTGAATCTTTTCGAGTAGTACCGTGTTCTTCTTCATGTACGGCGACCAGTGCTGGACGCAGTAGTCAAGGTGAGGGCACACCATGGCCCGGTACAGAGGCATGATAACCTTCTCTGATCTGTTCGTGATCCCCTTCTTTATCATTCCTAGCATTCTATTCACCCTTTTTGCCGCCACCGCACATTGCGTGGACGGCTTCATCGACTTGTCGATCATAACTCCCAAGTCTTTCCTGGGAGGTCTCTCCAAGTACCGCCCTGGACATCGTGTATTTGTGCATGAGATTTTTTTTACCGACATGTATCACTTTACACTTATCCACGTTGAACCTCATCTGCCATGTTGATGCCCATTCCTTGAGCCTGATTATGTCACGTTGCAGATCCTCGCAATCCCCCTGTGGCTTCACTACTCTGAATAACTTCGTATCATCTGCAAATTTAATCACCTCACTCATCGTACCAATGTCTAGATCGTTTATAAAGATGTTGAAGAGTACGGGTCCAAGCAGCGAGCCCTGCGGCACACCACTGGTGATGCTCTTCCAGTCCGAGTATTGTCCATTTATCCCCACTCTCTGTTTCCTATGCTCCAGCCAGTTTTTAATCCACGTGAGTATTTCACCCTCGATTCCATGGCTCGCAATTTTCTGAAGTAGTCATTCATGTGGAAACTTGTCGAACGCCTTCTGAAAATCCAGATATACAATGTCGACTGGGTCGTCCTTGTCCATCTGTCTGTTTTCTCCCTCAAAGAAGTGCAGCAAGTTCATCAAACACGATCTGCCTTTGCTAAAACCGTGCTGGCTGGTCCTCATCAGACCATGTCCGTCAAGGTGATCAATGATGCGGTCCTTTATCAGTGACTCTACCATCTTTCCCGGTACCGAAGTCAGACTCACCGGTTTGTAGTTTCCCGGATCTCCCCTCGAACCTTTCTTGAAGATCGGCGTAACATTCGCCACCTTCCAGTATTCCGGAATCTTTCCCGATTTGATCCAGAAATTCTCACAAGAAAACGTGTGCGTTTGCAGAGACTCACCTCATTCCGTCCACAGAGGGCTGGGAAATGGTTTTCCTTGGTTGCAACATTTTGCCCTTGTTCCTTCTCAAGGGCATAGGGCAGGTCTTTATACAATACACACAGAATCCCAGCTTGAGAAGAGAACACACACACACACACACACACATGACACTTCTTTTTAGGGGTGGAGGGGCTTTTCCCTCTCTCCCTCCACTTTTGCAGCCACCAAATAAGAAGCTCTGGCTACCCCCTTTTCTCTCCTCTGGCTTTACTCTTTGAAAGCTGGGACAGGGGTGGGTGGTGCTTCGCCCTGTAGGTACCCTTAAATCTCTTTTGTTGGGCAACCGTTGCCTCTGAATAATTAAAGAGAGTTATGAATGGAGGGATTCCGAGACGAATGAGTCAGAGTTACACAGGTGAGGTCCCACACTCACCCCCCCTCCCCAGCACAGGTGGGAGGCAGTTCCCTGGAAAATATTTTCTATTGGGTTCCCTCCAGGTACTGACAGGAAATGTTAATTCTCCTAGGACAAGAAGGATGAGTCAGCCACATATAGGTGTTGTCCCAACAGCTTCCAATTTGTGGATAAGCTCTCCAATAGCTCAGAGAGATTTTATTTTTTTTCTCTCTCTCTCTCTGGGCCCTACCCATTTCCCCCTGCTTCCCACTAATCCCCAGTCTTTAGTTTCCGCCCGTTCCCATCGGTCGGTTAATTTTCACCTGAAGAAACTACATCCCGTGAATCCAGGCAGGTAAACTTTCAGGGAATTCAGTTATTTCCAGTATCCAGAAAGCGCTACTATCTGGCCCCAGCTCATCTTGATTTTCTGAAAGCTCCCCCCTCACCCGTGGGATTCTGAGAAATACTCCCCTGCTCTGGGGCAAGGGCATGGAGCAAAAGCCTGGATTTTACCAAAAGAAAGGAAGCTGGATTAGGGCAACGGGAGCCAAATCCTCAAAATTTACAGCTAGGATTATGTGGTACTAACCCATACCACCCCGTTCTCTATGCATTTCTCAAACTTGGATTAGTCTTGCTTTCAGAGAGTCCAGTAATGCATTTGTGGTATAGAGTTAACATTCCTTAGAAATATGCTTTTTAAAAATTTTCTAATAGAAACTGAAACGAGGGCCAGGCCAGTGGCTCAGATACAGCATACAGGACAATCCCCCCACTCCCCCAGGCCCAGGCCAGATGGAGCTACCTTTTGGTGCCATCCATCCCAGTTTACCAAAATCGCTTTTACTTCTGGGCTACTTCCACTATACCTTTTTCATTCCTGTCCTCCCGAAAAAGAGCAAACCAAATGAGGAACAACCACTGCTAATTATTTCTAGAGCACCTCCAGATGTGTGCAGTGCTGTACAGTCATGAGGGAGATGGTCCCTGCTCAAATGAGCTTACAATCTAAACAGACAAGACAGACAAACAGGATGCCAGGGTGGGGGATACAGTTAGGAGGACGGTTAATCTGCTGGCTAGGATTTCGCAAAGTCCTAAAAACTCTGCTGTTTACACATCTAAATGGCTTACCTACTGAACTAACGAATTGATAGCACTGTAACATTCTCTTTCTCATGTTCTCATTTTTATGTATTCTGGTCTTTAATTATTTGTGAACCGAGTCGAGCTCTGTTATGAGAGGATCCTGTATATAAACCGAAGACTAGACTAGGATGGCGAGCAGTGGGAAGTAGGGTTATGGATTGAAGGCTATATCAGAAAGGCGGGGCTTCAGTCTTCTTTTAGACAAGGTAAGGATGGATGAACTCAGGTAGTTTATTCCCGGCATATGAGGCAGCTAGATGAAAAAAACAGTCCGGAATTGGCAGTGGAGGAGAAGGGTACAGTTAAAAGCAGCTTATCTGACGAACGGAGTTCTCGGGGAGGCGTATAAGGAGAGATAAGGGAGGAGAGGTACTGAGGGACTGCGGCATGAACACACTTGTAAGTTAGTAATAGGAGTTTGAACTTTACGCGGAGGTGGATAGGAAGCCAGTGGAGTGATTTGAGGAGGGGGGTAAGGTGAGCGTAGCAAGGTTGGCAGAGGATAAGTCGCGCAGCTGAGTTTTGCACTGACTGTAGGGGAGACAGGCAGTTCAGCAGGAGACCTGTTAGATGTATATTGCAGTAGTCTAAGCAGGAGGTTTTGAGTGTGGACAAGGGACGGGAGGAAGGGGCAAATTCTGATGATGTTGCAGAGATGAAAGTACAACAGAGGAGTCGTGAGGATAACAAGTCAATAAATTCAGCCATGGGTGTAAAATTCAGGATACACTTTATTGACTGTAGCTCTGCAAAGACTTGAAGACGACACTATTAGCGTTTCGGTGTCTATGCCTTTGTCAAGGGTCTGAAAGGCTTACTACTCTATCACAAGAATAGACATGACAGGCTCATAGAAAATGAGAAGTCAGAATCAAAGACGACTCCAATGTTGTGAGCAAAACAACTGGAACGAAGATAGTATTATTTACAGAGACAGAGAACGGAAGGTTTAGAATTTAGATGAAAAGAGGAGCAGCTCAGTCTTGGACACGTTTAGTCTTAGATGGTGGTGGGACATCCAGGCAAGAATGTCAGCCAAACAGGCTAAGACTTTTTCTTGGACCGTGGGTGAAATTTTGGCTGTAGAGAGGTGGATCTGGGAGTCATCAGCTTATGGGTGATACTGGAAGCCATGGGAGGAGATCAGGGCACCGAGGGAAGAGGTGTAGAGAGAGAAGAGGTCCTAAGACAGATCCCTGGGATACGCCAACCGCTAGAAAGGTAGCAGCAGAAGAGGACCCACCAACAAATACACTAAAGGTGTGATGGGAGAGGTAGGAGGCAAACCAGGAGCGGACAGATTCACGGAGTCCAAGTGACTGACTGAAATCCTTGATTTAACAAGTCCCACCTCTGTTTACTCTCCAGAAGTTCCCCAGAAGAATGACTCAATGCCTCTCTGTGCCTTCCAGGATCACACACCAAAAAGATCCGCTCAAGCAATCATCAGAACAAAGAAAGAGGAAGCCTATCATTAAATGTCACTTAGGGCTTATGTTTTTTAAAGACTTTTTTTCCCCCAGCAGATCAGGAAATACCAAAGGAAGTTGAGAAAAGTAGTAATGGCCAGCGACATTCTCTCTTCAAACTGAAACGCCAGGCGCTGGGTGCCACCTTCTTCACTTGGCAGCTTGAGCCCGGAACCCAGCCCTCCTTAGTGTAAGCTCGGGTACCAGATGCCACGTCTGGACTGAATTAAGATTCCAAAAAAGGTCCTTTGAAACACCAGAGCAAACTGGCTCCGGAACTGCTATCAAGAGTCGGAGCGGAGGAGTTATGTATTTATGGAGAAATAGGCTGCGAGCGCAGGGCCGGCTTAACCATTAGACAAGATCAGACAACTGCCTAGAGTGGAAGCTTCTTGAGGGGCAGCAAAGTTCTCTGTGTAATACAACCATGATGTCCAGTGACATGTCTTTTGAGTTTAGAGGATTGCTGTGAGATGACCATGACTTGAGTTTAGTTATGTAAAGTTGAACCTCTCTTGGAACTGTGGAGAGAGTGGGCTTCCTCCTGGGGACGGCAGATGATCTGGAGGTCCTGAAATGTAATTTTTTGGGACACAAGGCTCAAGGTTCTCCTAGGATGTTCCGCATTCTTGAAGCAGACCCATGAGAGGGCAAATAAGCATTGGTGGGGCATCTAGTCTCTGCCTAACTTCATTCCCGATGCAATATCATAGACCACCCTCCAAACCTTCCGAACTAAGGCTCCTCTGGGCTATTCTTGAGCTCTCTTTGATGCGAGTCTTTCTCCACCCTTCCTTCCAGCCAGAGCCTCATCCCATGACTTCTGGAAAATGCCTCTCATGCACTGTTTGTCTAGATGGAAATGGAAGTCATGTCCAGGCCTAACAGTGTGCCTTCGGGAAACCGAAAGGAAAAAGCTGCAAAACAGGGAGATAAAGTCCCAGGTTCTGGTGCTGATCCAAATGATCTCTCATCGGCTCATGTTTCTGGCTTAGCAACAGCATCCCACAGTGTTTGCTGCTCTGGCTGCTGTTCCTCCATCTCTTTAGACAGGAGAAAAGCTTTAAGCTCGCAGGGACACCTGATCATTCTGTGTTTGCTTTCTGATTCACTTAGTGCCTGACTGTTGACCCAGAATTACACATTTGCCTCAAGGGTGTGGCAGGACCTCTCTTTTCCCCCACAAGTGTGGTGAAGTTCAGTACGTGTCATCCCCATCCTTACCCCCTCCCCCCAGGATGGCTGACTATCAGAGCATGGCCATGGACAAATAACTGTGATGTTAATGAATGTTGCTACTCTTTGGGTTTCTGCCAGATACTTGTGACCTGGGTTGGTCCCTGTTGGAAAGGGGATACTGGGCTTGATGGACTTTCGGTCTGTCCCAGTACAGCAACTCTTATGTGAGCCAAGTCTAGGACAATCAAGCCATTGTGACATCACTGCTGAGGTTGGCTCTTAGGCATTGGTGGAATGAGGCATTATGACATCACAATCTCAGCTCTGGAATGTCGCTATTCTTTGGTTTTATGCCAGGTACTTGGGGCCTAGATCGGCCACTTTTGGAAACAGGATACTGGGCTTGATGGTCTGAGCCAGTATGGATACTCATATGTTCACATCACAACTCGCTCTCCAGGTGACAACTGCAGCACAAAATCCAGTTACTGCATTGGTCCTATTGGCTGATGAGTTAAAGAAATAGAAAGTACTTTAGTATCACATAACCACAGTATACACACCGTTTCACAAAAACTTAAAAACATAGCTTTTTAAGAAGTCCCTACCAGAGGTCCACAGAGACTCAGACTAATAATATGTCAACCCGAAACAAAGATGGCTGATATTTATGATCAACTGATATTTCTCCTAGGACAAGCAGGATGAGTCAGCCACATATGGCAAGTGTAGTTACTTACCTGTAACGTAGGTTCTCAGGGGACAGCAGGATAGTCAGCCACACAACCATATGTGGCTGACTCATCCTGCTTGTCCTAGGAGAAAGTGTAGTTACTTACCTGTAACGTAGGTTCTCCGTGGACAGCAGGATAGTCAGCCACACAACCATGTGTGGCTGACTATCCTGCTGTCCACAGAGAACCTACGTTACAGGTAAGTAACTACACTTTATGGTCAGCTAATATTTATGATATATTGTCTCAGACTGTATGCATAATTTGATAACTTTATATAACATGTATAGTTTTTTTTTAATATATTTAACTCTATACAAAATTCTATGTATATAACCTTTTAACTCTATTTTTAACATTTTATAGTAAACTGGCTAGATACCAGTTGATGGTCGGTATATTAAAAATTAATAAACTTGAAACTATGTAGCAATATGATGCCTGTAACCCGTCTAGAACTCTAAATTAAATGAGGATTCTGCATTATATAAGATCGTGAGAAGGGGAAGTGGGGGCAGGCAGGAAAGCACCTCTCTCTTAGATGTTCTGCTGTTGTAAAGTTTAGGGGCAAGTCTTTTTTTTTTTTTTGGGGGGGGAGCAGATGGCTCCCTGACTCCTCCCTGCTTTGGAGAGATAAGCAAGGGGGGGTTCCCTCTCCAGCTGATGGGGATATGTAGAGTGCTGCTGCTGCTGCTCTGTTTATCATCAAAATCACTTGCCAGCGTCATGCTGACCCAGCTGAAGAGAAGACTCTGCAAAAGGAAATAAGTGAAGACAATTTGGAACAGAGATTGTCTTTAATTACACTGCACAACAAAGTTTTTGCTTCCTGAACACTGCTGGGTGTTTCTTATAGAATTTTGGGTGCTGATCATGAATATTACATCAAAAATTACCCATCACGTACCATTTCAGAGAAATCTTCAATTTTGTCGTGATTTTTTCTTATATTTGGATGCAAACAATTTTTTCTCCCATAAGTGTCTTATCAACAACGGTTTGTGCCGCCTGGGTATGTCCATGCATAAAATCTAGCCAGGTTGGAAGCTGTTTTATGGAAGATGACATCCTGGGCATGTCTGGGCAGGTCTGAACGAGCTTGCGCTGTCTCACCATGCTATAATGGTGGCTTCCATACACCGATCCTGCTCATTTGGTTAATATAGATAGTCCGTGTGTGTATATAGTATCAGTATAGTAAAGTATAGTAGTATAGTAGCTGTAGCAATATAACAGTAAGTAAGCTTGATGCTATAGACGTTTTGGTGTCGGGCAATATGTCTCGTCGGTGTCGTAACAGCCGCGACACATTCTGCTATATCTGTGGGGAATATACACTTACGCCTCAGAGACGTTCGATGACTGCCCTTGTAAAGAAAGCCTATCATCTGTATTTTGGCTGCAAAATAGGTGATCAAGACAAGCAATGGGCGCCTCACATTTGCTGTGCGACATGTGCTGTTAGTCTGAGAGCCTGGCTCAGAGGTACTCGAAAGACGATGCCATTTGCTGTTCCGATGATATGGCGAGAACAGAAAGACCATGTGACGGACTGTTATTTCTGTTTGACTAATGTGTCTGGTTTCTCTGCCAAAAACAAGAAGTCAATTGAATATCCTAATCTGCCTTCAGCAATGAGACCCATGCCACATGATGACAGTCTTCCAGTTCCGAAACCACCAGAGGATTGGACCTTAGACGAACCAGATGAAGAAACTGCAGTGCAGGGTTCTAACAGTGACATTGACCCGGATTTTGAACCATCCTCATCAGGCGATCCACATCTGATAACACAGTCCGAATTGAACGATTTGGTCAGAGATTTGGGTCTGTCAAAAGCAAAAGCTGAGCTGCTAGGTTCGAGACTGCAGGAATGGTGTTTGCTATCACCAGGTACGAAAATTTCTGTGTTTCGAGACCGGCATCATGATATAACCAAATTTTTTGCACAAGTCGACAGTCTCTGTTTCTGTTGTGACATTGAAGGATTGTTCTCGGTCTTTGGTTGTGATCACAACCCGGAAGAGTGGCGTCTTTTCATTGATTCGTCAATGTTAAGCCTGAAAGCTGTTCTGTTGCACAATGGCAACGTTTATCCTTCAGTACCTGTTGGCTATGCAGCACATATGAAAGAAACATATGAGAATATGGAAATGTTACTAAAGTATGTCCAGTATACCAGGTATAACTGGAATATCTGTGGAGACCTCAAAGTCGTTGCTCTGTTACTAGGACTGCAGCTTGGCTATACAAAGTACTGCTGTTTCATCTGCGAATGGGACAGCCGAGACAGAGAGTCGCACTATTCTAGAAAGAACTGGCCACTCCGTAAAAAGTTAGTTCCAGGACAGAAAAATGTAGCACATGAATCGCTTGTTGACCCGACAAAGATATTTTTGCCTCCTCTTCACATTAAACTGGGACTCATGAAGAATTTTGTGAAAGCAATGAACAAGGAAGGGGAAGGTTTTCGTTATTTAAGACAGATGTTCCCAAGAATAACTGATGCCAAGATCAAAGAGGGTATTTTTGTTGGCCCCCAGATCAGACATGTTATGAGTGACAAGCGATTTGAAGATCTGTTAGTTGGGCCGGAAAAAATTGGCTGGAAAGCCTTGAAAGACGTTGTTGACAATTTTCTGGGCAATTACAGAGCCCCAAACTACATTCAGCTGGTAGACAAACTTCTCAAAGCATACAAGAGAATGAAGTGCAATATGTCACTCATGATTCATTTCCTCCATTCACACTTGGACTTCTTCCCCGCAAATCTCGGTGCTGTGAGTGACGAGCACGGTGAAAGGTTTCATCAAGACATAGCTACGATGGAGAAACGATACCAGGGCAATTGGAATCCGTCAATGCTTGCCGACTATTGTTGGATGCTACAACGTGATGCACCAGACACTGAATATAAAAGAAACTCGGGAGCAAAACACTTTTAATTCTGTTTCATTTAGTCGCTTGTGCGAAACGTAAACTTGACTATATATTTTATTGTCAGTAAACATAAAAATGTCTATTTCTCATAGTTCTTACGTGATGCAGTAAAACCAAAACCATATTTGAGCATACCAAGTTGGTACCTGTCATAATCACCAAAAACTTTTCAGGAATCAAGACTTAACCAAAAAATTGTTGTGCAGTGTTATCATTCACTATTCACTATGCTTGGTCTTCCAGCTAGAGGTATCAGAAGTCAGCAAGCCCTGAGCGATTTCCCAAAACAACAACCCCAAAACCATTTTCACTAGGAGCCATCAGCTAAATCACTTCCCCTTCCTTCCTCCTCCTCTTGCCTTTCACCAGCTCACAGCAGAAAATCCTGTTCCGGAAATCCCTTTTCACCTCTGCAAGAACTTCTGATAAATGAAATTCTCCTCTCAGAAGAATGCAGGAAACCGTCTGAGCCTGGGGTGGATGATTTCCAGGAATTAAAAAAGGAGCCACCTTATACCTGGACGCCCCTGGCTTGTATGTTGTAGGGCACTCATTTGTGCCTAAGTGCCGAGAAGAGGGTGTGTCAGTCCTGCTTTGGCAGAGGGATTGGTTATAAATGTTTTTCACAGACATGAGAAACAAGCCAAGATTTTGCTGCAGTCATTTGCTGGACTTAAGATTTCTCTCTCCATATATCATATCATTAATAATAATGGTAATAAATGTATTTATACCGCAATACCTCACGGTTCAGTGCAGTTTACAATAAGAGGTAAGAACTGTAAAAACACAGCGAATTTACACCACAAAACACAGTATATTATATCAATAATAATATTGGCAGCTAGCACAGACCTCCCTGCTCTCCAGCTCCTCCAGGCATCGAGCGGCAGTCCTCCATCCAGTCCACCGAAGGGCTCTTCTGTCTGCAAAAGCCTACTGAGGATTGCGGCCGGCTGTAGCGAACCTCGCTGGCTGCTCTGCACCTCAGTAGCATGTTCCCTCTGACGCACCGGATCGCATCAGAGGGAACGTGCTATCGAGATGCTTAGCGCCTGCGAGGTTCGCTACAGCCGGCCGCGATCCTCATTAGGCTTTTTTGATTGCAGATTGCTCTCTCTCTCTCTTTATTCAGGGCAGACCAGGAAGAGCAGGTATAGGGTTGGGTACTCGGCTACTGGGCTGTAACCCAGGGTGGGCCCGAGGGATGGGTTGAGAGCGGCCGCTCCCGCGCTATAGTTTGTGTGACCCCACTCCTCCCGGGAAGCGCTATAGGGGGGAGAGCCATGCCGGGAGGAGAGGGCCCAGGGATCTGGGTGATGGGGGGGAGAGAAAGTGGAGGGTGGTGTGGGCACCCGGGTGCAGGCACTGCAGAAATCCGGGCAGAGGGTGCAGTTTCTGCTGCACCGGGATAGCGGGCTCGAGTGAAGCGGCAAAGATGATCGCTGGGAGCAGTACTGCTGAAGGAACTGAGAAGGGGGAAAGGGCCACTTCCAGTTGCAGCTGATATTACTGCTGCTCTGTCACTGAACTTGAAATGTTGTAAAAGGATGACACTGGATGTTGGAAAGGGGAAACAGAGACAAAGGGAGCCATGTTGGATGAGGGGGAAGGGATACAAGGGATTGACAAATAAGTTGGTGATGGATGAGGGAAGAAATATATAGAGAAAGATGGGGTGATTCTTGATGGAGGGCAAGACAGAGATAGCAGCTTGCTGGATGGGATAACAGAGAGAGAGAGAGAGAAGATGGAATGATGCTGGATGGGGAGAAAAAGGTGGAAATAGGGAAGGTAAAAGAGGAAATGAGAGCCTGAATATGGGTAGGTAAAAGGAAGGGAGAGGGGTTACTGCTGGATAGGGGGAGCAGAGAAGGGGTACTGCTGGACATGGGAGGTAAAAGGAAGGGAGAAGAAACAGAAAGAAAGACAGACAGACAGACAGGGGGCCAGGGAGAGAGACAGACAGAAAGAAAGAAAGGGGGTAGAGAGAAAGATAGACAGACAGAAAGAAAGAAACACCTCAGCCCCCATTGTGCTAAAAGTCTACACATCTATTCTAGCACCCGTTAATGTATAGGGCTTAAACACTAGTATAAAATATAACACTAAAAAAATGATTAACTTATCTAGATTATACATATTTATCAAACAAATAAGTTTATAACGATCTTCTAAAGGCCTGGTAAAAAGAAGAATTGAAGGTCAAACCACTAAAACTTTTGTTCCAAAGTCCTGCCTGAAAGGAGAGGGTTCTATGAAGAAGTCTTTTGTATACAGTACACAACCTTTTATTGAGGGGGGAAAAATAAGGTTTTATGCGAGTTCAAAATGATCTAAAAGGTAACTTGGTAGAAGACCATATAATTTAAAAATTATTCTTGCCTCTACCGGAAGACAATCCAACTTTCGACAGTAGAAACATAGAAACATAGAAAAAGACGGCAGAAAAGGGCTATAGCCCACCAAGTCTGCCCATTCCAAATACCCGCCCCCCTTAATTTACTCCCTTAGGGATCCCATGTGAATATCCCATTTTCTCTTAAAATCTGACACGCTGTTGGCCTCAATCACCTGCAGTGGGAGTTTGTTCCAATGATCCAACACTCTTTCAGTGAAGAAGTATTTTCTGGAGTCGCTATGGAACTTCCCTCCCCTGATTTTCAGCGGATGCCCCCTGGTGGTCGAGGGTCCCCTGAGGTAAAAGATATCTTCTTCCGACTCGATACGGCCCGTGATATACTTAAACGTTTCAATCATGTCTCCCCTCTCTCTTCGTTCCTCAAGTGAGTACAGCCGCAGTTTATTCAGTCTTTCTTCATACGTGAGATCCTTGAGCCCCAAGACCATCCTAGTGGCCATACGCTGAACCGACTCGATTCTCAGCACATCTTTCCAGTAGTGTGGTCTCCAGAATTGAACACAGTATTCCAAATGAGGCCTCACCATGGTGTTCCATGTTCTGATTTCTTTTAGATTGAAAATTAGATGCACAGCCGTATTTTGGATGATTCGTATCCTCCTAATGATTTTTTGATAAGAACCTGGATAAATGATGTTACAATAGTCTAAAGTACTCAGAACCAAAGATTGCACAATCAATCTAAAAGACAAAAAGTCAAAATAAGATGTAATTGTGCGATGCTTCCATAGTGTGAAATACTTTTTGTTACTAAAGCATCAAGTTGAGCATCGAACGATAAGTTTCGGTCAAGATATAACATAACATAACAATCAGCTTCTATACCACAGGATCATACAGCTCTATCCAGTTTACAAAAGAAATGACCTATAAATTTGATGAACAAATAGCTTTTTCGATGTTTCCTAAATTCGAAGTCATTATCAGAGTGCCTACTCGTAGATCCTTGCCCCATAAAGCTGCTTGATAGGCTAAGAGGCGTTGATGATTCTTTTTAAGTTTACATCCTTTCACGGATGGAAAATTGAAATTCATATGTGAACACCTAATATGCTTACTATTGCTGAAAGAAAATAAATCTGTAAGATATTTAGGAGCCAATCCAAACACAACTTTATTCGGGCCTCCGTTCGGGCAACCAATGCAACTCGTGAAAAAAAGATATGGTTAAATTTTTTCAATCCATATATTATTCTGATTCTGTGAGTTTCTCTGAATATCTGCTAAGTAAATAATATTGCAGTAGTCCAATTGACTAAGGACCAACAGTCTAAATGATGAGTCATCAAAGTATGCCCTGATAGATCGAACCTTCCAAAGAGTATAAAACCTCTTCCTGACCGACTCCTCATGGTCAGACTCTGATCCAGGATAACAGCCAAGATCTTAATAGTTGAATGGACTGTTAGAATAATTCATTCCATTCAACATTAAAGAATTTTCTTTAATCTTATTAACTGGACTTGCCCACAAAAAAAATCCAAGTTTTAGTAGAGTTTAATTTCAGTCTAAATTCTTTTGACCATTGCTCAACAAACATAATTATGAATGATACAAAATGTTGAGTATCCGATGTTAACGATGAAATAGGGACTACAATAGTTATATCATCTGCATAACTATATAATTTCAAGCCTAGGCATGTTAGTTTATTGCCCAAGGATGCCAAATAAACATTGAACAGTGAGGGAGAAAGTGGAGAACCCTGTGTTACTCCAGACACGAGGATATTGTTCATCACTATGAACCCGATAAGTTTGTTATTTTAAAAACCCTTCAAACCATTGGAGGACACAATACCAATGGCATCTAAACATTTACCCCTCTCTTTTACAAAGGTACGCTAAGCTTTTTAGCACGCACGAAATATTAGTGAACACTAAACACGTGCCAGACGCTAGCGCTTGCATGTTATCCATTAGAGGTTAGCTAAATCCACGCTAAAATGCTTAGCGCGCCTTTGAAAAAGAGGGTCTTCATCAGAATTCCATGATCCACAAGATCCTACTTATATTTTATATTATTTTTTTTTATTTGTGGTGTTTTATCATATTAATTGATATACTTTTTTATATTACAATGCCACTTTGTATCTTCTTTGTTTACTGCTTGTGAACTGTTTATAGGGGTTTGATTGTACCATATGATGGTTAGTTTCTCTGGACTATTAGGGGATAAGAAACTATATTTAATTATCTATGCAAAGCTGTCTCATGCATATTCATTGTGGCAGTCCTAACGACCTTACTGGGTGGGCATGCCTCTAGGAGAGGGTTGAGAAGGACTAGTCTAGTTGGCAGAGCAAAACCAGTGCTAATTAACAGTCCGTTCATGCTAATTTTTGCTTAATTATTAAATTAAGCTATGTGCATAACTGACGTTATTCTATAACTTGCATGCATAACTTTGTATGCTAAGTGTAAAATTATGCACACAAGTTTAGGGGAAATATATGCCTTCAAGCTGCCTTTCCTTCCCAGGTGCCCTGTTAATAAACTAATCTTATGTAACTACAGGTAGTGTGCACACACTTTCACTTTGAAACGGATCAGAAAAAGCAGCCACATGCATTTATACCAGGGGTCTCAAACATAGAAACATAGAATATGACGGCAGAAAAGGGCTGTAGCCCATCAAGTCTGCCCACCTTAATGACCCACCCCCAGACTTCACCCGGCTAGAGATCCCACATACATATCCCATTTCTTTTTGAAATCGAGCACGTTGCTGGCGTTAATCACCTGCAATGGAAGTTCATTCCAATGATCGACCACCCTTTCGGTGAAGAAATACTTCCTGGCGTCGCCATGAAATTGCCCACCTTTGATTTTCAGCGGATGACCTCTTGTGGTTGAAGGTCCTTTAAGAAAGAATATATCGTCTTCCACCTCGATGCGGCCCGTGATATATTTAAAAGTCTCAATCATGTCCCCCCTCTCTCTACGTTCCTCGAGCGAGTATAGTTGTAGTCTATTCAGTCTTTCCTCAAGATCCTCCTTGAGGGCCGCAATCCATTCGGATTTCCCCAATGAATATGCATGAGATCTATTTGCATGCACTGCTTTCAATGCATATTAATTGGGGGAAATCCTGAAAACCCGACTGGCTTGCGGCCCTCAAGGAGGGACTTTGAGATCCCTGATTTATACCTACTAATTTGTGCAGATGTCGTTTTCAGATTAAAAACGTGTGCGTGCTTTTTGAAAATTCAGAAGCATGCAGGCAGCTCCAAATCCCAGGAACTTCCTCCTTCAGCATCCTCGGCCCCTTTCTGTGGAACTTTCTTCTGCTGAGCTTGAGCATGGAGTCCTGGAATCTGAAATTTAAAGCTGGTTTAGAAACTCACTTTAGAAACAAAACATATAGCCTTTAAAATTGAAATTGGCGGCGGCCTCACTTCAGCTGTGGGATGCAGACAGGAACTGTGAACACAGTGAAAAAAAGGTTTCTTGCTTTCCTGTATACAAGTAGAAACAGAGAATAACGAAGGCAGACCACCAGCCAGTCGTGTTTTTGGGATAGCCCTAATGAATATGCATGAGAGAGATTTGCATATATTGGAGGTGACAGGCATGCAAATCTGCTCTATGCATATTCATTAGGGATATCTTAAAAACCTGACTGGCTGCTGGTCCTCCAGACCAAGGCTGGAAACCACTGATATAGACCAGAAACCACATGGCCCATCCAGTCTGCCCAACCATGTCATCTACTGGTCCCTACTCTCCCATAGTCTGTTATTGAGAAAGATATGGGGGAAGCCACTGCTTGCCCTGGATCGGTAGCATGGAATGTTGCTACTCTTTGGGATTCTAGAATCTTGTTACTCTCTGGGATTCCGGAATCTTGCTATTCTTTGAGATTCTGTATGGAATGTTGCTACTCTTTGGGATTCTAGAATCTTGTTACTCTCTGGGATTCCGGAATCTTGCTATTCTTTGAGATTCTGTACGGAATGTTGCTACTCCTTGGGTTTTGGCCAGGTACTAGTGACCTGGATTGGCCACCGTGAGAACGGGCTACTGGGCTTGATGGACCATTGGTCTGACCCAATAAGGTTAGTCTTATGTTAGTTTGTAAATTGCCCAGATGGTATTGCTGATGATGTGGTATATCAAATGAGCAATATGTACAGTGCTTAGTACACCTAGCAGCACTATAGAAAAAAATAATAACTAGTAGTGGTACTAGAGACATAAACGGGGACATTCTCTTGTGTCTGTATCGGAATTCAAGATAGCTTGGGTCAAGTAGGTTGGATTCTAAGGAACAGGAGGGGGTAATAGATGAGATGGTTAGGCAGGCTTGATAGAAACGTCTACACAGGTACAACCTTCTTCGAAATGAATGAAGAGTAACAGCTTCTGGTAACCAGAGCTGGTATTGTGATGTCATAATGCCAACCTCATCAGTGATGTCACAATGGTTGATTGTCCTGTTGATTGACAACTTCCCCCCCCCCCCAGAACCAAGACTATGATGTCATAGTGCTTCCTTCTACCTGAAAAGAGCAGGCGAGATTTTCAAAATGCACTAGGCATGGAAGTTTTACCTGTACGAAGGGCAGACGAGAGACTAGGGTTACCAGACAGCTCCAGAAAAAGGAGGACGGATTGAGACATTTTATTTATTCAAATTTGTTTTCTATCCTGTTTCCCCCCCCCCCCCCCCAAGGAGCTCAGAACTGGTTACAGGTTAAACATACATGAGATACAGTTAATAGGTTACAATGTGAACATCTGGGTTTTACTTCCACCGAAAGCAATGGAAGTCTCAATCCGTCCTCCAATAAATAATCATAGACCTCCCAAAGGAGCCCTCCAACCTGGATTAGTACCACGCTCATTTAAAAATGGAGTAAAGGGGGGGGGGGGGAAATCCCTCATTTACTTAAATTTCACTCGCTCTTCCCTACTGTGAGGCAATTCATTTCCTTTTCTCTCTGGAATCCAGAGCCGTGCTAGGAAATTCCAGCACAGTAGGGAGAATTTTAGGATTTCTTTAGTTCTTTGCCACCTGCTGATTGATTTTTATAACATTTGGGCTGTGATCCTTGGGCAGCTGTTGTGACTGAAGAGTGGGGCATCCCCTAACTTTATGGGAAACTAGAGGAAAGGAAAAGCAGATAGAACCCACCCTTCCCCTTTAGTCTCTGCCCATTCCCCCCCCTCCATTGACTTCTCCCTATGTCCCGCCTGGATAAGGATGCCCTGTGCTTATCTCCTGTCTTTTTCTAAAACTGCTTTGACCTCCTACCACCTCCCCTGCAAGGTTATTCCCTGATTCCACCACCCTCTCTGTCAAAAGCTATTTCTAATGTGATGTCTGAGTTCCCCTCCGCCACCTCCCTTTCACCAAGCTGCCAAGTTATCTTGTTCCAGGAGAGAGATTTAGGCCAGTCATGGATTTCTGACAGCCTCATCCTGTTGCTTATAACAATGATGTCAATGGTAGAGTCAGGGACTACAAATCCCACACTGCTTTGGGATGTAAGTTCAAAGCCAGGGCTGGCTAAAATGTCTCCCTCCTGGAACTGGGAAACTTGGCAGCTCTGCCTTTTTTTTTTTGGGGGGGGGGGGGGTAAAGTCTCCATTAGTTCACCCTGTCATTAAGGTTACACTAACTGGCCCTGTTCTTACTGGTTTTCTGCCATTATCATTTATATGAAGATGTCAGCTTATCTCCAGTCCTCCAATGACTGATTTAACAGATCAGCCACTAGACCAACCAGACCCTCTCTGCATTTCCTTAAAATCCAGTTCTAAAGTCTTGCCTGTGTTCAGGTCTGGTAGTTCCGTGCAAGCCTCCTCTTTTAACAGGGAGGGGCTGTCCTCCTGCCCTCTGTCACGGGTCTTCTGCAAACCCTTTTTGAGGAAGGATTTCATGAGCATTTCTCCTTTCTCCTAATCACTCTCCACACGTTTCTGCTTTCGTATCTACGCTGCCACCTCATCTGCCCTTCTTCCTTCACTGAGAGACCTGGAAAAGTCTTGCAGCAGCCTGCTCTGGTTCCAACCCAGTAGCAGTGGTTCAGGCTTATTGGGTTTTGGGGAAGGGCTGGAGTAACCTGTGCATATCCCAGGCTTTATTTCTGCACAAAGGGGTCTTGTTAAAGACTTGATATTAATGATTTGTGCATGGGGCAGAATTAGAGGGCAGTGGTGGGGACAAGAGCATGAGAATGGGGAACTTGTGCTGGTGTAAATTTGATAATTTTGTGTATGTGAGGGCATGGCAGACCACTATCTTGGTGGGGGTGCCAGCACCTCTCCACCTCCCACACCATGCCTGCGTCCCCCTGTACCTCTTTAAACCTTCACTAACACAAGCAGCTTCTCCAACCTGACTCTTCTCTGTGGGGCCAGGAAGTGACATCAGAGGAAAAGCCAATGCCGGTGCGAGCAGCAGGGCTGGAGAAGGTGCTTGCGCTGGTGGACATTTAAAGAGGTACAGGGCACGTGTGGCACAGGGGTGCGGGTACCTCCTATCCTCGTTATGCCACTGCAGCCCACATTGATAACTTCCACTGTTAGTGTGAAGAGTTTCAGCTTCTGGTAACCAGAGATGACATAGTGATGTCATAATGCCTCATCAGTGATGTCACAATGATTGATTGTCCTGTACTTGGCTCACTTTTATTACATAGAGCAGTGATTTCAGTTTCTAGAGACGTTTCTCTTTTCTTCAATTAAGGAGGGAAAGTAATCAACGTGGGCTCCCATTAAGACGGGTTATTTTACTGGTAACCTCAATTACTAGTAACTAGGTCTCACTGCATAAAATTGTACCTGTATCCAAAAATAGCACCAGTTTAGGGTTAAAAGAACACATCTTAATGGCAGTCCACTTTGATAACTACACCCCATATCTGCTTATCTCCCCAAGTGGTAGCGCATCAGAGAGGGGGAGACAGATGAGAACACTGGATAAGGCCGAGTGATCTTTATCTGTCCACATTTGTTATTATTGAAATGTGTTTTGAAGTTTTGTTTTCGACTGTTGCCTACCAACTCTATGTCATATCCTGAGGGCTGTCTGGTGGAAAACCAAATGACGTGACCTCTTCCTGTCTCTGGGGATTGCGGTGTCCTCGCACCTAGCTGTGCTGGAGTAAACAGTTCTTAGTCTGTTCTCATAACCAGTTTGTAAATGGTCCTTAAGCTTCCTATGGCTGTGCAGGAATTTAGAGAGCTCATGTCACTCAATGGAGCCAGAGAGAAGTGAGCTCAAAGTTCGACAAAGCTTCATGATGAGAAACTGGTAATGTCCTTTTCTAGTAAAAAAAAAAAAAAAAATCAAATAAATATCTATGAAATAAGCCTCAGTTCTGTTTGAATTTCTCTGTTAAATGGGAAAGTCCACTTTCTTGCCCTGAGAAAGATTATACTCTTCACAGACCTGATTTCACCAAAATTTCTGGCTGAAGAAAACTCAAATTTCTGGTGCACTGTGGCATTCCCTTGAGTCTGCTGCCATCTGCTGTACACCCAGGGGATTACTACAGCAGCAACCCTGAGCCTGGATCTCTATCTACATCAGCTAGCCCCTTCTCCGATCTCCAGCTGCATCACACAGAGTTAAAGATTCCCTGTGCTTATCCCAGGCTTTAGCCCTCACAGCTAAGGCTTTACCTCTCACCTCCCACACCATTCCTGAATTTCAATACCGATTTATGCTCTGCTATTCTCTACCACCCCCTGCCTCTGAGCTAGCAGTTCCAAAGTGACTGTTGCGGAAGGGTCCTGCTTGATTTGCACCCGGCCACAGGTCTTCAGTCACACACAAGGCCTGAAGTATCCACAGACCCAGGAAATGAGTGTTGAATCCGTCTTGACAGGCCAGTCCCACCCGGAGGTTCTCAAATGAACACAAAACGGTTTCCCTATTTGCTTCCTGTGGCAAATGCATATTATGAGACCTGAGTCCACACAAAGGGGATGACTTATATTTGAGGACACTTTCTTTAGGACCGAGTTGTAAGCTACTGGTGGTTAATTCTTCTCCCTCTACCCTCTCTCAAATTGCTCTGAACATCCAAAATCAGAGGAGACAGGAAGAGTGGAGGGAGAAATCAAAGTACGACATGGATCCCTTCCCAGTTGGACAAAAATGCATTTTCCAGTATAGCCAAATGTGAGTGTAATCATGCATCCTCCACCAAGAAAGTCTGCATCCAAGGAATGTTTTCGTATGACCCAAGCAAAACTTATTTAATGTTTTACTTTTGCTTTGTTCTAAAAAAAAAAAAAAAACCCCAACCCATAAGTGGCTGTAGTCAGTGAATTTCATGTTGAACCTTTTGACTCCCTGAATGGTTCTGGGACAATAATTACAAGTTCTCAACAGAAAGAACATTGTCCCTTTCCGGTGGTTAACTTTCGTGTCAGCAGCTTATAGACAAACATCTTCTAATGTCCTTGAGAAATCAATGGAGCCCGGCCAAGGCCAACACCCATATTTTTCAAGACATCCCAATCCGGTTCTGGTTTAATACCTCACTCCGCTGCATGCTGGGAATTGTAGTTCCTTTGTCAATTAAACTGGATAAGGAGAAGCGCAAGACATTGCATGCAATAAGGGGGGAGTGACTCTCAGTCAGTCTTTAATATAACCTGCAGCCCTGCCGGCAACTCTAGGGCTTTGGAGAGGGTCCACAGACAGTAAGCCTGCCCCAAAGCCTTCCGCCCTGCACTGCCCTTCCCCACCCTGTGAGCCTGTGGTTTTAACCCGCGAATTTAAAGCGGGTTAAAACCACGGGCTTGCATGGCTCAAAACTATTAAAAAAATAAAAAGATCGTGGGTCCGATGGACCGAAAGTTGGGAGCAGAGGGGTGCTCAGTCCCTCCTACTCCGTAGGCCTGCCGGGCTGGTCCCGGCCAGACCCAGCCCCTCCTACCTCCAAGTTGGGAGCAGTCCGTCCTGCTCCACCGGGTCCAGCGACACGTCTGCCTGGCCTTAGGCCCTGCCCCGGTGCATCATGCGATGTACAGGGAGGAGCCTAAGGTCCTGATTGGCTGAGGCGCCTCAGGTTCCTCCCCCCTTGGGAGGGGCCTGAGGCACCTCAGCCAATCAGGGACTTCCTTAGGGCTGAGCCAATCAAGGCCTTAGGCCCCTCCCCGTGCATCAGATGATGAGCTGGGGCATGGCCTAAGGCCGCTATTGCGCAGCGGCCCGCGAGGGTGCAGGAGCAGGAGGACTTTGCGCTTCCTCCTGCTCCTGAAGATGGAAGCCTAGAAGCAGGAGGGACTAGGCATCCCTTCCTGCTCTTGAAGAGAAGCCTTGCCCTAAGGAGCAGGAAGATGGGCCGGGCCAGACCTGGGATGGGCCGGTTGTGGGTAAGGTGGTGAGGCCTGTCGGGGTTAATTCAGGGGGGTGTCGGGCTACTGCAGACTCTCCTGCATGCCCTGCCCTGACTCTCCTGCTCTCTGCCGCTGATGTCCCACAGTGCAGGCCTGCTGTAAAACCACAGGCTTGAACTGCAGGGAATGGTGGCAGAGAGCAGGAGAGTCCTGCGAGCAGGGCAGGAAGGAGATATTAAGGTAGGGGTGGGGGGTCGGGCAGGGCCAGTGTGTCGGGCCGGTGCAGGCTCTCCTGCCTGCCCTGATCTCTCTTGCCTGCTCGCTGAACTCTCCTGCTCTCTGCCACCGTTCCCCGCAGTACAGGCCTGCTTTAAAACCATGGGCTTGCACTGCGGGGAACAGTGGCAGAGAGCAGGAGAGTCCGAGAGCAGGCAAGAGAGGTCAGGGCAGGCAGGAGAGATCGGGCTGAGCCCTGACAGCAGTGACAGGATGTGCGCATGAGCGGAGATCGCTCTGGTCATGGTTAGGGGGCGTATTAATGGTCATCCCCATTTGCATGCAGGCCTTTACTGAATTAGTCAGCCGGCATGCAAACGGAAATGGATCGTGCATGGTTTGGAGGTTTAGTGAATCTAGCCCTTATTTCTTTGTTGGAATATAAAGGCTATTTTTTTATTTTTAAGTTGGAAAACCTTACAAAGGGTCCGCTGCTATCAGAAACAGGTGACCGGTCTTGGCTTGAACTCTGTGTCCAGACTCAGACACAGGAGACCAAGGGAGGCTCAGTCAGGTGAGAAATAACTTTATTCAGATAACCGCCTGGACTTTGAGAAATATATATATATTGCAGACAAAATTAGTACTTTGGATCACTTTCATTAATATAACTACTTAACATATTGTCTAACTTCATTATGCAAGAAGCCGTTTTAAAAGTACAGATGAAAGTAATTCAACTTCTTGAACCTTTAAATAAGTCTGATAAAAAGCAATATCAAATTTTCAGAGTCCCCCCACCCAAAAGAAAAGTTCTTAGCTTTTGTGAGACCCTAAGCCAGACATGGGCAACTTCGGTCCTCGAGGGCCATCATCCAATCGGGTTTTCAGGATTTCCTCAATGAATATGCATGAGATCTATTTGCATGCACTGCTTTCAATGCATACTCATTGGGGAAATCCTGAAAACCCGATTGGATTCCGGCCCTCGAGGACCGGAGCTGCCCTAAGCTGTAGCTTATTTAGTTTATAGGTCAATCCAGCACTGCTTAAATTCCATGCTGCTTTGGAAAGTAAGATCGAATCCAAGACTGGTCAACAAGTCTCCCCCTGGAACTGGGTAACTTGGAAGCTCTGCACCAGCCTTAACAGTTCACAAGCTATACCCACGGCCTGTTTATTTTCAGGTTATGCGGGCACCGCGGCTATTTGTGCGTTATCTGTGTAGGTCAGTGGTTCCAAAATCTGTCCTGGGAGACCCCCAGCCAGTCAGGTTTTCAAGATATCCCTAATGAATATGCATGAGAGAGATTTGCATATAATGGAAGTGTCAGGTATGCAAATCTCTCTCATGCATATTCATTAGGGATATCTTGAAAACCTGACTGGCTGGGGGTCCCCCAGGACAGGTTTGGGAACCACTGGTGTAGGTGATTATCCAATGTCCCAGATGTGTGGATGTACAGAAAGTTCAATTTTCCACATGGCGGCTGATTCTAATCGCATCAGAGAGAATTCAGCCATCCTGTTAGGGAAAGTAAATTTAGAACTGCTGCAAACCTGTCACCCGCGAAAGAACAAGATTGACTGTACAAGGAGAGTGGGCAGAAGGTCTGGCTTCTAATTCAGCAGCCCAGCATAATTTGACTGGAGCTGGGCTCATTCAGCTGAATCGTAGCTCATTCTGTTCCATGTCCTCATTTCATACACAGCCCGGCGCGTAATGAGAAAACGATGCCCAAACGCAAAAACATAGCCATTTAAAATGAAATAAAAATCTTAAAACGCCAACAAACATTGCAGACTTTGGGAGAAAAATCAGTGCTAAGCACCAGCGGCGTAGCGAGAAAAGGAGGTCATACCCAACACTTCCGCACCATGCACCCCTCCCTATTTCGTGCCCCCTCACATACCTCTTCAAAATCTTTGCCGGCAGCAAGCAGCATCTACAGCTGTTGCTCCTAGTGTCAGTTCCTGCTCATGGGAGACTAGCTGCTAAGTACATAAAAACAGCCTTGTTGCGTCAGACCAAAGGTCCATCAAGCCCAGTAGCCCGTTCTCACGGTGGCCAATCCAGGTCCCTAGTACCTGGCCATAACACAAGGAGTAGCAACATTCTGGAACCTCAAAGAGTATCAAGATTCCATGCAGAATCTCAAAGAGTAGCGAGATTCCGGAACCCCAAAGAGTAGCAACATTCAATGTGGAACCCCCAAAAGAGTAGCAACATTCAATGTGGAACCCCCAAAAGAGTAGCAACATTCCATGCGGAATCCCCAAAGAGTAGCAACATTCTGGAACCTCAAAGAGTATCAAGATTCCATGCAGAATCTCAAAGAGTAGAGAGATTCCGGAACCCCAAAGAGTAGCAACATTCAATGTGGAACCCCCAAAAGAGTAGCAACATTCCATGCAGAATCCCCAAAGAGTAGCAACATTCTGGAACCTGAAAGAGTATCAAGATTCCATGCAGAATCTCAAAGAGTAGCGAGATTCCGGAACCCCAAAGAGTAGCAACATTCCATGCGGAATCCCCAAAGAGTAGCAACATTCCTTGCTACCGATCCAGGGCAAGCAGTGGCTTCCCCCGTGTCTGTCTCAATAACAGACTATGGACTTTTCCTCCAGGAACTTGTACAAACCCTTCTTAAAACCAGATACGCTATCCGCTCTTACCACAGCAGCAGAGTTGCTATGGATAGTGTCGAAGAGGACTGATATATCTAACTGGATGACCGAGGCATCTGGGAGTGTGATCTCTGCCATCTTCCTCCCTAAGTACAGAAGCATCGTTGTACTGGGACAGACCGAAGGTCCATCAAGCCCAATATCCTGTTTCCAACAGTGGCCAATCCAGATCCAGGGACCCGGCAAGATCCCAAAAGGGTGAAACAGATTCGATGCTGGTTTTCCTAGGAATAAGCAGTGGATTTCCCCAAGTCCATCTGAAGAATGGCTTATGCACTGTTTCTGGCAAATGGCGAAATGAAGCCCAAATTTATGAATAAATTAACATAACTTAAAAATCAGTTTCTAGACCACATGACCTTGCAGATCAATGCGGTTTACAAAAGATGACATCTGCATACAACCGAGCAATCATCATGGAATTTAATTACCCCAAAATCTAGAGAATAAGTTTTCAAATGTTTTCTAAATTCCAGATATGAGAAAGACATAAGAGATAGTTAGTTGTTTAAAAAAAATGTATTATCCCACTTGCAGATATTTCTTTTCTCTTCGTGGTTGGAAATGGGAGGGGGTAAAACATGGACCTCGTAGACCCCACAGAGATCCTCGTTTTAACTCCCGTGGACCTCATAGATCCTGCTCACCCTGAGGTAAGCAGAGTTTTAAGGGTGTGCGGTTACAATCCGCGAGGCCCGTGGAGTCCATGAGGTCCACGTTTTACCCAGTCTCTTAACTCAGGGACACCTCATGTATATCTCCTGCCTACCTTTGCCTGAAAAGACCCCACAACCTCTCTCTAAACTCTTCTTGACCAGCACTACGGGCCAGATTCTCAAAACTTAAGGTTGCCTTTAAGCGGCGGATTATCAAAACGGCTTACCGTGGTCTTTTCCAAACTTCCTGGCGGTCTCCAATTCTGCCATGAAAATGGCTCATCAGCATTCAAACGAGCACTCCAGTTGATTCTTCATCATCGTCGAGTGATTCTCCAAGCACTGCATTGGCTTTTGCTGAGCAAAAATCAGCGACTGATCCGGGGGTGCCAGTACTGTGAAAAAACGCATCTCTGGCGTGTGTTTTGACAGTGGCTAATGAAAGAAACTAAAATGACATGATTCACATAAAATATAGTTTTTTTTTTGGGGGGGGGGCATGGAGGGTGGTGGACAAAAGCACGCTTCTTGAGCGCGCGTATTATAACCATGTCTTATCTGTTTCTGGCTGTGGTTCATAATAAAATTTGACATTAAAAACAAATTACAAGACATGAGCATATATTATGCTCAAATAATGCTCTTACGGCGTTGATTTTCCCGGCACCCTTTCGTGGTGTATTCTGCGCATGTCCTGATCACTATCACCAGCGACTCATGTCAAGTAAATGGTATGTGGTCGTCATCATAAGGCGTCTGGGGACAGACTTAAAGATCTCAATTTGTATACTTTGGAGGAAAGGCGGGAGAGCGGAGATATGATGGAAACGTTTAAATACCTACGTGGCGAAAATGCGCCTGAGTCGAGTCTCTTTCCTTTGAAAGGAAGCTCTGGAATGAGAGGGCATAGGATGAAGTGAAGAGGTGATAGGTTCCGGAGTAATCTGAGGAAATACTTTTTTTCCAGAAAGGGTGGTAGATGTGTGGAATGTTCTCCCGGAAGGGTTCATAGACAACGGCGCGAAAGACAAAAGCGTGCGCCGACAATTGAGCGCAGCGTGCGCCGCCGTGCCGCTCTAAATTACAGTTTTTAGGGGCTCTGACAGGGGGTTTTGTTGGGGAACCCCCCCAGTTTACTTAATAGGCATCGCGCCGGCATTATGGGGGGTTTGGGGGGTTGTAACCCTCCACATTTTACTGTAAACTGAACTTTTTCCCTAAAAACAGGGAAAAAGTGAAGTTTTCAGTAAAATGTGGGGGGTTACAACCCCCCACAACGCCTCCACAACGCGGCGCGATGTCTATTAAGTAAAGTGGGGGGGGTTTCCCCCCCACACACCCCCGTTGGAGCACTAAAAACAGTAATTTAAAGCAGCGCGGCGGCACGCGCTGCGCTCAATTGTCTGGGCGCGCCTTTGTCCCGGCGCTCTTTTGACCTGACACCGGGGCACAGCGTTATATCACTCAGGACAAAGCCTTCACTAGATGCTTCTGAAAGGCACTCAGATATCGAATGTGCTGGAGATTTCACATAAACAAGGAGTTGGAAATACCAGAGCTGAAGATGCCAGAGGAGACTCCAGCAAAATATCGGGGCTGAAAATACCAGAGACTCTGGAAGAATGCAGAGAGAGAGAGCAGGGGGTGAAAATATCAGGAGAGACTCGGGTAAAATACAGAGTGAGGGGCTGAAAATTCCACAGGAGACTCCAGCAAAAATGCAGAGAAGTGTGGAGTCTTGAAAGATACAAATCATTTGTCTCTGCCATTGAGTTGTAGGGGGGGTGCCCTGAGGAATCATACCCTTGTAAACAACTCTGAAAATTTCCAAATGACGGGTTCAAGTGGTCCCAGAGTGATATCTTGATTAATCCAGCCTGCACATTTTATATCACGCTGCCTGCTCATGCCACATCTGGCTCTCTGGTCTTGGACAGTGTCTGTCCTCTCATCTGCATTCGTAGGGACGTTGAAGATACTAATTAGAAAAGCATTAATATTCTGTTTGTCTGGTGCTTCTCCGCTAATTAATTCCCCAAGTCCAATCTGTGGGTCCATTTGATTGTGAAAAATGCAATTTTGTTCTCAAGACATTTGAGAGGTGTCTGTCTGTGCCGAGTGTAGGTGATGGGGTAGGAGTGGGGGGAGAGAGGCTGGTTATTTCACCCTCCCCTTTCTACAGTCCTAGGCTGATTCCCGATTGGCTCAGAACCCCCTGATGGAGGCTCCTGTTTCTGTCTGTCTGCAGGAAGTCTGATCTGGCTAATGGGGGCAATGCTGGACGACTGGGAATTAATCCTGGGTCTCTGGGGTTCTAGACCTCCCTCACCTCAAAACATGATCATCGCACTGCCACATTCATTTGTGTGGGGAGGGAGGGAACAAAATCTTTAATTTTTCCTAAGCAAATATGCTACCATAGCATAGCAAAACCTTCCCTGCTTTATTAATGCATTTTGATTCAGATTTCAAAGTGTTTTTCACATTATACCAAGTTGAAATTTTTCTGACATTATGGGGCTCTCGTTGCTTTGGATCCACACTTAGAGGTAACTCTATAACTTAAGAGCATAAAAATTTCCATACTGGGACAGACTGAAGGTCCATCAAGACCCAGGATCCTGTTTCCAACCCAGGTCCCAAGTACCTGGCAGAAACCCAAAGAGTAGCAACATTCCAGATCTGAGATTGTGATGTCATAATGCCTCATTCCACCAATGCCTAAGAGCCAACCTCAGCAGTGATGTCACTTCAGTGTCCTACAACTTGGCTCTCATAACAACTGCCATACTGGGACAGACCGTAGGTCCATCAAGCCCAGGATCCTGTTTCCAACAGTGCCCAACCCAGGTCACAAGTACCCGGCAAGGTCCCAAGTAGAAAAACTGATCTCTGTTGTCATGGTACAGGTAAGAGGAGACTAATTACCTTAGCATTGATGGATGGAGTTTTCTCGAGTCTCAGCCTGCTGTGTCTCATCTCCTTCATCTCTGATCTTCAATATCTTCTCCACTGCATCTCTTGTCTCCTGTTCCTCTTCGCTGCACATCATAGCTTGCAGAACAGACTCGCTGGAACTGGACCAAGCTGACCTTCTCACTGTACACAGGTCTATCTTCCCCACCTCTTCATACTGTTCTCAATAACTGATTGTGTGACTCATCTCAAGGCCAGACACATAAGGTCAGTGGCAGAGCAGGGGATTAGACCCATGGGCTCCTTTGAAATTCTTAATATATATGACACTGGCTTGAGCCATCTGATTCCAGTCATGGTCACCAGCAAATGTTCTTCACAGGGAGATCTGGAAGAGGTTACGTATTCCCTTCTGCACTTGAGATGGTGCAGTGTACAGTGATGGTACAATATGAATAACAAATCTTAATGTTAATATAAATATTGTAAAATTGCAATGTAGGTGAGATTCACAGTGGACAGGAAAGGGGTATTGCTGAGAAAGGGGTATCAAGAGCTGAAGGAACGCAAGCAATGGAGGAGTTGGGGGTGGAAATATCATGTTTGGCTCAGATTTAAAACAAAATCTTTATCTGGAAAACATGGACCACTTCAATTTGGCAGAGGGACATGAAAATTGTGGAGAAAGCAAAGAGAGGCACGGGGGCCCCCAACTACTGAAGAATTGAAGAACTGGGAGGGAGTTCACCTGAGGGCAGGCTTACCCCCTAGCAAATGGAAGTCAGCTCAGCTTTGGTAGGGAATGGAGAGGGGGGATCACTACCAGGGAGGGCCATGTGGAAGAAAGGGGTTACAGAAATTTATGGAAGGGAATCAGACAAGATATGTACCTGAATAGGAGGGTGGGAGAGAGTCACCCAGGGGTTCAGCACACCTCAACACCAGGGGATGGCAGGGGGCTTTAATCTGCCCCTGTCTGACTAATGGGGAGGGGAAGCTGAAGAGTAGAGTCTGAACACACCTAGGCAGAGAGACCCTGTAAAAATGTGGCAGGACGGAAAGGAAACCTGGGAAAACGGACTAGATGAGCCTTAAAACATCCCCCCCGGCCATGCAGAAGCTGCTTTAGAAAGGCGGTTCCTCTAGATTCCCTCCCTCCCTCCCTCCCTCCTTCCTTTTTTTCTACACGTCCATTCATACAGTTCATTCACATACATTGGGGGGGGGGTCAGTTCCTCCTCTGCCTCCCCCCCCCAGCAGCTCTGATACTAGCTGCCAGCAGGGATGGAGGAGGGAGCAGCCGACCCCTCCACCCGCTCCACACACACCAATAAACAAAGGCTTTCCCAGTGAATGGGGAGACGAAGCCACACACTCGCTCCCTCACGCAGTCCCCAGCCCCACTCGGGAAGCGGCCGGCCAAGTGCACCATGCGGGAGCCGCCTGTCGGGGGTAAGTGAACCCGGGGGTTCTTCTTACCTCCTTTGCTGCCCCTCTAGGGGGGGCGGAATTTGCTGCTGCGATCCGCTGCAGGCTGCGGCTTTCCGTCCCCATTACAATGGTGGTGGTTGGGGAGGGGGGATCGTCGATGTACTCTCTCCCCCCCCCCGTTCCTCTCTGTGTCTCAGCAGATCGGGGCCGGCGATTTCCTCTGCTGCATTACAATTGAAGTGGCTGCGACAAAAGGTGGGGGCTCGGGCTGGTCCCCCGTTACCCCCCTCCCCTCCTCCGTCTGGCATCTTGCGGCCTCCCTGGGGGGGGGGCGGAGAATGAACTGGATTGAGGGGAAGGGGGAACCCCCAAAGCCCCCTGGGGGGAACACATCGATTGTTCCTAATACTAGAACTTGGCCACCTTTGCTTGAGGCCGTCGCTTGTGTGCACAGACGCTAGAATGCAACCCTTGGGGCAAGTTTTCTGTTGATTTTGTGGTCGGGTTTTATAAGAGGCGGGGGGGGGGGGAGGGAGAGGAAGGATTAGCCTGGCAAGGCCTGCACTGTCTGCAATGGGTGGCGGTCAGTAAACCCATCCCACAAGCTCTCTGGCCCCTGGATTTCGCAGTCACTCGTGACCTCCCGTGACCTTTCTCCCCTGGGGTGGGTGCCACGTTCACTGGGTTGGGGATCTGACTGGGTAGCCCCTTTCCATAGGGCCTGGGGCAGACTGAAACCAGTTGGAGCTGAGTTTAAGCCGAGGCTTGGTCCGGTGGGGGTGGGGGAGGGGTCTTACCGACCCCAGGTCAGAGGGCCTGTCCGGGGGGGGGGGAGGGGGGATTCTGCCACTTAAGACAAGCATCCTTACAGCACCTATCAAGTCGGTCCTTCTGGAGGGAAGGCAAAGCCTGGGAGAGCGATGGCTCCAGATTCGGGAAGTAGCCCCCGATTCAGACACCCCTTAATCTGGTTCTTAGGGGGCCTGAGCATTAAAAAGGGAAGATCTGGGGGTCACCTAGGCGCTGGGGTGGTTGGTGCCCTTAGGTTGGGATGGGGTAGATGTAGGTGTGGGGAGGTTCTTGGGACAGTTTGGTTATACTGAGCTCAGTCCTGCCTTGTCTCAGAGCTGCCCCCCCCCCTTTTTAATTCTTGTATATCTTTTGAGGGGGGGCTGATGAAGACCCGGGGCGAGGGGTGGGGTTATACTCTGCCTTTTGCCGGAATCTCTGTCCTACTCTTTTGCGATGGGCCCTTCAGGACCCTGGTCAGCTCCCGGGGCAGACACGTGGCTGCAGCTGGAACCACAAGTCCAGAATCAGTTGGGGCAGCTTTGGAAAGCAGTAGTTTACTTCCCCAGGGAGGGGTCTGCGTAAAGATGTTCTTATGGGGGGGGGGGGGTCCTTATAGAAGGGACTACTTTGAAGGGAAGGTATGCCGCCCATTATAGGGGGTAATATTCAATCTGCTGCTTCATTTTGAAAGTCTGCAGGCAGGTTCCACCCAGACTTCCAGTTGAGGTTGAAAGAGAAACTTCTGGTGCATTTTGGAACATTAGAGCTGTGAGGCCAGGGAGCACAGAGGTTCCCCCCCCCCCCCCCCCCAGTCTCTTGTCTGCATTTTCTAGTGACAGAGATCAGTTAGAACATAAGAACTGCCACCACTGGGTCAGACCAGTGGTCCGTCATGTCCAGCAGTCCGCTCACGCGGCAGCCCTCTGGTCAAAGACTAGCGCCCTAACTGAGACTAGCCCTACCAGCGTACGTCCTTGTTCAGCAGGAACTTGTCTAACTTTGTTTTGAATCCCTGGAGGGTGTTTTCCCCTATAACAGCCTCCGGAAGAGCGTTCCAGTTTTCCACCACTCTCTGGGTGAAGAACAACTTCCTTACGTTTGTTCGGAATCTATCCCCTTTCAACTTTAGAGAGTGCCCTCTCGTTCTCTCTACCTTGGAGAGGGTGAATTCCCTATGCATGTTACTCCCTTCCCCCTTGAGTTTCCTCCCCCCCCCTCCCCCCGGAACTAGCCCCTTTGTGAAACTTAGATTAAATCATGAAGGGGGGGGGGAGGTTTTTGTGACAGAGATTTTCAGACCACAGAAAATCCTATATGCTGATGTGCGGAAAGGCTCGTTTCAGGACCCGCTGGGCCAGTGTTGCTCACTGAAAGCCACCAGCACAGCTGCCTACGGTAAAGGTCTCAGGAGATCCCTGAGCTCCCTCTAGAGCAGGATTTGGGCACATTAGTTTTGCTTGTGAAGTTTGCACTGCTGCTTGTACCTTCATGTGGGTTGCTTAGCTTGCATGTGCTTTCGTGTGGCTGTACCTTCTCCTACGTAGACCTTATCTCTATCACATAGTTTCATGGTTTATTTATAATGTGATTACAGGCCTATCAAAAATCTAGGCGAAAGTACAATATTGAGAAAAATAGGGGTACGATAGTTTAAAACTCAAATATCTTCAAACTAAAGACAAACCATACAGATTATACATGGAAAGGAGGCAGGAACTAAACAAGACTGAGAAAATGGAAATGGAAAAGTTATGAATTCATGATTCAGTGTTTTCAGATATCCTCCTCTCTTACCCGAAAGTGCTCCTCCTTGATCCACTTCCCCCCCCCCCCAACCCCCAGGAGAGCTTCTGATTCACCCCCTCTCCTCCCGCTTCAGTGAAAGCACTTCGGCTGCATGAATCACACACCTACAAAAAATAAGGGAGAACATGGTCCTGGATACAGGCCTATGTGGCTTCAAGTTTTTGGCTTCATTTGCCAGGTGTTTTCTCCTCTCTTTCTTCCTGTCCAGCCCTCTTGATGCACACTGAAAACATTTGTACCAGCGTATTCCCTACAAGATCTTGTCTTTGGCTGGTTCACCCTCACTGCTGAGTGCAGATGCCAAAATCTGACCTTTCCTGCCTGATCAGACTACCAAAACCCTTATCACCTCTCTCCTACATTAGTGCAACCTGCTTCTCTCAGGTCTTCGGTTATCTCTCCTTATACTTCTCCCCAGGAACTCTGCTCATTGGTATGTCTCTCATAACTGTACCCTTCTCCTCTACTGCCAACTGCAGACTCCATCCCTTCTATCTTGCACTGTATGCCTGGAACAGACTGCCTGAGTTGATATGTCAAGCTCTATATCTGGCAGTGTTCAAATCCAGGCTAAAAGCCCACTTTTCAATGTTGATTTAACTCCTAACCCACTTATAAAGTCCCCCGTGCCTATTTTGTCACTCCCTCTGTAATTCCCTACCCCCCAATTGTCCCGTTTATCTGTCTGATTAGATTGTAAGCTCTGATGAGTAGCGATTGTCTCTTACATGGTTAATGTACGGAACTGCATGTGTCTGGCAGTGCAATGATGCAGTTCAGTTTAGCCCGACAGGTCCCGTTTCGCCGTTAATAATGGCTTCCTCGGGGGTCCTTGTTGAAAATGCATTTAGCTACAAGGTAGAATATGGTGCAGTGGTTAACGCTCCAGCTAGAGAATGACACGGTGACAAAATTCATTACAGTTCCCGTCCCCGTGGATAACCGCGGGAAATAATCCCATGTCATTTTCTAGTGTCTATTTCAACCTCGGTCCTTCTACACCAGCATTCTTCAAAGCAAAGCTTGAGGGTCAGTGGTTGAGGCCATTCATACTCTGATTCTTATGGGAGCCATTGTGACATCACTGATGTGATTGGCTCTTAGGCACTGGTGGAATGAGGCATTATGACATCACAATATCTGCTCTGGATACCAGAGACTGTCATTCTGTAGTGTCTGTTTCAACCTCGGTCCTTCTACACCAGCATTCTTCAAAGCAAAGCTTGCGGGTCAGTGGTTGTGGCCATTCATACTCTGATTCTTATGTGAGCCAAGGATAATGAAGCCATTGTGACATCACTGATGTGATTGGCTCTTAGGCACTGGTGGAATGAGGCATTATGACATCAAAATATCTGCTCTGGATACCAGAGACTGTCATTCTGTAGTGTCTGTTTCAACCTCAGTCCTTCTACACCAGCATTCTTCAAAGCAAAGCTTGCGGGTCAGTGGTTGTGGCCATTCATACTCTGAATAATGAAGCCATTGTGACATCACTGATGTGATTGGCTCTTAGGCACTGGTGGAATGAGGCATTATGACATCACAATATCTGCTCTGGATACCAGAGACTGTCATTCTGTAGTGTCTGTTTCAACCTCAGTCCTTCTACACCAGCATTCTTCAAAGCAAAGCTTGCGGGTCAGTGGTTGTGGCCATTCATACTCTGATTCTTATGTGAGCCAAGGATAATGAAGCCATTGTGACATCACTGATGTGATTGGCTCTTAGGCACTGGTGGAATGAGGCATTATGACATCACAAAATCTGCTCTGGGTACCAGAGACTGTCATTCTGTAGTGTCTCTCTCAACCTCAGTCCTTCTACACCAGCATTCTTCAAAGCAAAGCTTGCGGGTCAGTGGTTGTGGCCATTCATACTCTGATTCTTATGTGAGCCAAGGATAATGAAGCCATTGTGACATCACTGATGTGATTGGCTCTTAGGCACTGGTGGAATGAGGCATTATGACATCACAATATCTGCTCTGGATACCAGAGACTGTCATTCTGTAGTGTCTATTTCAACCCCAGTCCTTCTACACCAGCATTCTTCAAAGCAAAGCTTGCGGGTCAATGGTTGTGGCCATTCATACTCTGATTCTTCCCTCTCTCTTTAAAGAATGACATGAAGATGGTTTCCCGCGGTTATCTGCAGGGACGGGAATGGTGATGAATTTTGTCACCGTGTCATTCTCTAGCTCCAGCCTCAGCACCCTGAGGTTGTGGGTTCAAACCCACACTGCTCCTTGTGACCCTGGGCAAGTTCCCCCAGGTACATTAGATAAATTGTGAGTCCACCAGGGCAGACAGGGAAAATTGCTTGATCACCTGTCAACAGTTCTGAGCTCCCCTGGGAGAACAGTATAGATAAATTTAAAAAACACCTTTTTTTTCATTTTGTAATGCAGTTGAGGCTTTTTCTCCACTATTAGTAAAGGTGCTTCAGTGGGTATCTTCACCACTAGGCTAATAACATTGATATATTTTTTGAGATTGGATTTTTTGTTCTCATATTATTTTTCTCGAGAGACGTGATGTAAATGCGCATGAGTCGAGTCTCATTCATTTGAAAGGAAGCTCTGGAATGAGGGAGGGCATAGGATGATGGTGAAAGAAGATAGATTCAAAAGTAACCTCAGAAAATACTTTTTCAAAGAAAGGGCAGCGAATGCGTGGAACAGCCTCCCAGCGGAGGAGGTGGAGAAAGCTGGGGACAAGTACATAAGAACATAATAACATAAGCAGTGTCTCTGCCGGGTCAGACCAGAGGTCCATCCCGCCCAGCAGTCTGCCCCCGCGGCGGCCCAACAGGTCATGACCTGCCTTAATCATCAGAAGGGGCCCCCTTGCCCCCTAGGTTTCTCATCGAAGTCCTATCTTCCCATCAATGTCCTAACCCTCCGGCCTTGCACCTGCACGACCTGGTGAGCTGTCTATACTTATGCAACACCCCAGCACCTCCCTCAGTACCCCACGATCCCCTTTTACCTCAGGAATCTGTCCAATCCCTGTTTGAATCCCTGTACTGTACTCTGCCGGATCACTTCCTCCGGGAGCGCATTCCATTTGTCCACGACCCTTTGGGTGAAGAAAAACTTCCTTGCATTTGATTTGAACCTATCTCCCTTCAGTTTCTCTGAGTGCCCCCTCGTACCTGTCGTCCCTTTTAGTCTGAAGTACTTTGGTTCTCTGGGGAAGAGGAGGGGATAGTAGGCGGCATGGTTAGGTTGACTAGAAAGACCGTATGGTCTTTATCTACCGTCATTTTTCTGTTTCTATGACTTTTCCTTCTGGCAACACCAGGAAATATTTCTTCACTGAGAGAGTGGTTGATCCTTGGAACGAGCTCCCGGTGCAGGTGATCGAGGCAAAGAGCGTGCAAGAATTTAAGAGCAAATGGGATGCCCATGTGGGATCCCTTAGAGGGTTAAGCCAAGGGAACCTGTCACCAGGAGTGGGATCCCTAGGATAGTAGACTTGGGGGTGGGTCAGTAGAGTGGGCAGACCTGATGGGCTATGGCCCTTATCTGCCGTCATCTTCTGTGTTTCTATGTTTCTAAGTTTTTCTTACAAAACTACTTAGAGCCCCTAAAGTTTTTTTTCACTCTTTAAGGAAGCTTAAAGCTCTCACCCCTTTCAGGATTTGCACAGTAAAACTCTTTCAGGAAGTGTCATCTCTTTCCCTTCCCTCCAGCTTCAGTCAGTCTCTCTTATATTTTATAAATCCATCCCTTCCCGTGGTCTTTACTATCAGTCCTCCAGGGCCACCAATTCTCAGGATTTTAGGGTCTCTCTTATGAACAGACATTGCCTACTGTCTTCCTTATGCAAACATCTCTCATGCATATTCATGAGGGCCGTCCTGAAAACTTGACCCATTGGAGCTCTGCTCTGTGTTTTAATTCTCCGATTGTTGATAGGGGTGGATGGGTGGGGCAGGAATGTTTGGATGAGAAAGAGGGGCACCGGAAATTCACTTGGACTCTTGTGACTAAAAGCAGCACCCCAAATTTCAAGTCTGAGGCTGTATTCCCAAGGACCCTCAAATCCACATGGGCTTGTAGAATTTAAGGAAGATTGGGGAGTGATGGGAGGGGGTAGGCAATACAACACAGCAGTGAAGAATAAGGAACTTTTAGTCTGATGTCTTAAGAAACTTTCAAACTGCTTGGGGTTCCCATGGAGATTTGTTCTTCAGCCATCAGTGCTGTATTCATGTTTTGTATATATCACTGTGGTGCCTGCATGGTGCTCTGCTCTTCAGCCGTCCGTGCCTTATTAATAGTGTGATACCCACGCAGGAAAATGGTGGCTCAGATTTATCTGTATATCGCATTAATCTTGTGTTTCTGTAACATGCCCTGGTGGGACAACAAATATCTGTGAGCAAATCCTGACTGCAATGGATGAGTGAACCAAGAAATGATGGGAGCCAGTCAATAGCTCTTGGAAGCACTAGATTTCCCTAATTTCAAATCAGAAATTTTGTGGTTCTGCTGGATGGGAACAGAAATTCCTCTCTCTCTGTCCAGATGCTTTAAACAAAAGACACATTTTAGTAAAATGTTTTATTTTAGAGCCCATGAGCTGGTCTCAATGGGCAACCTTAACGTGGTGCTGGATGGCCCGCGTTGGTCGCCCGCTGAGGCTGGAGAGGGTGGGTGGGGCAGGGGAGGCCAGAGAGTAGGCCAGGCGGGAGCAAGTTCCCGCTGTAGGGAGGTTAGGGGATTGGTGGGAAGATAAAAAGGCGCCGCCTCCGAATCACAGGTCTTTCCCTGGTCCTCGGAGGGGGGAAGGGGGATGGGCAATCAGAACTGCAGCTTGGAATTGTCACAGCGGTGGGAATCCCGAGCTTCTGGGTTTTTGGGGCTCGTCGGGCGATGAGCGTTGATGCTAGAATCAAGCTCTGCGAGCAGTTTGGTTTGGGTCCGGTGTCCCGGAAAGGGGGGCATGGGGGTCCAGGCGTACCCCCAGGCCCTAATTGATATGGCTGGGTCAAGGCGCTGTTCTTATGTGTGTACAGTTATACTTGGTCAGTAGCTTGGGAAGTTTGTTATTTGTTCAAATATTGCTTAATAAACAAAGCTGCGGCTTGGGTTTTCTGCCAAAAGAGAGTCTAGTGCATTATTATTATTTCATTTAATTTCTATTCCCATTATCCTACAATTCTGTGCGGATTACAAATTATTCAGGTTCTCAAGCATTATTCCCTAACTGTCCTGGCGGGCTCCCACTCTAGCTAATGTACCTGGGGCACTGGGGATTAAGTGAGTTGCCCAGGGTCACAAGGAGCAGTGTCAAGATTCGAACCCACAACCTCAGGGTAGCTCTAACCACTACACCACACTCTCCTCCAAATACAATATCAGGTGTGGGCCAAGTCTAGGACAATGAAGCCATTGTGACATCACTGCTGAGGCTCTTATTGGTGGAATGTGGCATTATGACATCAGGGAAAGGGCCAGGTGGGCTCACACTCTGTCTAATGTCCCTGGGGCAATGGGGGGATTAAGTGACTTGCCCAGGGTCACAAGGAGCAGTGCGGGATTTGAACCCACAACCTCAGGGTGACGAGGCTGTAATCTAGAAACATGATGGCAGAGAAAGGCCAAATGGCCCACCTAGTCTGCCCATCCGCAGTAACCATTATTTCTGCACCACACACTCCATGTTAAGGGGTAGTATGGACACAACAGGGCCATTCCGGACCCCAGTGTAATTGTTTTGACAGTTAAGAGGCGACCGTGGCCACGAGTCAAGATTTCATGGCAAAGGTCCACGACTTGAAAGATGAATTTATTCAAGACGGAGCATTTCAGCGTCTTCTGAATTTTCTCTTTTCTGTGTCTTGATATAACGGAGGGGGTCAGTGTGGCAAGAGGGTGAGGGGTTGCGAATGCTCCGTTCAGAGAACACGGCGTGCTGCAGTTGACGCGAGGAACATAAAGATATTTAACAGAGCTCTGCGGGAAGATTCTTGGTGGAATAGAAACCCTGCAATGGCTGCTTGACAAGTCACCTTTTCCTTGCGATTGTGTTTGTTTGTTTGTTTTAAACCCAGCTGTTGGGAAGCCAAATTCCTCTCCTGAGTTCTCCGTCTCGCTGCCACTTTACTTAATTAAGAAACCGGTCCCATTTCTAGACTGCCAAGTTCCTAGTTTCAGAAGGGAGACTTTTGGCCAGTCCTGCTGTTTAGCTCACATTAGAGAATGACACGGTGAAAAAATTCATCACCGTTCCCGTCCCCACGGATAACCACGGGAAATAATCCCATGTCATTTTCTAGTGTCTATTTCAACCTCGGTCTTTCTACACCAGCATTCTTCAAAGCAAAGCTTGCGGGTCAGTGGCTGTGGCCATTCATACTCTGATTCTTATGGGAGCCAAGGATAATGAAGCCACTGTGACATCACTGATGTGATTGGCTCTTAGGCATTGGTGGAATGAGGCATTATGACATCACAATATCTGCTCTGGATACCAGAGACTGTCATTCTGTAGTGTCTGTTTCAACCTCAGTCCTTCTACACCAGCATTCTTCAAAGCAAAGCTTGCGGGTCAGTGGCTGTGGCCATTCATACTCTGATTCTTATGGGAGCCAAGGATAATGAAGCCATTGTGACATCACTGATGTGATTGGCTCTTAGGCACTTGTGGAATGAAGCATTATGACATACATGGGGTGAGGGGGGATCCGTGAGGTCAGCAGGAGTTAAAACAAGGATCCTTGTAGACCCCCAAGCTATGGCCGCTTTCTTTTTTAAGGCCTTGTGGTAGACATCCGCGAGGTTCATGGGATCCGTGGGATCCTCGTTTAGAGGTTCGTCAGAGATCAACTAAAATCACAAGATTTTTAAAGGCGCGCTGTCGAGATCCGCGAGGTCTGCATTTTACCCCCCTCCCTGCATGCAACACTATACAAAGGTGATACCCCAACCGGGCAATTTTAGAAAGTACTCCCTAACTGTTACAAGTGTGTCTGTGCACACACATGGCCTCTAATTCCAGAAACCTGCCCAATCAAGTGTGCACCGGCAGCCAAAAAAGCAGAGAGAATGTTAGGAACTGTTAGGAAATGAATGGTGAATAAGACTGAAAATATTTTAATGCCTGCGTATCACTCCGGTGCAACCTCACCTTCAGTACTGCGCACCGTTTTGGTTGTCTTGTCTCAAAAAAAGATGTAACAGAATTAGAAAAGGTTCAAAGAAGAGTGACCAAGATGGTAAAGGGGATGGAACGCCTCTCGTATGATGAAAGACTAAAAAGGTTAGTGCTCTTCAGCTTGCAAAGGGGAGAATGTGGTGAAATGAGTTAGATTAGCAGGGTTTAAAAAAAGTTTGGTTAATTTCATAAAAGAGAATTCCAAAGGCCATTATTGAGATGGCTTGAGGAAATCCACTGCTTATTCTTAGGATAAGAAGCATAAAATCCGTTTTACTACTTGGGATCTAGCTAGGTACTTGGACCTGGGTTGGCCACTGTTGGACACAGGATCCTGGGCTTGATGGACCTTTGGCTGTCCCAGTACGGAAACTCTTATGTTCTTATGTGAGCCAAGTATAGGTTAGTTAAGCCATTGTGACATCACTGATGATGTTGGCTGTTAGCCACTGGTGGAATGAGGCATTATGACATCACAATCTCAGCTCTGGAATGTTGCTACTCTTTGGGGTTCTGCCAGGTACTTGGACCTGGGTTGGCCACTGTTGGACACAGGATCCTGGGCTTGATGGACCTTTGGCTGTCCCAGTACGGCAACTCTTATGTTCTTATGTGAGCCAAGTCTAGGACAATGAAGCCATTGTGACATCACTGCTGAGGTTGGCTCTTAGGCATTGGTGGAATGAGGCATTATGACATCACAATCTCAGCTCTGGAATGTTGCTACTCTCTGGGCTTCTGCCAGGGACTTGGGACCTGGGTTGGAAACAGGTACTGGGCTTGATGGACCTTCCGTCTGTCTTATGTTCTTATGTGAGCCAAGTGTAGGACAATGAAGCCATTGTGACATCACTGCTGAGGTTGGCTCTTAGGCATTGGTGGAATGAGGCATTATGACATCACAATCTCAGCTCTGGAATGTTGCTACTCTTTGGGCTTCTGCCAGGGACTTGGGACCTGGGTTGGAAACAGGTACTGGGCTTGATGGACCTTCCGTCTGTCTTATGTTCTTATGTGAGCCAAGTCTAGGACAATGAAGCCATTGTGACATCACTGATGATGTTGGCTCTTAGGCATTGGTGGAATGAGGCATTATGACATCACAATCTCAGCTCTGGAATGTTGCTACTCTTTGGGCTTCTGCCAGGGACTCGGGACCTGGGTTGGACACAGGTACTGGGCTTGATGGACCTCTGGTCTGTCCCAGGATGGCAATTGTTATGTTCTTAAGTTATAGAGTTACCTCTAAGTGTGGATCCAAAGCAATGAGGGATAAAATGGCTATCTAACATCAGTGGAATAATTGATTTAATGCATTCTGCATCCAGGAAGTCCCTTGTCTCAGCAGTTTACAGTAAAACATTCATCAATAAACCAGACTTTGAACCCTGGTTTCCAGGGCTCTCCGCCTGATGTTCTGCCCACTGAGCTTCCTTCCTGACGCTGGATGTAGGTCCCGGCTGTCAGACCAGACGGATCTTGGACTTGCTGCCCTCCCCTCTTTCTCTGCTCGCGCTGGGCAATCCTGTCCACTCATCTTACATCACTGGGTTATGTTTTTATTTCTTGGTTTAGGAGAGAAACACTTTCCCATTTATCGTCATGTTGTTCCAGGATTTGGGCTTCTTTGTATTGGGGGGGGGGGGGGAGATTCTGAAAGATCTTGGCAGTGTCTCCAACATCCCTTTTGTCTCTCAGATTCAGCCTTGAGAAATGTCCCTGGTCCAGCCAATATATATAGGTGTTGCCAAAGAAGGAGGTAGGACATAAAATAGAATTATTTAAATTTACAGACAGCAGCAGAGGAATCTAAAAAGGCAGTTATTTTGTACTGCTGATAAGAACATAAGACTAGCCTTCCTGGGTCAGACCAATGGTCCACCAAACCCACTAGTACCTGGCCAAAACCCAAGGAGTAGCAACATTCCACGCTACCGATCCAGGGCAAGCAGTGGCTGCCCCCATGTCTTAATAACAGACTATGGACTTTTCCTCCAGGATCTTGTCCAAACCTTTCTTAAAACTAGCTACGCTATCCACCTTTACCACAACCTCTGGCAACGTGTTCCAGAACTTAACTGTTCTCCGAGTGAAACAACTACTTCCTCCTATCGGTTTTATAAGTATTTCCCTGCAGTTTCATCGAGCGTCCCTCCATCTTGGCTCTTGTTAAATCCCATTTCTCTTCCAGTTGCAAGATCTCAGGCAGTTTTAGGAAAGAAGCATCTTGGTTTGGGTTTTTATTCATTTATTTCTTCTTGAGCTTTCCACATCACTCTCTCTCTCTTTCTCCCTCTGGTACAAAGAAATCTCTCAACCAAGCTGACTCAGAAACTTAATTTGGATTTTAAATACAAGGCTTTACAGCACTAGACAAGGAAATGAATGAGGTGAACCTTACAATCTCGGTATACTGAGAGAATTTACCACTTGTGGACACCTGACTGATTACTAAAACCTGTACAATCTGTGGGAAGGGCTCAGGGCTTCGTGATGAAGTTACCCGAAGCACTGGCATGGAGGGGCAAGATTGGTCTCTTGGGAACTGAAGCCCTGTATCATTCTATATTATAATGTTAAATGTCCACCACTGGAGCATGCTGGCAGGTGCAACATCAGATCACAGATTACATATAGGTCCACGAATAGCCCCCCCTCTAAAAAAAAACACCCCATATTGCTTACGTGGGAACCGGGAGAGGTGTGCCTTTTGGTTAGCGGGGTCTGCAGGCTGGCGGGGGCAGCTCAAAGTTGAAGATCCAAAGCAGAAGGATGTCCCCTTGCCAGGATCTTATAGAATTTTTTTTAACATTTGATATGTTTTTTGAATTCTTTAGCTGAAGGAGTGCAGATAGGGAGGCTCAGTTCCCCTCCTTCATGTATTAATTCCAGTTGCAAGGGGTCGGGGATTGATCACTTTGTCTCTTGGCAGGCGGAGAGGGTGCACTGACTCCACTTAACCAGCCAGAATTGTCTTGGGCCAGAACCGATGACGGATTTGGTAAATCTGAGGATACTGCAAAGCTAGGGAAGGAAGTGGAGAACTGCCTCCCACCTGGGATTGAGTTTAATCTCAGTGGCAACCAGATGATTGGCTCATGGGCGGGTGGGTGGGCAAAAGTTATCCTGGGAGGTAGACCTTCAATGCCCCCAGCCCTCATAACACAGGGCTCAAGCTTCCACAGCGTACAGTTGCCTGTATCAGTCTGGTCTAACTAAAGCTTTCTCACCTGCCGAGAGTATGGATTTGTCCAGACCTGGCACACAGGGAATAACTTCAAGTTCAAAACCTCAGTGAGCTAGGGGTCTGAAAAATTCAGGATCGTAGAGCCCTGAGACTTGCCTGTGCTGTGGACGTGTGATGGAGAACTTCCGTTTCTTCTCCCTATAATCTCCCACACTTTCTTATATCGATGACCCGCAGTTTCTGAATGTGGACCTGAACTGCAGCAAACGCACACATGGCACTGAACCATGCTGCAGAACAGGGAGGAGAGAAAAGCAGCCTATAATTCACCGGGACGAGCCCAGGCAGGGGGGATCCGCTGCTTTTATTTCAAGCTTAACCTTCAATCGCCAGTCTAAAATCTTTTATTTTTGGCCAGCGCTGACTCGGCAAGATATTTCAGCAGCTCGCAGAGTTCTGTGACCAGCGCCAAGGAGTGCGTGACAAAGAAAGGAGAGGGACTCCTTCGCAGAAACTGCACTTGAGCTCTCCGGGCGTTCAGCCCCCTTCCCCTGCAGCACAGGGCATGGTGTTAGAGATACACAGAGATGTCAGCAAATCCCTCGGTATCCCACCTGACACAGGGACGGATTACAGAGGTTGGGGCAGGTGGAGTAGATGGCTGGGGGAGATTCGAGAAACAGCATCAAACTTAGACAAAAACTGTGGGTGCTGTCATAGACTACAGGGTAAGGTGGCATGAGCCTGCCTAGCGTTATGCTTGAGCTCCCCTGGGAGAACGGTATAGAAAATTGAATAAATAAATGTCAAAGGCTTGGACAGCTTGCAATCTTTGACTCTTCTCCCTCCTTCTCTGTGCAAATCCAATAGACCACCACAACCCGTCGCTTCTTCCTCTATAACACCACCAAAATCTGACCTTTTCTCTGTGAGCAAGTTTCAAGTTGATTTGATCGCAAAATCATTATCCAATGCGATGTACCGAAAGCCTTATCCACTCCCTCTCACCTAGACTATTGCAACCTGCTTCTCTCAAGCCTCCTGTGTAACCATCTCTCTCCCCTTCATCACCCCTCTCCTCAAGTCACTTCGCTGGCCGCCCATCCACTTCCACGTACGGTTCAAACTCTTCTTATTCACTCTTTAGCTCCTCAATATCTCCCTTCTCTTGTCTCTCCCTACACTCCTCCAGGGAACTCCATTCATTGGGCAAATCTCTCTTATCTGTACCCTCCTCCTCGACTGCCAACTCCCTCCTCTCTTGCTGCATCATACGCCTGGAACAAACTGCCTGTGTCAGTACGTCGACCTCCGTCTCTGGAACTATTCTGATCCCGAGTAAAAGCCCACCTCTTCGAGAATGCACTTAACTCATAACCCCCTCACCCTAAGCATCCCGAGAAACTCCCCAAGCCTTTTCTTGTCCTGTTCTCTGTTAATTTAGATTGTAAGCTCTACTGAGCAGGGACCGTCTCTTAAATATGTTGTACAGGGCTGTGTAAGCCTATTGGCGCTATAGAAACGTCACATTCATTAGCAAGGCAATATTGAACCAGCAATCCTGTAGCGTTATTACATTTTACTTGCCAAGTTCCACTATAAGACGGCTTCCCCTCCCCCACTGCGAGATACAAGACCTACACTCATACGAGATGGATGTGGTATACAATATGTATTCTTGCCAGTGAACACGTTTGCCCTACACTGGCCCTACCTTTCAGCTCCTGGAGTTGCTATCGAAACCTATCCCAGCCCATCCTGATCTGTCTTGCTATATATGGGGACACAGACTGGAGATAGAGGTTCCTCTGCCCCACTGCTGGAACTGCCTTTTAAATGCTGTAAACATAGAAACATAGAAGATGACGGCAGAAAAGGGCCATAGCCCATCAAGTCTGCCCACTCCATTAACCCTCCCCTAACAACTCCTAAGGGGTCGCTCACAGGTGGTATCACCTCTACACTGCCCTCGTAAAGATCCGACGTGGGCATACCATTTATTCTTAAAATCTTGTATGCTGCTGGCTACGATCACATGTTCCGGGAGTTCGTTCTAATGGTCTACCACTCTTTCTGTGAAGAAGTACTTCCTGGTATCCCCATGAAATTTCCCGCCCCTGATTCTCAGCGGATGTCCTCTTGTGGCTGACGGACCCTTGAAAGAGAAAATGTTGTAGTCCACCTTTATGCGGCCAGTGATGTACTTAAATGTCTCAATCATGTCTCCCCTCTCCCTACGCTCTTAAAGTTGGCAGTTGTGTGTAAGAGAGATTATTCTATCACTTATACCGGCTCCTACGGACATGTCACCTTTTAATTGTAAGTTATAGCGTTTAGGCTTTAGCTTCTGTTCAGGTCTCTGCATCTCAAAAAAGATATAGTGGCACTAGAAAAGATTCAAAGAAGAGCGACCAAGATGGTAAAGGGGATGGAACTCCTCTCGTTTAAGGAAAGACTAAAACGGAAAAGAGACAGCTGAGGGGAGAGAGGATTGAAGTCTACAAAATCCTGAGTGGAGTAGAACAGGTACAAGTGGATCGATCTTTCACTCCGTCAAAAATTACAAAGACTAGGGGACACTCAATGAAGCTATAGGGAAATACTTTTAAAACCAATTGGTGGAAATTTTTTTTCCACTTAGAGAATAGTTAAGCTCTGGAACGCGTTGCCAGAGGATGTGGTGAGAGTAGTTAATGTAGCTGGTTTAAAAAAAAAAAAAAGGTTTGGACAAGTTCCTGGAGGAAAAGTCCCTAGTCCGTTATTGAGAAAGACATGGGGGCAGCCACTGCTTGCCCTGGATCAGTAAAACCAAGAAACCAAAAAGGGGCTGTGGAAGAGATGTTCCTGATGCAGACTTTTATTGGGTCAATCAGTTGTGGCAATATAGCAGTCATAAAGCAGAGTCCACATATATATGGGACTCGGGGGAGCTCTGGATCTATTCCAAAATTTGCACACTAATTAGAAATTTGGACACTGAACTTTACAGAATCCAGGGGCCAAGGCTATAGAGGAACAAGGAGAGGGGGGGGGTGCAGCCTGATCATAGCTAATAATATCTTTGGGGAGTCTCCCCCATTCCACATGCCTTAATCTTCAGAGACGGCTCCTCCGTCTGCTTTAAGTAGCCACTGGTGACATATACAGGGATGCTATTACTTGGCGGATTTGCGCTGGGGATCTCCCAACCCTGAAGAGCTTACACTGTAAGAAAGGACAGATGGAGGGGGGACACCACTTAGAGGCATGGTCTGCAAATGTGGTTGAATGGCAAAGGAAAGGGGGGTAACCAGAAGGCACGATTCGGTGCCTAGGGAGCAAAAGGGAAATGCTTCACCGGCAGTAGAAAAAAATACTCCACACAAAGGAACTAGGAACAGACGATCTGAGATGCAGCTTTACAGAATAACATAGTGCATCCGCCTTCCAGTCTGCCTAATTCTCTAATTGTTATGGAACCAACAATCCAATACTTAGTGCTTGCGTTCTGCTGGAGCTCCCAACAGACCAGGTCAAATGGTCGCACATATCTTCTGCAGTCCTGGCAGTGCCTCCCAGCCTGTGAGCCGCACAGAGGATGCAGCCACTCAGGATGTGTTTAATACCTGGCATCGCTCCACGACAAGAAGGTCGGATGATTGAGGAGTTTTCCCAACAGCACGAACAATGACATAACTGGATCACCGAGGGAGATGCGGTAAATCTGTGAGACTGAGGCGAGCGCCTTGCGTGCGAGGCCCTCGGTGCTGGAACAGCCAGGAATGCTGCAGGGCAACTCAACTTCAATGCAGGGCAACTCAACTTCAATGCCAAAAAATGCAAAGTTATGCACCTGGGCAGCCAGAATCCATGCAAGTCTTATACCCTTAATGGCGAGATCCTAGCAAAAACGGTAGCAGAACGAGACTTGGGGGTAATCGTCAGTGAGGACATGAAGTCTGCCAATCAAGTGGAGCAGGCTTCGTCCAAGGCAAGACAAATCATGGGCTGCATACGAAGGGGTTTCGTCAGTCGTAAGGCGGAAGTCATTATGCCATTGTATAGATCCATGGTGAGGCCCCACCTGGAATACTGTGTGCAATTCTGGAGGCCGCATTATCGCAAGGATGTGCTGAGACTGGAGTCGGTGCAAAGAATGGCCACCCAGATGGTCTCGGGACTCAAGGATCTACCATACGAAAAACGGCTTGACAAATTACTCGAGGAGCGCAGAGAGAGGGGGGACATGATCGAGACGTTCAAGTATCTTACGGGCCGCATCGAGGCGGAGGAAGATATCTTCTTTTTCAAGGGTCCCACGACAACAAGAGGGCATCCGTTGAAAATCAGGGGCGGGAAACTACGAGGTGACACCAGGAAATTCTTTTTCACCGAAAGAGTGGTTGATCGCTGGAATAGTCTTCCACTACAGGTGATTGAGGCCAGCAGCGTGCCTGATTTTAAGGCCAAATGGGATCGGCACATGGGATCTATTCACAGGGCAAAGGTAGGGGAGGGACATTAAGGTGGGCAGACTAGATGGGCCGTGGGCCCTTATCTGCCGTCTATTTCTATGTTTCTATGTTTCTATGGCAGGAGCGAGGCACGCTGGAAGAGCCGGTGGTACCTTGGAACTCGTGATGCCGCAGTCTCCTGCTTCCACCGTCAGACACAAGGTGGGGTGAGGGAAGTCTCAGCGGTCTCAGGTAGTTGACATGAACCGTCTCAGGCTGTGAAATTCGATGAACCCCAAGAGGAAGAGAAGGCGACAGAGCCAGATTCACTTAAGCACAAGCACCTCAGCTTTTCAGCTTGTCAAGACTAGCACTGGTGGTTATTTCATTTGGACCTTTGACCGTTAATCTCGGTCTTGGCAAAGAGAAGATCATTTCCGAGCCATTATAGCAATTCCATCCCGGCTACTCTTGTGCCAGTTCTCACACCACTGCAGAAGGTAGCATATGTAGCCATTTAAGATTTTTCAGAATGCCACTAATACTTTGTAAGCTCTACAGAGAAGGAACCCTCAGGTAGAGTTGTACAGCACTGGGTATTAGAGTTTTTATAATCCCACTGTTCCTACCAATTAAAAAATGAGCACCTCATAATCCCGACCATTGATTCAGAAAGAGTATTTAACAGGAAGCCAGATGCAGTTCTTTCCAAAGAGAGAGAGGCCGGCCATGGTGCAAGAAGCAAGACCCATCCCCCACCCAAGTCTGCTCGCAGACCCCAAATTCGCTCAACCCAGGATAATGCGAGGGCGAGGCACTGTCCAGTGGGTGAGAGAGAGTTCCCAGTCACTTCCAGTCATTTGCACAGTTACCTGGTTCACATTTCACTATTTGACTTTTCCTCTGACCCCCCATCTGCAACATAGACTGTACAATGCAATCCAATACCATCCCTAAATCACCCCTTTTACAGCCATTAATATCCCATTCTCCACCTCTCTTTCCTCTGAATAAACCAGATGATGCATTTCTAAATCGGTAAGACACGTCACATTGAGAGTCTGTCATTGCATTGTGGTGAAAATGTTGTACACAATGAGACAACATCTACACGTGGGACTAGAGGCATAGCACGGCAACGAATGCAGCCAGGGAATGGGGCAGACATGTTAATTCAGTGCGCTGTCTTGTTAATTACAAATCCCAGGGTTCCTCCTGGCAGGAACTCTCAGGGCGGAAATGCACAGCAGGATGCTTCTCCATAATTCACGTCCGACCTCCTCCTCCTGATGCCACAGGGCTGGCAAGGTCTGCGGCGTGGCTTTTCATCTTCCCTCTGCCCCTAATCTCACGTTAAAAGGATGCCAAAGAAGGCTGGGAAGGGATAGAGCCTTGCATCAGAGTTGGAGCATCTTTAATTTCAGGTCAGAGGGGTGAAACTCAGGGCTTATAATCATCCTGATGCATCATTTACAATGGCCAAGGAGTTTAGCAAAATCTCAGTCCCTCAACTGACCAACCAGTGGCCCACCTGTGTCTAAAATGGGCCTTGTGAACATTTGGTTTGCAGAAATGTCAAGTTATCCAGTTCCAGGCTGGAGATGTCGGGACAGTCCTTGATTTACGATCATCCCATACTGGTGCATTATGGGTCTGGCAGCCCCGATTTCAATAGGCGGAATCAGACACTTCAAATCCCACACTGCTTTGGGGATGCACGTTCAAAACCAGGACTGTCCCAATATCTCCAGCCTGGAGCTGGGTAACTTGGCATCTCTGGGCTCGGCAAGTGTCAAAGGATACAGAAGCTTACCGAGTGCCAGCTCAGACCCCACCTTTCCATCTCTAAATCTGAAGCCACAGACCTCTCTCCTGCCTGATCCAAATTTTACAGAGGCATCTCTGAAGGCTACACGGGGTGATTTTCAGTTTGACCGGCTGTAGTCAGAGCCGCGGTAGAGTCGAGCGCAGAAGTGGTGCCCCTGTCCTGTAGCCTTTGTACATGGTCAGTTGTGAAACAGCGAGTGGGTGCTCCCAGAGCAGTGGTGGGCAACCTTTCTACACAGAGGGCTATATGAATGTCAGTTCTATCCCTCTAAGACTGCTGCATTAAATAATATCGGCACCAGAAATGGATAGAGCTCCACAGACCTTTTGTGATAAATAAGTCAAAATTTAACTAAAAACAGTGGACACAAAGACCCCGATTCTATAAACTACGTCTAGTTTTTGGAGTGCTTTAGATGCGGTCTGCCGCCTAACTAGCGTCTATGTGGTGCCTATCCTTAACCACGCCCACGTTACACCCTTGTTACGCCCACGTCTACAAACGTAGACGTGACTTATCCCAAAACTCGCGTCTTAGTTCTGAGAACGCCTAACTCCGTCTAAGTCCCAATTAACGCTTGTTAAGACCCTTAAATCACTCATTATCCACCTAAATCTGACGTCTAAAGTTAGGTGCACTTTACAGAATCGGGGCCAAGGTGCTTGAATGGCTGTTCTGAAAATACTCGCAAAGTACAACGTTTAACATCGCCAAAACTCTGGTTGATGATGTTTTCCATGCATACTTCCCATGGTCTCATGGGCTGCATGAAATTCAATGGCGGGCCATATTTGGCCCTTGGGCCGCAGGTTGCCATCACTGTCCTTGGTGAGGAGGGAGAAATGTGCAGGTATCTCCCTCCAGTGGTCGGGGGGTATAATTGCAGCTCAGGCAAGATTCCATGAAAGGTTTTAAGACAGCAATTGAAACTTGCCTTCTTAGAGTTTTTTTATTTAGACTGTGCAGGGTCTTGTCTTGTTCTGCCTGATAAAGGCGGTGAAGTAAATTAGAAATAATTTAGAAATTAAACAAAAAAAATAAGGAAAATAAGATGATGACTTTTTATTGGACTAGCAATATATTTTTAGACCAGGTTTTGAAGCCAACACCTTGTTGTGTGGGTCAGAAGACACAAATGCCAGACTATGTGTTCCAGTAGTAGTTCCATGGGAAAAGGTAGGGGGGAATGATCATTGCTTTTCCCACAGTGGCATGGGAACTTGTTCCAGATCTGTGCGTGTGATTATATATATGTGAGTGCAAGTGTGTCTGTGTGTTTGTATGGATTTGTGAATGTGTGTTCTCTGCTGCTGTAATTCTGAACACATTTCTCTCTCTGTCTCCTGAATTTCTGTAGTGACATCCTAAGTATCATTAGCTCCATTTCCCAGGGCATACACTGTCTTTGTATTTCTATTTTCCCCTAGCCTCTGTGTTGCCTTAAATTATCTGCCATCTGTCACTGGTGCCAGCTGTGATTTCGTAATACAAGCCTGCGCTCTGGGGTTTATTTTCCCCTGTGCTTCTAAACTCTCACTAGGACAGCGATACCTGGCTGCTATCAGAGCCACAGACTGGAATGGGCAGTGCCAGAGGAAGTTCCGGGCAGATCCCTTCCTGTCATCAGGGGTCATACCAAGTCCTGCAATTCTAGGAACTGCCCTTGGAATTAGCTCTATAGAGAGCCCCATCCCTGTAGTTCAGCCCCTGGAGAGTGCTGCGCTGGGGGTTGAACTGCCTTCTTAGGGGGCAGCGAGATGAAAAATCTAGGGTGTGGTCCACGTGGCCAAGGTGGGGATGAGAAGAAAGGGAGGGCAGAGACGCAGTCGGTTAAAGTGATAGGAGAAGAGACATCCGTGCACTTTTGCTGATGGCTGTCTCAGCATGTTAATACAGGAGAGCGGAAGTGTGAGAAAATGAAGGCACTTCCTCTTGTTCTTCTCCCCCCCACCCCAACTCCTGTCGGTTAGGCACACCTATGCTCCCCTGGCTCTTCTATCAAGGGATCCTCTCTTTAGAAGGATGTGACAGGACCACTGAAGTTTGTCCTGACAAATCTATCCACTAGGAGGCCCCCTGCTCCACATGGGTGATACTTTGCACTCACTAAATAATGGCTCATCTGGTTGAAATTAGAATTAATTATAAAGAAACAGCAGCTTTTGGAAATGAGATGTGTTAAGGAAGTGGTTGATACAGGGCATGGATAATCAGACACTTCTTCCTTTCTCCCTAGGTACTGCAGACTGCTGATGGCAACCCTGTCTCATTGGGACGATCACAGCCATAGTCGCAGAGACCTCCGTGATCTCTGCCTCCCTCTCTCTATCTTGTGAGTGCTCGATGCCATCATCGTAAAGTTTCAGTTGTTTTCCTACTCCCTCCCCCCCCCCCCTCGCTGCCTGCCCCATGGAACGCTGCGTCTAATCCCTGCAAGGGCTGCTCGTTGCTCTGACTGCTCTGGGGAACAGCCAAAACCTGGAAAGACTGGAAACGGGGACTGGGAAAACCCCCTTCTCCCTCCCTCCCCCAACACCATGAAGAAAAGCCGGAGTGTGCTGACCGTAACGGCTGAGGAGGTAAAGAACTTGAATTTGCTAGCGTGTGGGTTTAAAGAGATCTGCTCTCCCCCCTCCCACTGAATCCAATTCTGGAGGCTGTACCTCTGAGAGGATGTAGATAGGGGGTGGCAAGTCACCAAAGTTAGAAGGGCTTATTGCAGGACATGCAGGAACTCTTAACAAAGCCACAGTAGTAATTCCCCCGTGGCAAACGCACCGAAGCACATTCGATTCCTAGAAACATGGAAACATGAAGGCAGATAAAGGTCAGATGTGCCATCCGTCGCATCCACTATCTCCTCCTCTCCCTATTGGTTAAGGCTCTTCACAGCTGCATTGTGAGGTCAGAGAGCATTAGAGAAATATGATGGCAGATAGAGGCCAAATGGTCCATCCGCAGCATCCACTATCTCCTCCTCTCCCTATTGGCTAAGGCTCTTAACATTTGCATCTCCTCTTCCTATAGGCTATGGCTCTTTCCACCTGCATTGTGAGGTCATAGAGCAAATAGCCCATCCGCAGCATCCACTATCTCCTCCTCTCCCTATTGGCTAAGGCTCTTAACATTTGTATCTCCTCTTCCTATTGGCTAAGGCTCTTTACACCTGCATTGTGAGTTCATAGAACTATAGTAATATAGAAACATGAAGGCATCCGTCGCATCCACTATCTCCTCCTCTCCCTATTGGCTAAAGCTCTTAACACTTGCATTGTGAGGTCATAGAGCTTTATGGTTATAGAAACATAGAAACATGACAGCAGATAAAGCCCAAAAGGCCCATCCAGTCTGCCCATCCGCAGCATCCACTGTCTCCTTTGGTGAATTTGCTGTAGAGGACTCTGTACCACAGCTTTGTAAAAGAGGCCCTACGTTCTGACTATGTGTGTGCAAACCAGGCGCTACAAAATATTTTTTAATTTTTTCTGAGGGGGAGTGTTTTTCGGGGGGGGGGAGGGGGGCAGAGGTCAGAGAACAGATGTTTTTGCAGTAGTCAGTGTGTCTACATGACTGTGCACTAGGGGCCTGATTGTAAAAATGGCTTCCCGATTGTAGGCAGCTGTAAGCATTCGCCTACCATCTAACAGACCAATTGGGATGCATGTTTGGTTTTGGTTTTTAAATTGATTTGGCGAGGGATGCCTATAATCTAGGCATTGTTCACGCACCTATGGAGATGTCTAGGCATGCCTAAGGATGCTTAAGGCTGGCGTAGGCATGCTTTACGCCAGAAGTGGCCTTAGACATCCGTAGGCATGTCTAGGCATGAGTCAGAGGCCTTAAGTGCAGGCCTTTAAAAGGCTGGCCAACATTTAAGGCGTCTGGAGAAGAAAATAAGATGCAATTCTGGACACGGTGCCTACCGGCAATTGACACGTGGTAGGCAGGTGTTTTGCAGGCACCATTTCCAGAATCAGGCCCCGTCATCTAGATTCCTGCAACTCCCTTCATCGAGAGGGGTCGCTCAAAAAGAAATCAGAAGACTTCAAAGCATTCAAAATACAGCTGTAAAAATCGTATACAGGGCCATGTTACTCCACTTTTAAAGGATGCTCACTGGCTTCCAATTTCCCATCATATAAGTTTATGGTTTATTAATCTTGTTATACCGCTGGCCCAAGCAGTTTACGAAATACAATCAAATAAAAAACCAAATACAAACATAGTAACACAGTAGATGACGGCAGATAAAGACCCGAATGGTCCATCCAATCTGTCCAACCTGATTCAATTTAAATTTTTTTAATTTTTTTTTCTTAGCTATTTCTGGTCAAGAATCCAAAGCTCTACCCGGTACTGTGCTTGGGTTCTAACTGCCAAAATCTCCGTTAAAACCTACTTCAGCCCGTCTACACCCTCCCAGCCATTGAAGCCCTCCCCAGCCCATCCTCCACCAAACGGCCATAAACAGACACAGACCGTGCAAGTCTTCCCAGTACTGGCCTTAGTTCAATATTTAATATTATTTTCTGACTCTAGATCCTCTGTGTTCATCCCACGCTTCTTTGAACTCGGTCACAGTTTTCCTCTCCACCACCTCTCTGGGAGCGCATTCCAGGCATCCACCACCCCCTCCGTAAAGTAGAATTTCCTAACATTGCCCCTGAGTCTACCACCCCTCAACCTCAAATTATGTCCTCTGGTTTTACCATTTTCCTTTCTCTGGAAAAGATTTTGTTCTACGTTAATACCCTTCAAGTATTTGAACGTCTGAATCATATCTCCCCTGTCTCTCCTTTCCTCTAGGGTATACATATTCAGGGCTTCCAGTCTCTCCTCATACGTCTTCTGGCGCAAGCCTCCTATCATTTTCGTCGCCCTCCTCTGGACCGCCTCAAGTCTTCTTACGTCTTTCGCCAGATACGGTCTCCAAAACTGAACACAATACTCCAAGTGGGGCCTCACCAATGACCTGTACAGGGGCATCAACACCTTCTTCCTTCTACTGACTACGCCTCTCTTTATACAGCCCAGAATCCTTCTGGCAGCAGCCACTGCCTTGTCACACTGTTTTTTCGCCTTTAGATCTTCGGACACTATCACCCCAAGGTCCCTTATAGACCCAAACAAACAAGCACACAGAATAATATTCACTCCTCAATAAAACAATGATATCATATTAAGCTTTCACAGGACTGCTGACTGAAGCCCTAAAAATCCCTTTAAAAGACATGAGTTAGTTCAGATTGGATTGAATCTTGTCCAAATGCTTCGTAAAAAAAAATCTCGTTTTTGTTTCCCCAAGATTTTTAAAAATAATTTTTATTAGATTTATAATAATAACATATAAAGAAAGAAACCCAAGTTTACAAATATTAATTAGGACATGATACGTTTCAGTTGTGCAAGCCAAGCAAGGCCAAACAAATATAACAATTCAGTACACGTTTTATTTGACGATGCACATGCAAAGCATGGAGATAATTCCTTGCGGGGATGGGTGGGGATGGAGAGGATCCTGACGGGGACGGGTGGGGACGGAGAGGATCCTGACGGGGATGGGTGGGGACGGAGAGGATCCTTGCGGGGACGGGTGGGGACGGAGAGGATCCTGACGGGGACGGGTGGGGATGGAGAGGATCCTTGTGGGGACGGGTGGGGATGGGTGGGATTTCTGCCTCTATTCTCAACAAGCATCATAGTATAACATTGATTAATCTATCTAATATACAATGCGTCAACGGTCAGATTGAACAGTAAGATTGAACAGGGCTCCATATTTTAAGAACATGTTGTCACGTTAGCCAACTCAGAGGAATATCGTTTTTCATAGTACTTTTTAAATTCATGCAAAAACTCTGAAGTTGTAGAGATGGGGTCACCTGTAGAAGAAACTAGCTTGGTAATAGGTTTCTTTTCACTTTTCTTTTGCAACTAAGTTGCAAGCAGACGACTGACTTGTTGTCGGAATAATAATTTGCCTCTGTGATAAAACCCGAATGAGCAGCCCTTTTCCGTAGAATGTCATTGTGTTGGAATCGAAGTTTTTGGCGATCTATAGGAGTGTTAACATTCTTGATGTCCATCCCCAAGATTTTATTGCAAAATAAACAAAGCCATACAAAAAGCATCTGAAAGTAACATTCAAGCAACATGAAAAGCTTGAAACCCCAACAATACCCCCTATCCCTCCTACGCAAACCCTAAGTACCCCTGGGAGAGATGGACAGACCGAATACCCCTGGGAGAGATGGACAGACCGAATAAGAAATAGCAAGACACCCCATTTTTAACATAGTTTGAAAAGATTTGAATGTTTCCTCTAATCTTAACTCTTGGGGCAAATGATTCCATAAATTCGGAACTGCAAAGTAGAACAGCCTTATTTCGTGTGGACTCCCACCTTGCTCTATTAACCGAAGGAAGTACTAACCTGTTATCTTGAGTAGATCTCAAAGTTCTTGATGGTGAATAAGGAATTAAAAAAGAATTGCAAATAGGCTATAAAGAATAGAAAAACTCAATGTGCAAGGATTTAAAGCTTTAAATCGAATACTATAGTAAATAGGTAACCGATGATATTGCAGATAAAGAGGTGAAAAACCAATCAAATTTTTTCTTAAAAGCCCAAAACTTTTTTAGCAGTGTTTTGCATAGTTTGTAATCTTTTCAGATTTCTTTTTGATGCTCCCAAATCCACGATGTTACGATAATCTAACTTTGAGATTATTAAAGCATGAAGATTTCCCTTACTTTTAAAACAATCCTAGAACACTCTTCAAGATTTATTGACAGATTATTAATTCCATATACTACTTCCAGATCACTCCGCTCCACTCAACAAAATCTCACGTCAATCCCATCAATCCGTCATAGACCCCCCCCCCCTTTTTTTACAAAACCGCAATGGCGTTTTTTAGCTTAGGCCAGCGCGCTGATTGCTCTGCGCTGCTCCCGATGCTCATAGGAACTCTATAAGTGTCAGGAGCAGGATACTTCAAACCCTTTAGAAATAAATGATCTAAATACCAAACTAGATATTATAAGTGATTGGCTTTTCTCTAACAAACTTTCACTCAACATTGATAAATCTTGTGGTCTTCTCCTCCCCATCAAAAAATCCGAAACTTTACCAGGAACTGTTTATATCAAATCCACACCCTTAGCTATGGATACTAAAATAAAATTATTAGGAGTAACCATCGATAGAGATCTTTCCTTTCATGACCACATAAGCTCAGTAGTAAAAACGTGTTTCTTTAAATTACGCATCATCCGTTCACTCAGTTCTATTCTAAATACTGATTCAATTAACATCCTTATTCATTCCCTAGTCATTTCACACTTAGATTACTGTAATTCTTTGTTAAATGGACTACCTCAAAAAGAACTTCGACGGTTGCAACTTATACAAAATACTGCAATTAAACTAGTCTACAAAATAGGTAAATTCGAACATGTCACCCCTCTTCTTAAAGAGGCTCATTGGCTCCCAGTCACGCACCGTATAATCTACAAAATCTTACTGCTTACCTTCAAAATCAAACAATCTCACTTACCTTTATTCCTCGATAAATTATTAATTCCCCAAAGCTCTCCTCGATCCTTACAATCCACCGATCAAAAACTTCTTTTTATTCCGTCTCTAAAAGAGTCCTACTATACTAGGAAAACTAATTTTGCTATTACTGCTCCATCCTTATGGAATTCTCTCCCTCAATTTCTTCGGGATGAAATTCATCTACAAAAATTTAAAACCAATCTTAAAACTTTCCTATTCCAAGATGCCTTTACCAAATCCTAATCTTTACTTCATCTATTAAATTTTCAACACTCTCATAATTCTCATCTTCTACATTAGCGCATCTCATAACATCACGCACAATTCCCCTTCATGTTCTTTCCCTTCCCGCTATATCATTTCTTCTAATATTATGTAACTTTTCCCCTCCTTCCCATTCATCCTCACGGTCGTGTTTGTCAGTATATGTTTAATATGTTTTCCCCAATATTCTTTAATACACTATTAACTAGTTCTTATTCTCTTATTTTAAATTTTTTTTATTGTTAACCGGTCAGATATTTGCTTTATGATCGGGATATGAAAAACTAATAAACTTGAAACTTGAAACAGAGCATTCAGCACGCCAACCTGCGCTAAAAAACCATCTTTTCAGTTTCTGCGCCGATACTTTGGAATGCTCTACCCACCCATCTCAGAGAAGAAGGCTCAATAACTACATTTAAATCAAACCTAAAAACATTTTTGTTTAAAAACGCATCCAATACGTAAGTAGACTGAATAATTAATGGGAATCATGAAAGAGGAGTCTTCTCCCCGAAGGCAGTGAAATCAGATGACAAACTGACCAGTCCATTCTGTCAGCCTTGTTAGACCAGAGGCTAAAACAGAAAGGTCTCTGAAGGATCCCGGTGCAGTTTCAGATAGGTTCCTCCTCAGGGTACAGTCTCTCTGGGGTACCAAGCAGATTCACTCCGAAATGGATAATGTTTTGATTCTTCTGTGCCAGCCAGGGCTAATCGCTATTGCAAAGCCCTCAGGAAGAGGCAAACAGAGGGCAGTCTGCCTGTGCGCTCCCTTCCATAAGATTAGGAGGTGCAAATCAGAGAGCAAGCCCAGTAAACTCCCAGAGAGGTCCAAGACTGCAACGAGAACAGATGTTTGTGCTGGGAAAATACCGAAAAGGAGAACAGGAGCCAGGGAAAGCTAACAGCACTCGGTCATAGAGGGAATTCTGTGGGATGTGTCGGAGAAACACGAAAACGCTGCTCCAGGAGCTGGAAAAAGCCTCCTAGTAGAATGAATACTTCAGATCCCAAGCACTCAGTGGGGTGAAATTAATCCCACTCTTGCAGCCTAAACTTGAGAATGAGACACCAGGATGACTCTTATTGCATAAGAAGGCTTCTTGTCCCCGAGGAGAGCAGAACCTGGTTATTGTTGTAACACCAACACGCACACATTTTGCATATGTAATAATTATCACATTTTTCTCACTAGATGCTTATCCAATAGCCAATGATTTCAGCGTTTTGATTATACTGTAGGTTTTGAAGGTCCTACCCAGTGTAGGTATATGTCATTGCCTAGGGGGAGCAAAGTAGTAATGTAATTTTGGTACAGGGTACAGAATGAATCTTTTTCTGCATAGCACTCATTAATTATTGCATGGGTATGTACACACTACACAGTATGGGATGTGTAACAGTGAAGGCTTGTGTGTGAGTGCCATCTATTGTCCAGACAGCATTGCTACAGGTTTAACTGGAGTTGGTTTCAAAAATATTTGCTATTAGCATGACTGGAATTCTTCAGACTGTCATGTGAATTTGTTTGTCAGCCTTCTGGCATTAATAGCCAAAAGGCAGAGCCCCTGAATAGGAGCCACAATTTAAAAATGACTGGGGGTGCTGAACTCATAATTCACAACAAATTTCCTCTCGTTCAGCAAAGAAAAAGAAAAGCAATCTAAGCTGTAGTACACTTCTCCCTCCGTATGCGCTGTGATAGGGGATTAACAGAACCGCAAATACAGAAAAACCACAAATAACTTTTTCATATGTTATTTGCTGTTTTCTATTAAAAACCATCGTGAATAGGGTGAAACCACAAATAACATGGCGGGAGACCTGGCCTGTTCCTGAAGGAGAGGCAAAACACGGTGAAGAAAGTGCCGGGAATCGGCGATTTTCTCTGTAAACGCTTGGAATCAGCGATTTCTCTATGCAAGCTGATGTCATTTGGGGGGGGGAGGAGCCAACAAGCTAAAAGCTGTGAATAATCAAAACCGCGAATGCTGAAATCGCGAATACGGAGGTAGAAGTGTATGTCTAAATGTCAAGAGCAGGACAGATGTTGTAGGCACAGGGAAGATTCATGCGGCCAAATCAAAAGCTAAGGTCCTGTCCGTTTTTCTTGCTTCCTTCCCCTGTGCAACTTGCCAGTTTCACTCTCCCCAATTCAGGCTACCCAAAGCACTCTGCACCTCTCTCCTCAGCCCATCTACAACCACACTTTTTCCCCAATTTTTTTTTCACTTTCTCCTCCTCTACAGGTATAAATTTGATTTATATATATATATATATATATATATATATATTTGAATATGTGGAGGGGCATAATCAAAAGAAACATCTAAGCCCGTTTTGGCCTAAGTCTCAAGTTGCCCAAAGTCAGACACGGGAAAAGGTCCATTTTCGAAAAATACGTCAAGCATAATTTTTTTTCCCTGAAAATCATCCAACTGTACGTCCAGCCGTATGACTGCCCAGATTGCTAAGTCATCCATCTTTATACCACATTTTTGTCCAAAAATTCATCCAAGTCACAAACGCCTAGAAAAATACCTTTTGGGCATGGGAGGGGCCAGAAAAGTGATGGACTGGACACCCAGACATGGCACCAGAGTAGTGGAGTACCTTACAGGGCACTGCTGTGAACTTCACAAAAAGAGTCCCACATAAACATCTCACTACATGGTGAGCTCCCCCAAAACACCCCAAGAACCTACTAAACCCACCTATCTACCACCCCAGTAGCCCTTATGGCTGCAGGAGCCACTTATATAGCAGTACAAAAGGGTTTTGGGGGGTGGACATTTTTCACCATGAATGCAATGATTAGAGTGGCTCCTTTCCATGGTTCACTAACTATGTAGCTCTACTAGGCTTTCCTATGCCAGGCTGCCAGATGCTGATGTTCTGGAGGCAGATATGTAAAGTTGTTATGATTTTTATAGGGGGGGGGGGGACAGTGTGTGGGAGTCTGTACTTTCTGTCTGCAGTGCTTATCTGGTCACTTTGGATAACTTTTGTGGACTTAGACCTGGTTTTAGACGGCCTAAGTCACAACGTCCAAGTTCCGTCTTGGCAGTGTTGTAAAACTTTCGGTTATACATGCAGTATGACTACGTCCAGCCCGAATCCCGCCCTTGACATTCCTCCTGACATTAGAATGGGCAGACTTGTTGGGCCAAGGCCCTTTTCTGCCGTCATATTCTATGTTTCTGTGTTTCTATATGGGACACAAACTGTACAAGTCTGCCCAGTAGCGGCCTTAATTTTTTTAATTTCTACCACTCATTTTCAGTAGACTTGGGAAAGTCACAGCTTCTCCCCTCAAAACAAGCCAGTCAGAACGGATCTCTTCTTTGGGAATCCTGCTAGATATTTAGATCCTGGGTTGCAGAGCTGCCAAAGGGGGAACTTTTGGGCCAGTCCTGGTTTTAAACTCACTTCCCAAAGCAGTGTGGGATTTGCAGTCTCTGATTCTACCCACTGAAATAGGTGCTGCAGGTCCCATAATGTACCAGAAATCTAGGACTGGCCTAAAATCCGATCTTGGTTGCCACCCTGGGCGAATTATTCTCCCTTCTCCAGACGCATACCCCCCCCCCCCCCCCCCACCCAAGCCGAGTAAGGAGGCGTCACGAGCAGTTGAAGAGCCACAGTGTACAGGCATGCAGGACCGTCGACTCTGCCGATCCCCACCTCCTCTGACACTGACTTTCTGTTCTAGGGCAGGGGGTTGGCAGAGCTGTTAGGTGCGCCCTCTTGCTGCCCGCCCCCTCCTGCCCCACCCTTGGTACTCCACTGCCTCCTGCAGCTAAGAAACCTGGAAGCTCTGGAACTGGCCACTGACGGAGTCAGGACACTGGGTTTGATGGATCTCTGGTCTGACCTAGCGTGGCATGCAGTGTTCCCTCTAAGGCAGGGGTGTCCAATGTCGGTCCTCGAGGGCCGCAGTCCAGTCGGATTTTCAGAATTTCCCCAATGAATATGCATGAGATCTATTTGCATGCACTGCTTTCATTGTATGCTAATAGATCTCATGCATATTCATTAGGGAAATCCTGAAAATCCGACTGGATTCTGGCCCTCGAGGAGGGACTTTGAGACCCCTGGAAACGATGCTGGTCTCTGCCCCGAGGATGTGATCTGGTTATCTCCCCTTCCAGCTGGACCAGGTGAGGCACTGACCATAAAAGCTGCCACAATCCCAGTCCGGCATCTATACCTCTAGACCAGGGGTGTCAAAGCCCCTCCTCGAGGGCCGCAATCCAGTCGGGTTTTCAGGATTTCCCCAATGAATATGCATGAGGTCTATTTGCATGCACTGCTTTCATTGTATGCTAATAGATCTCATGCATATTCATTGGGGAAATCCTGAAAACCCGACTGGATTGCGGCCCTCGAGGACCGACATTGGACACCCCTGCTCTAAGGTGAGCGCATGAGCTCGCCTAAGATGATCCCCGCAATCAGTGGCGCAGTGGTTCCCAACCCTGTCCTGGAGGAACACCAGGCCAATCGGGTTTTCAGGCTAGCCCTAATGAATATGCATGAGAGAGATTTGCATATGATGGAAGTGATAGGCACGCAAATTTGCTTCATGCATATTCATTAGGGCTAGCCTGAAAACCCTATTGGCCTGGTGTTCCTCCAGGACAGGGTTGGGAATCACTGCAGTGGCGGACTAAGTGGGGGGGGGGGGGGAAGGGGCGGTCCGCCCCTTGTTCTCATTGGTGTAACGCCGGCCCTGCCCCCCCCCCGGATCGCTATTTTAAATGTTATAGCCGCGGGGCTGTTTCCATCAGTGGAGACGTCGAACCTCGGCCTGACCCGGAACTCTTCCTGCAGCAGCCGCCCGTCTAGGCAGGAACAGGAAGTCACTGCCGCAGGAAGAGTTCCGGGTCAGGCCGAGGTTCGACGTCTCCACTGATGGAAACAGCCCCGCGGCTATAACATTTAAAATAATAGCGATCCGGGGGGGGGGGCAGGGCCGGCGTTAGAGGGAGTAAGAGTTGAGGGTCCCGCGGGGGGAGGGAGGAAGGAAGAAGAGGAAGCGAAGCATGGCAATTTGGGGGGGGGGGGAGCAGGTGTGGGGAAGTCCAGAGCTGCAGGGGAGAGTGTTGCGGTACCCAGCTGGAGGGAGGGAATGAAAGGAGATGGAGGAAGGTAGGCCAGACTAAGGGAAAAGGAAGGGGGAGATGGAAGAAAAGGAAAGGAGAGAGATGCCAGAGCATAGGGGATGGGGTGGTGACAGAGAGAAAAAAATGGAGAGTTTACACAAGCTTCAAACGCTTTTGGTTTTATTTAATAAAATATTTTAATAAAAATATTAGTAAAAAAAAATTTAATAAAAAGATTTAAAAGGGTGACATCAGTTAGCTTAGTGGGGTTTAAAAAAGACTTGAATAATTTCCTAAAAGAGAAGTCCCTAGGCCATTACTGAATTGGCTAGGATACGCAGCATAAAATCTGTTTTACTACTTGGGATCAGGGCTGGATTAAAGGGTAGGCCCAGAAATGGTCAGGGGGCCCCGCCGGTGCAGTGCTTTAGGGCCTCACCCTTGCTGACTCTCCTATCTCTCCCTGCCTCCCTCTCTTCCCTCCATGCCCTGGCATCTCTTCCTCTTTCCCTCCATGCCCTGGCATCTCTTTCTCCCTCCATGCCCTGATCTCTCCCTCTCTTCCCTCCATGTCTTGGCACCTCTCCCTCTCTTCCCTCTGTCACATCATCGATGACGCATCAGGAGAAAGGCGCGAAGCAGCCCGTGTGAAGTTCTTCGGCTGCTGATGCTGCTGGAGATCAGTCGTCTCGTGGTGGGGGGAGAAGCGCTTCTGCCTCTCATGAACTTCTTGGCCTAGCAACAGTGTTCACAAGGCTTCGGGCCTTCCTCTCTGCTGGGTGCTGCTTGCTTCCTGTTGGACCCGACAGAGCAGAAGGTCCAAAGCAGCAACAGCAACGAACTGTGAATGCTGCTGCCCGAAGAAGGAGGAAAGGGAGCAGACGGGGAGAGAATTGCTGCAGCCAAATGGAGGAAGAAGGAAGATGAGGGAGGGAATGAAAGGAGATGCCAGGGCATGGAGGGAGGAGAGGGAGAGATGCCAGGGCATAGAGGGAAGAGAGGGAGAGATGGCATGGCATGGAGGGAGGAGAGGGAGAGATGCCAGGGCATGAAGGGAAGAGAGGGAGAGATGCCAGGGCATGGAGGAAGAGATGCCTGGGCATGGAGGGAGGAGAGAGAGAGATGCCAGGGCATGGAGGGAGGAGAGGGAGAGATGCCAGGGCATGAAGGGAGGAAGAGATGCCAGGGTATGAAGGAAAGAGGGAGAGATGCCAGGGCATGGAGGGAAGGAGGAAGAGATGCCAGGGCATGGACCCAGCTGCTACATGGAGGGAAGGAGGAAGAGATGCCAGGGCATGGACCCAGCTGCTACATGGAGGGAAGGAGGAAGAGATGCCAGGGCATGGACCCAGCAGCGGCAATTCTTATGTTCTTATGAAGAGATGCCAGGGCATGGAGGGAAAGAGGAAGAGATGCCAGGGCATGGAGGGAAGCGAGGGAGAGATGACAGGGTATGGATGGAGGAAGAGATGCCAGGGCATGGAGGGAAGGAGGAAAGTATGCCAGACCAAGGGGAAAGGAAGTAGGTGATGTCAGAGCATTGAGGGGGAGGGAGAGATGGAAGAAAAGGAAAGGAAAAAGATGCCAGGGAATCAGGGAAGAGATGGTGCCAGACTGTGGGGTGGGAAGGAAAGAAAGGAAAAGAGAGAGATGCCAGAGCATAGGGGATGGGGTGGTGACAGAGAGAGAAAAATTGAGAGGTGGCAGAGCTGAAATCAATCATGTACAAAGGAGAGAAGGGGCACAGGATAGATAGTTTATTGAAGGAGCATAAAAAGAGGGAAGAGGACCGGGGAGAGGGCAGTCAGTGGATGGAAGGGGCAGAGAGAGAGAGAGAGAGAGAGGGCAGAGGCTGGCTAGAAAGAAGAGAGTGAAGACAAGATGATTAAAGCAGACACAACAAAAGGTAGAAAATATTTTTTTGTTGCTTTAGAATAAAATAGTATTGTAGTTGTATTGATAAAACTTTTATGAACAGAAAATAAGGTAATCTTTTTATTGAACTAATTTTAATACATCTTTTACTAACTTTTAGAGACCAAAACCCTATAATGTAACAGCAATATTGATCTGAAGGAGGCTTTAGTCTCTGAAAGTTAATTGAAAAATGGATTAGTCCAATAAAATGGTATATTCATATTTTCAATTTTTGTTTCATTTCTATTTGTTAATTTGTAAAGTGGTGATTGTCAGGTTCTTCAAATGTACATCTGCTATATTTATATTTTGCAGAGCATTAGGGGGTTATATGTCATTGTTTCTATGGCGTTTCACCGTGTGCAGTTTGGCTTCTTGGCGGTTCAGTTTAACCTTTATCTACATATTTCTGTTTTTAGTTTGTGATTACTTATTCCATAGTGGGTGAGGGTTTATCTGTGTTCCGTGTGTATGAAAGACATGGTTTTCTGTTAGCGTTGACTAACCTTGTTTGGCAAAATGCATCGGGCATGGTTCTTGGGAGCACCTTGAATAAACCTGATTTGAATCTCCTTATTATTAATATAGACTTATATTTCAGATAGAATTACTGCTTTGCAATATATTTGAACACTTTTATATATGAATGGAAAGGGTTCAGAGTTAGTCCTGGGTAAGTAGATAGGAAGGGGATTTGTTCAGAGATGTTTGGGGGTTGCATAGAAGAAAAACTGTGCACTGCTACGCTAATCTTTGTTTTGAATTAAAAAAAAAGAAAAGAAATACAAGTGGAAATAAAGAAGTGAATATGAAAACAAAGAAATGGGGGAAGGGCAGGGCCCAGTGTACTTAAATGCCTAGGGGTCTTTGAAGAATTAATCCTGCCCTGCTTGGGATCTAGTTAGGTACTTGGGACCTGGGTTAGCCTCTGTGGGAAACCGGATATTGGACTTGATGGACCTTTGGTCTGTTTCAGTATGGCAGTTCTTATGGTAGAGCCTTCTATTTCTATCTGGTTTTGGTACAACCTGCCCAAAGATTCAGTTGCCTTTGTTTTTACATCATCTGGGAGATAATTGGATTGTCTTTAAGACATGGGTGTAAAAGAAAACCTAAACTGTGCAATGGATGAACAAGAAAATGTTCCTTGATGCCAACAATGATGGATGAATCTGTTGTAGTAACAGAAAGATGCTTAAGCAACTGGGCACATGATGGAAGCACGTTGCAGACGGAGACAAGTCACAAGCAGTTCATTTAAATCCAAAAGCAGCTTCTGCAGTTTTGTTTTTTTTTAATCACTAAATTCAGTTGCCAATTGTCTAAGATGAATCACTTTCTTTCCCTGTACCCTCAGTTCTAATCCCCAGCTCTGCCGCTGACTCCGTGTATGACCCGAGGGTTGAGTCACTAGATAGGGGCTGAAAGTATTCCAGTTGCAGGTGGAAACGTCGATTGCCTTTTCCTGGGCTCCAGCGAGTGGAAAAGAAATGCAGCTTTGATGCAGGGTCCCTTGAGCCCCCTTATTGCAGGAGAGAAAAGTTTGCTTTGCTAAAATTTAAACAGATAGGTGTCCTGGGTTTCCACATTTTGTTAATGGAGCCAAATGCTTTCCTTACCTCACGGCTAACACTGCAAATAAATGCAGGATTCCTATCTCCTTCCAGCAGGGAGGGATTTCTGCAACTCATTCCTTGCCTAGCGATAAAGAAACACACTCCTCACGGAGTGAGAATAGAGCCTTTTTTTCAGAGATGGAGTTGAAAATGTAGAAATGGCGACGGCAAAAGCTAGAAGGCAGCAGATTCCAGGTTCATACAGATAGGGGACATGGGAGGTGGGGAGGGAGTGACGGGATGGATGTGGCAACTTCTCTGATTCAGACAGCGGGTTCCTTCAGAGTAGGGGTGGACCAGGACCTTCCACAAACACAAGGACGCAGCTCAAAGTCTTTTTTTACTGAACAGCAGTCTCAGCTTTTGGTTTCTTTCTACCAACATTTGCTGTTAAGGTGTGCGGTTGACGTAACCCGGGAGAGAGAGAGAGCGTGCCTGAGCAAACAGTGGAAGTGGCACATTTCAGATTCCTTAAGGCAGAAGGGTAGCTTAGGAACCTAGAAATGACAGCATAGTCCATCCCAGCGTACAGTGGATAACACACGACCTGCTCCACATGTGTGGAAGGTCTGAGATGGCAGGTGATAGGAAGCCCCTCCACCCGCAGCCTGCCTGCCTGTTCGTGCTTTGTAAATGCTACGGCACCAGAAGACCAAGCGATGCTTGCTCTTCTTCTGAAATGACTATGATTACACAGTTTGCAAAATGTCAGTCCAATTACTAGGTATTCTGGAAATGATGCCACTGGAGGGCAGACATTCTTGGCAGGGGAATGTCATTTCCTGTTCAGCATGGGGTCTTTCCATTAAGCCTTTACGACTCTTGTCCTTGGAATTTATTTATTTTTTTTAAACATGGTTCAGAACCAACCCTTAGCCGACCAGGTATACTGTATTACAGGGTCAAATCACTGCATCTCAGCTGTAATTCTTTCTGTTGCTACCTCACTCAATCCTTACATTGATTCTTTGTAGCTGTATATCCCATCAGAGTTATATTGTCCCAGCTGCGATTCTTCTTTTTATCTGTGTATCCCGTCGGTATCTGGTTGTATTCAAGCTGTGATTCTTTGTATCTGTGTATCCCGTCGGTATCTCGTACCTCGCTACTAAGAATTCTCTGTGCCTATCTTTCCTTCAAGGCTGTCCTTGGAATGTTTTTCGCGTTTAACTTGCCTCTATTTTGGTATTGTGATCTTTTGCTCATACCTGACCCGAAGAACAAGGTTCCGACTCCATAACCTTGTCACAAAAGGTATTAAGTCAGTCCAATAAATATGGCATCACTCTTTTTTTTTTTCTTTTCTTTTGTGACAATTTATTTTTTATTTTTTTTTACATTTGAAATGCACCAACGCATCAAAACTCTACTTAGCTGAAACAAGGGTTCAGAGGAAGCCTATTTCTATAATATATTCTTTATGCAATCACCTCGGGCTGTGCCTCTTTGATTCTACTTCCTGGTGAATGTTCAGTGAGGGAACTGAACCTGGGGCCTGGCGTTTGTAAGGGCGCCTCTCAAGTGACCCCCCACCAACCATACATTGTGGGGGCCACTAACAAACCTTACAATAACCTGCCTGGATTAGAATCCCCCCAGAAGGACACAGCAGGGTACAACTCTGACTGCCCAACTGGGCAGACTGGATGGACCCCTTATTGTTCATTCTCTGCCATCATTTATGGTGTTACGATGCATAGTTTAATCACAAAAGGTGGATAACCAGACTTGCAGCTTATCCTGTTGAACGGGAATTAATGCTCTGAGCTGGCTAACTTAATACAGTGCTTCTCCTCTTCCTACCCAGCAGCGCTCCAATTAAATTAATGAGTTACTGTGATTGCACTTATAAATATTTAGCAGTGCCATATAACCTTTATTTGCTGTTTATATCTATAATTCATTACTTTCTAATGCAAAATGAAATTATTTCTTCCGTGTTGGAGTGGCTGTGGATTATCTCTGCCTGTCAGTTTTCAGTTCAAGCACTGAAGTAATAACACAGGCACACAGCACGGACGGCTGCTCCTCTCCGGTTAGAAGCAGTTTGCGCTGTTGAAAGAGAGCTGTTTTCCTCACCTTCTGATTGTTGTGGAATAGACGGACAGGCCTGCCTTCCGATTGCCGAACTGGCCATTTTGCTTAAGTATTTGAAGATTTTCCAATCCCAATTCTAACGCTTTGAATCTCATTAGATTGCAGAGTGAGGGATGGGGCAGATCTCAGTGACAGACAGCGTCTCTTGAATTCTAGAAAGATCACCCCAAACTGCATCCTCCTGCCTCTATTTTGGTTCTGGGGGTCGTCGGGAGGGGGCAGATCACAGGTTTTTTAAAAAGAAAATGGGGACAGATATTGTGCACATGTAATGCACGCACAACATCTGTGCCATTTAAAAAAAAAAAAAAAAAAGCCCCAACAGCTGCATGGGAGGAGGCTACTTTGGGGCTTCCCCAAACCAGCTCTGTGCATGTGTTAGTTGCTTTCACAGCAACCGATCAGATGGCGAACCTCTGCAAAAATAATTTGCATGCAAATCGGTTGGAACATTGATCGCTGTTTCAGATTCAGCCCAAAAATTGACCCACTCCGACCCACATGGTCTTAGCAACCGTGTTTTGTGCATCTAACCCTGGGGGCAGATCCTAAAATGGCACCCAACATCATTAGTTAATGGGCCCCCAAAATTTGGCTATTTATTTTTCTGTAACAATGGGCACCTGAGCTGGATTATGGGCAGCTCAAAAGGGGTGTGGCCATGGGAAGGGGAGGGGCTTTCACAAAAGATGTGTGCGCTGTTCCCTCTAAGCTGGGCGAGAGTCCTCCAATTGCATTGCTACCATTAGGGGGCAGTGCTTCAATATTGTGTCTTCATCACTAGGTACAGGAAGTTTGCCTGGCATTCTGCACAGCATGCCTATCTCTCACTATTGAAAATGTGATAGTGAAACAGTACCCTCCACTGGCCCGACGACAGGTGGAGGACTGCTGCTCAGCTTAGAGGGAACAGTGCGCGGCGCCGCCTGCAGTGTTATGAACAGCGGGGATCCACATCCAGTTTGCACGCCAGGTTTCAGCTGACGCATGTCTCGCACTCAAAACTATTCTAGAAAGAACGCTCATTCCTATGTGCCAGATTTTTATCAGCACTGAATTTTCAGGCCCTCTGTATTTTATAATCTGGCCCTATAGGGAGTAATGAATATATGGGAGAAGGGCTAGTGAGACGTCAGATCAGACAAAACCCAGAAGTCTTTGTTCTGTGAATTCTTTTACTCCAACAAGGATCCAAGTTTCGGCAATATCAAAATGTCTTCCTCAGGGGACAAAAGTTAGCCACTGAACAGCAAAAATTGCCAAAAAAAACAAAACACCACACAAAAAACACCCCAGTGGTACAATGAAATGCCAGTATGACAAAAAGGTGTTTATTAATAACTGAAGACCCTAGGTAGCCACGTTTCAGCAATTGCCTGCATCAGGGGTATAATTTCTCAAATAAATATGTGTATCGGCTTTGCATACAGACAGGCTAATAGCATAGGTTGATGATCAACCAGACTTCGGTCTGGCATTTCATTGTCTTCAATGCTTCGCTGTTTTCATTCTTCACCTCTCCTGTTGACCGCCTATATGGAGTAGGACAAGAGTTGGCAAGGGGACAGTTCTGTGCCTGTTATGTCAATTGGCACTTGATTGTAGTTACACTGGAAATGCCCTTAGTCGGTATTCTACAAAGTGTGCAAGCATAAGGAGGGTGTAGACCTGGGAGGGGCATGGCAGGGTCAGAGGCATAGCTGGCATGTATGCACGTGGGTTCTAGAATACTCTCAGTTGCGCGGCTGACAGCGGCTAGACTTGAGCGCTTGCACCAGCCATTAAACTAGCGTAAGTGCTGGTGCCTAAAGATTGGCGCATAACCTCAAACTTACATTAATACTCTATAGAATTTGCACTTAGGGTCAGATTCTGTAAACCTAGAAAAGCAGCTTCGTTTGTAGAATCATGCCTCTAACGGTGCTTAAATTGACTTAGGTGCCAGTAAGTGTGTATACCTTAGGCACTGATATATTAAGCCAGGGTTTTCTTGGCCTAAAATATCAGTGCGTAAAGTAGGCACCTAAATCAATCCGCACCTAACCTCTGCCTCAAAGCCATCCCTAAGCATATCTACTTGCCAGTAGGTGCCTTGGTGTAGACGCCTACGTCAAAGTGGTAGGCGCCTACCATCAAATGAATTGTTTTAAAACAATTTTTAATGGCGCTTTCAACTATCAGCCACCAAGTAAAACATTAAATTAATCCAAAATGCTGCAGCTCAAGTTTTGATAGGAGGGAGTCAATCAATGCATATAACACCAGTTTTAAAACAACTTCATTGGTTGCCAGTACAATGTTGCGTTGGGCCCAAGGTTTTGCTATTAATTCATCAAACTCTTTTTACGGTCAAGCACCCTGGTATTTACGTAGAGCAGTGTCTCTCAAACTTTTATAGCTCTGGCACATTAAACAAAGCAAATGTATTTTTTTGCGGCACATTGTAATTGAAATGATAAAATTGAACAACAAAATTGAACAACAAAATTGAACAATAAATTGAACAATAAAATTGAACAACAAAAAATTAAATTTGAGAGCTATTTATTTAAAGTTCTTTAAGCTTTGTATGGGTAATTGGAATAACCGTGAAATGAAAGTAGATAGAATAGAATTGCTAATCAATGCGATGGATGTGCTTGTTTTTGAGTGCAAATGAACTCAAAACGCAGCTCGATAGTCAACAAGCAAACACACATTTCATCATCCACCATCTACAGGAAAATCCACGTTCGCAAAGAAGATCCAAACAGTAACAAAGCCTTGATTGCTTTGTTGCTCAAGTTAAGAAAACTATTGCATAAAAAAATAAAATAAAATTACTTGCCATTCGTTTTCAAGGACCAATCATGCCAAAGAATGATGCTTGTCTGGGTGGTTGTATCCTCTCGCACACACATGTTCATCACATTGACAGACTCTTGTGTATGCGACATACAGTACATGTCTTCTGTTCTAGTGTAAAATTCTGGAATCTCTCGTGACACACCACTGTTCCTTGGCACACAGTTTGAGAGAGACCGACGTAGAGCATTGTCTGTGTATATGCCTACCAGGTCGTTGAGATCGGAAACAGCAATGAAATTGATGGTCGATTCCGTACATTATATATCAACAAGCCAAAGCTCCTTTTTTCAATTGGAGGCTTGAGATTATGGAATACATTGTCAGGTAACTTAAGATTTAGGTGACTACCAAAAACTCATCAGTTTGTGGCAGAGTATTGTGGTGTCAGGTCAAAAGCGCGCCGGGACAAAGGCGTGCCCAGACAATTGAGCGCAGCGCGGCTCAAAATTACTGTTTTTAGGGCTCCAACGGGGGGGCGTGGGGGGGAACCCCCCCCCACTTTACTTAATAGACATCGCGCCACATTGTGGGGGGCGTTGTGGAGGGTATGGGGGGTTGTAACCCCCCACATTTTAATGAAAACTTTACTTTTTCCCTGTTTTTAGGGAAAAAGTTAAGTTTACAGTAAAATGTGGAGGGTTACAACCCCCCAAACCCTCCATAACGCCGGCACGATGTCTATTAAGTAAAGTGGGGGGGTTCCCCAACAAAAACCCCTGTCAGAGCCCTTAAAAACTGTAATTTTCTTCTGCGCGCGCCTCCGTCTTGCGCTCAGTTGTCGGCACGCACCTTTGTCTTTCGCGCCGTTGTCTATGAACTGAGTATTGTGGTTAAATTCGAGATCTTTCTTATGGAGAAAGGAGATGATATATGATGTTGTGTTTTTCTGTTTTGTATGTATTGTTCTGTTGATAAATTATGTAATTTTTATTGTAACCCACTTAGGTGTTAAGCGAGAAAGAAATGTTTAAATAAATAAATAACAGACACACACCCACCCTTCTAAGTTGCAGTAGAGGTTTCTATCGCGACCCGGAGTGCTAAATACTCCAATGTTGCTCCAAAGCTAATAGGAATAGCATTGGAGCATTTAGCACTCCAGACCGCGGTAAAAACCTCTACCATAGTTTAGTGTAAGGGGGGGGGGAAGTTAGATGCCTAGATTCAGTGGTGTATTAAGGGGGGCATGGGGGCGGTCCACCACCATCTTGGTGAGGGTGCAGGCACCTCCCAAAACCAACCATTGTGCTTTCAATTTCTCCTCAGAAACCCAAGGACACCCTGGAACCTGGGAGGTACAGCAGGTCCTACACCTCGAGCAGCACTTTGGGAGCTGAATTGCGCCGGGGGAGACGCAAACTCTCCACCAACCTACAGGTGCCGCCATGGAGACCGATGGACAGAGCCAGGTCACCAGAGTACGACAGCGTTCCCCGACCAACCACCCTGCCTCTGTGTATCCCTCCCAGAATCGCCATCACCCATGCTGAGCCAGACAGGTAGGACCCAGGGCCCCAGAAATGGCTGGGGGAATCGCGATACAGAGGAAGGGGAAGTGGGATTCATGGCAAGGGGATGCAGATCATCGCTGCTGTATAATGTGAGCAAGGAGGTGGAGCTAGAGAGATTATTCTGAGTGGGATGAGGATTATCAATGCTGTGCTTACCTCGGTGCCGTGGCTTAATGTGAGATAAGAGGGGGGTGGATTATTACGAAGGGATGAGAATCGCTGACGCTGTGTGATCCTCAACACTGCTGTATAATAATCACTGCGGGATTATTGTGGTGGGGATGAGAATAATTGGAGCAGATGTTAACCTTCAGAATGAGTCACTTTTTTCCTCTCCATATCTGGGTTCTAATCCCCAGCTCTGGTTCTCTCTTTCTCTCTCTCTCTCCTTGACCAGTAGCAATCACTGATTCTTTCCTCGTTCCCCACTAAAGTTCAGCTGTCCCATTTCTGCACCCCAAAACTGGCTGCCTAGAGCTTCTTCAAGGTTCAGATTTTCCTTAGCACTGCTAACTCATGTCATTTCTGCTTTTTCACTCCCCACCCCCAGAAACCCTTTTGACCACCTCTCTCCCACTCAGTTTGGGCTTGGCTGCAGGAAAAGAGAGAGCAGAACGTTCCTAAGTGAATCTATGTCATCAGGCTTCTGACCCAGGATGGCTTCACAGCTGGGACATCTTCCAGCTGTGTTCTTGCAAGATTTTATGCTCCATTTGTGAGGGGGAGGCGGGACAGAAAGGAGCAGAGGGAAGTAAACATATGCGGACAGCTGTGTGAATTTTCCTCGGCTTCATATTAGCAGAACAAAAGTATTGCCCAGATGTGGTATCCTGGGACAGCTGCTTCATTGGCTGAGAATGGTTTGAGAAGAAAGGGTGCTGGGTGCCAGGCATTGGGTTTGGAGCACTGGGCGTAGGCTGTGGGGGCTGTGCCATTCCTGTACATTTGGATCTGCTGGATTGCTTAGGGAGGAGGTGCTTTATAAAGGCACTTCTAACATTCCAGCAAAAGTTTCAGCTAGTGTGGCAGGAGAAAAATAGAAATAGGAAAACTTGGGTAAGACTGGCTGTGTCCTGGGGGATGTAACTGGGTTGTTTTCCCCCTTATATTTGGAGAGTGCTTCCTCGTCTGAGTCTCTGATCACCATTTTTGGTTCTGACCACTCATGCTAAGAAAGGCAGGTCTGCATCCAAAGCCTCGTTCTCCAGATGGATTAAAATGGCAATTTTTCCCCCATGTACGTGGGCTGAAGTAAGCAGCCGCCGAGTGCGTTGATTGCACACTCTACCAGGGTCGGGTGTGCCGCAAGTTGCCGGGAAGGAGGAGAGACACGACAGCGCTAGCTGACCGCCTACAGGACGTGCTTCTCAGGGCGAGAGGCACATCCTGCCACCGGCGTCTTTCCTCCTCTTCGTGCCTCCTTTTGTTCAGCTACCCGTCTGGAGGGCCTCTGCGCGGGCTCCGACGTCAGTGGGACGACATCGCCGTGGCAACATCCACGCACTTCCAGGTGCCCTTGAGCCATGGCCGCCAGTTCAGTGTGCCACGGCTCATAAAGTTTGCGAGGTGCTGTTCTAAACAGTAGTATGATGCCTCAGCCGTAGGTAAAAACAGCTTATTCATTCTTGAGAAAATTACGAAGAGCCAGGAATTACTTAGAATCCTTGATTTCTCCTAGGACAAGCAGGATGAGTCAGCCACATATGGGTGTTGTCCCAACAGCTCCCAATTTGCGGATAAGCTCTCCAATAGCTCAGAGAGATTTTTTTTTTTTTTTTCTCTGAGCACGTGCAGTGCCCGGGCCCCACTGGGCATGCCCGAGCCCTACCCATTTCCCCCTGCTTCCCCCTAATCCCCAGTTTTTAGTTTCCGCCCGTTCCCATCGGTCGGATTTTTCCACAGCTCTCCATCACCATTTTGTCTACAATCAAGACTTTTTCTACTTACCATCTTGAAGATGCCAGAAACATCTAAGAAATGTCCGGGCTGAAGGAAAAGGATGAGTACACTGGATCCTCACGATCTGTGCGTTCGCTGTTTGGGCCCAGCGCAGGAGGAACGGTGTTTGCTTGCACTGTGCTTGCCTGTCTCTCTCAACTATTGTAACGTCTTCTTCGTAAGCTGCTGTAAACCAATTTATTTGGAAACTGCAGACAATTCAGAACACACACGCATAGATGCATGATAGCATTAGTTCCCGGTTAGTCGTTTCACTGGCTTCCCATCGAGGCATGAATTAAATTTAAAGTTAGAATGATTGTATTCAATGTCGCTTTTGGAAAATTCCCATTAAACATTGTTAGACGCAATTTGTATCCCAAGGCGTACGGGGACAGGCTTAATGATCTCAATCTGTGTACTTTGGAGGAAAGGCGGGAGAGCGGAGATATGATAGAGACGTTTAAACACCTGTATGGCGTAAATGCGCCTGAGTCGAGTCTCTTTCATTTGAAAGGAAGCTCTGGAAGGAGAGGGCATAGGATGAAGTGAAGAGGTGATAGGCTCAGGCAGTGGCATAGCAAGGGTGAGTGGCACCCCTCCCCTGCCTCCCCCCACTCCTTCCCAAACCTCTTTAATTTTCCCAGGCACGAGCAGCTGCCCATGTCGCAGCGGCTCTCCCTCTGATGTCACTTCATAGGCACAAGACCCAAAAGTGACATCAGAGAGAGCCAACACCGACGTAGGAAGCAAGTTCGTGATACTGCTCATGACAGGAAAATTAAAAGGTACAATGTAAAAGAAGGGAAGGGGCACATGTGAGCAGCAGAGGGCAGAGGTGAGGATGAGTGCTGGCACTCCCATCTAGACGGTGCCCAGGGCAGACCGCCCCTCCCTTAATTACGCTACTGGATTCAGGAGTAATCTAAGGAAATAGATGCGTGGAATAGTTTTCCGGCAGAGGTGGTGGAGACAGAGACTGTGTCTGAATTCAAGAAAGTGTGGGTCAGGCACATGGGATCTCTTAGGAAGAGAAGGAGATAGTGAATGTTGCAGATGGGCAGACTGGATGGGCCATTTGGCTTTTATCTGCCGTCATATTTCTATCTTTCTATAACCATAAAGCTCTATGACCTCACAATGCAAGTGTTAAAAGCCTTAGCCAATAGGGAGAGGAGGAGATAATAGATGCTGCGGATGGGATATTTGGCCTTTATTTGCCGTCATGTTTCTATTATGAAAAGCTATGTTAACTTCATTATCCTGACCCAAGAGATGTTAGACTTCCGCCTTTTAGGATAGGACATTTATCAGGTTCTTGTGACCTGGATTGGCCATTGTTGGAAGCAAGTTATTGGGCTTAACATAAGAACATAAGCAGTGCCTCTGCTGGGTCAGACCAGAGGTCCATCACGCCCAGAAGTCCGCTCACGCAGCGGCCCATCAGGTCCAGGACCTGCATAGTAATGCTCTATCTATACCCTTCTATACCCTTTTCCTTCAGGAAGTTATCTAATCCCTTCTTGAACCCCAATACCGTACTCTGTCCTATCACACCCTCTGGAAGCACATTCCAGATGTCCATCACCCTTTGGGTGAAGAAGAACTTCCTAGCATTGGTTCTGAATCCGTCCCATCTCAATTTTTCCGAATGCCCTCTCGTTCTTGTAGTTTTTGAAAGTTTGAAGAATCTGTCCCTCTCCACTTTCTCTATGCCCTTCATGATCTTGTAAGTCTATCACGTCCTCCCTAAGCCTCCTTTTTTCCATGGAAAAGAGCCCCAGTTTCTCTAATCTTTCAGCATATGTAAGATTTTCCATACCTTTTATTAATCGCGTCACTCTTTTCTGAACCCTCTCGAGTATCGCCATATCCTTCTTAAGGTACGGCGACCAAAACTGAATGCAGACTTGGGATCTGTCCCAGTATGGCAATGCTTGCGTTCTTATTTCAAGTCTTTCTCATTTAGGAAGTATGTCAACTTCTAATGCTAAGTATTTTTAAAATTAAATGTTCTGTTGCCTTATGCTTCCCACAGATGACTGGCATCTACTTGTTAGCATAGAACCTAATGGTATCTGTGGGATAATAAGAATATTTGTATTTTGTATTTAATTTACAGTGCAAAAGGCCATTTTCCCCAAAGGGCATACAGGGGCTGAAAATACCAGAGGGAGGAGACTCCAGCTAAATGCAAGGAGCATACAGGGGCTGAAAATACCAGAAGGAGCATACAGGGGCTGAAAATACCAGAGGAAGGAGACTCCAGCTAAGTGCAGGGAGCATACAGGAGATGAAAATATAAAAAAAAAAAACAACCCACAACTGGAGGAAAGGGAAAAGCAGGGCCATAAATCATATTAATTAGCCCTGTTTTAGAAATGCTATTTAAAACTGGTAGTGCAGATCTGAACCTTCCAGCATCTTATTGAGAACAAGCTCAGTGCTTTCTTCTCTAAGTGCTCACTATTATTCTCTGTTGTTGAAATCCCAAATTAGCATCTTGCAACAGTGGCAGCACGATCGGAAAATAATGGGAAGGGGAGGGGAGGAGAACCACTGCCAAGCGCCTGACTGCAGGGGGGGGCAGCTGTGGGTCGCTCCCAGTACAAAGAGCCCAGGTGCTTGGCTAGCGAGAGGGGAAGGCTGCTTTCTAGCACTGTGAACCTTCAGAAGCCAGCTTTGAATGAGGTCTCCTGGCGTCACAGTAGACACAAGTGGTTCTGGGGTCAGGGGAGACTGTGAATGGGTTCCAAGCAAAGTGACAGTTTCTAGCGTCTTTGGGGACTAAGCAAAACACGGACCTCACGGATCTAAACTGTGGGAATGGATAGTGCAGTGGTTAGAGCTACAGCCTCAGCACCTTGAGGATGTGGGTTCAAATCCCTCACTCCTCCTTGTGACCCTGGGCAAGTCACTTAATCCCCCAGTGCCCCAGGTACATTAGATAGAGAGCGAGCCTGCTGGGACAGCTAGGGAATAAAGCTTGAGTACCTGAATAGAATAATCGGTAATCGGCATAGAATTACAGAATGTGTGGAATATAAATTATTTTTTTTTTTAATTCTTTATTCATTTTTAAGATTACATTAAGTGTTACATATATTCAATCACATTAACAATAAATATATCACTTACAGACTATCATTTGCACATTACTTAAAATCTTATCCCTCCCCCTTCCCCCCCTCCCTACCATATAATCTAGTATAATATAAATATGTATTAATAAAATATCCCCACCCTACCCAATTAATACTAATAAATTTAAGGGAAACAAACTCTACTACTCCTTACAATATTTTGTTAATGGTTTCCACACATCTTGAAATTTCTTGAAATAACCATTTTGTAATGCAATAAATCTTTCCATTTTATAGATATGGCATAGAGAGTTCCACCAAAAGTTGTAATTCAATCTCCTCCAATACTTCCAATTATATGTGATTTGCTGAATGACAACACCAGTCATTATGAGTAATAATTTATTGTTATTCATAGAAATCTGACTTTTTGCTCTCATTTCCATGCCAAATATCACAGTATCATAGGATAATGCCACCGGATTATCTAACAAATTATTAATTATTAAAGAAACTGTACGCCCTTAAAAAAAATCTGCCCACCTCAGGGGTGAGTGGGGTCTGTGAGGTCTGCAGGAGTTAAAACAAGGATCTCTGCGAACCGCACATCATGGCTGCTTTCTTTTTAAGGCCGTTCACTTTAGATCCGTGAGGCCTCCAGGTAGAAGGCATTTGGGACACGGGGGTGCGGAAAAGCTGGGTACAGTATTCACGACCAGCGATCCCAGCCACCCACAGAAAAGAAGCCATCAAAGGTAGAATTTTAAAAAAGGATCTCACGGACCCCACAGAACTAAAGGTACCTGGCCTTAAAAAGAAAGCGGCCATGGCATGGGGTCCACAGGGATCCTCGTTTGAACTCCTGTGAACCTCATGGATCCCACTGGAGGGGGTAAGATGAAGGTACGTGGGGTGATCGGAATCCATGAGGTCCACAGGAGTTAAAACGAGGATCCCTATGGACCCCATGCCGTGGCTGCTTTCTTTTTAAGGTCATGGTGGTAGAGATTTGTGAGGTCCGTGGGATCCTCGTTTTTCCCGGTCCCATAGAAGATAAGAAAAAATCATTCCGGATGTGGAAAAAGGACAAACTGGGGAAAACTGGAAAGAGCACAGGAAGCATCAAAAAGAATGTCACCGCGTGGTTAGAAGAGCAAAAAGAGAATATGAAGAGAGGCTAGCCAGGAAAGCACGAAATTTCATACCGTTCTTCAGATATGTTAAAGGGAGGAGGTGGGACCGTTGGATGGCGGAGATAGGAAAGGAGTGGTGAAGGAGGAAAAAGAAGTGGCGGATAGAGTAAACATGTTCTTTTCGTCAGTATGTACAAGACAGAACACATCAAGTGTGCCGGAACCTGAAAAAATCTTTAAAGGAGATCAAGCAGAAAAGTTAACATCCATGGAGGTAAGCCTCGAAGACGTGCTCAAGCAGATAGATAGATTAAAAACTGACAAATCTCCAGGCCCGGACAGAATCCACCCTAGGGTATTGAAAGAGCTAAAAGAGGAAATAGCGGAATTACTACAGCAGTTTGTAATCTATCCCTAAAAACAGGGGTGATCCCGGAGGATTGGAAGATAGCAAATGTTACGCCCATCTTTAAAAAAGGATTGAGAGGCGACCCGGGGAACTACAGACTGGTAAGTCTGACTTCGGTTCCGGGGAAGATGGCGGAAGCGCTGATAAAAGACAGCATCGATGAGCATCTAGAAAGGAATAAACTGATGAAACAAGCCAACATGGCTTCTGCAAGGGAAGATCGTGCCTAACGAACTTATTGCACTCCTTTGAAGGAATAAACGAGCAAATGGCCGAAGGGACCCCCATAGACATCATATACTTGGATTTACAAAAAGCCTTTGACAAGGTACCCCATGAATGCCTACTAAGGAAGCTGAAGAACCATGGGGTGGAAGGAGATGTACATAGATGGATTAAAAATTGGTTGGCGGGAAGAAAGCAGAGGGTGGGAGTGAAGGGCCAATACTCGGACTGGAGAAGGGTCACGAGTGGAGTTCCGCAGGGGTCGGTACTCAGACCGTTGCTGTCCAATGTATTCATAAATGACCTAGAAACAGAGCTGAAGTGCGAATTATAAAATTCGCAGACGACACAAAACTTTTTAGTAAGGTTAGGAATAAAGAGGACTCTGAGAGTTACAAAGGGACCTGAACAAACTGGGAGAGTGGGCAAATATATGGCAGAAGAAGTTTAATGTAGAGAAATGTAAAGTCTTGCATATAGGAAACAGAAACCAAATGTACAGCTATAGGATGGGAGGGCTGGTAATGGGTTAAAGTAGGCAAGAGAAGGACTTAGGGGTACTGGTGGACAAAACAATGAAGCTGTTGGCACAGTGCACAGCGGCCTCTAAGAAGGCAAACAGAATGCTAGGTATTATCAAGAAGGGTATCACAACCAGAACGAAGGACGTTATCCTGCCGTTGTATCGGGCGATGGTGCGTCCGCATCTGGAGTGCTGCGTCCAATATTGGTCACCGTGCCTAAAGAAGGACATGGCGATACTCGAGAGGGTTCAGAGGAGAGCAACGCGGCTGATAAAAGGTATGGAAACCCTTTCATATGCTGAAAGATTAGAGAAACTAGGGCTCTTTTCCCTGGAGAAGTGAAGGCTTAGGGGGGACATGATAGAGACTTACAAGATCATGAAGGGCCTAGAGAAAGTGGAGAGGGACAGATTCTTCAAACTTTCAAAAACTACAAGAACGAGAGGGCATTCGGAAAAATTGAGAGGGGACGGATTCAGAACCAATGCTAGGAAGTTCTTCTTCACCCAAAGGGTGGTGGACGCCTGGAATGCGCTTCCAGAGAGTGTGGTACGACAGAATACGCTACTGGTTTTCAAGAAGGTATTGGATGATTTCCTGAAGGAAAAGGGGATTGAAGGGTATAGATAGGGGGGTCGCCACGTGAGCGGATGCTGGGCGTGATGGACCTCTGGTCTGACCCAGCAGAGGCACTGCTTATGTTCTTTGTAAGTGCCGCCATTTTGGAATTTCTTAGGAAGTGTGTGCACATAAGAATGGGGGTCTACTGGAAAAGTAGGGGGCACTGGCAGAGTGGTGCCTGTGTATGTATATTTGATGAGTGTGAGGGGGGGGGGGCTTCAGGGCAAGAGTGAGTAACGAAGGCTGTGTGAAGCCCCCTGCTTGTTCTACATTGAAATTATCCAGCCTTTACCTGGCACATTTCTTTTGATCACTTTCTTTTCTGCGCAGTTCACATGTGGCACTCATTATCAAATATTCTGCACTTAACGATCAGACAAAACCTTTTCTTCTGTCTATTGACTGGTTGGTGCTCTGTCTCTACAAATGGCATGAAAGTAATGGAAAGGCTGAGCGATGTAAGTGGTGGAAAAACAGTGGAAACTCCCCAGGGCCCATTGCAAGAGGCTCTGTAGCCCTGTGGCCATCCCCTGGGCTCTCCAGTCCTAGAGGGGACAGGCTCTGTGTCTCTGGGTCCATGCCCCGAGCCCTCCAGGCCTAGAAGTGATGGGCTCTGTATCCCTATGGCCATCCCCTGGGCCCTCCAGTCCTAGAGGGGACAGGCTCTGTATTCCACGGAGTCTCATTCCCTGTGACTACCAACCCTTCTGTTTTGCAGCAAAAAGCAGGCTTCATTGCTTTCTATTATTACTGGAGAATGTAGCTGTTTCCCTTGTTATTGCTTGGCAGTTGAATCACGAGGCGCGTCTGTCACCAGGGATTCTACTCGCAGTGACAGAAATACAGAGTAAGAGGATGTCAAGGCGCTGCTGGCACTCGGGATTCAGAGAGGTTCCGTGCGTGCCGCGTGCTTAGGGCTTACAACCAGTGGTATCCTCTGCAACCGGTTTATTGAAACCTATGGGTTCAAATCCCCTGCTCTACTACCAGCAGTTCTGTCTCCCACTCTCTTTCTGTGACCCAGCAGGAGTCCTTCTCTCTTCCTGTGCCCGAATGGTAATCCCCAGTTCTGCCTCTGGCCCTGCTACAGTAATCCACACTATGCTTTAGTGCAGTTCTCACACTTTCATTTTAGTCTTGGTAAAATAAGAATTGCCATCAGGGAAAAGCAGTCGTACAATCACCGTGCTAAACGGTAGCATGGCTTGCATTCAAATCATATGCAAATAGTGAAGAAGGGATTTACATTGCAACATCGAGCATGGGAATTGTAGGCTTATAGTGTTGAATCTTTACGCCAGCAAAGGAGTAAAAAAGGGAAGTCGGCTTAGGTCATTCAAGATCCCTGGTGGCCCAAGTGAGCCCCTGGACTGTCCCTCCCACACTTCCACCTGAGCCCCCAGAATCCCTCACCCATCTCTAGAAGTGCCACCCACTCCTGGCTCTGGCATCACCCAAAGTGTCTGACCCCTATGCTAGGGGGGGTCAGTCTACCCAACAAAGCTCTGTTGTAGGGTTTGGACCGCACTGAAGGCTCTCTGGTTGAAGGCATCCCTACATTGAGGTGCTCGGGCTAAGGCCTCCCTTACCTGGGGTGCCTGGATCAAGGATCTTCTGGCCCAGACACCCTGGATCAGGAAATTGCCTAACCAGAAAGCCTCCAGTGGTGGACCAGATCCTTGACTCCCTCCACGTGTTGGCAGGGTTGATCAAGGCCTGGGTTTACTCCATTGCATGCAGAGATGACTTCCCCATTGTATTCCCTAAGAAAAGCAAGACTACAAGTCCCTACATGGATTGGACTGGATCAACCCCGTCGGGCAGATATAGATTCAGTTGGCCATCTTATGGGCGTGGTCGCTTCCTACATCTGGGTTCTAATCCCTGGCTGTAGACCTGGGTTATCAGTTATTACAAGACACTCTGAACAGACTCGGCTATGCATAATCTCCATTTGATTCCTGTGTTCGTCCTTTTTTGTTCTCAGACCTTGTTAAAAACATCTTTTGTGGATTCCCGCATTGGGCTTCCCTTTGCCACTTTTACCCTGCACTGCCATTAAAAAAAAAAAAAATAGTTTATTTCATTTTAATACCAGAGAATGGCCGTTATACATCTGTGGTAAAGAAAGTAATGATAGTTAATTCTGCCTCTTGTCTTTTTTTGTATTAGGTTAACATCTGTGAACACACTGCTATTTGAATTACAATGTGAGACAGATTTTATTACATTGTGGAAGAAATTGAAAGCAAATTTGTTTCAGATATAATTATCTTAATTACATTGCAATTAGATTTTTTTTAAATGTCAGAGACCACTGGCTACCAGCGGCTGGCTCCGGAGAATATGGCACAAGAACACTTCCAGTCAGGAATACTAGGCTTGAACAAGGGCGTTGGCCAGAGGCTCAACACATAAGACCAGAGGTCCATCTCGCCCAGCAGTCCACTCCCGCGGCGGCCCATCAGGTCCATGACCTGTAAGGTGATCCTTGTCTAAAACACCTCGGTTCAATAACTAAACTAAACCTTAGGTTTGTATACCGCGCCATCTCCGCAAGCGTAGAGCTCGGCACGGTTTACAGAATTAGGATAGAAAGGAACTCCAGAGAAGGAAGGGTAACAGGAAAGGAACTAAGAGGGTAGAGAGGGGTCAAGGTACCGCAGAGCGGGAGATGTTAGATTTTTGAAAAGAGCCAAGTTTTCAGGTGTTTGCGGAAGAGTTGGAGGGAGTTTGAATTTCTGAGCGGGGATGTGAGGTTGTTCCAGAGTTCTGTGATTCTAAAGGGGAGAGATGTTCCTAGTATTCCTGCACGGGATATACCTTTTTGTAGAAGGGAATGATAGTTTCAGTTTCTGGGAGGATCTGGAAGAGTTAGGGTTTGAGGAGTTCCAAAGGAGTGGAATAACGGGAGGGAGGATGCCATGTAGGATCTTGAACGCTAAGCAGGCACATTTGAAGAAGATTCTGGAATGTACTGGAAGCCAGTGAAGCTTGGACAGAAGTGGAGAGACGTGGTCGAACTTGCGAAAATGAGCTTAGCCGCGGCATTCTGACAAAGAATAGACAACATAGAATAATGTTCATAGCCAGGTGTCACCACTGTGTCCAGATGAAGGTTCAGGGGTGGAGGGTGGACCATATCTGAAATCTCTGAGAGATGCTGTCTATCCCAGGGAATGAACTGAGCACTGCCCCCTCCCTCGGCTTCCCACCGCCCCTGGAATTGATTTTAGAAATGCACTGGCTCGTGCTGCCTTTCAGTGGGAGAATAGGACAAGTCTTCCATATAGCAGCAATTACTCACCTCTTCCCATCTACCTTTCAATTGACTCTGACTGTCTTTGTCATATTTCTCTGAGTGAATTGATTTCACTCTTTTATCATTCCTCTCGCTTGCTCACCCACCCCTTTCCATACTCTGCTTCTCCCACCATCACCCCTCTCTCTCTCCATTTTCCATTTTCGGTGAATATAGGGTCTGCAACAGATGAAGGACTGGGGAGGGAGTGCCCAGATGGCCAGAGGTCTCCTTAAGTCAAGCTATAAAAAAGGAACTATAACATCACAGGTGAATGGGGTTATGTCAACCCCTTCTAGATGACCTTGACTCAGCGGATAACTTTAGGAAAGGGGTGAAGGGAACATAAGAATTGCCATACTGGGACAGACTGAAGGTCCATCAATCCTGGTATCCTGTTTCCAACAGTGACCAACCCAGGTCCCAAATACCTAGCTAGATCCCAAGGAGAAAAACAGATTTTATGCTGCTTATTCTAGGAATAAGCAATGGATTTCCCCAAGCCATCTCAAGAATGGCCTATGGATTTCTCTTTTAGGAAATTATCCAAGCTTTTTTTAAACCCCGCTAAGCTGACTGATTTCACCTGGGAGGCCCATCCAGTGTCTGCCCAGTTTCAGTCCTGACGTAGTGTCTGAGATCCCAGTGTTTCTCTAGGAGTCCTCTGTGCTTATCTAAGGATTTCTTTAATTCTGTTAAAGTTTGGGCTCCCACCTCCTCCCCCAGGAAGATATTCGAAGAATCCAGCATACTTTCTGTGATGAAATGATTTCTTAATGGGGGGGGTTTCTGAATATTTAACCCCCACCCCCTCTTGGTATCTGCTAATGGCCCCTTCTTTTTCCCTTCCCCCTTTACTCTGAAGGGTGCATATGGGAATACATGGGTACATATAGAATCTAGTTTTCAAGTGTCTCATGATCTCTGATTCTAGAACATTCTTTCCTCTGTAAACATGGCTTATGCACTTGGGGTAACCTGGGTCATCTCATGCCCCTCTTTGATTCACTTTATCCTCTCCCTATCCTTTCAGAGCTGTGGCTTCCCAAACTACATATAATACTTACAATATGGTCTGTGTTAAGGATAGGACCTTTTCCCCTCCACTCCCTGTAGACCAGAGAATCCACCAAGCTTTGTGCCTGTGCTGTGTGTTGTACAGGACAGAATCTCAACAGGAAATTTTTGGTGCTTCTCGGCCCCCGAAACCTCATATTGTTGCAATCCATTGGGTTCATTTCACTTAGAACACAGAAGTTCCTGGACCCCTGAGGAAGAAGTGTTTTTCGAAACACGGACAGCGTTGGGTCCAGGTTTCAAACTAAACTGAACCAGTCTTTGGATAACAACATTTATTGACATTAAGAAAGCTCCTACATCTTGTACATCACTTCTGAAGTTTCTCTTTGGGTTTTGTTCTTCGACAATCACTGCACGCTTGTTGGATTTCTTTTCATTTCGTCACTCAGATTAGCAGGCCTGTGGCACTGTGACTGTCACGATATATTGTCTGATATGACATGTTTGGTTTTTAACAGTTGACTGTACTTAATAAACTACGCTTTATCTCAGGTTGATGTGTACGGTTCCTTCTCCACTTTCTTTCTGTTGCATATTCGTCGTGGGGTTGTTTGCCTTGTTTTTTGGGGATCGCACTGTCACTGTCCAACATAGGAGCCAGCCAGCACTGAGCCCCCTCAATATTGAGCAAGCTCCTTCATCGAGTGCTGGGAGGGACAATTTGTACTGTCACAGGTCAGAACAACCTACAGACCATCCAGAGATGTTGAGGGATGTGAGTTTTGAAGTCCACAGGAATCCCCTTCCACCACATTCTCATCCACCCTCTCTTCAGCTGACACTTATAAATAAGGTCCGAGTTCTGGCTAATTCTCGTGCAGATTCTTCAAACTTTCGGAAAATAAAAGAACAAGAGGGCATTCAGAAAAGCTGAAAGGGGACAGATTCAAAACGAATGCTAGGAAGTTCTTCTTTACCCAACGAGTGGTGGACACCTCGAATGCGGTTCCAGAGAGCGTAATAGGGCAGAGTACGGTACTGGGGGTTCAAGAAAGGATTGGACCATTTCCTGCTGGAAAAGGGGATAGAAGGGTATAGATAGAGGATTACTGTGCAGGTCCTGAATCTGTTGGGCCGCCGCATGAGCGGGCTGCTGGGCGCGATGGACCTCAGGTCTGACCCAGCGGAGGCATTGCTTATGTTCTTAGATTCAGTGAAAGAATCATGACTCCATTGACATTCTGGTTTTCCCTGAATGACCACTGGCACTGCAACACCCAGAGAACCTTTGGCCCAGGTGAGTTTTGCTTCTGGAAAACTTGGAGTCGGTGAACATAGAGACTGACCCCTCTTCTTACCGCTTGACAGACTTAACCTTCTCTGGAGGAAAAGTGAGGCGTGGAAGAGCCTGGGAAGCCATTCTCCCTTCCGCTGTCGGTTTTGCAAAAGTGCGACAGAGCAGATTTCTGCAGTCCATGCAGTCCAGAGACCCTCCCCACCGTCTGCTTCACCCTACTGATGAACAAATTGCTATTTTTTTTATCTTGAGCGCTCTCGTCCCTCCCCCCCCCCCCCCCATATCCCTTATTTGTGTTGACGATAAGAGGAAATTGAAATGGATTAATACAAGGTCTTCTGCATCCTGGAGCAAAGTCTTCAACCTGAGAAGATAAATTCACACACAGAAACTGAGAGACATACAAACCTCACATAGAGGCGGGGGCTGTGCATTGAATCTCTTTTTTCTGGATGCTGTTATTTTCGAGAATCCAGGGAGGGAGTTTAAAGGTTCCTTCTTTGCTCCAAAGTCCTTCAACATTCTCTTTTCCCCTTCCTTCCTTAATACAACTTAACATTTCATTCTTCTATTCCGCACGTACCTATAGCCAAGTTCGATGCAGATTAAAAATAAAAGGAAGTGGGCATAAGCAAGATCTACATATCAAAGTTATAAAACATACAATCAATAATCAAAAACCTACAACATAAAAATGTTTTCAGAAGCTTCTGAAAGATTTTAACTCGAAGCACCCCTCAGCTGGGATGGTAATAATCTCTTCTTTTGTGCCACCTCAAAAACAAAAGACAAACGGAATAATTTTGCTGCAAAGTGTAGGGTAAATTTCCAGATGGATTTATTTTGCTAACTTTAGCCACTGTAAATCTAGGTCAGGTCTGGAGGAAAGAAGCTAGGTAGCAAAAAGGCTAGGGGAACTCAGAATAAGACCCAAAGAGGCCATACAAGGCCAAGAAACCAACAAGATCCTATTCTGAAGATTCTGTGAAGGTTTTCATTGGTACTTGTTTTATTCCATTTATTTATTTGTTGTTTCCAGATGGTCCCAGCAAACTGGGGGGGGGGGGGGGCTCAGAGGCAGGGGAAGAAGCGCGTTATTCTACATTTTGGCATGGATAATCATGGATGGTGTTTAAATACATAACCTGTTTGCTCAATCAAACACAGCAGCCAGATCAGCAATTGGGATAATTTCTTCTCACCAAGGCACCCCCTATAGATTTGGCAAGAATAGGAGGTTATCCAAGTGTCGTGCAGTGTTTGGGGGGTGCATTATGGAATCAACAGTTTATTGAAAAGTTATTTTTCTCTTGCTTCAGTTTTGCGAGATACATTGACAATGAAAGTCCTTCGTGTTGGCTGATTTTGGACTTGGGGAGGAGGGGAAGGAACACAGATGTCATTGTGGGGTGGTATCAAGAAGCTCTCTCTTCAGAACAAGCCACCTGAGATAGAAACATAGAAACATAGAAATAGACGGCAGATAAGGGCCCACGGCCCATCTAGTCTGCCCACCTTAATGTCCCTCCCCTACCTTTGCCTTGTGAATAGATCTCATGTGCCGATCCCATTTGGCCTTAAAATCAGGCACGCTGCTGGCCTCAATCACCTGTAGTGGAAGACTATTCCAGCGATCAACCGCTCTTTCGGTGAAAAAGAATTTCCTGGTGTCACCTCGTAGTTTCCCGCCCCTGATTTTCAACGGATGCCCTCTTGTTGTCGTGGGACCCTTGAAAAAGAAGATATCTTCCTCCGCCTCGATGCGGCCCGTAAGATACTTGAACGTCTCGATCATGTCCCCCCTCTCTCTGCGCTCCTCGAGCGAGTCTAGCTGTCATTTGTCAAGCCGTTTTTCGTATGGTAGATCCTTGAGTCCCGAGACCATCCGGGTGGCCATTCTTTGCACCGACTCCAGTCTCAGCACATCCTTGCGATAATGCGGCCTCCAGAATTGCACACAGTATTCCAGGTGGGGCCTCACCATGGATCTATACAATGGCATAATGACTTCCGCCTTACGACTGACGAAACCCCTTCGTATGCAGCCCATGATTTGTCTTGCCTTGGACGAAGCCTGCTCCACTTGATTGGCAGACTTCATGTCCTCACTGACGATTACTACCATTTTTGCTAGGATCTCGCCATTAAGGGTATAAGACTTGCATGGATTCTGGCTGCCCAGGTGCATAACTTTGCATTTTTTGGCATTGAAGTTGAGTTGCCATGTCCTAGACCATCGCTCCAGTAGGAGTAGGTCGTGCATCATGTTGTCGGGCACTGAACCTTCGTCTGTTGTGCATTTGTGTGAGGGTCCACAGTTTGCTTCACAGTGGATTTCAGCTCTTTAGAAAAAGCCACTTTCATTCTGACATGGGTGTCAGTCCATCTGTCACAGGAGCTGTCCCACACCATGGTGCTGAACCTTCAGTGAAAAGTGCTAGGGCCTAGGTCAGGGGTGTCAAAGTCCCTCCTGGAGGGCCGCAATCCAGTCGGGTTTTCAGGATTTCCCCAATGAATATGCATGAGATCTATTAGCATACAATGAAAGCAGTGCATGCAAATAGATCTCATGCATATTCATTGGGGAAATCCTGAAAACCTGACTGGATTGCAACCCTCAGCGAGGGACTTTAACACCCCTGGCCTAGGTATATGCACTTAATCATTTATTTATTTATTCGGTTTTTTATACTGTTCTCCCAGGGGAGAATTTATTCAGATACTCAAGCATTTTCCCTCCGTCCTGGTGGGCAATAGGGGGATTAAGTGACTTGCCCAGGGTCACAAGGGGCAGCGTGGGGTTGAACCCACAACCTTAGGTGCTGAGGCTGGAGCTTTAACCAAGGTGCTATGCCGACATCTGTATCAGCCTAGCTAAGGAACCAACAGTCCCACTGCTCAGTGTCCAGAACTCCCACTCAGCTTTGGGTTTGTGATAAGCACATAAGCATGGCCTCTGCCGAGTCAGACCATAGGTCCATCATGGCTCCCGCCGCGGCCCCCCATGTCAATGACCTGTAGTGATCTATTACTCAAGAGCATTTTGTCTTGTATAGTAACCCTCTAATTGTACCCCTGGATCCCCTTTTCCCTCAGGAATTTGTCCAATCCCCTTTTGAACCCCAAAGTCGTACTCTGCTCTACCACCTCCTCTGGAAGCGCATTCCAGGTGTCTTCTGATCTAGACTCATGTTCTCTAACTAAACAAATCCTATTGATGTATAAGGGGGACACTAGATAGAGTTATACAAGATTGTAAAATGTTCCGCTGTAACAGTAGAGCCCAAGAGAGTGACAATATGGGAAACCTATAGTGTATGGGCTCACCTCGCTTTCAGTCTATAATGCAAAGGAAGTATAAATTAGCATGTGAGGAGCCTACAGCCCTGCTCAGAAATGTGAGGGTGTGGTATCTGCTAGTGGCCCCATCTTCCCCCTCCCCTTTTGCTCTGAGGGGTGCCTGCGAGAATCCATAGCTATGTAGAATATATGAGGGGGTGCATTTTGCCACCGGAGCTGAAAAGAGTGTTGCCTTATTTTGTTAAGTGCCAGTTTGCAAAAATGAAATTCTATGTTTTGGCATTGTTTCAGATCATTGATTGAACCGTGTCCATGTCATTCTCCTCTTGGTTGGGCTGAGAACTTTCCAGCCTCCCCCTTCCCCCCACCCCCTACTCTCCCAGTGTGTCTGCAAAGGGCAAGTATATGATGCATTGACAAGGCTTAGATTAGAATGCAGTTGGTTTGTGGACCGACTTGAGAAACACTTATGCAAAGCAGTGAAACATAGAAACATAGAAAAATGACGGCAGATAAGGGCCATATAGCCCATCAAGTCTGCCCACACTATTTACCCACCCTCTTAGGTCTTCTGACTTCTTAAGTATAATTGTAATTATATTGTCACTCTACTGACCCGCTCATTCAAGTCCTAGCGAGTCTCAAACATGTCCTGAGGGACCACCAGCCAATCAATACACATGAGAGAGATAGTCGTGCCTATCAGTCCATTATATGCCAATCTCTCTCATGCGAATTTATTAGGGATATCCTGAAAAACCAACTGACTGGGGACTCTCTCTAGGACAAGTTTGAGAACCGCTGATGTAGAGGACTCCCTCTTCGACCTGTATTTAATTCAGCCACAGGATGTCACCATTGTGTAATGATCGTAGGTCCTTCCCTAGCCATCGGCTGTGGTCAGTGCCACAGTGGCGTCCTGGCTCCGGCCAACTCGAAGACTCACTGCATAGCACTGTCACTAATCTTTGAGCCAGGTTTTCAACAACTAAAGCTATGACAATATACTTTTCAAGCTTGTTCTCCCTAGTTGCTCTTCCAGTCCTCAGATGCCTTCACAAATCTGACTGGGGGACCAGAGGGCAGTGGCTTCATCACAGCTTATTTGGACTTTTTTTTTTTTTTTTTTTTTTTAAACACCATAATGCACTAGCAGTGACAATTTGACATGACAGATGGTATTTGCTGAGTTGTTTGCTGGTTATGTGGTAGGCACAATGTCCTTTTAACATGGCGCCAGTGGGCATAGCAAACTCGGCCATTCATTAATCCTGTTTCCTGAACTTCAGGCTGATACCGAAGTAACTTTAGGGGGGGGGGAATAATCAAAGGAACATTTCCCTTTCCCCTGGTTACATTTTCATTTAAGCTTTTGGCACTCGATGTGCTTTCATGAAGCCGATGTCCTTGATCAATGTTTTCATGTTTCACGTATTTGGTTTCACCGCCGGCATGGATCTGATTGTGGTTCTAAGTTCCCTGACTGTGAGCGCTGAAAGAAACATACAGATTTTAAAGATTTCATGATTTGAAGGCACTTGAGTTGGAGAGAGGAGAAAAGCCAGCAGGCAGATATTTCATTAGAGAGACAAAGACCCCAAGGTGTGTCGGAGAACTTTACTTTCCGAGAGCTCACTAATACAATGTGTTTCAATGTCGGAAATAGAGTTGGCGGCACCGTTTCACTGGCATAAAATCCACCTCCTGTGGAGTTGTAAGATGAGAGCAGAGAAGATGCCTGGAGGGCTGGAGGGCTGGGGGGCTATCTCATTATTCCACGGAGAAGAGCTGGTCACATTCAGAGTACTGTATATACGGCCAATTCCATGTCTCCAGTCTGCTGACATTAAGTGTATAAATATATTCAATCACATTAACCATAAATACATCACTTTCAGTCTACCATTTATACAATACATAAATTCTTAACCCTCCCTCCTCCCACCCCATCCTACCATATATTCCATTATCATATAAATACATGTTAATAAATTATCCCCCACCCTACCCAATTGAACTGATAAATTTAAGGGAAATATTTTCAACTAATCCATACAATATTTTGTTAATGGTTTTCACACATCCTGAAATTTCTTGAAATATCCCCTTTGTAATGCAATAAATCTTTCCATTTTATAGATATGGCATAAAGAGTTCCACCAAAAGTTGTAATTTAATCTCCTCCAATCCTTCCAATTATATGTATAGGTAATTGGGTTTTGTTTTGGTTTTTTAAATTCTTTATTCATTTTTGAATCTTACAACAAGTGTACAAATAATAAGACATTTAAAATTAAATACATCACTTGAATTGTAACAAACAAAAAAACAAACTGCAGACTGATATGTACACGATGCAGGCAAATATTTAATGCAGTTAATGATACCACCTTATAACAAACCAAGGGACCCAATTGTAACAGCAGTGAAACTAAAGTAGATAGAACACAATTGCTAATCAATGCGATGGATGTGCTTGTTTTTGAGTGCAAATTAGCTCAAAACACGGCTCGATAGTCAACATGCAAACATGCATTTCATCATTCACTATCTGCATTCATTCTCTTTTTTTTTTTTTTTCAATTTAATTTCTGTCCGAGCTGAAAATCCAAAATTCGCCTTGATTGCTTTGTTGCTCGGGTTAGGATAACCACTGCATAAAAAATAAAAATAAAATTTCTTGCCGTTAGTTTTCAAAGACCGATCACGTCAAACAACGATGCTTGCCTGGGTGGCTGTATCCTTACGCACAAAGACGCTCATAACATTGACAGACTCTTGTGTCAGCAATGAACGTGTCACTCAGAGAACAGTTACGCTCCGGAATGCATTGCCAGAAGTTGCGGTAAGAGCGATAGTGTAGCTCAGGGATCTCAAAGTCCCTCCTCGAGGGCCGCAATCCAGTCGGGTTTTCAGGATTTCCCCAATGAATATGCATGAGATCTATTAGCATACAACGAAAGCAGTGCAAGCAAATAGATCTCATGCATATTCCTTGGGGAAATCCTGAAAACCCGACTGGATTGCGGCCCTCGAGGAGGGCATGAGAGAGATTTGCATATAATGGAAGTGACAGGCATGCAAATCTGCTTCATGCATATTTATTAGGACTAGTCTGAAAACCCAATTGGCCTGGTGGTCCTCCAGGACAGGGTTGGGGGACCACTGGCCTAGATTACAAGGGTGTCCAATGTCGGTCCTTGAGGGCCGCAATCCAGTCGGGTTTTCAGGATTTCCCCAATGAATATGCAAGAGATCTATTTGCTTGCACTCTTTCATTGTATGCTAATAGATCTCATGCATATTAATTGGGGAAATCCTGAAAATCCGACTGGATTGCGGCCCTCAAGGAGGGACTTTGAGATCCCTGGTGTAGCTGGTTTTAAGAAAGGTTTGAACAAGCTCCTGGAGGAAAAGTCCATAGTCTGTTATTGAGAATGCTTGCCCTGGATCGGTAACATGGGATGTTTCTACTCCCTGGGTTTTGGCCAGGTACTAGGGAACTGGATTGGCCACCGTGAGAACGGGCTACTGGGCTTGATGGACCATTGGTCTGACCCAGTAAGGCTGTTCTTAGGTTCTTATTCTAGTGTGTACTTATGAAGGAAATTTAAAACAAATAAAATAAAATTCTGGAATCTCTGGGTTCTCACAGGCTGAGACACACTGCAAGGCTATGTTTCTGAAAGAATGGCCAGTGTCTCGCTGAATGCTGCTGCTTTTTCCAGTGGATCTTGCTGAGTGATGCGGCTGCTGGTCGGCTTTTTATACTGGTCCCAGTGTATCTAGTTGAGACAGCTGCCACTGGTTTCACTGTGTCTCGCTAAGAGCCGCTGTTTGTTACGAAGAGGACTGCTCTTTATTATGGGACATTTTGTTACAGTGGCTCGTGCTGAGAGATGCGGATCTCGTTGAAATCTGCTGGTGGTTACATTGTATCAGGCTGAGAGATGATTGTTACGGTGGATCACGCTGACAGGCAGCAGTGGCTGTGCATCTCGCTGGGATTTCTTGCTTACTACAAGATATGGGAGCCCGAGACCCTGTGTCGATGGGCGGGAGATAAGAACACAAGAAACGCCTTCACCGGATCAGACCTAGGTCCATCTAGTCCGGCGATCCGCACACGCGGAGGCCCAGTTAGGTGCTCTCTGTTGGAGACCCGGATTTCCCGTATCCCCCGATATGGGCTGGCAGGCCTTCGTGTCGGCCATCGGCTGGAGTGGTCAGGGGGCGGGGGAGTAGCGGCGAGGTGGGGATTGGGTAGAGGGATTGTCAAGCAGGAAAGTTTTTAAATTGATTGGAGGGAAGAAAGGTGGCGTGCGGGGATGAGGTTTTTTAAGGAGGGGGGCCGTGGAGAACTCAGCCATTTGGGGTCCTCCAGGGTGGTTTTTTTCCCACCCACCCGCCCGTAATTTAGGCAGTAAGGGGTAGCTCGGGGTGGATCTCCCGAGCTACTGGGCGTTGTTGCTTGTTTCTTCTTACAATGTATCCAGTTCTCCTAGGACAAGCAGGATGAGTCAGCCACATATGGGTGTTGTCCCAACAGCTCCCAATTTGCGGATAAGCTCTCCAATAGCTCAGAGAGATTTTTTTCTCTCTCTCTGAGCACGTGCAGTGCCCGGGCCCCACTGGGCATGCCCGAGCCCTACCCATTTCCCCCTGCTTCCCCCTAATCCCCAGTCTTTAGTTTCCGCCCGTTCCCATCGGTCGGATTTTTCTACAGCTCTCCATTACAACTTTTCTACTCATCAACTTGAAGATGCCTGAATCATCTAAAGAAACAACTGGGATGCAGGAGGAGGATGAACACAATGGATCCTCATGAATTGTGCGCCCACTGATTGGATCCGGCGCTCGAGGTTTCCGTGTTGGCTTGCATTGTGCGCACATGTCACCACGTGCACGCAAGCTAAGGAAGAGGGCACTGAGAGACTTCATGAAGAGAAGTGAGGCCCGAGAGTCTTCCTCCAGCAACCAGCTGAGAGCTGGTTATTTTTGGGGGGGCATTGACGTTTGTCAAAGAGTATGGAGCCAAGAGTTGGTCCTTGTTACAATGCATCCAGTTGAGCCATAACTGGCTGAAAGCTGTAACTTATATTTTATCCCCTCTGTGACTTTTGCAGGGAGGTTTTCATTATTTTCTTTGAAATTGTACTCCACTTGCTGCTCGCTTAAGTGACAATTTCCTGACGCTCCCGTGGTTTGAGCAGTTAAGGACATAAAGCCCTTTCCCTAGAGAGAAATCACCGACTTCCCTGGGACTTGGCGGCTTTCAGAAATTCTGTAATGGGAGAAAACACATTTACGTTCCATTTTCTTCCTGATAGTGGAACATTTCGCGGACACCGCATCACCGAGGTACTGTATTAAATTAGTCCTTAAAGTCACTTTACGAAATGAATATGTTCAGAGTGCCGGCTTGTGACCTTGTGCTGTTGCCAGCTTAGTTTGCGGACTCCAAATAAAGCCTTTGTTGTTTTTACAGACTTGGTGAATATAGATTCACCAACTCCTCAAGTCTCGACTCCTCCAGAACCGCCCAAAGGTATAAACTAGCCTTCCCCTGTCTACTCGGCATTCACTATGCAGGTAAACTGAGAAAATCCCTTCTCTTCAAAATCACAGGACTTTGGAACGACCTCACCATCCCGCTGCGGAACCTGGGCTCCCTCCAATTATTCCGCAAACAACCGAAAACTTGGCTTTTCACCAAATTGTAATTCCATCCTCCCCCTTTTTCTTCCCTTCTACATATAAGTTCATGTAAACCTTTTCCTTCTCTACCTATATTTTTAAGTTCTTGTAAACCGTGTCGAGCTTCATATTCGTGGAGATGATGCGGTATATAAACTTAAGGTTTAGATTAGATTAGATTAGATTAGATTAGATTAGATTCTAAAGCTAGGGATTTGTTTTTTTCTCAGCCATTGCCACAGGAACTGGGACAGGCACAGAGGATTTCTACGGGAGAGGAAGGGATGGTGGGGCAGACTGGATAGGCGGTATGGTCTTTGTACTTCTGTTCTGTGTATGTAATGCAGACCTTTAACCTGTAGAGCCAGCTGGGACTAGGTAAAACAAGGACCTTGCAAATCTTAACCACACGCCCTTAAAAATCTACTCATCTCGGGAGTGAGTGGGATCCACGAGGAGTTAAAACGAGGATCTCTATGGACCCCACGGCTCCCAGCCAGCCCACCACTCATCCCATGATGAGCCCGGCAGCCAGTAGCTCGGGATACTGCCACAGGCCTGTAACCCATTACAGGCCCCCTCCCCAGAGGACCGAAAGCCGTTAACGGTCCTCCGAGAACCCTCCCTTTATAAGGTTGCCCAACCTTCCCTCCGGCTGTGACCCACCCAATCAGAGGTCAATCCCCGAATGGGAAAGACCTCCCCCACGTCCGGTCTCGCTACCCCTCCCCAAATACTCCCTTACCCTCACCTAACCGACAGGCGACCCCCTCAGGCTTCCCAGCTCCGCGTTAGGGTCGCCCCTCGAGACTAGCTCTCGGGCTTAGCATTAGTGGTACATGCAATTTTGATTAATCATAAAAATTACTGAAATCTGATAGGATGCTGTTAGTATTTTTTAGTATTTATAGACTCCTTATGGCCTAAGTGGTTTGCATTCAGGTACTCAAGCATTTTTCTGTCTGTCCCGGGGGGCTCACACTCTATCTAATGTGCTTGGGCCAATGGGGATTACGTGACTTTTTAAGCTTTTTTCTGCTAAAGACGTTACAAGTTTACAAGAGTTGCTTTGTGAGAGGTAACTATTTTATACCTCATGGCCTGTGTTTGTGGATTCACTTGTTGGATTAAGGGCCAATTTTTTTTAGCCGATTCTGGAACAGTGATTGATGTTTCATCGTCTGCATGCAAATGATTTGCGCGGAGGTTCGCCGCAATCCTATCCGATCAGTCGCTGTGAGAGCAACTATAACACATGCACAGAGCCAGTTTGGGGAAGCCTGAACAGGTATGCGGCAGGGGAAGTCCTGCCACTCAGCTGTTGGGGCTAGCCCCCCTGATGACCCCCCCCAAACCAAAACAGAGGCAGGAGGGATGCCCACTCCCTCCTGCCACTGTGAACCTTCCTACCGTGCCAGCCCCTGGGAGGGGCCTTAGACATCTAAGCCAATCAGGGTCTTAGGTCCCTCCCCATGATGGGCCTGCAAGTAGGTGGGACTGAGTTCACCCCTCCTGCTGTCTACTTTGTGAACAGGTAGAGGGGAGGTTCGGGAGGGGGTTTGTCCGGGGGGGGGGGCATCCAGTGGCAGGAGGGAGTGGGCATCCCTCCTGCCAATTTGGGCTGGCAGGAGGGAGGGTTTCATGGTGGCAGGAGGGAGTGGGCATCCTTCCTGCCTGGGGGGAGTGAAAAAAACCAGGCAGACCTGCCAGTAACACAGATACCAACAGGTTTCTAGACCTGTCATTTTAGGGGGGGTCAGTGGTGCGGTCTCCAGAGTTGTACACAATATTCACCAGAGTCTTATACAGGGGCATCACTATCTCCTTTTTCCTACTGGCCATTCCTCTCCTATGCATCAAAGCATCCTTCTAGCTTTCGCCATCGCCTTTTCAACCTGTTTGGCCACCTTAACATCATCACATGTTACTACACCATGTTACCACTCCTCCTTTGGGCACAAAAGTTCTTCACTCCTTAAATTGTACCACTCCCTTGGGTTTTTGCAGCCCCTTTGCTTTTCTTAGCATTAAATCTTAGCTGCCAAATTTCAGACCGTTCTTCAAGCATCGCCAGGTCTTTCTTCATGTTATTCACAAAAAACAACCAAAAAGGGAGACCCAATCCAATCCAAAGATAAAAACAACAGGCTGTGAATGTGGATGTTCTGAAAGATGATTTTTATTCACTTTTCACAGTAAAAATACAAATAAAAATCTGAATTAGTAATGCACATATGATTGTCTTGACGGAGCGAGTCTACTCTATTGCCGATTTTGGCATCATCCGCAAAGAGGCAAATCTTACTCGGCAAACAGGTCAAGTAGGGGGTTAGGAAATGTCTCAGGTAAGTGAGTGAGGGTTAGGAGTTCCCCTCACCTGGGGAAGGGAGGGAGCTTGGATTAGTTTTGAAGTGGGACGACTTTGCCCAGATGAACCCCCCTGTTTCTGAAGCCCCCAAATGCCGCTCCGCTGATGTTTTGACGTTGGTCCCCACGGTTTAAAGCATAATTATTCTCAGAAGCTGTTGATCAAAATCGGGCAATTAAAAAACACACCCAGGTTATGCAATCATGGCTTGGCAAGGATGCGCTCGGTTTTCTGGGGGCTGTTTTCTGTTTCTCTGGCCGTGTGGCCTTAGGGCTGGTCACAATATCTCAGACAACTCCTCCAAACAAAAACATGAGGAAGGGAAGTCTTGAACTTTGAGCACTCAGAAGTGTGCGTGTGTGTGTGGGGGGGGGGTTCCATTTCCAGATGGTTCATTTTACTCAGAACAGTTTATGTGGAGGGCGGAAGGTTGGGGGGGGGGGGGTTTCCTGTAATGTCCTCCTTAAGAGGAAATTCCATCTTCATGTTTGGAAGCTGTTTTGATGTGTCGCAGCTCTCTCTCTCCCCCTAAAAACATATTTTGGAAAAAAAAAAAAGTGTCAAGAGACAGAAGGGGAGAAATGTGAAACCCTTCGAGCCTTGATTTATCGATCTGGAATTTCAAAATGTCTGTCTCGTGGAAAGGGCAGGGGTGGAGCTCTCTAGAAGTCTCTCCGTCTGATGCAGTTTTTCATTGTGCATTTTCAATCTGCTTCTCTGACCTCTGCATTTGCGTTCTTCCTTCCTTCCCTCCCCCATCATAAATCAAACGGAATTAAAGCAACATGACATTTGTTGAGAAATTGCGGTTTAATCGGGACCCATGTGGCACTCCCAGCTGTGTGCACCCCCCCCCTCCCCCTCCATGAGATCTGGGTTAGCAAATGGATTGGGAGGACAAGAGAGAGTGAGGGAGCCTGAACTTGAGGGGAGAAGGGTTCAGGGGAGCCCTGTACCTTAAGGGAGGGGAGGGATCTGCCTGCCAAGGACAAGCCATAATAGAAAAGGGCATGGAGGGGCCTTTCCTGAATATTTATCATCACTGTCCAGTAGTTCTATAAAGAAATATAAGTATTATTACAACATTTATGATAATATACTTGGGATGGAGGTTAGAAAGTAATGGGTTCAGTTCCCACTGCAGCTGCTTGTGACCTTGGGCAAGTCACTTAACCCACCTTCGTCCCAGGTACTGTGAGCCCACTGGGGACAGAGGATGTGCTTGAATATGTGTACAGCACTGTGTATGTCTAGCGGTACTATAAGAACATAAAAATAGCCTTACTGGGTCAGACTACTGGTCCATCTAGTCCAGTAGCCTAATAGTAGCAGCATTCCACGCTACCGATCCAGGGCAAGCAGTGGCTTCCCCCATGTCTTTCTCAATAACAGACTAGGGACTTTTCCTCCAGGAACTTGTCCAAACCTTTCTAAAAACCAGCTACACTATCTGCTCTTACCACATCCTCTGGCAACACGTTCCAGAGCTGAACTGTTCTCTGAGTGAAAAAAAATTTCTTCCTATTGGTTTTAAAAGTATTTCCCTGTAACTTCATCGAGTGTCCCCTAGTCTTAGTCATTTTTGACGGAGCGAAAAATCGATCCACTTGCACCCGTTTTACTCCACTCGGGATTTTGTAGACTTCAATCCTATCTCACCTCAGACGTCTCTTTTCCAAGCTGAAGAGCCCTAACCTTTTTAGTCTTTCCTCATACGAGAGGAGTTCTATCCCCTTTACCATCTTGATCGCTCTTCTTTGAACCTTTTCTAGTGCCGTTATATCTTTCTTGCAGGCTTTTTTTTTTTTTTTTTTTTTTAACCCGGGCAATTAGTTCCAGATCGTATTCAGTTGATATTCAGACCGATATAAGTATCCCGGTGTTTATGCTTAATTCAAAACTTGCTATACTGCCTTTTTTGAAAGTACAGGAGAAGGCGGAATACAATACCGTAAAAAGTTACAAGAGAGAACTTGGAACTCCATCAAAGCAATAGGAACAACCCAAGCAAAAACTTAAAAACACACACGATAACTGGCTCACGAAGAACTTCCTTCCTACTTAAGACTCAAAAGAATCCAGTAAAAGAAGACTTTTTAATAGGGTTCTAAATTTCTTCAGTGATAATTCCTTACAAAGGGGGTGAAACATAAAAGCATTCCAGCGACAGTCTCGCTGAAAAAGATAGAGGTGTGGGGGGGGGGGGGGAGAGGGTTGGCAGGGAGAGATGGATGGGTGATCATATGGTGATGAAGCAGTTATATAGGCTGATATTTGTCATCTTTTGCTCATTTCTGATCTGAAGAAGAAGGTGGTGTTGCCTTCCAAGTTAGTCAAAAAAGTATTAAGCAAGTTCGATTTTAAAAAAAAAAAGGCATCATCTTTTATTCTTTGTTTTGTTCTGTTTCTATTTTTCAGATCATGGTATTCTTGTTTTAATGTGCCCTTCTCTGCCAAGGTCAGAAACCTGGGCTCCAGCCAGTCCCTTGCCTATGGTAACCCCCTACCCTCCTCTGAGGCTGCTGGGCCTTTCAGTGCTCGCCTATCCCTGTCTGGCTGAGGACTCCCTGTTTTAAATTCTGAATCGCATGGGTTGCTGTCAGATTGGTTTTCTGGGTATATCTGCCCATTGATTTTCTTTAGATATTCAAATTAAACATGGTCAGATAATACATTTCCTTTTAAATAGACCTGTTCTCTCCCTCCTACAGAAGAAAAGAAAAGAAATTACCCAATCTAAATGTGTCTGTATTGATTTATAAAGCAAGAGTACAAAAGGATGATCTTTTCAATTAACCGAACTGGCAGAAGAGATTAGGAGAGCGAAATAGTGGCAGGTCAGGACCTGGGGATTTCCCCTACTGGGATTCTCCACACAACTGGCTCAGCCCTTCTGGGAACATAGTCAATTTGTTTCTGTTCTCTAAGATTCCTGTAAAAAACAAACCCAAAAACTATATTTAGGGACACTAATAGCATAAGCATCACAGTTAAAATACACATAAAGTATGAATACAGGAGAGATGGGTGAAAAGCGAAACTAATCTAAGCAGGACTGGTTCAAGGAGTTTTACGAGTAAGAGGCCCCTAAAGAGATATGGCGATAGAAGTTGCATTGCATTTTTGGAAAGCTAATTCAGTTGCTATAAATACACACGAAAACTGGCTAAATCTTAAACTTAAGGTATAGGCTTCATAGTAATAGTGTTTGTCAGATAGAAATCTGCTCTTCCTAAAGTAAGCTGTGGACCGGAACTTGAGCTTCTATGAATTTTAATAAGCTAAAGACATCTGTTCTGGGTTCCTGTTTCTTTTTTTTTTACCATGTGTTGGTACTAGCGTAAGGTAAAAAGATGGCTTCATCAGGCAATGAATTCATTGTTAAGAGGAGAAGATGAATCAGAAAGGATTATAGTAGAAAGGTCAGCCCACTCAGGTGAAAATAACCTCTGGAATATAAAGAAGAGCTTTGTAATCTTGCAACTCAGCCCGAGAACGTTATGATTGCGGGGAAGATAGGCTTAAAGAGTGAATGCTTTGCAACCCAGAATCCAAAGTAGAAAAGAGATACTCCTGGATCCCTCACGCAAAATATGGCTCTCGAGGACTGAAGTTCCCTAACCCTGCTCTACACCATTTATTTTTGAAAGTGTGCCTTTTGAAAAGTTATATGCCTATAGCAGTGACCCTGGCAAAAATAATGAGTCGCAGTGAAGGGGGAGAGAAAAGAACCTCTTCAGGTATGGTCCTAATCTCTGGAAGACCCAAGCCCATTCTTTTAGGCAGGGATTTCAAAGCTCCTCCTTGAGGGCCGCAATCCAGTCGGGTTTTCAGGATTTCCCCAATGAATATGCATTGAAAGCAGTGCATGCACATAGATCTCATGCATATTCATTGGGGAAATCCTGAAAACCCAACTGGATTGCGGCCCTCAAGGAGGGACTTTGAGACCCCTGCTTTTAGGTATGAACAGATAATCAGAAATTTTTCCCATCTGTTCCAACCCAGATCAAACCCTGCCCTAACCATTGGATCACTTCTCCTTCCTAAATTAGAGTTCATGGACCATTTTCTCTTTTACATATTCCCTGAGGGTGTTATTATAACTTTCCCTTTTTGCAAATGGCTACACAGGGCCCTCAGAGTGTTTCTGGAAGAGAAATGGAAAGTTCCCATTGTCTGCAGTTGCTGAAGTAATATAGAATTTCTTAAGATAAGCACCGGGTCCTGACGTATAACCTGAATGATCTTGTTCACCCAAGGTAGGGAGAACGAGAGGGCACTCTCTAAAGTTGAAAGGGGATAGATTCCGTACGAAAGTAAGGAAGTTCTTCTTCACCCAGAGAGTGGTAGAAAACTGGAACGCTCTTCCGGAGGCTGTTATAGGGGAAAACACCCTCCAGGGATTCAAGACAAAGTTAGACAAGTTCCTGCTAGACCAGAACATACACAGGTAAGGCTAGACTCAGTTAGGGCACTGGTCTTTGACCTAAGGGCCACCGCGGGACACGATGAACCACTGGTCTGACTCAGCAGCGGCAATTCTTATGTTGTTACTGAGCAGATTATAGAGTTGGGTCTAGTGCCAGAATTATGCATATTGTAGCCTCTAAAGCAGTAAATTTTAGGTTTTATAGTTTTTCATATTAGTGAGGTTCCTCGTAAGGCAAGGCTTATGCTTAAATCGGTTCTGGACACATGTCTGATCTCTGCTGAATGACTCTGCTGCTGTCAAGCCTTTAGGACCAGTTGAACATATGACATTCTGCACATGTCTGAGCAGAAATCCCCCTCCCCCATCCACACCAAGTGAAATGGCTCACCAACTATGAAAAAAACGGCTTTTACCCTTAAGCACCTCGGTTCAGCCATTCCAAAGTTATAAAATCACAGACCGCAATAGAATTAGACCGCAGTATTTATTGCGCCATGTGATAAGACTTCGCTGTTGTTGGATTACAGGACTGATTTACTGTCTGGAACTAAGTTTGCAAAGTACGACAGGCTCTAGGTTCTGATCCCTACTATGAATCAGTGGGGCTGCTGCACCTCATAATCCTGTTTTTATATATTTATTTTAGTGCCTTTTTTTTTTTTTTTTAGAGAGAGAGAATTTTGCCACCTATTTGGCAGCTCTAAGTATCTTTTCATAGGGCTTTGGATGAAGACTCGGTCTGATTTTAATGGCTTCTCTCTGGACGGGGTCTATATGATCGTGAAGTGACTATGTTGCAAAGGGGTTTTAAAAGGCAACAGGATAGAAAGGAGAACTGTGAGTAAGATCACAGAATGACACAGCACGGTCAAAATGTAGAGTTCACAGTTGGAAGACTTTCCCGCATGCACTGGCCTCTCAAATTCACGATGATCCTACCATGAACCCATCCCCCCCCTCTCTGCCTCTAGTCTTTCGTCACGCTTTTTCCATCTCTCTTCCAAATTTGAGGCTGCACACCCTGCCTTTTAAAAAATAAAAATCATTGCTGTTATGTGTAGAGAGCTGGATGTTTCATCTGGCATAGCCAGGGCACAAGGGAACCTCCAGCTCATACATTAAAATCCTACTGCACGCACAGATAACAGTTGTGTCACGGAGGGAGGTGGGTATGGATGGAAATGAGCGTCCCGATATGCATGGAGTATTTGGGGGCAGGGTATAGTGGTGGTGGGGGGAGGAGAGTAGGGAATCTGAATGCTGCTTGAAGCTGTGAGGGGGGGGGGGAGCAGAGAGGTTGAAAGATCCTGCCATGGTGAACTAGTCCCGGCACACCAGCCTGAGAGAAAAGGAGAAACACGTGTGTTCATTCCGTGCCAGGGTGATGATAACGATAATCAAGAGTAGGATCTGGTTCATCAACCCTTTTGGATACAAACTGATTTATGATTGTTCATTTAAGACTTGGCGTCAGCAGTTTTTTTTTGGATTCTTTGCTTGTTTTTGTCCCGATGATAATCAAGAGCCATCAAGTTGAGGATGACGCTTGGCACCACAGTGGATCACTCTGTCTTCTGCTTGACTCAACGGCATATTGATAGTTGACAACTGAATCAATCCATCATGTTGTTGGTCTTCCAGAGCCTCTTTTGCTTTCAACATTGCCAGGCATAATTCTCTTCTTTAAGGAATCTGGTCATGTCATACAGTGGCGTAGTAACGAGTAGGGCAGTCCGCCCTGGGCACCATGTTCCCCCATACTTTGCCAAGCATGCACCTCCCTTCCCCCGATCTCTAGTTCTTCACTACTGCAAGCATCAACTTCAACATGCTCCTCTCAGCTGCATTGTATCTCCCGCTGACATCACTTCCGGGTGCTGCGCATAGGAAGTGATGTCACAGAGAGAGCCGACGGGGTCCCGAGGAGCACGTTGACATTCTTGTTGCTCACAGCGGTGAACAAACTAGAGGTTTGGGGAAGGGAAGAGGGCGTGCATGTGGGAAGACGAGGATGGGGAGGGGCGCCATAATATCTCCAATGTGTTGTGGTTGGGTTATTTGGGCCATGCCACTTGATCCACTAATAAGCTATAGACAAAGATGTCTGTGGCATGAGCTTAGTGGTTGGAAGCTTGACTTCTAGGGGTGCCTGTTGAATCTAAAATCTTGCCACCATCTGGGATTCTGCCAGGTGCTTGTGACCTGGAAGAAGGATTTGGGGATGGATGGACCACTGCTCAGAGCCAGTTTTTATTTAAAACAGGACAATAGGACGGGGTGGAGCAGGGGCATCTCTCGATGACAATGGTACGGGTGACTAAGTTTTCGCCAGGTTACACCTGCCTGGGCCTCCGCGTGAGCGGATCGCTGGACTTGATGGACCTAAGGTCTGATCCGGAGATGGCAGTTCTTATGACCAGAAACGGCTTGTGCCATCCCACCGAAGGCACGCAGTAATTGCACTCGCTGCCTCTGGAGACATAACCAGCTTAGGTTTTTGAATTCCTATTATTATCATCATCTTTCTGGTGATTAAAGATTCTGACCTCGACAGCTGCTTTTCATACCAGCCAAGGCTAGATTTGTCCAGAATTCCTCTTAATCCCTTTGTCTTTCTGTCCCTGAAGGAAGGCGACACCTGGGTGGTTGCATTTTCTCTATTTAATCTGCTGTGAAAACCAGTGGTTCGGAGAACTAATGTTGGTCATAATTTTGTGAAAAGTTGGCCCGAGAGCGAGTCTTGAAGGGCTCTAGTAACACGGGGCTGGGCGGCCCGTGTGTCAGCCCGTCGGGATTGGCTCCCAAATGGAAATAGGGGATAGAGAGAAGAGGGGAGGGGGAGTGAGCGAGAAGAGTGCGGTTTGGCAGCATTTCCCGCCACAGCCGAAGGGCAGAGATTGGTTGCGGTGGGAACAAGGGGTGGGCCTGTAGAAAAGTAACAGCCACCGAGGGATCGGTCTCTTCCGGTCCTCAGCGGCGGCTTTCCCGCCCTCCCTCCCTCAGGAGCTGGTTCCAGGGAGGGGAGCCCCGGGGTCGCAGTGGCAAGGTTCGAGCTACTGAAACCTGGGGCTAATCGAGGGAAGAGCGGATGGAGTGCAGCTAGTTTGAAAGTGAGTCTCAGGTGGGCTGGTGACCCTTTCGAAGGGGCAGGGCGGTACCTGCCACTCCGCAGACCCTTGCTGGCAGGGGTGGGGTCACCGGGCTAAAAGCTGTTTATCGGATATTGTTTGATAGCTCAATGGTTGTGTTTTAATTCGATGTTACTTGTTTGTACCAATAAAGTGTAGTTACTTACCTGTAACGTAGGTTCTCCGTGGACAGCAGGATAGTCAGCCATCCTGCTGTCCACGGAGAACCTACGTTACAGGTAAGTAACTACACTTTATAGTGTATGTGGTGGTAAGGGGGGTGGAGTGAAAGGGACAGCCAGGCCTTCCCATATCCAGTTCTTATTATCCTCCAATGCAGGGCTGCCCAAATCCGGTCCTCGAGATCTACTGGCAGGCCAGGTTTTCAGGATCTCCACAATGAATATGCATGAGAGAGATTTGCCTGCACTTCCTGCTTGGTATGCAAATCTCTCTCATGCATATTCATTGTGGAGATCCTGAAAACCTGGCCTGCCAGTAGATCTCGAGGACCGGACTTGGGCAGCCCTGCTCCAATGCATAGAAGGCGTGCCATGAAGGAATCTTTTGGAGCATGGGAAATATCCAGTGACAGCAGACAGCGGAGGCACGTCTAGAAATGGGTTCCTAGTTTTTGGCGTACCAGACGCAGGTGTAACGTAACAGTGTTCAGGGGGCCAGATTCCATTATGGAATAAGAGCATAACCTGAGTTCGGTGCCCACAGTCGCACTGGCCATAGACCTAGAGCAGGGGTAGGGAACTCCGGTCCTCGAGAGCCGTATTCCAGTCAGGTGTTCAGGATTTCCCCAATGAATATGCATTGAAAGCAGTGCATGCAAATAGATCGCATGCATATTCATTGGAGAAATCCTGAAAACCCGACTGGAATACGGCTCTCGAGGACCGGAGTTCCATACCCCTGACCTAGAGTAACTGAGCATGCCTATGTATGTAACCTATAGAATTCTATAAGGCAGTGATTCCCAACCCTGTCCTGGAGGAACACCAGGCCAATCGGGTTTTCAGGCTAGCCCTAATGAATATGCATGAGAGAGATTTGCATATGATGGAAGTGATAGGCATGCAAATTTGCTTCATGCATATTCATTAGGGCTAGCCTGAAAACCCAATTGGCCTGGTGTTCCTCCAGGACAGGGTTGGGAACCACTGCAAAGGTGCCCATGTACATCCATTTGCATATTAGAGTTCTTCCATATTCCCTTAGAGCAGGGGTAGGGAACTCCGGTCCTCGAGAGCCGTATTCCAGTCGGATTTTCAGGATTTCCCCAAAGAATATGCATGAGATCTATTTGCATGCACTGCTTTCAATGCATATTCATTGGGAAATCCTGAACACCCGACTGGAATACGGCTCTCGTGGACCGGAGTTCCCTACCCTAACCTAGAGTAACTGAGCATGCCTACGTGTGTAAAGTGTAGTTACTTACCTGTAACGTAGGTTCTCCGTTCATGTACAGCCATTTGCATACTAGAGTTCTTCCATATTCCCTTAGAGCAGGGGTAGGGAACTCCGGTCCTTGAGAGCCGTATTCCAGTCGGGTTTTCAGGATTTCCCCAATGAATATGCATGAGATCTATTTGCATGCCCTGCTTTCAATGCATATTCAATGGGGAAATCCTGAAAACCCGACTGGATTACAGCTCTCGCGGACCGGAGTTTCCTACCCCTGACCTAGACTCACTGTATCATTTCCTCTATCCAACCCTGAGCTGTCCTGTCTGTGCAAATTCGATTGTAAGCTCTTCTGAGCAGGGACGTCTATTGAATGTACAGCGCTGGGAACGCGTTTCCGCGCTATAGATGACAGAGCTAGGATAAGATCTTGTTTTTCTTAACTTCCGATTACTTTCATGTGCACCCCCCCCCCCCCCCCCCGTTTTGCAGCCAGTCTGTCCCCTCCCCGGGTTGATCAACGTGCGCCTCCCTTTCCAAGAGTCCGGGCTGCCAACGCTTTGCACGCGGGCACATCCCTCGCCCAGTCCAACGCCGCGCGGACACTCCGGGCCCGGAGCGTTCTAGAACCCCGGCTCGCCGAACGTTCCATCGGGGAACTCGCCTTCCTCCCTCCAGCTGGCGATTGGCGCCAATCGAACCAATCGGGGGCCAGCCTTTTATTATGATGATGGAATAACTAAAGGAACACCGGGGCGGCACGTGGTGGCGCTTCTCCCCCCCCCCCCTCCCTTTTCCCCAGCTGTCGGCTGCAAGGAGCCGCACCGAACCGAGGAACCTGCAACGAAATCCTCCCCCCCCCCCACAAAAAAAAGCATAATCGGAGGAAGGGGCGCGTGCATTATCCCCATTGCAAGCAACGGAGACCGGGGCGAAAGATGCCATCCGGTTGGGGCAGGCATGCCACCGCCACCGAGGACGATCAGCTGCTGCCCGTCTGAGCGACGATCAGCGGACCCCGCTTGCAAGAGGAGGAAAAGGCGGTGGCTGTGACCTGCCCCGCAGCCCCCGGAGGGGTGGGGGGAAAGTGGTCCGAAAGCAGGCGAGGGGGGGCTCTGGAGGTGGGGGGAGGAGAATCGAAACCAGCAATAATGGACCGAAGCGGATTGGGGGAGGTGGAGCCGACGCCGGACTTCGGGCTTTTTTCTTGCTGATCCGGATGACTTTGATTTTGCATTTTTGAATGGAGGCTCTTTCTTCCCCAAAGTGGACTTAACACTGTGACCTTTGAAATCCATTAACAAAGGAACCCGGGGACCCAGAGAAATGCAGATATAGCTATATTTTTTTATCTAGTCTTATTTTCAATTAGATTTTTTTTTTGGGGGGGGTGGGAGAGCTGTCGATTACGCTATGATGGAACCACCGCCTTGCTCCAAGAAATCTCTCTCCTTGTCCCTACCGGTGCCCAGAGAGGGGCAGGCGACCTTGAAACCCCCCCAGCATCTCTGGAGGCAGCCCCGGACCCCCATCAAAATCAAGCACCGGGGCTACTCGGATACCGATCGCCACCCGCACCGGCAGATGGAGCGGGCCGACGCCATGGACACCAGCGACAGACCCGGGCTGAAGAAGACCCGCATGTCCTGGCCCTCATCCTTCCACGGGACGACCAGCACCAGCCACGGAAGCCACAAGCGGTAAGACTTGGGGTTCTCCTCTTCCCACCCCCACTGAGATTCCGGGGTCTAGCTAGGTGCCTAGCTAATCCCAAAAGCATGGGGCCCCAGTTACAATGCCCCCCGCCCTGAATACAAAGGACTGGTTGGGAGAGGGTTTTGTTGAATCAAGTCCAAAGAATGTCCCCTGTAGGGAGGCAAAGTTGCAATGTCCCGGTCCTGAATACAAAGGACTGGTTGTGAGAGGGTTTCGTTGAATCAAGTCCAAAGAATGTCCCCTGTAGGGAGGCACAGTTGCAATGTCTCCGCCCTGAATACAAAGGACTGGTTGGGAGAGGATTTCGTTGACCCAAGTCCAAAGAATGTCCCCTGTAGGGAGGCAAAGTTGCAATGTCCCCGTCCTGAATACAAAGGACTGGTTGGGAGAAGGTTTCGTTGAATCAAGTCCAAAGAATGTCCCCTGTAGGGAGGCACAGTTGCAATGTCCCCGTCCTGAATACAAAGGACTGGTTGGTAGAAGTTTTCGTTGAATCAAGTCCAAAGAATGTCCCCTGTAGGGAGGCACAATTGCAATGTCCCTGTCCTGAATACAAAGAACTGGTTGGGAGAGAGTTTCGTTGAATCAAGCCCAAAGAATGTCCCCTATAGAGAGGCACTGCTAGTAGGTATGTCCTTAATACAGAGGTGATCTAACTGCAGGAGCCTGCTTCTGGCATGGAGGGTGGAGATCCATTTGGTGCCGTAATCTCTTCCTCTCCCCCCCCCACCCAGCTTACATATACTGCCTGAAAATGTATACAAATCTGAGAATTTCGAACGGGAAATGTTGGATGCCTCTTGTGGTTTGTAAATATTTTTGTTTGGCTGTCCCAAACAGAAGGCTCATTGTAACAGCTGTGTTTATTGGGATGTTTTGTCATTTTCCTAAACAAGCAGAAATCTGTCCCTCAAACAGCAGCTGGTGAAGGTGAAGGGGTGGTTTTGGGTGGGGGGGGAAGAAAGGCAACACCCAAGCAGCATTAGTTTCTCTTTTGAAGACGGCTTAAAAGTAGGGAGAGGGGGACAGACAGAGAGACTGGAATGAACAGATTAAGTTGCGCCCCCCCCCTGGTGCCCCCCTATTTGAAATGAGTGGCTTAGCGTTCGGAGGATGGTGTCCGGAATGGTTTTCTACACTCAGATGCAGGTGTAACCAAATTTTACACGGCTGGATATCCTGGTGGTTGTGGTTTGGGGGTGCGGGGTGGGGAATATGAGCACTGGAATTAGGGTCCCACTAAACGGATTCCCAACCCCCCTCCCCCAAGAACCAAGAGAGCAATCCTAAATTTAAACCCCATTTTACGCGCTTAAATTTCTATAATACTGCCATCCGTGTTCACAAGTGGACATTTCTACGTCGTGATGTCAGTCTTATAACTAGGAGCTTGACTGGCACAGCGCGGAATTAGAGGCGTGTTCACAGGGGAGCGGCATAGGCGGGGCCGACATACGGAATGCTGGAAGTCGCAAGAATAAAAGTCACGCTAGAGTATGAATATTTCCACGAGCTACCGAGCTGCCAGAAATCTGCACGCGCCATCCAATGCCGGTTTTCACGCTTAGAATAGAATAAGCCCACTACCCATGTTGTTATGCTATCTAATGATGGTGTCCTGATAGGAAATTACTCCTAAGTGTTCATGCATTGTAAGCAGTCGTGGGTGCCAGGCCTGATGCCCGCCTGGGTGGCAGAGCTAGGTCTTATCCTGTGCCATCTTGATGGCGGTCTGGGTGCCAGGTTTCAGGTTTATTTAAAACTTGATGATATCGCCTATAAAGACTCGATAGTGGATTCAGTTTTATTTGTTGAGTGGGTACACGGATAAACACCAAGCAAGGTCTAATCTGCCTTCACCCCCAAAATAGATATCAAAACGACATTAGCCCTCTTCTGGTTAATCTGCATTTATTTGTAAAGGGTAGGCACAATTATCGATTAGCCCCCTGCCTCCCCCAAAATGTAAATGGCCGCTGGCAAGCCTGGTCTATTGTTCTGGGGGTAAGGGGGCTCATATGAACCCCTGGAAATTCTGGGGTACAGACAGTGTGAAGGGGAGGGAGGAAGGGGTGATTTCCGATTTTTACCACCATGAGAAGCAGCCCAGGGGACCCTTTTGCGGGATGAAGAATTGAAATTTGGCTCCGGGGTTGCTGGGGGCCCTCTCGGGGGTGTTTTTCTTATTAATAATCTCCTGTCCAGGTTCCAGAGGTGGAAGCTGGGAAGGACGTTTGGATGGAAGCTCCGTTGTTATTGTGGACATGAGATAGGCACTGCCCAGAGGTTAGACTGATACTCTGAGATTCAAGGAGTTCAAATCCCACATGCCTGGCTTTGACCTTCAGCCAGTCACTTTGTTTCCATTATCTCAGACAGTAAGCTCTCCAGGGTAGAGGCATATTCTGCCTGAAAGTGATATTGTAAACCACCCTGAGTTGGAAATAAAAAAAAAAAAAAAATACATTACGTCCAAGCTTCTGTTAAGAGCCAGATCAGCCAAAGTGTTTGTCGATCAGTGGCCACCACAAGCTTCCCCGGGGCCTGCTGAAGACTTGGGAAAGAGCTCCTTGGAGCAGTGGATTCTCCTTAGCTGTGCTGCCAGCTGACTTCTGTCCTCCTAAAATGTTTGTCCCTTCCTCCCCTCCCGCCAGTTGATTCCGCTTGCCTGGCATCCTCGGTGACAGGACTGGCACAGTTGAAGGGAGGCATTCTGCAGCAGTCGGTATTTCCAGAAGGTAATGGCAGGTAGCTCAGAGGAGCAGTTTTCCAGGGTCAGGATGTGAATGTGCAGGACAGCGAGTGAGATCTAGCTGGACCATTCATTCTCTGATTGCCTTTCAGTGAGGAAATATATTATACATGGCCATACATCCTCCACACCAGGTCTAAATCTGGCTCTTTCAACCCTCTCCGTCCCGTTTCAATTGCCTTCCATGGGATGCCACCTCTTCCTCCACTGGAAAGCATTCCCAGCACCATCATCTTCCTCTTTGGTTCTTCCAAGCGCCACAACGTCTAACCACGGAGCCACTAGAGCCAGAGAGGTGCTCACTCCGCGGGTTCTCATTTGTCGCCATAACCTCGGCCGCTCCCTGTCGATGCCCCCAGCCTCACGGCTTCTGAATTGTTCCCTGGCGAAAGAATTTGGTTGCCAAGGATATATGCCATTTTAAAGGCTTAAATATTGCACTGGGTGGAGGGAAAGCGGGGGGAAGGGGTTCCCTGTATAATACAGTGGTACCTTGGAATCCGAACGCCCCAGAACTTGAACGACCTGGAATCCGAACACCCTGCACATTGTGTATGTATGTTTGTGCCCCAGAATCTGAATGCTGCTTTGGAACATTTGTTAATATTTTACCTTAAAATCCAGTGTATTCTCCTGACCTTCAAAATAAAATCCTCCCATCTGCCTTCATTTCTACATAAACTTCTCATCTCTCAATGTTCATCTCGTACCTTAAGATCCACAAATCAAAATCTTCTTCTGATCCCTTCCATCAAAAACTTTTATTACACACGGAAAATAAACTTCTCTGTTACTGCCCCAATGCTATGGAATTCTTTACCACAACTTCTTCGTGATGAACAACAACTAGATAAATTTAAAACAGGCTTAAAGACTTTCCTATTCCGTGATGCATTTATTTCTGTTTAGTAGCTAACTCTCAGTCATCTTCACTCGTTCAACATCACAAATTTATTCTAATGACTTTTCCCTTCCTAAATGTTGTTTTCCCATCCCCTCTTTCTCCCTTTTCTCTCTACATTGTAACTTTACCCTTCCATAAACCTCTTCCCTCACAATCAAGTTTGTCTAGTCTATGTTTTAATATACACTATTTGTACCTCTAAATGTAGAATATTTTAACTCCCCTTCCCTATTTAATTTATATTTTTATTGTAATGTACACCGGCCAGATATTTATTTGATGGTCGGTATATTAAAACCAAATAAACTTGAAACTTGAAACTTGTTAAAATTAGAGTTTGTGGGACCCAGGAACGGATTAATCCAGTTTCTTATTATTTTCAATGGGAAAAATTGTCTTGGAACTCGAACGGGGTTCTGGAACGGATTAAGCACATTATCAGTGAGTGGGTTTCCAGCTGTAATAGAGCAGGTTATTTCGGAGGTGAGGGTGGGAGGTTGGTGGTATTAATCAAACTAGAGAATGACATGGTGACAAAATTCATCACCGTTCCCGTCCCCGCGGGAAACCATCTTCATGTCATTCTTTAAAGAGAGAGGGAAGAATCAGAGTATGAATGGCCACAACTACTGACCCGCAAGCTTTGCTTTGAAGAATGCTGGTGTAGAAGGACCGAGGTTGAAACAGACACTACAGAATGACAGTCTCTGGTATCCAGAGCAGATATTGTGATGTCATAATGCCTCATTCCACCAGTGCCTAAGAGCCAATCACATCAGTGATGTCACAATGGCTCCCATAAGAATCAGAGTATGAATGGCCTCAACCACTGACCCGCAAGCTTTGCTTTGAAGAATGCTGGTGTAGAAGGATTGAGGTTGAAATAGACACTAGAAAATGACATGGGATTATGTCCCGCGGTTATCCGCGGGGACGGGGACAGTGATGAATTTTGTCACCGTGTCATTCTCTAAAATCAAACCTTCCAAGAGGCTCTCGTTGTGAACTTCTACCTCGCAGCAAAGTTCAGCAAGATCCGCTAGTAGAATGCGAAAATGGTATTTGAAATCGAATAATTTGTGGGGCGTCTGTTGAATCCCCGTTTCCTTCTGGCTAATTCTGTAGGGTTTTTCTTCTTTCTTTGCAGCATTGAAATCCAGCCCTTGCCTGCTGCTGTCTTTATTCATTTTTTTTTTATATATATAACATTTTGAAGACCCCCCAGAACTTGTCCTGGGTCTCTGCGCTTGTCTTGTCTGGTAACCACGTTCCAGGAGATCTGGATTTATATGCGCTCTAATTTGCGATCTTTTATTGGGAGGTGGTGGAGGCGACACAGCGCAGCTTGTGTGGGTGTTTCCAGCTTAGTTTTTTGAAACGGTCTGTGCCTTGTCGACGCTTCTTCGTGTTTACTGCTGTCCCTGGGCTGGAGAGTCTCTAATGTTTTCAACCTTTTACAAATAATCCACTACACCACATGCATTAGTAAATTTGATTAGCATTCACGGTGGAGGAGTGGCTTAATGGATGGCAGCCAATGGCATGCGACGAGGACTTTCAGGGGATTCAGCCCTGCTTTTTATTTTTTTTTTTCTTTACTTTTTCTTTGATTTGTTCAAGCAGTCAAATTGCGTCAAACAAACAAACAAAAAAAAAGCAGAGCTCTTGCTGAAGGCCCTGACAGTACTGATCTGAATTTGATTGGCTGAGCAGCAGCTCTGCCTGTTGACTGCTCAGCCAATCAAGATTCAGAGCAGTGCCCTCAGGGCCTTCAGGGAGTGGGATGAATCCCCTGAAGGTCCTGACTACACGCCACCGATGTCAGCAAAGAGGGAAGTTGGGGTTGAAACCCCGTTTCTCCCACTGACGCGTCTGGTGACACAGGCAAATGACTTGCCTTTCCCAAAGGTACACACCTAGAGTTAACATAAGGTGCTCAAATTTGGGACACATAGGACAGAGGCACGGGTAAATTAATTCGTTAACAAGCTGTTAACAATTATTGGCATTAAGAACATAAGAATTACCGCTGTTGGGTCAGACCAGTGGTCCTTCGTGCCCAGCAGTCCACTCCCGCGGTGGCCCTTAGGTCAAAGACCAGCGCCTTAACTGAGACTAGTCCTACCTGCGTACGTTCTGGTTCAGCAGGAACTTGTCCAACCTTGTCTTGAATCCCTGGAGGGTGTTTTCCCCTATGACAGACTCCGGAAGAGCATTCCAGTTTTCCACCACTCTCTGGGTGAAGAAGAGCTTCCTTACGTTTGTACGGAATCTATCTCCTTTTAACTTTAGAGAGTGTCATCTCGTTCTCCATACCTTGGAGAGGGTGAACAGTCTGTCTTTATCTATTAAGTCTATTCCCTTCATTATCTTGAATGTCTCGATCATGTCCCCTCTCAGTCTCCTCTTTTCAAGGGAGAAGAGGCCCAGTTTCTCCAATCTCTCACTGTACAGCAACTCCTCCAGCCCCTTAACCATCTTAGTTGCTCTTCTCTGGACCCTTTCGAGTAGTACCATGTCCTTCTTCATGTATGGCGACCAATGCTGGACGCAGTACTCCAGGTGAGGGCGCACCATGGCCCGGTACAGCGGCATGATAACCTTCTCCGATCTATTCGTGATCCACTTCTTTATCATTCCTAGCATTCTATTCGCCCTTTTCACCGCCACCATACATTGCGAGGACCGCTTCATCGACTTGTCGATCAGAACTCCCAAGTCTCTTTCCTGGGAGGTCTCTCCAAGTACCGCCCCAGACATCCTGTATTCGTGCATGAGATTTTTGTTATCTACATGCATCACTTTACACTTACCCACGTTGAACCTCATCTGCCATGTCGATGCCCATTCCTTAAGCCTAATTATGTCACGTTGCAGATCTTCGCAATCCTCCTGTGGCTTCACTACTCTGAATAACTTCGTATCGTCCGCAAATTTCATCACCTCACTCGTCGTACCAATGTCTAGATCATTTATAAAGATGTTGAAGAGCACGGGTCCAAGCACCGAGCCCTGCGGCACCCCACTAGTGACGCTCTTCCAGTCTGAGTATTGTCCATTTACCCCCACTCTCTGTTTCCTATGCTCCAGCCAGTTTTTAATCCACGTGAGTATTTCACCCTCGATTCCGTGGCTCGCAATTTTCTGAAGTAGTCATTCATGCGGAAACTTGTGGAACGCCTTCTGAAAATCCAGATATACAATGTCAACTGGGTCACCCTTGTCCATTTGTCTGTTTTCTCCCTCAAAGAAGTGCAGCAAGTTCGTCAAACACGATCTGCCTTTGCTAAAACCGTGCTGACTGGTCCTCATCAGTCCGTGTCCGTCAAGGTAATTAATGATGCGGTCCTTTATCAGCGACTCTACCATCTTTCCCGGTACCGAAGTCAGACTCACCGGTCTGTAGTTTCTCGGATCTCCCCTCGAACCTTTCTTGAAGATCGGCGTAACATTTGCCACCTTCCAGTCTTTCAGAATCTCTCCCAATTTGATTGACAGATTGGCTATTGGTTGAAGCATTAATTAGCACTAATCTGCCTTTGCGTTGTTCTAAAACGCTGCAAGCCCAAAGTGTGTCGTGCTCCTCTTTCCATTCTCCAAAGCAGCCCGCTGTGACCAAAACAGGACGAGAGATTCTGTGGCACCAGCCACCCTAGAATGACCCAGGACAATTGGGGGGGGGGGGGGGTCACATTACTTCTGTCTGAAGCCCTGCAGTATTTTTGAAAATGGGTGCAGCCACCTCTGGGGTGAATGGCTCAAGAGCTGATAGGTTTCCTGTAGCAGGAGGGGCTGCAGTGGGGGTAGACGGAGGAGGGGGTTTGGGGGGGCAAGAATGCTCACAGTGGACAAACCCAGAAGTAGAATTTGTGAGTTTCCCACTGTACTCTGGGAAATAGGCCAAAATCTAGTGGTAGGATGCATTGGGGGTGGGGGCAGCTGATCGCACCCCACTCAGTCCCTTCCATTTTTAAAGATTGTCTATGTGCTGGGATCCTGCAGGTAGGGAGGGGCCCAGGGGATGCAGGGGTGGGAACATCTGCTAGGGATATCCTAGGCTTGGATGGTTGTGTTCTCTGGAAACAGAAGCATGCCGTGGCACACTGAGTGCCAAGCTCTGTCTGTGCCAGGGATTTGAGTTGTGACTCACAGCTCTTCTGCAGCGAGCTAAGGGGGGGGGGAGGGGTGGATGTACAGCTCTCTCCCTTATCTAGCATAAACAGCAGGCTTCTGACTAATGCATCGGCCAAAACTGATGGGAGTCTTGACCGGAGGCGCAGGACAGCAAGCGCAGCTCTGGGGTAGAGATGCTCCTTCCCTGCCGTGACCTGGGAGCTGCTTACATGTATTCAGTGACTGGATAGTTTTCCATTTTAGGGTATTCATTATGAGCCCAGAGAAGAATTCAGTATAGATCTAGGGGGCAACCGGCTCTGTGTGTTTCTGTCCTTATTCCGCACCATTTCATGAGAAAACAGACTACAATGGGACCGTGTCCAACAGAGGCACCGAGTATTAAAAAAAAAAAAGTCAGTTCCCTCACCTCTGGCTCATGCCCAGAACTGGGGTAGGGGAGATTTTGTTCAGAAAGTGAGAGCTTCCCTTCCCCCCAGGGCTGGAGATGAGAATCAAGTTTCCCGGCACTTTTGGAAACCCGACAGTCCTTGCGGCTCTCTGCCACGCTGTTAAGCGACTCCCCAACCCTTAGCTGGACCGTATGCCCCTGGCACTTCTGGTCCTTTACAGTTCCCTTGTTAAAAAGTAAAAGCATCTTTCGAGTTTCCCTGTGCACTGCTTGGATCGCCTCCGAAAGATTTTTCTTTGTTACCAGTTTACTCTCTTGCTGCATCCATCCTTCTCCAGATCACTGACCGCTCCCTTCCTCCTCCCTGGGACATGCCTGGTCCATCCGAATCCCAGCGTATAAGGCATTGCAGTAGCAGGTTTATTAATAATCTTCTCAATATGGTCTTTTCTGTTAAAAACGAAGCAGAGAGAAAAGTCCATGACAGGAGAACTCTGTTGGGTACCTCTTGAATGCCTAATTGACTCTCGACCATCTGGCGAGCTTATCTTGCCAGGATGTCTAATCCGAGAAGCAAAACTCTTCAGACATATTCTAATCTAATCTGAGTTTCTGTATTACACTTATCCAGAATAGGGTTCAAGGTGATTTACAAGTAAAAAGGTCCATATGGGGAATTACAATAACAGTGACATTTTGATTACAATTTTTTGTAAAGTTTTTAGTGGCGAGTAGGGAAGGTCTGACACGTAATTTACAATTTGTGGAGGTTTTCTATGGTGAACGTACTGTGTCCGAGATAATATGTTGGTGTCGTACTAGTGAAGGTTTTTCTTGAGAATGAAGCAAAAGAAGTAGGGATAAGAAGATGCTTCCACTTGGGATTAAAAACGTGCAGTCGTTTACGGACAAATCTCAACCAGTCTCATACAATCCACTTGTCATTGTGTCGCGTACAAATCCATTTGGCTCTTGTCATATGTAAGTCCATTTGACTCAACATGGCCAGTGTTTCAACACCCAGAAGCTGTCTTCGTCGGGAGTCAAAGAAGTACTAACCAAAGACTGGAAAGATCTGCAGGTTCACATCATGGACTGTTTTTCTAGAGTAGGAGTCTTTCACGATGAGGGGATCGTAACTCCTGTCCTTTCCTTTTAACTTGACCTTCTTGAGAAGGCAGCGGTGCTTAAGTTACAGGTTGACGAGGTTTTTTTGCGAAAGCTGAGATAGTTCAGTCCAGTCCTAATGGTTGTAGAGAGACTGTTCCATGTTTTGATGGTTGCATAGGTGAATAGGGAGTTATACGTTTAGATTCACTGGTATTTGACTCCTTTGGATGAAGGAAGCATTAATAGGTTTGTGTCGTGGATCCTGGATGATAAATGTGATTTGGAGAAGAGTTGAATTATTTGCTCTGAGGTTTTAGCAAGTAGGGATAAGGCACATGATGACGGATAGTGAAGTATGGGGTAGCATTCTGATATAGTGTTATATTTGGACATATTATGCCTGTCCCCTTGTATTCGCTCCACCCCCACATTTGGCAATTAACACCTTGTAATTCATGCTAATTGGCCCTAATTAGTTACACACACAACTTGGAAAGCACAATTCTATAAAGTATGTGCCAGTTGCAGTGCGTGAATTTGGAAAGAAGGCATGGCCAGGGCCCATCATGGACGTTCCTAAAAGTTATGCGCATTGTTAGAGAATACACCCAATCTGTGTACAACTTAGGCGTAGGTACTTAGGCCTGGTTTTAGCTGGTAACACTGATGCTTAGTGCGATTCTATGAAAGGTACATGTGCTTTGAAGAATCGCACTAAGCGCTGTTTTGTTTTGGTGCCACATGTATAGTATTAGGCCCCGAGTGTGCAAAATTGTACACACAGGTTATAGGTTAATACTGGTTATGCTCTACAATATTCTAAATGAAGTCTCACCCGAGTCTTATACAGAGGCATCAGTACCTCCTTTTTCCCACTGGCCAAACCTCTCCCTATGCAACTCAGCATCCTTCTAGCTTTCGCCACCACCTTTTCAAAGTGCTTGGCCACCTTAAGATCATCACATACAATCCCACCCAAGTCCCGCTCTTCTGTCGTGCACATAAGTTCTTCACCCCCTAAATTGTTCCGTTCTCTTGGGTTTTTGCAGCCCAAATTCATGACCTTGCATTTCTTAGCATTAAATTTTAGCTGCCAAATTTCAGACCGTTCTTCAAGCTTCGCCAGGTCTTTCTTCATGTTATTCGCACCATCAGGGGTGTCTAGTAGTTATAGTAATCCGGCCCTAAATTTGTATGACACAAAGATGGTGATACTAAAAGGTTCTGTTGAGAAGAAGACTAGACTCTCGATGTCGAGTGTATTGTAAGAAAGTGTGTTAAGGAAAGGATATACCTGAACAAACTTTATTTAGTCAGCAGCATAGACTTGACACCTACTGTTTCTGCAGTTCTGCCGTGTGCACTGTTGCCAGCAGATTTTCTCCCTTCAGTGTCTCCAAGATTGATGAATGTGAATTGCAAGTCCAGAACCAATACATAGGAGCATAAGATTAGCCTTACTGGGTCCTTCAAGCCCAGTAGCCCATTCTCACGGTGGCCAATCCAGGTCCCAAAGAGTGGCAACATTCCAGGATCCCAAAGAGTAACAAAAGATTCTAGAAGCCCAAAGAGTGTCAACATTCCAGGATCCCAAAGAGTAACAAAAGATTCTAGAAGCCCAAAGAGTGTCAACATTCCAGGATCCCAAAGAGTAACAAAAGATTCTAGAACCCCAAAGAGTGTCAACATTCCAGGATCCCAAAGAGTAACAAAAGATTCTAGAACCCCAAAGAGTGTCAACATTCCAGGATCCCAAAGAGTAACAAAAGATTCTAGAACCCCAAAGAGTGTCAACATTCCAGGATCCCAAAGAGTAACAAAAGATTCTAGAACCCCAAAGAGTGTCAACATTCCAGGATCCCAAAGAGTAACAAAAGATTCTAGAACCCCAAAGAGTGTCAACATTCCAGGATCCCAAAGAGTAACAAAAGATTCTAGAACCCCAAAGAGTGTCAACATTCCAGGATCCCAAAGAGTAACAAAAGATTCTAGAACCCCAAAGAGTGTCAACATTCCAGGATCCCAAAGAGTAACAAAAGATTCTAGAAGCCCAAAGAGTGTCAACATTCCATGCTACTGATCTAGGGCAAGCAGCTGCCTTCCCCATGTCCCTCTCAATACACATATATTGTGCTGAGAGATTAGGCTCTTGACAAAGGCAGAATTGCCAAAACAGTCAGTGTTGCGTCTATGCTGCTGACTAAATAAAGTTTGCTTTGGATCATCCACTGCTGTATGTTTTGACATCTTTTCCTCACAACTCTTGTATCTCCATTTGAGGAAAAAAAAACATTTCTTGGGTAGATACATACAGTTTGAATGAGAACTCATCGGCCAGAAGAACTCCTAAAGCTTTTAACGTTCATAACCAAGAAATTGAGAACCAGACTACACTCGTAGTTAAAATTGAAGAACATGATTTAGGTCTATCCTGTTCATGGACTCGTATGGTATTTCCCTGCCCCCATTTCCCCTCTGCTTAACAAGTATGAAGGATTTTCTCACCGTGGCATTGCCCATGAAATCTTGGAAAAATAAGAATCATTTAGGTCGAATGGAGAGGAGCCACCACTTTCTGAATGGTAGATACTGTGGAAGGCGTTGGACAAGAGAGTGACTCTTCCCCCAACCAGATAATTCCTACAAGGGGCCATACAGTCTCACCAGCTTTGTTTGGGCCTGTTTTTAGGGCATTTTCAATTCTCAGCTCAGGGAGAATCAAGTTATTCCCCCCCCCCCCCCCCCGTGACCAATACAGCTGCTGAAGAACCGCTGGGTTACCCAGTTCCAGAGGGAGCCTTTAGAACTTGTAAATGTAGTTCTCCTAGGACAAGCAGGATAGTCAGCCACACAACCATATATGGCTGACTATCCTGCTGTCCACGGAGAACCTACGTTACAGGTAAGTAACTACACTTTTCCTGATTCTAACCATTGAAATTAGCACAGTGGTTTCCATCGCACATGAAGATAAGTTTGCTGGAAATGCAGGACGTAAATCTCCCTCCTGGAACTGGGTATCTTGGTAGCTCTTTTGCTGGTATATTGCCATCACTAGTTTCCCCTTGGCATGCTTTCCGAGTGGGCATTTTTCCATAAAACAGAGTGAATTTATGTAGTCTGAATTTATAATGTTTTAAAATTTTCTCCTTATTGCATTTTGTGCAAAACCCCCCAAAAACCATAAACAAGATAAGTCTGTTGAAACAGAAGATGACGTTTGGGCAGTAAATTCCAGCACTCGGAGATCAATTAAAGTCTTTCTGCATGGACAAACAGGATGAGTCAGCCAAACACTGGTGGTGATGTCGTTTGACTGTGCCGTACACGGATTCATTCTTTTAGAGCTCAGAAAAGCCTGGAAAAGGCCTTTCAGCATGTGCAGGGTCAGGTAATTAACCTCGTTTAACTGTTTAGATAACAAGTATTTCCAGTACTAAAAATCCCTTGATGAAGAGAAACGCCTCATCCCTGCCCTTCTCTACCCAACCCGATACGACCCAAGCTGATCCAAATCCCCGGACAATTGAATGATATAATTTCCATTGAAAGCACCCAGTCTTCTGCCAGTTAGACATTCGTGAAAGGTCTCTGGTGTGAGTTGACGTCTTACCCCAATTTTTTTTCTAGTGGATTTCATAGAGGTCTCTAAAGAGTCCAGAGCTCTTATTTTTCAGTAGGAGGGAGGTTTTTATAAGAAGGGATTATGATGTGAATGGCTGAAAGCTGGGGTGTACTCGGGGGTGGGGAGGGTGGGAGGAAGGAGGGATATTTCTTTCCGCAAAGGAAGATAGATGCGTACCTCTTGCCACTGGAAGTGAGACAAGTGTTTTGCAATTTAGGAAGGTGTTGAAAACTGTGATGTTTGAGCGTTTCTATGCTTGATAGGTGGAGAGTTATATTTTGTTATATATCAGTGGTCTCCAAATCAACCCCTTTGCAGGGCCACCTTTTGGATTTATAGGTACTTGAGGGCCTCAGAAAAAATAGTTACGGTAATTTCTTATTAAAGAAATGACAATTTTGCATGAGGTAAAAACTCTTTATAGTTTATAAATATTTCCTTTTGGCTAAGTCTTAATAATAATATTGTCATTTATAGCTAAAGAGACAGATGATCAAGAAACTCTTTTATTTTACTTTTGTGATTATGATAAACAGACCGAGGGCCTCAAAGTAGGACCTGGCGGGCCGCAAGTTTGAGACCACTGTTCTATATGACTTTTGTTAGATGGGACCATTTTGTTACTGTTTTTATCTTTCATTACTTGCTGTTCTTTTATTTGAGATTATTTAGGCTGTGTTGCTTTGGGTTTTTTTTTTTATATCTTTACAATGTATTTTTATTTACTTGTGACCCGCATAGAATTGCTGTATATGTGGGATATTATTTTTTAAATTAAATAAATAAATAAAAGAGCTTCTCTGGTGAGTTGGGAATAAATGTGATTAGTGAGTTGGGACAGAAGGTCCATCGAGCCCAGTATCCTGTTTCCAACAGTGGCCAACCCAGGGCCCAAGAACCTGGCAGAACCCCAAAGAGTAGCAACATTCCAGAGCTGAGACTGTGATGTCATAATGCCTCATTCCACCAATGCCTAAGAGCCAACCTCAGCAGTGATGTCACAATGGCTTCATTGTCCTTTACTTGGCTCACATAAGAACATAAGACAGATCGAAGGTCCATCAAGCCCAGTATCCTCTTTCCAATAGTGACCAACCCAGGTCCCAAGTACCTAGCTAGATCCCAAGGAGTAAAACAGATTTTCTGCTGCTTATCCTAAGAATAAGCAGTGGATTTCCCCAAGCCATCTCAGTAATATCCTATGGACTTCTCTTTTAGGAAATTATACAAACCTTTTTTAAACTCTTCTGAGCTAACTGATTTCAGCACATTCTCTGGCAACTGAGGCTGTAGCTCTAACCACTGCGCCACGCTCTCCTTCAATACAATATCAGAAGTGAGCCAAGTATAGAACAATGAAGCCATTGTGACATCACTGTTGAGGTTGGCTCTTAGGCATTGGTGGAATGAGGCATTATGACATCAGAGACAGGCATTTTTACAACCACACTCAAAGAGGTTTACATACAGGTACTTCAAACATTTTCCTTATCTGTCCCAGCAGGCTCACAGTTTAATGTGCCCGGGGCAGTAGAGGATTACGTGACTTGTCCAGGGTCACAAAGAGCAGTGCTGGATTTGAACCCACAGTCTCGGGACCCACAATCTCGGAGTGCTGAGGCTGTGGCTCTGCCCACTATGCCACACTCTCCTGTTGCTCTAAAGATCGTAGGCAGGCCTTGAACTTTTGCCCTGCTCACACCACTCCATGGATGAACCCAGCATCTGAGAAGGTGCACCCGGGAGCCTCTTAGGAACATAGTCGGCCCGATATTCAGACCATGGGAGACAGCTGGCTATCTCCCGCCGTCGTTGTTGAAACTGGAAACTCAACGCCAGCGCCATATTAGGTGACCAGCATTGAGTTTCTGGGTTTTGGGGGGTTTTGGCCATCCGAGGCATATCTGGCTAAGTCAATATTCCTCAGCTGACCTTCTAAGGCAAAGCTAGACACGGCCAGTCAGTCTACTGAACGGGTTATTCAGCGGGAGATAGCGGACTGTGGGCTGTTACTGTGACTGCCATTAAGATCTCTGCCCTCGTCCGCAGGTGCCTCTGTGCCATTTCTGAAGAGTTACGAGAATGTGTATTTTCTGGGGAGGAGGTGGTTAAATAAAACTTGGAGACCAGTCCTCGATGCCAGGGATATGCTTGTGCGCCCGCTGTGAATTAGGAGTAAATGGCTTGGAAAAACATGGCATTTTTGATATGGGGAAGAAGAGAGGCAAGGTGCACCTCAGACTCTAATTAGCCTTCAGCCCACGGATGTTTTATCGTCTCTCAGATGCCAGTAAATAGAGGTGTAGGGCAAAATCGAAGGCACAGGAGAAGCTCAGGTCCCGAGAAGTAATTTTTTTCTCTCTCTCTTTCGAGCTGAAGGATGCATTAAGTTTATTTAAATGCATTTTGTAGGGGGAAACATAGGAAAGCCCAGGGACGTGCGACTTCACAGAGCAGAGGGATTTTTCTTGGACGGTTGAAGGTTTTGCTTTGCTGTCTTGGGGTTAGGTCGCTTGGCTTTTGTAGCAGGGCACATTGAAGAATACTAGAGAAGTCCCCTTTATTCCTTCCTGGAAAAGAGATTGTTGAAGCTGATATTTGAACATTCTGTCAATTTTTCTAGATAATTGGCAACTTCTGTTGTGGAATAACCTTGTTGGTCAAATTCAGAAATGTAGAGACAGGAACTTGTTCAGGAAAATATTAAAAACATAGCTATTCGTAGACGCATTTCTTTGAGCAATTGACCTTATGTAAGAATTGAATCTGTTTGTTTTTTGTTCCTATCTTGTTTTGATTTTTATAATATTTTATGTACGTAACTTTTTGTAAACCGTTTTGGAAAAAAACAGTATAGAAATTTTACAAATAAATAAATAAAAATTTAGAATGATCAGAATAGCCCCTGGTTCTGTTCCAGCTGATCTGTAAAAAAGCCCAAGAGCTTGTCTCAATGGGCAACTATAACAATGGGCTGGATGGCCCAAGTAGCCTCACATGTGGAGACAGTTGCAAGGGCATGGGGGAGGTAGCAGGATAGGAAGTAGAAAGGAGGGACTTGGTTTCCTGCCAGGAAGGGATGGGTGGAGCAACAGGAAGCAAGGCATGATGGGAGGGGGGTTAGAGGTTCCATGCCTTCAGGGAAAGCGTGCATCCCTGTCCCTAGGAGACATCTTTCCCGCCTACCCTACCCTATGGATATAGGGTTCAATCAGGTGATTTGGGGAGTTTAGGGTTGTCGCAGCAGCGGTAACCCGAGCTACAAGGTTTTGGCTCATCGGAAGATGAGCGGGTATTTGGCAGTCAGCTCAGTTGAGTGGTGAGGCCGCAGGTCAGGTGACCCTGTAAGGGGAGGGGCATGGCGGTCCATGCCTACACTCTTAGGCTCATCTGGGGATAAGCGGTTAAGGGGAAGGGAGCTCAAGTGAGCAAATATGTCTTGAGGCCCGTGGCACAGAAGAGGGGCATGGAGATCCATGCCACCCCCTAGGCTCTTGCTGAAATGGCAGGGTCAGGGGAATACAATTGTGAGTTTTGTAAAATTGCAATGTCTTGTAGCTCGGGGTGAAGCAATTGTTCATTGCTTATTGGTAGTCCCAATAAACAAAGCTGTGGCCTGATTATTACCATCAATAAAGTGTCTGTGTTTTATTTATCGATAACATTATTGCTGAGGATATAAGTGCATGAGTACAGCGAGGGGGTTTTGTAATCTTGGGGTGGGTGATGGGTTAGAGGGAGAGTGAGGGGACGACAATTTGGCCATTCCAGATCCATATGTTAATCTCTGGCCTTGATTCCTTTTGGGCAGGGGTCCCCAAAGTCCCTCCTTGAGGGCCGAATCCAGTTGGGTTTTCAGGTTTTCCCCAATTAATATGCATTGAAAGCAGTGCATGCACATAGATCTCATGCATATTCATTGGGGAAATCCTGAAAACCCGACTGGACTTTGGGGACCCCTGCTTTTGTGTAACCTTAGTGAGTCATGTAATCCCCCCTTGTGTCTTCGGTCTAATTCCCGGCTCTGTCCCTGAGTAGAAGGGAAGAGGGCTGGGGAGAAAATGGGGGTAATATAGGGTGGGATGATGGGCAGATGTGTGGTGAAGGGGCAGATGAGGGAAGCTGAAAGGAATGAAGGGGTGAAAAAGATTGGGGTGTGGGGAAGAGTTCTGGGGTCATAGATGCACAGGGGAATGGAGGGGTTGGGCATGAAGGCAGGGGCAAAAAGGAGCAGAGGGTGAAGGCTTCAGAAGTCCTTGTCACTCAGCATTTTTGAGAGACAAATCTAGGTTGGAAGAGAGGATGAGATGAAGGAGAAAGCGACAGAAAAGAAGTGAAGGAGGAACTCAAAAGCAGAGGCTCTGTTTTTTCAGATCTAGATAGTGAGAAGATTGCTGGCAAAGGCCAAGAATGAAACAGATAGAGACTAAATAAAACCAGATGGAAAAATAGATTAATTTTGGTGAGGATGGTCTGATTTTTTTTTTTTTCCCCTCTACTAATTAATTTGGCTCAGCAAATGTTGGGCTCTTCCAATTGAGCCAGACACGCCTCAGCTTGGCTTGTCTCTCGGATTTTATGGCTTGCCCACCTCGGCTGAGCAGTGACTGAGCGTGGAAAATAAAAATTAGATCCAGTTTTGAGCAGTAAGCGAAGACCTACACGCTTGGAAATCCCAGAGCAGCCACTCTCATAAATAGGGTTTTCATCCACCCTGATCCTTCTTGCTGGAAGAGACACCGTTTAATAATGGCAGACAATTAAGCCATTCATTAATATCTCTGAGGTTTTTGATTTGCCTTTTCCAGCCTCCTTCCAGACATAAGACAGTGCCAATAATTTATTCTGAAACCAAGCCGAAGTGTTCTCTGAATAATGTTTTAAATAAACCCCTTTGCCTCGGTAGTTATTAGATTTAAAAATTCCTTTGTCTGTCCTTACAGTAATTAATAATTTTGAAAAAGGATAATTAGAGATTACTTTCCTAATTGCTTAGGTTGTATCATCTATAACCTAATAGAGTCACACTACATTATTTAAACATGTTTCCCCATAAAGAGAATTACAGACTGGATTGGAGATTCTCAATAAAATGGGGAAGGTCTTTAGAGACTAGATGGGGCTTAAGCCTTTGCTTGAAATACTGCAGATTACTGAGGAAAGGTTGGTGATGGGCCAGTTATCTGCCAGGGGCCTCATGCTTCGTGGTTACATGCGTTTCCCCCCCCCATGCGATTCCCCCCCCACCTTCCTTCTTTGCACTCTCGGTGATATGGATTCTGAGCGGGTTGCACCAGTATAAGAATGTGGTACAAGACACGAGACCCCAGTAGGGTTGCCAGCTGGCTCCAGATTCACCTGAGAGGATTGAGCCAGTCCTGAGTTTTGTCACACTGCACCTGGGGACTAATAATTCTGATTTCATTATTGCATTCTGTAAGTGGGGGAAACTCAGAACTAGGGGGGGGAGGAACCTTGTATATGTGTAACCCACTTAGAATTTTTAATGCAGGCTTTAAAATATATAAATAGCTAGCTCACTCACTCATCTTTTAAGCCAAAACGAATGTATTTCTTTCCAGTGTAGTGGATTAAGGAAAATGCTTCATTTCTGGCTGGATCCTAGAGCCACATAAGCATAAGGAAGACAGTGACCTGTCCTGAATCAGTGGCAGAACTGTGCATAGAGCCAAAGTCCTCCTACAACCTGAAGGTCCTTTATCTTCCTGTGCAGGTGAGGTTTGAGGGTGAAGGGAGTTATCAGAGCATTTCATCGATTCAAGCCCAAGAGGAAAGCAGAGGAAGATGTGCAGTGTGGTCTTGACTTTTGATCTCGGTTCTGCCTACTGTGTGAGCTGGAAACAAAGAGAGGTGCCACTCGTTTTATGGCTTCAGAGGGTCAAGTGTACATTTGAGGATGTGAGCTCCTCTCCTGACTGTGTGAAAACTGGAGGAGGGGGGCATATGGGAACATATGGGGCCTCTATATTAAAACTAGATACAATAGGTAGCGGGATCATTGCTTATACAAGAGAACAAAAGGGCTGTGGAGAGTGGGATGTGGGCGGCTAAAAGTTGGAATTGGCTTTTGACATACAAAAAGCAAGAATACAACACGGACAGCTGAAGAGTGGATCTTCATCAGAGCCCCATATAGGCATCACCCCAATATACGTAAAGCAAGAATACAGCATGGACAGCTGAAGAGTGGATCTTAATCAGAGTCCCATATAGGCATCACCCCGATACATGTAAAGCAAGAATACAGCACGGACAGCTGAAGAGTGGATCTTCATCAGAGCCCCATATAGGCATCACCCTGATATACGTAAAGCAAGAATACAGCATGGACAGCTGAAGAGTGGATCTTCATCAGAGTCCCATATAGGCATCATCCCGATACACGTAAAGCAAGAATACAGCATGGACAGCTGAAGAGTGGATCTTCATCAGAGCCCCATATAGGCATCACCCCAATATACGTAAAGCAAGAATACAGCATGGACAGCTGAAGAGTGGATCTTAATCAGAGTCCCATATAGGCATCACCCCAATATACGTAAAGCAAGAATACAGCATGGACAGCTGAAGAGTGGATCTTAATCAGAGTCCCATATAGGCATCACCCTGATATACGTAAAGCAAGAATACAGCATGGACAGCTGAAGAGAAGACTTCACCTACAATGTCTCCTGTAAATGGAGGAAGAGGGGGTAAAGAAAGCCTTCTAGTCTAATTGTGGCATGTTTGGCTGTTTAGGTGCGAGATGCCTAAGAAGATGGCAGTCACTTATGGGTCGAATGATGTTCAGTCTGTATTAAAAGTGGAGTATATTGGTGTGGGGAGGGGTGAGAGGGTGACTCTCAGGATCTTCAACATGTGGCTTTGGAGAGAAACACAAAACCTTGCCGGATCGCCAGCCCTGGTTGTGAGTTCTAATCCCTCTCACTGTGCCGTATAACCAAGTTTGGGGCTTTGTCCTTGTTTTTCTGCCAATGTGGACTCTGCAACATTTGACACAGAGGAGCTGAGGAAGAAGAATATATGAATTGCTATACTGGGACAGAGCGAAGGTCCATCAAGCCCAGTATCCTGTGGCCAACCCAGGTCCCAAGTACCTAGCTCGATCCCCATTCCTTGGGGCATGCCCAGCAAGTCAGGTTTTCAGGCTAGCCACAATGAATATGCCTGAGAGAGGCTATCGTACCAAGGAGGCATGGAATGAGAACCACTTTTGTACCTGACGCATTGGAGACTTAAGTGACTTGCCCAAGGTGGGATTTGAACTCTGGCCTCCCTGGTGCTCTAAGTACTTGGTTATTCCTTCTGCCATCCACTATGTTAACTGGAATAGAGGGCTGGGGAGAGGACTGGCAACCTTTTCTTGTGGCTCTATCGTTTGTGCCCTAATAGTCGACGTATGCTGAGCCCTTAGACAAAAATCAGCCCTGCAGATGAAAGAAATGAAACATCTTAATCACTTTTTCATGGATGTAAGGGGAGGGGAGTTGATTCATCGGTGCCTGGGAAAATTACTGGATGTGATAAATGCTGAGGGATTTCTTTACCCTTCCCCCCCCCCCACCACCAGCATCTCAAAAAAAAAAAAAAATCCGGTGAACCAGTTCATCTTTTTTGTGAGAAAGGAGTTGGAAGAAAATGGATCTAGCGTTCAGTTTTCTCTGCAAGGAGATAAATGACGTGTCAGTTTCATCTGCAGCAGGTTATCCGTCTAGTGTGGGGTGTGTACGTATTTGGGGGGGGGGGTGGAATTAGCACTCTGTAGCGTTATTCGAGAAATAACCTGGCAGGGCAGTCTGTAGGTGAAAAACGTAGCCCACACCAAGAAGGGGTCAAGATGTTGGCCTAGTCCCCCTGATGTCATGAGCTTTTCCCGATCACGCCAACTCCTGCTTGACAATCTTAATGGAGCAAATAATCCCGTTACTGCCTGCTCGGTGACGGGGCACCATGGGGGTTGGGACGGTTGACTCTTTTGGATGGTATCGGCTGGATATTTCCCTGTGCCTAGCTGCTGCCTGAGTGGTTGCTCCTTCTGTCTCCCTGACCCCAGGGCTTCCAAACGCGGTCATCTTAAACTGCTTCGATGGGGGGGGGAAGGGATGTCTGTAATTTGCGTCACATGGTAAATCCACGGCCCTTTCCCTCCTCTGTCTCACCAGTACCATGTCCATCTGTGGAGCAGGCAGACCTTCCTGGGGGGCAGCGATGGAAGTCGGTGCCCCCTTGCATCAGGGACCCCCTCTCCATACAAGGATCTTAACCGGAGCAGCAGGTTACAAATGAAGTCTCAAGGGCACGGACAACAGACTGGTGGTAATAAGCATCTTCACAGATACATTAGCTTTTGCAAAACCTAATAACCCTAATGACCTTCTCACAGGCCCTGGTAATGCATTTATGTCCTGGTTCTCTGGGGAAAGCAGGACCAGACTCTCTCTCTTTTTTTTTTCCTTCTGGAAGATCGTTTCGCCTCGCTCCACTCCCGGGTACGTCGGGCCCCTTTCAATAACATCTCTGCTCCCTTGCCCCAGGGGTCAGAAGGTCCTTCACCAGGTTTCCAACACACACGATGTCATTCTGCTTTTCCGTTAATGTAATATTTCTGTGGCTCTGGCTTTGCAGGTGGTGAGGGAAAGAGTTGAGTCTTGAGGTTTAATGCAGGGCCCAGCCAAGCAGATGCAGTAGGTAGGGAGGGGATCACTGTTCTGAAGAGCTTACAATATGTGCTGGGAATTTGGGCTCTAGCAAGGCTGAGAAACAGTTTGCAGAATTTCCATTTTATAAGGAAGTGGGCAGCTGTGATAGAGGAAGAGGTTGTCGGAGCTTCTTGTCGGAATTTCAATTATGGAGCAGAACATTGGCCTCAAAGGCAAGAGCCCCGCACAGCTGTGCTAAGACCTGGTTCAGTTTTTGAACCAGAACAGGTTTCTGCCACATGCAGACATCCCTCTGTTACACATAAAGCATGAATACAGCACGGACAGCTGAAGAGCAGATTTTCATCAGAACTCCGTACAGATGTCTTTCTGATGCACACAAAACATGAATTCAGCACCGACAGCTGAAGAGCAGATCTTCATCAGAGCCACTGTAGGGAACACACTAATACGTATAAAGCATGAATACAGCACAGATGGCAGAAGAGCAGACTTTCAACAGAAGCCCATGCAGGTGTCACACTGATGCACTTAAACACAGACAGCTAAAGCGTGGCTCTTCATCAGAGACTTGTACATGAGTCTCACCAGTGGCGTAGCAAGGGTGAGAGGCACCTCCCCCCCTTTCTACATGCTCCTTCCCCGCCCCCTCCTGCCACATGCGTGCTGCTTCCATTCCCCTGTACCTCTGCAAAGCCCCTGGTACGAGCAGCAACTCCCAAGCTGCTGTCGTGTCAGCGTCGGCTCTTCCTCTGATGTCACTTCCTAGATGTGGGTGCAGGAAGTGATGTCAGAGGAAGAGCCGATACTGGCGTGACAGCAGGTTGGGGGTTGCTGCTTGTGCCAGGAACATTAGAGAGGTACGTGGCAGGGGGTGGTGCCTGGGGCGGATCATCCCCCTGTCCCCACTTTACTGCACCACTGTGTCACGCTAAAACATGTAAAGATCTTCTTGCTCATGAATGAGCCCTGCGGAAGGATATTTTTAAACTCAGAGAGGGTTTCCACCCAAAATATTCTGCAAAGATTTTAAAAGTAGAAATAAGTATAAAAATATTTGGAGAAGTTGGGTGCCAAGCTTCAAGTTTTTCTTTGCAAACTTATTGTTTGCGTATTTTGTGTGTTTGTGTGTAGAGGGGTGTACATTGCTTTTTGTGTATTTTTAAAATGCATTTATTTGTCACTGCTTTTCCTTTTTCTTTGCGCCAAACTAACATGCTTTTGTACGGAGAAAAGCGGGTTTTTTTCGGTTTGAGCCTTAAGAATGCACGATTCCCTCTGTTTTTATAGTTTGTTTTGCTGATATGTGTTTGTTTTTGCTTACTATGTATGCTATTTTGTTTCTCACCTAGATTTGTGGATAGGCGGGTTATAAATAATTTTAAATAAATTTTTTTTAAAAATTCTCTTTCGGTCGCTCTTTATTTTTCTGAAATATATTTTGAGAGGGGGCGGCTGAGGGCAGAGAATCGATGGAGTTAGCGCCTTCCGGGTTAGCATGGACTACCTGATAACGCGGCAAGAGTTCCCGCACTAAGTCCCCTTTTAATCAAGCTGCGTAAGGGTTATTTTTTTTATTGCAGAGCGCTGCGGTAAAAACTCCGATGCTCATAGGAATTCTGTGATGAAAAAAAACCTGTTTTGCAGCTTGATAAAAGGGGGCCTAATTCTTTTATAAGGCCTGCACACTAAAGAGAAAATTTAGCATGGGACCTATGAAAAGAAAATTTAAAAAAAAGCCCTTATATTGGGATGTGTCGAAAATGGGTTTAGTGCTCAGGGAAAGTCCTGGGTTAGAACCTGCTAAGCCCATATTTTGTCAGGGCTTAGTAAAAGTACCTCAAAGTGCTGAGCGCAAAAAAATCGTGTCGGTACCTGGAACCGCGCAGGGATATCTGCACAGGTCCTAGATTGCTGTCTTATTTATAATACTAGTATATATAAAAAAAAGTTACGCACAGAACAGCATTACAGCAGACGTGGAAAGGGAGCTTGGGGGAGGGGGAGGTGGGCGATTTGTGTGCAAGATAAACCTACCGCTGGGTGCAGACCTGTGCACCATATCAGTCCCTCGCAGCAGGTATGTTCGCACGCTGTCTGGTTGCTGCATCGAGGAACACAACTTTGATTTACGCAGGAAGCCATGTGCTAAGCGTCAAGGTTTCCACATCAGCCCCTTAGACTGTAAATCCTCCAGGACCAGGGAAATACTTTTGAGCCGCTACTGAAAAAGGCGTGAGCGAAATCCAAAATCCCTTCCCCTCCCCTGTTCAGTGCTGCTGGTATCGGGATGCGCTGTTTCCCAGATCCTGCATCCTGGGCCTGCGACTGACAGCATGGAAGATGATCACCTTTAAAAATGTAACAACCCCTTCTCCTTTTTGGACATAAGACAGCGCGCTCCGCCCTGGCCAGTCGCGCGGCTCTGTTCCCCACACCTCGCCTTCTGTTATAACATCTTTTGGAGAACTAGCGCCAGGGCCCTGGAAGCAGCAACCCACGCTGGAAATCCCGAATTAGCATTTGTAAACTGATCGGACCATAACCTCTTAGCACTGACCACGGAGTACTAAAGGTCACGGTGGAGACAGTAACGCCAGAGTCCTGGTGTGGCCTGTTCTGTGTCGTTCCCACTGCCATCCCAGCCCTTCCCGCCCCAATGATCTAGAAGCTGGCACGGGTGGGAGAGGAGTGCACGTGCTCTCCAGGATGATGGTGCGGAGCAGGGGACCGAGAAATGGCTGTTACTGAAAATAACAATTCCCTGCAGCGTGAGTTATTGACAGTGGTCCTTTTATGTTCCTTAACACCCACGCAGTGAAAAATTGATCCTGTTCTTTATTACATCAACATTCACTTTTACCGGTGAATGAGCCTCCATCCCTCTGCCACAGCTCAGTAACTCGTGGGGCACTGAACACTGATTTCAAAGGGAAAAATTCCCTTTAACTCTTTGTGTGCAGAAAGACCCTTATGTAATAAGTTCTCTGGTTTGTTGTTAGGTTGGGTTTTTTTATTTATAACTTTCAACTTAAATATCAAGCATTATAACGTGTACAGGAAGAAATTAAACCTAGAACATTCTCCAACATGCCAATAAAATTGGCCATTTTAACAATCAAAAATAATAAGGAAATCAACGACACAGGTTTAATTTAACTCAAGTCCTCGAGTTTGATCCAAGATTTAAGCACTTGGCGAGAAACATCAGAAAATGCAATATGGAATCGAGACTTGAAGCTGAGAGCAAAATGTGTCACAATCTAATGAGCTTAAGATTTTCCTTTATCCAACCAGTAGAGTGACAAGAAGGTAAGTTCATTGAAACGGTTCAAAAAAAGACATACACTTCTCCCTCCGTATTCGCTGTGAGCGGGGATTAACAGACCCGCGAATACAGAAAAACCGTGAATAACTTTTTCATATGTTATTCGCTGTTTTCTATTTTAAAAAAAAACAACATCGTGAATAGGGTGAAACCGCGAATAACATGGTGGGAGACCTGGCCTGTTCCTGAAGGAAAGGCAAAACACGGTGAGAAATTGCTGGAAATTGGCGATTTTCTCTGTAAACGCTTGGAATCTGCGATTTCTCTATGCAAGTTGATGTAATTGGGGGGGGAAGGAGAGAGACTGAAAATGCCTGGTGAATATACAGGAAGGACAAAGATTGTACATGATAGTTCCCTGATGAGAGCCAGATGGGAAGGGGGGTGAGGTCCTCTTCCTGCCATTAGGGACGGGGCTTTTACTCATGGGCCCACTTCACACTTCCTATGGGGTGGAAAGGTGTTCCCTCCCCCCTTCCATTTAACATTTTTTTCTGCCATGACAGGGGCGTCTCCATTCTCTCCAGCAGTGATAAATGTATTCAGTGTAGCGTGTTTTTCAGATCCCTGCCTGGCATTCGCCCCCGTCTGTCATTCATCTTCTGTGCTGTTCGACGGCAGTCGAGTCTCATCTGGGCTGGTGTGAGTCACCCTCTCCACCAAAGCCAGATTCCAGCTCTTCAGAGCCCCTGCAGATAGCGCTTTCATAACCTGATCAGCTTGGCAGGGCAGCGCTAACCCGATTATAAGGACAGCTGTAGAGTGGCATCTCTCTGTCTGACACCCCCCCCCCCTCACCGCCAACTCCACTAGTCAAAGACAAATGTTACCGTCCAGACCTGGCAGAGCAGCTGATGCGTGGATTAAATGTCCCCGGTGGTCCCCAGTCACTCACGAGGAACAGCCAGGATTCCCCATGGCTATGTGAGTCTCTTTGCAGGAAAGGGGGAATCTTGGCAGGGGGGAGTTAGTACATTCCCCCCCCCCCCATCCATACTCCTCAGTTCGCGCCATTTCTCCTGCTGCTGGTTCTGGTCCTTTCTCCCTCTGAACCCACTTTGAACAGGGCCATGTTCTCATCTCTTTCTGGCACAAACGGAGGGAAGTCGGCCATCTCTCTTGGAGTACACACAAGCCTGTAGGTTGGAAGCCACTCAGCAGCAGTCATGAGGGGGAGGAATTCTAATCAGATATTTGAAAAACCCATCAAGGCTTATGAGATTGAACTCACAAATGTGTCATTTCCACAAATTCAGTCTCGTAGGGTTGAGACCTCTGAACAGCATTTCAGAGCTATGTGTAGCGAGTTCTGATACACCTCTAGAGGGTAAAGATTGTGTACTGAATATAGGCTGGCTAGTGAGTCAGGAGGTAATTAGAGAGGTGAGCTGAGGTCTAGGAGAGTCAGGGTTCAAATCCCACTGCTTACGCCAATGATCCTTGCGACTTGGACAGGTCACTTCACACCCCCATCCCCCCATTATCTCAGGAATAAAATATAGATTGTAAGCCCTGCATGTGAGCTCATATCTTGAAAATTGAAGTCATTAAATCCATATTATTTGGGTACTATGTTACCAGGGCCATTCCCATGCCATCTCAGATTCTTTTCCTCATATTTTCTGCTCCTTAAGGAAAGAGTGCCAGTAGACATCTACACCTACTGTTCTAAGCTCAAGGACATGAGAATAGTCATACTGGATCAGACAGATGGTCCGTCTAGCCCAGTATCCTGTTTCCAACAGTGGCCAACCCAGGTCCCAAGTACTTGTCAGAAACCCAAAGAGTAGCAACATTCCAGAGCCGAGATTGTGATGTCATAATAGCCACATTCCACCAATGCCTAAGAGCCAACCTCAGCAGTGATGTCACAATGGCTTGATTGTCCTATAGTTGGCTCACATAAGAACGTCAAGCCCAGTACCCTGTTTCCACAGTGGCCAATACAAGTCCCAAGAACCTGGCAGAAACCCAAAGAGTAGCAAGATTCTGGAATCTCAAAGGGTAGCATTATTCCATGCTTCTGATCCAAGGGGCAGCACTGCCACACCCCCCCTCCCCCATGGCTATCTGTGAATGCTCTTCCTGACTAAACCATTATGCAACAGTGTGCGTCTTGTTTCAAGCCCTACCATAACCCCGTACCTGGGAATAGCTTTGATGAACATGATTAAAATATTCATTTGGTGGAACGGGGTCGCCACGTTCAGCTGCGTCCAGGACAGGCAGTTTTCAAATTGCCCTTTTCCCTAGGTAACTGGCCCTTTCCAGCGCCAAATGACATTTAAAATTGATTTCTTTGTGTGGTCTCCGAAGAACAATTAACTCAGAGAAGTGGATGTTTTGTCGGACCAGAGTTGACAGGTTTCCAATGGATATAGTTGTATTTCACATTCTGGAAGGTAGATAAGGGTGGGATCATCTGAAGAGCTCGCATATCAAATTTTAAGGGCTCTGGTGAGTCAGTGACATTGGTCTGCATGTATGGTTTTCCAGTGCTCTCGAGCAGGATTGTTCTCAGCCTTTGATTCACGTTCTTTGACTTAGGACTCTTAGGGACCCCTGAGGAAGACAGGTTCGTCGAAACCCAGACCGTGTTGGGTCCATAGTTCCCATCTTATGGGTCCTAAACATTTTATTATGTGGATTTTATGATTGTATCTTCAATAAATCCTGCATCTTGGACATCTTCTCCACAGCGTTTTTGTTTTTGGTTGCTCTGATTCTGTGGAGTATCAAGGGTCAATTTTTGTTTGTTTGTGCTTCTTGTGTGTTCACCAATAGAGAATGACACTTACAAAATTCATCACCATTTCCATGGAAAACCACGGGAAACCATCCCCATGTTATTCTTTAAGGAAAGAGGGAAGAATCAGAGTATGAATGGGCCCAGCAACTGACCCTCAAGCCTTGCATTGAAGAATGCTGGTGTAGAAGGACTGAGGTTGAGATAGACACTAAAGAATGACTTGGGATGGTTTCCAGCCACTGACCCTGCATTGAAGAACGCTGGTGTAGAAGGTCTGAGGTTGAGATAGACACTAAAGAATGACTTGGGATGGTTTCCAGCCACTGACCCTCAAGCCTTGCATTGAAGAACGCTGGATTAGAAGGACTGAGGTTGAGAGAGACGCTAAAGAATGACACGGGATGGTTTCCAGCCACTGACCCTCAAGCCTTGCATTGAAGAACGCTAGTGTAGAAGGTCTGAGGTTGAGAGAGACGCTAAAGAATGACACGGGATGGTTTCCAGCCACTGACCTTCAAGCCTTGCATTGAAGAATGCTGGTGTAGAAGAACTGAGGTTGAGATGGACACTAAAGAATGGCACGGAATTATTTCCAGCTACTGACCCTCAAGCCTTGCATTGAAGAACGCTGGTGTAGAAGGTCTGAGGTTGAGAGAGACGCTAAAGAATGACACGGGATGGTTTCCAGCCACTGACCCTCAAGCCTTGCATTGGAGAAAGCTGGTGTTGAAGGACTGAGGTTGAGATAGACACAAAAAATGACGGGATGATTTCCTGTGGTTATCCACGGGGACGGGAATGATGATGAATTTTGTCAGCATGTCATTCTCTATTTAACAGATCATCTTTCAGTGGAGCTCTGGGAACCTTCAGCCTTCCCTCCCTCAACACACCTTTATATTCTAATGTCGAAGGCAGGGCCTTTAATCTCGGGGGCCAGTGAAATTATGCAAAATGAGGATACACTCTGGTTTCAGATTTACATAATTGTCTGAGGTGTCTGGAAGTTAAGAAGTAGCTTTTTGGACTTAAGGGCCAGGAGACTAGCTTTGAGTTACAATGAGCCCATTCTTAGATCACTGCCGACACACTGCTCAGCCTCCAGCTCACACCCCAACCTTTTTCCCTAACATTTATTTATTTACTGGCATTTCCCAAACATCTTTATGAAGAGCTTTGCCCAAGGCAGTGTACAGCAGGTACACTTGAACATAAATCTTACAATTCTGTTAACAGTATAACAATAGTAAAAATGACCAAATGTGAAATTAAATGAGATGAACTTGGAAATGGTAAACTGAAACCTAATAGGATAATCATGAAACAGTGTCAAAAATAAACACATTTAACAATATTGCAGAAAAATAATGTAATGGAAATATGATAAATGTTAGTACAATACAAAGAATACCATAATAGGATGGAAAGAGATTCAAAGTAATAGCGGTTAATGTAGCTGGTTTTAAGAAAGGTTTGGACAATTTCCTGGAGGAAAAGTCTATAGTCTGTTATTGAGACAGACCTGGGGGAAGCCACTGCTTGCCCTGGATCGGTAGCATGGAATGTTGCTACTCTTTTGGGGGTTCCAGAATCTTGCTTACTCTTTGAGATTCTGGAATGTTGCTACTATTTGAGGTTCCGAATCTTGCTTACTCTTTGAGATTCTGGAATGTTGCTACTCATTGGGGATTCCGCATGAAATGTTGCTACTCTTTTGGGGGTTCCAGAATCTTGCTTACTCTGAGATTCTGGAATGTTGCTACTATTTGAGGTTCCAGAATCTTGCTTACTCTTTGAAATTCTGGAATGTTGCTACTCATTGGGGATTCCGCATGAAATGTTGCTACTCTTTGGGGATTCCGCATGGAATGTTGCTACTCTTTTGGGGATTCCAGAATCTTGCTTACTCTTTGAGATTCTGGAATGTTGCTACTATTTGAGGTTCCGGAATCTTGCTTACTCTTTGAGATTCTGGAATGTTGCTACTCATTGGGGATTCCGCATGAAATGTTGCTACTCTTTGGGGATTCCGCATGGAATGTTGCTACTCTTTTGGGGGTTCCAGAATCTTGCTTACTCTTTGAGATTCTGGAATGTTGCTACTATTTGAGGTTCCGGAATCTTGCTTACTCTTTGAGATTCTGGAATGTTGCTACTATTTGAGGTTCCGGAATCTTGCTTACTCTTTGAGATTCTGGAATGTTGCTACTATTTGAGGTTCCAGAATCTTGCTTACTCTTTGAAATTCTGGAATGTTGCTACTCATTGGGGATTCCGCATGGAATGTTGCTACTCTTTTGGGGGTTCCAGAATCTTGCTTACTCTGAGATTCTGGAATGTTGCTACTATTTGAGGTTCCAGAATCTTGCTTACTCTTTGAAATTCTGGAATGTTGCTACTCATTGGGGATTCCGCATGAAATGTTGCTACTCTTTGGGGATTCCGCATGGAATGTTGCTACTCTTTTGGGGATTCCAGAATCTTGCTTACTCTTTGAGATTCTGGAATGTTGCTACTATTTGAGGTTCCGGAATCTTGCTTACTCTTTGAGATTCTGGAATGTTGCTACTATTTGAGGTTCCGGAATCTTGCTTACTCTTTGAGATTCTGGCATGTTGTTGCTATTTGGGTTTCTACCAGGTACTTGTGACCTAGATTGGCCACTGTGAGGACAGGCTAATGGCTAGCTGGACCACCGGTCTGACCCAGTAGGGCTATTCTTATGTCCCTATAAGTTTTGTTGTTTTTTTTCTACAAGCTGCACGCTTGAAGAACTCATTCAGTCTACGCTGGGTATAGGTTGTTATCTGCACTAAATCTCAGAAGAGACCAATCAGGACCCCTGAGGAAGGCCTTTCTAGTCAAAACATGGACCTTGTCAGGTCTTCTTCATAGATTCAAGTTGTGGATGTACTTCATTGATTCTAAGATTGTGAACATCTTTCTTCTAATATTAATAAAGCCGACATCAGTAACATTGGACTCCACTGTTTGTCTTCTTTTAGCTATAATATGCTGGCATCATATTACCAATGAAACACCTAAGGAGCATGCCAACTATGCCATGACTTGAAATGCCTTCCCCCCCCCACCCACCAAGTGACATTCGTACACTCCCTCTTTCCGAATAGACTGGATTTTATGCAATTTGAGATCCCTTCCTGCAAATTGTCAATGCATAGGAGCCTGTAGGACCCATCTTCCCATGCGACCAGACCAAAGAGAAGGTGGGGAGCAGGACTTGGCTTACAGGGAATCCAAATTTCTCCAAAGGCCCATCATTTCAGCAGAGGGGCCAAGACCAAACCCAGCCTCCATTTTTGGTTGAAAATGCTGTTGCAGAGTAGGATGATGCATTCACTTGAAACGACAGCAGAAATCTCAAGAGTTCTCCTGTCATTTCATGTCCCTTGACAAATGAAAGCGATCAGAACCCCCCCCCCCCCCCCCCGCATTTCATGTTTTTGTGTGCTGTCAATCTGCACGTGCTCAGAGAGAAAAAAAAAAAAATCTCTGAGCTATTGGAGAGCTTATCCGCAAATTGGGAGCTGTTGGGACAACACCCATATGTGGCTGACTCATCCTGCTTGTCCTAGGAGAATCTCAAGAGTTCTCCTGTCATTTCATGTCCCTTGACAAATGAAAGCGATCAGAACACCCCCCCCCCCCCCCCCCCGCATTTCATGTTTTTCTGTGCTGTCAATCGTTGCACTCATCAAACAGCTCAAAGGCGTACCCTTAATGTCATTTTGCCTTATGTCACCCTAGGAGCAAAAAAAAAACCACATTCCCCAAACCACCTGTGAAATGATGTGCAATTAACATTTTCCGCACTCTCCTGTTGCCAAAATGACCTGACATTGCGCAGTGGAGCGCCTCCTTGATGCCGTGGGCCGCGACTGAACCAGCAGAGCCCTCGGCAACATTTTGTAACATCTGTCCAGCCAGATGAGATCCCACTGTCTGGCCTTGTCGCGCTTCCTGCAACCCAAAAGCGTTCCGAATGGGCTGCCCTGAAGATTTCCGAGTCATGATAGTATGAGCAAAGGAGGCCAGTATCGTGTTAAAGGAAATGAGGACGGGGTATTAAATCTTGTTAAATTTCTGTTTGTGTCGGAGAGGAAGAGGATGAAAATGTTTGACGGGTCATCTTTACGGTGTCCTCTCTAATTCCCTACCCCCCCCTCTCTCCCCCGGCCTGTTCCTCTGATGCTTTCTTGGTCTTTTCTATTTTGGTTTCCGCTTCAGTACCTCTCCTTTTTTGTTTCCCCCCCCCCCCTCCTTGTTCCGTGGTGAATTATTAAAGTGTTTAACACACGATCCCTGAAGGAGAAACAAGCTGAGAAGCGGAGCGTTAGGAACTGAAATTATAGGTTCAATTATAGAGGCAAATATACAGCACAGAGCTTTCAACGGGCGTTTAATTCCTAAAACGCAGAGTGCATTTTTAATTCCTCGGCGGTGGGAGATTTGTAATGGGCAGAACGGAGGCGCTTCTGACTTGGGAATGGATTCCAGGCCCCACCCAGCTTTTATTTTGTGTTTTCATTTTGAATGTCAAGCATGTTTTTCTTGCTCTGGGTGGCCTCTTTCCTATTGCACTCTGATCAAAATCCTTCGTGTGTGGCCTCTGTCCTGACTGGCGCTCACTGGGGACCAGGATTTGTGATCTCTTTAACCTCGCTTTATCTCCCAACTTCTCCCCCCCCCCCCCCCAGCTCTCAAATTTTCACTTCCAGGGCACTTCTCTAGTTAACACTTGTTGAGAGTCTCATCGTGGATTAAAACTCTATCCTTAAATATTTGAGAAATTAAACTAATTGTTTTGGTTGGGTTTTTTAAAAAATTTCTATAAAGAGTACAGGCAGTCCCCGAGTTACAGACTCCCACCTTAAGTACGACTCGTACTTAAGAACATGGTTGTGGCTTCATTTGTTTTCACCGAGCAGTATTTCTCCTGCAGCAGATTCAGGACTGATGCGTGGCCACATTAAGAACCGTGCTGTACCTTAGAGGGAACTCGTCGGCCCTTTTGTCAGCTGGGAGCAGAATCTTAAAATCTACAAGTTCAGAGTTACATACAAAACTGTAACTCGTTCTTAACCCGGGGACTGCCTGTAGTTCGTTTCTTTTCTGTAGATCTGCCTTGAAGCCAAAAGCACTAGGGCAGATTTTAAACAAGCAGAATAGAATATACAAGAGCCCCAGTGCATGATGTCCAAGAGGGGGAAGTAGACAGCCCTCCAATTGGTGGCCAGGTGGCATCCTTTAAGCAAGAAAAATGTCTTGGATGGGGTGGCTGGGTGAATAAACAGACTAACAGGAGCCCAGTGCTTTCCGTGCTGTCGGCTGTTGTAGAGTGAACTTTGCTTGATGGATTGATTTTTTTTTTTAACGGTCGCTTATCTTGTCTCATCCTGCCTTCACCTGCAAGACAATTACGACTTCATTAGCGATAATGGATGTTCATTGCTTACCCTGAGCACCGTTTACAAGATATTTGCCGTCAAGAGTGCCGTCTTTCCCAGTGTCTTCCTTGCGGAGGTCGCCGGCCCATTGAGAGAGTGTCGAATAGGCTAGATGGGGGGGAGATGGAATCAGTGGCTAGCTCTCATCCCTCGTCCAGTCCTTGCCTGACCTTGATTCATTCTGTACTCCCAGAGTGCAGTGGGGCCTCGTCAATTAACCACCAAACGAGCAATTCACGGGGGCCGTAATGCCAGGAGTTTGTCCGCCTGATAGTAACACAGGAAGCAAAGGCAGATAAAGACCTGAGTGGTCCAGCAGTCTTACGCTTATCTAGTAATTATTCATTTTACTCGATAAGTTCATCTCTAAGAAGCCCTCCCCCCACCCCCACCCCAGATAAACAAGACCTGCGCTCAGATTATATAAATGTGGTATAAAATATATACACTTGCCGTATACAGGATACAGACTGTAAAAGCCTGTCCGGCATTGGCTCAAAGTCGACTCAAAGCTAACTCCAGCCCGTCCTCTCTCGCCATTTACGGGATAAGACCATAGAAGTCCGTCTGGCGTCAAACTTCGCTTCCCCATTACTGGGGCCGCATTAAAGCCTCATAAACAAAATGATAGCTGTTGATCTGATGATCCCATCTTTCTTTAAAACCTATTAATATGACGCGATCTACGTGAAATCTTCTCAGTTACCGCACCCTCTCTCTGGAACTCCATACCAAACCACTTACGAGAAGAAACATCCCCTAAATCGACTCGAAACATTTCTTGTTTACCGATGCATTCGGACTGTAAGGGCCAAAATGCCTCGTCTGTCCCTTTTTGGTTTTCTTTCCTCTCGTTATTGTAGTGCTGTCCCACTTCTCTTTTGTCAGCGTTCGCCTTGGTTTCTTTTTAATCTGCTCGTTGAATTAACAATCCCTAGTCGTGTCCCTCTTTATTCATTTTGTAACCTTGTTTTAACTCTAAGGGCTCCTTTTACGAATCCGCTTTAGCGGTTAAACGCACGGAATAATACGCACTAAACTGCCGGCCAAGTTGTTCGCTACCGCCTCCTCTTGAGCAGGCGGTAGTTTATCGGCTAGCGCGGGGTCAGCGCGTGAGAAAAAGTCGTAAAAGGAGCCCTCAATGTGTTTCACAGAATCCTTTTTACTGATGTGCACCGCCTAGAAGTCTCATTAGGCGGTATAAGAAATTTTTAAATAAGCTTGAAACTTATGTGTCGCTACAATCTTTTTTTCTCCTAGGACAAGCAGGATGAGTCAGCCACATATGGGTGTTGTCCCAACAGCTCCCAATTTGCGAATAAGCTCTCCAATAGCTCAGAGAGATTTTTTTCTCTCTCTCTGAGCACGTGCAGTGCCCGGGCCCCACTGGGCATGCCCGAGCCCTACCCATTTCCCCCTGCTTCCCCCTAATCCCCAGTCTTTAGTTTCCGCCCGTTCCCATCGGTCGGATTTTTCTACAGCTCTCCATTACAACTTTTCTACTCATCACCTTGAAGATGCCTGAATCATCTAAAGAAACGACTGGGATGCAGGAGGAGGATGAACGCACTGGATCCTTTTGTGTCTGTCCCATGCATTTTTGAACTCGGTCACTGGTTTTTAGTTTCCACCTCAATAGCTTATTTTCAGTTCTGTATAAGGCGGGGCAGAAAAGCCCGTGACCCTTCTTGAATATGAGACGCATGAGAATCCAGAACAGTGAACGCCCTCCTTCTAAATCAGCACTCTCAAACGCAACCCCTTGGCAGGGCCACATTTGGGATTTGTAGGTACTTGGGAGGGCCGCTGAAAAAAAAATCGTTAATGTCTTATTAAAGAAATGAGAACTTTGCCAAACTTCACTGGCTCCCAGTGATTTCCAGAATCCATTTCAAATGCTCCTGCCTGGCTTTTAAGATCATTTACGGCATCCTTCCTCCCTTAATCCCACTATTTTATAACTCCTCGAGTCCTGACTCTACCAGACCCGCCCAAAGGTATAAATTATCCTTCCCCTCTCTACACGGTATTCGCTATGCAGGCAAACTGGGAAAATCCCTTCTCTTCAGAATCACAGGTCTTTGGAACGATCTTAATACCCCGCTTCGGAACCAGGGCTCTCTCCAATTATTCCGCAAGCAACTGAAAACCTGGCTTTTCACTAAAATGTCATTCTATCCCCCCTTACTCTTCTCTTCTATATATAAGTTCATGTAAACCTTTTTTTTTTCCTTCTCTTCCTATATTTTAAGTTCTTGTAAACCGTGCCGAGCTCCACAACATCCGTGGAGATGATGCGGTATATAACGAGTTTTACCTCATGCAAAATTGTGATTTAGACTCTAAAGTATCAACTGCAAGAGACAAGATTTTGGTGGAGTCCTCTAGGGGAGAATCAATATCCGACTTGTGCCTTAAGTGTCCGGAGGTCGCGTCCGCAACCGCCTTCAGCCCTCACCTCCTCCAGACGCAACCGCCATCTTACATCCAGCAGTCACCGCCAGGAGAGGTGCTGAATTTCGCGAGAGTTCACGAGATTACGTGCCCACGCGCAAGCTGCACTGCCTCCGATGGTTACCTTACGTTCTGGTACGTTGCCCGCCTCGCTGCTGTAACCTCACGCAAGCGCTTTCCTGCGGTCTGTACACAATTGTGAGATGGCGTGGAGAGGACAACGCAGGAAAGCGCTTGCGTGAGGTTACAGCCGTGAGGCGGGCAATGTTCCAGAACAATGGTAACATACCGAGGGCCTCAAAATAGTACCTGGCGGGCCGTGAGTTTGAGACCACTGTTCTAAATGGTTGGCCTTAATATTGTACCTAAGCTCTCTTCTTTTATAACCTCCTGTTTTCTGAATCTGGTTTTTATGCTGGTAATCTGTTTGTTCTTCTGTTATCCGCCCTGAGCTTTCTGGGAGAATGGGAAATAGATCGAAATACAAAAAACAAAACATTAAAAAAAAAAAAAAGACCACGTGAAACGCCCTGGGGAATTCGCTCAGTCACTTTTTAGAATAAATGGCCGTGGTCTTCGGCACTGCCACCTCGATCGATAAGAATCATTTTTAGGGTTCCGAAAGGTTTCTGACTCACTCAAGACTTTACTACAGGTGCCTCCGCCGCTCTCCTTGTGTGGCCTCCAGAATTACATTTGGAATCCTGTGTGCAATTCTGGAGGCCACACTACCGAAAAGATGTGCTGAGAGTAGAGTCGGTGCAACGGATGGCCACCAGGATGGTCTCGGGGCTCAAGGATCTATCGTACGAGGAAAGGCTGAAAAATTTGCGGCTGTACTCACTCGAGGAACGTAGGGAGAGAGGAGACATGATCGAGACGTTTAAATATATTACCGGCCGTATCGAGATGGAAGAAGAGATTCTCTTTCTCAAAGGACCCTCAGCCACAAGAGGGCATCCGCTCAAACTCAAGGGCGGGAAATTTCATGGCGACACCAGGAAATATTTCTTCACCGAGAGAGTGGTTGATCCTTGGAACGAGCTCCCGGTGCAGGTGATCGAGGCAAACAGCGGGCAAGAATTTAAGAGCAAATGGGATGCCCATGTGGGATCCCTTAGAGGGTTAAGCCAAGGGAACCTGTCACCAGGAGTGGGATCCCTAGGATAGTAGACTTGGGGGTGGGTCAGTAGAGTGGGCAGACCTGATGGGCTAGGGCCCTTATTTGCCGTCATCTTCTATGTTTCTATGAGGTGTTTGCGTCTATTCTGAAGGTAGCAAAGCCCCTGTCCATAGCCAGCGAGAGAGATTTTCTCAGCAGGGTTCTCGCCACTGGCTGACACTCCTCCATTATCTTCTGAGGGAGGAGAAAATCGAGGTGATGGAAGGGGTGCAGATAGGGAGAATGTACAAAACATCTGTACTAAATATGTCATTTAAGAACTAAGGGGTCCTTCCATTAACACAGTATTTTGCCTTTTTTGTTTGGCTGTTTCTTCCTCACTTTCTATGAATTAATCAGTTCTCCAGAATCTGCCCCCTCCCACCTGAACCTCATGAGCCTTGTTCTGCTTAAACCATGGTGGAAGGAGTTGAATGTTTAAGTTTATTTAAGATTTAATCTACCGCTCCTACATTTTACTGACCTAAGCTGTTTACAATGTACCAAACTAAAATGAAATTAGGTGCTTGAGAAAAATGACTCTGTCTGTCCCAGAGGCTAGCTAAAGTACCTGATTAAAATAAAAATATGTAATACATTTCTAAGATCAAAAATCAAAGAAATAGAAAATAGAAATGATGAAAGAAGATAAAAAAATTTAAGATAAAACAATCTTAAGAGATAGAAAAGTCTCTGAGGCGGCTTGATAGTAAGTTCAGTCTGCAGAACCAGGTCAACTGGCCGCCACCAAAGAAGCAGGTCCAGGAACCACACCAATGAAGACCACCATGACACCAGTCACCGGATAGGCAAGGCTGCCGACAGCAGACCCCTGAAGTGAAGTCTAGTTTCCCTTCGATGTGTCCCAACAACGCAGCTGCAGGAGTGCAAGTCTGCCGAGGAGAAGGAGAGAGGGCAGGCCACAGGAGATCCTCCAAATCCGGCATCAATCCACCGCTGGTGACCACGTCAGGGCTGTGCTGCATCGCGCCGATGGCTTCCCCCTTCTGCTGCTGGACAAGAGCCCGGACAGGGAAAGCTGTGTTCAATCAGCTGATAGAATCCCCAGGAAGAGCAGCAGTCAGAAGAGATGAAAGAAAGCACAGAACCGGGTGTGCTTTTTCTGAAATGATTTGGGACCAGTGGACAGCCTTAGAATGCCCCTTTCTCTGGGGTAGACACAGTTCAATCCTTGGGTCTTATCTTCACCTGGATCAGCTGTGCTGTCTTCATTGCTTTTTCCACTGTCAAGGGAGTAATGATGCTGCATACAGCACGGATAATGTTGGACTGATATATTTTTGATGCATTGGGTTTGAGGTTTCTTTTCACTTGGTTTTCCTCTTCTGCCCTTGGAGGACTTGAGCCAGCTGTTCTGGGGCTAAGCCTGTGAGCTCTGGGCTGTGGGGATAAATTTGTCTCCTTCCCTGTGGGATCTCAATTCCCCATCCCATCTCTGTTCCTGCCCCATTCCTGAAAGTTCTGTCCTCATCTGCACAAGTCTCGAACACTTTAAAATAAGTGTTCGAGGCTTGTGCAGTTAAGGCAGAGCTTTCAGGAATGGGGCAGGGACAGAACTTGTGATGGGACGGGGTGGGGATATTGAGATCCCTCAGGGACAGGGACAAATTTGTCTCCGTGCCATTCATTTCATAGTCAAAGCTGTCTGAGGGTGACAGAGCTAGGGAATTAGAATCTGCAGTCACAGCACCAGAAGCTTGGGTTGACGGTCAGTCTAGAAAGAGGTATGCATGCAGATTGACAGGCTTAAAAATGATAAATCCCCTGGACCGGATGGCATCCATCCGAGGGTAATCAAGGAACTGAAAGGAGTTATAGCTGAACTGCTTCAACTAATAACCAATCTGTCGATCAAATCAGGAAGGATTCCGGAAGACTGGAACATGGCGAATGTTGCGCCAATCTTCAAGAAAGGTTTGAGGGGAGGGGACTACAGGCTGGTGAGTCTGACCTCGGTACCGGGAAAGATGGTAGAGGTGCTGATAAAGGAGTGCATCATTGACCACCTTCACGGACACAATTTGATGAGGACCAGCCAGCACGGCTTCAGCAAAGGAAGATCTTTCTTGATGAACTTGCTGCACTTCTTCAAGGGAGTTAACAGGCAGATAGACAAAAGGTGACCCGGTCGACATTGTATATCTGGATTTTCAGAAGGCGTTCGACAAGGTCCCGCATGAACGACTACTTCAAAAAAATTGCGAGCCATGGGATTGAGGGTGAAATACTCACGTGGATCAAAAACTGGTCGGCGGATAGAAAACAGAGAGTGGGGGTAAATGGACAATATTCGGACTGGAAGAGCGTCACCAGTGGAGCGCCGCAGGGTTCGGTGCTTGGGCCCGTGCTCTTCGACATATTTATAAACGACCTGGAAATTGGAACGACGAGTGAGGTGATTAAATTTGCAGATGATACGAAGTTATTCGGAGTAGTGAAGACGCGAGAGGATTGCGATGACCTGCAACAGGACATAAACATGCTCGAGAAATGGGCCGTGACATGGCAAATGAGGTTTAACGTGGATAAGTGTAAAGTGATGCATGTCGGTAAGCAGTGGTAGGATTTGAACCCTGGTTTCCCTGCTACTCGGTCTGCTGCTCTACTAGGCTGCTTCTCCATGCCAGAGGAAGCTGGTGGCAGAGCTGGGGAGTAGAACTGATATTTTTTATTTAAAAAAAATAATAATAAAATCCTAAATCCAGCCTTGAGCTGGAACCAGTGAGCCAGCACGCATCGGGGACCTGAATCCAGTTCATGCCCAACAATCCAGTCTTGCAGGGTGGAGGAGACAGCATTTCTGACTTTCCTATATGTGCTCTGGGGTCCTGCACAGTGAGCTCGGCAGAGCCGGGCATTAGAGCTCGCACAGGTGGAAGTTTCCTGGCTTGGTTGTGTTCCCTTTCCTGCTCATTTGACTTCCTCTTGCAAAAAGCTCCAGAAAACCTCCCACGCTAAACATTATTCTTCAGATCGGTTTCCCTGCATGCGAAACTGGTACCGAGAACCCATCTGTCAGCCCTTCCGTGCCGGTGTTTTTATCGGGACGCGAGCTGCCTGTTATTAGACTCTGAATACCTGGCATTTAATAGCTGGTCTCGGCCTATTTATAGACCAGAAATTAAAGGAAGAGAGAGTGGGCTTGGCTCAGATTGCAAACTGACAGGGTTTGGCTATTTTTATAGCATGAGATGTTCTGAGCCAGTGTCAAACGCTTCTCCTCCTTCTCCTAAAACTCCCCTGACCCCACATCTCATTAATGCTATTTAAGATAACAGATGTTGATTTCGGCGACATTTCAAATCCAGCAGTCCACAAGACCCTCTGTATTTCTCTTGTCTAGTTTTGAGGTTCCAGAACCCCCATCCTTTCTGCCCCTTCTCCTCCCCCCCCCCTGAAAAAAATAATCACCAGCATTTGGGTCCTTTGTAGTTGCCCAAGACAGCAAAAGGGGGAGACCAAGGCTTTCGTTTGAGTGGTGGGTTCTGGGGGAGCCCTTCTTTCATACCACTGGCTAATGGGCTCTGATGGTGCTGTTCTCAACTCACCTTTGCTCGGAACCCACTCAAGACAGTTCGTTGGCATTGAAGATAGCAAAAAGCAGAATGGGATGAGGAAGGGGAGCTGGGCTGCCACAGGGGTGCAACCCATTGTCTGAAATTTGGGCTCTTTGGCCCCAATTCTGTAGAAGGTGCCTTCTGATTTTCTGCACAGACGCCAATTTAAAAAAAACAAACCCCCACTTAATTTCAGTTCACTGGCGCGGTGCTTACCAACACCTGAAACAAGGCACCTACGTGAAAAGTGGGCGTGGTTAGGGGGCAGAGTTTGGGCAGTGAATGATTTCAGCATTGTTAGCACCGGTTCATTCCATGGGTTTATCCCAGGGGAGCCGGGAAATCGTCAGTGGCTGTCTGGGTATTTGTTGATAGAAAGGGAAGTTTCGTGGAGACGCCAGGAAGTACTTCTTCACAGAGAGAGTGATTGAGCATTGGAACAAGCTTCCAGTGCAGGTGGTCGAGGCACGCAGCATCCCAGACTTCAAGAACAAATGGGATACCTATGTGGGATCCCTACGAGGGTCATGCCAAGGGATAAGGTCACTAGGGTATGGACTTGAATGAGCGGGTCAGTAGAGTGACAGTACAATTACAATTATACTTTAGGGGGTCAGTAGACTTAAGAGGGTGGGTAAATGGTGTGGGCAGACTTGATGGGCTGTAGCCCTTATCTGCCGTCATCTTTCTATGTTTCTAAAGTCCTAAGGCATTGGTGATGTTTGTCAGCCTGACTGTGGGTTGGGTGGTTTCCCCTTTCTCATTCCTCTGCCACCAGTTCATCACTTATATAGCACTGAAAGGCATACGCAGCACTGTCATGTAATAGACGGTCCTTGCTCAGAAGAGCTTACAGTCTAACTTGGACAGATAGACATGACATATAGGTCAAGGATGAGAGGAGTTAGGGGGTTGAAGGCCACCTGGGTGTAGAAGTACATGGAGGGAGGGAGGGAAGGGGGGGTGTCCAAAGAGACGTGCATATGCCGGGCTGGGGTTGGGGGAGGGAAGGAAAGAAAATTGTTGCAGGAGGAGTGAGAGTATTAGGAGGAGTTATGAGTTGAAGGCATTCTCAAAGAGGTGGGCTTTTAACTGGGCATATGTGGTATGAGTTTATCTGGTTGGGCAGGCTGGCTGGGTTGCCGTCATCTACCGTGCTACTATGGCAGGTGCGTCCCTCTCAACCAAGCCCCAGCCAAAATGATCAGCAGCTGTAAAGTAGCTCCATTCTCCTATCTAATTGGAACAACTCCCAATCCGAAACCCAGTCACCCGTGCTAAGAAATTAGTGATACAGAGCAAGGGTTCTTTGCATCTGTTCTACCCTGTGTCTGACACACAGAAATATGAGATAAAACCAGACTGAATACACAGTACATGGACAGAAAAACCCCAGTGGGAATTACAGACTCGTTTCGGTCGGATGCAATTTTTAATTAGGCTCGTTTGCTCTTTTTTTAACTCAGACTATGAAACAGATTTCAGAACTTTTATTTCAAGTGATCTATTAATTAAAATATTCCAGCTCAATTAGTCACTGCATTAGGAAAGCTTCCGTGTGCTAACAAAGTGGCAGAGCCTGGGATTAGAACTGAGGCATAGGGAGATAGTGACTCGCCACTGGGAATCCTTGTCCACGCTCATCTGAAGAGCAGCTTTCGTGCTGTTGAAATTATGGAGCTGAACGAAAGTCCAGGGTGCCAGGGATGTGTGCTGGAAAAAAAACCCAAAGTTTGTTCATCAGATCGTTTTCGGATTTGTGGAGCAGTTTTATGAACTTTTTTTGTATTGAGTTTCAAAAATTAATATGTACAAAGTCTGCCAGTCAACTTCTCCTGCGCCGTGGCGCGGAAGATTTATGCAAATTAATTTGGCGTAGTGTGTGTTCGTTACATGCATAAAATTTTCTGAAACCGGAAACTGAAAGCTGGTGGCCGTTCGCTTGGAAAGGAAGCTAGAAATAGGGCGATACCGAAAAAGATCCAGCAAAGTTTTCTCGCATGGGACAAATGCTGGCCTGCATCAAGGGAGGGCAACCTCACAGTGTGTTGGAAAGCAGCTGCGGAAGTAGCTGCCAAACCTCTCACCACCTCAGGAGACCAGCGTTCAAGAACGTATGTAGCAGGACCTATTGTTGATCAGATATGGAGCAAGCCTTCATACTAAAGGGGGAAGTTATCAACTTGGGCTTCCATAAGATGTGTTATTTTAATGTTAGCTCTAGCCATTAGTAATTAGGTTTCACTAATTAAAATGGGACCTGTACCAAAATAGCCTCCTTAGCGTGAAGAGTTTCAGCCTCTGGTAACCAGAGCTGATTATGTGATGTCATAAAGCCTCATTCCACCAATAAGAGTCAACCTCATCAGTGATGTCACAATGGTTGATTGTTCTGTTCATTGACAACTTCTTGCCTTAGCGTGAAGAGTTTCAGTCTCTGGTAACCAGAGCTGATTGTGTGATGTCATAAAGCCTCATTCCACCAATAAGAGCCAACCTCATCAGTGATGTCACAATGGTTGATTGTTCTGTTCATTGACAACTTCTTGCCTTAGCGTGAAGAGTTAAGTCTCTGGTAACCAGAGCTGATTGTGTGATGTCATAAAGCCTCATTCCACCAATAAGAGCCAACCTCATCAGTGATGTCACAATGGTTGATTGTCCCGTTGATTGACATAGTAACATAGTAGATGACGGCAGATAAAGACCCGAATGGTCCATCCAGTCTGCCCAACCTGATTTCAATTTAAATTTTTAAGTTTTTTCTTCTTAGCTATTTCTCAGTCTCTGGTAACCAGAGCTGAGATTGTGATGATATAATGCCTCATTCCACCAATAAGAGCCAACCTCATCAGTGATATCACAATGGTTGATTGTCCCGTCGATTGACAGCTTCTTGCCTTAGTGTGAAGAGTTTCAGTCTCTGGTAACCAGAGCTGATTGTGTGATGTCATAAAGCCTCATGCCACCAATAAGAGCCAACTTCATCAGTGATGTCACAATGGTTGATTGTCCTGTTGATTGACAACTTTCCCCCTTAGTGTGAAATGTTTCATTGTCTAGAAAGAATTAAAAACCATGTTATTCAGGAAATTCTTCAAATCTAGCAAATGATCTAACTCATCTTTTTCAATCTATCCCCAGATCCTAACACTTCCTCTAATTGACTATCTTGTAATTTCACTGGGTATGTCCAGATCACCTCTTTTGTAATCCACTTAGAACTGCAAGGTATTGGCGGAATAAAAGACACTAATGTAATGTAACCAAAGCTCAGATTGTGATGTCATGATGCCTCATTCCACCAATAAGAGCCAACCTCATCAGTGATGTCACAATGGCTGATTGTCCTGTACTTGGCTCACTTTTATTACATAGAGCAGTGATTTCCGTTTCTAGAGGATTGAAGGCATAAATATTGTTGACTTTTTTTTTTTGCAAAACAATCTGATAATAAATCCAGATCTAGCACCACAGGCTTCTAAACTGTGTGAGAAGAACCCTGAGTTAAAGTTTTCACTGTGGTGAAAGTTCACTGCACTGACAAGGGCAATCTATAACTGTCATGAAATAAATGACCTTTTCTTTTCAACCTGCAGAGGCAAAAGACCGAAGCCATTAAAATACCTCTATGAAGACGTATTTCCTCAGGTTACCCCCTGAGTCTGTCCCCTTCCACCTTAATCCTGTGCCCCCTTCATTCCAGAGCTTTCTCTCAGTCGAAAGGGGACAGACTTGGATAACCTGAGGAAATATGTCTTCACAGGAAAGGTGGAGCATTCATAGAAGTGGAAGTGGAGAAGATGAAAACTGTATCTGGAATTCAGGAAAGCTTGGGGCGAGTATATAGGATCTCTAAGGGAGGGGAGAGGAAAGGATAGTGGATGGGCTGTAGACCAATTTCTATGCTTCTGTGTTTCAAATTTATGCTGTTTCCTTTCTTTAAAATTGGCTGACACTGGTGCACTCAATATATTTACGCTGGCTGATAATAAATGGTGATAACACCAGAGGACAGATGAAAAGCATATTGACGAGATGTGAAAATAAAAAGTGTGATTAAAACCAGTGAATCCAGAATTTGATCTTTCCCTTTGGGTTGGCTCATGGACCAGCTATGGATACCCCCCCAAAAACCCAGTTATAAAAAAAGTTTGCTTGGACCGATAGCAGCATTTGCCATATGCAGTTTAAAATCCCCCAGGACCATCAACAGACAGGTGGCATTTGAAGGCAAAGAAATATTTCATTAGAGCAGCCATTTCCATGAGGGATGAGCAGCCGGAAGGTTTTCATTTCGTGTCGTTTCCAGGGATGTTCATTTTTTATTCCTTTTCATTTGATCATCATGTCTTCGCAAGTGCAAGAGTCATTGAGCGCATACTCTTTACAAATACTGCTCGCTGTTATCGGCAAACAAATACCCGTGAAATGTGTTCCTTTCTGTTCCTTTTCATTTATTAATGTCATGAAATATGTTGGCGTTATGACAGCCCATCCTTAATTTCTAGAGTGTTATTACATGGTAAAAACAAGATGCATGCCCCAAAGCCTCTTCCCAACCTAACAAACAAAAGTATTCATATCGGGAGAAGAGCCTGTTTCGATTAAGCAATGTCCCTTCACTTTGCCTTGACAAACTGGTTTGTTGAAAAACCTCATATGGTGGAGGGCACAGTTGATGTAATAAAACTGCCAGACTCGTAAAGCCAAGCTTTGTCAGTACACATAATCAGTTGTCGATTCTCAACAAGATCATAAATCTCCTTGATTTTATTACAGACCGAGCAAATATTGACTTGTATGGAAAGACAGCTCATAAGACATTTTCTGGTTGCTACCAACCTCTGTCCCTAGGGAGGATGAATGAATTTGAGACTGGAGAGCGATAGTTCTCTGCCTTATGGATAGGGTTCCAGGTGCCATCCTTGCCTCTCCCAATAATAATTAGAATAGATGCCCCACCAGTTTCAGACCACTTAGACCCCATACTCATTCTCCAGTAAGACAATAGAAAAAGAAAGAACAACGTACAAACAGTGGGCCATAAGCACTCATGTTGAACGAAGGGGCACACAAAGGGGCCTGCCCCTTTGTCACACCCCTTAGGTGATTTGTCCGTGGCTGAACTAGAATTTTCTTACAATTTACAGTTTTGTTTTTTCACATTTTGATTACTACAATTCATTGTTAGATTTCCATCATATGTCCAACATCCTTTTCAGATTGCCCAAAATAATATTGCACGTCTAATTTCCCATACTTCAAAATTTGACCATATATCCTTAGTATCCATATAGCTTCATTGGCTTCTGATTGAGATGAGGATTCAATTTTAAGTGTTGACTCTTGTCTTTAAGGTCTTCTGCTGTCTTATTTGCATCCTTTAGGTTGTACAAGAAGCCAATGTGAAATCTCCAGTTAATGGATAAATAACTTACTTGAAGTTCCAAATTTTCAAAAAGTGAGTTTTCTTGGCCTTCGCTCATCTTACCTTCCAAGTTATTGGTCCAAAGCTATGGAATTTGTTACCTTTAGATTTTCACACAATTTAGAAAACATCTCAAGGCCTATTTGTTTCAGAAAACATTCTTGTGGCAGTTTATACAAGTTAGCCCAGAAGGATTTAATGACCCTGGTTGTGAAGTCTGGATAAAGCTCTCATGTTGTTTTTCTTAATTGTGTATGTTTGATTGTACTCCACCATGAACGGTGAAATAAGTAGAATAAAATGTTTGAAAAATAACTAACTAAAATATATGCAGGTCATCTGTCGCAGCCTTTTCAAGCAGGAAGGAGGGCCCCAAACAGTGATGATGTCTATAGAAGTGACTGGTCTCTAACGAAGCTTGTAGCCTGATGAGCAGCTGATATTACTGGCCCACAGAGGGGTGGCTTAATCATGACATGAATGGCACAGGGAATAGAGCACCAGGGAAGCTGCAAGATGCATTGTGGGTATAATTGTGACCAAAGTGGTTCAGACTTGGTACCTATTCAGAAACCATCTGGTGGTCTGTATGACAGACCCAGCCAGTCCACTTTCCAGTGGCCTAGTTCTACCATATTGTGTGTGTGGCTTTGAGACGCTTTACTGTTGTTGGAGATTCTCGGCGAACTTGATACACAGGCATTCCGTTGCTATTCTCCATTTTTTGTGGCATATTTTAGCCCCCCTTTTTTACCATGGTCCCCTGACGAAGGTTTGTCCGAAACACGGACTGTGTCGGGTCCCTTGAGTGGTAAAAGGGTTTTATATAAATTTTAATCTTGTCACAATAAATTTTGCCTGCATCTTGTAAACAGTCTGCAGTTTTGTTCTGTTTTTTTCACTACTGTTGTCCAGGGTTATGAACCTTTGACTCCAGCTCTGACTCCACTGTTTTTGTCTACTGTTTGACTGAGACCACGGTTCCCTCTAGGTGACTGGGGGGTCATTCATCTACTGCCTGCCAGTGAGGGGTGCTGTTTCACTATCACATTTTCAGTAGTGATGGACAGGCAAGCTGTACAGGACTCCAGGGAAACCTGCCTGTCCTAGTAGCAGAAAGCACAATATTGAAACACTGCCCTCTACTGGTGGCAACGCAGTTGGAGGACATCCGCTCACAGCTTAGAAGGAGCAGAAGCCAACTCCAGCTCAGACTCCTACAGATTTTAGGCTTTACATTTTAGGGGACAAAGATGTAGGGGATTTGATATACTGCTGCTGTGGATACAATCAAGGCAATTATACAAGTGCCTATTTTGCTCCTGGGGCAATGAGGGTTACAGGGAGCAGTGTGGTTTGAACCCACAATTTTAGGGTGCTGAGGTCATAGCTCTTAACCACTGCGCCACACTCTCCTCCAATACAATATCAGGTGTGGGCCAAGTCTAGGACAATGAAGCCATTGTGACATCACTGCTGAGGTTGGCTCTTATTGGTGGAATGTGACATTATGACATCAGGGAAAGGGCCTGGTGGGCTCACACTCTGTCTAATGTCCCTGGAGGAGTGAAGGATTAGGTGACTTGTCCAAGGTCACAGGGAGCAGCGTGGGGTTTGAACCCACAACCTCAGGGTGCTGAGACTGTAGCTCTAATCACTAGGCCACTCCTTCCAGTGGGAACTTGACCCGGTATCTCTGGTTCAAGGTCATTGCGCTAATCATTAGGCTACTCCTACACTGTGCTTTACATGTATAAAATGATAAATTTACCATATATTGTATGTTTGGGGTGGGTTTTTTGTGTTCGTTGTGAAGCTGGACTTGGTACTGTGACTCCAACCGCATCCAAAATTGCATCCAATTCCGACTGCAACAGCCTCACTGTTGTCTGTGCTGTAACTGCAGAAAAATTAAGTTCTAAATTCAGCAAATAAAAAATCAAGGGAATTTACTTAAAACCCCTCCAAAGCAGGGGTTGAGCAGATTCGTATGAAGACACGCTTGCGGTGGAATCCTACCGGGCTATGAATTCATCCTAAAAGCCCCCCCCTCCCACCCCCACTTCCCTTTCTGTGATGAGCTGAGGTGGATGGGTTGTTAAGAGGCATTTTTTTTTTTTTTTTTTTAAATCCTTTTTAAAGTGCTTCTAAAATTATAGCGGGTGAGTCATTCAGCTCCAGGCGATGCCGTTACAATGTGTTGCAAATGCTGGCGTCTGACAGGGATCGCTTTCTGTGGTTGACGCTTCAGGCGTGATGTCCTAGAAAGAGGGGGGGGGGAGCATGCTTATGCCACCTTACTGATTTTCTCCTGTTTCAGATGATTCAGGAGGAGCAAGAGGAACTAGGGGGTGGGCGGAAGAGCATTTGAGGGGAGGGCAGAGGCTGTCTTAGGGGAATCTGACTGCTTGGGATGTCCAAGAATCCCAGAGAGCTTCGTAAATGACCTGCACAGTTCGTCCAGTCTGCCCAAGTGTCACATGCACTTGAACTGACAATCTAGTAATTATTCATTTCACTTGCTAAGTTCCCTTCTCAGTCCGCCCCGGGCACCGGCAAAGGTCCTCCTCTCTGCCCTGTTGTGTGCGTTTGCCCCTTCCCTCCCCTCGTACCTCTTTCATTTTCCCGGTGCGAGCAGTGTCGTCAACTTGCTGCCCACGTTGGCGTTGGCTCTCTCTGATGTCACTTCTGGGTCTCGCACCTGGGAAGTGACGTCAGAGGGAAAGCCAATACAACTCAGGCAGCAAGTTTGTGGGACTGCTCACGCCGAGAAAATTAAAGATATGCATCCTTTTCTTGGGTTTTGGCCAGGTACTAGGGACCTGGATTGGCCACCGTGAGAACGGGCTACTGGACTTGATGGACCATTGGTCTGACCCAGTAAGGCTATTCTTATGTTCAAGTTCCTGGAGGAAAAGTCCATAGTCTGTTATTGAGAAAGACACGGGGGAACCCACTGCTTGGCCTGGATCGATAGCATGGAATGTTGCTACTCTTTGGGTTTTGGCCAGGTACTAGGGACCTGGATTGGCCACCGTGAGAACGGGCTACTAGACTTGATGGACCATTGGTCTGACCCAGTAAGGCTATGTCTCTATATCTTCCTGCACTTCCTTCACTGCTCTGTTTTCTTATACACACCTTCATGGCATTTCAGCCGTACTGTCCACCCCAGAGCTGCATCTCCCATGGTTCAAAGAAGACAGAAGAGACTATGTAACGCCAGTGGATTGCTCTCCTATGAAGTACTTTGCTATCTTTCATACCAATGATTTTCCTGGTGGGGGCTGTGTGCCGGCATCCATTTGGTTCATTATATTCCTATCTCCCACTGTGTGCAGCAATCTCTCCCCATACTGAGCCCCGAGAACTCCTATGGGTGAGTCTCTCTTGTCTGTACCCCTCTCCTCTCCTGCCAGCTCCCGGCTCTGTCCCTTCTGCCTTGCTGCGCCGTACGCCTGGACGAATGGGCTCCGTCTCTGCTGGCGTTTGAACCCAGGCTGGAAACCCACTTTTTTGAAGCTGCATTCAAGTCCTAACCCTTCCATCTGGTAAAGCACTATGTTTGTTTACAATTTGCTCTGTAGTGCTCTACTCTCTCCTTCCCTTCATCTCTTTGCAGTTCCCCACATGAGCAGCTTATATTGATTCACCATTTTGTCCACTGTGTCTGCCATAAAATCAAGCCCAAAAGCAGGTTTCGAGTATAACACAGGGTTGGGAGGCCTGCATGATCGCCTTTTGAAGGATCATGGACGACTATGAGGGGGGGAGTACAGGGATAGGTCAGCGGTAGGTCAGCACAAAGGTAGAAGTCAAAAGAGGATCTTGCAGAACTAAAAGCGCAGGGCCTTGAAAAGAAAGCGGCCTTGGCGTGGGGTACACATGGATCCCCGTATTTTAACTCCTCATGGATCCTACTGCAGGGGAGTAAGATGACAGTGGCAGCGAAGATAGGTGGCACCCCCACCCTTTTTTTAGCCCCCCCTTCCCAACCCCCCCCTAGCGATGCACAAAAGAGACCCCCGTTTCCGCTCACTAATTACCAGCAGCTCTGGAGCTTCCAGTAACTGTTTTACATGTGTGGTGCACACACAACAGCATTTTTAAAAAAACCTACAGCCCTGATGGCAGGGGGGGGGCCACAACCGGGTCCCCCTAACACCAAGCTCCCCCCCCTCCTGATCCCCCTGACCTCTGACAGTTATGTGGGGTCCGTGAGATCCTCTTTTTAACTTCTGCCTTTGCTGGCTACAGACCTTGTCAATTTTAACTCCCTCAGAGCTCACGGATCCCGCTCGGTGAGCAGATTTTTATGGGCATGCAGTTAAGATCCGCTGGGTCCGCATTTTACCCATCTCCATCTCCTTCTCTTTCGAGTGTGCACTCTCCTCCAGCGGGATAGCTCCTTCCTTTGGTTTTACTTTTCACTGCGTCTAAGGCAGGAGCTAATTGGAGGGAGGTGGGGAACTATGAGTGTCTGACAAAATACAAACCAGAGCAAAATGCCAACGCATATTTGAGGTTTCAAATGACTTGTTAAAAGAATTTCCAGAAATAAAGGCCACCTCAGTCTTAAAAAAAAAACCAAACACTGTAGCTGCTGAAATGAAAGGGTTTTTCACTTTCCGACAAATGGCCAGATTTGCCTTTCCCTTTCTGAGAGTAAAGGGAGTGGGAGGATTCCACAGAAACAGGATGAGAAAAATAATGGAGCAGATAAAATCTTTTTATTCAAAAAATAAATAAATAAAACTTTCTGCTTGCTGGTATGAAACCCTGTGGGCAGGGGTGGCAGGATTTCCTGGAGAGCTGACGCCCTTGTCCCTGTGCCAGATTCCACACAATGTATGGGGTTTTTTTTGGCGGGGGGGGGATCTCCCTTAGTGCATCTGTTTCCCAGTACCCTCTGCCTATATGCTGAGAACTCTTTCCACCATCACAACTCACTCCAAGCCCGGGCCAGGGATTCCCAAACTTGTCCTGTTGGGTTTTCAGGAGAGCCATGGTGTTGAGGTGTAACTTCAGTTGCATCTGCCAAACCTCGAAAGCCCTTTTAACGGCTGTGATGGATGCTCAGTCTCTGGGACCGTTTTTTTGTCATACGTTGACTCAGCCGAGCAATCTCCAGGCTCGGAAACCTTAGCGCCGCGAGCACATCATTTTAAAAAAAAAATGTGAAAGTGCCTCCTTCGGGCTGTCGGAACGCGCCAGGAAACGCTTCATCACCCCTCATCTTGGAGGGAAAAGCCTCCAGCATATCGGCTGGGTGAATGCTTAGATAAAGCTGCCTGGTGTGGCTTCTTCAGCCCCCCCCCCCCCCAGTTTACTGCCTCTCGATAGCCTTCCAAAATGCACTGAGCACTTCATTCTCTTCTCGTGTTTCTTGCCCCCCTCCCCAACAAAGTTGAAGGGACATCGATTTTCCTCTTGGAACTTCTGTCCCCTATTCTTTCCACCAGTGGTATATTGTACCCATTCCTTCCCGTCTCTTCTTATGTATATTCATCTCACTGTTATGCAGGGCAGGATTAATTCGTCGAGGGCCCCTAGGCACACAAGTACACTGGGGCCCCCCTGCCCCGCCATGCGCCCAGGCGGAAACAGGAAGCTGCGTCAGAGGGAAGCTTTGGGCAAGTAGCACCGCTTGTACAATTACAGTTCCCGTTGCCTTTCTTTCTCCTTAAAGGACCCACGGCAACAAGATCAGGGGTGGGAAATTTCATGGCGATACCAGAAAATATTTCTTCACCGAAAGGGTGGTTGACCGCTGGAATAATCTTCCACAACAGGTAATTGAGGCCAGATTTTAAGAAAAGATGGGATTGGCATGTGGGATCTCTTCATGGAGGTAGTTAGGGGGTGGGCCATTAGTGTGGGCAGACTAGGGGGGCCGTGGCCCTTTTCTGCCATCATGTTCTATGTTTCTTACCCGCGTTGCTTGCTTGTCCTACTTTCTGTCGATGGGGGGGGCCCGCGTTGCCGATCGGGGTGGGGCCCGCATTGCCGATCAATGCTGGAGGGGTCCATCGCCGTTTGGAAAAAACAATGTTGATGCCCTCCTTCATCAGGCCCCCCTGACCATTTCGGGCCCTAGGCACGTGCCTACTTGGCCTATTGGTTAATCCTGCCCTGCTGTTATGGCCCCCTCCCGCGTACTACTTAATTTTGGCAACTTTGTAGATTGCTTAGGTTTTTGTTGTTTTCAAGAGGTCGTAGTGTTCCCTCTAAGCTGAGCAGGTGTCCTCCAGCTGCATTGCTACCACTAGGGGGTGGAATATTTTCAGTCGCTAAGGACAGGTATGTTCCCTGGAGTCCTGCAGAACTTGCCTGTCCCTCACAATTGAAAAATGTGACAGTAAAACAGCACCCTCTATTGGTGAGACTGTGGGTGGAGGACTCCTGCTCAGCTTAGAGGGAACAGTTGTATCGCGTAAAACGATCCTGAGCTTTTAATAATTTGATTGCGCACTGTAAAATTGTTTCAAAACGAAGAATTTAGGCCCAGTGTTGAACGTGATTGCACACACATCTGCTTATGCTACCAGGCATGGGAGTCGGTCCAGGGGAGTTAGTCCACAGGGGGGACCGCTCCTAAGAGACCCAGTTGGGGCCCGTTTCTAAAAACAGTCGCCCAAATTAAGCATCAGTAGGTGCCCTACCGCTGCTTAACTTAATTGGGTTTAATTGGTTTAATTGCTGCATTAATTGGCTGCGCCGATTAAAATCCAATTAAAGCTCAATTTTAAAAAAAATGGAGGCGCCCTTAGGTGCCGTTATCCTGCCTACTATAGATGTGGTTAACGCTGGAAATGGTGTTAGGCGTAAGGTACCGCCATAGGTGCCTTTAAAACCCTGGCCTACATTTCCGGTGCCTGCTTTTCATGTAGCTGCAATTCTGTAAATGGCGCCATTGCGTGATTGGCATGCAGTCATTTTTAAAGGCGCCTGCCGATAACGGCGCTGTGTACAGGAGGAAATCTTTACTCTGACGGGTCCCACGGTGACAAGAGGACATCCGCTAAAACTTAGGGGAGGAAGATTTCAGGGGGACGCCAGGAAGTACTTCTTTACCGAGAGGGTGATTGATAGATGGAATGGTATTCCACGTCAGGTGGTCGAGGCCAGTAGTAAGCTAGACTTCAAGAGACGATGGGACGAGCAGATGGGGTCGCTACAGAGGTATAATAGAGGATAGTTTCTCAAGGGTGGGAGGGATCTTGATTGGGCAGACTTGTTGGGCCGCCGGCCCTTTTCTGCCGTCATATTCTATGTTTCTATGTTTACAGGTGTCCCTCCATGTGCAGTTGGCTTTCGCTCTGACTCCTTCTTCCAACTCCAAAGAACATACTGTCCTGTAATGTGCACTTTTATTTGAATATCTTGACAGCTGAAATTGAAATACAAGCGATTTACAAGTACAAGTAATTTAGCCCACTGACGGTATAAAGATTATACTGATCATCTTCTCTACCTTGACTTCAGAAAATTACTCAAAACTCACCTATTCCGAGACCAAGACCCTTAATGCCCCTTTCCAATCCTCCTCCTCCCCCCCCCTTCTGATCTACTACCCTCCCCCGTTCTCCCTCCTCTTCCCCCTACTTCTTTCCTTGCTGTTCGCAACTCTATGATCAATTTGATATGTAACCACTTGTAATCTCTGTTTAACTAATGTGAACCGCCTAGAACTCTTTGGGGTATGGCGGCATACAAAAATAAAGTTATTATTATTATTATTAGCATAATTATCAAGCGATGCTCGTTGGAAGTTCTCTTATATGCGTGTATGCAGGCAGACATAACATTTCCTGATAATGCGTGTGTTAGTCTTATATATCAGTTATATAGATTTTATACATATAAAATGCATGATTTGCACAGTTGATTTCTTTTATGTTTTATTCAATAATTGCACACTTTGTTTTAGAAATTTAGTAAAAATACTTGAACTTAAAAAAAGCACTATGTTGCATCGAGAGCCTGGAATGGTCTTCCAATGAACATGAGAACAGAATGGAACTACCACACTTATTTGATAGATTCCTTTCAGCTCGGTGACTCCACCCTCTCTCCATCACAATGCTACAGTCATCCTCAACACCTTGTATCTACTTGCTCACTTGCAACAATGTAGCCTTCCTCTACTGTAACTCTTTCCCTTATTATAACAGTGAAGCCTTTTCCCTTGATGCTACAAGGACTTCTTATCTTGTAAATCGCCTTGAACCTATACTGGATAAGAGCGATTAAGCAATTCTAATATTAGAAATTGTGTATTGCCTCTGTTCAGATTATTCTTGCTGTGAATCTTTTGAAAAAGATGGTTAAAAGAAGGCAAGAACATGGGGTCAATATTTCACCTTTGGTTTTTCAGCATTTATGAAAATGGGAGCATAAGAATAGCCTTACTGGGTCAGACCAAAGGTCCTTCAAGCCCTGTAGCCTGTTCTCACGGTGGCCAATCCAGGTCACCAGTACCTGGCCAAAACCCAAGGTGTAGCAACATTCCATGCTACCAATCCAGGGCAAGCAATGGCTTCCCCCATGTCTTTCTCAATAACAGTCTATGGACTTTTCCTCCAGGAGCTTGTCCAAACCTTTCTTAAAATCAGCTACGCTATCCGCTCTTACCACAACCTCTGGCAATGCGTTCCAGAACTTAACTGTTCTCCAAGTGAAAAAAATTTCCTCCTAGTCTTTGTAATTTTTGACAGACTGAACAATCGATCCACTTGTACCCGTTCTACTCCACTCAGGATTTTGTAGACTTCAATACTATCTCCCCCTCAGCCGTTGTATTCCCCTAACACTATTATACTTTAATAAAATAAGTTCCGTATGAAATCATAACTATTCGAGGCTTGTGTGGATGGGATCTGACAGTTTGCAGGGCGGGAGCAGGGACCGGGACCGAGCTTGTGGGGCAGGGACGGGGGGGACTGAGCTCGTGGGGACGGGGCAGGGATGGGGGATGAGCTCACAGGGACAGGGCAGGAACGGTGATAAATTTTTTTTCCCCGTGTCATTCTCTAGTATCTACAAGAGCGCACACACGCGCGCCAAAGTAGCGCACGATGGGAGCAGAAGTAAGCAGAAGAGAGTTCTTCTCAGGTTGACATTTGTGGCACCAGCTTGCGTGGTGGGCAGGCAGGAGCCTAGGTCTGAACTGAAGAGCAGAATTGTAAGCGTGGCAAGGCTCTTTCCAAAAGAGCAGGACCTAAGCCTGAATATGCCACTGCTGACACCATGTGCAAGGGTTTCCCCATTCAGCAACCTGAAGAACTCCAACCTTATTTTTTTCTGGCTAATTGGCATTCCGGAGAGTTGATCTTTTTCCAGCCCTCTGCAAAAGTGAGCTCGGAGGAGATGCTACGCCTTCTCTTTGCTCCCTGTATGTCTCTGCTGAGCTGTGACACTGTCGTACCCTGTAAAGTTGCCTCTTCTAATTGAGACACTTAAAGCTAATGTCACCTGACACTGACAACTTCACTCATTCTAAGAAACGTAACACAGAGCTAATGTGTCAGACACATTTTCGGTTGAGTGCTGAACATTGGCATCAATTATTAAAACCGAGCAGTAGAGCCAAGTGGTGACAGATCATTTCAAACAGCAGGAGTCTAGCTCGGTAAGTCACTGCACACACAGGGAAAGGAGATGCTGGCACCGTAATCGCATGTGGGGCGTGCAGGATCTGTCTTCGGAGAAAGGACTAAGGAGAATCTGACATTCTGATGAGGAAAGGACCACCGAGGGGATGGACACAGGGATACAGAGCCTTTCACCTCTAGGGTTAGGGGGGGGGAGCAAAGGATCCAGTGCACCTCCCTTTTGGAAACCTGGCAAAGGGTGGAGTTGGACCAGGGTCTGATATCAGCCCCCTCTCCCCCCCTAAATGTTGGGATCAGTATTCAATGTGATTTAAAAGACCAGGAGAGATTGGGGGGCTAACCTGGTATATTTTGTGGGTGGTCCAGGGGGTGTAGTTTAAGATGGCCAGATAAATAGGACCTCATAAAACACAGGTCTATTTTTATCTGATTTAACTTACCCAGTTAAGAACGTAAGAATTGTCATTGTGGGACAGACTGAAGGTCAATCGAGCCCAGTATCCTGTTTCCAACAGTGGCCAACCCAGGGCCCAAGAACCTGGCAGAACCCCAAAGAGTAGCAACACTCCAGAGCTGAGACTGTGATGTCTTAATGCCTCATTCCACCAATGCCTAAGAGCCAACCTCAGCTGTGATGTCACAATGGCTTCATTGTCCTTTACTTGGCTCATATTAGAACATAAGACAGACTGAAGGTCCATCAATCCCGGTATCCTGTTTCCAAACCAGGTCCCAAGTCCCTGGCAGAACCCCAAAGAGTAGCAACACTCCAGAGCTGAGACTGTGATGTCATAATGCCTCATTCCACCAATGCCTAACAGCCAACCTCAGCAGTGAGGTCACAATGGCTGGATTGTCCTAGACTTGGCTCACATAAGAACATAAGACAGACGGAAGGTCCATCAAGCCCAGGATCCTGTTTCCAACAATGGCCAACCCAAGTACCTGGCAGAAACCCAAAGAGCAGCAACATTCCAGAGCTGAGATTGTGATGTCATAATGCCAATGCCTAAGCGAAGCTCAGCAGTGATGTCACAATGGCTTAACTATAACTGCCAGCAGTGGCCAAAAAACCTCTGACTGCTGCCAGCTGAATACTGATCTGGTAGTGTTTTAGGACATGCATGGGTATGAATTGGGGGGGTGTACAAAGTATATAAACAGGCAATTGCCCTGAGCTCCCCCGAATATGGGGGTAGCGCTATCTGAAGCTGAAGGAGTTATCACTTGAGGTAGGCTTTAGGCTCACTTTCCTAATGGATTTATTGGGCTCCAGCATGTTTGGTACTGGTCCTGTCCATGGAAATATGAAATATCTGTTGGTGTTAAGTGGAAAAAAAAAAAAAGACTATGGAAGGGTATCTGGATAGTCTTAACGGTTTGAACTTTTTAATACTCTTTTTTTCCTTGTATGATAACGTTCTGTATTACATTTGACGGCTTCACAGAAGATAAAGGATCGTCGCTTTGTTCTGGGTTTTCTTGGGGAGCAAAACTTACTTTAGATGTGGCTGCAAAAGTATCCCACCGCTTTCAAAGAGGAAAAACCCAGGGGGGGGGGGGAGGTGAGTGAAAAATGGAGCAAAATCTGGCACCCTTGCAATACCTATGTATGCCTGATGGCTCTGACCTTGAGTTCAAATCCCAGCCTCTGTCTTCGTGACACAGATGAGAGAGTACTTCTTCCCTGCTTTTGAAGAATTTGCTGTTTCCATAATCACATTTTAATCAGAGGAAGGAGGCCGGAAACAGGCGCAAAGACCCTTGAAAGGCTGCCGTTACTTTCCTTAACTGGGAAGTCCCCAGCAAGACGCACCAGAGCCACAGTGCCTTCCTGCCAGTTGAGGTTGCACAGCTTCCTTCCCCTCTACTGCAGAGGGCTCCTTTGAGGTTTTTTTTTAATTTCTGGAAGGCCCACATGCTGTGGGCTCTGGAAGCCCTTGGCCATGGCTTATACCTGAGCAGTGGCATCAGCCCCCCGGCTCACTGATGTCCAGTTTGTCGCCTGGGTGAAGATCGGAGTTAACTCTGCCCTACTCTGAAGGTGCTCTTTCCAAGGTTGTGTGGGATGCAGCTGTACCAAATTCTTGCAGGTTATTTAATATAAATCTCCTATTTATTTATATACTACACAGTATATATCTATATTTATATAGCCAGAGAGAGACAGCAGTTGCCATGGATTCCCCTTCAATGCTTAGAGCTGAACGTGACATAGGACAGCTCTTCGTACAGACAGCTGGGCGTGTAGAGGCAGTGATCACACTCTTCCACCCACCCCTCATGCTTCCCCCAGACCAGAGAGCCACAGAGTTCAGGAAAGCCTAAGATAAACCTTCTCCCTCCCACCCCCCAGGAAGACAGGTGGGTAATGGGATGATCCTCAAGGCTTTCGTCTGCTCGAGTTCAGTTAAAGAAGGAAGGTTGGAGTGGAAGGGCTCCCTGTATTGGAACTCAAAGGTAGCCAAAGCTGATGGGGGGGGGAGCTGGACCATCCTGTCTGGAGGGCAGTGCATATAGGCAGGATACTGGCCATTGGTTAGGGTTAGGAATTTGAGAATTCAGGCCTCAAGTGACACAAACAGTTCAGGTTGGATAATGTGTAGATAGCATAAGGAAGGACCTAGCGAAGCTTGACGATGTGATGCAGAAATGCGAGATCATGCGTTTGGACAGCAAAAACGCGAGGAAACGGTGCAGTTCAGAGTGTGAAGAACTTTTGAGCACAAAAGACGAGTGGGACAGATGTGGTCGTATGTGATGATCTTAAGGTGGCCAAACAGGTAGAAAAGGCGATGGTGAAAGCTAGAAGGATGCTTGGGTGTATAGGGAGAGGAATTGCCAGTAGGAAAAAGGAGGTATTGATGCCCCTGTATAAGACTCGGGTGAGACCTTATTTAGAATATTGTGTACAATTCTGGAGACCACACCTTCAAAAAGATATAAAAAGGATGGAGTTGGTCCAGAGGAAGACTACTAAAACGGTGTGTGGTCTTCATGATAAGGCGTATGGGGACAGACTTAAAGATCTCAATATATAAACAGTGGTACCTTGGTTTACGAGCATAATTCGTTCCAGAAGCATGCTCATAAGCCAAAGCACTCATATATCAAAGCAAAGTTCCCCCGACCTCCTAAAAAAAAATCCCTGGTGGTCCAGCAGACCCCCCTCCCGCCTGACCCAACCCAAGACCCCCCCAAAAAAAAATCCATAGTGTTACAATGGTATAGCTTCGACAACTCTCCCCCAAGCCCAAATAAATATATGCCCTTCTCCCCCAATGTTCCTTTTGTATAGCAGTAATAATGTCAGGAGAGATGCCTACTTCTCCTCCTTCAGGGCGCACCTCTTCAAAATGGCAGTGCCCTGCCTCAGCCCAGTGCATCCTGGGATGCAGTGGGAGGAGTCTAAACACCATACCGGGCAGGTGCAGGATGCTGCCGTTTTGAAGAGATGGGCCCTGAGGCAGGAGATAGCAGGCGCCTCTCCTTCCTTTAGTACTTCTATACAAAAAAATACATTAGATGGGGGAAGGAAGGAAGGTTGTCCAGCTAGGGGGGGTTCAGATACTTGCTGGGGGCCCTTTCTGGTCCAGTCCAGCCATTGGATCAGCATTGATATTTGGGCTCAGGGAGGTGGGGTATTGGTGGGGAGGTCAGGATGGGGGTCCTCTGGACCACCAGGGATTTAACCAGAAATTTTATTTTTGAGACTTTTGGGAGGGAGGGGGTGCTTTAATTTCCTGTCAGGCAGGGGGCCACTATTAACAGCTCGGAGCTGTCAGTAGTTTGACAGGGGGTTTGTGTCGGCCATTCTGTGCACTGCATGGAATCTTCTAATGAGCTCGTTTTAATACTAGAAGGTTCATTGACACGAGATTTTTCAGTTGCTGTTGTATGCACGCTAAAGCAGTGGCCGAAAGCCTCTGTGCATTGGCCACAGAATAAATGTTTCATGTAGACTGGATAAAATTAGGCTAAATGAAAAGTTGCAAGCATGGTGGGGGGAGAGCTTTGTGCATCAGCCCCATAGAATGGGGTGGGGGGGGAGGTTAGTCTCCAGGCATTTCTATCTCATGCATATTCATTAGGGAGATCCCAAAATCCTGATTTGCAGCAGCCGAGGCCTGAACTCTTGCATCCCTGGCTAGGTTCTCCATTTTGTCTTTGGGGAGGGATGGTGGTGGCTGAAGAAAGAGATGCGAGAGAACCACACTCCTCAATTGCCCCAGCTGTAAGGAAAAACCTGAGAGAAGCCCAGGGGGGTCTGATTATGGGGGTGTAAGATGGGGGGGCAGCATCTGGACTTCTGTACTAGAAATGGGCTCTGGGATTTCTCACCTCCTTCATCCCTTTACACAGGTCTAAGGGAATTATAAAAAAAAAAAAAAAAAAAACAACAACCCACCAGTGTCTTAATCACTAGGCCGCAAAAGGTAATTGACTGTATTTTCCCTGTGTCAAACAGATGATAAATTGCTGGCTTGAGGCAGGCTGAGCTTTAATTAATGGGGCATGAGATGCAACCAGGCTGCGTGATGAGGTTTTGGTTTGGTTGTTTTTTTAACATCAGGGAGTGAAGAAGGGGGTGGGGGGGGGGGGTGATGGAGGTGGCTGTGTGCTGCCCTGGACAGGCAGCTGGCTGGGAGAGCCAAGTTCAAATCCCACCCCAAACATCAAGGGTTACAAACGCCAGCTTGCCACTCTCTGATGTTTTGCTTCGGATTTCATCTGGATCCTTAGATTCAGCAAGGAAAGTGTTAACAGATGGTTGAACCCCATTCCCACCTAAATCTTAGTCACTACAAGTCTATAAAATTCACGTAAGGCAGTTGAGGCATCTGTGAATCTCAAGAGCCAGGAAGCACCTCCAAGATTTTCTGAGGCAGATGGCACCGGGGATCTAAATGTGTCCACCTCTTCGAGCCCATCCATCATTCCCTGGCACTCAGCAGGCAGGACCAGACATAACTGAGTGTAATTTTTAACAAGTCACTCATGTAACTACAAGTAGAACTGGTCCAGCAGTTGGCAATGGAACCCAGGAAAGGGTCATACTGGATTTAGTGCTTACAAACGGGGAATGTGTTTCTGATGTTACAGTGGGAGATCATCTGGCATCCAGTGATCACTGCATGGTATGGTTTAATATTAAGATGGGCATAGAGAGGGCTCATTCAAAAGCAAAGGCTCTAGACTTTAAAAAAACGAACTTTGTTCGGATGGGGGATTACATCAAGGAATTGTCTGGATGGGAACGTCTGGAAGGAGTAGAAATGCAGTGGGCAAAACTGAAAGGAGTTATTCTAAGGGCAACAAACCTTTTTGTGAGGCAAGTAAGTAAAAGTAAGAGGAAAAGAAGGCCACTTTGGTTCTCAAAAGTAGTAGCTGAGAAGGTAAGAAATAAAAGGTTAGCTTTATAAACTACAAAAGATCGCAGAAAGAGGAAGAGAGACAAAAATATCTGGAAAAGTTAAGAGAAGCTGGTCGAGTAGTCAGGAAAGCAAAAATGCAAAATGGAAGAAAAAAATAGCTGACACTGTAAAACGGGGAGATAAGACAGTTTTTAGACATATTAGTGATAGGAAGAAATGCAAAAGTGGCACTGTGAGACTCAAAGGTGAAGGGGAGGAATATGTAGGAGCTAGCTAAATTAAAGGTAGACAAAGTGATGGGCCTGGATGGTATACATCCGAGGGTCCTGAAGAAACTTAGGGAAGTTCTGGTGGCTATGCTGATGCAGATGCGTAGAAGAGTCTCCTGGAAGAGGTGGTGGAGGCAGAGACTATGTCTGAATTCAAGAAAGTCTGGGATAGGCATGTGGGATCTCTTAGGGAGAGGAGGAGAATAATGGATGCTGTGGATGGGTCGTTTGGCCTTTATCTGCCATCGTGTTTCTATGTGTCTTTATAAAATACGCTAGGCAGAATTTGTGCCTAGACTGGGGAGCAAGCACAGATGTCTGTGTGGAGCCCACATATACACGCGTATTATAAATGTATGATGACTCCACGCAAGTCACGGAAAGAGCACATGAAAAATTCTTTTTACAATCTTCCTCTCCTTTGTGCACATGACATAACACACACAAACCCACAGCAAGCATCACGAGCATCACACTCATGCCTCCACACAAACAGGCCCCTGGGGGTCTTTTTCAGCACTTTTCATTGGTCAGATTCTAGACGTGACTCTTGGTCCTAGAGGTCTACCCTCTTAGCTATCCGTTAACGGTGCAATTTATTAATCCCGTGTTTCATTTATGTTGGTAGTAACTTCTTCACCCCGTCCTGTCTTGTCTCGTTATCGCTTTCCTCCAGTGGTAGATTTGCGCTGGGGGGGGAGGGCAGGGGGAGAACTGTCTCTTCTGCCTTTTCTGGGACTCTTGACGCCTTTTTCGAGATGCAGCAAAGACCAGAGGTCATGTTAAACCTGGAGGGAAGACTCACCATCCCGCCTTGCTCCCAACCCACTGACTCGTCGATTCACATTCAGATCCAGCTCGACACTTGATTCACATTCAAGGAACATCCCTGGCCTGTCAGTTTGTCTGCGTGGAGCCCTAGTGATAACACAAAGAGAGTCAGGGAAAGCATTGCGATACAGAGAGGAGAAATGCCACAGAGACAGTCCTCAAGTTCTAGATTAGATGCAGTTTTTCCAGCACAAACTTACCATCCCGTAACTGAACCTGGAGATTAAAACAGTGGAAAGCAGCAACACGAAGGTGAGGGGGACCCTTTGCAGCTGTTCTCATCTTCCTCCCTCCCCCGCTCCACGCCCCAAATTCCGCAGCTCCAGAAAGTAAACCTCCTTACAGTGTGACCCTTGCAGTCCCGGGGGCTCGCCCACCTTCTCCAAACCAGAACGTGTTTTCAAAACACTCTTGCGGGGTCTCCTTTTTTAAAATTTATCTTTTAAAATAATGCTTTTCTGTTTATTCATTTTGGCTGGTGTTCCAACGCACAGAGACATTAAGCATCTGGTGCCTCCATTCACCGGGCAGAAAGCCAGAAACAGGTGCGAAAGTGGCTTGCCAAGAAGAGAGTTTACAAATGACAGACACGGAAGTAATATTAGAATTTCTTTCCTTTTAACAGGAACTTATCTCGCAGCCTTTCACGCCCCCCTGCACCGGATGGATCCTCAATTTTGGTAGCTCAGAGGAATGGAGGGGGGGGTGGAATTTGGGCCCCTACGGTTCATCACATAGAGCGCCGTAGGTGCATCTGGAGGAGGGGGTCAGGTGTTAAGCTAACGTCAGAGAAACAGAGAGGAGAAACTTCATTTGATTTTTCTTTTTTTAAAGATTGGTTTGATTCAGTTTATGAGTGACTTAGGAGAAGTTGGTTCCGCCCTTGGCTTCTTGAAGCAGAACCTGGAGTAATCCCATAGATTTTATGGGCATGATAGTTGTTAAGTGAAAGGATGATGTAGGCTTGATCTGTTTTTGATTTTGCAAATTCTAGAAGAGATGATTATGGGTAATAAACTTGTCATGTGACATGAATGATTATGAAATGCTGCAATTGGACGGACATAAAAGGTAATAGTTGGAAAAGAGTGATCAGCCCATCCATTCTCCCTCATTGTTACCCTCCACCCTAACGATACGGGACAATGGTTCTTAAACCCAGATATTCCTAATGAATATGCATGAGGCAGATTTGAATATAATAGAGGTGACAGGCATGCAAATCTGCCTCATGCATATTCATTAGCGATATCTTGAAAATCTGACTGCCTGGGGGTCCCCCAGGACAGGTTTAAGAACCACTCATTATCCAAATCTCTTTGTGCATGCCTTCTCAGGTTGGGTAGATGCATTTACAAACTTATTACTTAGTCTCTGCCTCTGCAAAAGTACCAAAATGATAATACGTAAATAAATAGGCCTCAGCCATTGCAAAGGGTGAAAGGGGAATGAAAGACGCAGTGGAGCTGTGCAGCTAAAAGCCTCGACCCTGAAGCCATTGACTGCCAGTAGCAGTTCTGCCTGGGTGAACTCTCTCGCCTGAGCGCCTCTTAATGCACTGTGCTGTACACATTGGCAAAGTGACCCAGATGTACCGAGGTGCTCTTGCCATGAACTTGGAGCTACTGAAATGGTACCGATGGAACACGAGTGCTCGTCCCTTGGGGTGGACAAAGGGAACACTGTGGACGGCGATGAGTATGCTGTGCTGGCCTCTAGTGGTGGCAAATAGGAAATGCAGGAAAGGATACTTCTTTTGTTGGCAGAAATTATTGGTTTGAGTTCTTAGAAAGAGATTGGGGGGTCAACAGTGAAGAAGCAAGCTGGAGGGATTTTTCAGACATCTTTGTTTGTCATTGTGTAATAATTCTGGTACCGTTCCATTTGTGTCCATAACCCCTCATTCTGTAACCGTAGCACTTAATTGTAAGTGCAGTTTGCATGCTAAGATTAAAGACTAAGTTTACCCCTAGATTCCACAAATGGCACCCAGATACTTGTCCTAGGATCAGTAGCATGGAATCTTGCCACTCTTTGGGGTTTCCGCATGGACTCTTGCTATTATTTGGGATTCCGTGAGGTTTATTTTTTACTCAGTCCCTTCTTCCTTCAGCCTGAGGCAGGCTTGGGGGCTTCCTGTAGCCTGTGCCCTAGGCAGTTGCCCTGTTTGCCATCCAATAGCACCGGTCCTATCAGACGCAGAGACATTGAGAGAACCCAGCTGTCCGGGCGGTGGGCGGGTGGAAGTTGGAGCAAAGGAGGCAAGTTGGGATTTATTAATCACCTTTTCATGAAGAGATTCACCCAAAGCGGTTACAGCCTTTCCCTTCCATGCAAGTCCGTTGATTGTGCAATGATATACCAACCCAGAAAAGTGGGGGGATCAAGAAAAGCACAGAATGTCTCTGAGATGTTTTCTCTTTGCTTGTTGCTATACTGTAAATAAAGATGAAGAAGAGGGAGATGTGGGCCCACTGCTGGCTTTTCCCTATTTTAAGCTATGCCACAGACAGGTTACAGACTAACCTGAGGTCTGCATGAGCCAAAAGGGCCATCATTAACTATGTCCTGCTGCGTTACAGAGCTCATAGCACCAGGCAGCATGTATTTCTTCCTTTCTTCGCACGCTCCTTCACGTGCTTTTCAGCGATGATCTTAGGGAATATGATTTAAGGCGGCAAGGAAAGAGGGGAGAGGGGGACATGAGCTGGACTGTACTGGGACAGACCAAAAGTCCATCAAACCCAGTATCCTGCTTCCAACAGTGGCCAACCCAGGTCCCAAGTCCCTGGCAGAACCCCAAAGAGTAGCAACATTCCAGAGCTGAGATTGTGATGTCATAATGCTTCATTCCACCAATGCCTAAGAGCCAACCTCAGCAGTGATGTCACAATGGCTTCATTGTCCTAGACTTGGCTCACATAAGAACATAAGACAGACGGAAGGTCCATCAAGCCCAGGATCCTGTTTCCAACAATGGCCAACCTAAGTCCCAAGTACTTGGCAGAAACCCAAAGAGTAGCAACATTCCAGAGCTGAGATTGTGACGTCATAATGCCTCATTCCACCAATGCCTAAGAGCCAACCTCATCGGTGATGTCACAATGGCTTAATTGTCCTATATTTGGCTCACATAAGAACATAAAAGCTGCCATAGTGGGACAGACCGAAGGTCCATCAAGCCCAGTATCCTGCTTCCAACAGTGGCCAACCCAGATCCCAAGTCCCTGACAGAAGCCCAATGAGTAGCAACATTCCAGAGCTGAGATTGTGATGTCATAATGCCTCATTCCACCAATGCCTAAGAGCCAGCCTCAGCAGTGATGTCACAATGGCTTGATTGTCCTATACTTGGTTCACACAAGAACATAAGACAGACCGAAGGTCCATTGAGCCCAGGATCCTGTTTCCAACAGTGGCTGACCCAGGTCCCAAGTAGTAAAACAGATTTTATGCTGCTTATCCTGGAAATAAGCAGTGGATTTCCTCAAGCCATCTCAATAATGACCTATTGACTTCTCTTTTAGGAACACTTGTGGAAACATTAGAAAATAAGGCAGCCGATGGTCGCCATGAACCGGGTTTAATAATCCAGAGTGGGACGCAAATGAGGCCATTTGCCAGGCTTTCCACAGGTCTGAAACAGTGGAATCTTGTGGACAGAAGTCTTCTTGGCTCATTCCATGGCTTTTGTGGTAGGAAGACTTATTTCTTCTCCCAGAGGTCAGGCACCCCCCCTCCGATGAAAGATGCACCATGTCAAAATTAGTATTTTGGGGAGAATGGGATAGACAACAATTCAATGAATAAATATATAGCCATTTTCACTTTTCATGGGACTTGTAGTCTTTGATTTGAGCCCCTGACAATATAAAATAAAGCTAAAAGGCCCAAAATATGAAAAGGGAATTGAGAAAAAAAATCAAGCTGGCATGAGAGGCCAGGCCTATGGAGTAGATTTAAGAGAAATGGGATGTTATTTTAAAGAAACTGGGTCCCTTAATTACTTTCTCCAGTCAGATACCTGTGGTTTTAATCAAAACTGTCAGCTCATCTGCATACTCAAATCACTGCGGTAGAGTTTAATTTGGGGTTCTCAGCTGAGGCACCGTCCTAATTGACTTCCTCACGCCACGCCACGCCACCCTGCAGCGACACAGAGGGTGATGGGAGGGGAGAAGAAGGAATGAAGCTTAAATACATATGGAGACCGGGGATAGGCTAGGACGGCACAGATAACAGAGATCTTTTCTTGTTTGGATGAAAGATCTAGAAGGAGCAGTTGGTGCCATGAAACCCCTGGGGTGGGGGACAGGAAAGTGATTCTTCAGGGAAGGGGTAGTGGATGTATGGAACATTCAATCAAGGGGGGGTTATAGCAATCAGAATTGTTAATGGAATTCAAGAAAATCATTTGCCAAAACTCTTCACCCATTCCATCACCCCCCCTGTACCCCTCGTGCTGAAGAATTATTGTCCAGAAACACACAGCTCGAAGAGGGTCCAGGTCGGTCAGTTCTTTTTGCCAAATTCGTACTTTTTTTTTTTTTTAATTGTGTTTATTGGAATTCTAATTAACATACCAAAAAAAAAAATTCCCCTTTTTACAAAACCGTAGGGCAGCTTTTAGCACTGGCTCATTGAATTCCTATGAGCGTCGGAGCTGTCACGGCCAGCACTAGAAACCACGCTAAGGTTTGGTGAAAGGCGGGATTTTGGGGGGCAGTTCAGTTGAGCTATTTTATAAAGAGATAGGTTAACTGATGTCGTCAAATTAAGGTTTACGTATTTCCCACTGGCAAAATCTTAAGCACAGGTGGAATGAATGAGAAATACTTTTTAAAGAGGAGAAGCCCCCTCTTTCTCGATATACAAATTGTATTTCTGCCCTTTTCCATCCTGTATCGGTAAGTTAATGTTTGTCAGTACGTTTGATTGTTTGTAGCATTATTTAAACTTTGTTTTTATATTATGTAAAACCGCTTTCAATTTTGATAAGACGGTATATCCAATTTTTAAATAAACCTGAAACCTAAATGCTGTATATACAGAAAGGTATGTGTTATTTTTCCAATGAGGGGGAAAAAAATCTTCATCAGACAGAGGGGGAAACCAGATCATAGACAACCCCGCGAAAGACAGAGGTGCGCGCCAACAACTGAGCGCAAGACGGAGGCGGACGCCGAAGAAAATTACAGTTTTAGGGGCTCTGACGGGGGAGCCCCCCCAGTTTACTTAATAGAGATCGCGTCGGCGTTTTGGGGGGTTGTAACCCTCCACATTTTACTGTAAACTTAACTTTTTCCCTAAAAACAGGGAAAAAGTGAAGTTTTCAGTAGAATGCGGGGGGTTACAACCCCCCACAACGCGGCACGATCTCTATTAAGTAAAATGGGGGGGTTCCCCCCCACGCCCCCGTCGGAGCCGTAAAAACAGTAATTTTCTGCGGCGCACGCCTCCGCGCTGCGCTCAATTGTCTGCGCGCGCCTTTGTCCTGGCACGCTTTTGACCTGACACCGGCATCAGTGATGGTGATTCAATAAATCCCTATATATTTTTCAGTTTATTCCAAATATAAGAACATAAGAAGTTGCCTCCGCTGAGGCAGACCCTAGGTCCATCCTGCTCAGCGGTCCGCTCCCGCGGCGGCCCATCAGGCCCATTGCCTGAGCAACGGTCTATACCTATCTATACCCCCCAATCCCTTTTTCTTCTAGGAATCTATCCAAACCTTCTTTGAAACCATTTAATGTTTTCTTGTCTACAACAGCCTCTGGAAGCGCGTTCCATATGTCCACCACCCTCTGAGTGAAAAAGAACTTCCTAGCGTTTGTTCTAAACCTGTCCCCTTTCAATTTCTCCGAGTGCCCCCTTGTACTTGTGGTGCCCCTTAATTTGAAAAATCTGTCCCTGTCTACTTTTTCTATGCCCTTCAGGATCTTGAAGGTTTCTATCATGTCTCCTCTAAGTCTTCGCTTTTCCAGGGAGAAAAGTCCCAACTGCTTCAATCTGTCGGTATATGGGAGATTTTCCATTCCCTTTATCAGTTTGGTTGCTCTTCTTTGTACTCCCTCAAGTACCGCCATGTCTTTCTTGAGGTACGGCGACCAGTACTGGACACAGTACTCCAGATGCACGATACAGCGGCATGATGACTTCCTTCGTCCTGGTCGTAATACCCTTCTTAATGATACCCAGCATTCTGTTTGCTTTCCTAGAGGCTGTGGCGCATTGCGCCGATGCCTTCAGTGTTGCGTCTACCATCACTCCCAGGTCTCTCTCCAGGTTACTGACCCCTAGTGGTGTTCCCACCATTTTGTATGTGAACATCGGGTTCTTTTTCCCCACGTGCATGACCTTGCATTTCCCCACGTTGAAGCTCATCTGCCATTTTTCGGCCCACTTTTCCAGCTGCGTTAGATCCTTTTGGAGATCCTCGCAGTCTTCCTTGGTTTGAGCCCTGCTGTATACATCCAGAAGATTTAAACATTGTTGTATCCAAATACAAGATGACCTAACATACCCCAGTCAGAGGATGAAGAACCAACAAGTTTAGATTTCATGGGAGTCCAAAGAGCTCTGTGGAATTAAAAATACATTGATGGTCTAATGGAAGCCGGCATTGAGGCCCTTGGACCGAGTCAACAAATTGTACCCCACTGAGATTCTGATATGTTTTAGAATTAGTACTTTATTTTTTTTTTTTTAGTGGAGTGGAAAAGGTGGGGGGGGGGGGAGGGCTGGCCCATTATTTAAATGAGATGCTTTATAGGTGTCCTATGCAAGCTAGATGGTCTACATTTAGAAAAATGACAGAAAAATTGGTAGCGTATTCTAAGACAGAGGGTAGACAGGCTGGTGGTTGTATTAACAGGAGTCTGAACTTGAATAAATGTCTCTAAGTTAACATTTTTAAAAAAACAGTATTATTTAAGGACGTCTATGCTGGTGATCCCTCTTGAGTGTTGGAGGGGAGGGAAAAGACAGAGAAAGTTGGAGAGCGGGAAGAAACCTCTATTAAGAACATATGAATTGCCGTATTGGAACAGACCGAAGGTCCATCAAGCCCTGTTTCCAACAGTGGCCAACCCAGGTCCCAAGTCCCTGGCAGAAGCCCAATGAGTAGCAACATTCCAGAGCTGAGATTGTGATGTCATAATGCCTCATTCCACCAATTCCTAAGAGCCAACCTCAGCAGTGAGGTCACAATGGCTTCATTGTCCTTTACTTGGCTCACATAAGAACATAAGACAGATCGAAGGTCCATCAAGCCCAGTATCCTGTTTCCAACAGTGGCCAACCCAGGGCCCAAGAACCTGGCAGAAACCCAAAGAGTAGCAACACTCCAGAGCTGAGACTGTGATGTCATAATGCCTCATTCCACCAATGCCTAAGAGCCAACCTCAGCAGTGATGTCACAATGACTTGATCGTCCTAGACTTGGCTCACATAAGTACTTAAGAATTGGCGTACTGGGACAGACTGAAGGTCCATCAAGCCCAGTATCCTGTTTCCAACAGTGGCCAACCCAGGGCCCAAGAACCTGGCAGAAACCCAAAGAGTAGCAACATTCCAGAGCTGAGATTGTGATGTCATAATGCCTCATTCCACCAATGCCTAAGAGCCAACCTCAGCAGTGATGTCACAATGGCTTCATTGTCCTTTACTTGGCTCACATAAGAACATAAGACAGATCGAAGGTCCATCAAGCCCAGGATCCTGTTTCCAACAGTGGCTGACCCAGGTCCCAAGTAGTAAAACAAATTTTATGCTGCTTATCCTGGAAATAAGTAGTGGATTTCCTCAAGCCATCTCAATAATGACCTATTAACTTCTCTTTTAGGAAATTATCCAAATCTTTTTTAAACCCTGCTAAGCTAACTGATTTCACCATATTCTCCGGCAACAAACTCCAGAGTTTAATTACATATCATATGAAGAAATATTTTCTCTGGCTTGTTTTAAATCTACTACTTAGTATCTTCATCGCATGCCCCCCTAGTCCAAGTATTTTTGGAAAGAGGCAACAAGCAATTCACATCTACCCTTTCCACTCCACTCAGTATTTTATAGACCTCTATAATATCACCTGTGAGCCGTTGCACTTGTTACACGGGACCCTGCATAGGTTACCGTCTTCCCCTAACCCCCAACCTTCTATTTCATGTACCTTAGATAGGTCTGGATTTGTGCCGGCCTAGAAAAGGATGTTCGGGAGGTAGCACTTTCCTTCCTGTCTTCGCCAGCACACAATGTGTCATCTGTCAATTTGATTGCATCATTTCTTAATTTGGTGACAGCTGCCCCAGTATAGGGAGGCAGGCGACTGTGTGTATGTATACCATTAATCCTAATAAGAAATATTTCTGCAGTCTGTAACTCTGCTAGTTCAGGTCTTTCTTGCTTTTTTTCTGCTATTGCCTTCCAACTGATTTATGACCTCGTCATTGGGTTTCTGAATCTATTCATTTTCCCTCTTTTCTACATCCTGCCTTCGTATTTTCCTTGTTTGTTTTGTAAGGAGATAAAATGTTTAATGAAGCTCACTTTCGTGCTGGTATTTCGGTTCTGGTCTATTGAGAGGAGCCAACTAATCGGTCGAGAAATGGTCCAAGGATGTTGTGGAGGCTGGACAAGGCGGGTGGACAGGGAGGCATAGAAATGGAGAACCACCGTGTGGCAATGCAGGTGTAAAGAACCTTAGCCAATAGGGAGAGGAGATGCAAATGTTAAGAGCCTTAGCCAATAGGAAGAGGAGGAGATAGTAGATGCTGCTGTCATGTTTCAATAAACATAAAGCTCTATGACCTCACAATACAGGTGTAAAGAGCCTTAGCCAATAGGAAGAGGCGATGCAAATGTTAAGAGCCTTAGCCAATCGGGAGAGGAGGAGATAGTGGATGCTCTGGATGGGCCATTTGGTCTTTATCTGCCATCATGTTTCTCTAACCATAAAGCTCTATGACCTCACAATGCAGGTGTAAAGAACCTTAGCCAATAGGGAGAGGAGATGCAAATGTTAAGAGCCTTAGCCAATAAGAAGAGGAGGAGATAGTAGATGCTGCTGTCATGTTTCAATAACCATAAAGCTCTATGACCTCACAATACAGGTGTAAAGAGCCTTAGCCAATAGGAAGAGGAGATGCAAATGTTAAGAGCCTTAGCCAATCGGGAGAGGAGGAGATAGTGGATGCTCTGGATGGGCCATTTGGCCTTTATCTGCCATCATGTTTCTATGTTGCGCCTGCATCAGCTCTTCCTCTGACATCACTTCCTGGACCCGCGTCTAAGGAAGAGCCAATGCTGTCACGACAGAAGCTTGGGGGTTGCTGCTCACGCCAGGAACATTATAGAAGTGCAGGGGAAGTGAAGTGGCTCACGGCAGGAGGGGGCGGGGAAGGGGTGCCTTTTAGCCTCGCTACGCCACTGCTGACGCACACAATCCGTCTTTGATTGTTTGAGCGGATGACCCAGAACACTAAAGCAGCATCTGTCGTGTCACTTCATTGCGCAAGATCCCAGGCGTGCGAGGATGGGAGTGTGCAGGGCACACCTTGTGATGAAAAGATACTTCTGTCAAAGAAACATTTGCACCAGAGGTTGACGTGGCGTGCCTTTGGTCATTCACGAGACGATAGCGGACCCCTTCACCCCTAGGTCCTTGTCAGCCCTCGGTGGCAAGGTTCACGTCGCTCACAAACGTGAAAACGCTTTTGCTGTGGTCTCCTTCCCAACAGTTCATCTCAAGCCGCTACTAACCTGAGTTGGATTTGAACTGGTAGCCTGTAAGTAAAAAAACACTTGCAGGGCTGCATTGATGTTCCCGAGCTGCCCATCCTCGAGTGTGATTAGAACCCAGCCCTCTAGGTTTAACGCCTGTTGTCCAGTTTCCCTAAACATTGCTCCAGGCTAAATCAGACCCCCCTCTGCCACCTGCCTTCCCTTTTCCTCTGTGTTAATTAATCACAGACACACATTGCTTGATCGTGCACATTCTGAGGAGAGGGATCTAACTTTTTTGGAACCTGGGTTCAGCTTTCCTTGCTCTGCATCAGTTTATTTTCAGAATCTCTCTTGACCTTGAGCAAGTCTCACTCTTCCGGAAAGCCGGCAAAAATGGAAATGAAACACCACAGCCTCCCCCCCCCCCCCTTGTAAATAATAAATCATCCCTGAAGCAAATTGATTGTGAGTAAGGTTCACCAGTTTCTGGCTGTTATCTGGTCTGCTGAGCAGAAAGCTGGGATCAAGCTGACAAGGAGCCATCAGCCGAGAGCGGACTGGGAACTCTCCAAACTCTGGAGTAGGCGAGGCTACTCTAGACAGCAAAAATCACGTCAGGATGTAGGAACCGCCGCCTGCAGCCTTTTGGAGGCCGCGAGTTTGGGTGCCCTAATAAGGAAGGCGGTGGGAGGTAGCGGTTGGACATCTGGAGCCAGGCCTGGAGGCAGATGCACCGATGTCATCAGAGCAGGCAGCGTTCTGGGCCTCCCTGAACTCTTCGGGCCTAATTGGCCCCCCTCAAGTTTCAAGTTTAATAAAATTTTGATTAAAACGCATTATCATAAATTCAATGCAATGTACAAAATTTAAAACAGGGAATGACAAACAGGGGAATGACTGAAGAGTACAAAAGGAAGTGGGAACGGACAACGAACGCTCCACTGAAGACCACTGACGGAAAACCAACTTGTTTATTTCATAAAAGGACACAAGCAGAAGCTGTGGACCCGACGCAGCACTGTGTTTCTGCATCAGGGGTCTCTAAACATAAAAACATAACGCAACATGTTAAAACACATCATATAAAAATAAAAAATGTAAAAAAAAATTTTTTTTTTAAGCCATACAAGTAAACGAATACCAGAGGCCAATCATGTTGTATCCATGCCAATAAATAAATCCATATACCAAAGATATATATATGTGTGACATATAAAACATATGATAATGTTTATGCAAATACCTAAAAATGAAACCAAACCTGTAGTGCAGGGGTGTCCAACCTGCGGCCCCGGTCGAGGGTGATGCAGTGTTTTCCTCTGCTGCCCCCTGGTGTTTACCGTCTTGCCGGCTCCCTCCTCTGTCTTGCTGCAGCGTTTGTGCATTTGTGCGGCCCCAGAAACATTTTTTCGGCCAAAAGGTTGGACACTCCTGCCGTGGTGTATAAGTTCACAGATGGCAGGTCTGGGATAAAACAAAGCTGTGTAGTAAAAATATGGAAATAAAGACCATCCGAATACCATATTTCATCAGGAGAAAAACTACAGCCTAACCTAATATTTACATAAGACAATAAAAGAGCGCAAAACCTGTAGCTGCGTAAACAAACGTCAAAAGCTATTTGATTGAAAGAGCAAGTTTTGTAACAAGCTAGCAACCATACAGGATGTTAATGCAGAGAATCTCAAGTGTAACACTACATAACTTTGTAACAAAATATCAGCTTTATAGAATGCACCTCTCCGCCCATCCACATCTTCGGCGGCAGCAAGCAGCTTCTCCTAGCTGCTGCTGGTGCCAGCCTGAGATCTTCTGATGTCACTTCCTGGTTGTGGGACCAGGAAGTGATGTCAGAGGGAGCGCCGAGGCCAGCGATTTTGAAGAGGGGGAGGGGGCATGTGATGGAGAAGAGTGCAGGGAGGCGCACGGCACGACGATGCTGGGGGTGCCTCCTTCCCCCACTCCACTGCTGCTCCCACCCAGTGAAATTTTCAGTGAAAAGTTAGGCGTTCAGCCCTAGTCAGTTCTCAATGAGGCCGGTTTATGACCTTTCAAAGTCAGAAACACAAATCCTTAGGTTTACAGAAAGGAAAGTGAAGTGAAGGGTCCTTGTGGTAGTCATTTATTTTTGGGAGGGGAGAGGGTTTCTAAAGTGCTGTACTCAGCACCCACTTTCCAGGTGGATATGAGAGACAGTTCCTTCTCCATAGAGCTTACAGTCGAGTTAAGAGGTGTCCTGGCTCTCCTTTACTGAAGAGTGGCGTTAGTTGGGGAGGGTAGTCTGGGCCTTTCTTGTAGCAGAAAACCTCGTATGAACTATGTGTGTCGAAGCTGATTCCTTGTCTTTTTCATCTCTGTGTTACAGCCTCTTCGGTGAAGCAGTTCATATAATAAATTCATAAGATTAAGGGAAGGGAAAGGAATATATTTTTTTTTTCTCTTGCTGTTCTTCTCGGTGAATTTTTTTCTCTTGTATTTTTTGAAGGTTTCTTTTTATAATTATAAGTACACATTTTTGCACTGGTTCCTTAATTGAGTTAATTAATCTCTTGGACACGCAATGGAAGTAATTAGTCACTCGGTTAATACGCTTTTGACAAACGAACATGTTGGGGTTTTTTTAAGGCCTTGCATGCACCAGTAATGCTGTTACCCAGTTCCAGGCTGGAGCTTTTGGAACAGTCCTGGTTTTGAACTCACATCCTAAAGCATTGTGGGATTTGTAGTACCTGATCCTGCCCCTTGAAATCAGTGCTGCAGGTCCTATAATGCACCAAGATTGGGAGGTCAGAAATGCAGGACTGACCCAAAATCTCCAGCTTGGAACTGGGTAACTCGGCATCTCTGCCTGCACTTGGTAGGATGGGGGTGCCTGCCAGTGGCTGGCATTCAGTGCTACAAGGGGCTCTGAGGTCAGGACCAGGGACCTCATCTTTCACTGGTGACATGTTATCTATGCAGGGCTCCCACCATCACAGGGATAATGGGATTCCCAGCTAGAGAATGACATGGGGCGGGTACCTGTGGTTAACTGCGGGGACAGAGCCCACGGGGCGGGGGTGGGATTCTCTCCCTGGGCTGTAGCTAAACTTCTAGTAAGACGAACCCTGCTGCCACAGTCAGAAGAGGGAGCCAGAGAAGCAGGTGGCAGGAGAACGGACTGGAAACAGAAAGCGTGGCCTCGGCCTAAGGTGTTGGGAGTGGCAGCGAGGGGCTCTCGGGAGGGCTACTTGTTAAACATTTCATTAAAAAGCTTTGCTTTTAAAACATAAGAACATAACAGTAACCTTACTGGGTCAGACCAATGGGCCATCAAGCCCGTGGCCAATCCAGGCCACTAGTACCTGGCCAAAACCTAAGGATTAGCAATATTCCATGCTACCGATCCAGGGCAAGCAGTGGCTTCCCCCATGTCTTTCTCAATAACAGACTAGAGACTTTTCCTCCAGGAACTTGTCCAAACCTTTCTTAAAACCAGCTACACTATCTGCTCTTACCACATCCTCTGGCAACGTGTTCCAGAGCTTAACTATTCTCTGAGTGAAAAAAAATTTCTTCCTATTGGTTTTAAAAGTATTTCCCTGTAACTTCATCGAGGGGGTCCCCCCCCCCCCCGGTCTTTGTAATTCTTGAATTGCAGATTGAGCCCTCAATCTACAGTTCCAGGTGGGCCTACAAAGACACAATCCATAAACGATAAGGAAAATAACCATAAGAACCCCAAAGAACCAAATAACGGCAGCCAACGAGAAAACAGTCTTCCAGTTCTTCTAATCGGCTCAAAGAGCAGGTTGAGAAGATGCGGCGGTAATTCTCAGAGCAGGCGTTTCACGCAAGGCCACAGGCTGTGACTGAGGATAATTCTGGCCTATGGAAACAGCAGGTCTTCTTTACCTCTGCCGATTCCTCTACAGGAAAGAGCTTTAACTAAGGGTTCCTGTGGAGGAAAAGGCAGGTCTCCTTTAGCGCTGCTGATCCCGCCTAGAAAAAGGAGCGGGTGACCTTTTTGACTCTGCGCAGGTGACCTGTGACGCTGGTGCGTTGGCATCGAGGAAGCGGCTGTTTTAATGTCGGGGGTTTCATCCGTTCCCAGACAGGTTAAACGATCCTCCGGCTTCCAGTCCCGCGCGATTCCTACCGTTGACTTTGATTTCTGTGCCTGCGGGGTAATGTGACATTTAGATTTTTCTCACACACACCCTGCTTCGAGCCCCCACCTGAACCAGAACTGTTGCACTGATTAATACCCTCTGAGCCAGATGGCTCTGCCAAACGTCTTATAACACAGCTGACATTCAGTGGAAGCTTTATTAAAATATGTCTGCGGCAAGCTGAGCTGGAGCCTCAGCAAAATCGCCGAGGTTGGTGAGAGGGGGCTTGGATGCTCTTCCCCAATAATTTCTACCAGTGCCACGGAGTGGCCCTTTGAGCTGGCATTCCTTAGACACGTGACCCGAGCTGGCATGTTAACGGTTGTGTGCTGCCTACAGGCCCGTCAGCTTGGGAGGGGGAGGAAGCCCTGGCTCTTGAGGAGGGTTCAGGGGATGGATACAGAGTTTGTCACCTCTAGGACTAGAGGGGCACAGGAACAGGGTTTCTGTTCATCGTCAGTCTGTTTGCACATTGCTCCGTGCTGTGTGCTAGGGCTGTTTTCCTCCTAGACTGAGTAATTGCTGAAGCTGTATCTTCACGGTACTGATGGGGCGGCTGGCAGAGGGCCAGAGCACAGGCATGTATCCTGGCCTATCTGCTTTATTAGACTGTGTTCTATTTATTTCCCGGCTAATTCAGATAAGGAGGGACACTGGCCTCTGAAATGAGCTGTCACTGCTTGCCATGACATTAGCCACTCCTGTCTTTGCCACTTGAGCGCCTCACGTCTTCTTTGGCAGGGCCAAGACTGAACCATTCTGTGGCATCTCCACTCTCTAGAGCCGTTCCTGCTTCTCTGCAGAAATGTTTGCTGGGGGGGGGGGATTATTTTTGTGTCCCTTTGCTCCCTCTGAGTACGATCAGTGGCACACATGAAGATGACAAGGAATTTGTATTCTGAGCATCTCTGGGTTCTAACTAGAGAATGACACGGTGACAAAATTCATCACCGTTCCCGTCCCCGCGGGAAACCATCTTCATGTCATTCTTTAAGGAGAGAGGGAAGAATAAGAATATGAATGGCCACAACCACTGACCTGCAAGCTTTGCTTTGAAGAATGCTGGTGTAGAAGGACTGAGGTTGAAACAGACACTAGAAAATGACATGGGATTATTTCCCGCGGTTATCCGCGGGGACGGGAACAGTGATGAATTTTGTCACCGTGTCATTCTCTAGTTCTAACTACGGCTCCTGGTGGGTTATTAACCTGTACGTGAACCACTCACAGAGGCAGGGGGAAAATTCAACGAGTATCAATTCCTGGCAGAGTCGGCTTGGCCATCAGCGGACATCACCTAGGACGACAGCGTCTGGAAGGCAGCAGTGGAACATGCTAGATCCTGTGAGCTGCCCAAACTTGGAGAAACAAAAAACAGAAGCCAAGACCCCTAGTGGCTCCCGATATGCCAAGCCAAAGTCAGGGGTTTCAGTAAGGACCTGAAACACTTAACCCCTCTTTTACTAAGGTGTGCTAAGAGATTAGCGTGCACGAAACACGTGTCCACGGACTAACATGCATGCGTTAGAGTTCAGTGCGTACTAATCGATTATCGTACCTTAGTAAAAGAGGGCCTTTGCACATTAATTCAGACTACACAGAAAGAGACAAACTGGTCTGAAGACAGGGCGCACGAAAAATGCACAATTACGGGCTCATTAGCCAGGAGAAACTAATCTGTGATCATTTAAACGATCAAAGTGGACGGGAGGGAAGAAAGAGCGTTAGGGCGACCAGTGTGTAAAGCTTTAGAAGTTAAGATTGTAATCTAGTTTTATGGTTGTAGCTTATCAAATGGAATGTGACCGTCCTAGTACACAAAAAAAAAAAATTGAGTGGAGTGTAATTTTGTCTACAAAATCCTGAGTGGAGTAGAACGGGTGCAAGTGGATCGATCTTTCACTCCGTCAAAAATTACAAAGACTAGGGGGATACTCGATGAAGTTACAGGGAAACACTTTTAAAACCAATAGGAGGAATTTTTTTTTTCACTCAGAGAATAGTTAAGCTCTGGAACACATTGCCAGAGGTTGTGGTAAGAGCAGTTAACGTAGCTGGTTTTAAAGAAGGTTTGGACAAGTTCCTGGAGGAAAAGTCCGTGGTCTGTTATTGAGACAGACACAGGGGAAGCCACTGCTTGCCCTGGATCAGTAGCATGGAATGTTGCTACTCCTTGGGTTTTGGCCAGGTACTAGTGACCTGGATTGGCCACCGTGAGAACGGGCTACTGAGCTTGATGGACCTTTGGTCTGACTCAGTAAGGCTTTTCTTATGCTCAAGTTCCTGGAGGAAAAGTCCATAGTCTGCTAATGGGATAGATATGGGGAAGCCACTGCTTGTCCTGGATCGGTAGCATGGAATGTTGCTACTCCTTGGGTTTTGGCCAGGTACTAGTGACCTGGATTGGCCACCGTGAGAACGGGCTACTGAGCTTGATGGACCTTTGGTCTGACTCAGTAAGGCTTTTCTTATGCTCAAGTTCCTGGAGGAAAAGTCCATAGTCTGCTAATGGGATAGATATGGGGAAGCCACTGCTTGTCCTGGATCGGTAGCATGGAATGTTGCTACTCCTTGGGTTTTGGCCAGGTACTAGTGACCTGGATTGGCCACCGTGAGAATGGGCTACTGAGCTTGATGGACCTTTGGTCTGACTCAGTAAGGCTTTTCTTATGCTCAAGTTCCTGGAGGAAAAGTCCATAGTCTGCTAATGGGATAGATATGGGGAAGCCACTGCTTGTCCTGGATCGGTAGCATGGAATGTTGCTACTCCTTGGGGTTTGGCCAGGAACTAGTGATTTTGATTGGCCACCGTGAGAATGAGCTATTGGGCTTGATGGATCCTTGGTCTGACCCAGTAAGTCTATTCTTAGGTTCTTACCCTGGGACAGCTTAGCAAACAGTTCCATGCAGAAATCTCCTTTACCTCTCCCCCTTCGACCTGCCCAAGTCCTTGTCTATCCTGCTCTAGCTAACGCCCTCCCCCCCCCCCCCGTACAAGTTTGCCTGCCTGCAAGCTACTGCTTTATATTGAAGTTGCTTCATCTTCTGCTTTTTGGTTCTATATCTGTACTTTAAAACCCTGAACTGAGACTCCAGAACCTAAATATGCACCCCCTACAGGAGAAGCAAGGTGGAGGGAGGAGTGGAGATACGACAAGAGACTTTAAAATTTCCCAAAGCTTTTAATCAAGACACAAGAAGTAATGAAGGCCGGAGATTGGCCGTGGTCTTTGGGCCGGAGCTCTCTGACGTTGGGTGGTTTGAGGAGAGGGAAGTGTCACCTCGCTCTCGGACATTTTTCAGGGGAAGTGGCTTTTATCTCGCCCTGCCTGAGTATCCGCTGCCGGGGATTAGCTAACACCATCAATAAGCCTCTCCCTCGGAAGGCACGCTCAGAAAGGCGCCGCTCAAATTTCTACCTCGGAGGTGGCTGTGCGTCCGCGTTTGAAGTGGCGAGAGGTATCGTGCCCCAGGGGTGGCTGCCTCCGTTTCTGTGTGCAAACCACGCAATTTAAGCTCTTGAAGAAGTCTTCAATAATAGAGGGTAACACAAAAAAACTTAGGGGTGCTTTTACTAAGGAACGCTAGTGCATCATAGCGCTCTCTAAATGCTAATGCATGCTAACATCCATTATGTTAGCATTTAGTCTGCACTAAAACGCACTAGTGCTCCTTAGAAAAAGGACCCTTTATATTTTGCTTATACCTAAGTGGATTACAGAAAAAAAAACCAAAAACATAATCATAAGATGTTTCTATTTTGACCTCTGCTTTTTCTTTCTCTTTTGTCTGCTATGTGGATTTCTAGAACTTCTGTCTGCTTAAAGCTGTGTATGGTTTTAAATTGGAATATAAATGTTTAAATAAATAAGATAAAAACACCAAAAACGTAAAGCAAAACAATATATGGATAACATTTCCATTATCACTTCATTCCTTCATAAGAACATAAGAAGTTGCCTCCGCTGAGGCAGACCAGAGGTCCATCTCGCCCAGCGGTCCGCTCCCGCGGCGGCCCATCAAGGCCATTGCCTGAGCAGTGGTCCCTGACTAGCTCTATAACCTATCTCCACTCCTCTTCTCCTATCCCTATAACCTACCTCTACTCCTATCTGTACCCCTCAATCCCTTTGTCCTCTAGGAACCTATCCAAACCTTCTTTGAAGCTCTGTAACGTACTCCTGTCTATTACAGCCTCTGGAAGCGCGTTCCATGTATCCACCACCCTCTGGGTGAAAAAGAACTTCCTAGCGTTTGTTCTAAACCTGTCCCCTTTCAATTTCTCCGAGTGCCCCCTTGTACTTGTGGTTCCCCATAATTTGAAAAATCTGTCCCTATCTACTCTTTCTATGCCCTTCAGGCTCTTGAAGGTTTCTATCATGTCTCCTCTAAGTCTCCGCTTCTCCAGGGAGAAAAGCCCCAGCTTTTTCAGTCTGTCAGTATATGAGAGATTTTCCATACCCTTTATCAGTCACTGCTTCGTCACCACTTGCTCCCCCTCGGCAGGATTAGATCCGATGCTCCTAGGAATTCTGGGTGTGTCTGAGCTAATGCCGCTGCGGCTATCGATAAAAATTAAAAAAAAAAAAAGCCTAATGCGGCTTCGTAAAAGAGGGGTATAAAAGGCTCCGGTAAAAAGAGATGTTTTTAATCATTTTTTTTTTAAAAACTCTGAACATTAGTATTCGTTCTCGATTGTCCAACCAGATTATTCCAAAGCTTTAACCCCTGCCGCCAAAATAGCCAGGACTCTGGTACTAGCCCGCCTCACATGCTGTAACTCATGAACAGATTAAACGCATCGTGGTTCTCTGATCTTAACGATTGACGCCATCATAGGTTTTGAAAAGAACAAGCCCACTAGAAATGTCAAAACCACAATGTGAGCGAACAGTCATTCATTATATAACAGGAGGTCATTAATCCTGCTCAGGCAAAAATCAAAAAACATTTTTTCAAACCTCCCCAAAAGGGCTTAGATGAATTCCTGGAGGAAAAGTCCCTAACTCATTACTAATCCTCCCTTTTACAAAACCGCAAAAGCGTTTTTTAGCACCGGCCGGCGTGCTGAATGCTCTGCACTGCTCCCAACGCTCCTAGAATTCTTATGAGTGCCGGGAGCAGAACATTCAGCGCGCCAGCCTCCACTAGAAACCGCTTTTGCGGTTTTGTAAAAGGGAGGATTAGTAATGAGTTAGGGACTTTTCCTCCAGGAATTCACCTAAGCCCTTTTTGTACCCAGCTGTGCTAACTGCTTCAACCATATTTTCCCAGGAACAATTTCCACAGCTTCATTGCGCACTGAATTAAAAGAATCCTTCCTCCAAACGCAGTGGCCCCCCCCAGGAACCTTGTAAAGTGTAAACAACCGTCCCCTTTTCATTTATTTCACGTAGGATGACTAAACACTTGCTGGCCTGTGCTGATTTGCAACCCGGAGCCTGGCAGGAGCATCCAGCCTCTGCCAGGCCACCAGTTTAACCCCTTAGCTTATGCCATTGTCGCCCGTGTTGGCAGAGAAGGGACTTCCTCTGTCTGAGGGAGCCACAGCTCTGACTCTCCCTGCACTGGCTTGCTCGGGGCGGAGACTGCTGACAGTTTGGTTTCTGATAAGAATTTATGATAGACACAGGCACACTTTCGACATTTTCGACGACATGTGGCGTTAGCCTGGATAACATCTTTCAAAAAAACTTTTTTTTTTTTTTTACAGCTATACGCTTCGTCCATGACTTCAGAGAGCAAAGTTCCCTTCTCTCTTAAACAGTTGCTTTTCTTTTCAAATTGTTTTCTGTGTTGGGTTTTCATATTTTTAGTCATTCTGCGCTCTGCTTTCAAGTGGCTGAAGGTGAGGGCTGTTGATGCCCGAGAGGAAGGAAGGGCTGACGGAAGGACTTTACCAGCTTCACTGCTGTGACCTCAGGCGGAACTTCGCAGAAGCCCTCAGGCGCAGATAAACCGCTGGGATCTCACTTTTTTTTTTTTCTGCTCCTCCTTGAACTATTTCTGGTCTGTGCCCACTGCAGTGTTTAGGACTTAACAGAGCGAAGGGGACAGGAGGAGGGCAGGACAAGACCCTCCTCCTACCTGCCACTGTGCCCGGTGGGCTTTGGGAGTCGAACAGAGCAGGGGGGGCTGTTTCCTCTCTGGTCGCTGATACACGGTCAGACGGTGGCTGGCAGGGAGCCGGGCATGTTTCCAAGAGCCATCCTGGAGCTTGCCACGGCTCCAAAGTGACCTGGAAGGGATATTCTTCTGCTAATAGTCTAGAAAACTTATGAACTGGGATAATAGTTAAATTTCCCTAAAGTTTTATCTCAGAATTGGAATACAATATTCACCTTTCCTGCTGATCTGCCAACCTTTTAATTGCTGTCATGCAAGACTGGCAGTAAAGGGGCACAGGGTGATGGAACAGCAGCGACCTTTATCTGACGGATTCAGGTGGTCGGAACCATCCCCCTCCCCCATTTTCGCAGTAGACTGGAGGGGCACCGACCATGGCGAGGTTTCTGGAGAAGAAAGCAAGTCTGCCTAGCATCCCCGAACTGGAGTCGCTGCCCAGCCAAGAGGATGATGCCTTCTTGCCCTGCTCACCATCGCTCCCCAGCTCCTCCGATCTGAAGCAGGGCAGAGCCCAGCACTCGCTTCACTTCTTCCCCTGCACCTCCCCAACCCAGCTGAAGAAGGTCAAAGCAAACAGATCCGGCCAGGAATCCCGGAGGCCGAAAGGTGCCATTGTCTGGTAAGGGGTTAGAACCATGGGGTGGGCAGAATGCGTTGTGCCCGTGCACTTTCACTTTCTGGGGAAACAGTATGGATGGTTGGGTGGGGAGAGAGGAAGTGTAAAATCTTGCCAGTCGCTTTTTCTTCCTTGCAGTTTTGAGGGTGGGGCTCCGGAGAAAAACATTTTGGGCCAGATTCTATGAAGTTGTGCATTCAGATTTCCAACTAGCATGCGAGTTATTGAATAGAAACGTGACGGCAGATAAAGGCCAAACGGCCCATCCACAGAATCCACTATCTCCTCCTCTCTCTAAGAGATCCCACGTGCCTGTCCCAGGCTTTCTTGAATTCAGACACAGTCTCTGTCTCCACCACCTCTTCCAGAAGACCGTTCCACGCATCTACCACCCTTTCCGTAAAAAAGTGTTTCCTCAGATTATTCCGGAGCCTATCACCTCTCAACTTCATCCTATGCCCTCTCACTGCAGAGTTTCCTTTCAAATGAAAGAGACTCGATTCATGTGCATTTACATCATGTAGGTATTTCAACGTCTCTATCATATCTCCCCTCTCCCGCCTTTCCTCCAAAGTATACAGATTGTCTGACCCCATACGTCTTATGATGAACACCACATACCATTTTAGTAGCCTTTCTCTGGACCGACTCCAAGTCCCGCTCTTCTGTTGTGTACGACCGGCATTATCCTGAACATTTAGTGAGGGGCCATATCAGGGCATTGGCATCCAATTTTCGGGTTTGCAGACAGGGAAGAGTACTTAAGAGTAGAGATTGACACAGGGACAAATTTTTCCCCATTCCTGCGGGAACTCATTTTCCCGTCCCCACGAGTTCTATTCCCATCCCTGCCCCATTCCTGCAAGCTCCGTCCTCATCTGCACAAGCCTCACTTTAAAATCCTAAGTAGGAACATTCTAGAGCTCAGATTGTGATGTCATAATGCCTCATTCCGCCAATGCCTAAGCTCCGTCCTCAAACACTTTCAAATCCTAAGAAGCAACATTCTAGAGCTCAGCTTGTGATGTCATAATGCCTCATTCCGCCAATGCCTAAGCTCTGTCCTCAAACACTTTCAAATCCTAAGAAGCAACATTCTAGAGCTCAGATTGTGATGTCATAATGCCTCATTCCGCCAATGCCTAAGCTCCGTCCTCAAACACTTTCAAATCCTAAGAAGCAACATTCTAGAGCTCAGATTGTGATGTCATAATGCCTCATTCCACCAATGCCTAAGCTCCGTCCTCATCTGCGCAAGCCTCAAACACTTTAAAATCATAAGTATTCAAGGCTTGTGCAGTTAAGGCAAAGCTTATAGGAATGGGGCAGGGACGGGGACAGTAACAACATTTACGGAGACGGGACGGGAAAAATATGTCCCCCATGTCATTCTCTAATTAATAACCTCAGCTACACTCCTTCTTTCCTATCATGCCATAGGATCTCTCTGTGATTGGGTGTAATTGTGCAGATGTGATGTGTGTGTGATTGATTGTGAATGAGCTACAAAATGCCAGGCTATGCACAAATGGCCTTGTGTGTCCTCCTTCCCCCAACACACACACACACTCAGTGTCACACTAAACAACCCAGAAGAAAACACACACACGCAGGGCTGTAACAAGTTATGTGTGGGCTTGGCCATGAAACAATGGCAGGGCATGAGCACTAGGGGGCGCTTGAAGCTCAGGTACAGAGTGGTTAAGAATTACAGGCTTCTTCCCCCTCATCTTGGAGAACATTTCTGTTTAGGAGTCAGAACATATTTGTCTCTCATTCCCTGGTAGTCCCCTACCACCTTTTAGCCCCCTCTGTGTGTCTGTCATAATTAGATTGTAAGCTCCTCTGAGTAGGGACCGTTTCTTGCATGCACAATGTAGCACTATAGAAATCATGTTGAGTTAGAATATTCCCGCTTTTCGTGTTCTTCCTTGCGTCACTGTTGCCACCCCTTTCCCCTCCACCATCCCCCAAACACACACACTCTCTCTCCACTCCTCATCTGTCATTTGAAGGGCATGCTGCCATGTCAGGAGTCGCCCACATGGTGGTGCTGTGGTTCCATTTTCAGCAGAAAACCCACAAGGTGTTTCTGTCTTTGTGCTGGTGGGTCTCTCTCGATACTGATATTCCAGAGTTGAATCTTATAAGTGTTTACAACAAGCATTGGCAAGATCCCAAGTAGTAAAACGGATTTTATGCTGCTTATCCTAGGAACAAGCAGCAGATTTCCCAACATCCATCTTAATAATGGCTTATTGACTTCTCTTTTAGGAAGCTATCCAAACCTCTTTTTAAACCCCGCTAAGCTAACTGATTTCATCACATTCTCCGGCAACAAATTCCAGAGTTTAATTACATGGTGTGTGAAGAAATGTTTTCTCTGGTTTATTTTAAATCTACTACTTAGTAGCTTCATCGCATGTCCCCCAGTCCTCGTATTTTTTTGGAAAGAGCGAACAAGCGATTCACATCTACCCTTTCCACTCCACTCCTAAAAGTGAAAGAAAAAATCAGAGAATGAGCGAGAAAAGCTTTGTCTAATGCTGGGGGACAGAGGAGAAACAGCAGATGTAGAGGGCAAAATGTGCTTTCTGCTGCTAGCAGACCAGAAAGATGACCTGTGCCAGGACAGGGCAGACAGCACCAAAGCGAGCAGGTGTTCTCGTTATTCACCTCGGTTTAATGATTTATTTGTCTCACTGTTACATTTTAAATGTTCTCATTCGTCTTTTCTCTCTCATTATCTACCAGTAAATGTTTTACTTCTGGTGAAACATAAGTGCAGTATATTCTGCCAGTGACGTTCTGTGAATTGGAATCTACCGATGCTCTCTCCAGTCACAGGCAGGCAGAGATGTCATTTAGGATCAGGGCATTTTGTGTGTATTTGGTCATTTTGTAATTAAACTTTGATTTACGGAAGGCAGTATATAAGAGCATCCTGCCTTTATGATTGGGGTTTGGGGCAATGCAAGCACTTGTATGTGAAATAGGCAAGCTTTGAACAAGTCCTCCTTTGCCACTTGAACTGACTCGCCCGTTTTGTTTTCTCTGTTCTAGGTAAGTAACACGCCTGTCCTGTGTGCTAGTGAGCATGTGCAGAATCTGTAGATGAGGTAAGTGCCTGTCTGCGATCCGTATCCATCCCACTCTCCTCAGCCCCCAAAAGGGCACAGACCCTCACCAGTGACTTCCCACTGGGAAAATACACGCTGCGGGGGGGGCATTGATGTTGGACACACAATTTAAGGGTGATGGGCTCTGTTTCCCTGTGTAATCCCCTGAACCCCCTCCCCCCCCCTCCGAGTTCCAGGGTGATGCATCAAAACCACGGGGGAGAATGGCACGCCGACATGTGCGAGTGGGACAAATGCGCACCACCACTTTGAGGCCTTCCCTTTTGCGCTCTAAGAGGGGGGGGAACCCCCCACTACACTTAGAAGTCCTCGCGCTCCCAAAACGGGAAGGAGAACGGGAGTTTTCAGTGTACTGGGGGGTTCCCTCCCCTCCCCACCCCACCCCCAACGGGAGCGCGAGGAGTTCTAAATGTAGTCGGGGGGGTTCACCCCCAACACCCCCCTCAGAGCGTAAAACAAAAGGCCTCAAAGCAGTAGAAGTGGCGGCGAGCATTTTTCCTGCACTCAAATGTCGGCGCATTTCCCCCAGTTGTCCTCCGCACTTTTGATGGTGTACCGAGTCCCAGAGATGATAGGCCCTTTTCCCCTTTGTGATTTTCACCATGGGCTGCCGCAGCCTCCCTCACTGGATCCGTGGTCCATGAGGGGTAGCGACAATGCACAGCTCCTGCACAAATGTGCAAAAGCCCTGCTCTGCCTCATTAATGCTCGTCTCAACCCCAGGCCCAGCATCGACCCACATTGCAGAGAGTCATTTCACCCAGACCAGGAGAGACAATTAAGCACAAGAGCAGAGAATGATGCCATGCTGGGAAGGGGTATTGATCGGGGGAGGCAGGAGGAGCTTTGCAGGGCATTTGGCACGAAGGTCGCCCCCCCCAGGGACAGGGAGTGAGCGGGAGCCGAGGAGAGATTGAGCATATCGAGGTCTCTTCCGGAGGTGGCTGAAGGGAGCAATCGGGGGGCTGTGTTGGCCGATGGCTTCCTTACACCGAAACAGGAACCTGCATCTCCCTGCCTCACGGGGACCCCCCAGACTTTCGCTCCTTGGAAACGGGTCACCCCGCTCCGTGCACTGCCCCATCGATATTATCCAGAGGAAGGGGTAAAAGCACTTTCTTCAGGGAATGGAAACATTTCTTGTTCCCATCTGACGCAGCTAGAGAGGACGGTTATTGCTGGTACTGGAATCTGCTGTGCGCCAAGCGAGCAACTTGTCCAGGTTCTTCTAAAGAGAAGGGAAGTAGCCTGTTTTCCCTGTCTGAGTTACCGTGTTACTCAGGCTCTGTGCTTCAACTGCCCGCATTACGCAGAGGAGAGGGTGATGGGTGTATGTAACATAGGAGCCTCATGTGTGCATTAGCCAGGGCTGAGGGGAGGGGGGGGCTACACGTTACCTAAAGGACCTTGTAACCAGTCGAGGCCAGAGTCAGATTTAAGTTTGGTTGTATATGCTATAAAGTCTTACATGGTTTCGCACCTTGTGGATCATTTTTAATTTTTAATTCACAACGCCCAAGACTTTTAATTGTAGTTTGTTTTTCCATCTCTTACCAGCAGTTCAGGAAATTATTGAAAACCTACTTATTTAAGACATTGTTATAATTTCTAGGTCATTTGTTTTTTATGGTCACTGTGGTATATAAATACAGTGAATGTTATTATCTGGTGGGAAAGGTTTCATGGCTTGGAATGCGGACGGATATCCTTGTCAGTACATTATCCAGGGAGGGGGTAGAAGGTGGGTGACTGCAGCTGATGGATGTTACATGTAAGAGCCTTGTGAGGAGGGGAAAAGGCAGTGGATATATTTATTGCATGTAAGTACGTCGCCCGGTGGCGAGACAGACAGGTGGTAGATTTTTATTATATTTAATTAACTTGAAGATTCATTAACTTAATGTGGAAAAGAGAGTGCCAGTTAACAATTAAGTATCGGAGGAGGTCAACAGACCCGTGTGTCCGGGAGCCCTGCTGTGTCCTCGGGATGAGATTGTAAATTGTCTCCTACAATCTAGAAAGGATTCTATTTGGGATGTAGTCATGAGCAGTGGTCAGTAGGTGGCAGCATTTTGCCATCTTTTCTCATTTCTTCTGCTTAAATCTCCATGTCCTGACTAGAGAATGACACGGTGGCTGTTATCTGCGGCTAGTCGCGGGGAGCCGCGGGTAACCTGCCGAAATGGTAAGGGGGGAATAAAGTGCTCACTGCAGGTACGGGGACAAGGCATTCCACTGCCCTGTGGAGCGGTGAATGGCCTTGTCCCCGCAGTTAAGGGAAGGAACGCGCGTGGCCCCCTCCCTCCTTCCTACCTACCCAAACTATCTATCTCCCTCCCTCCCCTTACCTTCGCGGCGTGTTTTGAGTAACTTCTTCACAAAGCCGTCGGAGCCTGCAAGCAGTAGCATGCATGTGTGAGCGGAAGCTTCTCCTCTGATGCAACTTCCGGTGATGCAGCCCCTCAGTGTTTACAGGCTCTGTTTACAGGCTCTGTTTACAGGCTCTGACAGCTTTGAAGAAGTTACTCAAAACGTGCCGCGAAGGTAAAGGGGAGGGAAGGAGATAGATAGATAGATAGATTCGGGTAGATAGGAAGGAGGGAGGGGGCTGCGCGAGGGGTGCCGAAGGGCAGTGAGGTGGCGAGAGGGAAGGGTGGTGGAGGAAAGGAACAAACGCTGAAGGGGGGTGGAGAAGAACAGACACTGAAAGGAAATGGGGAAGACAGAGTGGGGAGAAGATGCTGAAGGGAAATGGGGAAGACAGAGTGGGGAGAAGATGCTGAAAGGACATGGGGAAGAAAGAGTCGGGAGAAAACGCTGAAAGGAAATGGGGATGACAGAGTGGGGAGAAGACGCTGGAAGGGAAGAAGACAGAGATGCCAGACTATGGGGGAGTGGAGGGAAGAAGATGGGTGCCAGACCAATTGGGGGGGTTGAAAGGAGAGGCACAGTAAGAGAGCAAATGGAAGATGCAAAGAGAAGACAGACAGTGGATGGAAGGAATTGAATGAGAAGATGAGGGAAGTAGAAACCATCCAACAAAGGTAGAAAAAAAATTCTATTTATTTATTTATTTTGCTTAGGATAAAGTAGAATATTAATGTTTATAAAAATTTATAATCAAAGCCCTGCCAGCTGAACATCTCTTTCTCTAGTCCAGTCGCCAGAATTTTGATTTATAAGGAAGGAATAAGCTAAATATTGCAGTACTGAGGCTTGTATGGAGACGGAGATGGGATGGGGACAGGGCAGAGACAGTGGTCACGGGGATGGGGCAGTGGCAGGGACAGTGGTCGCAGGGATGGGGCGGTGACGGGGACAAATTTTTTTCCTCGTGTCATTCTCTAGTCCCGACCACTTGGCACACCCTTCCCCAAGGGATCTGTCTTAGTAGTGCTACAGGCTGTCTATCCCTTTCTCCTGCAATGCCTGGCACTTTCACTGTTTTATAATGTCATTTCTTAATCTAGGGGGGATTCAGGACTTGGTCGAAATTGTTCTGCTCTCGCTCATACTCTATGATCTGAGGTTTTTAAATTTTACTTTTGTTTTGGATTTTTTTTTTAATACTATTGATGTGGCTTTGTGACGTCTAATCACAGGGATTGCCTCCTCTAGATCTTTCTGCTGTGGCTTTGCACCGTGCAAGAGAGAGACCTCCAAGCTCCATTTCACCTTCAGGGAAGATGTCCTACAGCAGTGGTTCCCAACCCTGTCCTGGAGGACCACCAGCCAGTCAGGTTTTCAGGACAGCCCTAATGAATATGCATGGAGCAGATTTGCATGCCTGTCTCCTCCATTATATGCAAATCTCTCTCATGCATATTCATTAGGGCTATCCCAAAAACCCGACTGACTGGTGGTCCTCCTGGACAGGGTTGGGAACCACTGTCCTACAGGAGTCCTGGGAGGGGAGGGGTGCTGATGACTCCCTTCTGCTCTCTCCCTTTGGTCAGAATCCTGCATCTTACTGGAGTCTCCTCTATTTTCAGTGCCTGTGGTCATTTCCAGCTAGCTTCTCACAGACACAGTCTTCTGAGAATTTTTCTGGATCTAATACACATCTATTCCCATTTGCATTCATTTTCTGCAGTCCTATGCCCGATCATTCATCTGTGAACACAGAAGCAGAAATTCTTGTTTAGCAGTTCCACCTTATCCTTATTGGTTTCTGCATCTTTGTCCCCTTCACCCTTGAGCCTCACTGTGCCATTTTGACACTTCTTCCTATTACTTACATATCTAAGAAACGTTTTCTCCCCCAATTTTACCAGATCGGCTACCTTTTCTTCCATTTGCATCTTTGCTTTTCTGACAGCTTTACCTGCTTCTTGTAGCTTTCCCACATATTTTTGTCTGTCTTCCTCTTTCTGCGACAACTTGTAACTTATGAAGGCTAACCTTTTTTCTCTCACCTTTTCAGCTACTACATTTGAGAACCAAAGCAACCTTCTTTTCCTTTTACCTTCATGTACTTTTCTAACATAAAGGTTTGTCACCTTTAAAATAACTCCTTTCAGTCTCACCCGCTGCTTATCTACTTCGTTCAGCTGTTCCCATCCAACTAACTCCTCCTTGAGATATGCCCCCATCTTGACAAAGTTAGAGATAGCATCGGTTCAAAAATCAATTTTAATGTAGACACGGAACCAAAACAAATTATACCTATTTCCAAGTGTGCCAATTTTAATATACTAACCCTAGAGGACCTTAAACGACTCTTGCAAAGTATTAACATTAAAGGCACAGGCTCCAACTCAATCTCTCCTCTTTTCATAAAACGTTTCTTTTCCTTCTTTGGTCCCTTTATTCAGACAATGATTGAAAATAGTTTAACCACAGGATTTATTCTGAAAGAATGGAAAGAAGCAATCATCCGTCCAATAATAAAAGATCCCAAAGACTCAATTGCAATTGAATCAAATTACCAACCCATTGCCAATCTCCCCTTTATTGCTAAACTAATAGAAAAGGTTGTTTTCAATCATGTAAGCAACTTTGTAGAAAAAGAACACATACATTACATCCTAATCAGACAGGCTTTAGGTCTAATAGGTCTTACAACCAATATCCAAAACCACCTGGATCACCATAAATCTGTCCTCCTGATCTCACTTGATCTATCTGCAGCATTTGATACTATTGACCATCATTTACTCATCAAGAGACTGTCCTCCATTGGCATTTCTGACCAAGTGCTAAACTGGTTTAAATCATATTTTCAGGATAGGTCAGCCAAAGTTATTTTCAACAATTCATCATCAAACAACTATACAAACTCTTATGGCATCTCTCAAGGCTCAATCTTTTCCCCTCTTTTATTTAATTTTTTTTTGTCGCCACTCCTCACTTTAAGTCAATCCATTGGATTCTCCTCTTTTGCCTATGCAGATGACATCCAGCTTTTGTATCCATTAAATATAACCGATTCCAATGAGATAATAAATATAAATAATAAGTTAAAACAAATAAGTCAATGGCTTAAAGATACCATGTTGGCCCTGAACGCAACCAAATCTTCAATAATGTTTTTTTCCATGGAAAAAGGATCTTACATTCTCATCACAAATACTTTTAGATAATTTCCCACTACAAAAAGTAACGACAATGACCAAGAACTTTCTTTTCATGACCAATTACAAATTAAGTTAAGGGGAAGGGTTAATCTGCTGACTGGGTTGGAGGGCAGAGGGGAGTACAGGACAATCGAGCCACTGTGACATCACTGATGAGGTTGGCTCTTATTGGTGGAGTGAGGCATTATGACATCACAATCTCAGCTCTGCTTCCCAAAGACTGAAACTCTTCACACTACTACTATGAATTATTTCTATAGTGCCACCAGACTCATGCAGCGCTGTACAGAGTCACAAAGAAGAAACAGTCCCTGCTCCAAAGAGCTTACAATCTAAACAGACAAGACAGACAGGATGTTATGGATATAGTTAAGGGGAACGATTAATCTGCTGGCTGGGTTGGAGGGCAGTGGGGAATAGGGTTATGGACTGAAGGCTATATCCAAAAGGTGGGTTTTCAGTCTGCTTTTAAACAAGGGAAGTGAAGGGGCTTGGCAGACAAACTTTGGTAATTTATTCCAGGCATAGGGGGCAGCTTGATGAAAGGAACGAAGTCTGGAATTGGCAGTGGAGGAGAAGGGTAAAGCTAAGAGCAGCTTATGTGAGGAACGGAGCTCTCTAGAAGGTGTATAAGGAGAGAGAAGAGAGGAGAGATATTGAGGGGCAGCAGAAGGAACACACTTGTAGGTTAGTGTGTGATAGGATGGAGAAACAGAATCGGAGAATATTCCCCCCGTTATCCCCAGGGCACCCCTGCCCCTCTCTGCCTCCTGTATCAGCAACCCGGAGCCACTCTCCTTTCTCCTGCCTCTCTCCCTCCTCCTTTCTCCGTCTCTCCGTCTCTGTCTTTTTCTGCTTCCCTCACTCCTTCCTCTTTCTTTCTCTCTCCCTCTCAGATACAGGAAACTTTGCTAGCTGACAGTTTGCCCATGGGTTATCAGCAGAAGAAATGGTTAAACCTTCTCCCTCTCTTGTGTTTCCAGATTTTGACACTCTGGGAAGGTTGTCTCTGCTTTTATGGAAGTGACTGCTGCTGCAGAGCCCTGAAGCCCCTCCACCCCCACCCGTGTCTTGCCCTGTCCTGTCCTGGTATTCCTGGCTCCTAGGGCATAGAATGCAGAGGGTGAGATGGAAAACCCAAACTGGAGCTCCTTGAAAGCATAGCACTTTGTTCTGTATGGGTGTGACCCTCCCTCTGTGAGAGAACCAAGGATTAGAGCTGGGACAAAGGAAGATAAAGTGCCTCAGCCTGAGGTCACAGACAGAAAGTCACTGACAGAGCAGGGGATTAGAACTCGGGCACAAAGCACAGGCCACACCCAGAGAGCCAGGGATTCGAACCAAGGCACAGGGAGATAACAGGGACTCACCCTGAGGTTACACACCTAGAGAGTCTGTGACAGAGCCGGGGATTAGAACTGAGTCTTAGGAGATAAATTGACTCACCACAAGGTCAGTGACAGCCGGGATTTAGAACTGAGGCACAGGGAGAGAAAGTGACTCACCACAAGGTCACACACAGAGCGTGAATGACAGAGCCGGGGATTAGAGCTGAGCAGAGATTAGGACCATGGTACGGGGAGACAAAATGTCTCATTTGAAGTCCCCACATTAGGATTTGAACTCCGGAGTTCTTGAGCGCCCTCCCCAGCCCCCTCCCCTTAGCTGTAGCCACCTCCTACCAGGAAGAAGTGGCAGCAGAGAGAATGTGATTGGGGCCAGAACCGAGAGAGAGCAGCGATTCCACTTCACCCCCTCCCCAGCTCAAACCTGTCCAAACTCTTCCCAAACAACAGAAGAAGCCAATGGGCGGCACCCTGGTATCCTCCGGAGGAGAGCCTTATGAAGCAGGCATCCCCGCCGAGCGCCCAAAAGGCAGCCAGGCAGCCTGCTCTGATCACTTCCTTGGAGCTCACCCCAGCCCGTCGCCCTAATCCAGGACACGGAAGGTGCCTTCAGGAGTCTCCGTGGTGCTTCTGTGGAGGAGGTTTGGGGGTAGCTAGCGGTCCCCCTGAGATTATTATTATTTTTTTTTTTAAGTGAGTGGTAGACCATCCCAGGGCGTTTTCATGCCATCCCAACACCTCTCTCCTGGTCTTCTCAGACAGCGGGCTCACTACAGGGCAAGGGCAGCGGTGATGCACTTTTCCTTCAGTGAGGAGGACATCAAGAGACATAGACTCACCAAGACTGTCAGGTGGGTGGCATTGGGCAGGTGGGTACAAAGGCTCTGTTAGAGACTGCGTCCCCTGTCTTCACTTGTACTTGCTTTCTCAAACTAGCAGTAGGGCTCCAAATCGTGGACAGGTGGGACGTTAGGTCCTGCCTGTACCCATTTAATGGGTGCGTGAGTGGTGATTTCAGTGAGAAGCTCTCGGGGGTGGGTACAGCGCTCTGGCATTGATGATGAGATTCCAGTGCCACCCTTTGATTTTTGCAGTGATGGGCAGGAGACCCCAGCACTGGGCACAGTCGGCTTGTCAGGTCTGTTGCCTGCAGCCCAAGTTGCTAATATTCTCAGCTGGTCTCTTTCGTCCTGTCCTCTCTGCAACACTTTCATAGAATTTCCTCTGGTATTTTCACTGCCTGTGCTATCTGTATTTTGTAGGTGTCTCTTCTGGCATTTTCAGCCCTTGCTCTCTCTCTCTCTCTCTTTCTGAAATCTCCTCTGGTATTTTCAGACCCTGCTTTCTCTTTTTCTGGAGTCTTTTCTGGTATTTTCAGCTCTCTCTCTCTCTCACTCTCTCTCTCTGTCTCTCATTTTGCTGGAATCTCCTCTGGTATTTTCAGCCCCTGCTCTCTCTTTTTCTGGAGTCTTTTCTGCAATTTTCAGCTCTTGCTCTCTTTCTCATTTTTCTGGAGTCTCCTCTGGTATTTTCAGCCCCTGCTCTCTCTTATGCTGGAGTCTTTTCTGGTATTTTCAGCTCTTGCTCTCTCTCGCTCTCTCTCATTTTGCTGGAGTCTCCTCTGATATTTTCAGCCCCTGGTCTCTCTCTTTCTGGAGTCTTTTCTGGTATTTTTCAGCTCTTGCTCTCTTTCTCTCTCATTTTGCTGGAGTCTCCTCTGGTATTTTCAGCCCCTACTCTCTTTTTTTCTGGAGTCTTTTCTGCAATTTTCAGCTCTTGCTCTCTTTCTCATTTTGCTGGAGTCTCCTCTGGTATTTTCAGCCCTTGCTTTCTCTTTTTCTGGAGTCTTTTCTGGTATTTTCAGCTCTTGCGCTCTCTCATTTTTCTGGAGTCTCCTCTGGTATTTTCAGCCCCTGCTCTCTCTTTTGCTGGAGTCTTTTCTGGTATTTTCAGCTCTTGCTCTCTCTCGCTCTCTCTCATTTTGCTGGAGTCTCCTCTGATATTTTCAGCCCCTGCTCTCTCTCTCTTTCTGGAGTCTTTTCAGGTATTTTTCAGCTCTTGCTCTCTTTCTCTCTCATTTTGCTAGAGTCTCCTCTGGTATTTTCAGCCCTTGCTCTCTCTTTTTCTGGAGTCTTTTCTGCAATTTTCAGCTCTTGTTCTCTTTCTCATTTTGCTGGAGTCTCCTCTGGTATTTTCAGCCCCTGGTCTCTCTCTTTCTGGAGTCTTTTCTGGTATTTTTCAGCTCTTGCTCTCTTTCTCTCTCATTTTGCTGGAGTCTCCTCTGGTATTTTCAGCCCCTACTCTCTTTTTTTCTGGAGTCTTTTCTGCAATTTTCAGCTCTTGCTCTCTTTCTCATTTTGCTGGAGTCTCCTCTGGTATTTTCAGCCCTTGCTTTCTCTTTTTCTGGAGTCTTTTCTGGTATTTTCAGCTCTTGCGCTCTCTCATTTTTCTGGAGTCTCCTCTGGTATTTTCAGCCCCTGCTCTCTCTTTTGCTGGAGTCTTTTCTGGTATTTTCAGCTCTTGCTCTCTCTCGCTCTCTCTCATTTTGCTGGAGTCTCCTCTGATATTTTCAGCCCCTGCTCTCTCTCTCTTTCTGGAGTCTTTTCAGGTATTTTTCAGCTCTTGCTCTCTTTCTCTCTCATTTTGCTAGAGTCTCCTCTGGTATTTTCAGCCCTTGCTCTCTCTTTTTCTGGAGTCTTTTCTGCAATTTTCAGCTCTTGTTCTCTTTCTCATTTTGCTGGAGTCTCCTCTGGTATTTTCAGCCCCTGCTCTCTATTTTTCTGGAGTCTTTTCTGCTATTTTCAGCTCTTGCTCTCTCTCTCTCATTTTGCTGGAGTCTCCTCTGGTATTTTCAGCCCCTGCTTTCTCTTTTTCTGGAGTCTTTTCTGCAATTTTCAGCTCTTGTTCTCTTTCTCATTTTGCTGGAGTCTCCTCTGGTATTTTCAGCCCCTGCTCTCTCTTTTTCTGGAGTCTTTTCTGCTATTTTCAGCTCTTGCTCTCTCTCTCTCATTTTGCTGGAGTCTCCTCTGGTATTTTCAGCCCCTGCTCTCTATTTTTCTGGAGTCTTTTCTGCTATTTTCAGCTCTTGCTCTCTCTCTCTCATTTTGCTGGAGTCTCCTCTGGTATTTTCAGCCCCTGCTTTCTCTTTTTCTGGAGTCTTTTCTGGTAATTTCAGCTCTTGCGCTCTCTCTGTCTCTCATTTTGCTGGAATCTCCTCTGGTATTTTCAGCCCCTGCTCTCTCTTTATTTTGCTGGAGTCTCTTCTAATATTCAAAAGGATTCGTGTGTCTTCTAAACCCAGAACTGGCTATTCTAATTTATATATTTTTTTTTTTCAAAGCTGCAGTGATGCAGCCCCTCAGTGTCCACATTTATTAATGTTGATTTAGCTTTTAAGTTGTAGCTCATGGTGATTTGCATTCAGGTATGTTCCTTCCCCAGAGGGCTTACCTGAGCTGAAAGTCACAAGAGCAAGATTTGAACTTTGGCTTCCCTGATTCTCAGCCCACTGTTCTAAAAGCAGGACTACTCTACTCCACATAAGAATTGCCATACTGGGACAGAGTGAAGGTCCATCCAGCCCAGAATCCTGTTTCCAACAATGGCCAACCCACGTCCCAAGAACCTGGCAGAACCCCAAAGAGTAGCAACATTCCAGAGCTGAGACTGTGATGTCATAATGCCTCATTCCACCAATGCCTAAGAGCCAACCTCAGCAGTGATGTCACAATGGCTTCATTGTCCTTTACTTGGCTCACATAAGATCATAAGACAGATCAAAGGTCCATCAAGCCCAGTATCCTGTTTCCAACAGTGGCCAACCCAGGTCCCAAGTACCTAGCTAGATCCCAAGGAGTAAAACAGATTTTCTGCTACTTATCCTAGGAATAAGCAGTAGATTTCCCCAAGTCATCTTAATAATGGCCTATGGACTTCTCTTTTAGGAAGTTATCCAAATCTTTTTTAAACCCTGCTAAGCTAAATGATTTCACCACATTCTCTGGCAATGAATTCCAGAGTTTAATTACACGTTGTATGAAGAAATATTTTCTCAGATATGTTTTAACTACTACTTAGTAGCTTCATCGCATATCCCCTAGTCCTAGGATTTTTGGAAAGAGTGATCAAGCGATTCACATCTACCCTTTCCACTCCACTCAGTATTTTATAGACCCCTGCCCTAGCCACTTTAGCCTTTCCTCTTAGGGCAGTCATCCAGTATTTTTACCATTTCCGTTGCCCTTATCTGCGCCTTTTCTAATTCTGCTATACAGTATCATTTTTTCAGATGCAGTAACCAGAATTACACTAAGTATTTGAGTGCGGCCATATCGTGGAGCGATTCAAGGACACTATCACATTATTGTGAATTAACTCTTTACTTGAGGTTTATAATCCATTCTTTAGTTTATAAAACCTGCCTTTCTCTGGATTCTATAAACAGCAATGAAGGCAATCTGCACTTGGTTCAGGGGGCTGTTTGTGAGGGGCTGTGTGTAGTGAAGGGGAAGAGAGCAAAAGTCCCTTCAGGGTAGCACTGGAGCACCCTGAAAGCAGAAGTAAAAAAGGCTCAGAGTTCAGGTTATTTTGGGCAATTCTGCTTTGTGAGACGGTCCTGGCTTTCTGCTTGCTGTCCTCAGTGTTTTAATGGGGCAAATGTGAATGGCAGGGATGGTTCATTCAGGTCATAAGGCGCACTGAGGAACTCTGGGTTTCCTTTCCTATTTTCAAAAGTTTTTCTTCTCTCCCTGTCACTGAGAAGTTCCCCGAACACTTTGACCCAGGGGTTGAAGAACCAGGACCAGCTCACTGGTCCTTGACAGACCCAATCCTGGACCTGCTCACCCTGTAAACATCAAGCCCCTGTAAGGCCCACCTCACTTGCCCCTTATAGACTTGAAACCCTTATAAGGGGCACCTCACCTGCCCCCAATTGGTCCAAAGCTCCTATATGTACCACCTCACCTGCCCCTATATACTTGAAGCCCCTATAAGGACCACCTTACCTGCCCCCCTGTGGACTTGAAGCTTCTATAAGGAGCCTCTCACCTGCCCCTATAGACTTGATGCCCCTATAAGGACCACCTTACCTGCCCCCCTGTGGACTTGAAGCTTCTATAAGGACCCTCTCACCTGCCCCTATAGACTTGATGCCCCTATAAGGACCACCTTACCTGCCCCCCTGTGGACTTGAAGCTCCTATAAGGACTCTCACCTGCCCCCTATAGACTTGATGCCCCTATAAGGACCACCTTACCTGCCCCCCTGTGGACTTGAAGCTCCTATAAGGACCCTCTCACCTGCCCCTATAGACTTGATGCCCCTATAAGGACCACCTTACCTGCCCCCCTGTGGACTTGAAGCTCCTATAAGGACCCTCTCACCTGCCCCTATAGACTTGATGCCCCTATAAGGACCACCTTACCTGCCCCCCTGTGGACTTGAAGCTCCTATAAGGACTCTCTCACTTGCCCCTATAGACTTGATGCCCCTATAAGGACCACCTTACCTGCCCCCCTGTGGACTTGAAGCTCCTATAAGGACCCTCTCACCTGCCCTATAGACTTGATGCCCCTATAAGGACCACCTTACCTGCCCCCCCTGTGGACTTGAAGCTCCTATAAGGACTCTCTCACTTGCCCCTATAGACTTGATGCCCCTATAAGGACCACCTTACCTGCCCCCCTGTGGACTTGAGCTCCTATAAGGACTCTCTCACCTGCCCCTATAGACTTGATGCCCCTATAAGGACCACCTTACCTGCCCCCCTGTGGACTTGAAGCTCCTATAAGGACTCTCTCACCTGCCCCTATAGACTTGATGCCCCTATAAGGACCACCTTACCTGCCCCCCTGTGGACTTGAGGCCCCTATAAGGACTCTCTCACCTGCCCCCTATAGACTTGAGGCCCCTATAAGGACCACCCTACCTTAAACCTCCAGTGTTCCTGTAAGGGCCAGCTCACTTGTCCCTCGTAGGCTGAAGTCCCTACAAGTGGGGCTCACCTGTCTCTACAGACTCACATCCCCTGTCCAGGGCAATTTAAATGCGGCCTGTGGTTGATTTGCCCCTTGTAGGGGAAATGGCTCTGGTTCTCACCTGTCTGCTGTAAGTGTGACCCAAGGTTTCTAGCCTGAGGTGGTGCTTAAATATTTCTTGAAGTCTGTGTGTGCTTTGCTTTGTGTAAGGAGTGGGCCTGGGCTGGCACTGTATCTGTGGGAGGAGTGCCAGGCCCGGCTTTACTTATCTGATCTGATTAGGCTGTGAAATGAATGGATTTGATACTGGAGGGAGCTCTGGAACTGGTGCTGGTGTGGGAGTGGGGGGAGTGGAGGGAAGCACACCCCAGTCTCAACCGAAGGAATCATATAATTTACCCTTTCTCCCCTGGGCTGATACAGGTTGAGCCTGGAAATCCATAAGTGCTAGTCACACACTGTGGCTTTGATTATATTCATTCCGGTGATTGGGAACAGTGATCTTCCGGTCTGTGGATTATTTCCCTGTTCTGGCAAAGGACTGAATCCACAAAAAGACTTTGTACAGCGTTTAAAAGTAGGAATTTTGTGAATGAGGCAAGAGAGATGTCATATCTTATGTGGAGAAGAGATTTTTCTTAAGTGATTTCTGGAAGCGGAAGCAAGAGGAGATGTAGGGAGCTTATTCTAAATGTACAGAGCTTGGAATTTGAATGTGGACTCAAACATCTTTTTCTGGCAGACTCGTTAAGGAGACGGGCAGGGATCAAGGCTAAAAAACCTTCTTCCCAGCCCTGGAGTAAGAAATTGGAAGAAACTCATGGGGAAGAAATGAGGGAGGGAAGGTGGGTGAGGAGTGCACAGGAGGACTCCCTAATGAGGACCAGTGGACAAGAAGAGGCAGCACTTGATGGTTCCCCGATGAGAGCCATCACGGGAAGAGTAAGAAGAGAGTCAGCACTTGATGGTTCCCTGATGAGAGCCAGCACAGGAGGAGTAAGAAGCGAGCACTTGATGGTTCCCTGATGAGAGCCAGCATGGGAAGAGTAAGAAGAGAACACTTGATGGTTCCCTGATGAGAGCCAGCACGGGAAGAATAAGAAGAGAGTCAGTACTTGATGGTTCCCTGATGAGAACTAGTGTGGAAGTCATGAGGACAAAGGCCTCACTTGAGCTCCCTGATGAGAGCCAGCATGGGAAGAGTAAGAAGAGAGTCAGCATTTGATGGGTTCCTGATGAGAATCAGTGTGGAAGGACCTCATGAACTCATCTAGAACCTGAGAAAGATAGAACTGGACTTAGGATCCTGTATATAATAAGTGCACAGCTTGGTACCCATGTCTGTCCCTAGTCTCGGGCATAAAGCTGCCCAGAGCATCACCAGTACAAGGACTGGACTTTTCCAACAGCGGGTTCTCCGCGTTCCATTTTTCTCCAGTTTGTCTGTCAGTGGATCGTTCTGTGTCTGACTGCAACTGAGTCTGTTCGTCTTTTCTGTTTCCGAAGGATAAGATTATGTTTTAACATGGAAGAAAAAAGTGATCAAGGTTTAACGGGGTTGATAAACATAGAAACATAGAAATAGACGGCAGATAAGGGCCCACGGCCCATCTAGTCTGCCCACCTTAATGTCCCTCTCCTACCTTTGCCCTGTGAATAGATCCCATGTGCCGATCCCTATGAATAGATCCCATGTGCCAGTGTTTGGTTTTCCCCCTATAATCACGTGATCCTTCAGGGTTTGTTTTAGCTTAATCTGAACTCTTGTTTTAAAGGTGACATGGGAGAAATTGCTCTCCTTTGAAAGGTTCTCCAGTATTTGATCTTCGATCCGGCTTTAGAATTGGCCATAAAATTGTCGGCTTCCTGGTGCATCTGTCAGGTGAATTCACCCTTCTTCTGTGCTCTGAACTACCTCGGTTCACTCCTAACCTTTCTGCAGAGGTGTCTCATTTCAACACACCCTGTAGGGTTTGAAAGAATAAGGAAGGGACTTCTAAGCGCGTCTTCACTTCTCGGCGTGGCGTCCCCAGAGGACAGGCTGACGTGTCCGTAGAAAAGGGAAAACTGCAGCGAAACATCCTTTTACCGAGGGAATCCTATGGCTTTAACGGGTTCATTAGCTCCCTGTTTTCATTGGGCTCCCTTCCTTAAAGCACTTAATTGCCCAGCTAGCACACTGGATGTTTTGCCACAGGCTCCGGGGAGAAAAGGGGAGATCTCCGGTGAGCCTGTGGCTTTCCCGAGGGCCCGTGGCTGCCGTCACACCATCACACTGAGGTCTCATTATTTCTTCTGACCTCACCGAGACCTGCCCCTGTCCCTGCTGGGAACACATTCATTATAGTAAACAGCCTGATGAACAAGTCCTGGGGAGATCTGTCGTTCACCAGAAGGGTTGTGATGAAGATCTGCTCTTCAGCTATCCGTGCTCTATTCATACGTGTGATGCCTGTTCTGTTGTCTGTGCTGTATTCATGCTATATGTTTATCAATTTGGCGCTTGCATTAGGCTGTGATAAAAATCCACTCTTCAGTTGTCCATACATTAGATATGTCCAATGGGATGTCTGTGCAGTATTCATGTTTTACATGTATCAGTGTGGCACCTTCATGGGGCTCTTCAGCTGTCCGTGCTGTATTCATGCTTTGTGTAGCAATGTGCCACCTACAAGAAGACACTGAGTTTTCCTGTCTCCCTGTTTCTTGTCTTATCCTAGGACTGCACAGATTTGGGGAGGGGGGAATTCCAAGGTTCTAAGTGTCGGCAGCCAGGTCACGGATTGCTTAATAAACAGGATATCAATGGCGATGTTCCAAGAAGGGAATCTCTTGCAAGTTAGGCAGATGAGCTTTGCATGTGGGGCCTGGGCTCCCTTTGTATTCACACCACAAACAGTGAGTGGCAGGCCCTGAGAAGGGAGCTGGGTCTCAGAGAAGAGAAGCTGTTGTACCCCCCCACCCCACCAAAAAAAATCTGCAGGTTGTCACCTCTCTGAATTCTCCCCACAGGTCAAATTGTTCAGATGTAAACAAACAGTGGATTATGAACTTCACTTACGTCAGATGTTGGCAAGAGAAAGATCCCAGGACTCTGGTTGAACCTGTTGGGCGATGAGACTGGTGGAAAAGTCTTGCAGCCCCTTGGGTGGCTTCTCTGCAGGGCATCGCACCAATTCACTAGACTGACCTACTCAACCTAGTGACCCCCCAAGTTCAGCCCCTCCCTTAATCCTGCTGCTGTTTCAGGCTCTTTCCCCTGTTATCACGGTATCGCAGTTATCTGTCCTAGGCTTGTATAGATTAAATGTTCCCAAGGCTCGTGGATCCAGTGAAACAGCAGGCTCTCAGGTTTGGCCTGGGAGGCACCTCCAGGGCAGTTCAAGTGCTCAGGACGGCCACGGTGTATGTGCACAAGAGAGATTTCCAAACTCTGGATCTCCGGGATGTACAGATATTTTCCTGTGCATAATCAGTGTGGCCATCCTGAAAACCTGACTGCTTAAGGAGGTCTCCAGGACCAGTATTGGACTTTGCAGAGAAAGATTTGGCCCCTGGCTCCAGTAGCCGTAGTTAAAGTTGACCTTTAACTTTAAAATTGTTAAAGGAAGGTGAACTGAGAGCTGGAGAGGGGGGAAGGAGGGAGGGAGGGAGGAAGGATCTTTCTACATACATCTGGCACTGCCCTCACTTTCCTGGTCAAGTCTTGAGGCGCAGTGTCGGAGACATCCCAAAATGTGGCTTTGTGCGCTGCTTGGGCTGCAAACTTTCCATCCCAAAGTGGATTTCTGGGAAAGGGATTTCACAAATTCCGCTCACACGGAGAGTTGCTTTTCCGGTTCTGAAACGAGGATGGTGTGCCAGAGGGTAGGGAACAGCTTCTCGTGTTCATGTGTGTCTGCATGCATGATTTCTCTGTGTTCACGTATGTGTGTTTGTGTGTACTGTGATTCAGATGGTGACCTGGGACTGACTCTGAACGGCCAAGCAGGTAACGGTGGGATTCCCATTGCCAGTTTCTCCAGCTCCTGTCCAAGACCCTTTTGTCTCTGCAACAGGAGCAGCTCAACCTCCTTGCCAGTCAGGATGTCCATAATGAATATGCATGAGGTTGATTTGCATATATTGTCTCCATTGTATGCAAATCTCTGCCATGAATATTCATTATGGATATCCTGCAAGGAGATTCTCCAGGAATCAATTGGGAAACAGTGGCCTAGTTCAGGGCTAGTCAACCACAATGAATATTCATGAGGTGAATATGCATATTGTAGATCTCCAATCCAGTTAAAATGTCTTGAACGCCCGACTGGCAAAGGTGGGGCCTAGGACAAATTGAAAAGATCTGCTCAAAATCAGTGGTTCCCAATCTAGTCCTCGGGACACTCCCTGCCACTCAGGTTTTCAGGATACCGTTGATGAATATGTCAGAGAGAGACGAACCGTGATGTGATGTATGGATACTGTATGTACTCGTATTGCAAGACACTGCTTGTTTGTCAAGTTAAAATTGAATCAAATGTTTTGCTTGTCTTGCAAACCAAGTTACTTGCAATGCAAGGTTTTATCCTAACTTGATACATGCTAGGAACTAATGATAGCATACAGTGTACTGGTTATGCTTACGATGCAAGGTTTCCAGTACAAGTTATACCTAATTTGACACACAGAAAGTTACAGTGTAAGATAACAAGTTCACTTGTACCACAGAAGGTTGGCAGAAACCTGCTGGGTGTTGTAGGCGGTAGCGTGTGTCAAGGTGCCCCCTAGCCCTGGTGGGATCTCCATGTAAACACTGGTGCAATCGTGCAGCGTGGCGCAGGATTATGTCTCTTTCCTGCTGAGCTGCAAAAGGTGACCCAGGGCACGACACATGCTTGCCATTCCTCTCCTGTGGAGCAGCTGTGGCTTCTTATACACTTTAATAATGTTTCTGACCAAAATAGGCACTACAATTCCCTGCATGCACGGGGGAGTATGGAGAGGGGGGGGGGCGATTGGTGCGAAGCTCGCAATGACTTGGTGTCAGGCGGTCACCCCCTGGCATATGTCAGACTGTCACTGCTATCAATCACCACTGCCAGTGCCATCTCCCCCCCCCCCCACTGCTTTCCAGGTGGTGTTTAGAGGGGGGGAGATTTCAATGTGCTCTCAAACTGCCTGGCTGCTTTGTGACGCCCAGCTCACTTCTGCTCTATTTCCTGTTTAAGGATATCAACAAAGAAAAAGAAAAGAAGAAAAAAAAAAAAACAGTTTTTTTGCTAGCGGTTAAGCACAGGATGCATTCAGTCCTGGGCTGGCGTCACCTCGCAACACGTATGATCTACAGAGCCTGTTAGAACATCAGTGGCAAGCGCCATGGGGCTCTGTGTATCATCTGTCCTGCCGGTGAACCCCAAGGATGGGGACGCACTGCTGTAAAGCAATGCGCTGAACCCCCCCCCCCCCTCCCTTCCCTGCGACTCTCCTGCGAATGTACCCTTGGAATGTTTCCCCGTCGCAGAGAGAACTTTGGTAAGATACCTCATTCCAAGGACGCTTCATAAAACAGAGAAAACCCCCACATCTGGGCAGAGAGGAGCTGGGTGGATGCGGGAGGCAAGGCGGGGGGGGGGGGGAAGAGAGTTGATTTGAGGTCAAAGGGATGCAGAGGCCCAGCTAGGAGGCAGATACGGCAGCAGTGAATCGGTCCGTTATTAAGTGGGGCCAAAGACTGAGGAAGTGTTCTGGAGTGTTAACTGCCTCTTTCTCTCTCCCTCCTCGTGCTCCACAGCTTTGATGTCGAGAATGGCCCCTCTCCAGGCCGCAGTCCCATTGACTCGCAGGCGAGTCCCGGATTGGTTCTACACCCCAGCTTCCCCCAGAGCCAGCGGCGGGAGTCCTTCCTGTACCGGTCCGACAGCGACTACGATATGTCTCCGAAAACTATGTCACGGAACTCCTCCGTCGCCAGCGAATCGTAAGTAGGATACAGGAAGGGGTTAACAGCGCATCTCACCGTTCTGACGTGGGTTTGCCAACAGCATGACGTGTGCGAACACAGTGGCATAGTAAAGGGGGAGGGCGGGGGAGGCGGTCCGCCCTGGGCGCTGTCTTGGTGAGGGCGCAGGCATCCATGCTGATATATGCAGAGCATGAATACAGCACAGACAACTGAAGGGCACATCCTTATCAGCAAGAGCATGAATACAGCACCAACAGCTGAAGATGGAGCTCTGAGAGAATTAAAAAAAAAACCCAACAACCCCATAAAGCTTAGGCAGGAATCCAGTTCAAACGGAGGGGGGGGGGGAGGGAAGTTGCACTGATGATATTCCTCTGTTAGTGGGAAATATGGACAATCATTAAGAAGGGGTTAATGAATTAGCATAAGACCACATCCACACATTGAATCTCTCTGGAGGTTTTGTGGACATCACTATTCATGTAATAACTCTCTCTCCTCTCGAGTGACGCCACGGATTTCTTGTAACTTTTCCTCTCTCTTTTCTGTTTTGCTTCCTCAGGCACGTGGAAGACTTGATCGTCACTCCCTTTGCCCAGGTAGGGCACCGTGTGTGTATGCACGCTTGTCGGGGAAGAAGAGAGGAAGTTGGGGGGGGGGGGGCTTGAGGCTGAACTAGGAGGAGCTGTGGCAGAATGGGGCGGTGCCATGTGTCTGGCTTTAAAATGAGAATTCCTGTGTAACGCAAGCAGGGAACGTGCAAACTTTTCCAGCGAGCTGGAGCTGCCACTAGCTTCGGCAGGAGCATTTTTTCTTGACTTTAGGAGCTGTTTCTCTGCGTGTTTTGTGGGTGGGTGGGTGTGCGTGTCCCGCGCCTAAGACACGTTCTGACCATAGGCACGGGACATACACACACAACAGCTGCGTCCAAATCACGTTAAACCTCAAATAAATACAAAAATAAATAAGGCAAAAGAGGCTTCAGTAGCGGCTGGAAGCTGTTTTCTTTTCTGCCCCGTTTGGCGCTTACCGGAGCTCCGTGAGCTCAGCCCTGCACGGTACTGGGGCCTAATGATCGGCCCTTGTTCACAGGCCCCAGGCACAGCTCCTCCCCCTTTCACTGCATTGCTGCAGCTCCACACAAATGGCTGAAAATCACCGCTAAGGTCTTAAAATTCTTCTGCCTGCCCTAAATCCACCGCTGTTTCCGTCTACTTTTTATGATCATAATTTGAGCGTTTTTGGTAAGATTTTGAACAAACTTTGATGTACTCAGCCCTAATAAATTTTCAGAGAACCCAGCTCTCAAAGCTTGGAGCATTAACCCTTTGAAGCGCTATGCTTTTGCAATTTCCAGTTCCCCTCCCCATGTGCCAGAGTCCTGGGGCCTGATGCACTGAGCGTTTCCCCCTCCCCCCTTCAGTGTGCTGCCAGGCCTGGCATGTCCTGGGAGACGAGCCACTGTGGCCCTCAGCCCTTCCAGCGTCAGACGAGGGTTGAGGGATTCACATCAGTATGGTATAAAGAGCTCTGGGGAGGGAAATTGGACTAGAGAATGACACGGGGACACATTTTTCCTCTACCAGCGGGAACTCATTTTCCCATCCCCATGAGTTCTTTTCCTGTCCCTGCCCCATTCCTGCAAACTCCGTCCTCATCTGCACAAGCCTGAAACACTTTCAAATCATAAGTAGCAACATTCTAGAGCTCAGCTTGTGATGTCATAATGCCTCATTCCACCAATGCCTAAGCTCCGTCCTCAAACACTTTCAAATCCTAAGTAGTAACATTCTAGAGCTCAGCTTGTGATGTCATAATGCCTCATTCCACCAATGCCTAAGCTCCATCCTCAAACACTTTCAAATCCTAAGAAGCAACATTCTAGAGCTCAGACTGTGATGTCATAATGCTTCATTCCACCAATGCCTAAGCTCCGTCCTCAAACACTTTCAAATCCTAAGAAGCAACATTCTAGAGCTCAGCTTGTGATGTCATAATGCCTCATTCCACCAATGCCTAAGCTCCGTCCTCAAACACTTGAAAATCCTAAGTAGCAACATTGTAGAACTCAGATTGTGATGTCATAATGCCTCATTCCACCAATGCCTAAGCTCCGTCCTCAAACACTTGAAAATCCTAAGTAGCAACATTCTAGAGCTCAGATTGTGATGTCATAATGCCTCATTCCACCAATGCCTAAGCTCCGTCCTCCTCCGCACAAGCCTCTAAAATCATGTGTTTGAGGCTTGTGTGGTTAAAGCAGAGCTTACAGGAATGGGAGAAGGACAGTGAGAAAAGTCACGAAGACGGGACTGGGAAATTGAGTTCCTGACAGGGACAAACTTGTCCCTGTGTCATTCTCTAAACTGGACTAAAGGTAGAAAGGGATTCAGCAGTTCTTGTGACTGATCCAAGTACACTGAGAGTCGCAGCCCCCATTCCTCACCGTGCAGAGCTGACTCTTTTTTCCCTAATATTTCTGGCAGGTGCTGGCCAGTTTGCGCAGCGTACGAAGCAACTTCTCGATCCTGGCGAACATTACCACCCCCACAAACAAGTAAGTCTGGAATTCCAAACACACCCTTATGCCGTCTTCCCCATTCACGCATGCATTGGGGGTAAAATTAGGACTGGATCAGTCTATTGCAAGATGGGAGAATGGAAGCAATTAAAATATTTCTATTATTGGGCATCTTGAAGCTTCCCAGTGCCCTGAAGTCCGATTTCTGTTTTAATCTACGGGTTTCTAGCCCTGTGTAAACTAAGAGCAGATTTTGAAGCCAGCTCTGAGCTCCATGGAGCCTGGCTGACTGGCTATTAAGTCACAGCTGGGGCCAGCCCTGGCACTGAGTGCCTCCCCTTGGCTTCGTATTCCCTCTGGTGCTGACGGGAGTTTGCAAGAGGAAGATACGGGGCCGTCTCTGAACCTGGGGATGCCACAGCTGTGAAAAACTGTGATGTTGCTGCACACTAGTTTTCATGAAATTTCACAAGAAAAAGAACACAACAGTCCTGCAGCAGACGTCGAACAGCCGAGAACCAAGGAAAAATACTGCAGAAACGATGCTAGGAATTATTTAAAAAGGAATGGTTAACAAGACTAAGAATATTACAATGTCCCTGTATTGCTCCATGGTGCGACCTCATCTGGAGTATTGTGTTCAATTCTGGTCTCCTTATCTCAAGAAAGATATAGCGGCGCTAGAAAAGGTTCAAAGAAGAGTGACCAAGATGGAACTCCTCTCGTATGAGGAAAGACTAAAACGGTTAGGGCTCTTCAGCTTGAAAAAGAGACGGCTGAGGGGAGATAGGATTGAAGTCTACAAAATCCTGAGTGGAGTAGAACGGGTACAAGTGGATCAATTTCTCACTCCGTCAAAAATTACAAAGATTAGGGGACACTCGATGAAGCTACAGGGAAATACTTTTAAAACCAATAGGAGGAAATATTTTTTCACTCAGAGAATAGTTAAGCTCTGGAACGCATTGCCAGAAGTTGTGGTAAGAGCAGTTAATGTAGCTGGTTTTAAGAAAGGTTTGGACAAGTTCCTGGAGGAAAAGTCCATAGTCTGTTATTGAGAAAGACATGGAGGAAGCTACTGCTTGCCCTGGATCAATAGCATGGAATGTTTCTATTCCTTGGGTTTTGGCCAGGTATTAGGGACCTGGATTGGCCACCGTGAGAATGGGCTTCTGGGCTTGATGGATCATTGGTGTGACCCAATAAGGCTATTCTTATGTTCGTATGTACTTGACACCAAGTCTTTATTTCAATCAGTCAACGTTATGTTAATCAAGTTCTACATAAATTAAATCACATATACAAGACATAACAAAAAAAATAAAAATAACTAACCGATAACAAAAGGAGAAAGAGAGGAACTACAATTCTTAATAGGATAGAAAACATGTAATAATAATATCAGGAAGGGGAAAAAAAAGAGAGAGGGCAGAGTTAAAAATCCTGAGTTCGATTGCTGATCAACTGCCTTATCAGTCTGCAAAGGCGTCTCTAAAGAGAAAGCCCTTTGATGAACATTTAAATCTTTCTAATGAGGTTTCCTCTCGTGGATAGATGGGAAGTAAGTTCCAGATTGGGGGGGCTGTAACTGAAAAGATGTCCATGCGTCTAGTATTAATAACGTTCGAGGAGGGGGTGGATAATAGGTGCTGTTCATTTGATCTCAGGGATTTTAGAATTAATTGTAAGGAATTAATAATTTATCTAGGAAGGCTGGCATATTTGAATCTCTGACTCTGAAGGTTTTGAAGGCTATTTTATACGTTATTCTGTGTATGATCAGGAGTCACTGTACGTTTTTCTAGAGAGGAGTAATATGTTTAAAAACTTTTGAATTTGTGATCATTTTTATTGCTGTGTTCTGGATTATTTCTTTCTGTGAGATACCTTTTAGTAATGAATTGCAGTAGTCTAATTTGGATATTAAGAGGGAATGGATTAAGATATTTATTGCTGCTGGTTCAAGTGTCTTTACCAGGGATCTTATCACATGCAATTTATAGAAGCAATTCTTAACAACTGGGCCAATGTGGTCATGATATCATAACTTTTGATCCACCTTTGTCATAAAGGAACTTGGACCCAACACAGTCCATGTGTCGATCAACAAATCTTCAGGGGGTCCAAGGATTTCCTTTATGGGCCACAAAGAGGTGCAAAAGAGATGAATCACCTTGTAAAAAGCTTTTGAAAGCTGCGTATCAGTGGAGACTGTTTATAAAGGAAATCCTTGGACCCCTGAAGAAGATTTGTTGATCAAAACACGGACCGTGTCGGGTCCAACTGGCTAATAGTGTTAACAGCCTTAGGCCCCAATTCTGCAAACTGTGCCTAACTTTAGGCATGGTTTAGATGTCTGTGGAGAGCAAGTCGTGCTCCGTGTTACTTAGACATGAGATAGGCGTCGGGTACGCGTTCCCAATAATATTTTTTTTTCACTTGTAGACGTCCCTACAATGAATTTAGCTATATGTAAAAATGTGTTTTTTACTGATTCTTATCCATTATTTCATGATTGTAAGCTTTAACATAATGGAAACACCGTATACCATCTCTAAAAGGATATTTATAATATATTATTTTTACTGGGAGTTGAACTGGGAATTTTGATAAAACGTGATATGAACATAAGAACATAAGCAATGCCTCCACTGAGTCAGACCCGAGGTCCATCGTGCCCAGCAGTCTGCTCATGCGGCGGCCCAACAGGTCCAGGACCTGCGCAGTAGCCCCCTATCTATACCCCTCTATCCCTTTCTTCAGCAGGAAATTGTCCAATCCTTTCTTGAACTCCAGTACCGTACTCTGTCCTATTACGTCCTCTGGAAGCGCATTCCAGGTGTCCACCATCCGCTGAGTAAAGAAAAACTTCCTAGCATTTGTTTTGAATCTATCCCCTTCCAATTTTTCCGAATGCCCTCTTGTTCTTATATGTTTTGAAAATTTGAAGAATCTATCTCTCTCTACTTTCTCTATGCCCTTCATGATCTTGTAGGTCTCTATCATGTCTCCTCTGAGTCTCCGCTTTTCCAGGGAGAAGAGCTCCAGCCTCTCCAATCTTTCAGTGTATGAAAGGTTTTCCATGCCCTTAATCATTCGTGTCGCTCTCCTCTGGACCCTCTCAACTATTGCCCTCTCAAGTATTGCTTACACACTAACCTTCATGCTAATCCGCAGTGCTAGACAGTGAGCCTTACAATAACAACAATTCTGGTTCTATTATACTGTTCCGCATAGGCGTCGTTATGGCAGTTAATTCTGCTAGGATACATGCCAGGAGAGAAAACAAGGTGGATCTCACTGCCCTGTTATATTCTATTTTCTTCATTATTTCAGGATTGTAAGCTTTAACATAGAAAAAATATAAAAAAGTAACTCACTATGCCATCTTTAAAAGGATATTTATAATATCATATTTTCAGTGAGAGGTATTGACTGGGAGTTGAACTGGAAACATCAGCATAGAAGGGGTTAACTTTAAGCTGTGTGCCACATTGGAAACTTTGTAGGAATTGTAAAATTAGGTGCACTAGAAGGAATAGCTGTTTCAGCGTTGTTTGGGCTTCAGAAAGACGTTAGTCGGATAGATGTTATCTAGGCAGCCCTGTAGGTCATCCGTTGAGCTTTGTTTGGGCTTCACATAGACGTTTCTCTGAATGGGATTTAGGCAGATTGTTTCCAAAGTGATATTCTAAATACAGTTCAGGGATTTTATTCTCTGATTTAGCCAGCACATAAACAGGACACATCCATACAAACATATTGAATTTAAAATTGCCTAAAGCAATGTTATTAGCTAATTACAGCACATGAAAATCACAACTTTATGATTCTTGATACAAATAACAACTCCTTTTTCAATAAACATTCCTCCAATCAGCTCATTCTTCAAAGCAAAAAAAGCCCATAACTTCATTTGGCAAAGCTTAAAAACAGAATAAAACACATAACAGACCTGAATGTGACTTCTAGTTCATTGCAAAGGGAGGTGTGCAACTGTACAATGCTGACCTCATTTTGAGATCATCAAGGTGCACCTGCAAGGTACAAAGCCACAAGTAAAAGACAGGCTGGGAGTTGAACTCACAACCTCTGCAAGATCAGCACAGAGCCTTTACACATTAAGCTACACCACCTTCCACTCCAGTTTCTCTGACTCTTCTGTCATATCATAGCTCATTGACCTGCCTTTATATCATCTGCTTAGGAATGATATCACAATCACCACAAAGAAAGCATTTCTGGCTCACCAAGTTAATGTACCTTGTCCATCTTCTCAAGCTCACTGGTTCAAATCCCACCCTCACCGTCACTCATTTTAACAACTTCCTATTAGCTCTCATAGGAGTATATATGGTGGACTTTGCTGTTTTTCAACAGCATTGTGCATATCATAGCTTAGTGATCGGTTAAGGTATCATCTGCTTAGCTATCATATCACAGTTAGCTGAGACAAAAGACTGGTAGCTCAAAGGCTTAAAGCACTGCTTTCATTGTCCTAAAAGCTAGAATCTCAAGTATGGTTGAATAAATAAAAGTAAATTTGACCATGTCTCCCCGCTCCTGGCCAAGCTCCACTGGCTTCCGATAATCGCCAGGGTCCACTATAAATGCGCCTGTTTAACTTTCAAAATCCTATATGGTATCCTCATTCTCACCTATTCTGTCTGTTTTGGTATTTGAGCTGCTGCCAATAACTCTTTGCCCAGGTGCAAGCTGGTGTGCTGAACCCAGTTTTAACAGACCTGCTCTGGCCTCTGGGAAACACAAGGGGAGTCATTAGCCACTCTGGGAACCTGAAATTAGGAAAAAAGAAGGAAAATGTTAGAAAGACATCTGTGGCAAAAGTGAAAAGCAGAAGTTGTGGGAGAATATGTCACAGCATAGTCTCAAAATAACACCTAGAATGAGCAGAAACAAACACTGTTGGACTCCTAAAAACTGATTAGAAACATAGAAAATGACAGCAGAAAAGGGCTATAGCCCACCAAGTCTGCCCATTCCAATTATCCGCCCCCCCCCCCCCAGAGTTCACTCCCCTAGAGATCCCACGTGAATATCCCATTTCCTCTTAAAATCCGTCTTTTGAGCTGCCTCTATACAACTCTAAAAAGAATTACCTTTAGCTCTATGAGGAAAAGCACTGCATTCATCTTCCCAACATCATAGGTTCCACATATTCATGTAACTTGCAAATCCATTTTGCTGGCACCAAAGTTTCAAACAGCATGAGTGTTTTATCAGCCAACACACCTGGAACCAATTTTTATCCTCACTAATTCTCAGACCTGCTAATGACCCTGTAGAATGGAGAGAGTTGTGGCAGATATCAGGGGGACAAAAATAATACAGAATGGTAGTCCAAAAGAAAAAATCAGTCCTGCCTGAGCTTTTTTGTAATAAAGTCACCTAAGTAGCTAGCAATATATCATTCTCACCTGGATTTGGTATCTGAGCTGCTAGCAAGGAGTTCCTTGCACAGGTGCAGCATATTCACCTGGAAAGATGAAAAAGATTAGAAAGATATCAAAATTGCAAATTACTGTAGCTGCTAATGGTCCTGTGGAATTGAGAGCATTGTGGCAGATATAGGGGGGAAAAAAAAGGTTAAAAGATAATCAAGAAAGGTAAGGTCTCAGAAATCAGCATAAGCAATAACACAGAATAGGAGTCTTAAAAGAGAAAATGCTGCTCTGATGGACCTTCATATACTAAGCATGCCTAAGTGGCGTCTTGACATCATAGGCACCATTAGAACTTCCCACCAGAAAACTTTCAAATCTGATTGGGCGTGCTTTGGGTGTGGTTTGGCCAAAAACAGCTGCACTGACTTTTAATCATTTCCTTCACTTCTCAAAGCTTTGACAAGAAGCCATTTGTCATCTGCTTAGTCTCTAGAGGTTCTGATACCAAGTTTTAAACAAAGTTCTCTCTATAGCTCTATGCCTTAAAGCACTATATTTTTATCTTCCATACGTCAGGAGTTCAAGTCTTGAGTGCAGTTAGCAATTATTTTTTATATTCATTTTTCTACCAGAAAACCTTCAAACTCTTTGGCCATTCCTTTGCTTAAACATATTTAGGTTGAGCTTTAAAATGATCTGCAGCAATTCTCAGATGTCTAAAGCAGCCTGTTCGCTCTCATCCTAAACCCCCTCCCCCACCCAATACACCCACCCCAATTCTAAAGCCAAGCTGAATTTACCAATTGTAATGTCTGTAGGATACATCTCAAAACATGTACCTTCCTTCAACACCTGTCCAAGCCCTCTGAAGTTTTAGTAAACTTTTATACCTGTTGCCCTGTGTGGATATTGCATAAAAAGAAATCCATTCCTATCTCAATGGCTTGTAGTTGAGAGCAGATGAATGTAAGTGATGCACCTGTGCCTGCAAACTGCAGAATGTTGATGAAAAACAGCAAAGTACACCACTTATGAGAGCTGTTAGGATGCTGTTAAAATTAGTGAAGGGGACAATGGGATTTGAACCAGTGAGCTGGAGAGAATAGAGGAAGTACATTAGCTTGGTGAGCTAGACATACTTTTTTGTGGTAACTGTGATATCATTCCTAAGCAGATGATACATAGGCAGGTCATTAAGCTATGATATGACAGGGCAATGAGATGCACCTGATTAGAAGCTGATGTAGCTCAATGTGTTAAAATTCCATTCTGATCTTGCAGAAGTTGTGAGTTCAATACCCAGCGCATCTTTTACTTGTGGCATTCTACGTTGCAGGTGCACCTTGATGATCTCACAATGAGGTCAGCATTGTGCAGCTGCACACCTCCATTTTCAATGAAGGAAAATGCATGTTAAGGTCTGTATCTGGTTTTTCTATTTTTAAGTTTGAGAAATGAAGTAATGTGTGCAATATTTATATCTTTTCATGTTCTTTCTTTGCTTTCAAGAAAGAACTGATTGCAGCACAGTTTGGTGAGAAAAAAAGGGTTCTTTTTAAGCAGGAAAGCCACAGATACTGTAATTAGTAAATCATATTGCTGTTTGGGCAGAAAAGTACTATGTTGTGCATGCAATATGTTTGTATTGATGTGCCCTATTGATATGAGGGCTTATTAAATCTATTAGGAGAGGAAAAAAGAGGAACAAACAGATTCCTGAAGTCTGTGTAGAAAATATCATTTCAGAAGCCGAAACCATGTCTATGTTCCGCCCATAGAAATTCGCGTACAACCCAAGCAGAAACCACACTTAGACCAGCTTTTCATTCGCCTACAATTTCCACGATGTGTAGATGCGGTCTGCCGCCCAACTAGCGTCTATCTGGTGCCTATCCTTAACCATGCCCATGTTATGCCCACATCTACATCCTTGGACGTGACTTTTCCAAAAACTCGCGTCTACCTCGTGTCTATATTCTGAGAACGCCTACCTGATGCCTAACTCCGTCTAAGTCCCAACTAACACTTGTTAAGACCCTTAAATCGCTTATTAACCACTTAAATCGAACGTCTAAACCACGCCTAAAGTTAGGTGCAGTTTGCAGAATCGGGGCCTTAGTCAATAACAATAATGCTCTATGACATCACAATACCAGTGTAAAGAGCCTTAGCCAATAGGGAGAGGAGGAGATAGTGGATGCTGCGGATGGGTAGACTGGATTGGCCATTTGGCCTTTATCTGCCATCATGTTCCTATCATTCTATAACCATAAAGCTCTATGACCTCACAATGCAATTATAAAGAGCCTTAGCCAATAGGGAGAGGAGATGCAAATGTTAAGAGCCTTAGCCAATAGGGAGAGGAGGAGATTGTGGATGCTGTGGATGGGTAGACTGGATTGGCCATTTGGCCTTTTATCTGCCATCATGTTCCTATCATTCTATAACCATAAAGCTCTATGACCTCACAATGCAGGTAGAAAGAGCCTTAGCCAATAGGGAGAGGAGATGCAAATGTTAAGAACCTTAGCCAATAGGGAGAGGAGGAGATTGTGAATGCTGTGGATAGGCCATTTGGCCTTTATCTGCTGTCATGTTTCTATGAGGACTGGGTACTGTGACTTGGGTTTCAACTGTCTGGCTCAGTGGCAGGCTGTGGTGTACCATGGGATTTTTGCTCTGTGATTTGAGGAGGGGGACCTTGTTGCTTTGTGTATTTGTCCATTTCAACTTTCTTCCCTGTTCTCCAGCCACTAAACAGCAAAGTCTGAGTGCATCTGGCTGAGGAGGTGAGGTGGGAGCCATTGGCCCCACCTTGTTGAAACCAAAAGGGCTTGATATTTAGAAAGCACTCGCTAGGGTAGCGGCCTCTTCTCTCTGGATAAGTGTCCCTAGCTGCTTCTGTCCAGCGATTTTCAGCCACACGGTACAGCTTTAAAATCTACCGCCCCCAACCTTATCTGAATGGTGGCAGAGATGGCCTGGGTAGCTGGACTGCATATCAGCACTATCCGAATAAGACCAGTGGTTGATGCTCCATTAGAATATTCACCACCGCCATGGCCAGCGTTTAGAAAACCCGTTGACTATAACCTGAAGGTGTTTGAAAGATGCGATTCCAAAGTTCAGAAATACCACCTTTTTGGAGACTGAAAAATCCTGTCTGTCTTGCAGTTTTGGAGCACCTAAGCTATGAAAGCAAAAATGACTGACTTCTAAATTTTCTTTTTCACATTTGACCTGAAATGTTTACAGGGACATTCAACCCATCCCGCCCTAGACCCATAGTGAATGCTCTCTCTTGCTGTGCTGTCGAAGGGGGTGGGAGGGTTCACTTTCTGTTGTATTAATTGTATGAAAGGGGGCCCAGCCTTGCACCACGGTATCTCTCTGCTTCATCTTTTGTCAAAGGGAGAGCAAGAGCCTGCTCCTGGCAGGAGGGTGGGTTTTGACAGACACTGTCCCCATGCCCTAGCTATCTCCCCTTCCCCCTTTCACTGTACTTCTGTTTCTTTCGCCCACAGGAGGTCTCCGCTTGGCAGTCAGTGCACGGTTCATAAGGCCACACTTTCAGGTATGGAAGCACTTTACAAACACACATGCATCACAGCTCGCATGCACACGCTCCAGCACGCGCACACGTATGACAACTCAAATGCACACACAACAGCCTGCATGTACACACTCCAGTGCACATGCACGACAGCTCACATGCAAATGCTCCAGCACACACATATGACAGCTCACATGCACACACTCTGGCACACGTATGACAACTCACATGCACACACTTCAGCGCACATGTGTGACAGCACACCGATATGACAGCTTGCATGCACACAATGCATTGCACACACATGCTCCAGTGCACATGCACATCAGCTCACCCACACACACGTATGACAGCTCAAGCACACACAACAGTTCAAAGGCACATGTTTCAGCACACACATAACAGCTTGCACACACATGCTCCAGTGCACACGCATGGCAGCTCACACACACATGCACACATGCTTCAGCAAACATGCATGACAGCTCATACGTACACGCTCCAGCACACAAGTACAGTACAAGAGAGAACAAGGAGTGAGAGGAGGCAGAAGGCCTGGTCCATAAATCCCTTCCCACATCCCCACAGTTGTTTTCCCCACTCTCACTTGGTCTTTGGAACACTCTTCTGGGGAGAATAATGCGAAAGCAAAGATGCCTATCTAGAAATCCATCTGTTGCCATTGACTTAAATGTAAGTCCTTCAACAGTCAATTAAACACCACTGGATGCATGACTTTGAGCAAAGTCACCCAACCTTTTTTCAAGTCACTTAACCCCACCTGATCTAGGTCCTTCAGCAGAGTCATTTAACGCCATTTGATGCATGAAGTTCAGCAAAATCACTTAACCTCCCGGGCTTGGGTTTATTACTTAAGCACTTTTGAGCAGGGAAAGGGGTAGCCGTCATGAATTATTTCCCATCATCTACACTGATGGGGTGGACCAGTCACATAAAAATAATTCCTAGTCCCGGGAGCCAGCTCAGATTTGTGAATGAAGTTATGATCTCATACCGCCCACCACTGAGGGGTGGGGCAGTTTGTGCTAACGTTTTCAGGAGTTTCTTAAGACAACCAACTGTGTCTCAGACTGACAATGTTATAGGCGGTAGAGAATGACACGGTGGCAAAATTCATCACCGTTCCCGTCCCCACGGATAACCGCGGGAAATAATCCCATGTCATTTCCTAGTGTCTATTTCAACCTCGGTCCTTCTACACCAGCATTCTTCAAAGCAAAGCTTGCGGGTCAGTGGTTGTGTCCATTCATACTCTGATTCTTCCTTCTTTCCTTAAAGAATGGTTTCCTGCAGTTATCCGCGGGGACGGGAACGGTGATGAATTTTGTCACCGTGTCATTCTCTAATAGGTGGTAGAGTCGCTGTAGACCAGAATTAAGCACTTCAGCTGCCCAAAACACCAGTTTTAAATAATAGGCTTTCAAGTGTGATGTAAATGATTTTAGAGATTTTTCTGTGCGCAGATATAGCGGAAGGGAGTTGCAAAGCTTTGGGGCCATGACAGAGAAACTAGAATCTATGTAAATGCCTAGAAAAAGTTGCCTAATCGACGGGATGATCAGTAAGGATGGATTGGAGGAACGCAGCTCCCTTCTAGGAGAATATGGAATCGGATGAGAAAATAAAAACAGAGGAGAATTCAGAATCTGAAAAGTTAAGGAGGTTCTATTTATAAAGTATCCTGAAAGAGATGGGGGGAAGCACGCGCTCCGTTTCCATGCATGTTCAGGGTAGCAGCGACAGTTTGTGAAGGAGCCCCCGACTGCCGAGACAAGCACAGGTCGCCTTCGGGGAGCTCTTCAGCAGGTGGGGGCTCAGGGATCCCCGCCAGCTCGGGGAACTTATCATTTCTTTTAAAAGTTGAATATGGGGGGGGGGGGGGGCGGACCTTGAGAGGTCAGGCTGGGGGTAAAGAGGACATTGAGTGCCCATCCCCTTCTCCCTTAGGCCCACCGAAAATCCAATCTCTGGCTGTTTATGCATTATGAACTTCTAAAATTCCGGTGTAAAACATCTAAAGTAAGCACCGTTGGTGCAGAGTGACAGTAGAACACAAAACTCAACCTGCCTCCTCTCTGAAGCCACTGCCAGCAAATGGTGACCTGACATCGTCCTGATAACCTAATATAAACATCTATTTCTATACTGCATAACCATGGAGTTCAATGTTGGGAATTATAAGCCATCTTTCCAGCTAAGTCTCAAAGTCGGCTTATTTTTCAAGAATTTAGGGACCAGGGAGTCCATGACATAAAGAGCTTATGGTCAGAGTGGGTACCTGAGGAGTGGAGTGACTTGCTCACGGTCACAAGGGAGGGGAAGGAAGCAGGATTTGAACCTTGGTCTCTGGGTCACTGATCTGGTATTTATGTCAGGAGAAGCTTCTTCGGGGTGGGGGAGAGGGGATTCTGCCTTCTGCTCTTTGCCAAATAAACCACAAATAACAACCACCCCCTTCCCATGCTTGAGTACCTGGATAAAATTCATTTAAACCGTTCTGAGCGCCCCTGGGAGAAAGTGACAGCTTTCACAGGAAACCCATGAGGTGGTGGTGGGGGAGGGATGTGTCTCTGCTGAGGGATCAGGTCCTGCACAAGGAGCCACCATCACCACTGCCCTCTGCCTAGCCGGAAGCGAACCCCTCTTGCTTCCTGTATATAGGGACAGGCAGCCAGCTATAGCCCTCTCCCCAACATGCCAACCCTTGTGCCTGTGTGTCAGATCCAGTGGCTTTGTGCGGGCTGGGATGGAGGGGGATATCTGTACGGTCCGCTATTCACCCCCATGCCTTCCTTTCTGTAGAGGAGACCTATCAGCAAATGGCCAAAGAAACCCTGGAGGAACTGGACTGGTGCTTGGATCAGCTGGAGACCATCCAGACGTACCGCTCGGTCAGTGACATGGCGTCAACCAAGGTAAGATGCTACTGTTTCTTCCAGTGTCTCAACCCCAGTGCTCACCTTTGGCATAGAGCACGGCAGAGATTAAAGGGGGGAAAAGCAGAGTATGGATCTTGGCGCGCAGTGTACGTGGTTGCGGCAGTACGGCGATAGGGTTGCATGGAAATGTGTGCATGGGGGGGGGGGAAGAGATGTACTAGGTCCTCCTGCACAAGGGTTGGGGAACCAGCCTGTCGGTTTAATGAGGCATTGTGGTTCTGACTGTCTGCTGGTGTTTGAGGCCCAGTAGGTGCTCGTGAAGGAATGGCCAAGGTAAGGGTGGATAGGCGGAGGAACTTTCCAGGCCAAATGAGAAAGGACACTCCAGAAAAGCTACTTGGGGTCATCTAGTAAGTTCTGGAGGGTGTGAGAATGTACTTTTCACTGCCTGGTTCTCCTCCAGTGCCACATACAGGTCAGAATCTGCTCAGAGAATAAATTTGTCAGCTCACTGGAGGGTGATCCAGGCATGAAATCCACTTGAGGCAAACAGGCCTTGCTGGTTATTCTGGTATATGTACCAGGGCTCAGCTACAAAAACATTTGGGGGGTTTAGTAAAATTAGAAAAGGTTCAAAGAAGAACATCTAAGGGGATGGAACTCCTCTCACAAGACGAAAGGCTAAAGAGGTTGGAGGCTCTTCACCTTGGAGAAGAGGCAGTTGAGGTGGGATATGATTGAGGTCTACAAAATCCTGAGTGGTGTAGAATGGGTCAAATTGAATTGATTTTTTTTTACTCTTTCAAAAATTACAAATACCAGGGGGGGGGACACTTGATGAAATCACATGGAAATACCTTTAAAACAAATAGGAGGAAATATTTTTTCACTTAACGAATAATTGGAACTCTTTGCCAGAGGATGTGGTAACAGCAGTTAGCATAACTGAGTTTTAAAAAAAAAAAAAAAGGTTTGGACAAGTTCCTGGAGGAAAAGTCCATGGTCTGCCATTGAGACAGACCTTGGGGAAGCCACTGCGTGCCCTGGATCGGTACCATGGAATGTTGCAAACTATTTGGGTTTCAGCAGGTACTTGTGACCTGGATTGGCCACCGTTGACCCAGTACGGCTATTCTTATGTTCCTAACTGAAGAAGCTCCTTGGTGCTATGAGGGACTTTATGGTGTGTCGCCAGGAGGCGTGTTATTCTGCAGAACTCACCGGCTTATATCATGGTAAGGGCAGAAGGCGGAGCCTCTAGTGCCACAGGGAGCTTCTAAAGTCTGCACAGGGAGCAACCTAGTCTTCCCTCTTCCCCCCCATCCCTGAACCCATTCGGTCCCAGTTCTAACAAATAACTGAATAAGCAGTTTCAGAAAAGGCTCAAAAGCCAGGCCCGGTCTGTAGCTGGCCAACCAGAGGCTGTGAGATACTCCTGCAGGTGGTATACACGGTGCGGTACGGAGGGCTGGAAAGAATTCACTAGGTCGGACAAGATTCAGTGAAACCCCCCCTGACCCGAACACAAAGGACAGGCAGGGTCAGATTTAAGATGCTGGGGAGGGGAGGAGAGGTTTTCTCTCTGCCACCTGTGCTAAAATCCTGGCCTTAGGACTGGTTAGTTAACTGCAGCCCCCCTCCTTACAACCCTAGGGCTATCCCTGTCTGACCAGATGTTGAGCTGTGCTGGGGGGGTAGGGGATTTGCCCACAGCTGGTGTTGCAGCACTGGGAGGACTGAATTTCTCCCCCGCCCGTCCTCCCCTCCCCCCCCCTTCCCTGTCTGGAGCAGGAGGGCTTCTCTCGTGTTTATGCGAAATCCAACATTCAAGACTTTTGCCCCGTTGGAATGATTTTTGGATGGTTGGGGGGCGAGAGAGAGGCGGCGTTTCCTTCCCCTGCATCTTCCCTCTCCTCTAATCACCTCCCCCTCTCCTCACAGCACCTGACATCACATCCTCGCCTAGCAGTGCTGCAGTGAGGGAGGGAGGGAGAGAGAGAGAAGACAGCCTAAATCTTGCCCCCCCCCCACCCCATTCCCTTGACAGAGGCTACGGGATTTCTTCCTAAATCCCTTTTCTTTTTTTTTCATTTTTTTGGGTGATGCTGTCTATGAGCTCTGCGGCCCCCGCCAAACAATGAGGGAGGACGGGCACCCCGTGCTATCAGCCGTTTGACTTTGGGAGGGAGGGAGAGGGGCTGGTGGTGGGGTGCAGGGGCCTCTCTTCTCTCGTGCCGGGTCGCGGCTCTCCCGCTATCCTGGGGGGGGGAGGGGGGCTAAGAAGACGCGGTCTTTGTCCTCCGAGGGATGCTGATGCTGGCTTTTTCTGCCCGTACCATAAGATGTTCTCTCTGACCTAGTCTTGCCGCGCTGCATCATATGCTCCCGGCCTCGGGCCTCCGATGCTTTGGGAGTCGGGAAGATAAAAGGAGAAAAAAAGGGCTATCAAAATGTAACCAGAAAAGTCAGGCCGAGCTTTCCGGGGGGTGTTTTTGCCGGGAGCCTCGGCTGTGCTGCATTCTGAGGCCTCTTCATACTTCTCTGCAGCAAATAGAGGAGGGGAGGAAGAGACATTTTGTGGTTTGAGAGGGGCTTTAAGATACATTTATTTCCTCCCCCCTCCCACCTTGCTTTTTCAGAAGGCCTTGGCCTAGCTCAGATTTTGCATAACGAGGGAGACAGAGGAGAAGAAACCCTGGAACTGACAGAGATGCGAAAAGGGACAGCTGGAGTTGTTTTCGTTTTGTTTTATTTTTTTCATGGGAGGAATGACCTCTGTAGTCCACATACCCACCGTGGTCCAGACCTATAACGCTGGAAATATACCACAGCATTTGGAATATTAGAGGTGGTCAAACTGCCTCCGGCCCCACTTCCTGCTTCCCCTGAAAACAGGGGCAACCAAGCTGGAGTGTAGCCAGACCCCTTACCCTCCCCCCACCAGCCCCTCACTGAGACCTGTCGCCATCACCGGGGACAGGGGAGGAAAGAAGGAAGGGTACAATCCCTGTGTCCTCCCTCCAGGTCCAGTTTCCCATCGGTGGCAGCCCCCTCCCCAGCTCTCCTGGAGCAATCACCTCTGAGGACAGAAGATGCCACTGGTGGATTTTTTCTGTGAAACATGCTCCAAGCCATGGCTGGTTGGCTGGTGGGACCAGGTAAAGGTGACCTCGGGCTAGGGTGGGGGAGATTTTTGGCCTCATGTTATTGGAGAGGTTTCACTTGTGCATGGCAGAGTGGGGGGGGGGGGGGAGAAGGGTGTGTGTCCATATATTATGTGAATGTATTTATCTACTGTGGTTCTGTGAGGTGTACACAGCACTGTACAGAAGCAGATACGAGACTGTCCTGTCACTGTAGAGTTTAAAGTCTAGAGAAGACCCATCAGCAGTTTCAGAGAGCTCTGTGTGCAGTAGGCGTTTGCATGTGTGACGTCCAGGCACGCACGTGTATGTGACTGCATGTGGAATGTACTTGGGTCGCTCAGATGTGCATCCGTGTCTGTGAATCGGCACGTCACCGGTTCGGCAGGGGGAAGACTCGTAGCTTCTCTGCTTGCGGTTGTCTGTGACCTTGGCTGGTGGCAAGAGGGAGAAGGAGAGAAGAGGGGGGGGGGGCGCTACCCGTATTGAGGAAATGGGAAGGGGGTGTATTTCAATAGACGAAGGCTGTGCAGATGGATGGCTTCTGAATGAGGGATCAAGGGGGTCACCCCCAAGATGAAGGGTGATAAGGAGCTGGGGAGGGAGCCCTAATTTGTTGAGTTGATGTTTGCACAGGGTACAGCTGTTTGACTGGGGGGCGAGCAGTGGAGATGGGGGGCTGTTATCTCCTTTCTCTGTGTTTTGGATTTTAGGCAGTCAACAGCATGGGCAGGAGGAATGTTCTTCACCCCTCCAGCCTCTTCTCATTCAAAGGCTCTTTTTCCCAGGACCTTTCTTTTCATGTAAAGGACGCGGGGGGGGGGGGGGGGGTTACACTTTACGCCATCAGTTCTGGCCTGGGTGCTTTCAACCCTTTCCCTGAGCCCTAAATATTTTCAGTCAAACCTGATACTAACTGAAGACCGGAGGGCAGGGTCAGGGAATGGTTTAATTTTCATCACTCCACCGATTCCCTTCCCTCTTTTCAGGACCTCTGTGATCAACCTCCAGTGGGGCTTTGGTACAAACACTGATCCCAAGCCTCTTAGACTATTGTAATATCATTTATCTAGCTTTGCCCAAGAAGAACGCGAAAAGGTTGCAGCTCATCCAGAACACGGCAGTGCAATTGATCTTAAATCTGAAAAAATTTGATCATGTGACTTAAGACACCAGGAAATATTTCTTCACCGAGAGAGTGGTTGATCCTTGGAACGAGCTCCCGGTGCAGGTGATCGAGGCAAACAGCGTGCAAGAATTTAAGAGCAAATGGGATGCCCATGTGGGATCCCTTAGAGGGTTAAGCCAAGGGAACCTGTCACCAGGAGTGGGATCCCTAGGATAGTAGACTTGGGGGTGGGTCAGAGAGTGGGCAGACCTGATGGGCTATGGCCCTTATCTGCCGTCATGTTTCTATGTTTCTAAGTACCATCAGGATACTTTTCAAAATGGCTTGTTTCTCTGATAAAACATTGTATGGCTCGGTGCCAACGTATCTTGTTGACTATTTCAAGTTTGCAGATAGAAAACCATCTTTGCATAAGAATATCGTATTCTCGTTTCCCACAGTGAAAGGGTGTACTTTAAGCGTTACTTCCAGAGAGTCTTAGCTACGAAGCGACATGCTGGGATAAGAGTTTCAGTAAGTTAGAATCGGGTTCCAGTTCTTATCAGGTATTTGCTGTGCATGTACAGTTCCTTCGCCCTTGTAAATCACTTAGAACTGTTAAGTGCAGCTGAAAATGCTCAGGTTAGCCCCAGATGGGTGATTTAAACAGTCAGGACCTCTCGCCGTATCACAAAAAAGATAATAGCGCAATTAGAAAAGGTTCAAAGAAGAGCGACCAAGACGATAAAGGGGATGAGGAAAGACTAAAGAGGTTGGGGCTCTTCGGCTTGGAAAAGAGATGGCCAAGGGGAGATAGGATTGGCGTCTACAAAATCCCGAGTGGTGTAGAAGTGGATCGATTTCTTACTCCATCAAAAATTGCAAAGACTAGGGGGCACTCGAAGGGAAATACTTTTAAAATCAATAGGAGAAAACTCTGGAACACGTTGCCAGAAGATGTGGTAACAGCAGTTAATATAGCTGGTTTTAAAAAAGATTTGGACAAGTTCCTGGAGGAAGAGTTCATAGTCTGCTATGTTTCTATTGCATGGAATAGTCTCCTGGTACAGGAGGTGGAGGCAAAGTCTGTGTCTGAATTCAAGAAAGCTTGGGACAGGCACACGGGATCTCTTAGAGAGAGAAGGAGATAGTGGATGCTGCGGATGGGCAGACTGGATGGGCTGACATGTTTCTATGTTTTATTGCTATTGAGACAGACATGGGGGAAACCACTGCTTGCCCTGGGATCAGTAGCATGGAATGTTGGTACTATTTGGGTTTCTGCCTGATACTTCTTGGAAACAGGATACTAGGCTTGATGGACCTTCGGTCTGTCCCAATATGGAAACTCTTATGTTCTTAGGTGAGCCAAGTATAGGACAATCGAGCCATTGTGACATCACTGATGAGGCATTGGTGAAATGAGGCATTATGACATCACAATCTCGGCTCTGGAATGTTGCTACTCTTTGGGTTTCTGACAGGTTCTTGGGCCCTGGGTTGGCCACTGTTGGAAACAGGACACTGGGCTTGATGGACCTTCCGTCTGTCCCAGTAAGGTAACTCTTATGCTCATAGGTGGGCCAAGTAAAGGACAATCGAGCCATTGTGACATCACTGATGAGGCATTGGTGGAATGAGGCATTATGACGTCACAATCTCGGCTCTGGAATGTTGCTACTCTTTGGGTTTCTGACAGGTTCTTGGGCCCTGGGTTGGCCACTGTTGGAAACAGGATCCTGGGCTTGATGTCCCAGTGTGGTTAGTGTTAAGTTCTTATGGCCATTTAAATCGCTTTGAATATCGGGCCCCTACAATTTTAGTAACAGACTAACAATAGTTAAATGACTAAAAATAAACATAAATACAATCAATGAGGTAAACTTGGAAATGGTAAAACGAAACCTAGCAATAGGAACCAACATGATAACAGTGTCAAAAATAAACACATTTAACAGCCCTGTGGAAGAAATCACGCAACAGAAATATGGTAAATGTCAGGAGAATATGAGAGAACATTTCTATCATATGAAAATGCTGCTAAATCTGTTCACAAAACCCAACGAAAACGCAGCCGAGAGAGGGGACCCAGTGGGTGCTTCAGAGTCCTTGGGAGTCCCACAGTTTACTCTCTCCGCTAGGCCCCCATCCTCTCCAGGGGGTGCTGAAAATGAGCAGCGAGTCCACAGCACGCAAGAATCTTATTTCGAACTCCCATCCCAGGGCTCTGAAGCCAGCCCTTGAATTTCCACAGGCTGCAGAATCGTAGAACCAGGCCTTGGTCAAATGTAGAAAAATGAAGGCCTATAAAGACCATCTGGCCCATCCACGCCATCTGCTATCCCTTCCTCTCCCATAGAGATCCAATGCACTTGTCCCAGTCTTTCTTGAATTCAAAGCCACGTGGCTACCTTCTGCCTCTTCCCTTCCCTAACCTCATCAGTCTGACCAGAGGTGACAGCATAAGGCACGGGGTCCCAGTGGCTCTGCACTAGAGAGTTGCACGGGGACAGAAATCACACCCATCCCTGCCAGGATCCTCTCCGTCCCCACCCGTCCCCGCAAGGAATTACCTCCAATCCCCGCCCATCCCCATAAAAAGCAGCAATTACTTCTGACAGGATCATCAATTCCACAGTTTCCTTTGTGTTTGCGTTGCTGTTTTCCTTGTGGAATCTCTTTGGTGGAACACTTTTTTTGTTTTCTGTTCAGGTAATTAACTTATAAACCCCCTCTTTTACTAAGGCTGTTGAGTCCATTATATTATATGGACGAACCCTGCTTCCAAAGCCTTCCATCCCCGTGGGAGTCCCGTTGGTTAGAGAGGGGTCCCCCATGGGAGTCCCGTGGGCCAGAGGAGGGTCCCCGTGGGAGTCCCGTGGGTTAGGGGGGGGATTCCCGCGGGAACCCCCATGGGACCCGCGGGATTCCTGCAATCCCCATTCCCGTGCAGACCTCTACTCTGCACCAACCCTGGCACTTTGCCAGTGGTGCTTATAAAGAGGAGAAGAGAAACTTCAGCAAGTCCAGATTCGTGAAAGTAGCGCTCGGAGTGGTTTGTGGTGGGGGTGTAGAGAGGAGGTGTGTTTGGACTGGGATCACTAGAGCCCTTGTTCAGGCGGGACACGAGCGAGAAAACACCTTCAGCCTCAGGCAGTCCGTGTGTTTGTGTGGAAAGGGCTCTCCCACGTCATCTGTCTCCCGTTCTGAGAAATGGCCGGGAAAGCGGCCAGGAGCCCTCTTGGAAAGCAGGCCTCTGTGGCACGTGGAGGGAGGGGGGGAGGGGGGGAGATGGCTTCACCTCCCTCTCTGTGCATTCAGCAACCTGCTCCCCTCCCCCCCCCTGCAACATTACTGAAAGCACATAATGCAAGGGAGTATTTTGGTTCCAAAATGTGACACATCACCCCAAAAAGACTGATCCATTTGCATGCCAGCATCTGTAGTGTTGATTATCCCAGGACAAGCAGGCAGCATATTCTTAACGTATGGGTGACGTCGCCGACGGAGCCCCGGTACGGACCTTTTTAACTAGAAAGTTCTAGTTGGCCGCACCGCGCATGCGCGAGTGCCTTCCCGCCCGACGGAGGAGTGCGTGGTCTCCAGTTTCTTCGTTTCCGCGGAGCGAAGAAGACGCATGTGGTTTCAACGGCTGTTGAAAACTCCTTTTTTGCCTTCCCGCTCGCGTTATTTCTAATTCTTTCTATTTTTTCCTTCGGGTTTGTTGTTTTCTTTCTAATCCAAAAAAAAAAAAAAAAAACTTTCTTTTTTCCTTTATTTTTCAGCAGGCCCCGGCGGGGCCTGTTGCCATCATACAAGCCTCCGGCTTTGATTTCGCTGAGGCCGTATTTCCCTTCATGCCCCCTCAGCCGGGTTTTAAGAAGTGCCAGCGGTGTGCACGCCCGATTTCCCTTTCGGACCCGCACAATTGGTGCCTACAGTGCTTGGGTCCGGAACATCGGGCTGACACCTGCACCCGCTGCGCGACTCTTAAAAAACGCACCCTTAAAAACAGACAAATACAGCAGAATCTCCTCTTCGGCACCGCTTCCGCTATGGACCCGACCCCGGCGTCAACGGCACCGCCGAAATCGGCACCGTCAACATCAACACCTCCTGACCTTTCTACGGGGTCGATGGCGCCAGGTAAGCCGGCTAAGAAGCCTCCCACTTCCCTCGAGCGCCCTCCAGCTACAGCGGTGACACCAGTCCTTCCGGTGTCCCGCAAATCCCGAAAGCGCTCCGCTCCGATATCGGTGAGTGCCTCTTCATCGGCCTCCTCATCACCGGAGCGTAGAGCAGCACCGATGGTACCGAAGAAAAGTAAAACGGTACCGGTGCCCCCATTGGAGGACCGTATCTCGGCCATCCTCCAAACTAAATTACACGAACAGCTCCAGCACCAACTTAAGGAACTGCTTCCAACCCTGCTGGCACCGCTTCTTCCGGTACCGGTCCGGCCCGAGCCCCGCACCACTACGCCAGTGGCCACCCCCTCGGTACCGATGAATACTTCGATGCCGGTCTTATCGGCACAGCCTACGCTCCAAACCTGCGCGGCTGAGGACCCATCCCGACCCCAGGATCGACTCCGATCGTCTCGGGACCGGGATCGGCACCACTCCTCCAGGGATGGAGATCGGCACCGGTCTTCATCCCCCGGCACCGTATCCATGAGATCTGGTAAATCCCTGTCTAAGACCCGTCATGCGGAACCGGCTGTCAGAGACCCTGACCTATGGGAGCAATCCCCTCTCGGTACCGAGGAGGATGCCTCTTCCACTGATGAGGAACCCTCTATGGCTGAATCCACCGCCAAACCAGAGCAGTCTTCATTTACAAAATTCCTTAGGGAGATGTCTGGGGCTCTTTCCATCCCACTTGAGTCCGACTCCAAGAAGTCCCAGGCCTTTTTAGAAGCCTTGGACTTCGATCAACCTCCCAAGGAATTTCTCAAACTCCCCGTTCATGATATTCTACGGGAGACATTTTATAAGAACTTAGAGAACCCCCTTACTGTGCCAGGTGCCCCTAAGAAACTGGACAGTTTATACCGGGTTATCCCTATCCCGGGATTCGATAAACCCCAGTTGCCACATGAGAGCCTACTGGTAGAGTCCACTCTCAAAAAATCTCATGGTTCCAGTGTCTATGCCTCCACCCCTCCTGGCAGAGAAGGTAAGACAATGGATAAATTTGGAAAACGCCTGTACCAGAATGCCATGCTGGCTAGCAGAGCCAACAACTACTCTTTTCATTTCTCCTTTTACATGAAACATCTGGTACAACAACTCTCAGCTCTGCAGAAGTATATTCCTGAACGCAAGGTTCCGTTGTTTCAGCAACAAATTTCCACTCTCCTTCAGCTTAGAAAGTTCATGGTGCGCTCTATCTATGACTCCTTCGAGCTCTCTTCTCGAGCCTCCGCCCTGGCAATTGCCATGCGACGCCTGGCCTGGCTGAGGGTATCTGATCTGGATGTGAACCACCAAGACCGCCTTGCCAACGCACCCTGTCTTGGTGATGAACTTTTTGGGGAGTCTCTAGATACCACCACCCAAAAACTTTCGGCTCATGAGACAAGATGGGACACCCTCATTAAGCCTAAGAAGAAGACTCCGCCGTCACGCCCATACAGACCCCAGTCTTCTTATCAGCGTCGTTTCTCTGCTAGGCCACTTAACCCGCCTCAACAGCAATCTCGTCGGCCTCGCCAACAGCAACAACAACACTCCCAGGCTCGCTCGCAATCTCATCAGACGGCTAAGCCTCTCCCTCAAACCAAGCCTCCCCAGCCCTTTTGACTCCTTTCTCCAGGGCATAGCCAGTCTCCAACCCTCGCTGCCTCTGCCTCAACCTATAGGAGGCCGCCTCACCATCTTCCTACAACGCTGGGAGGCCATCACATCAGACCTGTGGGTTCTAAACATCATCCGTCACGGATACTCACTAAGGTTCCAGACTCTTCCTGCAGATCATCCTCCCGTAGAGTCTGCTTCTCACTCCTCCCAAACTCCACTCCTCCTCAGGGAGGTCCAATCCCTCCTCCTTCTCAATGCCATCGAAGAAGTTCCACCAGACCAAAGAGGTCAGGGATTTTACTCCCGCTACTTCCTGGTACCCAAGAAAACGGGGGATCTTCGTCCTATCCTCGACCTCAGGAACCTCAACAAGTGTTTGGTCAAGGAAAAGTTCAGGATGCTCTCCCTTGCCACGCTTTATCCTCTTCTGTCTCAACACGACTGGCTATGTTCCCTGGACCTCAAGGAGGCCTACACTCACATTCCAATGCATCAGGCTTCACGTCGCTACCTCCGATTCCAGATACTGAATCTCCACTATCAGTACAAAGTGCTCCCCTTTGGTCTCGCATCATCACCCAGGGTGTTCACCAAGTGCCTGATTGTGGTAGCGGCCTGTCTCAGGTCCCACAACCTACAAGTGTTCCCCTACTTAGACGACTGGTTGGTGACAGCAGCAACATCTCCTCTTGTGCTACAATCAACTCACCACACCATCTCTCTCCTCCATCTCTTGGGGTTCGAGATCAATTATCCCAAGTCGCATCTGCTTCCCACACAACGCCTTCAGTTCATCGGAGCACTTCTCGATACCAACTCCATGAGAGCGTTCCTTCCAGCCGATCGGCACCGGACACTGCTTCACCTTTGTCGGCAGGTGCTCCTCCTACCATCCATCCCAGCTCGCCAGATGATGATTCTTCTGGGTCACATGGCCTCCACAGTCCATGTGGTTCCTCTGGCGCGACTCCACCTCAGGATACCGCAATGGACCCTCGCCAACCAATGGTCACAGACCAGGGACCCTCTTTCTCATCCCATCTCTGTGACATCATCTCTTCAGCAATCTCTTCAATGGTGGTTGAACTCTGCAAATCTTTCCAGGGGCCTCCTTTTGCATCCACCTCCTCATTCCATGATCATCACCACGGACGCCTCCCCCTATGCATGGGGGGCTCACATTGGGGATCTGCGCACCCAGGGACTTTGGACCCCTCAGGAGCGTCAACATCACATCAATTTCCTGGAGCTCAGAGCCATGTTCTATGCTCTCAAGGCCTTCCAACACCTTCTCTGCCCTCAGGTTCTCCTCCTATGCACGGACAACCAGGTCGCCATGTACTACATCAACAAGCAGGGCGGCACTGGATCCCGTCTCCTATGTCAGGAGGCCCTCCGAATCTGGACCTGGGCCACAGCCCACAATCTTTTTCTCAAAGCGGTCTATATCCAGGGCGAACAGAACTCCCTGGCCGACCAACTCAGCCGCATCCTTCAACCTCACGAGTGGACCCTGGATCCTCCCACTCTCCACTCCATCTTTGCTCGATGGGGCACTCCTCAGGTGGACCTCTTTGCAGCTCCTCACAACCATCAGCTGCCCCAGTTCTGCTCCAGACTCTACTCTCCACACCGTCTGACCCCGGATGCCTTCCTACTCGACTGGACGGAGCGGTTCCTCTATGCCTTCCCTCCACTTCCTTTGATGTTGCGGACTCTGTTCAAGCTCCGCAAGGACAGGGCCACCATGATTCTCATCGCCCCTCGGTGGCCCAGACAACATTGGTTCTCCCTCCTGCTTCAGCTCAGCTCCAGGGATCCCATTCCTCTACCTGTGTTTCCTACTCTTCTTACACAGCAACAGCAGTCTCTACTACATCCCAATCTGTCTTCGCTCCACCTGACAGCTTGGTTTCTCTCGGGCTGACTTCTCCAGAAAACCTGTCTCAGCCAGTCCGTCGCATTTTGGATGCCTCCAGGAAACCCTCCACACTCCAATGTTACCATCAGAAGTGGACCCGGTTCTCCACTTGGTGTCTCCTTCATCATCACAATCCCACCTCTCTGGCGGTGGAAACCGTACTGGACTATTTGCTCTCTCTCTCCGACGCTGGCCTCAAATCGACCTCAATCAGAGTCCACCTCAGTGCCATCACTGCGTTTCATGAGCCTATCCTTGGAAAACCCCTCACGGCTCATCCCCTGGTTTCCCGGTTCATGAGGGGCCTCTTCAATATCAAACCACCTCTTCAGCCTCCCCCAGTCGTCTGGGACCTCAACGTGGTTTTGTCAGCCCTCATGAAACCTCCTTTTGAGCCTCTGGCTTCTACCTCGCTCAAACTTCTCACATGGAAGGTGTTTTTCCTCATTGCCATCACCTCTGCCAGGAGGGTTAGCGAGCTGCATGCACTGGTCGCCGACCCACCGTTCACTGTTTTTCACCATGACAAGGTGGTTCTGCGTACCCATCCTAAATTCCTTCCTAAGGTGGTTTCAGCCTTTCACCTCAACCAGTCCATAGTGCTGCCTGTCTTCTTCCCAAAACCCCATTCTCATCCTGGGGAACAGGCTCTTCACACGCTGGATTGTAAGCGTGCCCTGGCGTACTACCTCGACCGTACCAGGGCTCACCGCTCCTCTCCTCAACTCTTTCTGACCTTCGATCCTAATCGTTTGGGTCATCCTGTATCTAAACGAACGCTGTCCAATTGGCTTGCTGCCTGTATTGCGTTCTGTTATGCTCGGGCCGGCCTGTCACTGGAAGGACCTGTCACGGCCCACAGGGTCAGAGCTATGGCTGCTTCTGTGGCTTTCCTCCGTTCCACCCCTATTGAGGAAATCTGCAAGGCGGCCACTTGGTCTTCAGTTCACACATTCACTACTCACTACTGTCTGGATGCCTTCTCCAGACGGGATGGACACTTTGGTCAATCTGTGTTACAAAATTTATTTTCCTAATGGCCAACCATCCCTCCTCCCTCTCTGTTAGCTTAGAGGTCACCCATACGTTAAGAATATGCTGCCTGCTTGTCCTGGGATAAAGCACAGTTACTTACCGTAACAGGTGTTATCCAGGGACAGCAGGCAGATATTCTTACGACCCTCCCACCTCCCCGGGTTGGCTTCTTAGCTGGCTTATTTTAACTGGAGACCACGCACTCCTCCGTCGGGCGGGAAGGCACTCGCGCATGCGCGGTGCGGCCAACTAGAACTTTCTAGTTAAAAAGGTCCGTACCGGGGCTCCGTCGGCGACGTCACCCATACGTTAAGAATATCTGCCTGCTGTCCCTGGATAACACCTGTTACGGTAAGTAACTGTGCTTTCCTTTTGTGTTGTATAAATTCATCAGACTAAAAACATTATTTTTTTTTAATGCAAACCACTTAAGACGCTTTTGTGAACTATAATACGCTTCTCCCTCCGTATTTGCGGTTTCTGCACGCACAGTTTTGCTTATTTGCGATTTTTCGGATGCTGTCTCTGGCCCCCCCCCCCCCCAATTAGGTCATGAGTAAAGCTCCTTTTCTTTTACTGTACCAATAAAAAAGTGTGGTGCTTACCAACGTTCACTCTGAAAATGGCTGCTTCCATACCTTCTCCCCCAAAATCACTGCTTCCCAGCAACTCCAACCCAGCAAACACCCAGGATAGCGGGTGCAAGCGGTGGGGCCCTGCCGTCTGCTGACTATCCCTTCTTTAAAAGTAATAGGTACTAGGAGATCTACTATCTGTTCGGTTCTAGCACCCCAGATCTGGAACAATTTACCTATGTGGTGAATCCTCCTTAGAAAAAGTTAAAAGCTCTTTAAAAAGTGACTTGTTTTTTTTTTAATTTTTATTTATAGAATTTTCATTCTTTCAATACATGAATCACATATTATAAAATGTATAATAAAATATATATGTATGTACAAATTCATATCATAAATATTCATCCCTTTCCCCTATTAATTGTTTTTCCATTTTTCTTTCATATTAATATCTATATTTCCCACCCTAACCCTATATTACTATTATCAATGTGTTAAGATATCTGATCTCTAGAATAATTAGTCAATGGATCCCATATTTTCTTAAAATTTTTAATATTTCCTTGTTGTAAAGCCAAAATTTTCTCCATTTTGTAAATGTGACATACCGAGTTCCACCAGAATGTATAATTTAGTTTGGTAAAATCTTTCCAATTTTGTGTGATTTGCTGCATGGCAACTCCTGTCAATATTAAAAGTAATTTATTATTATTTGCTGATATTGGACTCTGTGTTCTCATTGCAGTACCGAATAATATGGTATCATATGAGAGTCCTACGTGATTTTCTAGTAATATATTTATTTGGGGCCAAATTAAATTCCAAAAAGCTTTTATACAGGGACAAAAAAAAATTAAATGATCCAATGTCCCTACTTCTATTTTACAATGCCAACATCTATTAGATCTAGTATTATCTATCTTTTGCAAGCGCGTCGGGGTCCATAACACTCTATGTAATAAAAATAACCATGTTTGACTCATAGATGCTGACTTTGTTAATCTTAATCTCCAGTGACTTGTATAGGGACGCATTTGAGACATAGATAGCATAATTCTTCTATCATAAGCAGAGGCTCTAATACTTAATTTTAATCAGGCTGTGCGTATAGGTGGTATATTAGTCAAAGTTGATAGTATGATATTTAGAGATTTTGACACTGTAGGTGCAAAAAAAAAAGTAATTTGATTAATTTATTAGTTATTCCCCAAAAAATTTTTCTTCTCCAGGGTTAGCCATGCTTTCAAGATTAATTTCTATTACCCACCATAAGAACATAAGAAGCGCCATCTCCGGAACAGACCCTAGGTCCATCAAGTCCGGCGATCCACACACGCGGTACCCTGACATAGTTTTAGTCCCCCATATCGCTCTAAGCTTCTTGTAAAGAGAAGTGCATCTAGCTTACCCTTACCCATGTCACTTCATGCCACTCATAAGGAGATGTACATCTAACTTACCCTTAAATCCTAGTACGGTGGATTCCGCAATTACCTCCTCTGGGAGAGTATTCCAGGTGTCCACCACTCGTTGCGTGAAGCAGAACTTCCTGATATTTGTCCTGGACTTGTCCCCCCTTAGCTTCAGTCCATGTCCTCTTGTCCGTGTCACGTTGGGCATTGTAAATAATGTTTTTTCCTGCTCTATTTTGTAATTTGAAAGTCTCGATCATATCCCCTCGCAGTCTCCTTTTCTCAAGGGAGAACAACCCCAGTTTCTCAAGTCTTTCCTCGTAATCCAGGTTCTCCATACCTTTCACCAGCTTTGTTGCTCATCTCTGCACCCTCTCTAGCAGTTTGATATCCTTCTTTAGGTATGGAGACCAATGCTGGACGCAGTATTCCAAGTGCGGTCTGACCATGGCTCTATAAAGCGGCATTATGACTTTCTCCGATCTACTCGTGATTCCCTTCTTTATCATGCCTAGCATTCTATTCGCGTTCTTCTCTGTCGCCGCCCCAGTATCTCTATTTTCTTTAACAACTTTAGTTCACCCTCCTTTCCTTTTGTACTGGTAATTATTTGTACGTATACACTGTATGTTTATTTGCATATGGTTGTTATATTGCTTGTTTCCCAATTTTAAATTGTCATACGCATTGAAGTATTTGACATTGCGTGTACAACAAGTTTTTAATAAACTTGAAACTTGTAAGTGATTCGCCATGACAAGGAGGAAAACACACATTTCTCGTCTTCTCGTGCAGCCACCAAACTGCGGAGAGCTTAGGCACACGCCAGTACACCACACGGTAGAGTGGTCAGGAGAGAGCGAGCTAGAAACTCATCGAGAGCCGTTCTCTCTAGCTTTCAGCATTCACTACCTTTAGATTCGGGAATTGTCTTCATTTCTGTTTTCTGTTATTCCCGTTGTTTGGTTTAATGGGTACATCAATTTGGATTTAAACTCTCGCTCCCCCTTTCTTTTTCGAGCCGAGTAATTCTGTGCTGTATCGGGGAGTGGGTGCATCATCAATCTCCTCGGCCTTGCAAGCTTTTCTCCCCCTCCCACCACCACAAATAGTAATAATAGTGGCTTTTTTCAAATAAACGCAAATAACAGTTGATAAGATATTCGCGGTTTCAGTAGTAAAAACGATGGCATTTACACAAAACCGCGAATAACATATAAAAAGTTATTCACAGTTTTTCCGTACTCGCGGCTATGTTCCGCCGCCCACATCCACCGCAAATACGGAGGGAGAAGTGTATGGAAATAAAATGATGTTAGGGCATGAATTGAGGTTGTGGGTTGGCAGACTTAGGAGTAGTGTTAGAAAATTCTTTTTTTTTTTTCGCGGAGAGGGTGGCGGATGTCTGGAATGTCCTCCCGAGGAAGGTGGTGGAGAGGAAAATGGTGACGGAATTCAGAAAAGCTTGGGAGGGTAGGAAACAAACTAAGGTCTGGTACTGAGTGTCCCGTAGATGGCGATTTGGTTTAGGATGAGCTGGGGGGGGGGGCTTTGATAGAAGCTCCAGTGACAGCCTGGACTGGGCTTCAATGGCAAATCCAGCCATGGGAACCTAAAGACAGTAGCGGGCGGACTTCTACGGTCTATTAAAGAAGAGACAATTTAATCCCAAATGTATAATGGGTGTGACTATTGGGTAGACCATTGAGATCTTTATCTGCTGTCATTTGCTGCGTTACTAAGTGAGGAGCGGCCTGGCTGAGGGATCATCGCTGTGGCTTGCACTGGCTGCCGACTGCGGTGTCTTGCTTTTAACAAACGTCCAAGCTGACGCGGCGGGATGTGGAGCTTTTTCTGACCACACGAGGTTATTTCCCCAGGACCTGCAGTGCCCCTAGTGGCCGTGTTGAGTCTTTTGCCATCAGTGACTCCATACTAGAGAATGACACGGTGACAAAATTCATCACCGTTCCCGTCCCCGCGGATAACCGCGGGAAACCATCTTCATGTCATTCTTTAAGGAGAGAGGGAAGAATCAGAGTATAATTGGGCACAACCACTGACCCGCAAGCTTTGCTTTGAAGAATGCTGGTGTAGAAGGACTGAGGTTGAAACAGACACTACAGAATGACAGTCTCTGGTATCCAGAGCAGATATTGTGATGTCATAATGCCTCATTCCACCAGTGCCTAAGAGCCAATCACATCAATGATGTCACAATGGCTTCATTATCCTTGGCTCACATAAGAATCAGAGTATGAATGGCCACAACCACTGACCCGCAAGCTTTGCTTTGAAGAATGCTGGTGTAGAAGGACCGAGGTTGAAACAGACACTAGAAAATGACAGTCTCTGGTATCCAGAGCAGATTTTGTGATGTCAATCACATCAGTGATGTCACAATGGCTTCATTATCCTTGGCTCCCATAAGAATCAGAGTATGAATGGCCACAACCACTGACCCACAAGCTTTCCTTTGAAGAATGCTGGGGTAGAAGGACTGAGGTTGAAACAGACACTACAGAATGACAGTCTCTGGTATCCAGAGCAGATATTGTGATGTCATAATGCCTCATTCCACCAGTGCCTAAGAGCCAATCACATCAGTGATGTCACAATGGCTTCATTATCCTTGGCTCCCATAAGAATCAGAGTATGAATGGCCACAACCACTGACCCTCAAGCTTTGCTTTGAAGAATGCTGGTGTAGAAGGACTGAGGTTGAAACAGACACTACAGAATGACAGTCTCTGGTATCCAGAGCAGATATTGTGATGTCATAATGCCTCATTCCACCAGTGCCTAAGAGCCAATCACATCAGTGATGTCACAATGGCTTCATTATCCTTGGCTCCCATAAGACTCAGAGTATGAATGGCCACAACCACTGATCCGCAAGCTTTGCTTTGAAGAATGCTGGTGTAGAAGGACTGAGGTTGAAATAGACACTACAGAATGACAGTCTCTGGTATCCAGAGCAGATATTGTGATGTCATAATGCCTCATTCCACCAGTGCCTAAGAGCCAATCACATCAGTGATGTCACAATGGCTCCCATAAGAATCAGAGTATGAATGGCCACAACCACTGACCCGCAAGCTTTGCTTTGAAGAATGCTGGTGTAGAAGGACCGAGGTTGAAGCAGACACTAGAAAATGACATGGGATTATTTCCCGCGGTTATCCGCGGGGACGGGGACGGGGACGGTGATGAATTTTGTCACCGTATCATTCTCTACTCCATACCACTCTATAGAGTGGCCTCAGAAAAGGGAAAGTCCTCTATGGGTCATCCGAAGTTAGGTGCCAGGGTACTTTGTACTAAGCTCAAATTCTATATTGGCAATTTGGCATGAAATTGCTGTTGTGATGTACTAGGCAAGGCCGCCATATTGAAGACTGGCATAAATGCTACTGCCTATATGTTGTCAGTTTTGCATGTATCCATAGCACCCTCTCACCCTCCCACGCCCCTCCCACATTCCCCCTCCCTTACATTTGCATAGTACAGAATTTGTGCACCATGGTTATTGAATTCCGACTAAGGGCCATTACATGCCTACCTGATAATTGGCTACAATTAGAGGGCATTGGCATTAACACTTGGAGAAGAGACAGCTCAGGGGAGATATGATAGAGGTCTATAAAATACTGAGTGGAGTGGAAAGGGTGGATGTGCATCGCTTGTTTACTCTTTCCAAAAATACTAGGACTAGGGGGCATGCAATGAAGCTACGAAGTAGTAGATTTAAAACAAATCTGAGAAAATACTTCTTCACACAACGTGTAATTAAACTCTGGAATTCAATGCTGGAGATTGCAGTGAAGCAGTTAGCTTAGCAGGGTTTAAAAAAAAAAAAAGGTTTGGATAATTTCCTAAAACAAAAGTCCATAAGCCATTATGAAAATGGATGTGGGGAAATCCACTGCTTATTCCTAGGATAAACAGCATAAAATCTGTTTTACTCCTTTCCCCCCCTCCCCCCCCCACCGCGCACTACTGAGATTCATTTGTGAGCAGAGACCACAATCCTGTTTGCTCAATCTGGGCTTTGTGGTGGATTGTTACGAACCATCTGTCTGAGTGTTTTGAAAGGATCGATAACCATTATATGTTTGCGACCCCCTGAAGTAGGCTGTTTTGCAGCCGAAACTCAGACCATGTCGGGTCTCTTCAGTTGTTAAGGAATCACCGCTTGCATCGCAACTGTTTTGCCCCCTGTGGGGGTTTGTTTTTTTTTGTGAGGGGGTTAAATTGTGGATTGAATTCATCACCTTCCAGATGTTTCTCACGTTTGTTTGCTAACTTGTATGTTTTTACACGTCCAGCCTGCCACCGCAATTTTGGGCACAGAGTATTTCAGAATTAGGCAATCACTGCTTAATATCCCAGCAGGGAAGAGCAGAAATATTAGCAGGAAAATGACCTCTAACACTAGCGACCCATTCGAAGGCAGAAGGAGGGTCGCCTGGGTTGACAGAGTACCTGGCGGACAAGCGTAACATGCCTCTTCTTGGAGTACAGATGAATTTGGGGGAGGGGGTGGAGGGTTTAGTTTTTGGGAGATAGGAAGCTGAAAGGAAGCAACCCGGGCCTCTCTGCCGTTGCGTAGACCCTTTTCTCCTGTGGGGGGAAGGGGGTGTCATGGGAAGCACGGCACCAAGGGAGCTGAACCGTGGGCTGATTCGCGCCAGCAATTTTAAGGCCAGCAGTGAAAGGTGAAAGGAGACCTCTGCAACTTCAAACAACCCAGCAACCGAATATGACTCAACTGCAGAGTCTAGCCACCCCACCATTCCTCTGGAACAACTTCTCGAGTGTTATAATGGTGTCTGAGAACTGCTGTGAATAATATGTGAAGCTGTCCTAACGAGGCCGAGACCTCCTGAGAAGTAGGGCGGTCTGGCCCTTGCTGTAAGAGACAGCTTCCCGGCCAAGGGCAGTCTGGTTTTGATCAAGTCTGTGCTCGAGATGTGCCAGGAACCAAAGGCCTTACGTAACACAGCTCGCGGCCTGGTTCTCCTGTATTGCCTTACATTTAAAAGAAAAAAAAACAAAACAAAAAGCCCCAAACTTTCTGGCTCCTTTCAGCGTCCATGGCACCAAGTTCCCTCCCTGAGACAATAACTGGCAAGCTGCTCCCAAAAATATTCCTGGGAGTAGAAAGAACAACGGAGGCTTCTCCGAGAAGTCTTCCTCTGATGGTAATACAAACAACTCCCCTTGTTGTGGTTCTTGTTTTGTGGCTGGGATTCTGAGAAAGAGAGATGTACACCTTCTGTTCTCATTTCACACAGAAATGCGGCTTTCGGCAGTTTGGAAGCCCGGGAGGGAGGGAGCAACGGGAGAGGCGGAAAAAGATGCAGAGCTCGAGATAGATTTGCTGACCCAGAGCCTGGGACAACACCAGGGCTGGCAGGGATGAAAAGGCCCGGCTGTGAAGCTTGGGGGGCTGGGGTGGGAAAGGAGGGAGGCTCTGCAAAAATATTGAGTCGCCTTCAGTAGAGGCGGGGAGGGAAGAGGAATAAAGAACAACACGAGAAGGCATTTCTTCGTTGAAAAGGAAGTGACGGCATGGCAATGTGTCCTGCTGGAGGGTTTGCAGTGAGGGGAAAAGAATTTGAGACTGGGGGATCTTGCGGCAGGATAAAGATGGCCATCATTTACATTTCAGTCCATGCTTGTGTCTTCGGGGGGGGGGGGGGGGAAGAGTCCAGGGTGCATTTTTCACTGCAAACGGTATTCCACAAGTGTTCTGTGCGCTTCTGAGAAAAGGAAGCATTTGTTAACCTTGTCCTGGGCAAGTCCGGGCTGGAATGAAAGAAGGGTGAACTCCTACGGGGGAGGGGGGGAACAGCGGTCACCTTGTTTGTGTCGGATTCAGTGACGATGCAAGGATGACAGCGGGGACCCCTGTCAAGGTTTCCAAAGCAGTCTGGACCTGTCCAAGGGCGTCGCATTGGCTCGCAAAGTCCCTCTTCGCCTTATGGGAACCGGAGAGGTGTCGTTTCGTGGCTGCGTTCCATGCTCTCACGTGAAAATATCCGGAAGGGCTGGTCTGTGTTATTATTTTGGAGGGAAAGATGCCGGGTTTTCACTGATTCATGTCTTGGGACAGGAAGTGACATCAGAGGGAGAGCCGACATGATGTGGGCAGCAAGTTTGTGCTGTTCCTCTCACCTGGAAAATTAAAAAAAAGGTACGGGGGAAGGTGGCGAGCGGAGAAGAGGGCAGGGAGGGGTGCCACTTACCCATGCTACACCATTGAATGGAAGTACTGAGCTCCCAGGTTTAGAGAGTAAATTTCCCACATCCTGTAAGTGCTGAAGGGTACCTTGAGGAGGTCAGGAGGTGAGTATGAATGAAAGGCAGTGAAAGTTGTAGTAAATAGAAGTGGGGCCTATCTGGAAGGGAGGAGCTTTTGTTTGAGAACACCTCACTTATCCCCTCCCCCCTACTACCCAGGTGGTGATTTTTTGGTGCCCCGTCAGGCCACCTGCAGTCTGAATCCTTGAAATTCGCTGCCTGCCTCCAGAACACCTGAACGAGCTGCGTCAGATTGGACTTTATACTGTCCCCCTCCCACCCTCTCACTGAACCTGTATCTGTGTGCGGTACGTTGCAGAATCAGAACCAGCATCGTTAGCGCAAGACAGAAGGAAGGTCCATCAAGCCCAGTATCCTGTTTTCAACGGTGGCTAACCCAAGTACCTGACAAGATCCCAAGGAGTAAAGCAGATTTTATGCAGCTTATCCTAGGAATAAGCAGTGGATCTTAATAATGGCTTATGGACTTTTGTTTTAGGAAATTATCCAACCTGTGTTTTTTTTTTTTTTTTTTTTTTTTTTTTTAAACCCTGCTAAGCTAACTGCTTTTAAAACATTCCCTGGCAACTGTTTAATTACATGTTGAGTGAAGAACTGTTGGCTCCTGCTTGTTTTAAATCTAGCACTTGGTAGCTTCATTGTACGCCCCATGGAGCCAGCTGGTGACCCTGGATGGGCTGAAGTGGGCTTCAAAGGCAATTCCGGTAGGGCCAGTGTTGAGCAGACTTCTAGGGTCTGCGTTTTGAAAATGGCAAGGATAGATCAAGATCAAGAATGAGCTTTTTATACGTCCTTCTAATCATTTGCTGTCAGTTCAGACTTAGGGGGGGAAGGAACGTAGATAAAATGTTGTAACCAGCAATGCAATGGTAGTATTATATCATTTTATTCGACACCCCCCCCCCTATGTGCTAAACATACCTTTGCTGGCAAGCATGCTGATACCACGCCAGCCAAATACAGGGGTCCTTTTACTAAGGCATGCTAACTGTTTTTGCGTGCGTGCTAAATGCTAACGTGACTAGCGTGCCTTAGTAAAAAGACCCCACAGTGAGAACTGAAAAGTCTCGGCATCAGCAGCTGAAGGCACGCCGTGGACTTATCATGATGGGAATTGAGAGCCCACCAAATCCCCAAACAAGGTTCAAAGCAGGTTTACATATCAAGAAACCCATTTATTAATCAAGAAATTGAACAAAATTCAAGTCCTATACTACAAGATCTAAAAAAAAAAAATCTCTCACATATAGGGTTCCTAATAAAAATTTAGAAAATTTGAACACATGCAAAGATTCATTAAAGAAGCAGCGGAAGATGAAGGGAGCAGCTGGGGCGCTGGGTTTATTTGACTGGCGGGGTTTCGGCATTGCTACCACCCATTTAAAGGACCCACGCACAAAGTGGGAGGGCCCAGGCCCCCAAGGTTCCCCATCCCCCGTGGCTTTACCAGCGGTTCAAACCTGTCAGACTTCACCAAGTGGGCCTGGCTTGAGACATGGATGTTTCCAGAATGGGAGCAAGGACTCCACAGGGACACTCTGCCCTCTGACCCACATGTGGTCCTTCTAAATGCGCTCTAGACTCCCTGTAATGTAGCAATATGGTAACATAGGAGACCACATCAAAAAGAGGGGTTTTTGGAATAACTAATAAATTAATCAAACCACTTTTTTTTTTTTTTTTTGCACCTACAGTGTCAAAAACTCTAAATATCATACTATCAGCTTTGACTAATATATGATTTAAGCTGATCACACAGAACTCCAATTAATGAATAGACCAGGAGGATGGGAAGAGGTAAAACACGGACCTCAACCCGCACGTCCTTAAAAATCCGAGGTCTGTGCCACTTGTAGTCTCTGGCTCTGACAGACCTCGATGACAATTTAGCTCTGACGGATCCTAACCTGTGCTGAGACTACAAGTGGTGCGGACCTTGGATTTTTAAGGTCGTGCGGTTTTAGATCCGTGAGGTCCGTGTTTTACCCCTTCCCTAGGAGGAAGAAGTCTCCTACAGAGGCTACAAGCTCAGAACACAGAACCTCTTAGAACATATATGTTATCCTGGATGGTGTTAGGTCAAAAGCGCGCAGACAATTGAGCGCAGCGCGGAGGCGTGCGCCGCAGAAAATTACAGTTTTTAGGGCTCCGACGGGGGGGGGGCGTGGGGGGAAACCCCCCCACTTTACTTAATAGACATCGCGCCACGTTGTGAGGGGTTTGGGGGGTTATAACCCCCCACATTGTACTGAAAACTTCACTTTTTCCCTGTTTTTAGGGAAAAAGTTCAGTTTACAGTAAAATGTGGAGGGTTACAACGCCGGCGCGATCTCTATTAAGTAAACTGGGGGGGCTCCCCAACAAAACCCCCCCGTCGGAGCCCCTAAAAACTGAAATTTTCTTTGGCGCGCGCCTCCGTCTTGCGCTCAATTGTCGGCACGCGCCTTTGTTTTTCGCGGGGTTGTCTATGAACCGTCCTGGATTGATACAGCGCCATAGAATCATCGGTGTTGATCCTCCATCCCACCCTTAAATCTCCCTAACTATTTTATTTAACTGTAACTCAGGTTAAAAGTATTTAGTTTATGTTTCATTCTGGTTTTTCATCCTCAAGATACTAGAATTAATATAGAATCAATAAAAGAAACAGCAACATTTATCTAGATGGAGGATCAACATAGATGATTCTATGGTGCTGTATCAATCCAGGATAACATATATGTTCTAAGAGGTTCTGTGTTCTGAGCTTGTAGCCTCTGTAGGAGACTTCTTCCTCCTAGGGAAGGGGTAAAACACGGACCTCGCGGATCTAAAACCGCACGTCCTTAAAAATCTGAGTTCCGCGCCACTTGTAGTCTCAGCACAGGTTAGGATCCGTCAGAGCTAAATTGTCATCGAGGTCTGTCAGAGCCAGAGACGACAAGTGGCACAGACCTCGGATTTTTAAGGACGTGCGGGTTTAGATCCGCGAGGTCCGTGTTTTACCTCTTCCCATCCTCCTGGTCTATTCATTACTTGGGATGGTCGGTATGATAAATTGGAGTGCTGTGTGATCAGCTTAAATCATATATTAGTCAAAGCTGATAGTATGATATTTAGAGATTTTGACACTGTAGGTGCAAAAAAAAAAAGTGGTTTGATTAATTTATTAGTTATTCCAAAAAAAATTTTTAAAAACCTCTTTTTGATGATGTTATTTTTGTGGGTTGGATTATGATGAAGTGATCTGTGTTACTCTTTTGAACATAGTAGACCACGGCGTGATCCATCCAGTCTTCCTGCATACTTATTCCTGAGCTGTCTATGCCTTTTTCAAGGAACATATGCGGGCTCTGCCCACCTCTGGTCCTTATACTCACTACAATGTATTAATATAAGGCCTCTGCCCGCCTGCTGCTACTACTTACTGCTAATCAACAGAATGAGACAGTCCCTGCTCAAAAGAGCTTACAGTCTAGTCAAGGCGTAAGAACATAAGAATAGCCTTACTGGGTCCAATCCAAGTCACAAGTGCCTGGCAAAAACCCAAATAGTAGCAGCATTCCATGCCACCGATCCAGGGCAAGAAGTGGCTTCCCCCATGTCTGTCCCGACAACGGTTTATGGACTTTTCCTCCAGGAACTTGTCCAAACTTTTTTTTTTTTTTTTTTTTTAAACCAGCTACATTAAATACTTTCACCACATCCTCTGCCAACACATTCCAGAGCTTAACTATTCTCTGAGTGAAAACATATTTCCTCCTATTGCTTTTAAAAGTATTTCCCTGTAACTTCATCGAGTATCCCCTAGTCTTTGTAATTTTTGACGGAGTGAAAAATCGATCCACTTGTACCCGTTCTACTCCACTCAGGATTTTGTAGACGTCAATCCTCTCTCCCCTAAGCCGTCTCTTTTCCTACTGTTTTTGTCTTTCCTCATGCGAGAGGAGTTCCATCCCTTTTACCATCTTGGTCACTCTTCTTTGAACATTTTCTAGTGCCACTATATCTTTTATGAGATAAAGTGAGGTTGTACCATAGAGCAATACAGAGGCATTATAACAGTGGCCCCAAACTCAAACCCTTGGCAGGGCCACTTGGAAGGCCTCAGAAAAAAATAGTTAATGTCTTATTAAAGAAATGACAATTTTGCATGAGGTATAAAACTCTTTATAGTTTATAAATCTTTCCTTTTGGCTGTCTTAATAATAATATTGTAATTTACAGCTAAAGAGACAAATGATCAAGAAACTGTTTTATTTTACTTTTGTGATTATGATAAACATACCAGTAGTAGCTGGCAGGCCACATCTGGCCCCCCCGGGCTGCGACTTTGAGACCACTGGATTATAACATTCTTAGTCAAACTGGACAAGAAGGTGCATCTATACACTTTGTTCAGGTGGGGGAATTACAGAGGGAATGATAAGGCAGAAATTGGTGCTTAGAAGATAGGGTGGAGTTTGGAATTGAAAGCGTCTTCAAAGAAGCTGATAGGAGAGCTTTTAAACTAGAACAGGGGTGTCAAAGCCCTTCCTCGAGGGCCGCAATCCAGTCGGGTTTTCAGGATTTCCCCGATTAATATGCATGAGATCTATTAGCATACGATGAAAGCAGTGCATGCAAATAGATCTCATGCATATTCATTGGGGAAATTCTGAAAACCCGACTGGATTGCGGCCCTCGAGGAGGGACTTTGACACCCCTGAACTAGAAGGAGACCAATATTGCCTGCTTATACTCACTATAATGTATTGATCTATGGCCTCTGCCCGCCTGTGGTCTTTATACTCATTGGATGTCTCCTTTTCTTTACCAGTTCAAGAGAATGCTGAACCGTGAGCTTACCCACCTGTCCGAAATGAGCCGGTCTGGGAACCAGGTCTCCGAATATATTTCCAGCACATTTTTGGGTAAGTGCCCAGTGATTGCTGGCCTATGTACCATTTGAAGTGTATTTACATGGAGAGCTACAGGAGATACCCCTGAGTTATACTGGGAAGCCGCCACCCAGTTAACCATACTGACTGGGTTGCAACGGGATATGCACCAGCACCTAACAAAATGGCGTCACTGGATCTTCTGACATGTCCTTATGCGAAAATCGCGATGCCTTTGGAAATATTTTGAGCATTTCTCTGATAGTACAGGCTCTCTTATTGAGCGAATTAGATTACTGTAACGTCATCTATCTACAGACAGTTCAGAACATGGTTTTCTGCTTCATCTGTTTACTGAAAAAGCAGATAGCGCAATTCATTGGTTTCCTATACCAGCTCAAATTTTATTTCAGTTCTTCTGTCACGTACATAAAGTCTTCTGTTGTGGTTTGATGCCACACTCAGTGGTGAAGTAAGGGAAGGTGGGGGGGGGGGGGTGTGGACCAACCTTGGACGCCATCTGGGCTCCGGCACCTCTCCAGACTCCAGCCTGCTGCTTGCACTGGCCTGGCTCCCTCTGAAGTTGCTTCCGGGGTGCAGGAAATGACATCAGAGGCAACCAGCGCGCCAAAGAAGCTGTTCGCGCTGGTGAAGATTTGAAAAAGTACAGGGTGGGAAGGGCGTGCACAAGTGTGGCGTGGAGACGCGGAAGGGGCGGGGGAAGGTTGGCACAGAAGGCTTGGGGGCAGAGAGGGGGGGGCGCCATTGGCCACACTATTTATTTGAACATTTCTTGCTGTAGGCATTATCTTTCCCTCTATGAGAGGTAAGAAACCTTGGAAAAAGCAGCACAAACAATTGTCCTATCAGGCCGCAGAAATAGACAAAGGAGTTGTTACAATGTTACCATCGTTTGCTGATTAGAAACAATTTAGACTTCTACTGAAGATATATTTATTTGTTTAGGAAGCTCTTGCTGGCTACAAGTTGATTTTGATGTTGTTGGTGTTACAATAGTGTAAATCCTGGATTGTTAATCAGTTTCTGAAATTATTATCTGCATCAGACTGGAGGGGGCATATTGCAGAATACAGTAAAACCTTGGACTGCAAGTGTTTTGCAAGACAAGCAAAAGATTTTATTAAATTTTAACTTGATATACAAGCAAGGTCTTGCAATACGAGTACATACAGTATTTTGTATTAAAGTTTTTGGGTTGTGGAGGTTCTGTTATTTCTTATGGGGAAATTCGCTTTGATACACGAGTGTTTTGGATTATTCGAAATGAATTATGCACGCAAACCAAAGTTTTACTGTATATGATAAATTGTTATTCTATTATTTTTTCCCCCTTTTTAATGTTATATTAATGCCAGAGTGCTCTGGGAGTGGTACCTGCATAACTGCCTGGTTAACTGAGGTTGTCTTACCCGGGTGACTCCTGGTGCCCCAGGTACAGTCCAGTCTCCGATATAGCTGCAGTGTTTAAAGAACCACTGAGTGCCGCTTGTTGAATACTGCCCTCTAGGGGGAATTCAGTAAATGGCACCCATGAAGATGGTAAAGATGATAGGATTTATCCATGCTAAACGTATTTTGCAAAGGACACTCTGCACAGAGTCCTTTTTATTTATTCTGCACAGAGCATTCCTTTTTTTTCTCTTTTTATTTGTATTGCAAGCATTTTTTTTAAATCTTTTTTTATGTTGTATTCTGCACGGAGCATCTTTTTTTTTTTTAATTCTTATTCATATAACAAATGGATCTGGAATGGCCAAGTTGTCATTCCCCCCCCCCCCCCCCCCCGTCAAACCCAATCCCAACCCGGAATTTCAACACTCCTTCCCAGTATTTTCTTACGCACTTATATCCTCAGCAATAATGTTATCGATAAATAAAACACAGACACTTTATAGATGGTAATAATCAGGCCGCAGCTTTGTTTATTGGGACTAGCAAGAAGCAATGAACAACTGCTTCACCCCGAGCTACAAGACATTGCAATTACAAAACTCACAATTGTATTCCCCTGACCCTGCCATCTCAGCAAGAGCTTAGGGGGTGGCATGGATCTCCATGCCCCTCTTCCGTGCCACGGGCCTCAAGACATATTTGCTCACTTGAGCTCCCTTCCACTTAACCGCTCATCCCCAGATGAGCCTAGGGGTGTAGGCATGGACCGCCATGCCCCTCCCCTTACAAGGTCACCTGACCCGCGGCCTCAACTAAGCTGACTGCCAAATACCCGCTCATCTTCCGATGAGCCAAAACCTTGTAGCTCGGGTTACCGCCGCTGCGACAACCCTAAACCCCCCAAATCACCTGATCGAACCCTATATCCATAGGGGAGGGTGGGCGGGAAAGTTGCCTCTGAGGGACAGAGATGCACACTGTTCCTCGGAGGGATGCAATCTGTAAAACCCCTTCCCATCATTCCCTGCTTCCCCTTGCACAGCCAATCCATTCCCATCCTCCCGGCGGGAAACCAGGTCCCTCCTTTCCACTTCCACCCACTCTTACTCAACTACATCCCCCCCATACCCTACCAACTGTCTCAACATGGGCGACTACTTGGCCATCGAGACAAGCTCTTGGGCTCTTTTTTTACACTGAGTGCCATTTTTTTTTTTTTTTCTTTAAAAGCTTTTCTGTATACTAAACACAGTATCCTTCCTTTATCTTTTTTTTTTTTTTTTTTACTTTGTATTTATACTTCACAGAGCATCTTTTTTTAAACTTTTTATCTTCATTGCAGGGCGTGTCCTTAGCAGAGTATTTCGTAGTGCGAATCCCGCGCTTTGCTTTGGGGACCAGACTTATGCCTGCCAAACCCTGGTGTCATCCTTGTACCCAACTTAGCCACAAAAATGGCTGGGAATCCCATGGTCACACTCCCTTGCACATGAGAGAAGTTAGGCGCAGAGACCCTCTACTTATAATGTTTTAGCCTGGTTCCAAATCTCATTTAATAATTTTTCAACAGAAACTCCTGTTCTCCAGAGCCCTCCAGGGGTCCATTACGGCTCTTATCTTGTTTAACATCTTCCTAGCACCTCTCCTTTCGGCAATACAAGACAACAGGAGTACTCCTTTCTGCTAGGCCGACATACAGATCTTTTATTGGTTCCCAGATTCATCTTCTGCATCCAGTAAACTAAATGACTGCCTCTCTCACGTATGCCACGGCTCATAGACAACGGCGCGAAAGATAAAGGCGCGCCCGGACAATTGAGCGCAGCACGGAGGCACGCACCACTCTAAATTACTGTTTTTAGGGCTCCGATGGGGGGGCATGGGGGGGAACCCCCCCACTTTACTTAATAGACATCACACCGGCGTTATGGGGGGTTTGGGGGGTTGTAACCCTCCACATTTTACTGTAAACTTAACTTTTTCCCTAAAAACAGGGAAAAAGTGAAGTTTACAGTAAAATGTGGGGGGTTACAACGCCCCCACAATGCAGCACGATGTCTATTAAGTAGCCATACCCCCGTCGGAGCCCTAAAAACAGTAATTTAGAGCGGCGCGCGCCTCTGCGCTGCGCTCAATTGTCCCGGCGCGCTTTTGACCTGACACCGTATGCCACTGACTTAGAAAATAATCTCTTAGTTCTAAATGCGTCCGTATGCGAATGCATCTGGTTTTCGCCAACACCGTCTCTTCTTCTGTCCCCGCCACTAATTAACGGATCCCCTTTACAATTCTCAGACACAGCAAAAGCTTTAGGCGTCATTTTGGGACAGAGATCTTAGTTATAAACCTCCGATCGATGCTGCTGTTCGTTCTTCGCACTTCACCACGTTAGATCAGCGAAACCCTTTTTATCCAAGGCTCTTCTGCGTAGTCTAATTCTTTCTCTTGTGATTTCACAATTGGATTATTGCAATTCACTATAGTAAGTAATGTGATCTACAAGTGTAAAACATCTTTCATCTGCCGCTCATTTTGATCATGTCACTCCCTTCCTGAAACTAGAAGATTGGCTGCCTCTATGAGGACTCATGACATTTAAATTCTTTTTTCTTTTTTTTTAATTCTTTATTCATTTTGAAAACTTACAGCAAGCGTACAGGAATATATCATTAGTAACAACAATAACACTTGTAATTCTCATATAATTCTAAAAACATAAAAATTATATCCGTCCCACCCACCTTCTTTCAAATATTATAATTAATTATATCATAAATATAATATAAACATATAATTTAGTGAAATTTCCAGAAAAACTCCCCCCTACCCCTCCCCCCTATGTGTACATATATTCATCCAAGGAAAATGATGTTTACTCCTTACAATATCGTTCCAATGGCCCCCAGATCTTTATAAAATTATTATAGTTCCCTTTCTGTATTGCAATTGCTCTTTCCATCTTAAAAATATGGCATACCGAATTCCACCAAAATGTATAATTAAAATTAGTATAATTTTTCCAGTTATTGGTGATATGCTGAATGGCAACCCCAGTCAAGATTAATAATAGTTTGTTATTATGTGCTGATATTTGACTTTTTTTCCTCATAGACATACCAAACAGAATAGTATCATAGGATAATGCAACATGGCTTTCTAATAGACAATTTACTTGAATTCCAAAATAATCTTATACAGGGACAATGGTAAATTAAATGATCAGATTACAATGCCAGCATTTATTAGACTTAGAGCTATCTAACTTTTGTAAATGAACAGGGGTCCAGAAAGCTCTATGTAACAAAAAGAGCATTAAGCCACATTCAGGTATAAATTAATATCTGGATATAGGAATAAAAACCAAAAAATGGTCTTAGAGACATTTGGAGTATTGAGATTAAGCAACAAATTTCTGCATCTCAGTGGCCACGAATTTGGTCTTGGAGAATGAGATGGACACTGTCGGCATCTATGAGGCAAATCTTTTTTTTTTTTTTTTTTTAATCAGTTTTCAAAATTTACAAGAATTAACTCTTGCGAAAGCAATACAGCTTAAATTGGATAAAGGAAAAAGAATCCAAATCTTTATACAATAAAGAAACAATCTATAGCTCCTCAATTTATAAGACAGGAATTCCACTAAGAAGAGAAACTTATTACACATATAATTAATCAATCAGGAAAGGCTTTAACAGCATTTTTGAGAATCCCTTTTTCAAACTGCTGTTCTCATTTCTAAGCCTAAACATTCCCCGTGGCCCAACGTCTTCAAATCCAAGAAAGCTCGAAGCTGTTCAGGAGAATAAAACACATATTTAACCCCTAAATATGTAACTAGGCATTTTAATTCTAACACTGGTATACAAATCTCATTCTCCCGCAGCCCCCTCTCGCCTTAACAGATTGATCATTCCTTCCACCCCCTCCTCAACCACTCCACTCTGCAGATGACAACCTGACAGCACGTCTACCTTTTATCGGAGATCAGGTTATCATCCTCCCGTCGTTGCTTTTCATTACATTGGCCCCCAAGCTGCGGAATGACCTTCCGCTGCTTATTAGAAACTCTGCGACATTAGTAGAATTTTTAAAAACCAGCTTAAAATGCTCATGTAAACCACTCTGAATTGACTCCCCAGTCATTAGTAGCGGTGTATAAGTTTTCAGCACACGATCAACCACAGCCACTTACGGGGAAATTCTAGAAATGCCACCCTACTAGTGTCTAAGTTAACAAACACCGTTTAAAACGGCAAAAACAACCCGCAACATTAAAATGCCTACCAGCGCCTAAATAATACACTCCAGAATCGCACCTACATTGGGGCTTTAGGCCGACAAACTCGACTATGACTACGACAAAGACAGGTGTCGGAAATGTAGGCCTGGAAAGCCTTGCTCTATATTTCTGGCGCCTATCTTTCATGGAGGCAAAAGAACATAAGCAATGCCTCCACTGGGTCAGACCTGAGGTCCATCGTCCGCTCACGCGGCGGCCCAACAGGTCCAGGACCTGTGCAGTAATCTTCTATCTATACCCCTCTATCCCCTTTTCCAGCAGGAATTTGTCCAATCCTTTCTTGAACCCCAGTACCGTACTCTGCCCTATTACGCTCTCTGGAAGCGCATTCCAGGTGTCCACCACACGTTGGGTAAAGAAGAACTTCCTGGCATTCATTTTGAATCTGTCCCCTGTCAACTTTTCCGAACGCCCTCTTGTTCTTTTATTGTTCGAAAGTTTGAAGAATTTGTCCCTCTCTACTCTCTCTATGCCCTTCATGATCTTATAAGTCTCTATCATATCCCTTCTTCTCCAGGGAAAAGAGACCCAGTTTCTCCAGTCTTTCTCTCTCTCCCCCCCCTTTCTCTCTCTCTTTCTGTCCCTCTCTACTCTCTCTATGCAGAACACAACTACATCAGTTAACAGCTGTCCGTCTGTGCATCCCTGGATATTTATTTATTTAGATTTATATCCTGTTCTCCCCAAGAGCTTAGAATGGGTTACAATTACATTCACAGTTTTACAATAAAGGGTTTACATACAGTGTGTTGCAATATATCTTCATATAGGATAAGAACGTAAAACTAGCTTTACTGGTCCATTTAGCCCAGTATCCCATCTTCTGGTGGCCAATCCAGGTCACTAGTACTGGCCAAAACCCATGGAGTAGCAACATTCCATGCTACCGATCCAGGGCCACTGCTGGCTTCCCCCATGTCTTTCTCATAACAGACTATGGACTTTTCCTCCAGGAACTTGAACATAAGAATAGCCTTACTGGGTCAGACCAATGGTCCATCAAGTCCAGTAGCCCGTTCTCACGGTGGCCAATCCAGGTCCCTAGTACTTGGCCAAAACCCAAGGAGTAGCAACATTCCATGCTACCGATCCAGGGCCACTGCTGGCTTCCCCCATGTCTTTCTCATAACAGACTATGGACTTTTCCTCCAGGAATTTGTCCAAACCTTTCTTAAAACCAGCAACACTATCCGCTCTTACCACATCCTCTGGCAACGCATTCCAGAGCTTAACTATTCTCTGAGTGAAAAAATATTTCCTCCTATTGGTTTTAAAAGTGTTTCCCTGTAGCTTCATCGAGCGTCCCCTAGTCTTTGTAATTTTTGACGGAGTGAGAAATCGATCCACTTGTACCCGTTCTACTCCACTCAGGATTTTGTAGACTTCGATCCTATCTCCTCTCAGCCGTCTCTTTTCCATGCTGAAGAGCCCTAACCGTTTTAGTCTTTCCTCATACGAGAGGAGTTCCATCTTGGTCACTCTTCTTTGAACCTTTTCTACCGCCACTATATCTTTCTTGAGATGAGACCAGAATTGAACGCATTAATTACTGATTCTGGTGAAGGATTGAGGGAGGTTTTTACAGCTTTTCTAAAGTTAAGAAATCCTTTAAAAAACTCTGATATGAGGAGGTAGGCTGTTCCAGAGGTTTGGTAAGAAACGGGAATAGGATTATTTCCAGGCTGTTTACTGCAGAATTGAGATAAAATGAATTGTGACAGGGAGGCAGGGCAAGTAGGCACCGGAGATGAGGTTTCTCTTTCACCTGTTGTCCGGGCTTGAAGGGGGAGCTCAGATCGCACAGTGCTGGAGTGCTCACTGGATCCTGAGTTCAAAACCAGCTCCAGATCGTAGGAATGTCCAATTGGCCTGTGTGAAATGAGTTGGTGGTCTCGGCCAAAACATTTTTACCTACTGGTTGCTATTGACATCCCTGCCCTGTCACTGACTTCTCAGATTCGCATGCAAAAGATTTGGGCGGTTGTAGAATGGAAGGAGAGCTGTCGTGAATTTGGAGAGGGGGGGGGGAGACCCTTAGAAGGCTTCCTCAAAGGCATCACTTCTGGGACAGGCAGAGCATCCTCACTAGGGATGCATTTTCAGCTCCAAGAAACACGTGTGCAGCGAATCTTTTCACATAAGCATCAGGATATGAAAGGTTCATCCTTTTCCGCCACTTTAAAAGAAAGAAAGAAAAAAAAAAGAACCCATAAAATCTCTTTTCATTTTTTTAGCTTAGGAGAAGGGGGCGCATGTGAGCTCTTTACCGTGTTTGCTTTCTCAGTGCCAGATGCAGAAAAATTGTTATAAAAAGGGGAAACGGATTGCAGAATGCAGCCCCAGGTGAGACCACAGCCAGCCCGACTGATGTCAAAAGGCAAAACCTCGAAGCCTTAAGCAAATGTTTGTGTAAATTAAATCTTCCTTCATTTCTCTTCTTGTAACCACACACTGCACAAGCTGGTGATGGCTCCCTGCAGGAGTTTAGAAATCTCCTCGTTAAGCGCCCGTCGGCCCCTATGGAGCTACGTGAATTTTTTTTTTTGCTTTTTATTCTTGTAAAGACTGGGCTGCTTACAACCCCTGTGCTGGTGCGTACTGGAAAGAGAGCCCAAACAGAGGCTGATCCCTTCAGTGCACCCCCTCTGCATGGACCTATAGGGATTACCACGACTACATATCATTCCTGTAGTGCTACCAGCTCTGCGTAGCGCTATACACCAACCCATGGAAGACACAGTCCCTGCTCGAATGAGCTTACAATCTCGTTGAGACGGACAAAGCGGACATAAAGGTGCATCTTTATACGGTTACCCCCACCCTCCAAAATTAACAACTGAGTGTCGGCGCATTGTGACGAGCTAAAGACGCACTTGGAAAGAGATTCTGAAAACCAGCGTGGCCACGAGACGAAGGATGTATTATTTTGTCAAAAGATGTCAAAGGGCAGAGTCTGACAGGACCCACAAAGGGTACTCTAGAGAAAGGCAAGAAAACCAAGCTGTTAGTTTCACAGTCAGTACTGAAAATTAGGTGCCAGGCCTAACTCCCGGATTTTATGACATGATGACAGAATTTATCTCCGTCCCCATGGAAAACCACAGAAAACCATCCCGTGTCCTTCTCAACCTTGGTCCTTCTACAGTAGCATTCTTCAATGCAAGGCTTGAGCATAAGGGGATTTTGGCATTCCATGGGATGGGTCCAATGGTAGACAGTTTCTTACCCTCTCTATGTAGATAAGGTGTGGAGGCAATGCCACCAAGTGGGAATAGTCACACTGGTGCAATAAGATGAGGAGAGATGAGAATAAGACCATCGTAACCGTCAGAGTCAGAATACCAGGCCAGTGTGTGGTTATTGCTTTAACCTTCCTTCTTTTGTTGTCGTGGAACAGATAAGCAGAACGATGTGGACCTCCCTTCCCCTACCCAGAAGGAACGAGAGAAGAAACGGAAGCAGCAGGAGCAGCAGCCCATGTCCCAGATCAGCGGCGTGAAAAAGCTGACGCACGGCTCCAGCCTGTCCAACTCCAGCATCCCTAGGTTTGGGGTCAAGACGGACCAGGAGGAGGCTCTCGGCCAGGTAATTCGGCTCTTGTCCCAGCTTTGAAGTTTGATTTGATTTATTTGCAAATGGATTAAGAACCGGGGGAAGTCGGGCTTCACGTGTTGTGCTTTTCCTCGTACCAGCTGGGATTTTGTAGGTAGTCTCCAACCGGATGCCAAGATATAGCACGTTGAGACTCGCCTCCATCCCAAAAGAGAAAGGCTAGCTCTTCTCCTCACTTATTAAAACACGGAAATCTTTGCTGAAATATATTTTTTTTTTCTTTTAGGAACTAGAAAATTTAAACAAATGGGGCCTTAACACTTTCCGAGTGGCAGAATTCTCCAATAACCGGCCACTGAGCTGTATAATGTATACAATATTTCAGGTGAGCGTGGCTGTTTCTTCAGTCAGTGCTACAAAGGCATGAAAGCACACTGGGTTACAGTTCATAACTTTTAGATGGCTGTTTGAAGCCGGGACAGATACCAGCCTCACTGAACTGCCGCCTTGTTGGTAGTTTTGGCAAAAAGGGTTTGTGGCTGAATAGATACGGAGAGTGGCTATCCTTACAGGTGGTAAGAGCCATGACAAGTTAGCGGGGTCTAGAAAGACCCTATTGTACTTATTCTGTGGTGAGCCAGTGTAGCCATAACACCCACAAGTTCTGGACTGATCTGGCGGGACTACAGGAAAGAAAATTAGCAGGAAAGAACTGAGTTTTCCTTGGCTCCTATACTGTCTTTATAGAGTAGCCTTAAAATAGGTGACCTGTTATGAAATTACCCAGAGAAAATATGGCATGTCTTAAGCTTGTCCAGTTTCTGCTACTGCAACCCGTTTCACTCATTAACCCTTTCTCCCCACCCTCCTTTTTTGGGTTGCTTTTTTTTTTTTTTACTGCACAGGAGAGAGAGCTACCGAAAACCTTCAAGATCCCGATTGATACTTTGATCACTTACACCATGACCCTAGAAGACCACTACCATGCGGACGTAGCATACCACAACAGCCTTCACGCCGCCGATGTCATGCAGTCAACGCATGCGCTGCTCTCTACACCTGCTGTAGATGTAAGGGCACATATATGCCTCTCCAGCTCTTACCTGTCATGACAGCAACTCACTGAAGCTAGGCAGTCAGTCATTCCTTCTCATTGCTTGACTTTTGAACAGTGCCCATAGACATCTTCTCATCACTGCCACTGCTGGTGATCTGTTTCAAGTTTGGAAGACAGTGGGTTGGAAGGGAAAAGAGAGAGAGGTGCCAGACTTGTAGGGGAAGGGAGGGATGCCAGACCTTGTGGAGGAGAAGGGAGGGATGACAAACCTATGCGGAGGGGAAGGGAGGGATGCCAGACCCATGGGGAGGGGAAGGGAGGGATGTCAGATCCATGTGCAGGAGATGGAGAGTTTCCAGGTCTCTGGTGGGAAAAGGAAGAGAACGGGAGAGATGCTGGACCCAGAGGTGGAAGTGGAGGGAAGAGATAGAAGAAAGAGAGAAGAAACCGAGAGCAAAGGGGGAAGAGAAAAAGAGAGAGACAAATGCTGGACCAGACTGGGGGGGGGCAGCAGGAAGAGAGAATGGGCTGGGGGGAAACCCAGGTCCAACAGATAAAGGGAGATAAATATGCCAGACCATAGGGGGGAGGGAGATCAGGGTGAGAGAGGAGAGATACTGGTTTCAAGGTGGAATCTGGAGGAGGAAGAGAAGAGTGAGTGGAGAACCTGGACATGGGGAGTGACTAGATCACAGAAAAGAGATGCTGGGCATGAGGAGAGCATAAAAACAGGGACATATATTTTGGACAGAGTAAAATGGAGGCACAGGGGAGAGATGCTGAATATGAGGGAAGGATAGAGGTTAGGGACAGGGCACAGAGGACATGCTGGGCAGGACGGATAGGGTTGCAGAAGGAAGATGGATGGTGGACAGAGAGATAGAGAAATGCCAAATGGAAAGGAGACCTCGAAAAGAGATTTAGAAAAAAAGAAAAGGAAGCTCAGATAACAAAGGGATTAAAAATGTATATTTTTTCCTGAATGCATTAATTGTAATATGTTGATTTTAAGAAATGTGCATCGCAGGTATCTGGCATTTCAGCTTCTAGCTCTGTTCTATGACAGGTTTTCTGTATAGCTTTGGAATGTGTTTACTGGGGCTCTGAAGGGGCTCCTCCCTGTCCCCCCTACTTTGGTGTCAAAGGGGCTCGGCGTAATTTTTCTGCCCGGGCTCCATTCAGTCCTATCTGAACCACTGCACCTGGGTGAAGGCAGGCAGGGCTGAGGAAAGTGTAAGCTGTTCCCGTTTGACGCCTCACTTCCTCAATTATTTTTATCACAGGCCGTGTTTACGGATTTAGAGATCCTGGCTGCAATATTTGCAGCCGCCATCCACGATGTCGACCATCCCGGCGTTTCCAATCAGTTTCTCATCAACACAAGTAAGTGGATGGCCAACCCCCCCACCCTGTCCGTGCTGTCCTGTTTATACGTCTTTCTATATGGTTATAAACGGAACTGCTGTTTCTTCGAGGGTCTGCTCTCTCTATATATCCATCTCCCAGGATCAACCATTTGGCAAGGTCACCTCACTACCCCTCCCCAGACAAACTCATACAATCACATGTATCACTGGTTGGTTCCTAGAACTTATGTAATGTCACTGTTGTGTTCAGACCAATACAGCACCAAACCAAAGTGCCGGGAAAATACAGGGCTGGGGGAGGGGGAAGCACTTGAGAGAGAGGCTGTAATACCCTACTCTGTGGGTTAGAAATACAACTGGAATTCATTGCCAGAGAACGTGGTGAAAGCAGTTAGCATAGCAGGGTTTAAAAAAATGGTTTAGATAATTTCTTAAAATCAAAGTCCATAAGCCATTATTAAGATGAATTTAGGAAAGTCCACTGCTTATTCCTAGGATAAGCAGCATAAATCTATGATCTGGGTTGGCCACTGTTGGAAACAGGACACTGGGCTTGACGGACCTTCGGTCTGTCCCAGTATGCCAATTCTTAAGTACTTATGAGAGCCAAGTGTAGGACAATCAAGCCATTGTGACATCACAGCTGAGGTTGGCTCTTAGGCATTGGTGGAATGAGGCATTATGACATCACAATCTCAGCTCTGGAATGTTGCTACTCTTTGAGTTTCTGCCAGGTTCTTGGGACCTGGGTTGGAAACAGGATCCTGGGCTTTCCCAGTATGGCAACTCTTATGTTCTCAAGCCACCCATTCCGAAATTCAGTCACTCCAGTAAGCTTAGTGTGTTAGTGAATGTCCCAGTCTTGCACCTTTACATTTTATTGGCTATAGGGATTTATCTTAACTTTAGTAGTGGAGGTCTTTTTACTAAGTTTGGTTTGTTTTTTTGGGGGGGGGGGTTAAATCTCTCTTCCGGAGTCCCTCGATTATGAGAGGATGGAGCTGTAAGGTGGCTTTTTTTGGCATCCTGTGCGAGATTCTCTCTGACAAGCACCTCCCTCCCCCAACCCTGGGGGGTTTTTGCTTTTCAGATTCGGAGCTGGCCTTGATGTACAATGATGAGTCTGTTCTGGAAAATCACCACTTGGCCGTAGGCTTCAAGCTGCTGCAGGAGGAGAACTGTGACATCTTCCAAAACCTTTCCAAACGTCAACGGCAGACGCTGCGCAAAATGGTCATCGATATGGTAAATCATTGGCTCCATCCCTTGGACCTCGGAGGAGTAAAGGTCTCTATAACCACTGTATAAACGGACTGTCGGATCCTATATAGGTCACTCAAAGATGGACGTGCAAATCTGGGCACCGATCGCAGATTTGCACGCAAATTAACTAACCCATGAAGAGTCAACGACAACTGGCGGCAATCAGGAGTTACATGCACATCTATAAATGGCATAGCGCACAATTCCAAAAGGGCCTGACCACAGGAAGGCGCCTAAAATTAAGCGCAATGGGGATGATTGTGTAAATGGGCGCCGGGCTGCGTGTCAGCCACCCATAGGCGCCGTGTACAGAATTGCAGCTAAGGGCATCTATGTAAAAACGTAGGTGTCCGACATGTAGGTGAAAGTTCTATAGGCCTACCTTTCAGGCGCCTACGTTTTTTGGAGAATCGCACTCAGCTAGCACCCATCTCGCGCTCCGCCCATAGAAACACCTACTTTGGCCTTAGGCGTTGCTAAGCACATTGCAATAGGCGCCTGCCTTTTATAGAACTGGTTCGGTGCCTGTCGACCACGTAAATCTTTTTTAACCAGTTGTCGAGGCCGTTAAGGGTATTTTGTCGATTAAGTTAGGCGCCCTTTATAGAATCAGCCCTCAAATGGTCCCACTAAGCTGGTATTGTGTAACAAGCGCTCTACACGAAGCATTGGCACCCAACGTTGGGTAACATTTACTGAATCTGCCCATAGAGTACTCCAACGGCACAGAATAGCAAGGGTTGTTGTATGCCGTGATGGGTGTGATGATTGTGTGTTTTGTCTTTTTGTTTGTTTTATGGTTTGTTTTGGGGGGTTTTTTTTATTTATTTTTTTTATGTTTTGTTTTGTTTTTTTAATTATTTACTAGGTTCTGGCTACAGACATGTCCAAACACATGAGTTTGTTGGCGGATTTGAAGACCATGGTGGAAACCAAGAAGGTTACCAGTTCGGGGGTGCTGCTACTGGATAATTACACAGACCGGATGCAGGTGGCGTGTTCCTGTTGGAATTTCGGTGGGAGGGGGTAGGATTTGATGGGTTGTCGACGCTGCCTTTCCCCTTCCCCCCAGTATTATAGTCAGTTATGTACTGAAGGAGACAAGTCTTTTCCCCCCTCCCCCCTGGGATCTTGATGGCAGCAACAGAAGTAAATGATCAAATTATGAATGGTTTTGCTGTGCTTTATCGTGCGATCGCTGTCTCCAGCTGGCCTGGACTTAGGCGTTAATTGGACCGAGGACGATGGACAGCAAAAGCATTAAGCTTTGTTACTTTTCAGTAAAGTGTCTTGGAGGAGGGCGAACAGAACCACGAAACGACTCTTGCTTTCTTTTTTCGTAGGTCCTTCGGAACATGGTTCACTGTGCAGATCTTAGTAACCCCACAAAGCCCCTAGAGCTGTATCGGCAGTGGACGGACAGGATAATGGAAGAGTTTTTCCGGCAAGGAGACAAGGAGAGAGAGCGTGGGATGGAGATCAGCCCCATGTGTGATAAGCACACAGCGTCGGTGGAGAAGTCGCAGGTCGGTGCTTCAGAATGCGCACTTCGCCATGGCGTAACTTCGGGGGGGGGGGGGACTACTACTATATATTATTTCTATAGCAATGTACATTTTAACATACAATAGACAGTCCCTGCTCAGAAGAGCTTACAATCTAATTTAGACAGGACATTTCAGGGTTGGGGAGATTATGCTAGAGGAAATTATACAGTGGGCACCCCGGAACGCCTCCTCTCCACCTCTTCCCACTCCTCCCCTCGCCACGTGTTCCTCACAAGTGCATCGACTCTCCCGCTGACATTACTTCTGGGTGCCGCGCAGAGGAAGTGACATCGGAGGGAGAACGGCCAGGGTTGCACGGAGAGCGTTGAAGTTACTCGCAGCAGTGAACACCTAGAGGTATGGAGGAAGGAGGGGCGGGCGCGCAGCAGGGAGGTTCGGGGACTGGAGATGAGAGTGGGGGGAGGGCGCCTCTCTCCCTCGCTAAGCCACTGTGCTGTAACCTAGTAGATGATAGCAGATAAAGACCTGAACGATCTGCCCAGTAGTTAACCCGAAATATAAAGTCATGACTAAATTAAATCGTCTTTTTCCTTTGATATTTCTGGGCCGTAGACCTAAAGTCTTCCCAGCCTTGTCCGCTTGTTCCAAGTTACTGGAGTTCCTGTCGAAGCTCTTCCCAGCTCATCCTAAAGCGAACTGCCATATACGGGACCCAGAGTGTGAAAGACTACCCAGTACCGGCCTTAGTCCTTCAATTTATACCATTCATTTTCCAATTAGAGATCTTCTGTGTTTATCCCACGTTTTGTTTTTTTTATTCCGTCACTATTTCCCTTTCTACCACCTCCCTCGGGAGGGCATTCCAGGCATCCACCACCTTCTCTGTGAAAAAGTTTATATACCGCATCATCTCCATGAGTATGGAGCTCGACACGGTTTACAAGAACTTAAAATAGTAGGTAGAGAGGAAGAAAAAAAAAAAAGGATTACATGAATTTATATGAAGAAGGGGGGGGGAAAAGGGGGTGAAGGATAGAGTTACAATTTGCTGAAAAGCCAGGTTTTCAGTTGTTTGCGGAATAACTGAAGGGAGCTCAGGTTCCGCAACGGGGAGGTGAGGTTGTTCCAAAGACCTGTGATTTTGAAGAGAAGGGATTTTCCCAGTTTGCCTGCATAGTGGATGCCGCGTAGGGAGGGGAAGGCTAGTTTATACCTTTGGGCAGTTCTGGAGGAGTCGGGACTGGAGGAGTTGAAAGACAGTGGGATAAGAGGAGGGAGGATGCCATGAATGATCTTAAAAGCCAGGCAGGAACATTTGAAATGGATTCTGGGGATTATTGGGAGCCAGTGAAGTTTGGCAAGGAGTGGGGAGGCATAGTCAGACTTGCGTTTTGAGAAGATCAGTTTGGCTGCAGTATTCTGGATTAGCTGGAGTCTTAGAAGACTTTTTTTTGATAGATTTAAGTAGATGGCGTTGCAGTAATCTAGTTTGGAGAGGATGATGGATTGGACATTACTCTTGAGTCTACCCCCCTGCAAGGGAGGATGTACAGTAAGCTAAAAAAAAAAAAAAAAAATCTACATCAAGTCATTGTTTTCATTTTGGTTTTTTTTCAGGTGGGGTTCATTGACTACATCGTTCACCCACTATGGGAGACCTGGGCAGATCTGGTCCATCCCGACGCTCAGGAAATCTTGGACACTTTGGAAGAGAACAGGGACTGGTACCAGGGTATGATCCCTCAAAGCCCATCCCCTCCGCCAGACGACCACGACAAGGATGAGGAATTCTGCGTCGACAAGTTTCAGTTTGAGCTGACGCTGGAGGAGGAGGAGGAGGGTGAGGACTTGGACCAGAGCAGCGCTGGGGAGGAGGAAAGCAGTTACCACACCCCCGAAGGGAGAGAGCCAAGAGATGACGCTGAGCAGGAGACGGCGGAAGGACAAAACGGACTTGCGGACTCGCCCTTGATGGATTTATGAAGTCTTCAGACTTTTCCAGAGAAGGGGGGGGGAACTTACGGAGAAAAAAATATCCGGGATGATCTTGCTCTCATCTCACTATTTTTGAGGTTTTTTTTTTTAAAAAAAAGAAGAGAAGGAACAAGGCAGTGACTTAGATCCAGCGCTGGATGGGAACCTGTCGCTATATATATATATATATATAAACATTTCTGAATGCTCATTAGAGTATATTTTTATTTATTTATTGAAATTTTCTTTTTTTGTAAACGGATGCAAATCTGGAATTTCCAACACCTTCCATCCCGCACTCTTTATTTTCCTGGTTTTAATATATATATTTTTTATTTTATTTTTTTTTTGGGGGGGGGGGGCAGGGAGGCATTTTCTGTCCCCCATGTACAGTGATATAAAGCCATTAACCGAAATCAAGAAGGATGAGAAAGTTACAAAAACAAACAAACACGTGAACCAGAAACGATACAGGGCGTGAAGAGGATTTATTTTTCTAAAACTCTTTCTAGGTTTCTTTCGGACTCCGTGGAAAACGAAAATGTTTGGATTTTCTTTTCGGTGTTTTTTTGTTTTGTTTTGTTTGTTTGTTTGTTTTGGGTTTTTTTTTGGGGGGGGGGTTTGTTCATACGTTATCTGTGATTAGGTTGCGCTATTTAAGGGCTTCCCGGCCTGTCCTGGCAAGCTCAGAGCCAGTTGGTTTTTTTTAGGAAAGGCACAGCGGAGAAGCGGGAGAGAGATTGCGCAGACTGAGCCCCTGCGGATCGCAGGCCTGTGTCATAGACGTCCAGCGCGACTTCCATTGTTATTTAAGTAATATATATTAATAAAGCAAAACAAGACAAGAACTAAGGTATACCCTTTTTTATTGGACTAAATGCAATCAATAAATGCATTAAGTTAATCCAATGAAAAAGGGATTACCTTATTTTGGTTTAGGTTTGTTTTGTTATCTTTAAAAGCGGACTGACACAACTACTGCACCATTTCATTCTTCTATCAGAGAACCCATAAAACGCCATGGAGGTCGATATTCAGGGTGATCTAACCAGTTACAAAATGGCTCCTGACCAGTTAAATTTGCCCGTTCAGAGCTAACCGCTCATTTTCAGTGACACTTTAACGGGTTATCGCTGCCGAAAATTAGCTGTTAGGCCCGGATTCTGTAACCAGCGCTGTCGCCGGCAGCCTGCTTAAAAGCAGAATCACGGCTCCAGCAAAGGTAGGCGCCAGAAACATAGGCCGGGGGTTTCCCAGACCTACATTTCCGACGCCTACCATTGATGTGAATCGTGCCTCCATGGGCAGCCTACGCCTCCATGGGCAGCCTACACATCCACGGTGGCTTTAGGAGCAATTCTGGTGACAATTTTTTTTAGGCGCCTTCAAACTCGGTTAAAAAAGTGGTTTAAATGTCATCTTTTTTTTTTTTTTTTTTACTAAGCTTGGGCGCCTAAAACTCAGCGCGGTTTACAGATTACGGGCCTTAGTGCTGAAGTGAAAACCAGCTATTTGGCGCGCGCTCCGGAGACAGCACTTGGTGTCAGTTAGCTTTTCCATGAGCCACTGCGCTTAGACGTTGAGCACGCTGAGTCCATCTCGCGCAGCTTCCTAGAGGGGGTGGATTTAGGCGGGGCAGGTCACAGGGCGGGCCTAGGAGTTGAGCGTGCAGGTTATTGAATACTAGAAGTATTGGATACTCTGACCCACCCCCGCCTCCTGGACCTTTCCACACCTTACCTGGTAGTCTAGCGGTGAAGTGGGGCAGGAGTAATTTGGACTGAAGCATGCATCACTCCAGCATTTTAATTCTGGTGCTCTTTCTTGAATTTACCCCGTAGTGTCTACCCCCCCGACTGGTTAAGGGTGCTGCCAGGACAGGGCTGGAACCTTCGAAACTAACGGTTAAAACTGACTAATAAACTCACCCCCCTCCCCATTTCCCACTCCAGTGGCGGCTTGCCTTTTGCTGCCCCTTCACCATGCCCTCTCTGCATGCCTTTTTCATATAAGGTGGACCCGGATCCACCTGAACAGTCTGAAGTGGACTCTGCTTTTGCCCCCCTGTTTTCATGAGGGACCACAAATCCCAGCGTGCTTTGGGGGCAAAAGCAGAACTGGAGGGATCAATGATGTCACCTGAGTCGGGGTGAGGTGGTGATGACACATTTCATGCTGAGCTGTGTTTTCTCTCTGGTTTTTGGTTGGGGTTTTTTTGGGTTTTTTTTTTGCAATATTCATTAATTTATGATGTCTGGCTTCATTACCTCACCCTCCCCTCACCCCCCAAAAGAAAAGCCATCGCTTAATGCCATATTTTGAGAAGACCTGGGGAGGTGGGGTAGCATGGAAATGAGAAAAGGGGGTTAGCAGTTTTAACAGAAAGTCTTCCTCTGTTGTTTCGTTTTGCACAAAACGGCAATATCCGTGGGACAGCTGCAAATGCTGGGAGGGGGCCACGGTTTTGTTCTTATGAATCGTAGAAAAAGGCGAATGCTTGGCTCGGAAGAGATGCTACATAAAAAAAGATCCTCTTGTCTCAGTGTTGCCAGTCGCTCTCTTTGTCAGTTTTCTGGGGGGTGGGGTTATTTCCCTCTATCTATGGCTTGCAATCTCCAGGTCAACCGACAAACTGATCCAGCCCTGGTTTTGCCCTGTCTCCTTTCTTTACGGTGTGGAGGGGGGGGGGGGGCACAGAGCACTTCTCTCAGAATGCACTCAGGAAAACTACAGAACCAGATAAGCGGACAGAGACATTTTCTTGGGGAGGGCCCAGGGGATCCATGGCAAAAATCAGGACCTCCCAGCATGCACTGGAGGAAAAACTAGGACCAGATCAGTATGTTTGGTTGTCTTAGGGCGGAATGGAAGCCCTTTCTCAAGCCCATTTTGTGGTTCCAAATAACTTCCATGTCTGTTAGCTTAATCAAATGCAATTTCAGCTTCAAGTTGTGGTATGCTGACTGGAGAAATCACAGAGCTTTACACTTTCAGTGAGAAAAGGGGACGGGGGTGTAAGTACAGGATCAGGAATAGAGAATGACGCAGGAACTCATTTTCCCATCCTGGAGATTCTTTTCCCGTCCCTGCCCCATTTCTGCAAGCTCCGTCCTCCTCCGCACAAGCCTCAAACACTTTCAAATCCTAAGTAGCAACATTCTAGAGCTCAGATTGTGATGTCATAATGCCTCATTCCACCAATGCCTAAGCTCCATCCTCCTCCGCACAAGCCTCAAACACTTTCAAATCCTAAGTAGCAACATTCTAGAGCTCAGCTTGTGAAGTCATAATGCCTCATTCCACCAATGCCTAAGCTCCGTCCTCCTCCGCACAAGCCTCAAACACTTTATAATCACAAGTAGCAACATTCTAGAGCTCAGATTGTGATGTCATAATGCCTCATTCCACCAATGCCTAAGCTCCGTCCTCCTCCGCACAAGCCTCAAACACTTTATAATCACAAGTAGCAACATTCTAGAGCTCAGATTGTGATGTCATAATGCCTAAGCTCCGCCCTCATCTGCACAAGCCTCACTTTAAAATCATAAGTGGCAACATTCTAGAGCTCAGATTGTGATGTCATAATGCCTCATTCCACCAATGCCTAAGCTCCGCCCTCATCTGCACAAGCCTCACTTTAAAATCATAAGTGGCAACATTCTAGAGCTCAGATTGTGATGTCATAATGCCTCATTCCACCAATGCCTAAGCTCCGCCCTCATCTGCACAAGCCTCACTTTAAAATCATAAGTGGCAACATTCTAGAGCTCAGATTGTGATGTCATAATGCCTCATTCCACCAATGCCTAAGCTCCGTCCTCATCCATACAAGCTTCAAACACTTTCAAATCCTAAGTAGGAACATTCTAGAGCTCAGCTTGTGATGTCATAATGCCTCATTCCACCAATGCCTAAGCTCCGTCCTCATCCGTACAAGCCTCAAACACTTTAAAATCCTAAGTGTTCGAGGCTTGTGTGGTTAAGGCAGAGCTTATAGGAATGGAACAGGGACAGCGACAAAGCTCGCGGGGATGGAATGGGGACCCCATGTGTCATTCTTTAATCAGGAAGTCCACCTGAAGGGTCATTTAAAAAAACAAAACAAAAACAAGTTGGGTTGATGGCTGCCAGCAGTCTCAGTTCTGAAAGAGCAGAATTCTCAGGGGAGGGGGGCATCTGGCCCTATGTAGACTGGGTGAAGCCTCTGTGCGGTCTCGCACCTAAAGAGGACCCCTGGAAATGACTCCTTCCTGAAGAGATGGGGTCGGGGTTACAGCTGCAGAACCTCAGGATTTCCTGTCTTGCTGGGCGCCATGAGGGGGGTGGGTAGATTAATTTCTGTGTTATCACGCAGTCTCTCGTATGTGATCCTGGCTTCCCAGAGACCCTCTGTCTTGTTTTTGAAGCAGGAGTTAGTTTTATTTTTTTGCCGCCATGGGGGTACGACTTCCAGGCCAAATTAGCTCATACACACCAGCACCTAAAATCTGCAACAAAAGGCATAATTGTGGTTATGTTTGGGGGGGGGTTTGTTGTTCCCTATTGTTCTATATTTTATAGAGATATGTTGGGGGTGGGGAGAGCCTCTCTGTGCTGTGTATGACCACCCCATGAGGCACATGGGATCTCAGAGAGAGGAAGAGATAATGTTTACTGCGGATGGGCAGACTGGATGGACCATTTGGCCTTTATCTGCCATCGTGTTTCTATGAGGCCATGACCAAATCTAGGGTGAAGGGGGGAGGGGGAACAATACATATATTTTCCATATGAGAACAAATTGCAGCGTTTTTATATCTGTAGCATCAGTTTCTCATTGAGCCACACCATGTCAACTATTTTAGATAAAGGCTAAATGGCCCATCCAGTCTGCCCATCCGCAGTAACCATTATCTCTTCCTCTCTCTAAGAGATCCCATGTGCCTAACCCACGCTCTCTTGAATTCAGACACAGTCTCTTCCGGGAGACCGTTCCACACATCTACCACCCTTTCCGTAAAAAAGTATTTCCTCAGATTACTCCGGAGCCTATCCCCTCTTAACTTCATCCTATGCCCTCTCACTGCAGAGCTTCCTTTCAAATGAAAGACTCAACTCATGCACATTTATATTACGTAGGTATTTAAACGTCTCTATCATATCTCCCATCCCGCCTTTCCTCCAAAGTATACAGATTGAGATCTTTAAGTCTGTCTCCATATGCCTTATGACGAAGACCACCCACCATTTTAGTAGCCTTCCTCTGGACCGACTCCATCCTTTTTATATCTTTTTGAAGGTGCGGCCTCCAGAATTGTACAGAATATTCTAAATAAGGTCTCACCCGAGTCTTATACAGGGACAACTGCTAGTGGGTAGCCCAAGTTGGCGTTGCACAAGAAAATCTAGAACCCACTGGCAGGTTCCTGAGGCTGGCAATAGGAAACCTTTCTGTCCTGCCACCACCAGGACAGCCTAATAATCTCAGCCGTGAAGTCTCTTGGTGCGGATGCCTGAAACGGTTCCATTTGGGTCTAACACAAAACATGATAAACAGTCTGCTAATATGCAAAGCAGAACACTTTAGGTTTTGCGATATGATGAAGAATAAAAACCAGGCTCGGGCTTCTGTGGTTTTGGATTTACATGCAGCTAGGCGCTGCTTTTAGCAGCAAAAAATCCAGAACACTGGGTGGTCCTAGTGTTTTAACTGTTCAGTCTTCCGTGCTGTGGACGGAGAAGGGGGCTGCTGCGCTCCACAAAAATCCAAGTTCAAGTTCTCTCGCTATTCTCCATGGTAGGCACACGGGGGTCACAAAGCATGAATGCCAGGGTCAGAGTGGCGGTTCTTCTTGCGTGCGCCAGCTAGAACGATAGATTGAAACGTGAGACAGGACTTTGCGCTATGCAGGGAATTGGAGTTTCTTTTCTTGGGGTGGGGGGTGAACAAACAGGAAAAAAAGAAAATGTAAAAGTAAAAACTATTTTATTTGCCAAACACTTTGGAAATCGGTCACATTAATATTTTCCGACCGTTACTTTTTCTTGTATTTTTTTTAGTTACCGTTAATCGAGTCGAGCTCCATTTTGGTCGAAGACTCGGTATACAAAGCTTAGTCTAGTTTAAGCAGTAGAGAGGATTTCTCCTTGCAGGACAGGCCCAGGTCAGTGGCTTTATGAAATCAGCATACAAAGCACTCCCTACGAGGGTCAAGATAAGAAAATTGGGTCATTAGGGCATAGACAGGGGGTGGGTAAGCAGAGTGGGCAGACTTGATGGGCTGTAGCCCTTTTCTGCCGTCATCTTCTATGTTCTATGTTACGTTCAGCCCTCTGTGAGTTTCTGCGGGGGGTCTACTGCTGAATTGGCACTTCCATAAAACCCTGTAGAGGGAGAGGAAATCTAGACCGGATTGGTAATTAGACACAGCAGTAAAAGAGGGCACCCGGGCTTTATGGTCCCACCCTCCTCCACGGTGATAGCACGGGAAAGCTGAAACACTATAGACCTCTGGCAGGGCGACGTCGGCTCTTTGAAGAGGTTCCAAGAATTCAGAAAAGACTTGGAACCCGGAAATTGTCAAGACACACAGCTAGCTTCTGTTTTTCTCTCGGAGGTCGCTGTCTGCAACTGTTTCCCAGCCTGCCACAGGACTTGGACAAATTGATTTGGCGTTGTAGCTTCTTTGTAACCTGTCCTGTGAGTTCAGAAGCAGAAACTGTGTAGCTCAGAAGCTGCAGCAGTGAAAAATGACCCCTCACCACAGCGGTTTTGTCCAGCTGGTATTATATTTTTGGGAGGGAGGCAGGAAGAGATACAAAGGGGAAAAGGCCTGACACGCTTGGATCATGGCACTGGGTCGGTCTGTTAACTATTCAAAGCTGTGGTTTAAATTTCAAGTTCTTTTACTTAAGGACTTTGCAAAATACACCCTGAGTAAAATTCATAAAGTATTAATCGGACGGATTCGAGAAAGCCATCACTTATCCCTGCTGTTTGGAGTCCTGCCGGGTACTTGTGACCCAGACTGGCCACAGCCAGAGACAGGTTGCATAGAAACATAGAAGATGACGGCAGATAAGGGCTATAGCCCATCAGGTCTGCCCACTCTACTGATCCACCCCCAAGTCTACTATCCTAGGGATCCCACTCCTGGTGACAGGTTCCCTTGGCTTAACCCTCTAAGGGATCCCACATGGGCATCCCATTTGCTGCAGGCCTCAGCAAACTTTGGTCTGGTTGTTGCAGTTATCCTGGTCTTGCTTCCAGTGTTTCAGCTGTCGTGCTGTGAGGTCTGCAGTTTACCTTTATATAGGGTGTTCTCAAACCTAATTGATTGGGGTTTGAGGTGGGCGGATTTCTGAGGAAGACAGGAAAAGTCTGTTGGGTTAAACACATTGAATTTCAAACCTCAACCAATCAGGTTTGAGAACCCCCTATAAACTGCAGACCTCACAGCACACCCTGAGGAAATCCACACAGCACGGTGGCTGAAACGTCAGTGCCACTTATGCGGCAAGATCCGGACACCCGCAATAATCATGCCGCCAGTTGCAGAAACCTAAGAGAACTTCAGCTATTCGTATGTTTCAAGATCATTGAAGACTTTGATATACCGCCTGGGGGGAAAAACCTCTCAGGATGCTTTACGTAAATTTGTCTGAAGTACCAACGCATGCGTAGCTCCATCGCTTAGGACTGACAGTGTGGCTGGAGCCAGGGAAAAAAATCTTCAGTGCGTTCTACCACTGCCCAGGCATCTTCCCGTTGGCCAAAGTCAACTTTAGAGGAAGTGTTGGAGGCCCTTTAAAGCAACCTGAAAGAAGTGGGGTATTGCACCCCTCCCCCAAATCAAAGTGCAACACTAGTGATAGCTAGAAAGACATCACCCTTAGAACAGAATGTAGCCACCTTTTTTTTTTTTATCAGGGTGTCCTTACCATTCCTGTTTTCCCACATCCCCAACATTAAGCTTTCTAGATAATTTTCAGAGCTTCTGAACCAAAGTAGCTTCCCCCTTTGCTTGGAAGAGGAAAGATCTCATTTAGATGCACGTTCTACTTGTGGTGTTGGGGATGGGGGGGACAGGCAGTGGGTGCAGCTTTTTTTAAACATTGTTTAAGTTGTCAAATGCTACATGCGAAAAGTTTTTGAGGACTGGCTCTGTCGATTACGGTGCGGTGTGTTCATGAGGAAGCATTTTCCACATAGTTTGGTCTCTTCTCCCCCCTCCCCCTTTTAGCAATAACATCATTGGAACAGTCCTCGCTCAGTTAAGCGCTTGTGAGAGAGGTTAAGTGATCCAACACTTCTGGTCCTTATTGGACTGAGCCATGGGTGTCCCTTTAGCTGTGAGCACTCCCTCCAAAATTTATTATAAGCTCTTTCGGAAGGGACCTGTACACTGCTACATATGTCTAACAGCGCCATAAAAATAAGTCCTATTATTATTTCTGTAGCTAACAAAACTGTCTCCCCCGTAGTAATTGCCAGATCTGAATCTTACCCCCAGCACAAGCTGTTGCAGCTTGATGACATCACACAGCATGCATGATCAGCCATGTAGAAAGGGGAACTACGCTGTCATTACTGGGCGACTACATGTCTACAGATGCCAAGTTACCTAGTTCCACGCTGGAGACTTTTGACCCGTCCTGATTTTGAATTTGCATCTGAAAGCAGCTGATGGCCAGAAATTCAGGCCCTAAAAATGTCCTAAAATCCCCAGCATGAAACAGGGAATCTGGAATCTCTGCACCTTGTCCATTGGTGTTTGAAGACTTTGGTGGGTGCTTTTTCATCCCTTGATGTGTGCATGGAGACATAGTTTTGATTTTCTTATGGAAAATCAATGTGGAGGGAAAACTGAGAAGTACAGGTCCCAGCATTCAATGAGGGAAACACCAGGACTGGATCTGCCTGCTGGGTTGGTTTAGAGCAGGGGTGTCCAACCTTTTGGCTTCCCTGGGCCGCATTGGCCGAAAAAATGGAAACCCAAGAAGTCAGACCCGGTGAGAAGGGATGCTGGAGGACTCTTTCTGATACAGAAATAATTTAAGAGATTCCCCAGAATTAAAGCTAAACACAATAGTTTGGAAGCACCATCTGAGAGCAGATTGGATTTGCGTGGGACAGACTGGAGCAGCCTGTGACTTCCCATACAGGTGAAAAGTCCAGGGAACATTAAAAAGATGGATTCAGATCTGGTTTTTAGGAGGAGCAATTTTAACAGACATGAATCTTGGATGTGGGAGTTGGGGGGACTCAACCCTATTTGGTGCTTCAGGACGCATAGGAGAACTGAGCAGGTCAGGGCTCCCCAAACCTGTTCTAGTGCTTTTCACCCAAGTCCTGATAACTCCTCCCCACCCCCCTCCCCTGGACAGTCAGGATTTCCCAAATATCCACCTTGAATATGCATGAGAAAAAAGGTGCATATACTGGGTGTTTCATGTATTCCTGGGAGGTATCAGGAAGCCTGACCGTCTGTGTATGCGTGGGGGGATGGGAGGGTCCCTGGATCTGGTGATTGCCCTCACTCCTCCATTCACCAGTGGTGACCGACTGCCCTAGCGTAATTTTGGTGTGTATGAGAGAAGTTGGGAGAGGGATGGGGGTGGGGGTATCTAGGGTCCCCCGCTGCGTGAACGCTGCATTGTAATTCCAAAGGAAAACTTCAGAAATAATAAAGGTGTTCTTTATTTTGTTAGGCAAAAATAAATAAAAATGAAAAATATACGAGTATATATAAAAAGAAAGAAAAAATTGCCATTTTTAAACACAGTACTGTAGGACATTGATTTCTACTTAAGCTATTCTTTAGTAAGCCTCAATCGAATCCTGTCAAGGAACGCTGTACAGTTTTATTTTTCTAAACAATTATGTTCTCGCGTGTTGCTGGTTTGAAAAAAAACAAACAAAAAAGCGAACCAAAAAAAAAATAAAAAAATGAGAAAGCCAATTACCTGTTGTGTACATATTGTAATATTTGGATTGTAAATTCTTCTCCCCGATGGAACTTCACACGAGAGGTGCCCAAGAAGGACTGAGCTCCTGGTGAGACTCGTCACGTGCCCTCTCGCTGTGTATTTATAACATGTAATATACAGATGTTGGAAACTGTACGTTCACTATTGTGATTAATGAGATATCATGTATACGCTTTGCACTCTGTATCTGTACCTGTATCTTACTGAACGATGGAGGGGGGGGGGGGGGTGAGGAAATGGTCTCGGCATCTCTTGGTTGCCCTCACCCCACTTATCTTTTTCCGTAATAAACAGGCAGATCCTTTTCCCGATTGCAAGCTCTGCTCTCCCTGGGTCGGGTCTCAGACAGGCACACAGGGAAGCTGGGGTGATGGAGTGATGGAGGGAAAGGTTTCGGTTTAACCTGTCTCTTATGCTTTTTAAGCGCACTTCCTGCACTTAAACCCAAGTGCTTGGGGCTGGATTCAGTAAATGCACTGAAAACGAGGTGTTGTATTTTTTTATGTTCTATCGATCAATAACCGCTATTGTTATAAATATATATGTGCTCAATGCTCACCATAAAACATTCCCAATATTATCAGTTCAAATCACTTAGAGAATGGGTCCCAGTCTATAGCACATTAAATCACGTACAAAATGAATCCCTTATCTTAGCAGGATGCTGATCGCTGATCTTGCAGTCCTTACACTTATCCCAAGCTATTTTAATGAACTGTCCATCCATGATCTCTCTGTATCCCATATGTGGTTTTGGCAAAAAAAATCCTCTTAAAATCTTCTATACTTTAAATAGAACAAATCATAGTGTGTTTGAATACTGTGTGACTCATTTGTGGCAGTGGTGTAACGAGGGTGTCCGGCACCCCTCTTCCGCCCCCCCCTGCCCACCCGGACCCCTTTGCGCCGAAGTTAAAAAGGTACGTGGAAGGGGCACAGATGCACACGTGTCGGGAGGAGGAGGGGTTCTGGCGCCCCAAGGTAGACCACGCCTGAGACGGACCGCTCCCTGTCACCCCCCCCTTACCACGCCACTGATTGGTGAGCACATATATACTTATAAGAATATCAGTCACTTAACCCCCTCCCCCTTTACATAACTGTAGCGTGGTTTATAGCGCCAGCCGTGGCGATAACAGCTCCAACGCTACGGTTTAGTAAAGGGGGAGTAAAGTAATCAATGTACCATTAAGAAATAGAATACCTTATTATAAGTAGAATTTTACTGGGTATTAACGTTATTATATTTCTCCCATTATTAATATACCAAAAAATTAAGTGCAGGAAAAACTTGTAATGGATGCTTTTATATAAAGGATGCTCTGGGCTGACCGAGGGTTACCAGATTTTCTCTCAAAAAAAAAAAAAAAAGACACCTGGCTTCACCCCATTCTGCCTCCAGCCCTGTCCCACATGCAGCCGAAACCTCCTATCTCCTTCCCTGAGGTCTGGAGACCCTCTGCATATGCGATGATGTCATCACGTTGACATCCGTGCATGAGCAGAGGGCCTCCAGACGCAGCCCCGAGCTCAGGAAGTTCCAAACCCCGGACAAACTGCCAGGTTTTGGAAATCCCTCCAGGCACCCAGACAGTGTTCTAAAAGAGGACAAGTCCGGATTGTTCAAGTAGCATTTGGCATTTTTCCAGTGCCCAAGGACTTAACACCAACTGAAACCAATCCAATCCTTGGTTTCATATACCGATTCATCCCTTACAAAAAGAGCTCAACTCGATTAACAAGATTTCCTAAATTCAGCTAGAGAGTGAAATAATTCTATTCCAAAATTATCTTGGAACAGAAGAATTAAGCAGAGATTTTTGAAATAGATAAGTTTTTAACATTTTCCAAAAAGTTGTTAAAATGAGACAGTAACCTGGTGCAAATCCTGGTGTGCGGCCCCCAAACTCTGTAACACTATGCATAATTATTCGGAACACCCCTGATACATCCCGTAGCCAAGCCTCCTTTTGGGTTGCACCCACGAGGATATGGGCATGGATCTTACGTAGTCAGATCTGTGCCCAAATCCAATTTAGAGCCAATTAACGCTGATATCAATTAAATCAATTATGGATTCTTGATGTCCAGATCCCAGGGTCAACGTGCAATTTTGGGCCCCATTTATAGAATGGGGGAGCTGGTGCTCTAGGTGGAAGGGAATACCAGCAAGACCATTCTCGTAAGCATGCCCTAGGTGGCATGGGCTGTGCCCTCTTTAAACCCCTGCAGTGAAGCAGACTGTCTTATGCTTCTCTGAATTGTCTCACTTGGGTGTTTAACATTTTCTATCAGAATTTCACACTGAAGAGACATCCCTAGGGGCCAAGATATCAAAGGACAGCATTAAGAACCATTCTCTGGCCTGTAAGGATCAACTTTGTGGTGTATTCACAGCCAAAGCCGTTCCTTTTCTGAAAGGAACCAATATCTCGTGAGACTTCCAGCCCAGACAGCAAAATGCTGTTTATTTTTCTTACACTTTGCAAGAATATACCACAGTGAGAAAGGTAAATCAGGGTTAAGAGCACCGGCCCAGTGTAGGTGAAGTTTGTTTCCTTATCCCAAAGCGCAGCAAGGAGTGGAGGAGAGCAGGATGAGGACAAAACCAGTGGGTACCCAGATTTAGGTTGGAGAAGAAATGCAAATTGGAACACATAGTGGGTAAGGGAGATGTCTGTGTTCGGAAGACCTTTCTCACTCCCCCCCCCCCCCCCCCCCCCCGGAATGTTATATGACATGGTCGGGCATCTGGCCAAAAGAATCTCATCCTCATCTGCCTCATCCTGTTTTGTGTGCCATCCCTTTGGTCCTGATCCCCAGATCACCCACAGCCTCCGCCTTAATCATATCTGCACACAGCAACCTGAGCTGCCAGGTCAGAGCTGACATCCATAACCAAAGGCGTTCACCTCATCCGTCTTCTGATTGTGACATGGTGTGTAAGCTGCCTATTAAAAATGTTTTACATTGAAATGTTTGAAAAACATGATTTAGGGTTTTTCTTCCCTCCCCCCCCCCCCTCGTGGTGCTCCCATGGTGTCTGAAAATATTGTAAAATCTGGCATATGAAACTGAAGATCTTTATATGAATACTAGTCTTTAAGCCCGTTACATTAACGGATGCTAGAATAGATGTGTGTGTCTGTCTTTCTTTCTCTCTCTCTCCTTGGCTGCCATCTGTCTTTTTTTCTTTGTCTATCTCCCCTTGGCCGCTGTCTGTCTGTCTGTCTTTTATTCTTTGTCTCTCTCTCCTTGGACGCTGTCTGTCATTCTTTCTGTCTGTCATTCTTTCTGTCTGTGTCTCTCCCTAGCCCCCTGTCTGTCTGTCATTCCCCTTTCCTTCTCCCCCTGGCCCCTGTTCTGCCATGCCTGCTTGCTCCGTGGCCCCCTTCTGTTTCCCCCCCCCCCCCTAGAGTAAAGCATGATTGCTGTCTGGCCCCCAGCACACCCCTCTCCCCCAAAGCAGTCCCCTTTCCCTCTCCCCCTGGGTCACTGTTGTGCCATGTCTGCCTGCTCCGTGGCCCACTTCTGTTCCCCCCTTCCAAAGCAGCCCCCTTTCCCTCTCCCCTTGGCCCCCTGTTGTGCCATGCCTGCCTGCTCTGTGGCCCCCTTCTGTTTCCCTCCTCCCAGAGCAAAGCATGATTGCTGTCTACCCCCAGCACATCCCTCCCCCAAAGCAGCCCCCTTTCCCTCTCGCCCTGGCTCCCCTGCCTGCCTGTATTGCTCCCAAACCCAGCTTCCTGCTCTCTTCTGGCCCACTGGCACAAACCACTGCCGCCGCCGCTGCTGCTCCTCTTCAAAGCAGCCTGCTGAGGATCGCCAGCTGGCTGTAGCGAACCTCGCAGGCCGCTCTCCACCTTGGTAGCACGTTCCCTCTGACGCGATCATGCTCCTCGGGATCGCATCAGAGGGAACGTGCTACCGAGGTGGAGAGCGGCCTGCGAGGTTTGCTACAGCCGGCGGGTGATCCTCACCAGGCTGCTTTGAAGAAGAGCAGCAGCAGCAGCGAATTTTGGGGCCTTACAGTAAGTGAAGGTGGGAGGGGGGAGTCACTGGCGTGTTCCCTGCCTCCGTGTTCGAAAATGGAATTCGGCACGGAGGGACACATGACGCATATGCGCTTAGGGTTTTATTATAGAGGATTATCTACTGTATATGTTATGTTCTATGCGCTCTTATATCCCGCCAAAGTTTGAGGCGGGTTGTGTACAATATTTACATTACATTAGGTCCACGAGAGTGGAGACTTTTCCAATGTGGCTAAGCTAAACCATTTTTTGACAGGTTTTCAGAGCCGATGTGCCCTGCCTTGGCTCTTAACACACTGAGCAGTTTGGAAGGCAGAGATCTGACCAGACTTGAGGAAAGAAACAGCTTCCAAAAGCTGCTCTGGCAATGTGTTCCAATGTTTAAAAAACGGAACCGCCTTTTTTGGGCACATTCAAGTCACCACAAGACAATATTAGGGGTATAGTGTTTTTATGGCAGCTGTATCCAATCGGAAAACCAGGCCCTGATACAATACATGTGCATGCACATACAAATTTATTTTCCCCCTCCCTATAACTTGGTCATTCTCGTATGTATTAGGGGAGCGTTCAGTTTGAAACCCAATGGAAAATACGACGACGCAGGCTTGTTTTGTTTCATGATGAAACGCAAAGGACAACAGCACCGAAATGTGTGGGGAGGGGTTTGTTGGTGTTTTAGTGAACACTGTTTGCAAAATACTGTAATAGCAAAACAAAACTTGAAAATCAACTTCGCCCTGAAAAGAAAAACAACCACTTTGCCCACCTTTACTACCGAACAGATTTATACTCTGGCACCTGAATTTGACTGATAATGAACCGTTGAAATTCTTTGAATTATTACTCTTCCATCTAAATATCAAAACTAGAAATAAAGCCTTGACGTTCAAAAACAGTTCCGAAGACGCTGAGCTCCTAAATGTATCTTTTTACTAAGCTGCGTTACTAAATGGGCTTAGCGCACCCCCTCCCGTGTGACTTTCCAGTGTGGCCGCAAAGCGGGCAGTTTACTATTTGTTGATTTCTGGCCATGCGACGTCGTCACCTTTCGTGTGCCCTACTTTCAGCCAAACTTATCGTCTATTCAAGTTTCATTAATTGCCTTTCTTGGGAAGATGACAAGGCAACGTGTAACAAAAATAAGGCCTACTAAGGAAAAGAATGCCATTGGTTAGAGGAAGGAGGAAAAAAGGAAACTCAGCTTAATTTAGGCCTCCCATTCATTCAACTTAGAGTTGCACGGGGACAGAAATCCCACCCGTCCCCGCAAGGATCCTCTCCGTCCCTGTCAGGATCTTCTCCGTCCCCGCCCGGATCCTCTCCGTCCCCACCCGGATCCTCTCCGTCCCCGCCAGGATCCTCTCCGTCCCCGTCAGGATCTTCTCCGTCCCCGTCAGGATCCTCTCCGTCCCCACCCGTCCCCGTCAGGATCCTCTCTGTCCCCACCCGTCCCCGTCAGGATCTTCTCCGTCCCCACCCGTCCCCATCAGGATTCTCTCCGTCCCCACCCATCCCCGCAAGGAATTACCTCCATCCCCATAAAAAGCAGCAATTACTTCTGACAGGATCATCAATTTCACAGTTTCTTTTGTGTTTGCGCTGTTGTTTTCCTTGTCGAATCTCTTTGGTGGAACCCTTTTTTTTTTTGTTTTCTATTCAGGTAATTAACTTATAAACCCCCTCTTTTACTAAGGCTGACGTGTCCATTATATTATATGGACAAACCTTGCTTCCAAAGCCTTCCATCCCCGTGGGAGTCCCGTTGGCTAGAGAGGGGTCCCCGTGGGAGTCCCGTGGGTTAGGGGGGGATTCTCATGGGACCCTCGCGGGACCCGCGGGATTCCCACAATCCCTGTTCCCGTGCAGACCTCTAGTTCAACTAGGCTTAAGAGCCCGGTCCTAAGCCTCTAACTTATTCCCCAATGCTCACCCAATCCGGCCCTTTTTATTCTCCTAAATTTAGGAGCTCAGTGAAATTTTGAGTACAAATGGAGGCGCATGGCCCTGGGACCCCCAACTCTCAAAAGTCAGAAGCATAAATCCTTTGAATATTGAGCCTCAAAAAAATGAAACAATAGAGAAGAAAAGTATGATTGGGTGCAAGGCCCAGGACAATTGCTTGCTCCCTGAGAGTAAGCATTAACATGAGGAAAGGTAGCCAGAGACCAAGCTGCAGAGCCAAAAGGGTCCAAAGTGGCAACTCAAAATAGCCTTTTGCTTCCTGTGGGAGAGCATTTGGAGTTGCCTCCCTGCACGCATACAGGACTGCAGCTCTGAATTTGGAGGGGACGTCACTGGGAAATAAGCCTTGATTTACAGAAAACAATGAAAGGAGTGTATTCCTTCTGTATACCCAGATTGAAGTATTTATTTTACACACCCACACGGACACCTCTGCAGCAGAGCTCTCCAGCATGTGACCCTATTTGGAGTCCCTGACCCACAACACCTACTTAGGAGGTCAGAACTTGGGGCGAGTTCTCCCACAGTTACAACATTGTTCTGTGCTTTTGAGGGGTCACAGCCATAAACAGATTGATAAACCTTGCTCAGTGGCAGAAATTCCCAAATCCAGTCCTCCAGGTCCACAACCAGCCTGTTTTTCAGGATTTCCACAATGAATATGTATGAGATCAGTTGCACTCATTTCTTCTATTGCAGGCAAATAGTTCTCACCCATATTCATTGCTAGCTGCAAGGAAGAACCTGGAAAGAGAGGGGAAAAGGCTGGCTGCCGTAAAGAGGAGAGACTGGAGGTGTTGGGCTGGGAGAAAAAGGAAGGATAGAGCTGGGGTGGAGGATTGGCGATGACAAGGAGGAAGAGGGCGACGATTGAGTGGGCATGGAGTTACTGACTGGTGATCCAGGCCATTTTAAGAAGGTAATCAGCCAGCTCCTGGCCTCAGATAGATCTGGAAACAATTCTAATAATGGGGCTTGTTTTTATACCAACTCTAAGTGCATAAACGTTTGGGGTTTTTTAGGTACTAAGCAAAAGAGGTTGGGATGGGAGACAAACATCCAGATTTACAAAGGACGACATTCGATCACTTGCAGAGCAGCTTGAGGCCTACAACAGCAGGTGGGAACCAGGGTTCAAATCCAACACTCTTGACTTTGGCCCTCTTTGACTATAATTTAAGGCAGGGTATGATCATACCTAATTCTTTAACACCATGTGTCTGGGTCATCCTATACAAATAAAAGGCTCCTTTTGCAAAGCCATGGTAGCGATTTCACCATGGCAAATGCACCAAAGTCCATTCAATTCCTACGGGCTCCGGTGCATTTGTCATGAGACAATCGCTCTGTGGCTGTCTAAAAGGGGTCTTTCATTGTTAATATTGGTCCTGCAGCCCCCTCCTGTCCTGCACCTCTAAGGTAACTTTAATAAACAGGTGTCTAGTAAGACTAGGGTTACCATATTTGTGAAGACAAAAAAAAAAAAGGACACATGATCCTGCCCAAGTTTCACCCATTTCCTTGGTTCCCCTCTGTACCCTTTTAGTGCTTCTCTTCAACTCTCTTCCCCCATGGGTGCTTCTCTTTCTCTCCTTCCAATCCCTCTTTCCTATAGATGCTTGCTTCTTTCTTTCTCTCTTTCCTCCCAACCCCCCTTGGGTGCCCCCCTCCCTCCCTTTTCTCTCCCCTTTCATCCAGCACTACAGTACTTATCTCTATCCCCAACCTGTGCACACGAGTTCTACCCCTGTCATAAGTGTTCAAGGCTTGGGCGGTTAAGGCAGAGCTTGCAGGTATGGGACATGGACGGAATGGGATATTGAGATCCTGCGGGGACAGGGACAAATTTGTTCCGTCCTTCTCTACGTTCATGCGCTTTTAAAGCTGGAATGCTGCTCCTGAGGCTGTTACAGGGGAAAACACCCTCCAGGGATTCAAGACAAAGTTAGACAAATTCCTGCTAAACTGGAACATACGCAGGTAAGACTAGTCTCAGTTAGGGCATAGGGCTAGTCTCAGTTAGGGCATTGGTCTTTGACCTAGGAGCCGCCGCGTGAGCGGACTGCTGGGCACGATAGACCGCTGGTCTGACCCAGCAGCAGCAATTCTTATGTTCTTAACACTCACCCCTTTCCATAATGCTTCTCCAGCCCTCCCTCCCGATGTTGATTCTTCAGCTCTCTCTAGTTCCCAACTCCCCCACCTACCTCCTCCCCAACCACTACACTTCAATCTTTGGGCAGCTGGCAGCAGCAATGAGGTGAGTCTGCTGCTGCTGGCCTGCCCCAGAAGCCGCCTGTCTGCAGCAACTCCTTGTTCCCGCATAGGTGGGCCCTACAGATAAGGCAGCTTCCAGGGAAGGGTTGCCTCATTGCCGCTTGCCCTGAAGATTGAATCATAGCAGCAGGGGCAGATGTAGGTGGGGGAGGTAGGAGAGCTGGCTTTAACCTGGCTAGCCTCCCCTATTAAAATAATAATAATAATTGGACCCCTGGACAATCTTCTAAAAAGAGAACATGTCCAGGTTTTCCTGGCTATCTGATAGGTGGGGGGCTCTGGTTTGCCACTTGGCCAGAGAGAGTGAAGGATTGCTATGGTCTAGGACAGGGACAATTCACCCCTTGTCAATGCCAGTTTCAAGATGAGTTGCATTCAGGTGCCCAGAGGGCTCAAACTCTATGCTCTAGGTCCAGGAGTCCCCCCTTGCCAGTCAGGTATTCTGAAGATCTGCAATAAGTATGCATGAAAGAGATCTGCATCCTCATTGAGATCCTGGGAAGGGGCTACTCCAGGGCCAGCTTGGCCAACCCTGCCCGAAGGGGTCCTTTTCCTAAGCGCAGGTCAGCCTCTCCCGGTGCATTATGGGACTCGCGGTAGGCACTGCAATTCCCACGCTGCTTTGCGGTGGAAGGGCACCGGCAGGACTGAAGCGCCTGGCATCTCTGGTGGTCCACCTCGCTGACCAACGCAGAGGTTTCGTTCTCCTCTCTCGAACGCTCATTTCAGACAGGCATCGGCGTGGCCAACTCGGGTTGCGGGGGTCCTTCGCGACGGTCGCCATTCCCAGCTGGCCCCTGCTCGATGGGTGTCTGAAGCAACGCCTGATAAATTGTTTATTTTTATTTTTTTAAAAACCCACCTTTCTACGCACAAGGGTAGAAACAACGGACGTAAAAGGGGGGGGGCGCTCGGGTAATACACGGGGGTGTCATCTGTCCGGCGGCTGAGCAGGGCGCGCGAGGGTCCCAGGTCTTTAGTTTTGAACTGGAGCGCGCGAGCCGGGCGGTAGTGCGCAGGCGCGGAGGGCACAGAAGGGAGGCAAGAGTCGGACTGCTTCCTTTGGGGGGTAAAAGAAGAGGTTCTGCCCCCCCCCCTCAAACTGAGCATTTGTAGAGCATGCAAAGTTAGCTCCAAATGGCTGCAGAAAAAAAGCCGGGTTTTCACTTAAGAGCGACACGGGGACAAATTTCCCCGTCCCCGCGGGAACTCGTTTTCCCGCAAGCTCCGTCCTCGGCTGCACAAGCCTCAAATCCTAAGTGTTGGAAGTAAAACCCCGGATGTCCTTGTTCTGCAGCCATAGTCCTTTTAGCATGCGCGTCCATTCTATCCTAGGGAGGGGAGCAGGAAATGCTTCTGCTGATGCTCCTGCTCTGTTCGTCATCAGCTGCTCTCCTTTACTAGGAAAGTGATTAACCATGCTGGCCAGGATGACATTAACTAACTTGTCATTAGCAACTTTAAGGACATGAACAGCAAATCTCTGTTTTCTTTTTGTCTTTCTCCTCTAGACTTGCTCCGAAGTACCCAGCAGCCCGCGACCAGTATTTTGCCAACAGCAAAAGAAAAATCTCCAGGTAAGAATTTCGCCTTAGGCATGGAAAAGCCGTTTTAAACATTTGCCCCCACCCCCCCCCCCTTTATCAAGCTGCGGGTGCGCACCTGTGGGACAGTCTACCTGGTCATCTGAGATTATGCACAGAAAGTGTCAACTTTAAGAAATTATTAAAGACCCAACTATTTGTTGATGCCTATGCGTAGGTAGCAGAAACAAGTCTCATGGCTGCCGTATACATGTAAATCATGAATATTGCCTACATTTATGTTTTTATAGATATGCAGATAATGAATATTGTCTTGTCCATGGTCTTATGAAATTTTATGAATGTACTTGATACTGGCAACTGCCTAGATTCTAGGCAATATATAAATGTGTTAAATAAATAAATAAAGGTTTTTAGTGTGGGTCGGCAAGGTAAGGAATTCTATGAGCATCCAAGCATTTACCGTGCTAAAAACCTGTAGTGCAGATTGATAAAAAGGGCTGTTAGTTGCTAGAAATATGAACACCTTTGCCCATTTAGGTAGTTAGAGTTGTAGCTGCCACTCTTAGCTCTGGGGGAATTCTGTGCAAACAAAGTTGATAACTGCAAAATTCCTTCTAGCAGCAGTGATGGCTACCATAAGCGAAAATCTGCAGACCATAGAGGATATTAGCAAAGACATTGTCCAAATACTCAGCACACTTGAGTTGCCATTGGAGAAGACCCTGGCTAAAGAGGAACAGATACTGGATCTGCTTTTAGAGACTGAAGTAACCGCCTCTGATATCATCAAGGGTACAGTATTGCTATATTTACTTTCTTGTTTTTACAGGTAATTAGTGCGAGTCTCTCATGGCTCTTTGCTGTTGTCTCTCTCCAGGGAAGAGGCATTATTCATAGGAATCTTTGATGACAGCTGCCATGCCATTGCTTCCTTGTTAGGTACAGAAACTACAGTAGTTCTGTGGATCTTTGTAAATCGGTTGCTTCTGAGCGATGCAGGAGCACACAGAGCTTTACACTAAGTAAAATCCTTATACAACCAAGTGAAGGTGTTCATATGGCTAGACATGCCTTAAATCCAAACCTAAGGGTTAGGAAGATTATGGTTTAATTCAAATGGCAGCAAGAAGTGTTGTAGCCAAAAGCTGGAAAAGTAACTCGCCCCCTACTAAAACTGGTTGTGTAAGCTCTCTGAAATTTATCTCATGGAAAAACTCACTTATCAAACGAAAAAAGAAGCTGAAAAATGTCAGTCTATATGAATACTGTGTGAGAAATATTTCTAAGCAAGGTCAGACCATCTAACTTTTAAATGTTCAATTTTTATGATTGTAACTTAATTATAAAGAGTGACGTAATAGAGTGGGATTTAGGGAGGGTCGGCAAGGGAAATTTTATTTACTACAAAGATCTCAGACCATGCATCAAACATATGCAACAATTGTTTCCTCAGGGTTTCCGCAGCTGGCATCAGGCCTGTTGCAGGTTTCCAGGTCTCACGGCGCCACATTTTGATCAACTGACTTTCCTGCCGCATTCACTTCAAGCCCCAACTAATCGGGTTTGAGGACCTACTATATAAAGACAAACTGCAGACCTCACAGCATTCCCTGAAGAAAGCCACATTATGATGACTGAAACATCAGTTCTACTTTACAAGACGCAGCGAGACCCAGAAACCTGCAACTAGCATATGCAATAACTGTTCCTAACTATGTTTGACATTTTAATATGCGAGAGGCTTTAATTTTGATATATTTATATTCTGTTCTTTCAATTTCGGGAGGTATTGCCACACACAATCACAAAAGCAAAGTAATCAGTTATTGCAAATAAGAAAATGTTGCCAGGCCACTAGAATGTCAAGTGATTAGTTTCTCTTTCTCAAATCTTTGAGAGAGCTCATGTTGAATCTCTCTTCCTATCTCTTGGAGGTCCACTAAGAATAGCCGTACTGGCTCAGACAATGGTCCGTCTAGCCCAGTAGCCCTTCTTCACGGAGGACAATCCAAGTCACAAGTACCTGGCAGAAACTCAAATAATAGCTTCCCCCAATAACAGACTATGTACAATTTTTCCAGGAACTTGTCCAAACCTTTCTTAAACCCACCAACACTAAGTACATCCTTTGGCAACTCCTAATTTAATTTTCACTTCTTTTTAACCAATGTAGAAACTTAAGTGCACTGTTCACAGTGAGATTTCTGCTTGCTTGCCTTCAGACTTTTTAGCCTTGGAGAAAAATGTTGCAGAAAAGCTTATTGAAGTGGAAGGGAAGAAACAGAACAGCTTGGCTACGCTGTGTCAGATCGAAGAGGAACTTAAAGCGATTTCTGCTGAGAATGTTAATGTCAAGACAGATCTTCAATATCCTTTTACAAGAGAGCAGTACAATCCATGCAACAGACTGAATGAGGCAGCCTAAAAGATTTCAAAGTTGGTCTACTAATGCCCTGTCCTCCAGCTAATTTTAAAGTGCCCAAGCTTTCCAGAGCCTGTGCTCAACCTGCTTCTGTAGCTATATGGCTTGGTCATCTATTTTTTGGTGTGCATTAACAAGAGTTCCATTAAAGGAAGATTTATTTAGTATAAATTCTTCTGCTTCCATAAAATTGCATAGAATTATCTGTATCCTGGTGTGCAAAAGTCTGGAATCACTTGTGAATTTTGCATTCATTCCAATGTTCCTTATAACAATGTAACTCAATGATCTAAATCTTATTGTAAACCGCCTAGATTCCTTGCAGAAAACTGCAGTATATAAGACATTGTATCGTTTGTTCAACTTTCTGGCCTTTTATTTTCATTTTTTTGTTGACCCAATAGATTTGTCACAGTATAAGGGATACATTTGGCAATTAGAATCAACTTTTTATCTAGCTTGGCTGTAAAATTCTGAGTTTGTTAAAGTTGCCATGCTAATCATTTTTCTGCATAAATCAAGTATTGAACTTCACCGGCCAAAAAAAGTACACATGAGCGTTGTCGATCCTTCATGTAGGCGGCCTTAAAAAGGCCATTTTGTGTGTCGGTGATGACTCGGTATTTTGTGGGCCACCCTCTGTTCTTGATCACCTGTCTGCACCATGTCGGCATTGAGTGAACTAGTTTGATGAGGTGATCGTGGGTGACAATGCAGTTCCAGGCTGCAATGAGTGGCTCAATCAACTCACGTTCTGATGTTGGATGTCTCTTGCACCACAAGTTCTCAATCGGATTCAGATCCGGAGATTGGGCTGGCTAGTCGCTTGTTCTGACGCTTCCCGGTCGATTACCTTTTTGGGGCAATTTAAAGGTGCACTGTCATCTTGGAACAGGAACTGGCCTGGAAACAACTGCTGAGCTGATAGCACTGTGTACTTTTGCAGTACTGTGATGTAGTTGGTCCCTTTGACCAGACCATCGATGATGTGCACAGCCATGCAGCCCCAGACTTATGACCTTCAAAGGATGTTTCAGTGAGGTTGAGGCACTCGGGCTTGAATGCCTCTCCAGGAAACCTCCTCACATAGGTTACCAAACAGGCAGAAGATGCTTTCACCACAGAAAAGCATGTTTTCCTACATTTCACATGTCCAGCTTCAATGCTTCTGCGTCCACTAGATCCGGTTGCGCCTTTGGACATCAGTCATCAGTGACTTGTTGCTTGCTTTGCAGCCCCACAGATCAAACTGCAGGCACAGGTGACAAGTTTGAAGAGCTGACACTGACATGACACTCCTCTAGCCTCTCGCGCAGTAGCTGAGGTGAGATCAGCTTGCGATTGGTCTATGAATCTGTCTTGGCATGATGTTGTCTACCGCTGAAACCATCACTTTTCTTCTTTTGTGCAATCTTTACTATCAATTTGTGACTGCAGCCGACTTTGTTGGTGATCTGATGTTATGAAAATCCTTCCTCACTCATCACTGACACATGAACACGCTCCTCCGATGTCAGGTTCCGAGTAGACAGCTGCACGGGGACGATGGGAATCCTGCTGGTTCCCCCTTCGGGTCACGGGGATCCCGTGGGGACACCCCCTAGGGTCTAGGGGATCCTGTGGGGACGCCCCCTAGGATCGCGGGGTTCCTGCGGGGTTGGATGCACTCGAGCCGCGAGGCTCGTCTTCTTTTCCCTCCCTACCCTGCCGCAGCACACAGCCTACCCGGAAGTCTTCCACGATGTTAATGCTGATGTTGGAGGGAGGGCTTAAGCAAAGCCCTCCCTCCCTCCGGATGTCAGCGCTGACATTGGGAAGACTTCCGGTCGGCTGTGTGCTGCGGCAGGGCAGGTAGGATAAATTCAAGGCAGTGGCGTACCAAGGGGGGGGTGAGAGGGAGCGGTCTGCCCCGGGGCAGCCTTAGGGGGGGTGTAGAGCTGGCCAGATCCCCTTACCTTCGTGGCGCTTTCCCCTGACCGACCGACAGACAACAGGCCCGGTCCGACAAAACTCCCTGCTCTGTAGCCGCAAATCTAAATTACTTTCTTACAGCAGCTGGATTCAGGGCAGGGAGGTTTGTCGGACCGGGCCTGTTCTGTTGTCGGTCGGGCAGGGAAGCGCCACGAAGGTAAGGGGCAGTGAGGGAGAAAGGGAGGAAAGGTGGAGTGGAGAGGAAAAGACACTTAAGGGAAATGGGTAAAACTGAGGGGGGAGAAGGACGCTGAAAGCACATGGGGAAGACAAAGGGGTGGAGAAGGATGCTGAAAGGACATGGGGAAGACAGAGAGGGGAGAAGGATGCTGAAAGGACATGGGGAAAACTGGGGGGAGAAGGATGCTGAAAGGACATGGGGAACATAGAGGGGAAGAAGGACACTGAAAGGATATGGGGAAGACAGGGGGGAGAAGGACGCTGAAAGCACTTAGGGAAGACATAGGGGTGGAGAATGATGCTGAAAGGACATGGGGAAGACGGGGGGGAGAAGGACGCTGAAAGGACATGGGGAAGACAGAGGGGGGAGAATGATGCTGAAAGGACATGGGGAAGACGGGGGGGAGAAGGACGCTGAAAGGACATGGGGAAGACAGAGGGGGGAGAAGGATACTGAAAGCACATGGGGAAGACAGAGGGAGGAGAAGGACGCTGACAGGACATGGGGAAGATGGGGGGAGAAGGACGCTGAAAGGAAATGGGGAAGAGAGAGTGGGGAGAAGACGCTGAAGGGAAATGGGGAAGAGAGAGTGGGGCGAAGACACTGGCAGGGAAGAAGACAGAGATGCCAGACTATGGGGTGAGCAGAGGGAAGAAGATGGGTGCCAGACTAATTTGGAAGGGGGAGAAAGGGAGAGGCACAGTAACAGAGCAAATGGAAGACGCAGAGAGAAGAGAGATAGTGGATGGAAGGAATTGAATGAGAACATGAGGAAAGCAGAAACCAGGCAACAAAGGTAGGAAAAAAATTATATTTCTTTTTTTTTGTTGTTGCTTCAGGATAAAGTAGTATATTAGTTGTGTTAATAAAAATTTATAAACATTAGAGGCTCCGGTAGAAACCCGTTTACAAAGTATGTATTCTTCCCAATTAATATTTCAAAATTAATAAAGTCTCTTTGCTTATTTTTAAATGGGTTTCTACCAGAGCCTTTAATTCAGTAGCATAATTAAATGAAATAACTATTTCTGAAGTTTATAGGGACGGGTGGGGACGGAGGGGATTCTCGCGGGGATGGGTGGGGATGGAGGGATTCCTCACGGGGACGGATGGGATTCCTCACGGGGACGGGTGGGATTTCTGTCCCCGCTCAACTCTCTAGTTCAGAGTCTTGTTCATGGTTGATGCAGAAAGTGTATGAAACCCCAAAAGCTTGCGCTTTTTATAGCTGCCCTGTTACCTAGATGTCTGGATTGTGATTGGCTGACAGAAGCAGCCTCCTGATTGGTCAGAAATAATGCACGCTGCTTCGACAGTCTCAATCCTGTTTTGAAGCATGATCTGTAAAAATTATACACTTCTCCCTCCATATTCGCAGGCCCGCAAATATGGAAATATCGCAAATAATTTTTAGGGCTGACTCTGACCCACCCCTGCCTCCTGAACCTCTCAACACCTTACCTGGTAGTCTAACGGTGAAGTGGGGCAGGAGTAATCTTCCTAAACCTGCCCCATGCAAAGTAATCAACAAAAATGGCTGCCATGAGTTTCCATGGTCTCACAAGACTACAGTGGGAACTCACGGAAGCCATTTTGGTTGAAGGCTCTTCATGGGGTAGGAGCGTAGGAAGATCACTCCTACCCCGCTAGACCACCAGGTAAGGTGTGGAGAGGTCCGGGGGAGGGGGGGTCAGAGTCGGCTACTTAAAAGGAATTCAGAATTTTCATGGCTCTGTGCCTTTACTAGTTACAATCATAGATCATGGCACGGGGCAGGAGCGTAGGAAGATCGACCCTGCCTTGCTTCACTGCTATACCACCAGGTACGTCGTGGAGAGGTCCAGGAGGCAGGGATGGGTCAGGGTTTAGAAACTTGCAAATAACTGGTCACAAGTCCTAAACCCCTGAATAAAAGGTCAGAAAGTTGAAGGAAGGCAAAATTCACAAATGGTTCCAGACTTTTGCACACCACTTAAGTCTCTCTGCCATCTTGTTATTTTCCCTGGCTAAAAAGCCTTTTCGCTGAAGAAAGCTTCTGCAGTACACGGGAGTAGCAGTGGTTCCATAATTGCACTCTTCTTGCAGTATTAGGGGGGGGGGGCGCAGAGCTGTTAAATATCCCAATTATTAAGGAACGATAAGGCCTCAAATCTTCCATCAGCTCGAGACTGCACTTGGTAGGCAGCCATCCTTTAAGCCTTGTGAAATTGGTGACTTTGTAGAGCCGATGTTGCTTTATTACACACAGCAGGGGGTGCTGCATGCTCTGTAGACTGCATCTTTAATAGCTTACCAAGGCTGTTAAACATTTCCCTGGGATAGAGTGGGGCCAGAACATGTACACAGGTTCAGAATATGTAGCTGTTGGACTCTGGGCCAGTGATCTGCTGACAATTTCATGAGCAGGACAGAGATTGTCACTGTTGGTTTTCTCTGGCCTAAAGAAATCACTGGGACTTCTGTTTGGGTACTTGTGATAGACGGTATAACAAGAAATAAATAAACTTGGTACCAGAACAGACTGCTCTAGTTTTAAGCCTGTTAACAGAATAAGATAGAAGGGAGTGATTAAACAATCAACTCTAACCATATTAATAACTGAATCAAAGCCATGATAGCATCCAGCAAATCAAATCTATATCAATAAATTCTAAAAATATCTTCATAACAATATTAAGTCACAATCCCTAGTGAGTGTTTGAAGAAAACAGTGGTGGACATATCATAAATTATCCAGACTTAGTCTTTGGAACCTCTTATGATATATACCATTCCAAGTTCCTGTCTTGTATATTGTTGTGATCATCTATGTCCACCACCCCCTAACGAAGAAATAATTAATCTACTTAATTGTATTCTTATTCCCTGAAGATTATTGTTAGCACTAATTTTATTTAACTATTGTTATAATTATGGGTAACTTTGTTGTTATAATATATGCTTTTTAAAAAGCACAATAGGCAATATGTTTATTGAGAAACTTAAACTATTAATTACATTTAATTGGAGTAGACTTAACTACAGTTTCTGGTGGAACTCTCTGTCATATATATAAGATGGAAAGAACGCTAGCCACACAAAAAGGAAATTTCAATAAATTTCAGGAGGTTTGGGGTCCATTAATAGAATATTGTGATGAGTAAATATCATTTTTCCCTTATTGGTAGGGAGGGAGGGATTTCTGATTTGATATTAAATGTTTAGATTAATAGAAAAGATTATATCATATATTATATGATATATGAAATAGGGATGGGAGGATGGATTTAAATATTATAATTTAAGTTATATATGAAAGCTAATCAAGTGATATTGTATAAGTTTAAATGATATTTTCTGATACACATGTTGTAAGATGTAAAAATGAATAAAGAATTAAAAAAAAAAAATTGGATCAATTTATAACGTTGGAAAACTTTCTAAAGTGCATGTGCCTAGGGCGTACATATACCGAAAATCTCTTAATATAAATAAATAATGTGCAAAGAAGCTACCATTTGGCAACACTTAGCTTGTTGTAAGGTGGAACCTGCCACCGTCAACGTTGATATGATAAAGAACTCCCGACCCCACAGGGTTGAAACGCCCATAAAAAGAAAAGGCGTTGGGAGTTCTTTATCATATCAACGTTGACGGTGGCAGGTTCCACCTTACAATAAGCTAAGTGTTGCCAAATGGTAGCTTCTTTGCACATTATTTATTTATATTAAGAGATTTTCGGTATATGTACGCCCTAGGCACATGCACTTTAGAAAGTTTTCCAACGTTATAAATTGATCCAATTTTTTTTTTTTAATTCTTTATTCATTTTTACATCTTACAACATGTGTATCAGAAAATATCATTTAAACTTATACAATATCACTTGATTAGCTTTCATATATAACTTAAATTATAATATTTAAATCCATCCTCCCATCCCTATTTCATATATCATATAATATATGATATAATCTTTTCTATTAATCTAAACATTTAATATCAAATCAGAAATCCCTCCCTCCCTACCAATAAGGGAAAAATGATATTTACTCATCACAATATTCTATTAATGGACCCCAAACCTCCTGAAATTTATTGAAATTTCCTTTTTGTGTGGCTAGCGTTCTTTCCATCTTATATATATGACAGAGAGTTCCACCAGAAACTGTAGTTAAGTCTACTCCAATTAAATGTAATTAATAGTTTAAGTTTCTCAATAAACATATTGCCTATTGTGCTTTTTAAAAAGCATATATTATAACAACAAAGTTACCCATAATTATAACAATAGTTAAATAAAATTAGTGCTAACAATAATCTTCAGGGAATAAGAATACAATTAAGTAGATTAATTATTTCTTCGTTAGGGGGTGGTGGACATAGATGATCACAACAATATACAAGACAGGAACTTGGAATGGTATATATCATAAGAGGTTCCAAAGACTAAGTCTGGATAATTTATGATATGTCCACCACTGTTTTCTTCAAACACTCACTAGGGATTGTGACTTAATATTGTTATGAAGATATTTTTAGAATTTATTGATATAGATTTGATTTGCTAGATGCTATCATGGCTTTGATTCAGTCATTAATATGGTTAGAGTTGATTGTTTAATCACTCCCTTCTATCTTATTCTGTTAACAATTATTTGATCTACAGGGTTGGCACATATTTAAGGCCCTACTATATATTATCTCTAAGCTAGTTTTAAGCCTGGCCATCCAGCCTATATTAATGAGATAAATTGATGCATTAAGCATCCCTGCTTGGATCAGCCTGGTCCTGTCATAGTGGAACGAGTGAGGTAATTTTTGACGCTGCTCTTTTGAAGAGAGAAAAAGCTGATTGAAAAGATTTTGGTTCAGCATTCTCTTAGAAAGCTTGTTTTGGACTTGAAGCACCAAATGCTGAATTTATATTATTTTTCATTTTGATATTTCTCTTCTTTTATCTTATGACAATGGAACTCTTTTTTCCTTCAGTTTTAATTTTTGTAATCCGCTTTCTTGTAGCAAAGGGCAGTTTCTAAATACGCCTAGGCATAAACAGCAACTTACAGTATTAGACTGATTACTACAGGGTTTTATGTTTTAACTTGGAAATCTAATTTGTTTTAGACAGAGGGGATATGATTATTTATTAATTTGATATCTTGCCTGTACCATCCAAGGACCTAGACGGCTTACAATGTTAAAACGATAAAGAATGAAAAGAATTTCAATAATATATAGGATAGGAAACAACTTAGTTATCCATCCATCCATCAGCAATAACAAAATCACGCATACAAATATTCAGCTTATCATTGAAAATATCGCTGCTGTCTTCAAAGGTAACCTAGTGGCCATTATCAAAACTTACCAACATTATTACCCGTGAAAAGATTTCTGTTCAGGGAAGCCTTTCTGCTTTCCTTAGCCTGACGTAAATTCTTGATGAAAGAACTCGAGAAGTTAAAGGAGATGGAGGAGGAGATGGAACAGATGCAGCAGGAAGTGGATGAGGACACGACCATAGCAACCCCTTCTGCGGTGTAAGTCCCAGCCTGTCTTGCAACTAAATCGGTTTAGCAGTTGGGGGGTGGGGGGGGGGGGCACTGAGCATTTTCCCCCACAGGCATAAAGGATCTGATTCTAAAAACGGCATCCTGCTTGCAGGCGGTGGTAGGCGTACTGCCATCTAACGGACCAATCGGGATGCATGTTTAAAGAACACAAGTGTTCACACCTCAAGTTAGGTGTGTAAACGTGGACCAGCGAGTATTCTAGAATGACATCACATCACCCAGCCCCCGACTTAAGCAATCTACTGAGAATTGCTCCCACTACGTAGAAATCTAACAAGAAGTTTCTAAATTCTACGCTGTCCATCCCACTAAATGCATGTTTTTATCCTGATGTACTTAGACCTGAGCTAAATTTGTATTCGAGGGCCTTGTTTCTCATAATTTCTTTTTATCTTTTAGGTATCGGGCTCAGCTGTACCACCTGGTTACCAAAATCCAATGGGATTATGACTGTGACCCCACTCTGATCAAGGGAGGTATCCTTTTCAGCGACCATCAAGTGAGAGCACAGTTCTGGCAGGTGGGAAAAGGGAGATGCTTCAAGGTCAGTCTTTTTGGAAGGTGGAGGCAGGTAGTGGTGATCAGTAGCAGGGGAAACAGCCCGGGGATCTGTGGCTGGCTGCACTTCCCAATGGAAACATTTTTTTTTAAAAAGAAAATCATTTTCTAATGGTGAGGAGGCAGCCTCTGGATACTCGAATGCCATTAATCCCAGCATCGTGTCCTTCAACTTCAAAATAAAAATCAAAATTATACACTTGGCTAGAAGCAAGAAAACAGCAAGCCCCCTGACTAAGTGCCCACTGCACCTGGCATCCTGTTTTTGACGGTGGTCAATCTGAGCCCCTTTTTCTTTCTGATGGGATGAAAGGGGGAGAGCTGGCAGGTGCCTTTTTAAAATCGGGCTTTGAAGAAAATGAATAACCTTTTTGCTTTGCAGAATGCCAAGCTAAGGTTTTCATAGTGAGAGAAGCCATTACCCGGTCCACTGGAATTTGAATTTGAGGAAAGCCGTGCGGAAAATCCTAGTGATGCCCTGGATGGGGGCTTGGTATGGTGGCTGCAGCTAACTCCCTTTAATTTCTTACATACCACCTTCCAATAGTTTATAGTTTATTCAATTTTTGATTAAACGCCTTTTCGTTACTACAAAGCGTTGTACAAAATAAAAAGTATTTACATTTGACAAAAATGACAATTAAACATACTTTCTTATAGTAAAACTACAAGACAAACGAACCGTGCAAACTGGGTAAATGTTGACCCTTAGGCCATATAAACATAAGGAAAAGAGGGAAGAAATACACTTGTAATAGAAAAGTGAGGAACATATAAGGGAAGAACACTTAGGAACTGGGGAGCAGTATAAAATTAATAGTTAAGAGAAAGAAGTTCAGTTAAAAGCATCATTAAAAAGAAAGCACTTTAAATTGCTTTTAAAATTTTTTAGGTTTTTTTCCATTTTTATATACAAAGGGAGAGCGTTCCAAATTGTAGGGGCTGTAACAGAAAACGTAGAGGTGCGACGCGTGCCAATGATTTTTAAAGAGGGAACATTAAGGTTATATTGAGAGATGGATCTTAAAGTTCTTGGGGGGTCGTATGGAATCAGAAGTCTATCTATGAAAGCTGGTGTGTTGGTCTGTGTTGTTTTAAATGCCAGAAGAGCGATTTTATAAGTTACCCTGTGAGAGACTGGCAGCCAGTGGGCCTTTTGAAGCAAAGGGGTAACATGATCGTATTTTTTTGCTCCCGAGATTATTTTAATGGCCATATTTTGAATAAGCTGCAAGCGTTTTAAATCTTTGTGAAAGATACCATTTAGTAGAGAGTTACAATAATCCATTTTTGAAATTACTAGTGAATGAATCGGAATGTTAAGGGAATTAGTATCTAAAAGAGGGGCCAGTGATCTAATCATTCTTAATTTATAATAACAACTTTTTACTATTGCACTTATTTGAGGACGGAATGTTAGCTTATTGTCAATTAAAACACCTAAAATTTTTGTAGTTGAAATTAATGGAAGTGGAGTATTTTCGATTATGATTGGAGATATTAATTGATCTCCCTCTTTTCCGGAGAAAAGAAGAGTATTTGTTTTTAGAATGTTTAAAGAAAGCTTGTTTGTATTTAACCATTCGTGGGCTTTACTTAATTTTTGGTTAATTGACTGAATCTCGGTTTGATTGTTCGGGTTAAGGGGGTGCAGTAATTGTAGGTCGTCGGCGTAAGCGTACACCGTAAATCCTATTGATTGGCAGAGGGTCAAAAGCGGGGCTAAATAAATATTAAATAATAGGGAAGATAAAATAGAGCCTTGTGGTATGCCAAATTTTGAATGATAGGATTTAGATTCTAAATTCTTGTAATATACTGATGAAGTTCTATCAGAAAAGTAAGAAGGCCAAAGCTGTCTAGTAGGTGAAGATTCAGATATTGGAGGGATTTCCCTGTCCCCAGAGGACTCACAATTGAAGTCTGACATGAGTGGGGTGTCTATGGTTACAGGGAGCAGCTGCTGCTTATTTCCCAAACTAAACTGCTTTTTTTTTTTTTTACATTGCTATTGGGGAAAGAACTGTCTCTAAATGGATTTTTAGTGTTGATTTGGGAGTCCAGCCCTTTTCCTTTACTCATTGGTGCCTAGTCCATTACAACGGAGATGTGGCTCAACCCATTAACATCGACAGCACCCAGCACTCCAAAACCTTCATCTGTGACTACCTGTGGAGTCTGGTTTCCACAGACTGGTGAAGACCTTTGCAAAACGGACATGCACTGGGCCAGAGTACCCTACCACCGCTGAGTGTGAGGCCTGGCTTTCTACGCTGTCCAAGCGACACTGTATTGATCCTAAGCCCCTTTAGTGGATCCTCTGGATCTGGGGAGTGGCGGAGCACTGATGCATGATGTCTGCGCAGTCTACGTGACGTTGTATTGATGCGAATTGTCTTGACCTGTGCACATTTTCCATGCTTCTCCTTTAAATGTGTGAGTTTTTGACAGAAAAGGGCCCTTTTTCCAGTCCTCGCTGCCCTTTAGTCCTCTGGGTGTCAGTTGTCTTTTCCTCTGGCTCACCAGCACCCTCAAGTATTTTCCATCTGGGCTCATTTTTTTGTTTTCCTGTGTGCAGTTTCATATCTGGATGCCAACAGTGCCATCCTAGTTTCTCTCTTCTCCCGAGCAGGCCTCCTGTATTATTTGTGGCTGTTTTCAGTGGGGATCCTTTTTTTTTTCTGCATCCTCTAGAACAAAGCTCTGATATTTCCAGCTAGATATTCACTCTAGCTAGGGTGAGGTATCTGTTTCCTCTGCAGTATTTATCTCCTTATATATTTCCTTTCAATCTGTAACCTGAACTTAAATTTTTTTAACCTACCTCCTTTTTCTTCCCTCTTTCTCATAAAATGTTGTGCCGATAGGAAGTCTTCTGCTACACCACATTTCTGCCTGAATTTCTCAAATGTTAACATTCTGCTTCTTAGTTATCCTTTTTTCATCCATCTCCTGAAAACTCCACTCCTTTCCTCTTACAAAAGCTAGTTCATAGTGTACTGGTGGTATATGTCTCTTTCTCTACTCATGGTCTCTTGTTCCACTGGATAGCTACAACTAAGTCTATAATGCTGTCGTATTGCTGGTGGCTGAGATATGCTCTAGCTTGCCTCCAGTCACTTGAGTTATTATGAAATAAAAACATAGTCTGTGTGTGACATGGTGATGCATGAGAGATCTGTATTGAGAAAACCTGCTAATAAATGGAGATGGATCTTGCCTTTCAGCTCATTTGACAGGGTAATGCTGAAAACCATCCGGCTGGTATTTGGCTTCTGGTAGTCATTTTTTTAAAAGCCATCAGCCATGGGCAGAATTAGTTCCAGGTAGTCAACGCCGGGCCACAACTGGACACAGGTATGGAAGATGTTGATTCAAAATTGTTTTGGCTGTTAGATTTGCCTAAGGGGTTGCGGGTTGGTGCCCTCTGCTCCCCATCCTTCCCAGCCCTAAAGAGCAAAAGGCTGCCAGAGCCCCAGGCGCCTAGTGGTCCACTGGGGTCCAAAGGGCAAGAAGGATGCCCAGTTGCTCATACCAGTCGTGACCTGCTGTAACAAAATGGCTAACCTCTGGACTCCACTGGACCACCTGGTGTCTAAGAGGTGAACCCCCTGGGGGGGGAGGGGGGCACAAGAAAGGCTGAAGCTACAAGTTAGACGTTAACTGGACAGTAGCCAGTATTCAGAACGGCCTTTATGCTGGTTAAAAAGTCTTGGAACGAACCAGACTGTAGTTTAAGAGGCAGGAGAGGCTTGATGGCTTTGACTATCGAGTAACATATGTGTGTGTTCACTTCATGTTAATATAGGTGCATATCCACTCTGCTGCTGTCATGTAAAGCAAAGAACTGGCCATGGGATTTCACTTAGTAATAGAATGGTTTAGATAATTTCCTAAAACAGAAGTCCAGAAGCCATTCTTTAAACAGACTTGGGGAAATTTAGTGCTTATTCCTAGGATAAGCAGCATCAGATCTGTTTTATTCTTTTGGGATCTTGCCCAGGTACCGACCCGGTATGGCACCTCCTTTATAACTGAATTTGCACTAATAGAGTGGTTCTTCTGAAGCAATTCAAAGGTTTACATCACACAGAAAAGAATCTCCCTAGTTAGTTTTTGCCTACCTTGTTCTAACCTGCGCCTCTCTTCTCTAGCGGAAGGTACTGTGATGGTTGCGAGGCCTGTTTCATGTCACATTTAGCTGTGAGCCTTTCCCAAGGCAGGCAGCTAGATGGGACTCTTGGTTCTAATTGGAGAAGCCCACTGCCTACAACTGATGTAGTGGGTGCCTGTGTCTTATGCTCACAGGGCCTTTGTTTTTATGACAGGAGGTTTGAGAAAGCAATCTCCTATGACATTTCAAAAATTCTTTCAATGGTGATTTCTTAGTCATGTTCTAACGATATCATCTGAACCACGTCGAGCCCTAGTTTCTAGGGGAGATGCAGTATATAAATTGAAAGATTAGATAAGATTATGATGATGTGGGTGTCCATGACCTCAGTATTGAGAGGACAATTCCAGATGACAGGTTCCTGGGGAAAGGCACTACTTATCCTTCGAGTTAAGTAACGTGGAATCTTGCTACTTGTTGGAACTCTGCCGTGTCCCTGTGACCTGGATTAGCCACTACTGATAACAGATCGACCTTCCCTGTCATAGTATGTACTTCCTTGAAATGGCTGTGGACTGTGGAGAGAGACCAGAGCCGTTAGGGGAATATCAGAAGGATATGGATTAAGGGACTTCCCCCCTGCCCCCAACCCAGAGCGTCCATCTCTGAGGCATGGAGAAGGATAATAAGATCTTATTTCTTTGCAGTCCCTTCCCCATCTATGCAGCATGAACAAAAACTGGTTCCTTTAAACAGTAGCAACAAAACCATTAGCCATGGCACAATGTCTTTTATTCAAGGTTACCAGAGCCGCTTATGGCAAGCGTGACAGTCACAAAACGAGGGAAGTCCGAATGACAGCTCTTTACTTCCCTGCTTTTAACACTGAATTTCAGCCTGGCCTTGTCCAAATCAGTATTCTTATTTAAGAAGAAAAAAAGAAAAGAAACAGGAGTGAGGCATTATACCGTCACTCCTTTCTCCCCCAGAAAAGACGACTGGTCCACTGGCTGCTGGCAGCAGCCCCCCCTTGCTTCTAATTGCTTTTGGCAGGGCTCCATGGTGATAGCCACGCCTACCCCGCTACGGCCTGAGGTCATATGAGTCACTTCAGTCCACGTATCTGTGTCGGGGTCATAACACTCCACGCTGTCCAGGAAGCTGTGACCGTCGTAGCCCCCTGTAGAGAGAAAAGGAAAAGCAAGTTAGCAGGGTCCAGACAACCCAACCTGTACCTCACCTTGTCTGCTGAACTCCCCACCCAACTCATCCATCCTACTTCAACCAGAGCAGCACTGCTGGTAAACCATGGTTGCTGTCCGCCCCACGGCCCTACTAAAGCTACCCTCTGTCCTCGGCCTATTTTCTTTGGAGTAACACAGGTTGTAAGGGTCCTACTGCACAACAAGAAATCATCCCCAGCAGCTGGCTGCTAGACTAAAAGTCACCCCCATACAGACAGAGAGGCAGCTCACGCATTATTCATCGCCATTGGGGAACCAGAAAGCCTGCAAGTCTTTTGCCTTAACCAACAAATCCTTATCCCTGAAGGAAAGCTGAGGACCCAGAAGCAGTGTTCCCCACAGCTTCCTCTTTGGCTGAATTTCAACCTCCAACCTTGATTCGGCCCAGGTCCGTTTTCAGAGGGATGTAAGCCCTTTGCAGACTGACTCCCATGCAATGTGCAGAGCAAGTTCTAGGTCAAGAAAATCTTACCCAGCACGTAAATCTTGCCATGAAGGACAGTGACACCAAGGGCACTCCTCCGGTGTGACATAGGGGCCACGAAGGTCCACTGCTCAGTTTCAACGTCATAACGCTCCATGCTGTTCAGCTGACTAGTTCCATCGTAGCCCCCCACAGCGTAAATACAGTTCTCCATTGCACACACCCCTGCAAGAGAGTGGGAGAAACAACTGATAAGAAAGATGCTGCTTTCAAAATAAATCCCAACAGCACATCCGCCTAAACAGGAAGTAGAGGGGGAAGAACTTCAGAATGGTAAGAGCAGGAATATTTGACCAAAGGGCATTTTCAAGAATACATTTAAACACCTGCATAAGTGCATAACTGTTTTTTACAAATGTACACATGGAGAATATATGTCTGTCATTAACCCAGCAGCTTCCATGTGGAATTAGCTGTCCAGGTTACAAACATATATATATATATATATAAATGCTGCCAAATAAGTTACAATTTTTTTCATTTTGAAGGCAGAAATAAAGAGGATTAAGGAAAATTCTTTCCTTAATCCCTCAAGTAAAGCCCCAGTCCAAAGGAGCATTTTTTTTAAAAAGCTGGAACAAAATCTCAGGGACAAATTTTTCCTAAGCCCTTTCCACATGGGAATAGCAGATTTCTGAAGTTGCATTTACATATGGATGCAATCTACGCATGAAGACACTTCTAAAACCACCACCACACTGTCATCAACCAAGGCCCCTTATGGACATCAGAATGTTGACCTAAATTTAGCAGTCATGGGGCTGATGACAACCATACAAACCAATCTGGCCCACCTCTGCTATCAGCTTTGAGAAGCTTACATGCCGTTCGCATTCGGTTCCACGCCATCCTTCCTCCAGCACTCACCTGCTCCACTCCGCACTGTGTTCATTGGGGTAATCGTCTTCCATTCATCCCTTTCTGGGTAGTAACATTCTGCCGAGCTCAGCCTGTTTGTCCCGTCATAGCCTCCCACTGCATACAAGAGGCGGTTCAGAACAGCCACACCTACCCCGATTCGATGTGTCTGCATTGAGGCAACAAGCTGCCACTCATCCTTGTCAGGCTCATACCTGTACCAGGTCAGGGAAACGAGAAAGGAGACCTTTCATTATCTAGCAAACATTACTTAGAGCCCTCGCCAGACCAGTCCAAAACCTTCCAGAGCAGAAAGATAGTAAGACAGACCTAATCTCTCCTTAGAGGGAAGATAGGGCCTAAACTTACAAACTTTATACACTCATAATGTAAGTTATATGGACAATTAATAAATACGACACCCTGAGATGTGATTATCGCTAGTTTCCTATTAGACAGAGGCTCTTAGGAGACAAAAACATGTAGGAAGACTATTTGCCCAACATATGATCAGGAATTTTTCTGTGGACATTTGTTCGGGAGCTTAATTCCCTATGGTCTGGTACATCATGCTCCAGAGTAATTCTTGCCTTCCACACAGATTTGGAGTGGGGGGTTGAAAGGCAGAATGAAAGAATGGATTGGTGGCCCCTTTGCAAAAAATCGCCAACAAAATATCTGGGAAATGAATGCAGCGGGAGAGGATTTCTTCATTTGATTGTAACTTATTTCCATATTTTGTTATGTATAGTCTTCTGACTGGATTTCACCACCGCAGCCCTAGGTGGAAACCATGAATCCTGTACCACCCCCAAGATCTTGTCCTTAAGCAGGGAGGGAACAAACCTTCTGCAGTCCGTTGCCACAACCAAGAAGCAATCTCAAGGACTAAGGTGTGTGATTTGGGTTTTTATACAGACTAGATGGGATTCTTTTCGACATGCTCATTTTAAACTAGAAAGGGGATGGGATTTGATATACCGCCTTTCTGGAGTTCTAATCAAAGCAGTTTACATAAAAAGTAGCTCAGCAAGCGGTGCGGGGGCAGGCTGGATGCCGAACAAATCGCGGCTGCCCTGCACCTCTGGAGATTCGCCATCTGCCATCCAGGGGGCTCCGAAAAAGGTACTGGTGTGAGGGAGATGATTACAATTTTTTATATAGGTCATTCTATATAACTAGGCTGCACCCCATACACGGGTTTGTAAAACCCAAGTATAGGCCACGGCCTATATATGGGGAAATATGGTAGTTATGGTATGTGTTGATGAGGTATGTGCGATGGTTAAGGTTAACCCCCATAGCGCGCCTTGATAAAAGGAGCCCTAAGTGTTGGATCTATTGTAGAGAACAAATCATCGCCTAGGATAGTACTATTGGACTAATGACAGCAGATAAAGGCCACGTGGCCCATCCGCAACATCCCCTCTTAAGAGATCCCACATGCCTGTCCTGTGCTTTCTTAAATCGTCTTGACTACCATCATTGTTCATTCCCCTTCATCTTATGAGACCTGTCTCCTGTGCATTTAAATGCCCCAATCGTATCTCCTTTCTTCTAAAGTATACATTAAGGTCTCTGAGTCTGTCTCTATGACCGTTTTAGTAGTTGCCCTTTAGACCGACTCCATCCTGGTTATATCTTTCTGCATATAGTACTCTAAATGGGGACGGACAGAGGCACTGTCCCCTCCTCTCCCTATGCCCCCAGGCATCCTACTGGCTTTGGACGTTAACCCTTATATATTATATACAGGGAAAGAGAAAGGGGATGGGATTTGATACACCGCCTTTCTACGGCAGGTACTTATTTGGCCCCCAGTCATAAGGAGCTAAAGTGAGAATCAAGCCCAGCGCCTCAGGCCACTGCTCCTCCACTGGATGAGGACATTAGATGAAACAGAACCAGTGAAAATGAAACTGTGCTGCTCTCCTCTCTGATCACCTCCAAACCCCACCCTCAACTTCTAAAGAATGAGTCTGGTCTGGACATACTTCTACTGCCTCCGAGGGAAGTCTATTCCAGAAACCCACAAGCTTAAAGCTGCCAATGACACACACAGGAAATGGAGGCTAAGGAACCTGAAAAACATCTGACTTCTCACTCTGCAAAACTCATTTAAGCTGCTCCATTCTTAAAGGCACATTAACCTTGTTGCCTCCTGCAAGCCACAAGGGACCTCTTCTTCCCCATGTGCACTGCAAAGTCAGAAGGCGAACGCCAGTCCTTAGAGCGGTTTCTGGCAAGCAGAGTATGCAGCACCACCTTGCGAGTTAAGCCACAGACATTTGTGTACCAGAAACCTGCATCCAGATGCTGGATTACATACACCAGGAAAATCATAAAGGGTTTTCTTGAGCTTGCTAGATAAAAATAAGTTTGAATTAAGTATTTGAAAATGATAAGGCCTTGCTTGACGTTTAACTTCTTTGGTGTGTCCAGAAAATCTGGGGCTTGTTTTGCAAGGATGATGTCTCTTTGCATGGCCTTACCTTTCCACGCTGTTGTGATGGATGCAGCCATGGGACCCCCCCACTGCATAGATCATCCCATCGATCACCCCCACCCCAATGCGGTTACGGGGTACGCTCATAGGTGCACAGGGAGACCACTGATTGTTCATGGGGTTGTAGCAGTCCAGAGCATTGGAGTCTGTATTCCCATCTGGGCCGTTGTTTCTTCCACCCACGGCATAGAAGAGCCCACCCACCACACATCCTGCAAGGCCACTGCGTGGGACCTGCAGATCAGCCAGCCTCAGCCAGGCCCCATTGCAGGGGTTATAAGCCTCCAGGTAGCTCAATGATTGGTCATAGTAGCCCCCAGCTGTATAGATGAGCTGAGGGACCCGGGGGGTCCGGCAGGGTAGCAGCTTGGTAGGCTTGTGCAGCGTGAGGTCCTGAAATATCTTGGCCAAGTAGTCCTTGCAGCATGAATCTGAGCGCAGGATCTCGCATTTCTGGAGTTGCAACTGGAGGAAATGTGGGGTAAGGGAGTGGCAGCGCACAGCTCGCAGCAGGGCCTGAGTGTAAGGCCGCCGGCTCTCGCAGTCATGTTTGATCCAGTTGATGCAGGCGTGGAAAACCTCTGACTCGCAGCGCACATTGAGATCATCTCGGCTAATCAACGTGGCCAACTGGCAGGGTGCCAGATTGAAAAACTCCTCCTGCTTTGCCACCTGTAACAAAGGGAAAAAGAACAGACTATAAGCTCTACCAGGCAAGCACCGAGCCACATAATTGGGCATCAAGACTGTTGTTTTTGAGAACAATGGATAGTTATCCCCATGTTTTGGGCATTTTTTACAGCAATTTGTGTCTGTGTTTTTGAAGGAGCCAGGAAGATTCTCTGGTGGCAGAGAGAGTAACCAGGTTTCCCACAGCATCAAGGCCTTGGCTGGTCTGTATTTTGGTGTGACATCCCAGCCATGTCAAATGTTGCTCGATCCCATTAGTTGAGAGAGGATGGGGGGTTGGAGCTTGCAAAGAACCACCCACCCTAGGCCCCTCAGCTTAGAGGGCATGCATCTGTCACTGAAAGATTTAAAATCAATCGCCCCACAGGATGAAGGAGAACCCCAGCACTGTAAAGCACTAGAATGGCTACTTCCTTGTCCTCTTTGGGTTAAGTGCCAGGGAAAGCACAGACAGGGAAATAAAATGACTCAGTATTCCCAGGAATGGCTGTTCTTGGTACAATTACATGACTCACGCTCTAGTTAGGACAAAGTAACAAACAACCCTCCCTCTCCCTACCCACCCCCTGCTTTCTGTTTCATTTCCAAGAGGAAACGTGAGTTTTTAAACAAGCAAAGCTCTGCAGTCTCACCATTGCTAAGCAAAAAATATTATTAGTGTTGCTGAGTTACTGTCACCTGAGATCCCTAATATGAAAAATCCTCAGGTGAAGACAGCAACTCCATGAAATACCTGAGCTACGTGACTAAGCACAGGGGAGGAGACAGCAGCGTACAAGCAAGACGGAAAAATGTATCATTAACACAGTGAGGCAAGGACTTGTGGGACTTGCTTTTCCATCGAAGAATAATGGCGAAGGCATTCTACCCCCTTGTGATGACTTTGTGTCTTTTTCCTCCCCCCCTCCCCCACCCCAGCGCAGAGTTCCTAGAGAGTTTCTCCATCACATTTGCCAGGGCGCAGAGATACCGATGCTATAAGGATCAGGCGTGATGTACGTTTGGGTGAGGGGGCTGACCTAGGTATTAGAGAATGACACGGTGACAAAATTCATCACCGTTCCCGTCCCCACGGATAACAACCATCTTCATGTCATTCTTTAAGGAGAGAGGGAAGAATCAGAGTATGAATGGCCACAGCCACTGACCCGCAAGCTTTGCTTTGAAGAATGTTGGTGTAGAAGGACCGAGGTTGAAATAGACACTAGAAAATTATATGGGATTATTTCCCGCGGTTATCCGCGGGGACGGTGATGAATTTTGTCACCGTGTCATTCTCTAATGTAAGAGCAAGAAACTTCTGGAACATACATTAGCATTTCAGGCTGCTCTTTAGACCACTGCTTTCTTATAAACACTTCAGAACTCAATTGAAAACGTATCTTTTTTTTCAAAATATTTGGCGAATTAAGTTAAACGATCCCTAGGTTATGCCATTTTAAATCTTTTGTTAACCGCGTTGAACTTACAGTTGTGCGGTTTATAAGTACGATGTTATGTTATGAATGTTTATATACCCGTGCTGAATATAGACCATTTTTCAGATAAAGAGGTAATAATGGTGGCTGGTGTTCTCTCCACCCCTCTCCCTACCCCCTCCTACCCACCTCTTCTCTACTCCCACCCCTCCTCCCCCTTCTCCTTCCTCGCCCCCCTCTATAAGTCGCCTTGAGCCTACCTAGGTATGAGCGACGCAGAAATAGATTAGATGAGATTAAATTTGGCCAGGCAGTCTTCTCTACATCGGAAAGACAAAGGATTATTGAACATAGTTGTGCTGTTAGAAGGCAAAGAAAAGAGAAAGCTGGAGACCAGTTTGAAGATGACAGATTTTCTTACTTTGGCGGTCCCAAGGAGGTGTTGGTGATAGACTGCTTTTTTTTTTTTTTTTTTTTTTTTTTAAATCTTTATTCCTTTTTATTTCTCTCAACAAGTGTACAATAATATTACAATTTGATAGACTGCTTTTAAGAACTGAAGTTTGACACATTGAGACCAGTGAGATGTCTGTCTTTATTACCCCTGTATTTATGCAAATTCCGTTGCTTTATTAATTCATGGATTATTTATTGCTTGAGTACATGTTTTAATGTTTCTTAGATTGTTTTTTGTTTGCTTTATGTTTGATGTGATCGTAAATAATCCCTTGCACTTTTTATCTATTTTGTAAGCACTTCCAAATGTATTTATAATGTGGGGTTTTGGTTTTTTTTTTTTTACAGATTAAGTTATTTTTTGCTGTTTTAAATATTTCCCCCAATGTTACAAAATCAAATGGAATACAACATTTTTGTGATAATTTTAGAATTTTTGAATGATTTGGGACTTCAAAAATTGTAAAAATACAGTGATTCTGCTAATTCATTAATCAGCTTTTTATTTTATAAACGATTTTCCAAAAATCTATGGCTTTACTTAACAACCATCAGTTTTACAGGAATGCCCTCAACCCCCTTGGTTGTACCATAAAATTGAACCGGTTACATTAGAAAACACAGAATAAATCCACCATTCCCAATTTGAAAATATTGTCAATTCCAATATCAATTAGAACACAACTCTCCACTCTCCCTCCCCACCATAGCAGTGAACATACAAAAAATATCTGCAAAAACTAGCCCCCTACCCCTTAGACAGTTCAACACAAAATAAAACAGGAGTGTGAAAGATGCATCAAAACATAGTCAATGTACAGAAAGGGCAATGTCCTCTGTCCGGTTCAAAACATACCCCTGTATCCTAAGGTCCAACGAGGGTATGTACACCCCCCCAAACAGAAAGGGATCTTTTGTCCAATTTGACACGGACAAGAGGACACGGAATGAAGCTAAGAGGGGACAAGTTCAGGACTAATATCAGGAAGTTCTGCTTCACTCGGAGAGTGGTTGACACCTGGAATGCTCTCCCGGAGGAGATTATTGCAGAATCGACCGTCCTAGGATTCAAAAGCAAACTAGATGTACATCTCCTTACGAGAGGCATAGAGGGATATGGGTGACTAAAAATTATGCCAGGTGTACACCTGGCAGGGCCTCCACGTGTGCGGATCGCTGGACTAGATGGACCGAAGGTCTGATCCGGAGACGGCGCTTCTTATGTAAATGTCAGGCACAGATTTTTGAGTTCCATCGTCATCGGTTCATGAAGTCTATTTCTCCAGTACCAATAGGAGGGAGGCCACAGGATGGGTCCAAAATTGAAGGAGGGGAAAGTTGTACAGGGCCTTGATCCATCAAGCAAGGAGCCCCTCTCGCTTAGGGGGGTCTGCAAAACCGCCTTCTTGATTTAGTCTTCAATCCATAACCTTACTGCCCACTGCTCACCACCCTAGCCAGCAGATTAACCATTCCTCCACCCTGGCATCCTCTTTGTCTGTCTAGTTTTTTAAACTCTTTCGAGCAGGGACCATCTCTGTTGTGACTCCACAGTGCAGTGTGCATCTGGTAGCGCTATAGAAATAACAGTAATAGTATGGAAAGTGAGGGGCAGGGAGTGGCGCTAACCTGTCCCTCCCACTTAGAATTACCACCTCTTCCCAGGTCAGGCGAACAGGCTCCTCCAGTTCTGATTTTGCTGTACTATGTACTGGGACAAAGCAAGAGGGTAAAAGCCTGACTGCAGTGGCATGAAGTCAGCACCCAGTCAGGATGACGTGTTATGACTGGATCAGGGGAAGGGGGGAACGTGAAAGGTACTTCTGCGCATAAAGTGGCTGGAAACCCTCAGCTTTCTAGACAAAGATCATAATGCCCCCCACCCCTTCCGTGTTTCCAACCACTTTGTCCAGTAAGTGCCTTTCTAATACCCCCTCCCCCCCCCAGCCACTAGGAAGCAGCTTCCTCTGCAGGAAGAGAAAAACTTCTGGCGGGAAGGGGTAAAACGCGGACCTCGCGGATCTAAACCCGTACGGCCTTAAAAATCTGAGGTCCGTGTTCCTGTCGCTTGTACTTTCTGTCGCTGACAGATCTTGATTGAGATTTGAGCGCTGACGGATCCTTCTCAGCATAGGGAGGGAAAACTGTTAGGATCTGTCAGCGCTAAAAATCTCTTCGAGGTCTGTCAGAGCCAGAGACTAGTGCTGGAGTATGGAGACTTCTTTTTCATAACGCACGTCCAAAACCTATGTCCCCGCTCTCTTGGCTTCTGCTCTGCCGCTCCAGCACTAGTCTCTGGCTCTGACAGACCTCGAAGAGATTTTTAGCACTGACGGATCCTAACACTTTTCCCTCCCTATGCTGAGACGGATCCGTCAGCGCTCAAATCTCAATCAAGATCTGTCAGCGACAGAAAGTACAAGCGGCAGGGACACGGACCGACACGGACCTCAGATTTTTAAGGCCTTACGGGTTTAGATCCGCGAGGTCCGTCAGGTCCGTGAGGTCCGCGTTTTACCCCTTCCCACTTCTGGCTTTACGCCAATGCAGTTGGGGTTTTACCCTCCTGTTTTACTTAGGCAAATTAGAACAGAGTCCCAGCACCCAGTGCAGCCAAATCAAACACGGAGAAGCCTATTCAGCAGACTTGGGAAGAGGTGGTAATCCTCCGAGGGAGGGATAGGGTAGCTCTGCTCCCTGCCCCTTGTTTTCCTTGGACCCCTGGGCTTGTGTTGCTGATAGCAAGCATTAGTCACCTTGAAGGTTTCTGACAGCAATGTTTTAGCATGTGCAACGCAAAAACACCGTACAAAAGCCAATTCCTGAAAACAAAAAAGCCATTGTTCAGGCTCTTCTCTAAGCAATAGTTTTCCAGTTTATATTCCATTTTCTCAAAGCATAAAAGCTGAGTGTGGGGGGGGGGGGAAAAAGAGAGGACAGAAAGTCACAGCGCCTGCTCTGTTTACTATCAACAAGTGGGGAGGAGGCAGAGAGAGGAGAGGTGGGTTTTAAAACCTAGCTTTAAGCGAAGATGTAAGCTGTTTTAATAACTCATCTCAATAAAAAGAAGTCTCTGCCTTAGAAACCCAGAGGTGGCTGCCAGTCTATAAGTCAATAAACAACGCCTGAGAATGTTGCTGACGTCAGCGCAGCCCTGCATGTCCTTGGCAAGTGCTGGAAATGATTCAAGAGCCCTGAGGGAGGGGGAATGAGAGTCTCCAGCTAACACCTAGCCCGGTAGTTCCCAAACCTGTCCTGCTAGTCAGGTTTTCAGGATAGCTGCAGTGCATGCAAATCTCTTTCATGAATATTCATTGTGGATATACTGAAAACCTGACTGACTCAGCTTCCCCCAGGACAGGTTTGGGAACCAATGACCTAGCAGTAAAATTTCTCAGCTACTGGTTAAGTTAGAAGCCAGTAACTTGAAGAATTACAGATCTAAAAAGAAATTGGTTTTGTGCTAGTTGGTAAGGTCCCCTAGCATCATCCCCGTGGTTGTTTTCATAGTGTCCAGCCATCTGATTGCAGGTCTTTGCCTGGTTCTTTTGATCTTCCCAAACATGATGTCCTTCTCCAATGATCTCTCTCTTCTGATGGTGTGACCAAAATAACACAGTGACAGCCAGTTTGATCTCTTCCAGAATCGATGTGTTCGTTCTTCTGGCGGTCCACGGCATGCTTAAAATCCTTCTCCAGCATCAAAACTCAAAAGAGTCAATCTTCTTTCTATCGTGTTTCCGTATTGTCCAGCTTTCGCATCTGTAATTGACCACTGAGAAAATGAGTACGTGGTCAAGTTTAACCTACTGGGGCCAGGCCCAAATGGACCTCTGCAGCTTAAGTGAGGAGAGGCAGTGACGCTTGAGGCCATTCCTGACACTGCTCTACCATCCATATGACCATGTTCTTCCTCCAGGGTTCCAGAGGGAGAATTCAGGCCAGTTCAGCATTTCCTGCCCCCAACCCCCAATTTCATTCTGGTTCTTCTAGTATTAATTTTGAACAGCAGAATGCACCGTGGTAAGAGAGACCAGACTGCTCTGCTCTGGACTGTCACATGCCTAATGCTTTATCTATGTATTCATACTTGGAAGCCTTTCTTTTGTGTGTTGTGGCTAAATGCTGTGATAATAACCACCTCTATGAGCAGCTATAACCAAAGTGAGGGGAGGGGGCAAACTAGAAATCAGCACTACACTTTGGATCATGGTGGAATCACAGGTAACAGCAACAACGTTCCGACTTAGAAAGACACTGTGATGCACTTTTCAGCAGACTGGTACCTATCAAACATATACATAAGAAATGCCTCTGCTGGGTCAGACCAGAGGTCCATCATGCCCGGCAGTCCGCTCACTCGGGGGCCCACCACGTCTAGGACCTGTATAGCACACTTGTAGAATGATGCCTTTGCATGAAAGATTTTTCCCTCCCTGAGTCGGACTAGCAAAAAAGCCTGACTGCGACCTTCCCAGCGCTTTTGATAATCAGGAAATCTCCTCTATGCACACCCACTTCAGTAGCTTCCAACTCATTACTGTCTGCTCTCATGGCTCCAGAGGAACTAGATTGTGAAGATAGAGCCGCTCTTTCCAGCTCACTCTCATCATCCCTTCACTGTCTTTTCCTTTCTGACGCTGGTCCCAGAACCAAGATTTAGCCAAATAATTGGCACAAGCCAGCTTCCTCAGCACAGGGGTGCTCTAGGTCAATGGTTCCCAACCCTGTCCTGGAGGACCACCAGGCTAGCCTTAATGAATATGCATGGAGCAGATTTGCATGCCTATCGCTTCCATTATACGCAAATCTCTCTCATGCATATTCATTAGGGCTAGCTTGAAAACCCGCTTGCCCTGGTGGTCCTCCAGGACAGGGTTGGGAACCACTGCTCTAGGCCACCCTAGTAACTTCCATTTTTAAAGGGTCCCCTGAAACTCCTAGTGGTGAGGGCAGCAGATCGTGGAGCCTCTTTCAGCGGCCATCCTGATCAACCCCTCTCACCACAATTGACCCTCCTGGCCATGTCCTATACAGCCTCTACTTTCTAGCATTAATCACTTCTTCATTTCCTAGTTGCATATTTTGGGAGTGAGTGGAGTGGCAATTTAAAATACTTTTTATATAGAACATATTGATCTCTGGATAAAACTACCTTTCAGGTTACTGGTTTAAAAACAAAATCAGTTGTTGTTTTTTTAAACAACTGTTCTTACATTGGGTTACTTGAGCAGGCTGCGGAGCAAAGACATCAGCAAATACAAAACCCCCAACTCTTGTCTTCATTTTTAAATCCACTCTATATCACCCCTCCTCCACCCCAGCGGGATGCTGCAGTTCTCTCCCCCTCTTTTTGCCACCTACCTCACTGAAGTGCATGTGGATGTACTCTTGGGCTTTCTGTTGCAGTTCCTCACAACCAATTTGCTCGGCGAAGCTGGCAATCCCAATGGCATTACTGGGGTCCAGCTGCTGGACCAGGAAGTCACAACAGGCCTTCACCACGCTGTCCATCTGGTACATGACTGCCCCATTCATCACATGGATGACGCACTTCTCCCCCACTGAGATGCTGGCGGTGTAGGCAAACTCGATGAGGCGCTCCATCACCTTGGGATGGATACCCTCGATGGGTACAACCTCCATACCGCACTCTTTCAGCCCGTTGGTGAACATGGCCCTGAAGACGGGGCTGCTGGAAGCCAGAACCACTTTATGGGCCATGAAGTCTGCTTCTTGTGCATCGTATTTGACACGGAGGGTGACATCGCAGAGCAGCTGGCCTACTCGCAGTTCGTTCATGATCTCAAAAGCTTGTTTGGTGTGATCCTCCAGTGTGTAGCTGAAGTAGCGGTTGCCATTCTGCGAAGGCGTTACCTCGGCCTTGCACTCTGTGGCGTACATCACAGAAAGCGGCTCCTGAGCATCACACTCGGTGTCATACATCACAGCGAGTGGCTCCTGAGCATAGCTGGCAGTCCAAAACAAACAAGAAAAATAAGATATTCCACAGTGCACCCCCAATAAACGGTCCAGAGGTCTCAGAGAATCTGCAAGAGGGGAGCAACTGCTTACGAACCAGCCATGTTTGCTTTCTGTAAACCACTCATCTCATTTGGAAGCAGGTGCCTGTGGGAGCAAATAAACAAATATCAGCTGGACAAGCAATTCAGAAACTGCAAAAAAAACAAACAAACAAACAAACCACAACTTACAGGGTAAATAAGTCTTCCCCAGGGGTTTTCAGTTCTGAAGAGGCAATACCAGATTACAAAAATGAATGAAGGTTGAGGAGGTGTGTGGGACACTGACCATCACAGGATCAGTAGCCATCACCTCCTGATCGGGCCTGAAATGAACACATCCCAGTAAGGTTTTACAAAGGGATGGGTGGGCACAGGGAGTAAGAGGGAGGGAGTAGGTGTACAAATTAAAACAAAACAATGAGAAATTGTGCAAGGAGCAGCCAGACCCTGTGAAGCCTGAGGTCCTGGGCTATTTCTCCACTTATGAGGAGCTGGCTCCCTTTAAAAGGGAGAGAGCTTTCAGAGTTGCTGGGCAAACCCTTCGCTCCCCAGCAGGGCACAATGACAAAGCAGAAAGTGCCTGGGAGGGGCCAGAGCTCTCTGCAGCTTGCTCTTCCCGATGGTTTCACATGCCCCAAGCTCCCAGGGCCAAAGAGTGAGATGAGGAAATCTTTCTTCAAGGAAAGGGAGGTGGATAGGCAAAAGAGGTGGGTCCAAAAGTGTCAGAGAAACGAAGCAAGCCTAGGGCAGGCACATTGTGTCCCCAGTCACCAATCAATAAGGCAAAAAAATATATACCACCAATATCATTTTCCTGGACACACAGAGAGACTGAGCAGGTTAGAGAAAACCAGTGCTCTTCTGGGGTCTAGAATCTGGGTCACAAGTGGTCAGACCTCAGGACCTTGTTCCACTGCTCTGTTTAGAGCTTCTGTCTAAATTTTGTTTCCAGAGCCACAGAACCAACTTCCTGAAAGTTTCTGAAAATCGCATGGCCACTGGGATTCTGGAATGAATGAAAGCAGTTCCAGAGAGCTAGCTCATTATATCGCAAGGCGCTGTGCCTGTCCCCCACCCAACAGAGGGCCGGTCCTCCTGAACAATGTTTAAGAGCACGGTGCTTAGCCACCCCCAACTCATAAGCAGCAGGGTTAAAGTTTACCCCTTTCCCCCAGACCTGGTTTTGGGCCAGCTTTGCATGAAGAAAAAGCATAGGAACTGCAAGAGCCATCAGTATGCTAAGTAAATCTAGGCCTGTCTATCTGTCCCAGACTCTCACCCTGCATTAAGCTTATCCACCTTTCAAGCTCCAGCTTGGTTAAAGATTAACATCCAAGAAATTCCATCGCACCCAGGAGTGACAGCACTGTGCTCGAGCTCAGATGGTATGGCCCCAATATTCTCTGAACTTTCTAAGTCTATCCTATCAACTGTACTTGCTCGGAAAGGGAGAAGACAAGGGGATAGGGTGCTGGCCAAACTTGGAGGCTTAGCTTGCTTCCAGAAGAGCACCAGCACTAAACATTCTGGAACTAGAACCTTGTTTCCCTCTGTCAAATGAGCTTAATCCCTCTCATCCTGGTAGGCTTTGCAGTATCCAAGATGCTGATACATAGTGACCTCAAAAGAAAGAGGCATTTCAACTTCAGTGCCTTTGCTTCTGCAAAGGGCTCACCCTATCACAGTGCAGTCTCCAGAGCTCATCAGGTTTAAGTAACTTTGGTGGCATGACAATTTTATAGGTATTGTCACAAAGTAATACGTTTTGCGCGCACACGTTCTCACCACAAGCACAACCATGAAAGAGGGGGAAACCTGCAGGGGATGTTCACCACCTCCCCTCACACACAAACAGGAAGAACTTGCAATAAATCCCCTAAACTTCAAATACCAAATCCCGTCACCATTCAGTCGTCCTGGGTGTACCTCAGTAAATGCTTCCACTGTGCTCATTAGATTATCAAGCACATAGCACCCCAATACTGGTAAACCCTCCACCATCGAGATGCTGACGAACTACCTGACCTTCTTGTAAGAGAGGATGTTTAGTGAAAATTTACAAGGCAACAGTAAACGTTATTGAACTATAGATCCCAGGCAGATGCAAACCCTGTCTCATCTTATCAAAAGATTACATCAAACTGCCAAGCACTAACCGAGGACCTTCTTCCCCCCCAGGTACGTTAGATAGATTGTGAGCCCACCGGGACAGATAGGGAAAATGCTTGAGTACCTGATTGTAAAACCGCTTAGATAACCTTGATAGGCGGTATATAAAATCCTAATAAACTTGAAACTACAATTTCCTGGGAAACCCCACTCACCAGTCCTGTTCTGCCAGCTTCTCTACCCTTGGAAGACAGCTCCAGATTGGGATAGACACTTAGTTCCGAGTCAGCATGAGGTTGGCATTTCATGTCACACCTCCCAGCTGGTCATGCATACATGCATGCATAATGTCCTCCAGAATACCAAGTCACACTCATTCAGCTGCCCTCATGCACAATAAGCACCCATGCCTAATGGTTAGTGCAGCAGCCTGGGGAACTGGATTCGATTCCCACTGCAGCAACCTGTGAGTCTGAGCAAGTCAATTAACTCTTCATTGCCCTGGGTACAAAATAAGTCCCTGTATATAATATATAAAACGACTTTGCTTGTAACCACAAAAAGACAGTATATCAAGCCCACGCCCCCTTTACATCAGACCAAATGTTTCAAGAGGGGTTGGTTACAAATTAATTTGGTAGATTATTTGGATAGATTTGATAGTCTGCACTATTCTCAGGATGGTTTTTGTAAATTTCATACTACCGAGACTGTGGGGTTCCCTATTAGCAGAGGGCAGATCTTTTTTGGGTAGGTGGACAAATAGTCTAGTGGTTAGTGCAGCGGCTTAAGGGGCCTGGGTAACGGGGTTTGATTCCCACTGCAGATCCTTATGCTTCTGGCCAAGTCACTTAACTCTCTGTTGGCCCAGATATAAAATAAGCCACTCTATATAATATGGAAGTCGCTTTGACTGTAACCCAGAAGGGTGGTAAATCAAATCCCATGCCCGCTCTCTTGGGCTTTATTAACCACCTTTTTCAGGATGAGATTCACCTCCAATGATTTACAGTACATCGAACAGTAATCAAGTCCCCTTGAGTGTTTTCCCTATCGGTCCTGGCAGGCTCACAATGAACGGTACGGGGCAATCCTGCACGGTCTGTGGTTTAGGATGAGCTGGGGAGGGCTTTGATGGTTAGGATAGGCTGGAGGAGTGGGGGGGGGGGGCGGGGAGGGCCCAGACACCTGTCTGCTGCCCAATGCCACGCTTGCGCCCTCCCTTCCCCCATACCTCTTGGAAAATCTGGGCCAACACCACCAACTGCTCTAGTGTGCTGGGGCCAGGAAGTGACGTTGGAGGGAAGGCCGGAGGAGCTGCCAAGATTTAAAGAGGAGGGATTTGCAGTTGCAGTCTTTGTCATTTGAGGTCATTTTTTTATATTTTTCCTTTTCTTTTCTTGCTGTTGTACTGACGAGCAATTCCAGCCTTGCTCTGCCACCGTCCATTTCCTGTGGGGAGCTCGAGCCACTAGGCCACGCCCCTCCCCTCACGCTGCCTTTCTCTGTCATCTGCAGTGGGCTCAGCACCCCGTACCTGAGCTCGTCCTCCACCAATCGGGCGGCTTCCCTTCCTGCGCTGCGGCCCGCCTCTCCGGAAGTTGCGTCACAGGAGGAAGGAACGCCGCGGCGGGCACCGAACCGTCGGCCTCTGAGGAGGCGGGCGGGAATGGCGAACCGAGAGCCGGGGTGAGGGGCGACCCGGTCCACCTCGGTTCGTCCGAGCGCCGCTTTCCGCTCCCGTCGCCGACTGCCCGCGCCGAGCCTATGCCGCTGACGCGTGCGCAGATCCCGCCTGGAGGAGGGCGGGGAGGGCGCCGGCGCATGCGCGAGGCCGCCTTCCTTCCCTGCCACGTGCCAATAGGAGCCGCGCGACGCTTGAAGACCCGGGGATGGGCTGCGCGCGCTACTTTGGAATGGTAAGGCTTGTTTGGCAGCAGGTGCAAGATGCAAAGGGGTCGACTCTCCCTTAACTTTTTCCTGTGGTGTGTCCCCGATGACGGTAAATATTTGACTTATTTGCATTGTGTTTACAATGGCCGTAAATGATAACGGTGAATAATACAAAACTTTGCTAAAATCATTACGATTGGAACCAATTTAAAAAGAAGGGAACACTGGCTTCTTTTGGTTGGCTCTGAAATAGACTAACGGGCTTTATCCATGGGGTGGGCAATGAAGGCCGTAATCCAGTCAGATTTTCAGGATTTCCTCAATTAATATGCATGAGATCTATCTGCATACAGCGGAGGCAGTATAGGAACGGTTACCGTCCTCTTTTTAGAGTCCCGGATGGACTTTCCAAAACCCGGCTTTTGTCTGTGTTTTGGAAAGCCCTGACGCGCTCCGGCTGCATCCGGAGGGCCGCTGAGCATGCACGGATGATGTCGCACACATTTGCATATAGAAACATAGAAATTGACGGCAGAAAAGGGCTATAGCCCATCGAGTCTGCCCATACCAATGACCCACTCCCTGACTTTTACTCCCCTATTGATTCCATGTGAATATCCCATTTTCTCTTAAAATCTGACACGCTGTTGGCCTCAATCACCTGCTGAGGCAGCTCGTTCCAATGATCGACCACCCTTTCGGTGAAGAAGTATTTTCTAGCATCGCCCTGAAATTTCCCTCCCCTGATTTTCAGCGAGTGTCCTCTGGTTATCGAGGGCCCTGTAAGACTGAAGATATCATCTTTCATCTCTATACGCCCCGTGATATACTTAAAGGTCTCAATCATGTCCCCCCTCTCTCTTTGCTCCTCCAGCGAGTACATCCGCAGTTTTTTTAGTCTTTCTTCATATGTTCCAGGCCCTCCAGTTGCAGCTGGAGCTCATCCGGAAGAAGAGATGAGGCTTTGTGGGGCTTGGAGCAGAATGGGCCGGGGGCTGGAGGTGGAACAGGGCAAGGTCATATGTCCTGGGTTTCCTGGAAAAAATATGATCTCATGCATATTTATTGGGTTTATCCTGAAAACCTGACTGGATTGAGGACTGATGTTGAATACAGTAACCCTGAATGGAACCACTGAATATGAGCTAAAATAATATAGTAACAGCAAAACACCAGATCCTCTCACTGCTACTTATTGTTTCTGTTCAGGCTATAGTTCCAGCCAGCACCAAAAGGTTTCACAAAGGAAATGAAGCAGCAAAACAACAAAAAGATTGTGGAATAAAAGATCAGATGTACCAGTTTGTAGTTTAATAAGCATCCAAATAACTTAGGGTCACAAGTGACCCACAGGATAGAAATCAATGTATGCAATAAAAGTGACCCAACACGGGCTGTGTTTCAGCAAAATAAAAATGCCTTCCTCAGGGGTCTTATAGGGTCCTTGGCTGTCTTAAATATAAAAAAACATAAAAGTCACAAAAAATCAAGTAGTTTAGAGGTGGGAGGGAGACTGCGACAGAATGGAGAGCTCAGGCTAGCTTATTTGGAAGGCTTGCTTGAAAAGCCGTGTTTTTAGATCAGATTTAAATTGTTTTAAATGCGAGTTCCAGAGTGAGGGTGCAGCAAAGAAGAAAGCCCTATGTTTTGTTGATTTGAGTTCAGCACTCTTGGGATCAGGGGCGATCAAGCGATGATCATTTAGATTGAAGCGCACGAGCTGGGGGTAAGGTTATAGTATAAGAGGCAAGATATGCAGGATAACCTTTTGAGTTTCTTACTCGTTATAGTCTTCAGAATAGGTTTGTCAAGAAGGAAGGTTCTGAGTGCAAGTACACAGTATCAAGATAACTGTCAGAAGTGCTGGAGGTTTGGGGGAAGGTCATAAGATTGAGGAAGCTGTGCTGACTTTGCTTCACCCCCCGGCCCCCCATCCTCCTCCTCCAGAGCACTGGGAAATTATTTTACAAGACGGAAGGTTCCTCTTCCTTTGAAACAGTGGGAACATAAGACATGGATTTTGAGTTTACTTATATGTATTGGCTTAGTAAGGGGGAGGGGGGGCAGTCCGCCCCAGGCGCCGTCTTTGTGAGGGTGCAAGCATATGCGCCGTTTTCCTTCCCCGTATCTCTGTAATGTTCCTGGCACGAGCAGCTACCCCTACCTGCTGTCGCGCCAGCATCATCTCTTCCTCTGGACCCGCCTAGGAAGTGATGTCAGAGGAAGAGCTGAAACTGGCACAACAGCAGCTTGGGGGTTGCTGCTCGCACCAGGAACATTACAGAGATATGGAGGAAGGGAAGTGGCGCACTTGCAGCAGGAGGAAGCGGGGAAGGAACGTGTGGAGGTGGGAGAAGCGGGGAAGGGCGCCTCTGCTTCTATGAGAGTCATCTGATGAACTTAACAGCACTAAGATTTCAAGGTAAAGTCAAGTTTCCTATCTGTGCAAACCGGTCGTGGAGCCCATTATTTAAATGTTTTTATTGTTCATTGTGTCGAGATTGTAATGTAGCATACTTTGTATTGTTATTTGAATATTTTTCCTTTTGTAATTGTCTGTTGCTTATGTTTGACTTGTTTTTGCTGTACACCAAAAAGGCGATAAATCAATTCTAATAAATAAATAACTAAAGGGACTTTTATCAAGGTGCGGTAGGGGTTTAACGTACAGAATACCGCCTGCCGCACTAGTTGCTAACGCCTCCATTGACCAGGCATTAGTTTTTTGCTTGCCACGGGGGTTAGGGCATAATGAAATGTCCGACGCGTTAACCCCGCTAGCGCAGCTTGATAAAAGGACACCTAAATGATAATCCTTCATCTGCAAGCGCACTCGTGAAGTAAAGCCTAAACAGATTGTAAACTAAAAGAAATTGGAAAGGGCTATGAAAGCACTTAAATGAGATGACGAGTCTCCATCCCCTCTTTCTTGCCACGCCGTATGCCTGGACCAGGCTGCCAGAGTCAGTACATTAAGCTCTGTCTCTAGCGGTATTGAAATTCAAACTAAAAACCCACTTTTTTGAAGCTGCTTTCAGCTCTTAACTCCCAATCACTGTCAGATACTTTTATCCATTGTACCGTTCCTTCTCCCAGAAACTCCCCAGTCCTGAGATGTCCTGTCTGTCTGTCCAAATTAGATTGTAAGTTCTTCTGAGCAGGGAGCTTCTACTGAACGTTAAATGCACAGCGCTGTGTACGCCTTTCAGCGCAATAGAAATGATAAATAGTAGTAGTAGTCAACATTTGTCAAACTATAACAAAAGTGTAGCGGAGGAGCTTTTCAACCTTCATGTAGACAAACTGCAATGGCCACCTTAAATTCATAAGTCAATCGCTTAGAAGGAAGCTAAATTGGGTATTCAATTGTCATTTGTACTAGGAGATATTGCTATTGTATTTTTGCTGTCAAAATTTAATATTCATTTTCCTCTCTTTTCTAGCATGTCCTGTAGAACAGTGTTTTTCAACCTTTTTACACCTATGGACCGGCAGAAAAAAAAGAATTATTCTGTGGACCGGCGGTTGAAGAACTCTGGGCTAAGTCGTGGGCCAGACCCCGCCCATCTCTACCCAATCTCTACCCCAGACTCCGCCCCCATAATTGCACCTTGCACGTCCCGTGCCTCATCTGGAAGCCTTCCCTCTGACGTTGCAACATCAGAGAGAAGGCTTCCGGTTCAGGCACAGGATGCGCGTAGGAGCCGCTGCCCGTGGCTTTGTGCACTGAATCAGTTAGGAAGAGGGAGCTGGCCTGAAGATAACGCCGCATCGATCGCACCGTGGACCAGTGGTTGAAGAACACTGCTGTAGAACACTAGAACTGACGGTCTAGGAGTTTAAAAAAAGCATTGTGCTAGCCTAGGGGTCGGCAATTCCAGTCCTCAAGAGCCACAGGCAAATCAGGCTTTCAGAATAGATAGATTTGCTTGAAAACCTGACCTGCCTGTGGCTCTCGAGGACCGGAATTGCCTACCCCAGTGTTAGCCTGTCTCGGAGGATGTGAACTTGACCAGTGAGCAAGATCAGCAGATATGCTGGAAGAAGGTGGAGGAGAAACCTGGTGAAAAGATCGACATTGTAGAGTAAGGAACAGGCATGAATATCTGCCAAAGAGGTCAAGGCAGTCAGAGGTGACCAATGGGTTTTCTTTATTATGCACTTTACAAGTTGGAATGATGCAGACTGATATTTCCACCTACTTTTTTTTTCTCTGTGCGTTTCAGAGCTTTGTGGTGCTTTACACTAAGAAAACTTGTTCCCAGGAGTTGCTGTCTTCAGACATCTCAAGAAAACAGCCTAATTCATTTACCATCTTTCGCTGTACACAGTAGCACCTTTGGTGGTGTGGCTTGGCCCTGCCCATTCTGTCATCACTTCCTGCATGTTCAAGCTGAAAAACGCACCGAGACCGAGGAAGTCCCTCTGAACTGCACTTTTCATTCTGACTGTTGGTAACATCTTTTATCCCAGGACAAGCAGGCAGCATATTCTCACATGTGGGTGACGTCATCCAGCCTCGCAAGCAGACTTTGAAAAAGTTTGCGAGTGCTGCACTGCGCATGTGCACGCCAGCAGTTCGGTCCCACCTATTATTCTATGTCATTACCCTGCCTATTAGGTATTGATGTATGGGGATGACATATGGTCATGAGGGGCATCTCCCCTTTGCTTCCATCTAATGCCCATCATCTCTCCTCTGTTTCTATATACCACCCTGTGTCCAACTGCTCCCCTCTCTCCTTTCCCCACTCCAATGTGTCCCTTTCTTCTCTGACTTCGCCCCATCCAGTTTTTCTCCCTCTTCTCTCCCCTTTCTACCATCTGGTTCTTTCTTCCTTCATTGCCTGGTCTGGCATCACTCTCTCTTCCCTCCAGCCCTTTCCTCCATTGCAGATCCAACACCTCTCTCCCTTTCCTCGAGCCTCCTCCCCTTCAGGTCCAGCACCTCTTTCCTCTCTCTCCAGCCCTCCACAGGTCAGGCACTTCTCCGCTCCCTCCAACCCCACCTCTGTCTCATCAACCACCATCCCCCATGCAAGCCCCACATTGGCTGTTCTCTCCCTCCACTACAGGTCCAGCACCTCTATTTCCCTTCTCCCCTTACCACCAGAGGGTTCGCGGGTGCCAGTTGATAGGGCAGCATGTCGCCACTGCCAGGAAGGATTGTAACCTGGTCATTGGTCATTGCGCATGTGTGTTGATGTGGCAAATGGAATGACATCATCAGCTGCATCATTCACCCCTACACAGTAACCAGCCCACAATTCCTAGCCCCTCCCCTCCCCGGCAGCCATGTCGCTCTATCAGTTGGCACCTGCGATCTGAAAGAATCAGCCTATCCCGTGGCCTTCAGTCTCCTGTCACCGCCGGTGTTGGACTTCCGTGGGTCAACATGTCTTCCTGCTGTCTTGCTGCTGACACCTTCAGCGACCCGTTGCTGCAGCCCTTCCTCCACTCGTGGAACTGGCACTCCTGGCCCCCAGCTACTTTTATTTTAACCCTTTCGGGTTACATGAATTGCTGCCAGATACAGTCAGCAAGGTAACATAGTAAATGATGGCAGATAAAGACCCGAATGGTCCATCCAGTCTGCCCAACCTGATTCAATTTAAATTTTTTACATTTTTCCTTCTTAGCTATATCTGGGCAAGAATCCAAAGCTCTACCCAGTACTGTGCTTGGGTTCCTACTGCCGAAATCTCTGTTAAGACTTACTCCAGCCCATCTACACCCTCCCAGCCATTGAAACCCTCCCCAGCCCATCCTCCCCCAAACGGCCATATACAGACCGTGCAAATCTGCCCAGTACTGGCCTTAGTTCAGTATTTAATATTAAGGTGGCAGGAGCTCAGGGAGGGAAAGGGGAACATGGATGCTGGGCCCGCTGTTTAAACATGTTAAAATTTAGCCCGTTAATGGTGTTAATTATGGAGTCCTAGTTGAAAGATAATCTTTTACCAGCTCCAGAAACTGCTATCAGATGCTACTTTGTGTACAATTGATTTTGTTTTTGGAATAAGTTATATAGGACTGTATTAACCATTTAACTGAAGTCTTCAGGCTTAAAACCTGAAAGATGGCTCTTCTACATGCCAGTTGACCGGAGTAGGACCTATTGGATTGGATTGATTGCATTTCATTTCATATACAAGAGGTTAGTTGAATTTATTTACCTATTTACGCCCCTGTAGCTTGTTATTCATCCTGAAAACTTCTGTGTACATATCCTTGTAACCCGTTCTGGGCTCCTGGGGAGGACGGGCTCTAAAACCAAATAAATAAATATGCCAGTTTATTATATTTTTAAAAAAAATTATTTATTGATTTTCATACTTTAATAACTCATTACATGAATATATAACATATAATACTTTAATACAAGCATATTCAACTTACAATTCTATTTAATCATGTTTTCCCATCCACCCACCCATCCATTCAATGATTATTCCATAAAACATAGCAACATAGGGTTTTCCAATAATCTTATCCTAAGCAAATTAATAAGATCCTCCCACCCACCCCAAATGTGAATACTCTAAGGTCAAATTAGGACAGAGATATACCAGTTTATTATATTAATGTCACATCAAAATTGGCCACTGAAATCCATGCCTCTGTTCAATTGGAGCACAACAAAGAAAAATGGGGAGTCCCAATAATCCACAGTGAAAACAATCTACCGATAAAAACTATGGATACAGATGTTGTGGAGATAATTTATTATACACTGACATATAAAAACATGAAAATTCAATTAAAAAAGTACAATGATAAAAAATACAGTGATAAAAATCCAACTGGACCCTACACGGTCCGTGTTTCAGCGAACACGCCTTCCTCAGGGGTCCTAAAAGGAAGAGGTAATAATGAATAATGATAAAGAGAAAGAAAAAAATGTAAAGTTAGAAAGATAAGAAGTGACTGTGATGCCAATCTGAAGCATGCATATTAGTGTCTATACTCGACTGGAAGATAAAACAAGTGAACCAAGTGTGATCATGCTATATAGAGAGGCTTGAAACATCGACAAGAGACATGAGAGGAAAAAGTGCCATAGGTATGTGTTAGAGTATAAACTTAAGCACAGGAATCTATAAAGTGCCTAAAAGAAGCCATAAGAATGAAAAGTTAATAGAATGAAGAAACCATAGTGCGTGTCTGATTTTGAAAACATGAAGAGATATGTGACACAATGTAATGACGAGAAGACATTATACATATCAATGGTTTGCAAACTCACATATAAAGAATTGGACTGAAAACAGTCTATTGTCTTTAAACTATATAAAAAAGACATCGTATTCAAACATGAAGAAACAATAACAGGACATGAACACATAGAATAATGCAGTTAAAATAACAGAATAAAATGACTTCTTTCTAAGACAGCAGAACAATCAGAGCTATCAAATTACTAGACAAATCATTTCACATTGTAATTTTAAAGTTAAATAATATGAGATATGTAAAGTATGGTCACAATGAAATATAATGCACCCATAAAATGAATGAAACAAAGTTGTGAATAGATTATATATATGAACCAATAATTAAAGAGCAAGCTGAATATTCATACTCATGGACACTAAAGGCAATGAAAGTAAGACATGATAAATTGAAATCCATATTAACAACCATGTGAGGTAAAAATAATAATGACAAGTACAAATATGGCATGACAATGATAATAGTATATGAACAAATAACCATGGAATAAATAAGACTCATTATTGGTCAGAAATTAAAAAGCAAAATAATTGATCATGCTTATAAATGCTTTAAAAACAATGGAGGTGGATGCATGACAACTAAAGTGTTTATGAATGTCGTGGGTAGAGTAAAATCTTATGTAGGGACAAAGAGGTATTTATAAAAACATAACATAACAAGGCATATGTATTAGAAAAATAAAATAAAAAGGTGATACAGTCAAACCAACTAACAAGCATAATGAAACATGAAAGATCATAAAAATGAAGACAATGAGGCAAAAATGGCTGTGCCCTGATGAGGTGAACAGCAAAGGTTCTAATAGAATTAAATAAAGATTGGCCTGAAACTAATATTGGAAAGGAAATGGTAAAAAGGGGATTAATAAGAAAAGGGAAAATAAGTCTAATGGCTAGATAATATGCAATGATGCCAAAGATTCCCACAACATGCGGCCACACGGGGCTTTCAATCTTTCTGCCTTGACCTCCAATACAGGTCTATAAAGCTGTTTTTTCCCCCCCACTTCCATTGCTTTGTTTTTTACTTCAGCACAGCTTCCCTTTCGACGTGCTTTCTTATTTCCAAACCTTTGCTGTTCACCTCATCAGGGGCATCAGCTAGTAATGTGTGGCCTGGTGGTTGTGCTCCTGCCTTGGGTCTTAAACCTCATGAGTTCAAGTCTTGGGTCTTAAACCTCATGATCAATAGATTGAATTTTAAATCCAAATCAGGGTATGAGAGGTATAAGAAGAAGAAAATGAGCAGCTTTAAATGCAGCAGCTGCTGGCCTGGTGGTTGTGTATTTGCTCAATATTCAAAGGTTATGGGATCAAATTCTCTACTTGATAAGTTGTTTTGAGTTTTAAACCAAAATCAAGGAACGAGAAGTATAAGGGGGAGACAAAGTGATCCTATCTTCATCTGTCCACTGGTGGATGAGAGGAAAGGTTTGTTACCTTGCACCAAAGAGTCCTGGGTTTAACTCCCATGACCGGCTTTTTGAATTTTAAATCCAAATCAAGGCATGAAAGTTATAAAGGGGTGAAAAAGTGAAAACCACCTTCATTAGTTCAGTGGTGGACTAGAGGAAAAGTTTGTTACCTTGCACCAAAGCGTCCTGGGTTCAACTCCCATGACCAGCTTTTTGAATTTTAACTCCAAATCAAGGCATGAAAGTTATAAAGGGGTGAAAAAGTAAACCCACCTTCATTAGTTCAGTGGTGGACTAGAGGAAAAGTTTGTTACCTTGTACCGAAGAGTCTTGGGTTCAACTCCCATGACCAGCTTTTTGAATTTTAAATCCAAATCAAGGAAGGAGAAGTATAAGAGAGAGAAAAAGTGGACCAACCTTCATTAGTTCAGTGGTGGACTAGAGGAAAAGTTTGTTACCTTATACCAAAGAGTTCTGGGTTCAGCTCCCATGACCAGTTTTTTGAATTTTAAATAAAAATCAAGGCATGAAAGTTATAAAGGGGTGAAAAAGTGAACCCACCTTCATTAGTTCAGTGGTGGACTAGAGGAAAAGATTGTTACCTTTAACCAAAGTGTCCTGGGTTCAACTCCCATGACCAGCTTTTTGAATTCCAAATCAAGGCATGAAAGTTATAAAGGGGTGAAAAAGTGAACCCACATTCATTAGTTCAGTGGTGGACTAGGGGAAAAGATTGTTACTTTTCACCAAAGAGTCCTGGGTTCAACTCCCATAACTGGCTTTTTGAATTTTAAATCCAAATCAAGGAAGGAGAAATATAAGAGGGAGGAAAAGTGGCCCAACCTTCATTAGTTCAGTGGTGGACTAGAGGAAAAGTTTCTTACCTTACACCAAAGAGTCCTGGATTCAACTCCCATGACCAGCTTTTTTGAATTTTAAATCCAAATCAAGGAAGGAGAAGTATAAGAGGGAGAAAAAGTGGGCCAACCTTCATTAGTTCAGTGGTGGACTAGAGGAAAAGATTGTTACCTTTAACCAAAGTGTCCTGGGTTCAACTCCCATGACCAGCTTTTTGAATTCCAAATCAAGGCATGAAAGTTATAAAGGGGTGAAAAAGTGAATCCACCTTCATTAGTTCAGTGGTGGACTAGAGGAAAAGTTTGTTACCTTTGTACCAAAGAGTTCTGGGTTCAGCTCCCGTAACCAGCTTTTTGAATTTTAAATACAAATCAAGGCATGAAAGTTATAAAAGGGTGAAAAAGTGAACCCAACTTTATTAGTTCAGTGGTGGACTAGGGGAAAAGATTGTTACCTTTCACCAAAGAGTCCTGGGTTCAACTTCCATGACTGGCTTTTTGAATTTTAAATCCAAATCAAGGAAGGAGAAATATAAGAGGGAGGAAAAGTGGACCAACCTTCATTAGTTCAGTGGTGGACTAGAGAAAAAGTTTCTTACCTTACACCAAAGAGTCCTGGATTCAACTCCCATGACCAGCTTTTTGAATTTTAAATACAAATCAAGGCATGAAAGTTATAAAGGGGTGAAAAAGTGAATCCACCTTCATTAGTTCAGTGGTGGACTAGAGAAAAAGATTGTTACCTTGCACCAAAGAGTCCTGGGTTCAACTCCCATGACTGACTTTTTGAATTTTAAATCCAAATCAAGGAAGGAGAAGTATAAGGGGGAGAAAAAGTGGGCCAACCTTCATTAGTTCAGTGGTGGACTAGAGGAAAAGATTGTTACCTTTCACCAAAGAGTCCTGGGTTCAACTCCCATGACCTGCTTTTTGAATTTTAAATCCAAATCAAGGAAGTAGAAATATAAGAGGGAGGAAAAGTGGACAAACCTTCATTAGTTCAGTAGTGGACTAGAGGAAAAGTTTGTTACCTTTAACCAAAGAGTCCTGGGTTCAACTCCCATGACCAGCTTTTTGAATTTTAAATCCAAATCAAGGAAGGAGAAGTATAAGGGGGAGAAAAAGTGGGCCAACCTTCATTAGTTCAGTGGTGGACTAGAGGAAAAGTTTGTTACCTTGCACCACGGAGTCCTGGGTTCAGCTACCATGACCAGCTTTTTGAATTTTAAATCCAAATCAAGGAAGGAAAAGTATAAGAGGGAGAAAAAGTGGTTCAACCTTCATTAGTTCAGTGGTGGACTAGAGGAAAAGATTGTTACCTTGCACCAAAGAGTCCTGGGTTTAACTCCCATGACTGGCTTTTTGAATTTTAAATCCAAATCAAGGAAGGAGAAATATAAGAGGGAGGAAAAGTGGACCAACCTTCATTAGTTCAGTGGTGGACTAGACGAAAAGTTTCTTACCTTACACCAAAGAGTCCTGGATTCAACTCCCATGACCAGCTTTTTGAATATTAAATCCAAATCAAGGAAGGAGAAGTATAAGAGGGAGAAAAAGTGGGCAAACCTTCATTAGTTCAGTGGTGGACTAGAGGAAAAGATTGTTACCTTTAACCAAAGTGTCCTGGGTTCAACTCCCATGACCAGCTTTTTGAATTCCAAATCAAGGCATGAAAGTTATAAAGGGGTGAAAAAGTGAATCCACCTTCGTTAGTTCAGTGGTGGACTAGAGGAAAAGATTGTTACCTTGCACCAAAGAGTCCTGGGTTCAACTCCCATAACCAGCTTTTTGAATTTTAAATCCAAATCAAGGAAGGAGAAGTATAAGAGGGAGAAAAAGTGGGCCAACCTTCATTAGTTCAGTGATGGACTAGAGGAAAAGATTGTTACCTTTAACCAAAGTGTCCTGGGTTCAACTCCCATGACCAGCTTTTTGAATTCCAATTCAAGGCATGAAAGTTATAAAGGGGTGAAAAAGTGAATCCACCTTCATTAGTTCAGTGGTGGACTAGAAGAAAAGATTGTTACCTTGCACCAAAGAGTCCTGGGTTCAACTCCCATGACCAGCTTTTTGAATTTTAAATCCAAATCAAGGAAGGAGAAGTATAAGAGGGAGAAAACGTGGAACAACCTTCATTAGTTCAGTGGTGGACTAGAGAAAAAGATTGTTACCTTGCACCAAAGAGTCCTGGATTCAACTCCCATGACCAGCTTTTTGAATTTTAAATCCAAATCAAGGCATGAAAGTTATAAAGGGGTGAAAAAGTGAATCCACCTTTATTAGTTCAGTGGTGGACTAGAGGAAAAGATTGTTACCTTTCACCAAAGAGTCCTGGGTTCAACTCCCATGACTGACTTTTTGAATTTTAAATCCAAATCAAGGAAGGAGAAGTATAAGAGGGAGAAAAAGTGGGCCAACCTTTATTAGTTCAGTGGTGGACTAGAGGAAAAGATTGTTACCTTTCACCAAAGAGTCCTGGGTTCAACTCCCATGACTGGCTTTTTGAATTTTAAATCCAAATCAAGGCAAGAAAGTTATTAAGTGGTGAAAAAGTGGAAACATCTTCATTAGTTCAGTGGTGGACTAGAGGAAAAGTTAGTTTCCTTGCACCAAAGAGTCCTGGGTTCAACTCCCCTGACCAGCTTTTTGAATTTTAAATCTAAATCAAGGCATGAAAGTTATAAAGGAGTGAAAAAGTGGATCCATCTTCATTAGTTCAGTGGTGGACTAGAGGAAAAGGTTGTTACCTTTCACCAAAGAGTCCTGGGTTCAACTCCCATGACCAGCTTTTTGAATTTTAAATCCAAATCAAGGCATGAAAGTTATAAAGGGGTGAAAAAGTAAACCCACCTTCATTAGTTCAGTGGTGGACTAGAGGAAAAGTTTGTTACCTTGCACCAAAGAGTCCTGGGTTCAACTCCCCTGACCAGCTTTTTGAATTTTAAATCTAAATCAATGCATGAAAGTTATAAAGGAGTGAAAAAGTGGATCCATCTTCATTAGTTCAGTGGTGGACTAGAGGAAAAGGTTGTTACCTTTCACCAAAGAGTCCTGGGTTCAACTCCCATGACCAGCTTTTTGAATTTTAAATCCAAATCAAGGCATGAAAGTTATAAAGGGGTGAAAAAGTAAACCCACCTTCATTAGTTCAGTGGTGGACTAGAGGAAAAGATTATTACCTTGCACCAAAGAGTCCTGCGTTCAACTCCCATGACTGGCTTTTTGAATTTTAAATCCAAATCAAGGCATGAAAGTTATAAAGGGGTGAAAAAGTGGACCAACCTTCATTAGTTCAGTGGTGGACTAGAGGAAAAGATTGTTACCTTGCACCAAAGCGTCCTGGGTTCAACTCCCATGATCAGCTTTTTGAATTTTAAATCCAAATCAAGGCATGAAAGTTATAAAGGGGTGAAAAAGTAAACCCACCTTCATTAGTTCAGTGGTGGACTAGAGGAAAAGATTATTACCTTGCACCAAAGAGTCCTGCGTTCAACTCCCATGACTGGCTTTTTGAATTTTAAATCCAAATCAAGGCATGAAAGTTATAAAGGGGTGAAAAAGTGGACCAACCTTCATCAGTTCAGTGGTGGACTAGAGGAAAAGTTTGTTACCTTGCACCAAAGGGTCCTGGGTTCAACTCCCTTGGCCAGCTTTTTGAATTGTAAATCCAAATCAAGGAAGGAGAAGTATAAGAGGGAGAAAAAGTGGACCAACCTTCATTAGTTCAGTGGTGGATTAGAGGTAAAGATTGTTACCTTGCACCAAAGCGTCCTGGGTTCAACTCCCATGATCAGCTTTTTGAATTTTAAATCCAAATCAAGGCATGAAAGTTATAAAGGGGTGAAAAAGTGAACCCTACTTCATTAGTTCAGTGGTGGACTAGAGGAAAAGTTTGTTACCTTGCACCAAAGAGTCCTGGGTTCAACTCCCATAACTGGCTGTTTGATTTTTAAATCCAAATCAAGGCCTGAAAGTTATAAGAGGGAGAAAAAGTGAGCCACCCTTTGTCAGTCCAGTGTGGATTAGAGGAAAGCCTCAACTAAGGAGTAGGGGCAAAGTTTTTTGTGTCAACTACAAGGATTTGAGGTCAGAAAAGGATAAATATAAGTTCCGAAAAATTCTTGGTGTGAAAACTTGGCTGGCTCAAGGGTTGAGTGCTGGGTTAGTAACTGGAGGCTGAGGGTTCAAGTCTCAGCTAAGGAGTAGGAGTTAAATGTTTTCTTGCATCAACTACTAGGATTTGAGCTCAGAAAAGGATAAATATAAGTTCCGAACAGTTCTTAGTGTGAAAGCCTGGCTGGCTCAAGGGTTGAGTGCTGGGTTAGTAACTGGAGGCTGAGGGTTCAACCCTCAGCTAGGGCAGAGTGCAGATGCGAGCTGCAGAGTGGAGTGTGGTGGAAGAGGAGATGGAAGAGGAGAGAAGGTAGTGGCGGAGAGATGGTGGATTGGAGGAAAAGAAAAAAAAGGGTTATGCTTTTTTTTTGAAAAGGAGTATATTTGATTTTTTAGAAAAACTTGGTTCACTCTTTTCTGCTCCTCATCCACCCTCTCTCCTCCTCTACCTAGCCCACCTCCCTTTCCACTGCTGCAGTCCTCTCACTGCTCAGGTCCTCTCTTCCAACCAATCTGCACTCTTCCCTAGCTGAGAGTTGAACCCTCAGCTTCCAGTTACTAACCCAGCACTCAACCCTTGAGCTAGCCAGGTTTTCACACCAAGAGCTTTTCGGAACTTATATTTATCCTTTTCAGCTCAAATCCTAGTAGAATAAGAAGTTTTCTATAATCTACTTTAATCCTGTCAGGTGTTACAACTAAGGTGAAGCCCTTGATCTTCTCCAGTGTCTGTCTTTCTTTCCCCCCCAGTAAAGAGCCAGTGTCTCATGTCTGGTTTCTGATGAATGCATTCAGAGGAAAAGATTGGTGGGATCCCAGTAGGTTGCCAGCTTCTCCTAGGACAAGCAGGATGAGTCAGCCTCATAAGGGTGTTGTCCCAACAGCTCCCAATCTGCGGATAAGCTCTCCAATAGCTCAGAGAGATTTTTTTTTTTTTTTTTCTCTGAGCACGTGCAGTGCCCGGGCTCCAATGGGCATGCCTGAGCCCTACCCATTTCCCCCTGCTTCCCCCTAATCCCCAGTCTTTAGTTTCCACCCGTTCCCATCGGTCGGATTTTCTACAGCTCTCCATTACAACTTTTCTACCATCAAGACTTTTTCTACTCACCATCTTGAAGATGCCAGAAACATCAAAGAAATGTCCGGGATGCAGAAAAAGGATGAGTACACTGGATCCTCATGAATTGTGCGTCCGCTGCCTGGTGCTTGCATTGTGCCCGCCTGTCTCCACCTGCACGCAAGCTAAGGAAGAGGGCACTGAGAGACTTCATGAAGAGAAGTGAGGCCCGAGAATCTTCCTCCAGCAGCCATCCTCATCGGAATGCAGCAGCGGGGGATCCACAGTAAATCCTTCAGGTCTCATCCATTCAGACCCAGCCCTGAGCAGATTGGAGAGATGGATCATATCACCTCTTTCAGCAGAGTCCGATACCGGACGATACCAACTGCTTCAAATACTGGTACTTTGGATCATCGCTCCACTTTGCAGATTTTTAACCAGAAATTGTTGAGCCTCTTCTTGGCCATTTGCGTCAAGAACACCAAAGACATAAGTTCTCCTTGTTATTCGCCGCTGCCAAATTTCCAAGCCCTTGAACACGGCCAGATGAGCTGCCTTTTTGTCAGGGTGTACGACCGTCATCACTCGAAGAACATTCCCGTTGGTTGGAAGATATGAACGGGACGGTTCATCGGGGCCTTCCCTAGCAGCCATACTTCAGCCCTCGGAAATGGCATCAACTCAGTTTTCAACGGCTTATTTATCACACCAAGTTGTCAATAACAAAGAAGAGCTATTTAGTATCCAACCACTATTAAGGAAGTAACAGTTTCTGACCACATGGCTACATTGAGCAACCTCTAAATTTGTCCCAAACTACTTCAAATTGTAACCATATCTTATCTACCTCAGGTAGAACATATTCAGACTTTTAGAGGCATGTTTTGAGAAGGTTACATTTTTACCAGCAACATTCCCCTTGGGCCACCCAAAACTATTACAAAATGAATCAAATGTATTCTAACTCACAACTATGTCTGTTTAAATAATGATACCTATCTGCAAATCATGGACACTGCTGCGGGCACCAAGATGGCACCACAATATGCAAACCTTTTCATGGCAGAACTGTCTCTCCCAGCCTCTGTCCCCTTCAGACTAAACCCCTAAAATATTACCGGTATATTGATCACTTTGACTGTGGAATAGTCAATTTTTAAGTTGATTGAAGGATGGTATGTATTGAAAACTGTAAAATTGTTTGACTTTTTAATGATTTGGACTGGAGGAGAAGAGACTCAATTTTCTGGCAGTGGCGTAGTCATGGGTGGGCCCTGGTGGGCTCAGGCCCACCCAGTAGCAACTTTTCTACGATGTGACTGATGAGTATTCCCAAGCCCTGCCGGCTGAAGACTCCCACCACCTCTCCCTCCTGTGTAACATTTGAAGAGCAGATCTTCGCCAGCAGTGAACAGAATGACGGATACAGTACACACTGCTCACACCATCCCCTCAGCCTTCCTTCTGATGTAACTTCCTGTTTCCGGGTAGGCAGAGCACATCAGAAGGAAGGCTGTGGGGCCAGTGTGAGTAGTGTGTATCTGTTGTGCTCTTTGCTGCTGGTGAAGATCTGTTCTTTAAAAGGTAAGCGTTGGGGAGGGGGAGGGAGTTGAGATAGCAGATTGCCTCTGGGTTGGCAGGAGAGGAAGAGACTGGACTACCTGTGGGGCACCTGGGCCCACCCAAAATTGAGTGTCTGGCTGTGCACCTGCTTTCTAGACACCATAGTCTCTCTGAACAACAGCTACATACAAACTATGTATAGGAAATCAACCGAAAGTTGCAGCTACCTCCACAACTCCAGCTTCCACCTTTCACATCCCCCAAAAAATCCATTATACACAGCCAAGTCACACAATACCACTTCATCTACTCTGACCCAAGAGACAAACACCTCAAAATCCTTACTGAATCCTTCAAACAAAAGTAACACATCCAAAACCCCCAGGGAAAAGAAAAAAGAGGTAGTGTCCCTTACAGAGCTGAAAAGACTGAGAAGAATCATAAAAGATCTTCAGCCATTACTCCAGGAGGGGCCGATTCTCACTCGGTGCTATAGCAAGCAGTGTTTGATCCCTACTTCATAAATAGCACAGAAAAATAGCTCTCCAATGCTGAACACTAATGACATGCAAATTATATGTGCGCTGTATGACCGAAAGTAAGGGAGAGGAACGTATCTGGTGCATGTACACAAGAGGATTCACAGTAAGCACCAATCTCATCTGCATGTTCAGATGAACCTGGAAGTGAAACACAGATCAGTGTCATTCTTCTGTACTTTTAAATTGAAGCGTTTTTTTTTTTTTTCACTTGAAAGGCTTATATTTAAGTGCAGAAAACAGGCACCAATGAGTGCTTTCACTTTTGGGTATGTTTGGACTTGAACACATTTGTTTCTCACTACTGGTATTTAGAGGCTTACCCCGGCTTCTTTTCATTTCCCAATCAAACCTGGCAGATTTTAACCAGAAAAGCGGGTTTTTCAAAAAATAAGGATGGAGAATTCAACTGTATCCCTCTGTATAGGTCCTTCATGCAGTCACATCTTGCGTTTCATGCCGTTCTGGTTGCACCATCTCAAAAAGTGAAATTCAGAAGGGTTACAAAATAATAAAGGAGACAATGCCTATGTTAGCCCTAAACATACAAAAATCCCTTGGAAAAAAGATATAAACTTAAATGCTCCGTTTATTCTAGACAACGTTCAATTAAATTCAGTAAGATCCCTAAAAATATTAGATGTTACAATAGATGATAGGTTATCTTTCCATGAACACATTACTAACACGGTCAGAACATGTTTTTTCAAATTGCGTATGATCCGCTCAATTGCCAAATTTTTAGAGCCAAAATCACTAAACATATTGATTGATTCATTAATTATTTCAAAGCTTGATTACTGTAACTCTTTATTAATAAATGTCACCCAAAAAGAGAAAAAACGTCTTCAAATAGTTCAAAATACTGCTATCAAATTAATACAGAACCGCAAAAAAATTTGACCATGTTACACCGCTCTTGAGTCACATTGGCTTCCCATTGCCCATCGTATTACTTTTAAAATTTTACTTTTAGTTTTTAAAACATTGACTACAAATGAACCCCAATTTATTAATAGATTACTTATTCCACATAGTACATCACGCTCTTTAAGATCCACCAATCAAAAACTCTTAACAGTTCCATCACTAAAAGTTATTGGAACTCGTCGTCCTGATATTTTTTCTGTAATGGCCCCACAATTATGGAACAGCTTGCCCCAGTATCTTAGAGTAGAAAATGATCTGAAACAGTTTAAAAGCAGTTTAAAGAGTTTCCTTTTTAAAGATGCGTTTAATTTATAAGCTTAATTAAGGATTATTATCAAATTTTTCCTTTTTTATCTTTTTATTTCCCCGTTATCTCCCCTACCTGTTGTTTTTACCATTTATGTTTTCTTTTATATATACGATTGTAATTCTACCCTTTCTTCCCCCATGTATCTGATAGCTTGTATGACTTTATTTATTATTTTGTATGATAATGTGTCAAACTTATGTATCCTTTTATAATTAATCTGAAGTATCTATTTTTTATCTGTAAATCACTTAGCAAATTAAATTAAGTGATTCAATAAGTCAAAAATAAACTTGAAACTTTCTTCTGAAGAAAGGCTAAATAAGTTAGAGCTCCGGGAAGCAACTACAGTACTTCAAAATATACTTAATCACACATAAATCCGGTACACAGCCTCAGCAGCAACTCAGTTGGACCTCATTGCACACAGGACAATTCTGTTCCATTTCTCTTGTATGCAATAGGATGTAAGTACACACAGAGTTGGTTTCACATATTCCCCCTAGTCTCCAACACCCCCTTCCAAAAAAAGACAAGGAAAACTCAGGATCAGTTTTCCGATTGCATGACTTAAGGTCTCACTAAATGCTAGGAAAGGGGAATAGAAGCATTATCTCATACAACACTGACAGCCATAGCTTGGAGAGGTGAGCTTCTGTAACTCCTGGAGAGGGCTGGACTATAGTTCCCAGAATGCTGTGGGATGAGAAATGCTGATTCTGCAAATCCTCCCTACCTGTGGCTTGTATCTGAATGACATTTGACTGATGAACTGATCTAAATTGCACCATCTGGCAGGGGGAAGTAACAGAAGAAAGTGCTTTGTTACCACTGCTGACAGAAGACTTCAGCAAATACTGACAAGTTTTAACTTTTCAGGTCCATAGTTCATGTCCTACAGAGGAGTTGCTGTGACCTTGGTAGCACAGCTCTTGAACTTGCAAACCCCCCTGACCAGATATGACAACCGTCTTGTTAATTGCTAGTGAGGTTGTGGGACAGGGGTCCTGACACTTAAGCCCATGGAAATAAAGCGCCATTAAAGGGTGCTATGGCTAGCGCTGAACAGGAGAATCAAGGTGTACCCTAACAGAGCCTCCAAGAGATTAGTCCCAGAAATCTGATCATTCCTGTCCTGGTGCACTGCAAAGCTGATTTCAAATAGCACACACAAGAACTGCAAATACCACAATGCCCTGGGGTGTAAATGGAAAAAAGTCTGCTGCCTGGAACCGGATTGCTCAGCAACTCTGCCTTTACCATGTGCCAGAGCTTCCCAAACCTGTCCCAGGGATTGCTTTTTCAAAGATACATAGGAGATCATTTTTGCATACAGTGCATCTGAAATGCATGACAGTTTTTTTCCAGCATCCTTGTCCCTGTGAGTTTCGTCCTTGTCCCATTCCTGTAAACTTTTGCCTTAACCGCACAAGCCTCAAACACCTATTATTTTAAAGTATTTGAGGCTTGTGCAGATGAGGACGGAGCTTGCAGGGATGGGATGGGAAAATGAGTTCCTGTGGGTCTCTAATCTCCTGAAAAGAGGATTGGGTGGGGAGCAGAGAGAACTCACCAGGCTTGGAAATGAGCAGGGGGAGGGCCATTATTTGTATGAATTGGGTACTTCTAGAAATAGGGGAGAGGTAGTGGAGATAGGACTCCCAGCTGGCTCCAGGTTCACTCAGGAGAACTGAGCCAATGCTAGCTTTGCCTCTTTGCATACAGGGTCATGGGAATGCAATAGAGAAGTTAAAAAAAACTAGGTCTGGAGCTAGTTGGCAGCCATTAGTGGAAGGTGGTGGGGGTTTTTCAGGGGAAAGGATAAGTTCAAATCATTTTTATTGAAATGTAAGTGTTATTGAACCTGCAGCACTGACTTCAATGAGTAGGATCAGGGACTACAAATCCCACCCTGCTTTGGGATGTAAGTTTAAATCCAGGAATGGCAGTCTGTGAAGCTGGAGGATTAAGATCTTATGGCCATTGTATTCTTGTCTGGTAGGGACTGAAAACCTCAGAATGAAGTGTATTGGGGGGGAATGTAAAATTAAACCTGGGGTGATCTAATCCCAGAGCAAATTGCTGCTCTGATGGCGCCATCTTCTGGACAGTCTTTGCTCCTGGTTAAACAGGAAAGAGGAGAGTGGCACTCTGAGAAAAACAAAGGTAGATACAACCATATGGCCTATCCATGCCATCTACTATCCCCTCCTCTCCCTTAGAGATCCAATGTACCCATCCCAAGCTTTCTTGAATTTAGAGTCACTTTTTGTCTTCCCCATCTCCACTGGGAGGCATTCATCATCCTTTCCCTGAAAAAAATATTATCTGAGGTTACTTCTGAGTCTGTTCCGTTTCACCTTCATCCTATGCCCCCTCATTCCAGAGCTTCCTTTGATTGAGAGTTGCCTCATGCTCTTTTATACCACATAGGTATTTAAATGTCTCTATCATATCTCCCCTCTCCCGCCTTTCCTCTAAAGTATACAGATTGAGATCTTCAAGGCTGTCCCCATACACCTTATGATAAAGACCACACACCATTTTAGTAGCCTTCCTCTGGACAACTCCATCCTTTTTATATCTTTTTGAAGGTGTGGCCTCCAGAATTGTACACAATATTCTAAATGAGGTCTCACCAGAGTCTTATAAAGGGGCATCAATACCTCCTTTTTCCTACTGGCCATACCTCTCCCTATACACCCAAGCATCCTTCTAGCTTTCACCATCGCCTTTTCTACCTGTTTGACCACCTTAAGATCATCACAAACTATCACACCCAAATCCCGCTTCTCTTTTAATCAAGCAGACTAATTGGGTCCTGTGTTCCCCCCATGGCATGCTGGGAAACATAGTTCACATGTTCCCAGTCATTTCCCCTAAGAAATTAGTTTTGCCATTGAGCAGGCAGTAAGAGAAAACAGGACTGGAGCAGCCTGGTCAGTGGACCTGGGATGAGACGGCCACTGAGAGGCACTAGTTAAGAAGAGAGAGCATCCCTCCCACACCATTCCCTCTCCTCCCAAATAAAGCAACATAAGGAACAAATCTTTGTTTTATTTAAAAAAAATCTGCTATAAAAAATCTGTCACAGAAAAGGCACTTAATTTAATGAAGTCAAACTATTTACATTTAGAAGAGATGAGGGTAAATTACAGGGATTCAGGCACAAAGTAGTCCAGGGGCTCAGTTCACCATCATCCCAATGAGAATGCTTACATTGCTGGAGTGTGTGCATAAGAAAACACAAAACCACACGCACACACACGTTTCCCAGGGTAACCCCTCAGCTGGTATAGCTGTAGTTTCCCGGGGTAGTTCCTCCTTTAGGGAAGCGTGCCTTTGTGGCTGGTGTGGGTGTGTTTTCCAGGTAGCCACCAGGCCAAATACATCTTGTTTCAGTGTGCAGAGTTGCTGAATAACTTTGGTTCCTTGAGGGAAATGGCGTGCCCATCCAGGACTCTGAACTTCCACCCCGATGCACAGTGTCCACTGGAGTCCCTGCTCCATTCATGTCATAATTTGTACTGTGGAAACCAGAATGCACAGCAGGGGAGTGAGGTGGGGGGTTGTAAACTGCAAAATAAAGCCAGGTTGCTAAACCACATCCCCTGCAGGATCTTGGTCCCTTGGAAGTGCCTTGGTCTCCCTTAGGTTTCTTCAGGAATCTCATGTTAACACACGGAGAAATTAGCAAAGGCAGGGCTGTCCCACCAAGACTCAGCAGTTGGAGACTTTGGGCATCAGGGTTTTGATGGGAGTGGGGGTAGCATTCCCTGTGGACACAGTGGTTTCCAAGCCCTCATGCTTGTGAGAGGACTTCTCTGATTTCGTGGTACTGCACTCCAAAATTCCTAAGCGCTTGACCTGTCCATCCTCAGAGGTCAGGCACCAGCAGCACAAGAGCTTCAGAATGGCTCTCCTCATGTCCTTGCTGGTTAGAGTGTAGATGATAGGGTTGAGTAAGGAGTTGATCATGGCCAAGCCCAAGAAATAGTCAGCCTTGAAGAGGATGGAACAGGTCTGCACCTCACAGGAGATGTCAATGAGCAGCAGGAAGAAGAGGGGTAGCCAGCAGGCAATGAAGGTGCCTACCACGATGGTGACAGTCTTCAGCAGGGCCAGGTATTTCTGGGACTTCTTCAAGGCACCCTTGCGGAGGGTGCCCAGCCGTTGACTGTTGAGCTTGACAAGGCGGTAGATGCGGATATAGAGCGCCACGATGGAGACCAGGATGGCTAAAAAGACAGTGATACAGAAGAGGATGTAGTTCTTGGAATAGAGAGGCAGGATGGTGGAACACTCTGGGAGATTCTGGATACAGTTCCAGCCCAGGATAGGCAAGACGCCCAAGAAGAACGAGGCCACCCAACTGGCACCTATGAGCAAGAACATCCGACCCTTCTTGTCCCTGTGGTAGAGCTTCATGCGCACCATGGTAATGTGTCTCTCAATGGCAATGGCCAAGAGACTTAGGACGGAGGCTGCCAGGGTGACAAAGACTCCTCCCTCTCGAATGAACCACATCACCGGGGTCAGCCTGAGTGTGTTGGCCCCAGACATGATGATGTTGACTGTGTATGCTATGCCGGCGAGAAGGTCAGACAAGGTCAGGTTCCCCAACAGGTAATACATAGGCAAATGGAACTTCTTGTTCTGCCAGATGGCCAAAAGTACGATCAAGTTCTCTAGAACGATGAGGATGCAGATGATGAGGAAGACCATGGCATCGGCCTTCAAGCCCCCTCTGTAGCGGCTGGTGGCCAGCTTCCCTGTGTAGTTGTAGTGAAGTGAGATAATCTCATTGTTGTGGTACTCACGGAAGATGCGCACCAGACGGTTTGGTGGGGCCGCCCCTGTGATGAATTCCATGATTCACCTTCCAAGTCGGCCTCTGAGCTTCTGCATACAGCTACATGTTGCCAGGGAAAGAGTTGTGTGTGTGTGTGTCAGGGGTGGGGTGGGGGGAGAGATGGGAGCTGTTGCTGTCCCACGCTTGCAGCACTTCTTTTAAAGGTTTCCACCCTGCATCCCTCTTCTCCACCGTCACAAACAATTGTTCATTTCTTGCTTTCCTGCAGAGATTTATCTTAAATATATATTCTTCTGGACCTGTGTTTACAGTTGGTGTACTAGAACTTGCCAGCAGGTGGCAGAGCAGCTCTTCAGGCCAGGGCTGGATTTGCAGATATTCAACTGCGGTTAATCTTGTGGCAGAGCTTTTGAGCTGAAAACTGGGGGCTGTGGGATGTAGGGAGATAACTGCAAAACAGAAAAGAACAAGAGGTTAGTAAATCATAATTACACCCCTAATCTCACCCCCCCCAACAAAAAAAAGAGAAACCCCACAAAAGTCCACACTTTGATTTGCAGATGTTTCTGCCACTTCCAAATACTTCAAAAGTGGTTCTGTTCGTCTCAATCAATTCAGGTCAGATGTTGGCAGATCTGAACCAGGATTTGGACTGGGGCAAAAGGGGTTGGGGGATCTCCCTACCCAGCCCAGAAGCATAGTCCGGACCACTTTCAGGCCTCTGTCCCCTAATCCTCTGGTCTTATGCCTTATTTAGGTCTCACATTATAATTGGATCTACTGACTATGAAATGACCACTTTAGCACTTTGAAATGTAAAACATAACAGCTCTTCGGCTGACTGTGCTGTGTTCATGCATTATGCATTTGAGTGTGATACATGCATGGGATTCTGATGTACTGCATTGGCTGCCAATGGAGGCGCGGGTGAAGTTTAAGTTTGGTGGCTTCTGTTTTAAGCTTTTGTTTGGTTTAGCTCCCAAATATATAATTGAGCTTTTCTCTTTTGCAACCAACAAACTCGCATCTGAATTTTGGTTTTCTGCCTGTTAGAGGATGTAAACTTAAAAAACATCGTCAAAATCTTTTTTCATATCAAGCAGCGTTATGGGGTAAGAATCTAGAACAATTGCTTTAGCTTATGGGGAATTTAGGAGACATCGAAAAACATCTGTTTTCGAAGTATTTAGGCAACTAATTCGTAAAAATTTTATTATGCACTATTTTGATCATTTTAATGTCTCTAATTATTGGCTTTTAACTTTTTTAGTTCTATTCAACTTATTTTATTGTTTGTTTGTTTGTTTAACTATTGTAAACCACATAGAACTTTACGGCCTTGCGGTATATAAACTGATTCTTCTTCTTCTTCTCAGTTGTCTGTGTTGTGTTCATGCTTTATATATACCAGTGCAACACGTGCACAGGGCTCAGTCCAGCAACACCCCAGCCATTGTTTCCAGTTCTTTGGTGAAAGAGATAACCAGGTATGGCGGCAGGGCAGGTATGGTCAGTGTTATAGTGAGGATACCCCTCTTATTAAGTTTAATACATGTATGCCGCTCAAGACAATAATTGGATCAGTACAGCTCACAATTAAAGAAGTTGGACAAACCCTAGAATTACAGCATATAATTTAAATACTTCTCAATAAATCTTTAAAATGAAACAAAATTAAAAATAATCATAGAAACATGATGGACGCTAATGGCCCATCCAGTCTGCCCTTCCATAACATCCACTAGCTCCTCTTCTCTGTAAGAGATCCCACGTGCCTATCCCACACTTTCTTTAATTCAGACACAGTCTCTATCTCCACCACCTTTATCAGGAGACTGTTCACCCTTTCTGTAAAAAAGTATTTCCTTAGATTACTCCTGAGCCTATCACCTCTTCACTTCATCCTATGCCCTCTCATTCTAGAGTTTTCCTTCATTAATGCCATGGAGATATTTAAACATCTTTATTGTATCCCCTCTCTCCCATCTTTCCTCCAGAGCATTAACTGAATTTGTGAAATAACCAGGTTGTTTTTTTTTAGAAATTTATGGAATAGTGGTTAGCTAGATTGTAGACAAATAGACATTGTAATGAGAATATTTTTGCTTCTGCAATTGTCTGTTGCTTATTTTTGACTTATTTTTGCTTTAAATTGACTTAAGTGAAGTTCTTGAAAAAGTCAGTAAATAAATCCTAATTAATTAAAAAATTATATATATATATATATATTCTGCCATTTAACTACCTGATAAGGGAAGATTAATTCTAGTTCAGATTCGTATACAGTCCCTTTAGGTGAGGGGAACCGAAATCGTAAATAGTAACTAGAGCTGATTGCAAAACTTTTATCCAACATTATGATCAATGGAATTATATAGATCTTGGTTTAACCCAGGCCTCTCTCTACTTCTATATCTGCATGTACCGGAACAGGACTTGCTTATCCGCTCCTGTCCTAGCTACGATTATATTCATGCACTTTTCTGACTTAACGTGCAACTTTCTTGAAATGAGACCCCTCTTTCTTCTCTGTCTCTAGGTTCCATCTCCGCTTACCCCCGTGCTATGTATTAAGATACTTTAATGTGTGTTGACATCGTAATGTAGCTTACTAGGCCAAACTTTGTATCGTAATTTCAATATTTTTACTGTTGTAATGGACTGTTGGGTATATTTGCCTTATTCTTGCTTTGCCCAGCACTGGATGCAAAATAAATTCTATTACACAGTCCCCAGCCCTGTTATAAAAACAACCGCCTCACACACACCCAGTCCCCAGCCCGTTTCTCTATGGAAGGACATCAGGCAGACAGAGATGGGAGAAGGGGGTTGTGGGGAATTTAAAATGTCACCAGAAGTTCAAGCTCAGTCTTGCACAATGCAGATATCTGAAAGGGGTGTGAAAGGCTTTTGCAGAAGGATAGAGAGAGAAGAGGTTGAGGGAAGAGATTTTGCACAGCTCAGGGGGAAATGCATTTCCGTTTTTCCTTCTCCAGTCTTGCCCTGCATGATGTGGAGTCTTTCTCTCTCCCTCCCCACTTTCTCTAGCAGCCCCCTCCCACATGCAGTAAATAAACTCTGAACGTAGCCAGAAAGGAGACCTTTATGCCGTGATCCTCTTGGAAACCAGCACGTAACATCAGAATAAATCAATGTGTCGGCCTTCTCTGGACACCCTGCTTAGATTCCAGCACGGTTTCCATGCAGGAAGGGCCCATGATACAGTTTAGAAGCTCCTCCACCAGTTCCCAGGGCTAGTGGTGGGAAGAGAGTCTTGGCTCTCTTCTCTTTTCCTGTTTCTGTGGCTTGTTTAAAACTTTCTCACTTGGAAGACTGTTTCCCCAGTTCTGGATCCAACTTCAGAAGGGTTCTGGAAGTGGCTTCCGACATTAAAATACTCAGAGATACAAGATGAAAGGGCCAGCAGGATTTCAGATTAAAAATTGGGCTGTTAAACCATTATTTCTGAGATCATACCAAGCAACAGTTGTCCCCCCTCCAAGATGGCGGTCTGGGACCATTTTTTTCACCTCTTCACGCTGCACACACAGCCCTTGGTATAGTGCTGGGTTAAGCTCCGGGAGCAGCCGTGTTCATAGCAGCATCACAAATGACCTCATATGAAGGTGGAGATCTGATTAGTCCTTGCAATGTATGAATGTGATGTCATTCATATCATCATAACCAACAATGAGCCAATGAAGCTCCAGGTTGTGGCTCTCAATGTCCTTGCAAGTTGGCAGCTTAGACAAAAAGTCAAGTTTACACAAGAGTTTGGAAAGAAGAGCAGGAAACATGAGATCACGAGATACCAGGGAGCTCTAAGAAGATGCCCACCTGGCAGTCAGAGATCCACTTGGACGATGAGGCAGGTGGGATGGGACAACATGGTACACCAGGTGACAGGAGAAGAGAAAGATCCTTATTTCATTTTCATTTAAATCTGATATCCCAGATATAAATTTTTAAGCAAAGCAATTATTCAACAATAATCTAATCTAATCTACAATTTATTAATCGCACTATACCAAAAAGGTTCAAGGCGATTTACATTCAAAGAGGCCGTAAAATCTACAGGACACTACAAAAGCAATCAATAATTAAAAGATCATCATGACATGAATATTACAAGTCATATAAAAAAAGTTTTCAAATTTTTACGGAACCTTAAGTAGTTGATATCAGTCCTAATGTGAACAGATAGATTATTCCAAATTGTAATGGCAGCGTAAGCAAAAGAGGAGTTAAGCTGTTGTATATACCGTACTCCTCTAATCTGTGGAAAATAATAAAGTACCACATAATCTGGTGGAAGAATAATGCAAATGAGAAAAAAGCTAGATCAGTCTGTAATATACGATGAATTATGCAAGCTGATTTAAAGTTAACTCGCCTCTCAACCGATAACCAATGAAGATTTTTATACGCTAATCCAATGCAACACTTTCATATCTTTTTAGATCAAAAATTAATCTAACCGCAGTATTCTGGAACAATTGCAATGTTTTGATCAGTTTTGATGGTAAGTTAAAATATACAGAATTGCAATAATCAAGTTGAGGTAACAGTAACATCTGAACCAGTAGTGCAAAATGTTCAAAAAAACACGACTTCACTAGCCTGTTTCCTCATAATACATAAAATCTTCCTCCATAAATTAGAAATTTGATCTTCAAATGTAAGAGGAGTCTAAAAGAATACCCAAAACTTCAGTAAGCAGTGATGACAGAACATTGGCGGAGGAAGGAAGAGGAAGCTCAAAGTAGGCACTGCTTACAATCATCTCTAGCAAAGGGGTCACATACCAGACAGGGCTTTCATTCTGTTATGGTGGTTCAGTACTACAACATTGTCCCTTAAAGGCCATGGGATCTCCATCGTTGGAGCTTTATTAGACCAGATTCATAGCATGTTGGTCCTAGGTAGCACACAGGAGATAGAGGATGGACCAGATGGCCTCCAGAGGTCCCTGATTCTAGATAATCTTCTGGGGTCCTTTCAGCCCTATCTAGTGATTCAAGATCATTTTCTGAGGTCTTGTCCAGCCCTATCTGTCTATGATTCTAGAAGGTGGTTGGAAAGGAGTCCAAGAAGTCATCTTATTATACTTCTAGATCTAAATCTGGAGGTGCTTTTCAGCCTCATTTGTCCATTTCAAGATGTCCTGAGGTTGTTTCTGGTCCTTACTCTGATGAGGCCGTCCATGCAATGTGCAGCGGTGGCAAAAAGGGCAAACAGAATGCTAGGAATGATTAAGAAGGGGATCACGAACAGATTGGAGAAGGTTATCATGCCGCTGCACCAGGCCATGGTGCACCCTCACCTGGACTACTGCGTCCAGCACTGGTCACCATACATGAAGAAGGACACGGTACTACTCGAAAGGATCCAGAGAAGAGCGACTAAAATGGTTAAGGGGCTGGAGGAGTTGCCGTACAGTGAGAGATTAGAGAAACTGGGCCTCTTCTCCCTTGAAAAGAGGAGACTGAGAGGGGACATGATCGAAACATTCAAAATACTGAAGGGAATAGACTTAGCAGATAAAGACAGATTGTTCACCTTCTCCAAGGTAGAAAGAACGAGAGGGCACTCTCTAAAGTTGAAAGGGGATAGATTCCGTACAAACGTAAGGAAGTTCTTCTTCACCCAGAGGGTGGTAGAAAATTGGAACGCTCTTCCAGAGTCTGTTAAAGGGGAAAACACCTCCAGGGATTCAAGACAAAGTTGGATAAGTTCCTGCTAACCCGGAAGGTACGCAGGTGAGGCTGGACTCATTTAGAGCACTGGTCTTTAACCTGGGGGCCACCGTGTGAGCAGACTGCTGGGCACGATGGACCACTGGTCTGACCCAGCAGTGACAATTCTTATGTTCTTATGTTCTAGGCGACTCCCTTCCTTCCGAGCCCTCTCTGGATATATCTAGCTCTCATTCAAGACGGATCCTTCCAGCTCATGATTTCCGTATTTCTGGAATAAGTACATTGTAGGAAACAAGTCAAGAAACCATAGGATTACCTAGACATCCATCAATCCATCGCATGTCTCAATGAACATATTGGCCAATGTAATGGGTCAGCGAGGCTGCTTCCAAGGAAATATTACCCACTTCTAAAGCTGGTTTGCAAATTATGTGAAAAGTTTAGGGAGGAAAGAGATTGACTATATGACTAAGTTATGTTGTAGTTTGATATGTGAAGTATGAAGTCATGGGAGCGAGTAGAAGACGCGAGTGGGACAGACCCAATGGCTGCAACATGGGACATCTCACAATGGGGGACAAAGTAGCATTCAAAATTGATTTTGCATTTTTTTTTAAAACGCTGAACCACACCCTTTAGAGAAGAGGTTAATAGGCAAAAGTTAATCGAGTCAGGATGACCTCCACAGAGTTACAGATCTGTCGCCAGAATTTCCTTCTAAATAAAGATTAGATCTTTTTTCCATTTTATGAAGGTGCAACATTCTTTCCTTCCCCTATAAAACTTCCTCCATGTCTAAGTCCGTTAATACTGTGCTGGAAGCCCCATTTCCAAGGATTCCACATTTTGAGGAAAGGTGATTTTTGAAGAGCTCCATCAGGTGTTTGCAGAGATTGAGATAAACCATCTCTCTGTCTACCATTCAGACAAAGAAACACATTCCATCCAAGCTTAGCAATGCAAGATTCCCCTCTCCCTTTAAAGAGCATCTTTACACAGTCCCTGACATGTTCCTCCCTAAAGGAAATATTCCGTTATAAGAACACCTTATAAGAATCTCTTTTCCCAGCCCCCCCTCAAGTATGTTCCTCTTTGTAATCCCCCTTAAAAGACCTTTTCATCTCTCTTGCAACCACAGCCGAAGCCCCTCTTGTGCTTTGCAACAGGAATCAGACAAGGGAAGTTTCTTTGCACTTACCCAGGCACACTGGAGGAGAGAGCCGGACCGAGGTCCTGTGGGATCCTTCTGGTTTGGGCGTAGGAGCAGACTGGAGTCTAAAAAGCAAGGCTCAGCCTGGTGGAGGGGTTGGACCAGAGTCAGAGGCAGGACCTGGCCCATAGCCAGTGCAGAGAGCCCTGTCATTCTCAGACAGCACACAACATATCATTAGAGCGGAACATATTAGCCAAGAGTTCTCAATTCAACGCTGAAACGCTCCTTTTTACTTTAAGGGGGAGAGTGTAATCTTCACCTTCCTTTTCCTAGGAAAGGGGAACAGAGGAAAAGGAAGGTCTTTTCCTATTCCTGTCTTGCACATATGGGGCTAAATGTGCAGGCTTCACTGAAAAAAACCCAAGTCAAGATGGGGGGGGGGGGTCATTGAGACAATACAATTTGCAAGCAAATGTTTCTTGTTAATTTTGTGTTCCTGCTGCTCTAAGCCCACCCGGGCGAAACCCCACAGAACTAGTTCTGAATGTTTCCTTCCTTTAGGGTCCTCAGCTGCTGGCCAAGTTCAGGAAAACCATCCCTTTGGTAGCCAGGAATGATTCTTAAGCCTAAGTTCAGGAGCTGGTATTAAGGGCTTCACAGGTCAGTCAAATTCTCCCTCCTCTGTCCTCCCCTCCCCGGTCAAGGGTGAAAAAGGGGTGATGAATGTCCCTGGGCTGGATTTAAGCAGCCTTGTATTCTCCCCCTTTCTCTTCCTCTGTTAACTATGAAGCCCATAGGCCCTTCCATTAAGAGTTTGATAATTAAACTCAAGAATCATGTTCCCTCCATCACTGCCCTTCTTCATAAAATGTAGTGCAATAGCTCTTCGCTGCCCCTCAGAAGTTGCTTCTCCAGGTAAGTACATAGTCTAACGGTTAAGTCAGCCCTGCCCCAATGTTCAGTCCATTTGTAGTTCTGATGACACTTTCTTTCCCTAAGAAAAATGAAACTATAAGTCTATGCATGCAACAGGATAAACTCAGAACTGGATCAACCCTGTCACAGAATCTGGAGCCAGCTGGTAATATTATTAATATCTCATCTATTGCTTTTACCATACGTTCCACAGCCACCAATACCACCAGCACACAGCACTCCCCTCCCCCCCAATCAGGAGTCTTTCCTGTATAATAGATTCTCAATCCAGTCAGATTTTCAATACATGAGAAAGATCTGCATGCACTGCCTCTGTGGTATGTAAATTGATCTCATGCATATTCATTGTGGACATCCTGAAAACTTGACTGGCTGGGACATAAAATTCTCCATCAGCCTGGTCTTATCCCGTCACTATGACAATGCAAGAACTCCACACAGGCTAGTAAATTCTCTGCTGCCAAGTCACCCCTATCCTGGAGGAAAAAGTTTAGCCAGTCCTAATTTTGAATTTATAGCTCAATACAGTGTGGGATTTGTAGTCCCTGACTCTACCACTGCTGCTGATCCTCAGAGCTTTCAAATTACTCAGTTCCATGAGGGAGATTTTTATGCCAATCTTGGGTTTCTGACCACCCTATCCTGATGTATTCTGGGATCCGCAGCCCTGCTATCAATCAGATACTACCAATTCCACACTGCTTTGGATGCAAGATCAAAACCAGGACTGGCCTGAAAAGTTTCCATCCTGGAACTGGGTAAATCGGAAACTCTGGATAAGGTGTCCTCTGTGTTGCTTGCCTGTGCTGAGATCCCCCAGTTCCCAGGCAGTCACCATGCAGATAATGCGTGTGATCCATGAGAATTCAAAGCTCAGAAAATTAAAGTGAGGTTGGGGGGAGGGGGGGTGAGAAGACCCAGACAACTTATTCAAACAGCATCTGAATGGGGAGAGAGTGGCAGAGTCTGGCATTTTCAGACTTAAATGAGAGGACAGAACAAAGAGAAACCCAGCAACCTCTCCCCCACTAACACATGCACATTCCCTAATACAGGCTTATCCCCACATTCCTGTCCATTTGTGTCACCCGGAGATGGTAAGGGGTGAAGAGCCATAATTTGGCACTGCAGACTAGGGGAAGCCACTCAAACTTTCAAGCTTGATAAATTGATGCTGCCATGGAAACCAACTTCTCCATTCTCCCTCCCCTCACAAAGCCTCTTATGGCTCTGAGCAGTAGCCATTCCTCCATGGATGTTCTCGTTCCTAAGAGCAGGGGTTGGGTATGTTCTGGGGAGGGAGGGAGGGATTGCAGGGAACATTCAGAGCCAGGACAATGGTGGCTAAGAACTTGAGAGATGTGTTGAAGAGGCAGCAAGTGAAGTTCAGTGAACCTCCACACAGATAGACCTTGGAGGGTTGGTGCTTTGTGGTGCTTCTGTCACTAGAATGGACCAAGCCTATGGTTCCAAATGACCAGCTGGGATGCTTTTGGCTCCACCATAGAGGGTCTGATTCTACAAAGTCATGATGAGGCCTGGATGCAGAGTTGATAATGACTGATAAAGAGCCCCAGGCCCATTAGCTCTCCCTCTCTAGTCCTCTACCATGTGAAGAGATAGGTGGTAGACGTGGCGGGGCATTTGCGATAGGGTGTCTAAATCCAACTTTGGACATTTCCCGTAAGGCATCCAAACCTGGTAGCGGAGAAGCGGCCATTTTCAAAACCGCTAGACGTCCAAAAATTTTTTGGGGAAAATCGTCTACTTTGACATCTTGGCTATCAACCTTAGGCACCTAACTTTGTTCACCTTTTTAACCACAGAAACGTCCTAGTTCAAAATGTCCGAATCCAGACCATTTGGATGTGGTAGGGGCCAGCATTGCTGTGAACGTCACAAAAAGGGTGCCAGAAGTACATCTCGCCATAACCCCCTTAAAATGTATGGTGAACCCTCCAAAACTCTCCCAAAACCTACTGTACTCACCTGTCTACCACCTCAATAGCCCTTATGGCTGCAGCTGGCACCTACTATATATGGCAGTATAGTAGGGCTTTGGTGGGATTTGGGGGGCTCTCACTTTCCACCATACATGTACTTGTTAGAGTGTCTTATGGGCCTGGGTCCTCCTCTCCATGGTTCACTAGCCCACCTAACCAGGCTACTGTTGTTCTAGAGACAGGTATGTACTGTTTCAGATTTTTTTTTTTGGGGGGGTGGGAGGGCATCAGTGACCATCGGGGAAGTGTGAGGGGTCATTGCTAAATCCCTTCAGTGGTCATCTGGTCGGTTTGGGTATCTTTTTAGCACTGAGACGCTTTTAAAACAGGTCTAGCTCCGAATGTCACAATTTCATCCAGGACGTCTTGGGAAAGGTTTATCGCCGCAAGACATCCGAGTCTAAGCCTGCCCGTAACATGCCTCCCAAGATGTCCAGAAAGACAGTTTTGAAAATCGGCACTGGGACATCCAAGTGCTGATTTCTGTCGTTCGTGAATGTCTTAGTGACATTTTCAGCTGATAATTTAGGCTCCCAAGTTCAGCGGAAAATAGACACAACTTAGGTGAGTACATTTAAGAGTTTAGCTGTTTTTTAATATTGACCTACCACGAGACACTGGGTCAGAGGGAAGAGTGTCCCCTAACACTATGCTGGGGGTCAGTCATCTTTGCCACCACATTCAAAAAAGTTCATTGCAGTTGTACATCATTGGTTATGATGTTCCGAAATTCCCCCGTCCACACACACACACTTTTTACCGAAGCGTAGCTTGGTTTTCAGCGCCAACTGCTATGGTTTTGTAAAAGGGGGAGGGGGTTATTAAATGAATAACATTTAAAATAACACAGGAATAATTAAAAGTCCTTCATGGCCGTATTTTGTCTTTACAATTGCTGCATCAGGAGCATGAAACAACCAAAAGGTGTGATCACAAAGCTTCACCTATTGGATAAGCTTCGCCGCTCTCCTTAACAGTAGCAGCTGCAACAGCTTGTGGTGAATTTCATACCTTTTTTTTTATGTGGTGAATAAATTCCTGTGAAGCGACTGACCTTTTTGGTTCCTTATGGCTCTGCTTTTGTGTCTCCTAGCCTGGATTTTGCAGATCGATTGCCCGTTTGTTTTCCTGGCACTTTTCTTTGAGGACAATGGCAGGAACATGCTTGAGAGGTCAGATTAAAGATATGGGGACTGCTGTCGCTCTGGGTCTGGGATTTTATCTTGCAAGTTTTCATAGTTTAGGCTGGGAAATTTCAAGGCGATACCAGGAAGTATTTCTTCACCGAAAGGGTGGTTGATCGTTGGATTGGTCTTCCACTGCAGGTGATTGAGGCCAGCAGCATGCCAGATTTTAAGAAAAAAATGGGATAGGCATGTGGGATCTCTTGGGGGATGAAGTTAGGAGGGTGGGTCATTAGAGTGGGCAGACTTGATGGGCCGAGGCCCTTTTCTGCCGTCATTTTCTATGTTTCTAAGCATCCAAAATTAGACTCCTAATTCCTTTGAAAATCAGTCATGCAGTGTTTGGAAACGGTGGTGTAGCGAGGGTGAAAGGTGCCTGGGGTGGTAGCACCCCCCCCCCCTTCCCTATACCTCTAGTTGAAGTTGTTGTTCGCAGCAGTCAACAGTGTGCTCCTTGCGACCCCGTCGGCTTTTCCTCTGATGTCACTTCCTTTGTGCGGTACCCGGAACTGACATCAGCAGGAGAGCCACTGTTTGGAAATTGTCTTGTGTGCAGGCTTTACAAAAGAGTGCGTCTCTCTGCAGAAAGGAAGACATACTCAAGAACATAAACAAGAACTTCAAAATGCAGACGAGAATGCGGCACTCCCAGGTCCAAACGATCCCTAACCAGATCCCATGTCTCCTCTTCCCCCAGGATTATACAGTGGTTTTCCCTGTTCATTCTTTGGAATGTCTTTGGGTTTTCTTCCTCTTCTTTCTTTATCTTTTGCTCAGTACAAGAGGAAACGCATTTCTGTTTCTCATCTTTCTCCAAGATTATCCAGACTTTTTTCCTGCTCATTCTTTGCAGGGGATCTTTGATATTTTGTTGTAATCTTCTCTGCATTTTGCTCAGTATAGCAGGAAATAACATTTCTGGTTCTCTGTTTCTCCAGCAAGATTACCAGACAGAAACTGACCTATTTTGGACATGTGAAGAGGGCGAGTTCACTAGAAAAGGATGGTCAGTGGTCAAAGGAAGCAGAGGAGACCAAAAGCCCATTGGTTGGATACCCTCAAGAATGACACGGGAATGAACATTAAGCGATTGAAGGAAGCCATGGAAAGCAGGGAAGCATGGCGAGGACTGGCCTAAACAGTATCCAAGGGTAAATAGTCGTAGTATTTTCTCCAATATTGCACTGTGTGCAGAATCTGGCTTCTTGAGGTTTCCTGACAGTTTTTGTCTGCCTGGTGAGGATTTATTTGTGTTCTGTGTGGTTAATTTAGATAGGGAATAGGATGTGTGTAGTTTCTGAATAGGGATCTCTCTCTCAGTCCAGCCTCTTCTCTTTACCCAGTATGAAATGTCTTGGTGTAATGAAGTCGTAATGTTTGTGGTGTTGCTGTGTGAATCTCAGCAGTTAATGCTCTTATGATGTGGCAGATTTAGTCCATAGATTCGGAGTTTGACTTTTGCTGGATTTGGTGATAATTCCTTTTTTTTTTTTTCTGCTTATGTAAATATAGCTCCTTTCCAGTAATCGTTATCTGTAGGTAGTGAGAGCAGACGAACATGACAGGGCTTGTGTTACACACCTCAGGTATTCTGGCACAGCAAAGATTTGGTAACTTCAGCCACCCACCAAGTTGTCTTTTGTCCCCAGAAAAGTGCCAGGTCCCATTGGACCTTCCCGCTGCATCCAGACTCCATTCCACAATGGACCTTCTTCTTGGATAAGGTAGGGGGAAGGGAGCTTGAAAGTGCTAGTAGAAAGGGCTACAGCCAGGACCTAATGTCACCCGAGTTCTGAATAGTCTTGGTACATGATATGACCTGATACACCTTCTCCACTCCCACCACTATCTACCCAGAATGAGCAGACTTTCCATTTCTCAGGCTTGTCACTTTTGTAAGCAGACCCAGGAATGAGGTGCAGTTCTGCAGTAGCAGTCGGTGCTACAGGGAGGAATGAGGTGCACCAGCAGAGCTGTGTGTGCGAGGGTCTCAGTACTGGAATAGCAGGGGGTGATGCAGAGCAGGAACGAGGTGCATCGGCAGAGCTGTGTGCGAGGGTCTCAGTACTGGAATAGTAGGGGGTGATGCAGGGCAGAAACGAGGTGCATCAGCAGAGCTGTATGTGTGAGGGGCTAGTACTGGAATAGCAGGGGGTGATGCAGGGCAGAAACGAGGTGCATCAGCAGAGCTGTGTGTGTGAGGGGCTAGTACTGGAATAGCAGGGGGGTGATGCAAGGCAGGAACGAGGTGCATTGGCAGAGCTGTGTGTGCGAGGGTCTCAGTATTGGAATAGCAGGGGGTGATGCAGGGCAGAAACGAGGTGCATCAGCAGAGCTGTATGTGTGAGGGGCTAGTACTGGAATAGCAGGGGGGTGATGCAAGGCAGGAACGAGGTGCATTGACATGAACAGGTGTCTGCAGGTGTGCAGAGGGAGACTAAGAGTCAGCAGAAGGTGTGTGTATGTGGCTCTTAGTTGTTCTTTTATTGTACAAACCACAGAGTAACAATGCCGCATTTAATAGGGAATGAATAGACTTTGCTGACCCATTAATTCTTACAAAAGCATGAGCGAGGTTTCTTGGGGTGGAGGCTGCAGAGTCTGGGGTGTGGCTTCCTTAAAACATGCCATGACTTCAGCTTTATCTTCCCACTATCTATTTTTTACTCCTCTGGTTCCCCCCCCAAAGGAAAATCAAAGAGACTGGCTTTCCCTTCTTGATTAACTGAGCCTCCTACACAGGAGTGGCCAACCTCACAACCCAGTTGGGTTTTCAGGATTTCCACAATGAGGATGCACGAGATCAATTTGCATAAAAAGGAGTCAGTACCTCCAAATCGATCTCATGCATATTCATTGGAGAAATCATGAAAACCCAACTAGTTTGCAGCCCTTGAGGGCTGAGGTCATCCTCCCCTGCTCCAACACATAATTGCCAACTTCCAGTTCCAGCACATTTTCAGCCAGTCCAGGATTTATGACGGCTCCATCGTGTTGCTCTACGGCACTTGAAGCATTTATTTCAAAGGGCAAAATGTAGGACTGGAAATGCCACACTGCTATGGGATGCAAGTTCAAATCCAGAACCGGGCTAAAATATCTCTATGGTATAGGAACTGGGGAAATTGGAAATGATGGGGAAAAAACAATAAAGCGAGGGAGGGGGACAGAGTAGCACCAATAGGATTTATTAAAATTAAACATAAAACCAATGATATACATAAAATGAAAGACACAGAGCACACGTCATTAAATAATAGAAATGAACAAAGAAAAGAAAAACTCAGTAGAGTGGCAGAACTGTGCTTGATGCCTTAAAAGTAAATGATGGTAACACGCCATCAAAATTTATAAAAAAGAAAACCTGGGACTAGTAAAAAGCCTAGAAGTACATGGAAGCCAGGTGGTCTTCAGGGGGGTCCAGTGATGCCAGGGAAGAGGAGAGGCACCGGCGCACTGCCTACCCGATATCAAAGCACCTAATATCTGGAGTGTCTTCTTTGTGGGTCAGAAGGAAGGTGGATCACAGGACATCACCACGAGAGAGAGAGAGGGAGAGGGAGAGATGGGAAATGCTCTATTATATCCAGCACAGGGGCTGTGATTCATTCTGTCTGGGAACACATCTGCAAAAAATAGGTTCCTCCTACTTAGATTAAATCCCTAACTGAATCAAATTTAAAAGCAAATAGAAACATTGCAGAAATGGGCTTTCCGGTATGGAAGAAACATACTGCCAGCCCCCCAGGTCTCCCAAGGAGGTGCCGAGAGCTGTGCAAGAGAGTTGGGGCTGCAAATTTCACATCCCCTCCAATGTCTCTCCTGCAGTGGTTATGGTGCAGTTGGGGACATCGGGTGTGATTCCAGCTTGGGATGCTCCTGATCTGTTTTGGCCACAGACCTGGGGGAAGCCACTGCATGGAATGTTGCTACTCCTTGGGGATTCCACCTGGAATGGTGTTACTCTTGGGTTTTGGCCAGGTACTAGGGACCTGGATTGGCCACCATGAAAACGGACTACTGGGCTTGATGGTCCATTGGTCTGACCCAGTAAGGCTATTCTTATGTTAATCTAAGCTTGGTCTTGAAGCAATGGAGGGTTGTGACTGGTCCAAGACCACAAAGAGCAGCAGTGGGATTTGAACCCTGGCTCCTCCACTATAAGTGAGTGTAGTGGGATCAGACCTTGATCTGCTGGTTAACATGCAATGAGATTTGTGACAGTGGTAGGATCACACCTGGGTTGGCTGGTTTACTGCGGAGTGCCTGCCTCAGCATCCTGAGGTTGCGAGTTCGACTCCCACTGCAGCTCCCTGTGACTGCTTTGATTGTAACCACACAGAAAAAGCAGTGTATCAAGTCCCATCTCCCTTTACTAGATCTGTGCTCCCAGCCCGGAGTCACACAGCGAGTAGTGAACACCTGGAACGCTCTCCATGACTTTACTAGAGGTAAATTGTGCCAAACGAATCTGATTGAATTCTTTGACTAGGTGGCCAGAGAAATAGATCAAGGAAGTTATGCTAGATATAATTTACTTAGATTTCAGCAAAGCCTTTGACACAGTTCCTCATAGAAGGCTCTTGAACTTCATGGACTGAAGTTAGGACCCAAAGTTGTGAACTGGTTATAAACTGGTTGACAGACAGGCATCAGAAGGTGGTGGTTAATGGAATTTGCTTGAAGGAAAGGTGGGTAGTGGAGTCCCTCAAGGATTGGTGCTGGGGTCGATCCTGATCAATACATTTGTGAGCGACATTGCTGAAGGGTTAGAAGGAAAGGTTTGCGGATGAAACCAAGATTTGTAACAGAGTGGACACCCCGGAGGCAGTGCAAAACATGAAAAAGGATCTGCAAAAGTTAGAGGAATGGTCTAATATCTAGCAACTAAAATTCAATGCGAAGAAGTGCAGAATGATGCATTTGGAGGGTAGAAACCCAAAGGAATCATATGTGCTGGGAGGTGAGTCTGATAAGCACCAACGGAGAGAGGGACCTTGGGGTGATTGTGTCTGAGGATCTAAAGGCGTCTAAACAGTGTGATAAGGCGGTGGCTGTAGCCAGAAGGATGCTAGGCTGTATAGAAAGAGGAGTAACCAGCAGAAGGGCGGAGGTGCTGATGCCCCTGTATAGGTCATTGGTGAGGTCGCTCTTGGAGTATTGTGTTCAGTTTTGGAGGCCGTATCTGACAAAGGATATAAAAAGACTTGAAGCGGTCCAGAAAAAGGCAACAAAAAAAGTATGAGAAGAGACTGGAAGACCTAAATATGTATGCTCTGGAGGAGAGGAGGGACAGGGGAGATATGATACAGATGTTTAAATACTTGGAAGGTATTAATATAGAACCAAATCTTTTTCAGAGAAGGGAAAATGAGAAAACTAGAGAGCATAATTTGAGGTTATGGGGAGGAAGACTCAGGAGCAATGTTAGGAATTTCTTTTTTCACGGAGAGGATGATGGATGCCTGGAATGCCCTCTTGGTGGAGAGGAAAACAAGTGATGGAATTCAAAAGAGCGTGGGATGAACACAGAGAATCTCTAACTAGAATTTGAATGGGCAAATGTTCATGGTCTGAATCCCCAAAAGTAGATGGTTTGGATAGGCTAGGGTGAACTTCAATGGCAAATCCAGTAGCTAGAACTTAAGGACAGTGCTGGGTGGACTTTTAAGGTCTGTGGCCCAGAAGAAACAAAGGAAAAAGACAATTTAATCATGAAATTGTAATGCGTGTAATTATAGGGCAGACTCAAGTCTTTATCTGCTGTCATTTGCTATGTTACTATGTAAAACTCCTTCCTCTTAAAAAAAATAAAAATAAACACCGTCTGAACTTTGTACTCTGGTTCCACTCTGCAGTAATGGAGTATGTAAAAAACAACAACAAAAAATCCATACTATATACCAATAGTATAAACACAGATGAGTGAGAAGTTACAGAGCTAATTGCCGAGGTTTAACTGGTAATGCCTTAATAAAAATGAAAATAGATTTTATTGAAATGTTTTTCTTATTTAAAATGCACATCGGGGAAGAAAGTGTACTAAGGGTTCTCAAGCAGGTTAGAACTTGATGGTGAGTTTATTTTAACTAGCGAGTTTGAGGGTGAGGAAGACAAGGAACCAAAAGTGCATTTATTGTAAGAAAATCCCATTTCCAGCTGTTCCAGGGTCTCTGTCAAATCCTTTAAAACTCTGACAGGAGATGGCAGTGGAATAGGCAAATATCTGTCTATACATATATATTTTCTAACTAGGAAAGTCATGTTACCCCAGCCCTTCCCCCTACCACCAGTTCTCAGGATGGTGGGAGCAGGAAAATCATGAAAATGTCAAGTTCACCCGACTACCTCAATAAATCAGGCAGCACTGGCTGAAGGTCACAGAGAGGGTGTGGGGAAGGGGTGGGTGTTGTGGTTGTGATGGGGGGGGGGAATTTCCTTCTTAATCATAAAGCCATCAAATAAGGGTCAGCCCTTTCTGAGATGGTGAAACGAGGCTGCCAGCTGGCTCTTGTGTTCAGTGTGTTTTCTCATCCAGTCCTGTGTTTAATCTCCCAGTGCATGCTGGAACATGTAGTTCTAGTTTCACTCCACTTGATTTTCTAAGCAATTTAAATAGCCTGGAGCAGTGGCGTAGTGAGGGTGAGAGGCGCCCGGTTTCGGTGGGGCCCCACCCCCATCTGCTAGGAGCACGCTGCTTCCCTTCCCCCGAGCCTCTGTAACGTTCCTGGCGTGAGCAACAACCCCCAAGCTGCTGTTGCACCAGCGCCGGCTCTTCCTCTAACATCACTTCCTAGGCAAGGGGCCGGGAAGTGACATCAGAGGAGGAGCCGACGCTAGTGCGACACCAGGTTGGAATGTAAAAGGGAAGGGAAGCGGTGCGCATGCGTGGCAGAGGAGGACGGGTGCCTGTACCCTCACCAAGATGGTGTCCGGAACGGACCTGGAGAGGCTCCTGGCCATTTAAATCACTTGTCCATGGCTAACTGGATACCAGTGAATATTCACAGCGCCTGAGCTGAAAGGGTCTAACTTATGGGCATTTTAGGAAAGGAGTTGGCTCTAACTGCATTAAAAAGCTTTCCTATCTTTAAAAGATTACGAGATTGCTCTCATTTATGGATAACTAGAAGTACGCCGGCACCCCCACCTCTTCTCATTCCTCTCCCCATACCTCTAGTTGAAGTTTTTCGTGGTGGCCAATAATGTGTTCTTCGCTACCCTGCACTTCCGGGTGCCACTCAGAGGGAGAGCCGACGGGGTTGTGAGGAGCACGTTATTGACTGCCGCGAACAACAACTTCAACTAGAGATATGGGAGAAGGGGGGGGGGGGCGCAAGTGGCAGGAAGGAGTGGGGGAGGAGCACGCACCACAGGCGGGAGCAGAGGATGGAGACAAGGGCGGGGGACTGACAAGAACTAATGTGCAATGTTTGACATTGCATCCAGTTATACATTTTTTACAGGATTGACCTGGGAGGAGCATGTTTTGGAGACCAGAATCTCAGGAGGAGTCCAGGGACCTAAAGATTCACCTAGGTCAGGGGTGGGCAATCAGGGTCCTTGAAGGCCAGAACGCAGGTGGGTATTCAAGATTTCCGCAATGACTATGCATGAGATCTATTTGCATACAATGGAGGCAGTACAAGCAAATCGATTTATGCATAGTCATTGGAGAAATCTTGAAAACCCGACTGGATTGTGGCCCTTGAGGACTGTGGTTGCCCACCCCTGACCTAGGGCACATAAGACTTTAGCACAGGGCTTTGGAGTTGCGGGTGGTAATTTTGTTATGTGTTATGCTGTTAAGTAGAGCTTTTATTCCGCCAACTCCTTCAAGCAAAAGTCTGAAAGCAGATCACAACTGGTTATGCTAAAAAAAAATCCAAGAGAAAAATTATAGTAAAAAAAAAACACCCCATAATAGATATTTCCTAAATAAATAAGTTTTTTAAACTACAACAAAACTATTATAAAAAATAAAATTATGGAACACATAGACAAACATGGTTTGATGGGACGGAATCAGATTGAGTTCAGCCAAGGGAGATCTTGCTTCACCTATTTGCTACATTTAAGAACATAAGAATAGCCTTATTGGGTCAGACCAATAGTCCATCTAGTCCAGGGGTCTCAAAGTCCCTCCTTGAGGGCCGCAATCCAGTCGGGTTTTCAGGATTTCTCCAATGAATATGCATGAGGTCTATGTGCATGCACTGCTTTCAATGCATATTCATTGGGGAAATCCTGAAAACCTGACTGGATTGCGGCCCTCCAGGAGGGACTTTGAGATCCCTGATCTAGTCCATCTTCGCAGAGGCCAATCAAAGTCACAAGTACCTGGCAAAACCCCAAATAATAGCAGCATTCCATGCAACCGTCCCATGTCTGTCGCAACAGCAGACAATCGACCTTTCCTCCAGGAATTTGTCCAAACCTTTTTTTAAAACCAGGTACAAAACTGCTCTCATCACCACATCCTCTGGACGATGCGTTCCAAAGCTTAACTATTCTCTGAGTGAAAAAATATTTCCTTCTATTGCTTTTAAAAGTATTTCCCTGTAACTTCATCGAGTGTCCCCTAGTCTTTGTAATTTTTGACGGAGTGAAAAATTGATCCACTTGTACCCGTTCTACTCCACTCAGGATTTTATAGACTTCAATCCTCTCTCCCCTCAGCCGCCTCTTTTTCAAGCTGAAGAACCCTAACCTTTTTAGTCTTTCCTCATACGAGAGGAGTTCCATCCCCTTTATCATCTTTGAACTTTTTCTAGTTCTGGTATAGCTTTTTTGAGCTAAGGAGACCAGAACTGAATGCAATACTCATACCATTTGAGCGATACAGAGGTATTATAACATTCTTAGTCTTGTTAACCCTCCCTCTTCTAATAATTCCTGGCATCCTGTTTGCCTTCTTGGCCGCCGCTGCAACACATTGAGCAGAAGGCTTCAGCGTATTGTCTACCATGGTACCCAGATCCTTTTCTTTAGCACTGACCCCCAAGGGGGTCCCTAGCATCAATAACTATGATTTGGATTATTCTTCCCAATGTGCATCACTTTGCATTTGTCCACATTAAGGAATCCTTTTACTAAGGCAGGCTAAACAATTTAGCGTGCCTTAGTAAAAGGACCCCTAAATTTCATCTGCCATTTTGGATGCCCAGTCTTCCAATTTCCTAAGGTCTTCCTGCAGTTTTGAACAGTTTAATGTCATCTGCAAATTTAATCACCTCACTCATAGTTCCAATTTCTAGATAAGTTGAATAGCACCAGTCCCAGCACAGATCCCTGTGGCACACCACTATTTACCCTCCTCCACTGGAAAAAAAAATGGCCACTCAACCCTACCCTGTTTTCTGTTCGATAACCAGTTCTTAATCCACAATTGAACATTACCCATTCATTGATATTTGCCAGTCCTAAATAAATGATACAGGTCTCATGTTTCTATCAGTAACAAAAGAGATGGAACTTCTGTACCACCTCCTCGAGTCTCAGAAGAGTACAAAGTTCAGTATTTCATATTCTTTATGTAACCTATTAAACATTGCTCCGTCCCCCAATCCCATTATCAGACACCTTCCTCTCCTCCCCAGAACCTCTTAGGATGAGCAGAAGCTTTGTCCTGCCCTTTCCTGTAAGAGATATTTAACTAACCCTGGCCTTACCTTCTCTCAGTGCGGAGCTATCTGCAGTCCAGGGGTCTAACTGCATCCTTGATGTAATTAGAGCTGTCAAACTACCCAGCTCCAGGAAGGAGATTCTTTTGTTGCCTAACCTTGGTTTTGAATTTGCATCCCAAAGCATTGTGGGTTTTGCAGTCCCATAATGCACCGGGATGTGGGTGGTCAGAAATCCAGGACTGGCCCACAATCTCCCTCCTACAGACTTGGCAGCTCTGCTATCAGCTAGATCAGTAGCAAATGTCTCCCTGCCTCCTCCCCAGTACCCACATACATAATCTTCCTCTCTTTCTTTCTGCCTTCACCCCCATCTGACTCTCCTTCATCCCTTCAAGGCATTACACAGAGAGGCAGTCTCTGGACCTCATCAGGCTGTAGGAAGTTCCAGATTTATAATTAACTATCCTACAACTCTGTAAATAACAGAGTAGGAATCAAAGACCCCACGCAGGCAGCATTTCACTTCACAGATACAGATTTCAAATAGCATTTTGGCTGAAACTTCAGAGGCCAATGATTAGTATCAGGGAAAAGGAAACTGCTGTCATGAGGTACCACTGAGAAGAAATCACTGTGGGTCCTTTGGAAACAGCTGGATACATGGTAGGAGAGGTTGAAGATGCTCAGCCAAGGGGGAGGACCTGGATATAATTGGAATTACAGAAACATGGTGGACAGAGGAGAATCAATGGGATGTGGCGCTGCCGGGGTACAAGCTCTACAGGAGGGACAGGACCCACAAAAAGGGGGGAGGCATAGCAATATATGTAAAGAACTCTATCTACTCGGTCGGGATGGATATGGCAACGAAGGCAGAGGGGCTGGAATCACTATGGATCAAATTGCCGGGAAACAAGGGTGCAGGCATAAAACTGGGGCTGTACTATCGCCCACCTGGTACGCCAGAAGGAGTCGGACACGACTTGGAAACTGAACTGAGACAGGAATGCGGGACTGGAAGTGTAACAGTGATGGGGGACTTCAACTACCCGGGGATAGACTGGAGTACGGGTCACTCCAACTGCACTAGGGAAACAGGATTTGTAGAAGCTGTGAGGGACTGCTTCATGGAGCAACTAGTCAGGGAACCGACGCGAGGGGGTGCTACTCTTGACCTCATCCTAAACGGATTAGGGGGGCCTGCAAGAGAGGTAGAAGTGGGAGGACCACTAGGCAACAGTGACCACAACACGATCAGATTCACATTAGAAAGGGGGACACCCATAGTAAGGAGGACCGCAACAACTGCGCTCAACTTCAGTAAAGGGAACTATGTTGCTATGAGGAAAATGGTGGGGAGGAAGCTCAGAAACATCTTTAGGATGGAGACTATAGGAAGCGCCTGGACCCTATTCAGGGACACCCTGCAGGAAGCACAAAGAATGTACGTCCCCAGTTTCAGGAAAGGCTGCAAGAACAAGCGGTCAAAGGACCCGGTTTTCCAACAGAAGTAAAGAGGGCAATAAATGACAAAAAAGTATCCTTCCGGAGATGGAAAAAGGACCCAACGGAGGAAAATCACCAGGCGCACAGGAAATGCCAAAAGGAATGCCACCGAGAGGTTAGAAAAGCAAAAGGGAAATACGAAGAGGGGCTGGCCAGGGAGGCGAAAAACTTCAAGGCATTCTTCAGTTACGTTAAGGGGAAGCGACCAGCGAGAGAGGAGGTGGGGCCGTTAGACGATGGGGATAGGAAGGGAGTGATTAAGGAGGATAAAGAGGTAGCTGAGAGGTTGAACACGTTCTTCTCGTCGGTTTTCACAAGAGAAGACACATCTAATATACCGGACTCAGAGGAGCTCATGAGTGGGGAACAGGCTGAAAAATTGGAGCACATAGAGGTAAGTAAGGAGGATGTCCTCAAACAGATAGACAGGTTAAAATGCGGCAAATCACCGGGCCCAGACAGGATCCACCCAAGGGTTCTGAAGGAACTAAGACAAGAAATAGCGGGCACAATCCAACATGTTTGCAACCTATCCTTGAAAACTGGAGAGGTACCAGAGGACTGGAAATTGGCAAATGTCACACCCATCTTCAAAAAGGGATCGAGGGGTGACCCTGGGAACTACAGGCCGGTGAGCCTGACTTCAATAATAGGGAAGATGGTGGAAGCTATGATCAAGGACGGCATTTGCGAGCACATCGAGAGAAATGGCCTACTGAGAACAAGCCAGCACGGATTCTGTAAGGGAAGGTCATGCCTAACAAACCTTCTGTACTTCTTTGAGGGAATAAGTAGTCAGGTGGACAATGGGGAACCCATAGACATCATTTACCTCGATTTTCAAAAGGCTTTCGACAAGGTGCCACATGAAAGGCTGCTTAGGAAGCTGTGGAACCACGGGGTGGGAGGGGATGTGCACAGATGGATCAAGCACTGGTTGTCGGGTAGACTGCAGAGGGTCGGAGTAAAGGGTCAATATTCTGACTGGCGGGGAGTCACGAGTGGTGTGCCACAGGGATCGGTGCTGGGGCCGTTACTCTTTAACATATTCATCAATGACCTAGAAAAGGAGGCAAAGTGCGAGGTTATAAAATTTGCAGACGATACCAAACTGTGCGGCAGAGTTAGGTCCAGGGAGGAGTGTGAGGACCTGCAAAGGGACCTGGACAAGCTGGAAGACTGGGCAAACAAATGGCAAATGCGCTTTAACGTGGAAAAATGTAAGGTCATGCATATAGGGAAAAAGAATCCGTTGTTCAACTACAAATTGGGGGGGGGCATTGTTGGGAGACAGCGGTCTTGAGAGGGACTTGGGTGTGCTGGTGGATGCATCACTGAAGCCATCTGCACAGTGCGCAGCAGCCTCAAAAAAAGCCAACAGGATGCTGGGCATCATAAAGAGGGGCATAACAACCAGGACACGGGAAGTCATCATGCCATTGTATCGAGCGATGGTGCGTCCACATCTGGAATACTGCGTTCAATATTGGTCGCCGTACCTCAAGAAGGATATGGCGGTACTTGAGAGAGTCCAAAGGAGAGCAACCAAACTGGTAAGAGGGCTGGAACACTGCCCATACGCCGAGAGGTTGGATAGTCTGGGGCTCTTCTCTCTGGAAAAAAGGAGGCTCAGGGGAGATATGATAGAGACCTTCAAGATCATGAGGGGCATGGAGAGGGTGGATAGGGACAGATTCTTCAGACTGAAGGGGACAACAGGTACGAGGGGGCATTCGGAGAAACTGAAGGAAGATAGGTTCAAAACAAATGCAAGGAAGTTTTTTTTCACCCAAAGGGTCGTGGACACTTGGAATGCGCTACCGGAGGAAGTGATCAGGCAGAGTACGGTACAGGGATTCAAACAGGGATTGGACGGATTCCTGAGGGATAAAGGGATCGTGGGATACTGAGAGAGGTGCTGGGATGTATCACAGGTATAGAAAGCTAACCAGGTAATAAGTATAGAAACCCAACCAGGTCGTGCATGTGCAAGACTGGAGGGTTAGGACTTCGATGGGAAGCTAGGACTTAAATGGGAAACCAGGGTGGCAAGGAGACCCCCTCTGGGGATTCAGACAGGTTGTGACCTGTTTGGGCCGCCGCGGGAGCGGACTGCTGGGCAGGATGGACCTGTGGTCTGACCCGGCGGAGGCACTGCTTATGTTCTTATGTTCTCAGAAGAAGGAAGATATTTAGAGCAATGGGCTTAAGACCAGGGAAGCCTGTGTTCAAATCCCACTACTGACACTGCAAGCCACTTTCTCTCCTATGTCTCAGGTATCAAAGGTTGAGGCAAAAAGTCACTGAGGAGCGTGTGGTGCAGTGGTTAGAGCTACAGCCACAGAACCCTAAAGTTGTGGGTTCAAACTCCACACTTCTCTCTGTGACTCTGGGCAAGTCACTTAATCCTCTACTGCTACAGGTACATTAGACAGATTCTGAGCCAGACAGGGAAAATGCTTAAAATAACTGTATATAAACTGCTTTGAATGTAGTATAATTACAAAAAGGTGATATACAAATTCCAAAAAAGGGGTTAAGCACAGATGTTAACTCACAGAATAAGCACACTATATTAAAATGAATGTAAATAAGGTATTTATCTGTTCTGCAGACAAAATGCACACACAACATGAGAATGTTTGTTTTGGTTTTGTTTTTTTGCAAATTCAGGGATAACACAGAAGGGTTGGTTGAGAAGAGTGGCTGTTTACCTGTGGTAATATTCTGCATCAGTCCCACTGGCCTCTGCCTTCCTCCAATCTAACCCTCTCCTTCTGAACTTAAATCCAAATTTACAGAAGTCTAATGGACTTTTCCCCGACTTAAATGAATAATTCTCTCCTTCCCTATGACCCAACTCCCCTTCCTTCCAACTTAACATGAGCAGTTGTTAACTGGAACAGAAGATGGTCTGTTTACAGCGTAGAACTCCATCATAAGAACATAAGAAACGCCTTCACCGGATCAGACCCTAGGTCCATCTAGTCCGGCGACCCACACACGCGGAGGCCAAGCCAGGTGCTCCCAGATGGAGACCCTGATTATCCGTATCCCTCAATGTAATTTGCAAGAAGGTGTGCATCCAACTTGCGCTGGAAACCCAGAATGGTAGTCTCTGTCACAACCTCCTCCGGGAAAGCATTCCAAGCGTCCACCACTCGCAGGTGGGCTTTGGCCTTCACGCTGCAGTATTATGTTTAGACAGGGGGTGGGTAAGCAGAGTGGGCAGACTTGATGGGCTGTAGCCCTTTTCTGCCGTCATCTTCTATGTTCTATGTTTATTATTGTGTGAGATATAATGGGATGGGAATGAAGTAACCCGTTCTAGGGTATTGTAAATATTGTCCTGGGAGGGAATTAAAGTAGATTAGATTTTGCAGAAGTGACCTCAGAGATTCCCTGTGGTCAGGTCATGGGATGGTTTTGTTTCAGTTCATCCCTCATTCCCATCCCAGCACTGGCCAAATCTACCCAGACCTTATACCACTATTTTATTTATTTAAAACATTTACTGTGTTTTTCGCTCCATAAGACGCACTTTTTTTCCACCCAAAAGTGGGTGGAAATGTCGGTGCGCCTTATGCAGCGAAGATACTTCTTTTTTAACACCGCACCCCCACCCCGTCGTACCTTTTTAAAGGCCTGCGCCAAATACGGCTCTCCCTAGCATCTGTGAGCACCTGGCTGTCTTCTTGGTTCCCACACAGCGTCCTCCGTATTCCCCCCTTTAAAGCTAATTAGGCTCACGACGGGCGGGAGAGGGGATCCTTACCTCCAAGCTGCGTCCCGCACCCAACGAGATAGGTTGTCTTCAGCGCTATAACCGCCACTGAGCTGGCAGTCTGCAGAGTGAACCTAGCCGGCTGCCATTGGCCTCCAAAGCACATTGCCTCTGCCGCAGTCCCGCCCCTGATGTCAGAGAAGGGGCAGGACCACAGTAGAGGAAATGTGCTTCGGAGGCCAACGGCAGCCGGCTAGGTTCACTCTGCAGGCTGCCGTAATTAGCTCAGCGGTGGTTACAGTGCTGAAGATGACCTCTCAACAGAAAAGGAGAGCTGTGTCTCCCCTGATCTCCTGCCCCAGGTAGCGAGCAAGAAGAGCAACTGTTGGGGAGGCGACGAGAGTCTGCCAACTCCGGAACATGAATTCGATCCCGGGCAGAAGCTGCAGCCCTGCACTGTGAGGGCTTCTACCAACCATCCCAGCTCAATCCAGCACCGTCTGGGAGCCGGAGACAATGGCCTCGCAGGAAGCAGGGAAGGTAAGGCCCCGCCCATCATGAGGGCCCTGGCGGGATGCTGCATCTGGACACGGGGGGGGGGGGGAGAGAGAGACAGAAAAGGACAGGAAACAGACTTGAAGACAGGGCAGATGCTGAACTAGAGGGGGGTAGAGAAGGGAAGACTCAAAATGTTAGCAGAAGGAAGATAGTGAGAGAGAAAACTGAAACAAAGGGGAGGCAGAAGGGAGGGAGGGCAGATGTTGGACTTGGGGGTGTATAGAGGGAAGAGAAAGAGACTGCAGAGAGGTGGAAAGATTCTGGACCAGGGAGGGAGGAAAGAGAGAGAGAGAGAAGCAGAGAAAAACCTGGAAGGAGAACAAATGTTGGACATAGGGGGGGTTGGAAAGCAGAAGAAAGACAGATAGAAAGAGAGAGATGCCTGGACCAAAGGTGGTAGTAGGTACAAAGGAGAACTGACACTGGATCTGGGGAGGGTAAGCAGAGGGAAAAGAGATAGAGACCTGGACCCAAAGGGGATGGGGCTGGATTGTGAAAGAAATGTTGGATGCACAGTCAGAAGGAAGTCCAACCAGAAACTAATTAAATCACCAGACAACAAAGGTAGGAAAGATTATTTTATTTTCAATTTAGCGATCGAAATGTGTCAGTTTTGAGAATTTATATCTGCTGTGTGTATATGAATAATGAAAGGGAAAAATTGCATTAGTAGGGGAGGGGGCAAGGTGCAGAGCCTTGCAAGGAGTGTGGGATTGGATGCAGAGCCTGTCAGGGAGTGAGGGGGGCTGGGTGCAGAGCCTGGTATATGTTAGTACACAATTTGGTTTAGGATGTTTTTTTTCTTGTTTTCCTACTGTAAATCTAGGGTTAATCTTATGATCAGGTGCGTCTTATGGAGCGAAAAATACGGTATAATCCGCTTTTCTCCAAAGCGGTTCACTATTGCTCTTCTATCCTATGGGTAAAAACATAACATCACTGAATTTACAAAAGCTTTCCAAGGCGGGGGAAACATCTCCATCCAGTAACTGGGACTGCCATATTTCCCAAAATTCTGAAATGTAAACTAGTTTGGAGTTTTTCCCTAATAAAAATCTTTTGTGTGTTATCTCATCTTCCGTTCCCCAAATATTCTGAGATTTGTAGAACATGAGCACCTCATTTTGAGTAGTTCCTCAGCAGAAAGACCAGAGAGGGCAAGAGCTGTGAAGTGTCGTTCGTTGAGGACATTCTGCCTCTCCACAAGGGTTTGGATGGAGCTCAAAACATTTTGGGAAGTTAATTGCTTTTAATGCTCAAATCAGTCCTGGAGATACTATATATCTGAAAGCTATTAAACAGTCATTTAGGGGATACCACAGTTAATATACCATAATCTGCATCTCATTGGAAAAAATGCTCTAGTCAGAACCCAAATTGAGGGCTTTTAGATTCAAATGAATCATCTTCAGCTAATAGGTCAGTGTTTAGTGCAGCTTAAAAAGACCAGTGCCCCCCCCCCTCCTATATGAGCACCACTCTTAAAAAAAGAGACAGTAGGGATTCTTTTGAACACAGCAGAAAACACCTTTACTGTCTACCAGATGCCTCTCACAGTATTTCCATACTGATGGTATTATGCACACTGAACACACTCCAGGGAATTATCTACCAAAAATTTAAAAAAATGTACAGAAAAATAACCAAATGGTATTCCAGTGGTATAGCCAGGCAGCCGATTTTGGGTGGGCCTGAGGCACAATATTTTCTCTGCCCCTGCCTCACTCGGCAGCTCACAATAACTCAAAATATAAATGCTTTAGCTCAGGGGTGTCCAATGTCGGTCCTCGAGGGCCGCAATCCAGTCGGGTTTTCAGGATTTCCCCAATGAATATGCATTGAAAGCAGTGCATGTAAATAGATCTCATGCATATTCATTGGGGAAATCCTGAAAACCCGACTGGATTGCGGCCCTCGAGGACCGACATTGGACACCCCTGCTTTAGCTGATGAGGATCCCCAGGCTCTGTCAGAAGAAAACTTCCTCTACTTTACCAAGTTCAACAGACAACAGCAATGCCTCTGAGTTATCGATGTTGGTAACCCACACGTGTAGTTATCAGTGACTCAAGGATGGTGCTGCACACTACAAAGTTTTGTAGAAGGGAATTTTGTCTGCCTTTGGAGGTTCACAGCTGGCAATGCTTGGAGATCCCCAACAGCTACAGCAAGGGTCAGGGCTGGTGTTAGATTTGCCCAGGGCCTCACCAACCCCACCTCCCCTCAAATCTCCCCACCTGCCATTACTATCATACCACAGACCCTCACCACATAAAGAACAAGGAATCCCAAAAATTGAATTGGGAACCCCAAGAAGTTAACTTGGCATGTATTACGTAACACTAGAGAAATTCTAGAAATACATTTCCTTTGCTACTGAACATAACCTGCTATGCACATTTCACAAAGCTAACATATTTCATTTCATACATTCAAAATAAAATTATTTTTTCTACCTTTCAAGCAGCTGCTGTCCATTTGTCTTTACTCCCCTCTTATTCAGTTCCCCCACTACACCTACCTTTGACATATTGTTCTTTCCTTTAGCTCTTTCTTCTTTTTTTTTCTTTACTGCTTCTCTGTTCATTCAAATTTCACCCTCTCATCCTTTTCCTTTTTACTTCTCAGTTACCTATCAAATTCCATTGCTTTTATCTCACTCCTTAGCTTTCCCATTCCCCATCTCACTCATTCATCCAGTCTTCCATTCCCTTTCATCTTTAATCAACTCCCCATTACCATATTTCTACCTCCTGTAATCACTATCATCCTCTCATTCAATTCTTTGCCATCACCTCCCTCCCCTTTGGCCTCTCCCATACTTCCACCATTTTCTTCCCTCCATCTAGCATCTGTTCCCTCTTTCTCCCCTCCCTATCTTTGTAACCTGATATCTCCCTGTCCCTTCCACACACACCCTAAGCATCTTCCCATCCCTTCTCTTCCCTCTTGCCCCCTCTCCCATGGTCCAGCACTTCTCCCTTTCTCCCCTCCTGTGCATCTCTCTTTTCCTCTTCTGCGTCCTCATGTCCAATCTCTCTTCCCTCCTTTTTCTCTCTTCCTTGTGCCCCAGTTCCAACATCTCCTTCCTCCCCATGCAGCATCTCTCTCTTCCTCCCTTCTCTCCCCTCCATCACATCTAACATTTCTCCTTCTCTTACTCTTTTCTCCACTTATGCAATATCTCTCCCTCCCATTCTGTAGAAATAAATATACACTAGTTTGCGCTAAGTCTATTTCTAAGGTGGAATTTTGCCAGTTTTACAACACCAGCTCTAACAACCTTCCCTCTCCCCAACCCATGTCCAACGATTCTCCCTCTCTCTTCCCCTACACCCCATATAGCATCTCTCCCTCCCACCCCACATTCAGTAAATCTTACTCTCGCAACATCTCTCCCTTCCATTCCATGTCAAACAATTCTCCCTCTTTTTCCCTACAGCACCCCATGGAGCATCTCTCCAACACACCCCACTCCAAGCAATTAACCCTCTTATCTCCCCCATGTGCAGTCCCTCTCCCTTCCATGCATTCTCTGCCAGCCTCCTCCCGCACCCCCTATCTTTACATATTTTTTTTATGAAAGGGTTGCTGCCTATAGCTAACATAGAAATTTCCCTTCTGCCACATACAACCCAAACAGGAAGTTGCTTTGGGGGTAGTACAAGGCAGAGGAAAGACTTCTGGGTTAGCTGTGGGCAGCATTTGAAAATCGCTGCCACTACTAGCAACCCTTGCAGCTTGCTTTCCAGCCTACCCATGGCTATACCCATACAGTATTCTGGAAATATATACAAGTATTTTAAAACTTGGCTCTCAGTTTTTATCTTACATCCTAAGGGTCTTTTACTAATATACAGTTTACCGTTACAATTTTCCATAGTCATCCTTACAGTATAAGTTTTATCCTAACTTGACAAACATAGACAGTTTACAGGTTGGATTTGTCATAGTAACGGTACAAGATTTTACAAGTTTTCCTTATGTGACACATACCGGGATCTGGTATCAATATACATTTCTTTGTAATCTATTGGTCAAGGGAAGGGAAGTTAGGTTAAGAGGTGTGTTTTTATTGCTTTCCTAAATATTAGCAATTACACCACTAACTGCCAACAGTCAGGCCTGAGCATTAAAAAGAGCCACTGAAAGTGCCCACCCCTAGTAAGATACTATATTTATTTAGGCTGATCAATACACATGGAACGCGCTTCCAGAGGTTGTGATAGGCCACAGCATAGTACAGGGGTTCAAGGAAGGTTCAGATAGGTTCCTACAGGATAAGGGGATTGAGGGGTACAGATAGAAGCAGAGGTAGGTTATAGAAATGGTCAGGAACCACTTCACAGGTCATAGACCTGATGGGCCGCCGCAGGAGCGGACCGCTGGGCGCGATGGACCTCTGGTCTGACCCAGTGGAGGCAACTTCTTATGTTCTTATGTTCTAATACACTTGGGAATTACAAACTGTGTAAATCACTGCCTTTTGACTGATCTGCTCATGAAAAAACTTTGACAGAGTTATACCCTGGTATAGTCAAATGCATTGGTTGCCAGTGGAGGCTAGGACTGACTTTAAACTATATTGTGTTGTATTTAAGATCATCCATGGAGTTCCATCTTAGTTGGGTTGATTAAACAACTGTTTGCACTCTAAAATGAATGTTTCCATCTTGTCAGGGTAGTAAATCCTTCTTCATTATTGAGACATATTTTCAAAGCAATTACATAGTAACACAGTAGATGACGGCAGATAATGACCCGAATGGTCCATCCAGTCTGCCCAACCTGATTCAATTTAATTTTTTCTTCTTAGCTATTTCTGGGCAAGAATCCAAAGCTCTACCCGGTACTGTTCTTGGGTTCCAACTGCCAAAATCTCCGTTAAAACCTACTCCAGCCCATCTACACTCTCCCAGCCATTGAAGCCCTCTCCAGCCCATCCTCCCCCAAACAGCAATATACAGGCAGAGACCATGCAAGTCTTCCCAGTACTGGCCTTAGTTCAATATTAATATAATTTTCTGATTCTAGATCCTCTGTGTTCATCCCACGCTTCTTTGAACTCAGTCACAGTTTTACTCTCCACCACCTCTCTCGGGAGCGCATTCCAGGCATCCACCACCCTCTCCGTAAAGTAGAATTTCCTAACATGGCCCCTGAATCTACCACCCCTCAACCTCAAATTATGTCCTCTGGTTTTACCATTTTCCTTTCTCTGGAAAAGATTTTGTTCTACATTAATACCCTTCAAGTATTTGAACGTCTGAATCATATCTCCCCTGTCTCTCCTTTCCTCTATTCAGGGCTTCCAGTCTCTCCTCATACGTCTTCTGGCGCAAGCCTCCTATCATTTTCGTCGCCCTCCTCTGGACCGCCTCAAGTCTTCTTACGTCTTTCGCCAGATACGATCTCCAAAACTGAACACAATACTCCAAGTGGGGCCTCACCAATGACCTGTACAGGGGCATCAACACCTTCTTCCTTCTACTGACTACGCCTCTCTTTATACAGCCCAGCATCCTTCTGGCAGCAGCCACTGCCTTGTCACACTGTTTTTTCGCCTTTAGATCTTCGGACACTATCACCCCAAGGTCCCTCTCCCCGTCCCCGCAGGAACTCAATTTCCCTGCCCCATTCCTGTAAGATCTGCCTAAACCGCACAAGCCTCGAACACTTGATTTTAAAGTGTTTGAGGCTTGTGCAAATGAGGACAGAGCTTGCAGGAATGGGGGCAGGAACAGGAAAATAACTCTCTGGGATGGGAAAATGAGTTCCCTTGGGGACAAGGAAAAATTTGTCCCCATGTCATTTTCTAGTCTGAGTGCTTTGAAAATGAGCCCTACTTTCTTATTGTGCAGCTAAACTATGAAATTTATCACCTATGTCTGTAGTTCAAATGCATAATTAGATTTTAAAAATATTAAGACAATTGGGTTTCAGAAATATATTAGTTCCAAACAAGTAGTAGCAATTGTACATTAATTGCATCTTGTACTTCCCAGAATGTTTCTGATTTATCTTTTTGTAATCAACTTTGAACCAGAATTGGTACTGCAGGTGGAATATAAGCAATGGATAATGTAATGCAAATGGGGACTTGCATTATTCATACTCAGTTGCAGTTGTGAGCAAAACTGCTGTTAAAGAGGTTGCCTCCTCCCAGAATCTAACATTAGCAATCTATTAAGAATATCCTCAATATGTGTAAATCTAGCCCCAATTTCTGCAAATCTCTGCAGCCCCCCCCCCCCCCCCCCAGCAATACAGATTACTTTTGAACTGTAAAAGCAAGCTCAGTGGGGTGAGGGTCCAGCTCTCACTGTTACTCCGGGAATTCTCTTCCTTCTCTAGGCATGGACCATGTAGTGCCTCTGCCTTCTTCGCTGCCTCTTAGCTGGGTCAGAGAACACAGAATGGCAAAGTGCAGAGACGACAAACATCCCAGGCATCTGAGCACTGGATGTCGGAAAGCAACTTGCCCTTATATAGCAGTGTTCGATTGTACCAGGCAAGTCACTTTATCTCAATTCCCGACTCTGTTACTGACGCTGTGTGATCTCACGGTGAGTCCGTTTATTTATTGGGATTTATTAACTTGCATTACGAAGAGATTCACCCAAGGCGGTGTACAACAGGTATAATTCAACATAAAACTTACAGTTTTCTTAACAACATAACAGAAGTAAAAAGACCAAATATAAACAAATACAGTGAATGAGGTAAAGTCAAAATCAGTAAATTCAAACTTATTAATAGGACTACCATGAAGGAGCACTGAAATTCAAATAGCGATATAATTGGAGACATAATACTTATGAAACATCTAATAAGCACAAATCAGAACCATCAAATAACAGAGATATGATACTAGTGCTTTTCTATAATACAGCTTATCCTACAGCCGAGGGGTCAAATGCAGATATTAGATGGGGACAAGATAGGTGGCACAGTATCTCCCTATTCCTTAGTTCTAATCCCCAGCTCTGCCTCATTCCAGAGGGACTGATAGAAACATAGATAATGGCCGCATGGCCCATCCATATCATGCACTCTCTCCTCCTCCCCCTATGTGATCTCACATGCTTGTCCTATGCTTTCAAGAATTTAGACAGTCCTCATCTCCACATCCATTTGGAATTTCTTCCAGGCATCCACCACCTTTTCCACAGGTGGTGATAGGGGAGAAAACTGTAGGCATGATTGACATAAGGCGATGACAGGTTTGGCAGCAGGATCCAATTCATCTATTGTATCCATCTCGTTGTTACACCACTTATCAGCTGATTTGATAACACTGGATTCAGGTCATCATTTTCTGCTACCATCGTGTACATCAAGATGGAATTTCTTCTATACAGATGACCAATTGATTTTCACACAGACTGGTACATATTTGGGACTTTGTTACCATTTCCAGCCGCTATTGTTTTTATAGACTCAGTTTTATGATTTTTTAAATGTTATTAATAAACCTGTAAGTATCCAGTTTATCTACTCCACTTTGCCGGTGTTTTCCTTCCAATACTGTATTTGTTTAGGGAGAGGTATGGCCAGTAGGAAAAAAGAGGTATTGATGCCTCTGTATAAGACACTGGTGAGACCTAATTTAGAATATTGTGTACAATTCTGGAGACCCCACCTTCAAAAAGATATAAAGGGGATGGAGTTGGTCCAGAGGAAGGCTACTAAAATGATCAGTGGTCTTCAACATAAGGTGTATGGGGACAGACTTAAAGATCTTAATATGTATACTTTGCAGAAAATGCGGGAGAGGAGAGATATGATAGAGACGTTTAAGTACTTACATGGCATAAATGCGCATGAGGCCAGTCTCTTTCATTTGAAAGGAAGCTCCAGCGAGGGGCATAGGAGAAAGTTAAGAGGTGAGAGGCTCAGGAGTAATCTAAGGAAATACTTTTTTTTACAGATGCGTGGAATAGTCTCCCGGTAGAGGTGGTGGATTTTCAGAAGGCGTTCGACAATGTCCCGCATGAACGACTACTTCGAAAAATTGCGAGCCATGGAATTAAGGGTGAAATACGTGGATTAAAAACTGGTTGGCGGATAGAAAACAGAGAGTGGGGGTAAATGGGCAATACTCGGACTGGAAAAGCGTCACCAGTGGAGTGCCGCAGGGTTTGGTTCTTGGACCCATGCTCTTCAACATATTTATAAATGACCTGGAAATTAGTATGAAGAGGAGGTGATTAAATTTGCAGATGATACAAAGTTATTCAGAGTAGTGAAGACACAGAAGGATTGCGAAGACCTGCAACATGACATAAATACGCTCGAGAAATGGGCCGTGACATGGCAAACAAGGTTTAACATGGATAAGTGTAAGGTGATGCATTTCGGTAACAAAAATCTTATACACAAATACAGGATGTTCAGTGAGACCCCCCCAGGAAAGAGACTTGGGAGTACTGGTCGACAAGTCAATGAAGCCGTCCGCGCAATGCACGGCAGCAGCAAATAGGAAAAACCGAATGCTAGGAATAATTAAGAAAGGGATCACACACAGATCGGAGAAGGTTATCATGCCGCTGTACCGGGCCATGGTACGCCCTCACCTGGAATACTGCATCCAGCACTGGTCACTGTATTTGAAGAAGGACACAGTACTACTCGAAAGGGTCCAGAGAAGAGCAACTAAAATGGTTAAGGGACTGGAGGAGTTGCCGTACAGTGAGAGATTAGAGAAACTGGGCCACTTCTCCCTTAAAAAGAGGAGACTGAGAGGGGACATGATCGAAACATTCAAGATAATGAAGGGAATAGTCTTAGTAGATAAAGACAGGTTGTTTTCCCTCTCCAAGGTAAAGAGAACGCAAGGGCACTCTATAAAGTTAAAATGGGATAGATTCCAGACAAACGTAAGGAAGTTTTTCTTCACCCAGAGAGTGGTAGAAATCTGGAACGCTCTTATAGAAGGCTTTTATAGAAGAAAACACCCTCCAGGGATTCAAGACAAAGTTAAACAAGTTCCTGCTGAACCAGACCGTACATAGGTATGGCTAGACTCAATTAGGGCACTGGTCTTTGACATAAGGGCCGCCGCGGAAGCGGACTGCTAGGCAGGATGGATCACGGGTCTGACCCAGCAGCGGCAATTCTTATGTTCTTAAAGATTGTGTCTGAATTAGAGAATGACACAGTGACTGTTACCTGCAGGAACAGGGAGGAAAAACTGGTTGCCGCGGGTATGGGAACAAGGTCTTTCACCACCCCATGGAATGGCCTTGTCCCCGCAGTAAAGTATCTGCCATGTTGCTTCCCTTGCCCTCTTCACGATAGCAACACTCGCTCTTTACTAATTGCTGGCAGCAAAAAAAAAAAACATCCAGGCATCTCTTCCCCTCATCGAGCCATCTCCCTCCCCTTCACCTTCATGGACGTTTTTCAGAGTTTTCTCTTCTGAGGTGTTTCTTATGCGGCAACATTCTCACAAGTCCCTTGTGACTTCCCCAAAGCTTCTCCTCTGATGTGAGTGGCCCAGACGGAAACAGGAAGGTGCATCAGAGGAGGTATCGGAGCAGTCGCGCCGGACTTGTGACAATGTTGCCGTGTCTGGACACCTCAGAAAGAGAAAACTCTGAAAAGCGCCACTGAAGGTGAGGGGAAGGGAGGGAGATGGTCCAACAAGGGGAAGAAGGGTGGTGCTGAAGGGAAGAGAAAGGGGGGGAGGAGAGGGGAACAGACGCTGAAGGGAAGTGAGGAGGGGAGAAAGAGAGGAGCAGACCCTGAAGGGAAGTGAAGAGAAAGAGGAGCAGATGCTGGATGGAAGTGGGGAGGTGAGAGAGAGGGGAGCAGATTCTGGATGGAGGTGAGAGAGAGGGGAACAGACGCTGAAGGGAAGTGGGGATGAGAGAGAGAGAGGGAAGCAGACCCTGGATGGGAGGGGAGAGAGAGAGGAGAACAGACACTAGATGGGAGAGGAGAGCAAATTCTGGCAGGAAGTGGAGAAGAGAGCACATACTGGATGGAGGGGATAAAGAAAAAAGGGCACATGCTGGATTGGGGGAAGAGGATAGAGTTAGTGAGATACTGGAAGGGGTGATATACTGGAAGTGGCAAGCTGTAGGTAATAATAATAATCAATTAATATACCGCAAGGCCGTAAAGTTCTATGCGGTTTACAGCAGTTAAAAAAAACAAAAGAAGTTGAACAGAACTAAAGGTAAAAGCCAATAATTAGAGACACTAAAATGATCAAAATGATGCATAATAAAATTTTTATGAATTAGCTGCCTAAATACTTCGAAAACAGATGTTTTTCGATGTCTCCTAAATTCCCCATAAATGTCAGTAAGTTAAAGCAATTGTTCTAGATTCTTACCCCATAACGCTGCTTGATATGAAAAAAGATTTTGATGATGTTTTTAAAGTTTACATCCTCTAATAGGTGGAAAAACAAAATTCAGATGTGAGTTTCTATTACGTCTGTTGGTTGCAAAAGAGAAAAGCTCAATTATATATTTGGGAGCTAAACCAAACAAAGCCTTAACCCTTTCAGGACCAAGGGACATATTTGTCCCATAACTTTAAAATCCTATAAATTTTGATTGGGATAGTCTACAGTTCTAAATTTGATATGTACGGATTCCATATGATACTGCCTTTATGTAAACAAACTGGTTCCGACATTCATTCATTAGCGTCGTTGCCAGATTGACGAGAAGATTCACTTGCCACACTGTCCATAAGCCAGAAGTGTGATTTTTAAAAAAAAAAAAAAATGATATTTCACAAAAAAAATCAATTTTTTGGCATCTGCAAGCCCTTTTTACCATAAAAATGTCGTCAAAACCACAAAAATTGGCCTACGATCCTTATGGTCCTGAAAGGGTTAAAACAGAAGCAACCAAATTTAAACTTCACCCGCGCCTCCATTGGCAGCCAATGCAGTACTCGATAGGAGGGTGTTACGTGATCATATTTCTTCAACCTAAAAATCAGCCTGACCGCCACATTTTGTACTATTCACAATCGTTGCATATTCTTCTGGGAAATTGCCAAATAGGCAATATTGCAGTAATCAAGCTGGTTTAGTATAGGAGACTGTACCAAAATCTAAGGGCTCCTTTTACGAAGCCGCGTTAGCGGTTTAACACACATAATAGCGCGCGCAAAACTGCCGGCTGTGCTAGCCACTACCACCTCCTCTTGAACAGGCGGTAGTTTTTCGGCTAGTGCGGGGGTTGCCGCGTGATGAAAAATCCCGTGCGATAATGCCGCTACTGCGGCTTCGTAAAAGGAGCCCCAAATAATGAAACTGGAAAGTAAGAAAGTAAACAAGAGCTAGAAAACAAATTGAGAAGGAAGAGCAGAAAAGGAAAGGGAGAGGAGAGAGAGATACCAGAACATTGGGGGAGGGGAATGATAGATAACAGATCTGAAGGGAGGAAAGGAGGAGATGCTAAAAACCACCTGGGGAGGGAGTAAGAGATAGAAGAGAAGACAGAGATGCCAGACCATGGGGGGAGCGGAGGGAAAAAGATGGGTGTCAGACCAATGGGGGGGGGGAGGGAGAGATGGAAGGGAGATGCAGACAGTTTCTGATAGAGGCATAGAAATAGAGCAGATGTCATATGGAAGAGGCAGAGAAAGCAGACAATGGATGGAAGAAAGAGAATGATAAGATGAGGAAAGCAGAAACCAGACAACAAAGGTAGAAAATAAATTCTATTTCTTTTCTTTGAATTAGGATAAAGTAGTATTGTAGCTGTGTTGATAAACGTTTATAAACAAAGCCATGCCAGTTGAAGATCTCTGACTTATAAAATGACAATTGTACAGAACATTGTTTCTTTTTATACTTTAATAAAATAAGTTCAGTATAAAACTATTTGAGGATTGTGCGGATGGGATCAGATGGTTTGCGGGGACCGAACTGACAGGGACAAATTTTGTTCCCGTGTCATTCTCTCGTCTGAATTCAAGAAAGCATGGGACAGGCACATAGGATATCTTAGGGAGAGTAGGAGATGGTGGATGCTGCGGATAGGCAAGACTGGGTCACTTGGTCATTATCTGACGTCATGTTTTTATGTGAATAAAAGGTGAGGGAATGAAAGAGAAAGGAGGGGAGAGGGAAGGAAACAAAGAAGGGAGTACAGAAAGTGTGAAAGAAAAAGGGAAAGGAGATAGCTGAAAGAGAAAAGGGTAAGAGGACGGAGGGGAGAGAGCAAAAGAGAGAAGAGAATAGAGGCAAAAAAAAAAGGAAAATAAGAATGAAAAGTGAAGGAAAAAGAGGGCAGAGGGAGAGGGAAAGGGGAGTTAAGGAATAGGAAGTGATAGAAGAGATGGATAGGAAGAGGGGAAGTGCAGTGTCGCTCCCTGGGATTACATATCCTACACCAAAAGTGAATTTTACTTACTGCTGGAACCACAGTCACAGAAACCAATGAATGGACTCTTGCAAAGCTCCTCCTCCTTCTCCCTCATGGTTAGGGAGGTATGTGGGCAGTCTGATGGCTTTCCATGGAGTTTGTCGGCTCCAGTGTGGTCACTTGAGTGATGAACCCACAGTGGGAGATCCCAGCTACCAGAGGGCCCAGCGTGGCTGGGTCCTCCTCTCTTTCAAGAGCCTGTGGTTTACATCTGTGACTCATTTGTGCAGAATTCTCCTCTGCTCCTCCACAGCCATGTCCTGTGTCTCCTCTCCTCCCCGGCTCTTGGGGTCACATTCTCAGGCCTCAGATGCTTGGCTGATGGCACAGGGGACGCATTCATTCCACTGGACAAGATTCCTTCAAAAGAGCTGCTTTTGCTTGTGCTGCACAGCCTGGGTCCCCTGCAGTTATTTTGGTAACATTTTCCTAGTCGGAGACTGAGCAAACATGTCCTTGCCAACATTAAACATGCTTATAGGGTGAATGGGTGGGGAAGGGAGGGAAGCAGAGGCCTTGAGTAGATGAGAGATATGCACTGGCCCTCTGAACATGTATTCCTTGGGATAGGGGTGGGGTGGCTTTCAGAGGTGAAGGGAACCCATGTCATAAGTGGTTTAGCAGAGAGCAAGCAGTGGGTGGGTGTGAGTTCACACTACAGTTGCCTGAGATGTTTCAATGCAGAGAAGTGTTAACCTCAGTGACTATGTAAAGAATGACCTGCTCTGCTCAGTTTCAACTTTGCGCAGTAAAACCTCAACTCGTAATGCATTGGATCTATGTGAAAGAGGTATAAACTTACTGTAACTGTGAGCCCTCCAGGGACAGGGAAGCATCTACTGTATATAAGAACATAAGAATTGCCGCTGCTGGGTCAGACCAGTGGTTTATCGTGCTCAGTAGTCTGCTCACGCGGCAGCTTCCAGGTCAAAGACCTGTGCCCTAACCGAGACCAGCCCTACCTGCGTTCGTACCGGTTCAGCAGGAACTTGTCCAACTTTGTTTTCAATTATAACAGACTCCAGAAGAGCATTCCAGTTCTCCATCACTCTCTGGGTGAAGAACTTCCTTACGTTCATACGGAATCTATGCCCTGACCTGTTGTTTTTTTCTTCAGAAAGGGCGGTATAGCGCTAAAATAAACATAAACCATGGGTTACTACTGAAAAGATAAATAGATATAACCAATCAGCCAATATAACCAATTATTTTAAAAAAGTATAGACCGTTTAAGTCTAAGGGGTTTACATAAGAATATACATAATGTTAAAACAGATGACATATAGCTCAAATTACAACAATGACCACAATTTTATTGATTCATTTATAACTCACCTACAACTAAGTGGTTTACAAAGAACATACAAAACAAAATATAGTAACAATACAATTCAAGGCATCACATCATATAATCATCAATCCAAGGTAAACGGTGTACCCTCCTTGGAAATACTGTCAGTGAACAGTGAAATATATTTCAGTTATCTTTCCAATCCATGATATATGTGAACTGTCAATTAACAGTGTACATTTTGTTCATAGATGCATGTGTATGCATACCATTGCTCCTTCATTTCTGGATATACATGCAATCAATGGTGTACATCTCTGTATACAGAGTAAATCAGTAGTATATTACCTCAACATACAAGGTCGACCAGTAATATACCCTATGTAAACTGTTATTCAACGGTGTACAGTTGACCAGTGGTTAGCAGCTCCAGCATACAAGTCAATCAGTGTGGTACCATAGCTATATATTGGGAGTACTCATCCCAGGTCTACAGGAAAGCATCTGATTCCAGACGACTGGGTGTGCAGAGTCTGGAGCAAAAGACTGGAAGTTTGTGATTGAGGGAAGAAGCAAAGAGATCCACTTCTGGGGTCCCCCAGTTCACAAAGAAACGATGCAAAGTGGTGGTGTTGAGTGGCTGCTCGTGCAGTTGAAGGAGTCTGCTCAACCTGTTGGCTAGGATATTCTGTTTTTCTGCTAGGTAAACTGCTTTCAGGAAAATGTTGCAAGGAATAGCCCAGGACCAAATCTGGATCGCTTCTTGGCAAAGAGAACAAGATCCCGTGCCTCCTTGTTCACACAGTACATGGCTACTTAATTGTCTGTTTGAATAAGTACTACTTGAATCCTGGAACATGCAGAGAGCATTCCAAATTTATTTTATTTATATACTGCCTATTTATTTTATCTAATCGGTTTACAATCAGGTACTCAAGCATTTTTCCTCAAGGCAGGCAGCACCAATGAATCAAAAGTGGCACAGACAGTCAATGTCGTTGGTATCAGTGTCGATGCTGGGAGCACAGGATGTTGAATGTTGGCACTGGAGTCAGCAGACATTCCCAATGTACCCATAGATCCGAAAAGTTTCTCATATTGTAACTCTCTGGCCTTCAGTGACCTCTTCTGCAGTTTAAAGCAGTCGATACAACGTGTCTACTATTATTTCTATAGCGCTACCAGATGTACGCAGCGCTGTACAGAGTCACAAAGAAGACAGTCCCTGCTCAAAAGAACTTAACAGTCTAAACAGACAAATAGGATGTCATGGATCCAATTCAGGGGAATGGTTAATCTGCTGGCTGGGTTGGTGGGCAGTGGGGAGTAGGGTTATGGATTGAAGGCTATATCCAAAAGGTGGGTTTTCAATATATTAGGTATACAATTCATCAGTGGTGTGCATCTTTGTATGCTAAATCAATCAATGGTATATTACCTCAACGTAGAAGGTCAATCAGTTCATGCATCTCTGTATTCAAAGTCCATCAATGGTGTACTATATCAGGTTATAAAACTGTAGTCAAATGATCAGGGGATTAAAAACTGCCAGGAACATCTCACACCCTAGAAATAACTGCACCCGTTTGCAAAAGACTCTGATGGTGCAGGACCTACACTGCAGTCCTAGAGCCAACAGAGGACTTGTGAACTTATACTGAACTGCAGCTTGATCACAGCAATTAGGCAATCAAGGGAGGAGGTGGAGGATGCTGGACATTGGAATGCTCAACCCTGTAATGCCTGTCGTGTGTGGCCCACCCATATTGGCAGGGCCTGCCATCCACTATCTCTGCCATGTGGTTTGCATTATTCAGCACTCAGAGCCACTCTCTATGCCTTGCCTGGCACCTTCCCAAGCTGATCCAGCTCTCATATCCTACTATTGTCACAGGGGACGTGTGACCTCAGCGCTCTGAGGAACAAGTGATTTTGTTGGATTGTTTTTCATTTTTCAGTCTTCACATTTGTTACAAGCAGGAAACGTCACCTTGAGGAAAGAGGGACAGAAAGTTTTCCAACGGCCGAGGGAAAGTCTTCTGGGGATTGAAAAAGATGGGGGTTTTTTTTTTGTTTTGTTTTTTTGTCCTCAAGAAGGGTGCAGCTGTATAAAAATACATTAAAAAAAAAAAAAAAAAGAAAATAAGAAAAAAAAGACCTTAGACTTAGTGGGGATGGGCGGACCCGCTATGCCTAAGGCCTGATTGGTCCAGGCTTCTAGAGCCTGGGCCAATCAGGCCTTAGGCTTCGGCGGGATGGGCCAGGAAGGGGCGAGCCCGCCTCATTTCGACCAGGCGGGCTACAGGCTGGACGGGCAAGAACCGTCTGGCCTAAAGAACAGGTTAGTTTGGAGGTTGTTAGCACCGGGGAGGGGGGGGGCGGGGGGGGGGTGCGTCTTCGGGCAGGAGGGATTGGACACCCTCCTGCCAGCAATCGGTAGTGTCGGGGTGTGAGGGAGATCGGTAATGTCGGGGGGTGGGGCGGTTGGTAGTGTTGGGGGGGCGGTCGGTAGTATCGGAGGGGGGGCATCCGATCGGACAGGCCGCAGCCTGCTATACTTATAGCGGCAGAGAGATCCCTTGCCGCGATAAGTATAGCGGCTGCGTCTACTTACAATGTAGACCAGCATTTTGCTGGCCTACATTTTAAGGTTTCTTCCTCTACTAGGGAGATGCGTAGGGCCACCTAGGTTCGCCTAAGGCCCTTAGGTGAGCTTGGGCGTCTTGCGGGTCTCCCTAGGCTCCCGGAGGCGCCTTCAGGCCTGCCTGGGGAGCATTTTTTTAAAAAAACGTGCATCCCGATTGGCTGATTAGACAGCTGTAGGACGCCTACAGCTGCCTAAACTCGGGACGCACTTTTAGAGAATCAGGGCCATACTGTGCAAGTCCACCCAGTATTGGCCTTAGTTCTTCAATATTTACTATTATTTTCTGATTCTAGATCCTCTGTGTTCATCCCACGCTTCTTTCAACTCCATCACCTCTCTCGGAAGCGCATCCAGGCATCCACCACCCTCTCCGTAAAGTAGAATTTCCTACATTGCTCTTGAATCTACCACCCCTCACCCTTGTGTGATGTGTGTTTTATACTAAATGGTGTGTAGATGAAACAGTGTTTGTGATAAGATTATTGGGTATGGGCAGAACACATATACGTACCAGGATATCGAGAACCATATGGAGTACAACAATTTGGCATAAAATTCTTAAGAATAAAAAATATATATAACAATGAGTGAACTAAAATAATACTGAACAGCCAAATGAGTGAGACATTAAAGTATCTAGAAGTAGCAAGAAGTACACTTTAAAAACAATATGAACTGCTAGACGTGTAGAAAAACAAGCGTAAGTGCTAAAACACCGGATGAATTATACATGTGTGTGCAGGGGAGAAGAGCACGAATACTACAGACATTGAAAGGTTTAAGATAACAGAAAATAACAGAAACATTGGAAGGCTTAACATAAGAATAGCCTTACTGGTCAGACCAATGGTCCATTCTTATTCTTGTTAACCATCCCTTTTTTAATAATTCCCAGCATCCTGTTTGCTTTTTTGGCCGCCGCCACCACACATTGGGCGGAAGGTTTCATCGTATTGTCTACAATGATACCCAGATCCTTTTGGGCGCTAACAGAAAATAGAAACATAGAAAGATGACGGCAGATAAGGGCTACAGCCCATCAAGTCTGCCCACACTATTGACCCTCCCTTTTAAGTCTATTGACCCCCTTAAGTATAATTGTGATTATACTGCCACTCTACTGACCCGCTCTTTCAAGTCTATACCCTAGTGACCCTATCCCTTGGCATGACCCTCGTAGGGATCCCACATAGGTATCCCATTTATTCTTGAAGTCTGGGATGCTGCGTGCTTCGATTACTTGCACTGGAAGCTTGTTCCAATGCTCAATCACTCTCTCCATGAAGAAGTACTTCCTGGCGTCTCCACGAAACTTCCCTCCCCTGAGTTTGAGCGGATGACCTCTTGTGGTCGAGGGTCCCTTGAAAGTCATAAAAATGTGACAATAGAAAAGACTAAAAATTACTGAAAATGCGCAAAAGCCTTGTGAAATAAAGTATGTGGCTACTAATATAAGGGCTACAAGTGAAACATCAAATTGATTGAAAAGACTAAGACCATAAAATTATGGGGAACAAAAGCTCTCAATTCTCAAATGGTGCTTCCAAATTCCGCTCAACAAAAGGCAAATTCTCCTGACTTCAATAATTGAAGACCTGTTTTTGGGTTGCTGCTTGCCTGGCAAAAGCAGATGTGCCAGTCAGCAGATGAAAAGGGACAATGCAGGGGGCACAAGCCTCTGGGATCAGCGCCCAAGAAAAAGATCTAGGTGTCATTATAGGCAATACTCTAAACCTTCCACCCAATGTGCAGCAGCAACCAAAAACGTCATCAAGATGCTAGAAATTATTAGAAAAGGGATGGTAATAAAACTAAAAATCATAAAGCCTCAGTATCGCTCCATGGTGTGACCTCACCTTAAGTACTGCATTCAGTTCTGGTTGTTGTATCTCAAAAAAGATATAGCAAAATTACATAAGGTTCAAAGAGCAACCAAGATGATAAAGGGGATGGAAAGACTAAAGAGGATAGGTTTCTTCAGCTTGGAAAAGAGACAGCTGAGGGGAGATAAGATTGAAGTCTACAAAATCCTGAGGGGAGTAGAACGGGTACAAGTGGATCGATTTTTCACTCCATCAAAAATTACAAGGACTAGGGGACACTCAAAGTTACAGGGAAATAATTTTAAAACCAATAGGAGGATATACTTTTTTCACTGAGTGAATAGTTAAGCTTTGGAACGCGTTGCCAAAGGTTGTGGCAAGAGTGGATAAAAAAAGTTTTTAAAAAGGTTTTAAAAAAGGTTTGGACAAGTTTCTGGAGGAAAAGGCCATAGTCTGCTATTGAGACAGAAATGGGGGAAGCCACCGCTTGCCCTGGATCAGTAGCATGGAATGTTGCTACTATTTGAGTTTTTGCCAGATACTAGTGACCTGGATTGGCCACCGTGAGGATGGACCACTGGTCTGACCCAGTACGGCTAAGTCTTATGTTCTTATGCCCTGCTGCAGGGGTTTTGCTCCTGTCCTCATTAACTTGTGGAAAGGAAGGGGAGCCAATGAAAGTGCTCTGAAATATACAGCTGGGAAGAGATGGGCAGGCCCCAACACTAGCACACTATGATGGTCCAGCCCATCTCAATCCTGTTACAGCACCAGGAACCCCACTTGAACTCTGTAATTCCCCCACCTGAGCACTGTTTATAGATGCACCTTCTTGTCCACTTTGTCTGTCTTGACTAGATTAGATTGTAAGCTCTTTTGAGCAGGGATTGTCTATGTTTTGATGTACAGCACTGTGTCTGACCAGCACTATAGAAATGATATAAGTAGTAGTAGTAGTAATAGTAGATTCCAGCTTTCTCCTCATGTCCCAGGTAAGGTCTTCTGAACCAATCTTGGGAAATTTCTTAGAGCTGCCAAGTTACCCAGGTCCAGGACTTTTTGGCCAGTACTGGTTTTAAACTTACATCCCAAAGGAGTGTGGGATTTCTAGTCCCTGATCATCAGTGCTGCAGGTCCCACAGTGCACCAGGATAGAGTTGTTAGAAACCCAGAACTGGCCTAAAATCTCTCTCCTGGGATTGGAAGTTCTGCTTTAGTCTCCTTTCTGTGGATCACTTGCAGCCAGTCTTTCTCCTTGAAGAGTTTCAACCTGCAGAACCAAACCTGATCCTCCAGCTGAGATCTCACCAGCATCCATTGCACATAAGTGTTAATTTTTCTGTTTCACACACACACAATTGCACACAAACCCCTCCACGTCCTTGGCTGTGTTTGGATGATACGTGCTTCAGGAAGCCTGAAAGGATTTTCAGTTCCTTTGCTCCCTAGAGAATGTCAGTGAGAACCAGAGGCCAAGAATAATAAGAGAGGAGCAAAGATTTCATTCCTTCGCCATCCCCAAGAGGATCCAGTGTGATCTGTAAGAGCTGTTGGCCTTCAAGATCAGATCATGGGGATGGGATAGGAGGGGGAAGAGTGCAGAGATGTGTGTCTTCTGCTGAATCCTGCCTAGCTGCATGTGGCACTCATAACACTCTCTGGTGCTGCTGGACATGATGGGTGGGTGATTGAAAACAATGGAAAGTGGGTTTATGTATTTGAATAAAGCCCGGACTGGATGCCACCACTCCACCACAGAAGTCTTAATATATTTCCTGCATAAGGGAGTAGTCTGTTTCTCTTTGTCTCTACCATAGCAGGGTAACAGAATTCTTAAACAGACAAGGACAAAAATTTCACTCTTTAGTACTTTCGTGGATTTCATAGACCCCCCCTCACTGCTAACATTTCCATGAGTTTTCTCTCCTATGGATGTTCACAATATCATATAGTGTCCCATCTCATAAGAACATAAGCAATGCCTCTGCTGGGTCGGACCTGAGGTCCATCATGCCCAGCAGTCCGCTCACGCGGCGGCCCAACAGGTCCAGGACCTGTGCAGTAATCCTCTATCTATACCCTTCTATCCCCTTTTCCAGCAGGAAATTGTCCAATCCTTTCTTAAACCCAAGTACTGTACTCTGCCCTATTACGCTCTCTGGAAGCGTATTCCAGGTGTCCACCACTCGTTGGGTAAAGAAGAACTTCCTAGCATTCGTTTTGAATCTGTCCCCTTTCAACTTTTCCGAATGCCCTCTTGTTCTTTTATTTTTCGAAAGTTTGAAGAATCTGTCCCTCTCTACTCTCTCTATGCCCCTCATGATCTTATAAGTCTCTTATCATATCCTCTCTAAGTCTCCTCTTCTCCAGGGAAAAGAGACCCAGTTTCTCCAATCTCTCAGCGTAAGAGAGGTTTTCCATCCCTTTTATCAGACGTGTCGCTCTCCTCTGAACCCTCTCGAGTAACGCCATATCCTTCTTAAGGTACGGCGACCAATATTGGACACAGTATTCCAGATGCAGACACACCATCGCCCGATACAACAGCAGGATAACTTCTTTCGTCCTGGTTGTAATATCCTTCTTGATTATACCTAGCATTCTATTTGCACATCATAAGCTTCCCAAATCATTTCCCCTTTGAGGAACACATGAAAAACAAATATGTTTCATCAGTAAAATTACTAGATCTCATCTGGATGCACCAGAATACCAACTGCTCACAGTCACAGCTTAAAAGACTGTTTTTCTGCTATCAAGTGAGGATGCCCTGCATGAATCACTAATATCAAATTATCTTTCCCTAGACACAGTGAATGAGCTTGCTCAATATTGGGGTGCTCAGCACACACAGAGCTGGTTCCTATAGCTCCTGCCACTGTGAAATACAGGTAAGGGTTCAGTGAGTTCACAGCCCAAACCCTCCTCATCAGTGGCCAAGGGATTTTCCAAACGTGCAAGAGCAAAACCAAAGGTGACCTGGTTTGGATGTGTTAATGGCTTGTGAGGTAGGTGCATTTTGAACAGGGCTAGTTGGATGTCTTTTTGCCACTGTTAATACCTAACACTGAAGGAGATCTGAAACCCTAAATCCCTGCTGGTTCCAGGTGGAATCTCTGGCTAGCCACACCCTTTCTGAAAAGGCCTGTCCTAGATATGGCATGGCCCGGTGTCTCACCTCAGCAGGCTGTGCGGAACATGTAGGAGAGAGCATTCCATTCATTCCTCACCAGGGCAACCATCCCAAATGAGTACCTGTATATTTACTAGCTCTGCCTCTGAAATATGGTCAAAGAAGGCAATTGTAGGACAATTCTTTGTTTCTGGTGTAATTTGGAACCCACAGCATTGAGGTCAAATGGTTGATTCAGAGTGACTCAGAGACTGAGAAATAAGAGCAAATTCATAATCGGCCCTACAATCAAGTCATTTAATGGTGAGAGCAAAAATGTGAGTTCGGCTAATACCCCACAGCACTGATTCCTTCTGCCCCTGACCCCTCATCTGGACATCTAAAGAGGTCAGAAGTCTACTCCAGGCTTTGCTGGAGAGAGTGAAAGTTGGAAAGCCCAAAGCAAGAGCAAGAGGGAAAAGGGTGGGGGAGAAGCAGTGCTGCATTTAGACTTGGGGAGGCCCTAAGCTCAGAGGCCTCTTTATTTATTTGGATTTATATCCTGTCCTCCCAGAAGAGCTCAGAACGGGTTAAAAGTTTACATACATAATAAAACAGAACAGGGTATAGTAACGAAGTAACATGAAACAGTATCAGCCTGCCGCAGCCTGCATAGAAAGAAAATCAGACTTGGGGAATAACCAGAAGAACGGTGTGGTGCTTCCCACAGCGCCAGACAAAACATGTCACATCTCATGCGCGCTGATATAAACCGGCACCTGCACAATCAGCTGCACATGGCCGCGACAAACACCGACGAAAGAGAGCCTCAGAATAAACAGGACTACTACTGCTGCACTGGAACCCAACGAGGAGAACAAGTGCGAGCATGAAATCGCACTGCTACTGCCGCGCTGTAACCAAGGAAACCAAGCGCGTGCACGCAAAGGGTGGGAAAATCCCGGCTCCCACAACGGATTTCTAGTCATAAAACTTAGCCTCAATAAAACATCCATTCCTTAAACATATGTTGACTGAACCCACAGTACTAAGACTCCCAAACAGAACCTGAAGTTCAAACAACTGTAAAAAACACATACATACTCACAAACGTGTTGTTAGGGCCGGTTGAAGCCAGTAAGAGCTGGTTGTGCAGCACTAACAGGGCAGAATGTAGCAACTGTGGTCTCCCTTTTTTTTTTTTAACAGAGGGGAAAGAAGAAAAAAATCGAGACCCAGTCAGACCCTCTAGCAATGGAGGGAGGGTGAGGCAGGGACCTGGGGGGCTCTCGGAGAGAACGGGAACCCGAAGGCCTTGAGCATGCGCAGATGCTCAAGGCCCAGTGCGAAGGAGGTAGATCTTCGGGCACCAGCATGTCCTGTGTGTTGGTGCCGGTGCCAAACGGGGGTAAGAAATTTGATCAGGTGGGTGGGTGGATGCCTTGGGGATGCCGGATTGCGGCGGAGAAGGGGTGCGACGCGAGCGGAGGGTGCCGGATCGCGGGGGGGGGGTGCTCGTAAATCGAGGCATGCTCAGTTTCTGAGGCGCCGATTTTGCAAATGTTTTGCTCGTCTTGCAAAACACTTGCAAACCGGAAGGAAAGAAAGAAATTTTTAACCAATTATACAAAACTTATCCAAATACAAAATTATCCCTTCCTTAGACCACAATGTAGGGGGTGTGATAATCACATAATATTGGAGAAATTAAATTAAAGAGTAAATTCAAAGGAAAAAGCCTAATGTGGCACGGCTAACATCTAATTATAGTCCATTCTTAATGATCTTTTTGACTTTTAGGAACTCCTTCAAGTGGTCTGGAGAAAAAAAATACATACTTAATTCCCATATACCTCACCAGACATTTATAGGGATAAGCTAAAAGAAATGAAGCCCCCAATTTAAGAGTTTATTGACGTAGGGAAAGGAAATATTTCCTTCGCTCTTGAGTAACTTTTGAGACATCTGGATAGATCCAAATTCGTTGTTCTCCAAACAGTATTTGAGAATTCTTAAAGTATAGTCTTAGAATCATATTTAGATCTTGCTCGAAAACAAAGGATATTAGAAGCATCAGTATCTGAATTCAAAGTTTGTTCCAAAAGGGCGGTAACATTACCAAAATCAATATGTTTCTCTCATCCATTGTTTTTCTCCATCTCTCTTTGAGGAATCTTTTTATTCAGCAGATAGTAAATCTTACTTAAAGGAGGAATATTATCAGGGGAAATTTCCAAATTTTCAACTGAGTATCTTTTGAAAAAATCTATAGGCGGAGTTCCAGGTGAAATTGGAAAGTTCAAGATGCGAAGATTTAATCTCCTGTTATAGTTTTCAATTTGTTCTAGTTTTCTATGTATAGAGGAATTATCTTTGATTGTTGCTATTTTAAACAGTTGCAACTGCTGTATATCATCCTGCATCTGTTTGGTTTGAGAAGTCCATTTTTACTAAGTCGACAGTTTTAGTAAGATTATCAATCTTAGAATGAATGTTTGTTACCTCCTCAGTAGTTTTAGCCATTGCAGTCTCCAATCATTGTAGGAGTAACCAAATGTCTCCTAAGGACGCCTCCTTGGGAGCGGGGTTAGTTCCCTCTCTCTCTGTTGGTTTCTTTAGCTGCCCTGCCATTGCTGGCTCAGCACCCTCGCCAGGAAGCCCCGTTGATTCCCTTCCGGGATCATAGATCTTCTGCAACTGAGCCCCGGCAGAGGTTGGACACACGGGGATAGATGGAACCAGAGGGGAAAAGGTTCCCCAACACCTTCCCCCAAAGCCGGGTCACTTCCTCCGGAATCCTGAGTAGCCAGGTACGGGAAAACCTGAAGACCATGGCTGCGCAGAGATGTTGCAACTACCACCAGGTACTTGGTGAATACTCTGGGAGATGATGCCAGGCCAAAGGATAGCACTCTGTATTGAAAATGGTGATTTCCCACCCGAAATCTGAGAAATTTGCGAGAGGCTGGATGAATGGGAATGTGAGTGTAAGCCTCTTTGAGATCCAGAGAGCATAACCAATCGTTGTGATCTAGAAGGAGATACAAGGATGCTAGAAATTTTTCTCTGACAAGAAATTTGTTGAGAGCTCTGAGATCCAAGATAGGTCGGAGATCCCCCGTCTTCTTCGGGACAAGGAAGTAACGAGAGTAAAATCCCGTGCTCTGCTGTTCCAGAGGAACTCTCTTGATGGCACGGAGACAAAGCAGAGCTTGAGCTTCCTGAAGAAGGGTGGTCTGCAACAGATTGGAAAGATACTCTCTTGGGGGAAGATCAAGTGGAACCTGGATAAAGTGAAGAGAGTTACCTTTCCTGATGATTGTGAGGACCCAGAGGTCGGATGTAATGAGTTCCCATCATTGGTAAAAAACAGATAGAGACGACCCCCAATGGGGAGGGGAGAGGACAGAGGCAGAACGATTGAGGTTATGCTCTGTGTTAGATGGTCAAAGACTGAGAGGCCTTGGGTGCAGCAGGGGTCTGAGGTTTATGCTGCCGCTGCTGCTGTTTCTTAGGAAGTGGCCTTGAATAAGGTGCTGGCTTTTGAGGAAAAGATGGAGGAGGCCTATAACCCTTAGCGATGGAAGGCTTTGGCCTGATTATGGAAGCAAACGACTTCTCATGTTCAGATAAGCGCTTTGTAGCTACCTCAATAGAGTCATCAAACAACTCATTGCCCTGGCATAGGATGTTGGCCAGTCGATCTTGTAGATTCGGGTCCATATCTACGGTGCAGAGCCAGGCTAGAAGGTGCATCACCACTGAGAACGCAGTGACTCTAAAGGACATAAAGCATCACATGCATGCGAAGTTGACCCATAGTGTGATGCGTGTGTTGAAACTGTGGAAGTCGATGTTGAGGAAGATACTTGAAAAAATCAGGCATGGCGTTGACCAAATGCTTCAGATAAGAAGTAAAAACAAAGTTATAGTTCAAAATTCAGTTTGTCATCATCGAATTTTGATACAACTGACGACCAAACTTGTCCATGGTCCTGCCCTCTCGACCAGGAGGGATGGTGGCATAAACTTTGGCAGGATTGGTTCTTTTTAAAGAAGACTCCACGAGAAGAGATTGATGGAATAATTGAGACTTCTCAAATCTCAATTTACATTAAAAAAAAAAATTTAAATTGAATCAGGTTGGGCAGACTGGATGGACAATTTGGGTCCTTATCTGCCATCATCTACTATGTTACTATCTTATATCAAGATTCCATCTTTGCTGGCATAGCAGGAACGGAATATGGTGTATCAAGATTTCTTTTGAAAGTTTGAGAATCCCTAGGAGGATGAGACATATCCAGTTCTTCCAAATACTCCTTACAGTATTTTGAGTCAAATTCCAAAGTGATGTTAAGATCTTTACTCATTTGGCATAGAAATTTTGTAAAAGACACCAGATATGAAGAGGTATGACCTCAATGAGGAGAAGGTGAATGAGAACCCCTCGAGGTACCTTTCACAGCAGAGAACGAAGGTGAAGCCTCTATGGAGTAGTGATACCCGAGATCACGAAGACAGGAGAAGAACTTGACTGACGAGAATGGTGAGGCTCTGCAACAGATCTCCTCAACAAAGGAGTTGGTGGTTTTGAAGAGTCTCGATGCCTCGATAAACGAGACCTGTCTCAAGAAGAAGACCTGGGCCTCGATGAATGCCTCGACAAATGATGTGGGGAAGAACTATGCCTCGAATCACAGTCCCATGATTGAGTCGGATCCAGCCTCGAAGATGAATGTCGAGGAGTCCTCATCCTGTGCCTCGAAAAGGGCAACGCCTTATGTGAAGAGGAGGACTGGAAGTCGGAAAATGACGTTGAGACCCTGAAAAGGACTCAGCTCCTTGTGTAGAGGTATCTCGAGGCACTCTTAAGGACTCAACTCCTTGTTTAGAGTGTGTAGAATGATCTTGAGGCACTCTCAATGACTCAATTCCTTGTATTACAGCTGAGTGGTCAAGCTGGACTGCAGGAAGCAGGGTCGAGGCAGGAGTCAATTTGGCAAACATGTTATCAAACTCCTGATGCAGAATAGTTTCCAACATATTCTGCAAAGCCGGCACCAAGACCACTGGATCTGGTACAATTGGTGTAGCTATGGACTCCGAAGAAGATGACTTCGAGGAAGAGTGTTGCCTCGATTTTGAGACACATTTCCTGGATAGCCTCGGACCCACCGGTTCTAAGGGTGGTATGTCCAGGGGTTGGCTTAGTTATCTTACCTGACAGAGACACTGAGGATAACGATGTCTCGGGAGAAGATTTAGCTGATTTCCCCGAAGATGAAAACTTCCCCATTGAGGAAGGTTTGAGCGAGGTCGAGGTGGAAGGTTTTGGCCCCGAAGAAGACTTTGCTGGAGTTGAGGTCGGGGCTGGAATCGGGGTTAAGGCCTTAGGTAAAGGCCGATCCATTTCCCCAAATATTTTTTCAATCTGAACTCGACAACATTTAAGGGTTCGATTTTGAAGTGTAGCACAGCAGGCGCATGACTACGAACAATGATCAGGTCCTAAACACTGTACACACCACTTGTGTGGGTCAGTGATGGAGATTGCATGTTGACACCGGTTACACTTCTTGAACTCTGTGACTGGCCGGGACATGGAATGAAACTCGGCCACAGCTAAATCGAAGCCTGCAGGCTGAGGCCGTGGAAGAGGCCCCGCCGTGACACGATCAAAAAAAACAAACAAAACTCTTTTTTTTTTTTTTACAACCGTGCAAATAAACACAGCAACCCTGTAAAGAAAATACACGAGCCACAGTGAGAAGGCACGAGTACAACTAACTCTCACACAGAGCCTTGAACCGAATGCTTCTCAGCTCTGTGGAAAACTTAGAACTGAGGAGATTTGCGCCCTATGTCGGGCAGAAAGGCACTCGCGCATGCGTGGTGCGGCAGTCGCAAACTTTCTAAAAGTTCTTCAAGCAAGTCTGCTTGCGAGTCTGTCCGCATCGGGGCTCCGTGGATGACGTCACCCATATGTTGAGAATATGCTGCCTGCTTGCCCTGGGATAATCCTACTTCCCTACTCTCACCCTGAGACCTTCCTCTTGCTATCTGTTCAGACCTGCTATAATGAACAATGACACTTACACAGGGGAGCCAACCCTCTTTCCCGCAAGAATCAGCTAAAGGACCTGGGACATGTCCATAGCTCTGTCCAGCCTGGTGGGAAGTGTACAGAATGGAAAAAGCAGAGGAGCCTGTCTGCCCCTGCCAGTTCCCTACCCAGAAAGGATAGCTGAGACCACAGTGGAATCCCAATTCTTCAACCACATGTCCCAGCTGCCAGTTTCCAGCTGTCTCCAGGCTGTTGTGTTGGGAGCTGCCCATCGTCTCCCACCCTCATCCGAATGCATACCAGGACTGTACTTTGATTGTTCTAAACAATGATATTTATGGGGTGCTTTATTGTGACAGATTGTGCCAGTGTATATCTCCCCGCCGCCATCCAAGTTCTAAGCCACGCACCCTTGAAATGTCTCTTGAATACCATATGTGACCTTGATGTAAGGCTTCCAGGTCAGATTTTAAGACAAAGCTACAGTTTCTATCTTTGTGTCTTCTTTTTAACTCTTGTTATTGTGCTGATGACTCATGGAAGTGCTTTGTGAAGTCCAAGGTGTGTTCTCCCTTCTCATATCATCATCAGGGGTGGTCACTGTCTAGTGACATCATCATCAGAAGAGAAACCCAGATGCAACAATCCATTTCCCCATGAAACAGGGTTTTCATTATAGTAGGAATTACTGCCATAGGAAACAGACCAAGTGCTGTAGAAAAGATATTATTTATTTATTTTCAGGTTTATATTAGAAGCGGCATTCTTAAAACGTGGATTACTTCAATTGGGAGGAACACACTGGGGAGGGGGTGCTTGGTAAAGGGGTGCTTAGAAGGGAAGGGAGTATTCTTACCATAGGTACCACCATTCTGAGCCCCCTTATTTTGGCTTGTTCTCAGGTTGCCATGGGATGAGATGTGGCTTAGCTTGTGCTAAGGTTTCCTGGGGTTGGAGAGAGCTTGCCTCCAAATCAACAGATTTACGTAATAACAGAAATATCCAGCAACAGGAGATCTTCATCAGCATCAAATAAAAGGATTCTCTATCAGTATCAGCAGACTTGTGCAACCAAGAGATCTCCTTAGCATTAACAGATCACAGTACTAGAAGAGCACCAAGATCATGACCGTAAGAGTTACAGAAAATTAAGAGATTATTATGACTTGGGACAGTCCCATTCAAACTGATAAAATGCTCTGTGCAAGAAAACTGGCCACGGTGGTGGCAGATAACATGAGACTAGCACTGATAACAGAGGTGTTAGTGCCAAGTGATTATTCTGTGATTTGGAAAAGAGAAGATCCTTAAGTACTAAGAAATACAAAGACCATGAAAATGTGGCAGAAAGAGAAAGAAATATTTCCTATTGTATTGGGTGGGTGCCACAGACTTGAGTTAAAGGAATTCTCAACCACAGGAAGTTCTTTGGCACGATGCAACTACTATGGTGAACATAAGTAGTAAAACTGAGAAACTGAAGTCATACTCCATTTATCTGGTTTAGGAACAGGTAATTAACCTAGTTGGATCTCCAAGAACAGCACCAGGAGATGAACAAAGCAGCATAAACATACCCCCCCCCCAGTAAGAAAGCCGACAGATTTCTGATGGCACCAACTGATTAACACTGCATCATTGCTCTTCAACATATCTATAAACGACCTGGAAATTGGTACGAGGAGTGAGGTGATTACATTTGTAGACGATACGAAGTTATTCAGAGTAGTGAAGACGCAGGAGGATTGCGAAGACCTGCAACGTGACATAAACACGCTCACAAATGGGCCACGACATGTCAAATGAGGTTTAACGTGGATAAGTGTCAGTAACAAAAATCTTATACATGAATACAGGATGTCCGGTGCAGTACTTGGAAAGACCCCCCAGGAAAGAGATTTGGGAGTACTGGTCGACAAGTCAATGAAGCCATCCGCGCAATGTGCGGCGGTGACGAAAAGGGCTAACAGAATGCTGGGAATGATTAAGAAGGGGATCACAAACAGATTGGAGAAGGTTATCATGCCGCTGTACCGGGCCATGATACTCCCTCACCTGGAATACTGTGTCCAGCACTGGTCACCGTACATGAAGAAGGACACAGTACTATTCAAAAGGGTCCAGAGAAAAGCAACTAAAATGGATAAGGGGTAGGAGGAGTTGCTGTACAGTGAGAGATTAGAGAAACTGGGCCTCTTCTCCTTTGAAAAGAGGAGACTGAGAGGGGACATGATCGAAACATTCAAGATAATGAAGGGAATAGACTTAGTAGATAAAGACAGATTGTTCACCTTCTCCAAGGTACAGAAAACAAGAGGACACTTTCTAAAGTTAAAAGGGGATAGATTGCGTACAAACGTAAGGAAGTTCTTCTTCACCCAGAGAATGGTAGAAACTGGAACACTCTTCCGGAGACTGTTGTAGGGGAAAATACCCTCCAGAGATTCAAGACAAAGTTAGACAAGTTCCTGCTGAACCAGAACGTATGCAGGTAAAGCTAGTAGTCTCAGTCAGACCAGTGGTCCATCGTGCCCAGCAGTCCGCTTCTGCGGTGGCCCTTAGGTCAAAGACCAGTGCCCTAACTGAGATTAGCCTTACCTGCGTATGTTCCGGTTTGTCTTGAATCCCTGGAGGGTGTTTTCCCCTATGACAGACTTCGGAAGAGTGTTCCAGTTGTCCACCACTCTCTGGGTGAAGAAGAACTTCCTTATGTTTGTATGGAATCGATCCCCTTTCAATTTTGGAGAGTGCCCTCTCTTTCTCCCTAACTTTGAGAGGGTGAACAACCTGTCCTTATCTACTAAGTCTGTTCCCTTCAGTACCCTGAATGTTTCGATCATGTCCCCTCTCAGTCTCCTCTTTTCAAGGGAGAACAAGCCCAGTTTCTCTAATCTCTCACTGTACAGCAACTCCTCCAGCCCCTTAACCATTTTAGTCGCTCTTCTCTGGACCCTTTCGAGTAGTACTATGTCCTTCTTCATGTACGGCGACCAGTGGTGGACGCAGTATTCCAGGTGGGGGCGTACCATGGCCCGGTACAGCGGCATGATAACCTTCTCCAATGTGTTTGTGATCCCCTTCTTAATCATTGCTAGCATTCTGTTCGCCCTTTTCACCGCCGCTGCGCTTTGCACAGACAGCTTCATTGACTTGTCGACCAGTACTCCCAAGTCTCTTTCCCGGGGGGGGGGGGGGGGTGTCTCTCTGAGTACTGCACCAGACATCCTGTATTCATGTATAAGATTTTTGTTACTGACATGCATTGTTACTTACACTTATCCATGTTAAACCTCATTTGCCATGTCGCAGCCCATTTCTTGAGCGTGTTTATGTCACGTTGCAGGTCTTCGCAATCCTTCTGTGTCTTCACTACTCTGAATAACTTCGTATCGTAGAAGTAAGTCCATAGGCAACGTGATCCACAAATGAGTTAATTCAACATTTAACATTGCATCACTGGAACAAACCAACCAGTAACATTCTCAGGGCATCAACACATAAATGTCAAGAAATCTACAGAAACGACAAGAGATCTCCAGTGACATCAGCAAGACATCTACGCGTGAAAAGGGAACTGCTTCACCTCATTCACATCTGCACATCTCTTTATAAGCAGTTTCAGTCCAGAGGCGATGTTTTCCAGAGTGATGATTAAGGCGTTGTCGTTTATTGACCTTGATATACTGCCTTAGTTGCACTACAATTCAAGGTGGTTTACAATGAAATATATCAAATAAAAACACAAAAAAGGAACGTCATTAAAATAAGAAAGTACACTACTTTCATACAGAAAACATAAAACCATTCATGGTCCATCACTGCAAAGATGTGTTCTCCACTAGATATAAAGTTAACAGAAAGCACGTTCAAAGAGATAAGTTTTCAACAGAATGTCGCCATTACCATCGGCAGGAGTAATCTATAGACAGCACAGGGTATTTGCTTTCACTTTCTTTCTAGGGTAACCTGAGTTAATTGCCATAAATTAGGTGGTGGTTGCTGCCGCTGCTGCTAAGTCTTTGGCCGTTCCTATTCCGCTTGGGTTTGGAAACCTAAACAAGTAATCCTGAAAAATGGTTCCAGACACTACTCCCTCTTCCCCCCCTATCTGGCACCAGGTCACTGCATCTGGAAAGAGACTGAGCCCTCCAGACCTAGAAGTGAAAGGCTCTGTATCCTTGCTAGAAGTGATCTCTATCCCTATCTATCCTCTCAGCCCACCAGTCCTAGAGGTGACAGGCTCTGTTTCATTGGGCTTGTTTTTGTATTTATTGATTGATTGGAATTTATTAACCACCTTTATGAAGAGATTCACCCCAGGCAGTGTACAACAGGTACAGCTCGACTTAAACTAGTCAAACTTTAGCATAAAATGCAATCAGTAAGGTAAAACCTGGAGACGGTGTCAAATCAAATCCCAGTAATCTCAAGGACATGACACAGTATAAGAAATATAAAGCAGTACATTGTGCAGATAAAAATATCCCCTAAATAATTCACACAGAAAAATATAAAGAAGGAAAGATATGAGTTTTGTGAACATGTGGAGGGGCATAATCAAAAAAACCGTCTAAGTCCCTTTTTGGCCTAAGGCCTTAAACGTTGAAAGCAGAAGCAGGGAAAGTGTCCATAACCAAAACAAACGTCCTTGTTTTGATAATGGCCTGCCTCTACATTCAGCTGTTTAAACGCCCAGACCACCACTACGTCTACACTTGTACCCAAACGACGTCTACACTTATACCCCATAATGAACCAAAAAAACGCCTAAGCCCCAAACGTCCAACACATGGGCTTTTAGGCGAAGGAGGAGCCAGTCCTTCATGTAAAAGCTGGAAACCGGTTACAGAATCCACCCCAACCCCCCCATGACATCGGGGCAGGAGGGAACCCAAGCCCTCCTGCCCCGTGATCCCTAACCCCCCCCCCCCCCGATTACAGTCAGGCAGGAGGGAACCCAAGCCCTCCTGCCCCAGGCACCCGCGGCACCCTGCGACAACATCGGGGCAGGAGGAAGCCCAAGCCCTCCTGCCCCACCAGCCGCAGCACCCCGCAACAACATCGGGCCAGGAGAGAGCCCAAGAAGGAAAGATATAGCAGCGCAACATAAGTGGCTTTCTAATTTCCTTGATGCTGCTGTGGATTTTGTGACTGTGTTTGGCTTATCCCTTTGAAACTGAATTGAACTTATTTCTCTACTTGGGGAGGATTGGCTCATTGCTTGATATATTTATTTAGTGGAGTTTTTTGTTATAGGATCACTGTGTTGCTTGTCTGCCTGATAGTACTTGCTTCAGCAGTAAGGTCTTAGCCGATATTGGCTTTGATGAGGTCTTTTTCTCCACTGATTTGAGTAGGCTATTGAGCCTGAATTACCCCCCTGATATCAGGAGAGAGTAGATTTTTGGTGTGCAAATAAAAATGTCCAATCCCTCCTTCTTTAGTGCTGTTGGTTATAATTCTTAGGATTTCACACCCACTGCAGCACCATATGTCATCCCTGAAGAGATCATACAAGCGAGATCAACCATACAGGGGCAGAGTCTCACTTTTCAGGGGAATGAGGGTCCCGCACAGCTGAGGCTACCTTCAAAGAGTCAAAGGAATGCTAAGGATCTGGGATATTTGATGAAGGGACATGGTGTCTACATCTGTCACAGCCTTCAGCAGAAATGCCTGTGATCTAAACAGACAAGTTCATCTACAGAGGAGTTGACTTAATACAGAGGTTATTAGACCTTTAAAGTTATCTGTCAGAAGTCAGGGCATTCAATCAAATGCATCTGTTTTAAATCATTGGGTTTTATTTCTTTCCCACTACTGCACAAAGAAAAGGAGCTACGAAGGTCACAATTCGCTTTTGTCTCAGACAATTGCAGAGGATAATTGACTGGGTGCTCTGTGTGTGTGAGGGATGTTTAAGAGCACCAAAGAAATTGAGAGAAAACACATCCTGAGCTTTGCATGCCATTGCCCTCTGCAGTTACTAACTATAAAGGCAGCGCTCTTTTTTCACCCAAGGACTTGAGCAAACTTGTCTTGGCGGCTACACTGCAGACAACATTCCTGCCCTTCACCCCAACCCCTCTAAAAGTTTTCAGTTTTATACCTAGGATTTACTCAGCAAGAATGCTATTTCTGTAGAGGCTTTTCTGGGAAAGGGCTCTTCTGAAGCTGGGTTTGTCTCTGCCCCCCTACGTCATTTTCTTTCCTTCCAACACACAATCTAAGCTATAATTAGAGGCTTTCAACTGGCATGTGCTTAATTTTTATTTTCTAAAGATGATGAGAACCTCCTGGTTTGTTTGGGGGTTTTGCTTTTTTTTTTAATTTTTATTTTCCAATATAAACTATTTGATTTAAAAAGCTAAATTACAAGCTTGCTAAGAGTGCTCCGCTGCCTTAATCCCTCCTCCGTCCCAGCAAAGCTGTCTTTTTTTTCAGACCCCTTGAGGTTTTAAAAGATATTACAAAAATTAATTTTAAAAAGCTGATCTGACAATTTTTCATTCACCAAGTGAAAAGCCAAAATCAAGAAGGACCGGGGGGGATAAACAATTAAGGGAAAGGGATTGGGACTTGTATACTGCCTTCTTATAGTTTTACAACCATATTCAAAGTGGTTTACGTACAGGCACTTCAAGTATTTTTCCCTATTTGTCCCGGTGAGCTCACAATCTATCTAATGTACCTGGGGCAGTGGAGAATTAAGCGACTTGTCCAGGGTCAGAAGGAGCAACGCGGGGGTTTGAACCCACAACCTCAGGGTGCTGATGCTGAAGCTCTAACCACTACCCACACTCTCCTCTTTTATTTTTTATAAACTACACTTCTGAATTACCATATTTTCACTCATATACCACGCACCCAGATAATCTCGGAGAGAGCGAGACCAGAAGATTTTGAGCATGCGCAAATGCTCAAAGCCTAGTCCAGCCCGGCACAGGAAGAAGGAGGATCTCTCTCGCACCGCCCAGCCCAACCCAATGAGGGAGGATCTTCGGGCACTGGCACTGGCACATCCTGTGCATTGGTGCTGGTGCCCAATCGGGTAAGAGTTGTCTTTGCGGTGCTGGGGGGGATGTAGGATCGCGGGGGAGGGGGGGTGACGCAAGCGGGGGGGAAGGATGCCGGTTCGCAGGGGGAATGCCAGATCAGAATGAAAAAAAAAATTTGTACAACGCGCTCACACGTATAACACGCATGGTTATGCACGGTTTGTAAAATCGTGTATAATGCGCGCGTTATATGCGTGAAAATACGGTAGTTGCAGCCACATTTATGTCTGGATTAATGGAAAAACCATTCTGACATTTTCCAGAGGGAGACAGGCAACATTTCCAGGCATAAAAACAGTGATGTAAATATGGAAACACCTCCTTATAAAATTGCCACATTTTTATACAGAAATCTGATAAGGTATTTTGCATACATCTACCTGTGGTGGACAGAAGAGTCCCAGGAAAGGACCAGGTTTGAAGTTATGAACATACTTCTTGATAGTGAATGATCTACAAGGTTTAAAACATAACCTTCAGTCAAAAACCACCTAAATCATGTTATTCCCCACATAGAAACATACCAGCTGATATTCAAAATGATTTAAACGGGCAGGAGCATCTCCTATCCTTTGCGGCTGGCCTTTTTCTACTACAGTACTGTGAGTAATCTTGGCATCCATTTTCTAACAGAAACCGCAAGGGATAGGAGTGGCCTTCGCTCCTACCCCAAAGACCATCCGGGACATCAGGTAGGCCCAGGGGCTCATTTGGGAGGGGAAGACCTTTCATTCCTGTGGGTTGGGGAGAGGGTGGGAAGGCTATTTTGAAGACTGGGAAGGGGATGGGTTGGGGGGAGCTTTAACGTTAAAACATAGTTATGAGGGTCCCAGCTGATATTCAGCCAGGGCCATATAACTGTTTTATGCAGGCCCTGGCTGAATATCGGCTTGATCCTGCATAGGTTCGAGCGGCCATTCCCACCAAATTAAGCCCCCAGTATTCAGTGCCAGTGCCCAGACATGGTGAACACTGGATGTTTAAGGGATTAGGAATGCCTCCCTGACTAGACTGAGTTTGCTGGGACACTAAGAATAGTAGGTCTGATACTTTGGATTAAGAACAAATGTAAAAAGATCTGAGCAAGGGGTCCCAAATTTCACTGTAATGAGATGAAATACTTCCGATACATAGGGACCCGTTCGTGTGATTTGAGGAGTCAACTTAAAGAAGGTTTTGCTCACCTGGAAGACAAATTGTTAGGTAAATGTTGTGAGACAGAGGTAGCTTTCATATTCTGAGTGGTTTCTAAAACAGTGGAATAGATCCTATACAGTACTTCCTTGTTTGTTGTTTTGGTACATAGGGACCTGATTGTCCATTTGTATTTGAGCGACTTGGTTGGAAGGTGTGGAATAAAAAACACAAGTGGCATTTCAACCACTAGCAATTACAGACGATTGATGTGATAAATTTTTCTATGGAGGTTCCACAACCGAGTTGTGTGAGATTCCCAACTTGTCTAGATGTCTGTGTGCAAGGGAGATGAAAGTATTTCCAACGATGCAGACTGAGGATCTGTAACCACCACCGCAGTGCTGATTGCGTTTTGTGTGTCACCTAAAGAGATTTAGTTGTGGTATTGAGCCTATTGAGAATGGATGTCCCATTGAAGGGTCTCGTACTGAAGAGGGGAAGGGAAACCCCATATGGATTGTTGAGTCAAGTGTCTAAGATGTATGGAAAACGTGGTGTGAACTAAGGTGGAGATTGAAGAACTGTTTGAAGTGAGAGGTAAGTTATAGCTGTTGGAGTATAAAGTAAGCCTAAACAACACAAATATAATGAAAATCCAATAATAGTGTACAACTCTTTCACATATATAGTGCAAGGTAGAGACAAACCACCCTTACACAGACCAGAACTTTAAACCCAGAGGAGAAAAAAGTCTCAGACAACAAACCCATCATCCACAAGAGTAGGTCTAAGGTGTTCAGGCTAAACCTCATTGGCATTAAAAAAAAAACCTCCCCTGGAATTTTAAAAATAGGCTCTGTGCGGTGCAATAAAGAACTTAAAGTGTCATTGATAGATGAAAAAAAACAAAACTTATCTCATGGGGACGATAGGTACACCAACGATGGCCAGGGTTTCACAATTCTGCTGCCTCAGGGTATAAACAGGACCGATCGATGACTTTAAAATGGGACTCAAAGAGCGTGTCCATCATAAAATCCAAATTCTGGGAGAGTCATAAGGTTGATTTGAGAGATTCTATTAAGCAAATGACAATGTACAGAGAGATATGTGATTGCGGAGGAAAGGAAGCAGCTAAGAGGTAGTCAAGATTTGGAAACATTAATTAACAAAAAAGAAGCCTATTTCTCACATATTAATCAATTAAATACTTAAATAATTATGATATTTTATGAAAAGTGCTCAGTGCCCTTGTCTCCTGCAGTATAGAGCAGCTAAGAGGACAATCATGGGACCATCATTTCACTTTTCTGTCCCTCTCTAGTCACCTTCAAGTTAATTGAGCTTCTAATGTTGCTAAATAAAATATTCAAATGTGCCCAGAGCCCTACACCTTCTCCAACACTCATCAGGGATATTAGGATGAATCCTATGAAGTCTTTCAGGTGAATAATACCAGCAGTACAAGACCTTATACCCATTTCCACCAGATTACTGGCAATAATAATAATAATAACAACTTTATTTTTCTATACCGCCATAGTCAAACTGACTTCTAGGCGGTTCACATAGAAAGAAGGCTGGACAATCAGGCCCTGATTCTGTATAGGACGCCCAGGAGAGGTGAGAATCGGATTAAATTAGACGCGGCCGCTATACTTATTGCAGCAGGGAGATCCCTTGCTGCCATAAGTATAGCGGCCGCGTCTACTTACAATGTAGACCAGCATTTTGCTGGCCTACATTTTAAGTGTCTCTTCCTCTACTAGGGAGACGCGTAGGGCCACCTAGGTTCGCCTAAGGCCCTTAGGCGAGCTTAGGCATCTTGCAGGCCTTCCTAGGCTCCCGGAGGCGCCTTCAATATAGGTGGCCTGCCTGGGGAGCATTTTTTAAAAAAACGTGCATCCCGATTGGCTGATTAGACAGCTGTAGGACGCCTACTGCTGCCTAAAATCGGGACGCACTTTGGAGAATCAGGGCCTCAGTGAATTACAAAATGCAAGAAGAAGGAAGTTACATCATGAATTGGAGAAGCATGGGGAAAGAATACATGAGAGAAGAAAGATGTTACATAATACAATGGGGTTATAATGTAATGTAATTTATTTCTTATATACCGCTAAACTCCGTTAGGATTCTAAGCGGTTTACAGAAAAAATAGACAATAGGGTACATTAAAATTATAAGTAAAATAGGTACTTAGATATTCCCTTACTGTCCCGAAGGCTCACAATCTAACTAAAGTACCTAGAAAAATGACAATTAGTAGAGTAATGAAAAAATAAAATAGAGATAGATGAGAAAAAATAAGAAAATAAACATTCTAATAAGACTACAATGGTCTAAAGGACTTTGAAAGGTTGAAAAAAGAGGGGAGATAGGAAATAGAAGCAGAAGGGAGAACCGTTGAAACTATAGAATTCTTGGGAAATTTAAACGACTGCGCCAGTAATCTGAATGATGTTGTGTCAAAGTATTTTTTAATAGTCCTTAGCTTCCACAGCATGTAAAAGCATTTCTTCACCAGTAGGTTTGTGTGGTCAGTCATGGTTAAGTGAGTATCTAGAGTGATGCCCAGTATTTTTATGACTTTGGCGATTGGATATTCATGGCCGTTTATTTTTAACAATGTTTTCGTTATTTTGTTGTTGGGGCTTGCCAAAAAGACTTTTGTTTTCTCTGTGTTTAGTTTTAGTTTGAAGCTGGTGGTCCATTTTTCAATTTCTAGCATTGTGTGTGAGAGGTTATCTATAGTTTCATTTGTGATGTCATTTAAGGGGATTAGGATGGATATATCGTCTGCATATATATAGTGGATGTCTTAAGTAAGGAGCGCAATATAGACTTCCACTGCGCCACCGTAACAATTCAAAATGAACTCATTCACAGTACTTCTACCTCTTTGCAGCAATGCCTAGTTTGAGCTGCTCACCTTCGTTGTTAAGGTCCAACAGATGTTTGTTTCCACGTCACCTTTACAGCAAAGAGATAAGTGCCACTAAATTTCTATCATATTTGGTTAAGCAGTTGTTGGTGGTCCTGCCCAAGGGTGGGTCCCTCTTGGGATATGGTGTTCTCTCTATTATCATGTGGGGTGATCATGGTTAAAGAGTTAGGATGTGCCCTTTTGAATTTGACTCCGATTAGAGTCCCTTCCAAGTTCTCTCCTATTATTACGACAGCGGTCACGGTGGCAAGTCTAGTATTGGCGGCTGCATGGCGTCAGGATTCGATTCCATCGCAAGCACAAGTGGTCAATAAAATGGACTATGTTTTTCACATGTCCAAATTGACTGCATTGAAGCATCGTAGATTGGGCCCGTGGAGGGGTTGTTGATTATATTTCTTTGCACATTTCTCCTGCTTTGCATCCAGGACCTAGGGAGGGGTTGTGTGGGGGGGGGGAGCTTCTAGTACCTTTTTTTGCACTTTGTTGGCCTTGTTTCAAAGAGTCATGTAACAACTGTTTGGTTTGCACTGGTTTATATCTGTATGTTTCAAAATTTGTATGTTTAAAATTTTCTGTAAATAATATTAAATACGAAAATGTATTTGTTCAATTGCCTGAGATAATACTGGGCAAAGCCCTCTTTTCTTAAAAGATAAGGGTACTTTGAGTAAAACACTTAAGTTGGTTGATGGAACGGAACTTCATAGAAATGTTTCTATTTCGTTGTGGAGGAGAGTTGATGATGAAGTAGAGGAGACCAAAACAGTGGGAAGTAGTTGGTTAGTAGCTGCGTAAGGTGGAGATGGTAACCTCCACTGATAATTGGTAGAATGCAGTGGGCCTGTCTTCTACTGGTGGTTGTAGGGGAAGTGACAGAGAAAAGTAAATTATATTTTTAATATGGATAATAAGTAAAATGCCTCAAAGTTGGAAACTGAGGGTGTTCAGTGTTAGTAATTGCAAAGTAGCATCATTTTAGTTAATTGTAGTGAAAATTTTCTGCTTTTTCACTAAAAAGGTTATCACAATTAGAAGTGCATCTTGAAGTACTACAGAAGTTGTAAGCCACACAACTCTGGAGACAACATTCTAAAAAGATTGAGGCTGCTAAACCCAATAAAAATTACACCTCCCTGGATACAGTCAAAGGATTTGCTCTTTATTGGGGTGATCAAGCATCCACAAAACTGGCTCCTATGCTCTGCATGGAGTAGATACAGACCTTGATGCTCTGGGGGCAAAGTCATAGAAGATGGATGCCCTGCTGATAAGATACATAGAAACATAGAAAAATGAAGGCAGATAAAGACCATATGGCCTATCTAGTCTGCCCAACCATGACATCCACTATCCCCTCCTCTCCCTTAGAGATCCAACATACATCTCCAAGCTGTCTTAAAATTAGATACACTCTTCATCTCCACCACCTCCACCGGGAGGCCGTTCCAAACATTCATCACCTTTTCCGTGAAAAAGTATGTGCTGAGGTTACTTCTATCCCCTTTCACATTCATCCTATGCGCCTTCATTCCAGAGTTTTCTTTCAATTGAGACTCACCTCTTGCATATTTATGCCATGTACATATTTAAACGTCTCTATCATATTTCTCCTCTCCCGCCTTTCCTCCAAAGTATACATATTGAGATCTTTAAGTCTGTCCCCATATGCCTTATGAAGAAGAGCATGCACCATTTTACTAGCCTTCCTCTAGACCAACTCCATCCTTTTTATACCTTTTTGAAGGTGGTGTCAGCAGAATTGCACACAATATTCTAAATGAGGTCTCACCAGTCTTATACAGGGGCATCTTTGCCTCCTTTTTACTACTGGCCATACCTCTCCTTGTGCACCCTAGCATCCTTCTAGCTTTCGCCACTATTGAAACGGCTCCACTGGTTACCAGTAAAATATTGTGCCACTTATAAAATCCTGGTGTTGATATTTAAGATGGTGCATTTTGAGATCTCATGGTACTTGACACAAGTGTTAAAAGTGTACCAGCCATCAAGATCCTTGAGATCGGAAGAGATCTAATCTAATCTAATCTTCGGTTTGTATACAGGGTCATCTCCCACTGGAGCTCGACTCGGTTCACATATAATTAAGACTAGAGTACATGGAGAAAGAAGCATGAGAGAAGGAGAATTATTTCGCCATGAACTGATGGTTTGGCGGTATATAAAAATAAACTATTATTATTATTATATTATTATCATTTCTTTGAGACTGCGATTAAACCATTTAAGGATTGCGAGAACAACAAAGTTTTCAGGGTCTTACGAAATAATTGCAGCTGGTCTATAATCCTAATGGAGTCAGGGAGTTTATTCCAGATCTCTACAAACTTGAAAACAAAAGACTGACTAAGCTTCCCAGCAGATTTAATTCCCTTAAAAGAAGGGAAGGATAGCTTATATCTTTGAGTATTTCTCAGATGGCAAAGTCTAAAGACATTCCAACATAAGGGAACTAAAGGATCAAATATTCCATAGAGAAGCTTAAAGATCCGTGTTCCCCCGCAAATTCGCCGACTTGTCCAACCACTTCTTCCTGTACTAAAGTCGGGCTACACCATCAGGAGCTGCGTGTCAAAGCATTTCCTGATTGGTGTAGCCTTACTTTAGTAACAGGAAGAGGTGGTCAGACAATACCATGAGTGATTTTCTTCTCTCGTTGGTGCTCCAGCTGCCCTCTCCTGCCTCTTGACAGGTGAAAAACTGTATTTGCAGATTTTTGAAATTCACGGGGGTTCCTGGAACGGAACCCCCACAAATATCAGGGGAGTACTATATACATATTTTATGTATCTATATGTTTTGGATATGCAATGATACCTTGGAATCAGAATGCCCCAGTATTCATAGAAACATAGATGACGGCAGATAAGGGCCCTAGCCCATCAGGTCTGCCCACTCTACTGACCCACCCCCAAGACTACTATCCTAGGGATCCCACTCCTGGTGACAGGTTCCCTTGGCTTAACCCTCTAAGGGATCCCACATGGGCATCCCATTTGCTCTTAAATTCTTGCACGCTGTTTGCCTCGATCACCTGCACCGGGAGCTCGTTCTCGGTGAAGAAATATTTCCTGGTGTCGCCATGAAATTTCCCGCCCCTGAGTTTGAGCGGATGTCCGCTTGTGGCTGAGGGTCCTTTGAGAAAGAGAATCTCTTCTTCCATCTTGATACGGCCGGTAATATACTTAAACGTCTCGATCATGTCTCCTCTCTCCCTACGTTCCTCGAGTGAGTACAGCCACAAATTTTTCAGCCTTTCCTCGTACGATAGATCCTTGAGCCCCGAGACCATCCTGGTGGCCATCCGTTGCACCGACTCTACTATCAGCACATCTTTTCGGTAGTGTGGCCTCCAGAATTGCACACAGTATTCCAAATGAGGCCTCACCATGGTTCTGTATAATGGCATTATGACTTCAGGCTTCCGGCTGATGAAACTCCTGCGGATGCAACCTAACAACTGTCTTGCCTTAGATGAAGCCTTCTCCACATGATCAGCAGTTTTTATGTCTGTGCTGATGATCACTCCCATGTCTCGTTCTGTTGAAGTTCTAGCTAAGGTCTCACCATTCAAGGTGTAAGTTCTGCACGGATTTCTGCTGCCGAGGTGCATGATCTTGCATTTCTTAGCGTTGAAGCCCAGCTGCCAGGTTATTCGAACAACTTGGAATCCGACCCAAAAATTTGAGCAAATTTTGCCCCAGAATCCAAACACCCTGCACATTGTTCGTGTGGGTTTTTGCCCCGGAATCTGAACGCACTGCATGTTGTTCATGTGTGTTTGTGCACACGTTTCCCCAGCGCTTGGGTCACCTGTACGTCCTTCAGTTTATTGTCAGAAGGTGTAGTTTCTGTCCTGCTCTGCATAGGAGCTTTTACAGTTTGCTCAGCTGGTTACCGCTGATTCCAGTTGTTATCCATCCATTATAAGACCCCTGAGGAAGGAGTGTTTCTTTGAAACATGGACCATGTCAGGTCCTGGTTCATCAATCCTTTTGGATACAAACTGTTTTATGATTATATTCATATTTTAGGATTGCTTATTAAAGACTTGGCATCTTGTACATCATTACTGCCGTTTTTGGAAGCTGTAGTGAAAGCATCTCATGTGATTTTCACCTTTGTGTAGTGAGGAAAATACTGTACAGTATTATTATTTATTTGTTAATATTTTACCTTAAAAATCCAGTGTATTTCCTTTGCACTTGCAACAATTTCTAAGGAAACAGGAACAGAGCAAGGATAAGGAGGTTGGAAAATAAACGCTGATGTTAAGTAAATACAGCTCAGGTTTGTTCGGGGTTTAAGGTTTTCTTTGGAATATGTTTAAGTAACTCCTCCATTATGATGGGCTACAAAGATTAGGGGCTCCTTTTGCAAAGGCGCGCTAGGCCTCCTCTTGCTTTTAGGCCAGCGCGGGGGTTAACGTGTGATGAACAGTCGCGCGAAAAGGAGCCCTATATTGTGAGGACACGGTTTTGTTCTCTCTTTTTTTTTTAAACATTTTAATTTATAACATTTTATTGAAGGAATCAAATAAATATAAAATAATATGATACAAAAAGATATTTATTACAATTAAATTCATAATAAAACATTTGCATACATATTTTATCATTCCTCCAAAATATATTTTAATATATCTAAACTATTTTTTCCTAATATAGGGTCATGAAATGGTTAACTGTTGTTTAAAATATTGCTCTGGCCTACATAGCTGAAAACAGTGTACAATCTACTGACCTCATCTGCCTGAAATGTATGTCCCTGCCTTACCACATTGTAAGCTAAATAGATAGCCATGATGTACCCTGCCCTTCTGTACATGTAACATTTAGACCTGTAAGATTTAGATAAGCAGAGAAATGAGCTAGTTCCCTATAGGACTATAAGTTGTAGCCCTGAACCTATCATAAGTGCTGGCTTAGGACCAATAATAATTGTAGAAAAGTTCTAGAAGTAACAAATGAAAATTGTAGTTTTTGCATATATTAAGTTTGCAAAAAGGGCACAAAAGTCTGTGCATTTCCTGATTCTAGTAGGCAGGCTATTCACTGCACTAGAGTCCGGCATGCTGTAATAAACCTCTTGTACTTTCTTCAGGCCTCTGACTTTGTGTGTCCAAGTGACCTTTCACTATATCTCCCCTTATTCCTTTAGATTATTTTTTTTAATATTATTATATTTTAATAAATAAATACATTTCAAATAATTTAACATATATTCAAATCATCATTCCTATTTCCCTCCCTACCCTAGAATGAAAGGTGACATGAAATACCAAATAAATAAAAATATTTTGTTCTCTTTATTCTGTAATATGAAAACTCATAATATTAAAAAAAAAATCAGGGTATTTACAGTTAAAATTGGAGTTTGTGGGACCCAGAACGGATTATTTGAAAGGCGGGAAATGGTAATTGTCCTCCTCCCCGACTCCTTTTCCCTGCACGCGGCGTCGATTTGTGAACTCGCCGCCCGTCTCGCGCCCTTTTTTCCAACAGGAAACGTGCCCTCCCCTCCCCTCCACGCATGCCTCCTCGCTTCTTCCCGAAGCGCGCGCGGACGCGACGCGACGATGACGTCGTCACGCGTCGCATCCGCGCGTGCTCGGAAGCCCTGCCCCAAACCCGGACGCCAAGAGTCAGGGGAGGGGAGGACCTCAGAGAGGGCGGCTGGGCGCCGTCCGCCGTGACGTCAGCCCGCCCGCTGGGCCGGTGACGCGCTTCCGGCGGCGTTGCCCCGGGATACGGTGGCCGGGCAGGGGCCTGAGCTGCGGGAAGGCGGCGGTTTCCTTGTTTTACTGCCTCCCCCCCCCCCCTCGGCTGTTCTCGCGGCAAGAAAACAAAGCAAGCCGTGATTATAAGGTTTGAGGGGGAAGGGGAAAGAAAAGAAGGGGCGTGGTCTGATAGATGGGAGAGGAAGGGGGCGGAGACAAAGAGTCTGATAGGGGACTTGGGGGTCTGATCCTTAGGCTGGAAGGCAGAAGGGGGGCTGATCCTGGCAGATGAGGGTGAAGGGGATGAGGGTGGGAATTAAGTGGTAGATGCCTGGGATAGGGGGGTTGACTTGGGAGAAGATTTTAATGCTGGGAGAAGGGGGCTGATCTTGGCAGATGTTGGAGAGGATGGGGGGTTGGGAATTAAGTGGTAGATGGCTTAGGGGGGTTGACTTGGGAGAAGAGCTTTATGCTGGCAGAAGGGGGCTGATCCTGGCAGATGTTGGAGAGGGTGAAGGGAATGAGGGTGGGAATTAAGTGGTAGATGCCTGGGATAGGGAGGGTTGACTTGGGAGAAGAGCTTCATGCTGGCAGAAGGGGGCTGATCTTGGCAGATGTTGGAGAGGATGGGGGGGAGTTAAGTGGTAGATGCCTGGGATAGGGGGGGTTGACTTGGGAGAAGATTTTAATGCTGGCAGAAGGGGGCTGATCTTGGCAGATGTTGGAGAGGGTGAAGGGGATGAGGGTGGTAATTAAGTGGTAGATGCCTGGTATAGGAGGGGATGAATTGGGAGAAGAGTTTAGTGCTGGGCAAAGGGGGGGGGGGCAGATGTTGGAGAGGGAAGAGCAGGCTGAAGCTGAGTCAGAGGCTGATAAAGGACTGAAGATGGGAGTAGGGGCCTGATGCTGATAGCTCCTGGTCTGAGGGTTAGCTTGGGAGAAGGGGCCCTGTCAGATGGTTTTTTTTTTAATTCATTTTTCATATAACAACAAATGTATCATAAAAATTCATACAATTGCATTAAGTATACACTTGATAGTTCCATAACTTACTGTAAATACAACATATCCTTATATAGTCCTTACTATAATTTTAGACATCATATAATAGCAAAATTCTGCCCTGTCAGATGTTGAGAGAGTGAGAAGGAAGAGAAGGACAGACATGGAGGGATGGGAGAAAGTGTGCGAAACTGGGTAGGGGGTATAGGAAGAAGAAATGGCTTAGATGTCATGAAGGGGTTGATTTACAGGGAAGGAGCTGGGGGTGGTAGAAAATGAGTCAGAGGAAGGCAGATGAGGGCTTGGGAGAGGGTGAAAGGACTAGAGAGGGAGTGAAAAGCAATGGGAGGATGGGCTGGGATGGGAGAGAGACACATGGAAAAGTGACACTGAAAACAGAATTTAGGAGAAGAATCACACAAAGAGATGAAGCAACCCGGTTAGAAAAATAAAGGTAGAAAAGAAAAAGTTTATTTTAAATTTTTGGAAACTGGATTGTGTCAGCTTTGGAAAAGTGCATCTTTCTACGTTTTCATTTCCATTTTTGTCTTGTCTCTTATTCTGTATTGGATTGAGGGTCCATGTTCTGCATCGATGATTGAGGTTAAGGATCTGTCGCAGTCTAGCTTGTTCTAGTTTTTCAACAGGACCTGTATTGGTACTCTAGAGTCTAGTGCACTGCTCCCCCCTGTAGCATGTGTAAATGTTAAATGTACAACGCTGTATACCCCTTTCAGCGCTATAGAAATGATAAATAGTAGTTGTAGTAGTTTCATCTCTCTGTAGGATGCACCCTGCTTTTAAAGACCTCTGGTTCCTGCAGATACTTTAATGAATTGCATGTAAATCTGCAAAACCCTGTGTGTTTATGCTGGAAGTGGTGCAGCTGGGAAGCTTTGGCTTAATTATCCGTCGTCACAGCGTTGAGAAAATCACAAAACACTGCCTTGTGCTGCAGCTCCATGCAGGTCAGTGTACCTGGTGCAACCTGTTTGGCAACATCTGGAGGGAGGCCCTGCTTGCACTGGCTCCGATTAGCTGATGTGTGAAGATGCACAGTTCTGACTGGACAAGGTCAGGGGATCAGGCAGGTGTGCTAGGGCTATGGACTAATCTTGGAGGGTGCGACGGTGTGTGTCAGAGATTTAGGAGGTGTAGGTGAGGATTTGCGATGGCTGCAGTGCTGAGATGTCGCTTGTGTCTTCTGCTGCGTGCTCTATACCGTTGTATATGTTGACTCCCTGGCTGCTACCTTAATTTTTTTTTTCTTTCTGTGTTTTACCCCACCTAGTGCTTCCTGGCGATGAACTTGCCCCTAGGACAGCGGTGTTGGCTCTGGACGTTCTCCCCTTCCCTTCACCACCAGAGACTAAATGAATACTGTCTGGCCTGGCCCAACCCATCTGGCAACCACGAGCCAAGGAGAATCGCGCCAGCCCCAAGACCGAGGGCTGTGCGTGCTGCAGCCTGCCGCCCCCGATAAGGACTGTGACAAGGCGTTTGTCAGGGAAGGGAGCACCCTGCAGAATGACCTGGATGAAGTGGACAAGCTGAAGAGCAAATTCATGTCGGCATGGAACAACATGAAATACAGTGAGTCATGTGATGTCATACTATGATGGTGGAGGCTGGTGACCTGGCACCGCTGCACGTCCCTCTCAAGATTCTTGGTGATGAGCAGGGGGCATAATTCATGCTTTCATTAGGCAGTTGGTCAAGATTTTGTTAACATAGCAAGGGGGAAGTCCCACCTTGTTACGAGCCAGCAGTGCATGTGTTTTTCTGGCCCCAGCCAAAGGCAGTTAATATCCAACCATCATCCGAAAGCTTTTCCAGGCCAGTTGAGGTTTGCTCTGTGCTTCCAGGCCAGACTGTGATTGAAATAAAATGTATTTTCAATTCTATGTAAATGCATTTGGCCATAATGATTTTATTTTATAGTATTTAGAAATCAGCAGTTCTGATTCTTCGCTCTAGCTGTGCCTTTCAAATTTAAAATAACACTTTTGTCTGCCAGCTGGGGAGGTATGGGCAGAGCAAAGAGAGGAATGCTATTTCTGATTAATTTCTCAATGTTTAAATACCAACCCACTTTCCCAGCATTAAGTGGGTGTGAGCCAGTACCCTGAGGACAAAGCTAGGATGCCTGTAGATTCAAATCCCACCCCACCAGCAGCTGCACCCCCATTCTTTGTTAGCTCTTCTTTTGTTCTCGGCCCCTCCTGTGTTGTGGATAGTTCTTTGGGATGAAGTACAAGAAAAGTAACCTTGAACCTCAAATGCGAAAGTGAGTGTGATCTAATGCACCTTTATTGCTGTGGCACAGTGATTACAGCTACAGTCTCAGCACCCTGAGTTCAAATCCACGCTGCTCCTTGTGACCCTGGGCAAGTCACTTGGTTCCCCATTGCCCCAGGTATATTAGATAGATTATGAGCCCAGCAGAACAGACAGCTTGAGTACCTGAATAAATTCATGGAAACTATTCTGAGCTCACTTGGAAGAAATACATGCCTGGCATAATCTCAGAGTAGAATATTTTCTCTTTCTTCCCCTGCAAGGTTGGACCATGAAAACAAAGCCGAACTTCAGCAAATCCTCACCCCTCTACCTGCTGGGCCATCATTACCTCCTAGCTAACAAAGGTGAGTCTTATGTCCTGCCCAGTTTTTAAGCACTGGTTCTCGGTCCAGTCCAATAGAAAAGGGGTTTTTTTTCTCTATGTTTTTGTTTTATTTCTACACATTACCAGAAAAGAGAGCATTCTGGACCTTGTAGTTTGAACAGGGACTTGTGGTTGTTGACTAGAAGAGATATAGGATCATATTGAAGAGTATATGAAGCTGATATTAGTGTGTTGTGGGAGCTTTTTGAACACTTCCCACTCTGTTTCTATTGGCATGTGTGAGCAGGTCAGCCCAAGGGTCTCATTCACGCAGGACCCTTGCATTGCCCCTTTCCACAATGCTTTGTACTGAGACTAATCCTTTCTCTTGTCTCTTCTGTGGCCTAGAGGACACCGAGAGGTTCCAGAAGGACTTTGTGTCCCGGCTCTGGTTCACGTATCGGCGGGAGTTCCAGCCACTGGAGGGTACGCTGTGGACGACAGATTGTGGCTGGGGCTGCATGCTGCGCAGTGGGCAGATGTTACTGGGCCAAGGTCTCCTACTGCACCATCTGTCCAGAGGTTAGACCTGAGAAAGGTTACATTGTAGACTAGGAAGGGAATTTGTTTCTCATATCATTTCTCTCTTTCTCGCCCGTCCCCCATCCATTTAGACACCAGTAGGGGCAGTTAGGACTTAAAGGTTGTGTGTGTTGAGGTGCGAATCTGAGCTTTGCCCTTCAGCTCAGGGTCCGTGAAGTAAAATTACAAGTATAATCTTGCCATCTTATATGTTCTGAGCTCTGGGTTAGGGTTAGGTGCCCTCTTTCGCAGTGCAGTGCACAAACTATTTGAGAAACCTTGATCTTGAGAAGCAGGTGCCAGAATTGTTTTTTTTGTAAACTGTTATGCCCTTGTGATATTGGAGTTGTAAACTGAAACTTATTTTCCTTTATTCATTGGCTTGTGGGACACTGGTGGTTAATGATTGTTTAGCCTGGACCTGCTCTGATGCCTTGTTTACCAGCCTAATGGAGCGGGAACCTCAGAAAAGCATCTCCCCCTCGAAATCCACCGGCCCAGGCCTCAGGACACAGGAGAGGAGCTGGCCTCCGAGAGGCGTTTCCATCCAGTCACATAGTGCCAGTCCGGCGGACCCGGTGAAAGAAGCTCTCCACCGCAAAATTATCTCATGGTTCTCGGATCACCCCAGGGCCCCGTTCGGGGTGCATCAGCTGGTCGAGCTGGGGAAAAGCTCAGGGAAGAGGGCAGGAGACTGGTACGGCCCCTCCATCGTTGCTCACATAATCAGGTAGGCATGTGAGCTGTTTCAGTTGTGTCCATTTCTTTTTTAGATCCACACACCTCTAGGATTTTCCTGCTTTTACTGGACTATCACAAGGGTGGCAAGTCTTTAGACACAGGAGATTGCCTGAATGTTACTACTCGCCTTAGCAGGCCATATAATTCACTGCTAACAAAACTCAATGTGATGACGGGATGAACATAAATGACCACCAGAATGGTCCGTTAGGCCCAGATCCTCACCAACTACCTGGAAGACCATAACCTACTTCACCCCTCACAATTCGAACCAACCACAGCACAGAAACACTACTTGTAACACTACTAGACACAGCTCGACAACAAATTAGCAAAGGCAAAAAGATGATGCTAATCCAACTTGACCTCTCCGCAGCATTTGACCTGGTCGACCACTCCATACTGCTACAGATACTTGACGCCATTGGGATCTCAGGGTTTCAAGGATTCCTCAAATCAAGAACCTACAGGGTAAAGTCCAATAATATCAAATCAGAACCATGGTCCAACCCATGCGGAGTTCCACAAGGATCACCTCTATCACCTACGCTCTTCAACCTCTTATTTCCTCCCTTGGAGCCACTTTAGATAACTTAAATGTTACATCCTTCAGCTACGCATACGACATCACCATACTCCTCCCCTTCAACCCATCAGAGCCCACCACTACAGCAAAACTGGAAATAACCCTAGATGCAGTGGAAAAATGGATGGTAGACCACAAACTGAAACTAAACTCAGATAAAACAAAATTACTTCTGCTCGAAAAGGCCAAAACTCCCACCATTACAGAACTGAAAATTAAAAACTCTAAATACCCAATACAGCCCGAACTCAAACTCCAGGAGTAACGATAGACAGATGCTGCACAATGCAGTCCCAAATCAATAAAACATCCCAGAAAGCTTTTTTAATTATGAGAAATCTACGTAAAATAAGAAAATTCTTCGACCCAGCACAATTCAGGCTAATTGTCCAATCCCTAGTCTTAGGTCTACAGGACTATTGCAATTCCCTCTATCTACCTTGTCCTGCCAACATGATAAAACAACTTCAGACTATACAAAACACTGCCCTCAGACTGATCTACTCCCTGAGAAAATATGATCATATTACAACTGCCTTCCTTGACTCTCACTGGCTACCTATGCAAGCACGAATTCAATTCAAATTCTACTGTCTATTATTCAAAGCATTAAACGGCTCCACCCCCCCTATCTAACAACCGCCTAAACCAGATCCTCACCTCAAGACAAAGAAGAACTCCGAACCCTTTTGCCTTCCCTCCACTCAAGGGCACTCAGCGCAAAAAGATGTTTGATCGCAAGCAGCAAAACTTAACCACTCCATCTCCAACCTGTTGACAGCAACGGGCGACTTCAAAACTTTTCGAAAAGAAATCAAAACCCTACTTTTCAAAAATTTATCCAGATATCTTAACCCAACCCTTCCCCCTCCTCCTAGATAAATTCTCCCCCAAAACTTCCACTTAAATAATCTCTTCCTCCCCAAAACACCAACCAAGTATTCAGATCCCTGAAATGTAACGTAATCTTATTTGTACTCTAACTGTAATCTATTTGTTATATCACACAGTAACGTACAGTCAATTTAATATCCAATTTGCAAGTTCTTCTGGAATTAATCCAGGTACCTCTCCTCCTTTGTAACCAAAAAACAAAACAAAACCCAAAACTGTTGTAACTTCACTGGAAATGTCCAGTTAGCTCTTTTGTAATCCGCCTTGAACTGCAAGGTATAGGCGGAATAGAAGTCCCTAATGTAATGTAATCCTCAAACCAGCCCATACTTCCGTTAAAAACACCATCCAACACCGGTGTTTATAACTGAGATTTGAGGTGCATACTGGCACCTAGAAAATCGGTGCCAGAATTGTGCCTATGTAAGCGATGTAGGCCATTGAACGCCTAAGTAGGCATGTGTTAAGTGGCCAATACCAGAAGTGGCAGGTGGCATAAAGCTCCACTGTAGGCGCAATTCATGGAAAGATGGGTGCTGGAAAATCCTGGCTTACATTTCCAGCACCTGGGTTTCAGAAACCGACACCAATATGTCAGTAATTTAACATCTATTCCAATATATAAATCGACAAATCTAACTATATGGTTAAACTGCAAGATACAAATTGGCAGATTTAAGGTCATCTGGAAACATTGGATGATTGCAGGGATACGTTATTTTGCGTATTCTAGGCATCTTTATACTGAGCAGAAGATCAAGTCTAAGTGGAAATATAAGCGACCTCTCAACCCATAACCAGTCTGGCAGTTGTTCCAAAAGCTCTGGGAGGACCCAATACATACCTTGGCGCATGATATAGGATTGGTGATAACCTATAAAAATTTGAAAAATGTACCCCACCCTCCCTAATTGGCCTTTGCAAAGACACTAGAGCAATTCTTGCCATTTTACCCAGCCAAATAAATTTAACCAGAATACTATTTAAATTTTTATAGAAAGACCCCCTGAAAAAAGACTGGTATCATGCCCAATTGGTAACAAACCACAGGTAGAATCATCATTTTAACAGTTTGAACTCTTCCCCACCACGATAAATGCAAAGGATTCCATTGCTCACACAACTCTTACTTTTTGTAATAAAAATTTTTCATTAGGGATACGTATTTTGGATGATGTTATTTCTAATTGTAAACTGCTTGACTTTTCACAGTTGCAACATAAATATGGACTTAATACAAAAAGGAAATTATAATAAATTTAAAGAAATCTGGCGGCCGTTAACAAAATATTGCAGTGAATGAATACCATTTTCCCAATATGAATACTAATACAAATGAAGGGTGGGGTTTTTCCCCCAAGTTTATTATGTATTTGATTAATCGCTTATATCGACTTCTAAGCGATGTACAAAAGATAAAAATATTGGGTTACAATAATCAAAGGGAAACAAATTATATAAATATGACTGACAAGACAAAATTAATTGATACAGAAGGAAGGGGGAGGTGCAGAAATATTTAGCTCATTAGATAAGAATTCTTATACAATATATTTGATGGCATATAGAAGGGAAGGGATGGGAGGGAAGAGGTTAATTTGATAAGAAATTCAAGTGATGTATACAATTTTAATATGTCAATGATTTATACACTTGATGTAAGATGTAAAATGAATAAAGAAAAAAAAAAAGAAACCGACACCAATTCATGATTGATAAACTGTGACTGAGTTCAAAGAAGCGTGGGATGAACACAGAAGATTTAGAATCAGAAAATAATATTAAAGATTGAACTAGGCCAGTTACTGGGCAGACTTGTACGGTCTGTGTCTGTGTATGGCCGTTTGGAGGAGGATGGGCAGGGGAGGGCTTCAATGGCTGGGAGGGTGTAGATGGGCTGGAGTAAGTCTTAACAGAGATTTCGGCAGTTGGAACCCAAGCACAGTACCGGGAAAAGCTTTGGATTCTCGCCCAGAAATAGCTAAGAAGAAAAAATTTAAATTGAATCAGGTTGGGCAGACTGGATGGACCATTCGTGTCTTTATCTGCCGTCATCTACTATGTTACTATGTATACAATCAGTGGCTGCCAATATCGGTGCCAGTTTGACAATCCAGGCCTACTTCTGTCTTTCCAAACAGATGCTAATACTCTCAAACAAGACTGGTCCTGTTGTCTACGGTTCCACCAACAACAAAACTCTGGTTAATGACCCTTGTGTGGGCCATTTTCCGAATATACTTCCCATGGTCTTGCAGGCCCCATAACATTTCCCATCCCTGGATTATCAGGATTCCAAGGGTTTGCATTGTGACTTTTCACAAGTGAAAGATGGAACAGCCTGTCCTGCATTTGCCTGATGTGTGATCAGAGCTTGTGAAGGATCCTAATCAGCGGTCTCACTGTGTCTCCCTTGTGCTACAGGAAAGCGGTGGAAGGGACGTCGGAAGTCTCGGAGCTCTCTGTCTATGTTTCTCAGGACTGTACCGGTACGTACCTCTTAAAGAGCCAGGAGCTTTGCCTCGGTGCTTTTCCTTTATTCTTACTGTCTGCTGGTCCTTTCTCAGTGTATAAAGCAGACGTAGAGCAGCTCTTGGGCTGGGACGTTGTACCGTGTGGGCCCAGAAAAGCTGTGATAATTCTGGTTCCGGTCCGTCTGGGAGGAGAGACGCTGAATCCCATCTACATGGACTGTGTGAAGGTTAGTAGTTATCTGTGTTCACTCTTAGGGTTATGGAGCTACTGAGACGGGCGAGGTTTGATGTGAGGTGCCTTCCCCCGAGCATCGCAGGCCGTGTGACAACTTCTTCCTGCCTAGCCTGAGCCAAGCAGTGTTATTTTCTGGGGAGGGAGAAGCATTTCTCTGTTGGAGTGGTGCTACTGCACTGGTATTTTGTCTATTTAACAGGAGATCCTGAGGCTGGAATCCTGCATCGGGATCATCGGAGGGAAACCCAAACACTCGCTTTATTTCATCGGCTATCAGGGTGAGAAATGTCCTCCTGCCCCGTGCTTGAGTCATTAGACTGTGTTCCTGCGAGGACCGTTAACCTCTTCTTTGTCTTCCTTCAGATGAGTTCCTCTTATACCTGGACCCACATTACTGCCAGCCTTTTGTGGACCCTGCCAAAGAGAGTATCTCCCTAGAGGTGAGTCCATAGCAAAGAGACGAAGAAAAGCTAAATCTCTTCACACACATCTAACGTCACCATTTATTTTTTTTCATCGAAACGGGACATCTATTCATTTTCAGTCCTGCCCCCAATTTCTTCCATTCATTTTTCATGTACACACAATATCTTATTAATTCATAATGGTAACCATAAATTTAAAAAAACCAAAGCACACTATACGCAGAGAAAATGTTAATTATAATTTACGAGTCAGTTGTTTTTCAAAGATGTCAAGGCAGATGATTTTAAAATATGCAATGTCATCTTAGTAACTATAGAAAAATAGACAAATATAGTGCAAAATATAGACAGCAGATATAAATTCTCAAAACTGACATTTTGATCACAATTGTCCCTTTCTATTCCCTCCCTCCTATGTCCTTAGTGCCCTCAGTGCCTCTGTCCTGTGTTCTTAGTGCCCCCAGTGCCTCCTTTCTATGTCCTTAGTGCCCTCAGTGCCTCCTTCCTATGTCCTTTGTGCCCCTTCCCATGTCCCCCTCACTGCCTTCCAGTCTTTGTCCCACCTCCAAAGCCAGCCTGCCTGTCTACCTCCCTCCCTCCCACCCTGCCACGCCAAAGCCAGCCTGCCTACCTCCTCCTCTCCTTGCCGCACAAAAAAAAAGCCTCCCTCCAGCGCCCGATTTAAAAAAAATAAAATAAAAACCCCGGTACTACAGAAGCATATCACACATCCAGATTTCAGTATACTTACTTTCTTGTGCAGTATTCAAGTTTCCATTACTTTAAAGCTGTGTGAAGATGATTTCAAGGAATATGCCTTTTAAAGGAATTTGGTCCATTTGATTGCAATATGAATGCATAAATCTGCTGCTGGCCAGAGTCTGTATCCACCTTTGCTGCTGTTATTTCTCTAGTGATTGCCAGAAACTTTATCTTTGCACTTTGAAAGTATTTCTGTGCTACAGAATGGACAATTGCATGGTAGAAAGAAGTGGCAGAACTGGAAAAATGCCTGTTTTTGCTTGCTTCTCTTTTCCAAGGCTTTACTTTTTTAAAATTTGAAAATCCTGTAGCATTAACTTATGATACTGTGATATTTGGCATAAGAGTCAGATATCGGCAAACAATAACAAACTGTTATTGATTATGACAGGGGTTGCCATTCAATATATTATTAACTATTGGAAAGATCATAGCAGACTTAACTTTAATTTTTGGTGGAATTCACTATGTCATTTATATAAAATGGAACGTTCAATAGCGGTACAAAAAGGAAATTATAAAAGATTTAATAAAATATGGGAGCCATTGACATTGTTTTGTAATGAATAAACACCATTTTTCTTTTGAAGATACATCATTTAAGGAAGGGTGGGGGGAGGGTTTGTACACTTGAAGAGAGGGTAAAATGAATTAAGAGAAATAGTGTTGGGAGGGAGGGTGGGTTATGGGTTTATATAGCACAGTTACTTACCGTAACAGGTGTTATCCAGGGACAGCAGGCAGATATTCTTGACTGATGGGTGACGGCACCGACGGAGCCCCGGTACGGACAATTTTAGAGTGATTGCACTCTAAGAACTTTAGAAAGTTCTAGCTCGGCCGCACCGCGCACGCGCGAGTGCCTTCCCGCCCGACAGAGGCGCGCGGTCCCTCAGTTAGTATAAGCCAGCTAAGAAGCCAACCCGGGGAGGTGGGTGGGACGCAAGAATATCTGCCTGCTGTCCCTGGATAACACCTGTTACGGTAAGTAACTGTGCTTTATCCCAGGACAAGCAGGCAGCATATTCTTGACTGATGGGTGACCTCCAAGCTAAGAAAAAGAGGGATGGAGGGAAGGTTGGCCATTAGGAAAACAAATTTTGCAAAACAGATTGGCCGAAGTGTCCATCCCGTCTGGAGAAAGCATCCAGACAATAATGAGATGTAAAAGTGTGAACTGAGGACCAAGTAGCAGCCTTGCAGATTTCCTCAATAGGAGTGGAACGGAGGAAAGCTACAGATGCTGCCATTGCTCTGACTCTATGGGCCGTGACAGAACCTTCCAGTGTCAGTCCGGTCTGAGCATAACAGAATGAAATACACGCTGCCAGCCAATTTGACAGCGTACGTTTAGAAACGGGACGTCCCAATTTATTTGGATCAAAGGACAGAAAAAGTTGGGGAACTGATCTGTGGGGTTTCGTACGCTCCAGATAGTAAGCAAGAGCCCTTTTACAATCCAAAGTATGCAGAGCTTGTTCCCCAGAATGAGAATGAGGTTTTGGAAAGAAAACAGGTAGAACAATGGATTGGTTGAGATGAAATTCAGAAACAACCTTGGGGAGAAACTTTGGATGTGTACGCAGAACCACCTTGTCATGGTGAAAAACCGTAAAAGGTGGATCTGCAACCAGTGCATGAAGCTCACTGACTCTCCTGGCAGAGGTAAGAGCAATAAGGAAAAGTACCTTCCAAGTGAGAAACTTGAAAGGAGAGGTAGCTAAAGGTTCAAATGGAGGCTTCATTAAAGCGGAAAGAACCACATTGAGATCCCAGATAACAGGAGGGGCTTTAAGAGGTGGTTTCACATTGAAAAGCCCACGCATGAACCTGGACACCAGGGGATGAGCTGAAAGAAGTTTTCCATGGACTGGCTCATGAAAAGCTGCAATGGCACTGAGGTGGACTCTGATGGAAGAGGACTTAAGGCCAGAGTCAGACAAAGAAAGTAAATAATCCAACAACGTCTCCACTGCCAGGGAAGTGGGATCAAGATGATGAAGAAGACACCAGGAAGAAAATCTCGTCCACTTTTGATGGTAACATTGCAGAGTGGCTGGTTTCCTGGAGGCATCCAGAATGGAATGAACGGGCTGAGACAAAAGAGTATCAGTCGAAGTCAGCCCGAGAGATACCAAGCTGTCAGGTGTAGAGACTGGAGGTTGGGATGTAGAAGGGTTCCCTGCTGTTGCGTAAGCAGAGATGGAAACAGAGGAAGAAGAAAAGGTTCCCTGGAACTGAGTTGAAGTAGAAGGGAGAACCAATGTTGCCTGGGCCACCTCGGAGCAATCAGAATCATGGTGGCTCGTTCCCTCTTGAGCTTGAACAAGGTTCTCAACATGAGAGGCAGAGGAGGGAAGGCGTACAGGAACAGATTCGACCAGTCGAGGAGAAAAGCATCTGCTGCTAGACGGTGCGGAGAGTAAAGTCTGGAGCAGAATAGGGGCAGCTGATGATTGTGAGGAGCTGCAAAGAGGTCTATCTGAGGAGTGCCCCATTGAGTGAAGATAGACTGCAGAGTTACAGGATCGAGTGTCCACTCGTGAGGTTGGAGAATTCTGCTGAGTTTGTCCGCTAAAGAATTCTGTGCCCCCTGAATGTATATAGCTTTCAGGAAGAGATGGTGATCTATGGCCCAAGTCCAGATCTTCTGGGCTTCCTGGCATAAAAGGCGAGAGCCTGTCCCACCCTGTTTGTTGATGTAGTACATCGCAACCTGATTGTCTGTGCACAACAGAAGGACCTGAGGAAAGAGAAGATGTTGGAAGGCCTTGAGGGCGTAAAACATCGCTCTGAGTTCCAGGAAATTGATTTGATGCTTCTTTTCCTGGGCTGACCAAAGACCTTGAGTCTGGAACTCGTTCAAGTGAGCTCCCCATGCATACAGAGAGGCGTCGGTGGTGATGACTAGTTGATGAGGAGGCTGATGGAACAGAAGACCTCTGGATAGATTTGAGGATACCAACCACCATTGAAGAGACTGACGAAGAGATGATGTCACAGATATGTGTCGTGAGCAAGGATCCGACGCTTGGGACCACTGAGTAGCAAGGGTCCATTGAGGAGTGCGCAGGTGAAGACGTGCGTGAGGTGTGACATGAACTGTGGATGCCATGTGCCCCAAGAGTACCATCATTTGTCTGGCTGAGATGGAAGGTAGTGAAAGCACCTGCTGACATAGAGACTGAAGGGTCTGAAGACGATTGGATGGTAGGAAAGCTCTCATTAGGAGTGTATCTAGGATCGCTCCAATGAATTGAAGTCTCTGAGTGGGGATGATATGAGATTTGGGTAGATTGATCTCGAACCCCAGAAGTTGTAGAAACTGGATGGTTTGGTTGGTGGCCAGGAGAACTGCTTGAGCGGATGTGGCTTTGATCAACCAGTCGTCCAGGTAAGGAAATACATGAAGGTGGTGAGAGCGTAGAAATGCCGCTACCACAATGAGACATTTGGTGAATACCCTTGGAGATGAGGCTAGACCGAAGGGCAGTACCTTGTATTGGTAATGACAATGATTGATCATGAATCGGAGATATGGTCTTGAGGTTACATTGATCGGTATGTGAGTGTAAGCCTCTTTGAGATCGAGGGAGCATAGCCAGTCGTTTTGATTTAGAAGGGGATAAAGGATGGCTAAAGAAAGCATCTTGAATTTTTCTTTTACCAGATGTTTGTTGAGATCGCGAAGATCTAGGATGGGTCTGAGATCTCCTGTTTTTTTGGGGACTAGAAAATAACGGGAGTAGAATCCCTGCCCCTTTTGATCTAGAGGAACTTCTTCTATAGCGTTCAGAAGGAGGAGGGATTGGACCTCCTGAATAAGGAGGGCAGATTGAGGACTGTTCAAAGCAGACTCTTTTGGCAGGCTTTGAGGTGGAAGAGTCTGAAAGTTGAGAGAGTAGCCGTGGCGGATGATGTTGAGGACCCATTGGTCCGACGTGATTACTTCCCACCGGCTGAGGAACAGAGAAAGTCGACCTCCTATAGGCTGAGGCAGGAGAGCAGGAATAGGGATACTGGCTATACTGTGGAGAATGAAGTCAAAAGGGCTGTGACTTCTGCTGAGGAGGTTGTTTCACAGATTGTTGCTGCTGCTGCTGTCTGGGAGGCTGACGTTGTTGTTGCCTCTGACGCCTGGGTTGCTGAGCAGTGGTAGTTAATGGACGAGCTGTGAAGCGGCGTTGATAGGCCGACTGCTGTCTATATGGCTTTGGCGGAGGAGGCTTCTTTTTATTTTTAAGCAGGGTATCCCAGCGCGTCTCATGAGCAGAGAGCTTTTGTGTGGTTGAGTCCATGGAATCCCCAAAGAGCTCATCCCCTAGGCACGGGGCGTTGGCTAACCGATCTTGATGGTTAACATCAAGCTCGGATACCCGAAGCCAGGCCAAACGGCGCATAGCCACCGACATTGCTGTCGCTCTGGATGTAAGTTCAAAGGTGTCATATATGGATCTAACCATAAACTTACGTAATTGGAAAAGAGACGACAAGCAGGTGTGAAAAGAGTGATGCTTCCGAGAAGGAAGATATTTTTCGAAAGAAGCCATGGTGGTAAGGAGATGCTTTAAATAAAAAGAAAAATGAAAAGCATAATTACTAGCCCTATTTGCTAACATAGCATTTTGGTAGAGCCTCTTACCAAATTTATCCATGGCCCTTCCTTCTCTGCCAGGAGGGACAGATGCATATACACTGGCTCCTGAAGTCTTTTTAAGGGTGGATTCGACAAATAATGATTCGTGTGGAAGTTGAGGTTTGTCGAACCCAGGAATGGGAATTACCTTATATAGAGAATCCAGTTTACGTGGGGCCCCTGGGACAGTTAAAGGAGTCTCTAAATTCTTATAGAAAGTTTCCCTCAAGATGTCATGAAGGGGAAGTTTCAAAAATTCCTTTGGAGGCTGATCAAAATCAAGGGCATCCAAAAAAGCTTTAGACTTTTTGGATTCAGCCTCCAAAGGAATGGACAAGGATTCACACATCTCTTTCAAAAAACAGGAGAAAGAGGAAGTGACCTGTTTGGAGGATGGGTCAGGGACAGCTGAATCCTCCTCCTCTGAGGAACATTCGCCTTCAGAAAGAAAGGGTTCCTCTGAGTCTCCCCACAGATCAGGGTCCCTGACATGGGGAGAATGGTCCCGAGACTCAGGTGTCGACGCTTGAATGTGTCGGGTTTTGCGCACCGACTTACCCGACCTCATCGATACCGAGTCAGGAGATGTTATCGGTCGCACCGGTGCCGAAGTCTGTACCGATTGATGGTGAGCTCTCGGCTCCGGTGCAAGGACTGGCATCGATACCGATGAGGTTAGGTGAAGCGGTACCGAAACAGTGGAAGCGGGTAACACGGGTTCCACAATCGGTATCGATACGGGTTGTTCCGCAACCGGTACCGATAGCTCGGTGCGGGCCGGCACTGGAAGGTTCGGTGTCATGATAGCAGGAAGGAGCCGTTCTAATTGCTCCTTAAGCTGCACCTGAAGGATGGCCGTAATGCGGTCATCGAGGGATGGCACCGGTACCGCTTTTTTCTTCTGCGGTACCTGCGGTGCCGCTCGACGCCCCGGAGATGAGGAGCCCGATGTCGAGGGACTCACCTCTATAGGGGCGGAGCGCTTCCGCTGGCGTCTTACAGGCGGCAGGATTGGACTCACTGCACTCGAGGCCGGAAGACGTTCCAGCGGGGAAGGCTTCTTAGCCGGCTTACCTGACTGTTGAGACGCCGGTGTGGAATCACGCGGCGTCGAAGACGAGGGTGCCGACTGAATCGGTGCCGAAGCCGGAGTCGAAGGAACGGGGTCGGACATCTCGGTACCGAACAGTAATCGCTGCTGTATTTGGCGATTTTTTAATGTCCGTTTTTTTAGAGTAGCACAGCGGGTGCAAGTAGAGGCCTGATGCTCAGGACCCAAACACTGTAAACACCAGTTGTGTGGGTCCGTGAGAGATATAGGCCTAGCACACCGCTGGCACTTTTTAAAACCCGGTTGAGGGGGCATGAAAGGAAAAACGGCTTCCGCCAAATCGAAGGCCGAGGCTTCGATGGTGGCAGAAGGCCCCGCCGGGGAAAATCAAATTAAGAAAGAAAAAATATTTTTTTTTTTTTTTTTTTACAAAAAAGAAAAAAAGAAATGAAATAAGGCCAATTAGCCAAAAAGTTTACGCGAGCGGGAAGGCAATAGAAAAAAAGTTTCAACAGCCGTTGAAAAAAACGCGTCTTCTTAGCTCCGCGGAAACTAAGAAACTGAGGGACCGCGCGCCTCTGTCGGGCGGGAAGGCACTCGCGCGTGCGCGGTGCGGCCGAGCTAGAACTTTCTAAAGTTCTTAGAGTGCAATCACTCTAAAATTGTCCGTACCGGGGCTCCGTCGGTGCCGTCACCCATCAGTCAAGAATATGCTGCCTGCTTGTCCTGGGATAAATATATATATATATATATATACAATTGTTATTGTTTTGATGGATTTATCAAGTGTTGTTTCTGAGACTATGTATGATTTTGCTTGTACACTTGTTGAATGATTAAAAAGGAATAAAGAATTATAAAAAAAAAAGCTTTTTTCTAATGAAATAGTACTGTAAAATTCTGTACAGTATGCCAACTCTGCCTGATATGGGGTTATGGCATTATAGCTAAGTATCAAAGCACCGATAAATGCAATTCATTATTTTTCTGTATACAATTTACTAAATAAAAAGCTCATTTTTTTAAAAAACCCCGGTCCGCCGCCGCTACTTACCTCCCTGCTGCTGCTAATCGCGGCCCAGAAGCCTTCATCCCGACGTCAATTCGGACATCAGAGAGGACGTTCCAGGCCAGTCAATTGCTGCCTGGCTGGCCCGGAACATCCTCTCCGACATCAGAATTGACGTCGGGAAGAAGGCTTCTGGGCTGTGATTACCAGCAGCGGCAGCAGGGAGAGCAGGGGAGGGGGGTTTAAATCGGACGCCGGAGAGAGACTTTTTTTTTGCGTGGCAGGGAAGGACAGGAAGTGATCGCCTGTCCCGTTGTCCCCGCGCACAGCTTTGGGACGCTGTCCCTGAAAACGGGACATTTCGGCGTCCCGAAGCTGTGTGTGGGGACAACAGGGCAGGGGATCCCAAAACGGGACATATGGTCACCTTACACATATCTGATGCGCCTTGTGTGGTTTCAGGGGCCATGCTGCCACCTCTTTCTAGGCCACTACTACTATGAATTATTTGTAGAGTGCTACCAGATGTATGCAGAGCTGTACAGAGTCACAGCAGAGACAGTCCCTGCTCGAATGGGCTTACAGGGTGCCAGGATAGGGGTTACAGTTGGCGGGGATGGTTAAACTGCTGGCTAGGGTGGTGAGCAGAGGGCAGTGGGGAATAGGACTACGAGTTAGCTATCATGTAAAAATTAGGGAGGGAGAAAAGACAGCACGTATATATGTCTGGCAGTGGTACTGAAACAGGTCGCTCTACCTGTCTCCCTCCTGCAGTCTTTCCACTGTAACTCTCCACAGAAGATCGCCTTCAGCAAGATGGACCCCAGCTGTACCATTGGCTTGTACGCCCGCAGCCGGCAGGAGTTCAGCGTGCTGTGTGAGCAGCTCACCAAGGTAAGGGCTGGGCTGGGCGCCTCAAACTTCCTTTCTGTGCTTCTATGTACTGGGCCGTTTGGCTGCTCTTAACTCTAATTCACAGTGTAAGGCTTACTCGCTCCCTGCAACGTTTCATTGGGATGAGAGTCTCTTATGGGAGAGCACTGAAAGCAAGATAACAGCACTGGATTTGGGTTTGCCTCTGTGCTGTGCTTGAGCTGGCTGCTAAGACATCTTTCTCTTTCCCTCCCCTCCAGGCTCTGAATTCATCCTCTGTGAAGGAGAGGTATCCTGTGTTTACCTTTGTAGATGGTCACGCTCAGGAGTACGGGCTGGACAACGTTTGCACACCCTCAGAACGGGCCGGGCCCACCCCAAAGGCAGGAGCAAGGGGAAAGGCTAAGCGACCCAGCGCCGATGAGTTTGTCTTTTTATAAGCCAAATGAGGGATCAGAACATTCTTACAGGGAGCACGAGAGCTGGACTAGTGCAAACTATACAAGGTGGATATAAACTGGATCTTGGGCCTAAAATAATCCTGGTCCATCCGGAAGGGGAGATGCCAATTCTTGTCTCCCAAGCACACGTAAAGGTCAGTAATGTGTTCTCTCCGAGTGCATCCCAAATTGTTCAAGCTAGATTTCAGAACAGGTGAAATTAGTGACTACCTTACCCGGAGCAGAGACAGTGCACAAGATCCGCACAGAGCTGGCAGACAAAAAGCTACTTTTTTTCTAAATTATTATTAAAATTAGACCTTGGTTTATTAAGGATCAATGGTTCATTTATTGTTAGCCAGGTTAATTACCTCTACCGAGTGTTTTCCGCGGACTGCAGGTGCCAAGCTTGGGCATTTGCTGAAGGTACAGAAGATCTCCCGCCCATCCATCAGAAGCAGATGCCCAAGCTTGGCGCTGTTGGATGATTGCCACAGCTGGTTGACAGGTTCTGCTCAGCTGTGGAGAACACGTTGCTCCAGACCTGGACAATAAGATCAGGATGTGTAGGTGACTTTTTTCTGATACTCAGTGAATCATGTGGCGATGCGAGAGAAACACCGGGAAATGTGTGTTTCTGCTTTCCTGATTTGAGGGTTTGGAATTCATCTCGCTATGAACAGTGCCAGATCTTGAGTGGCCGCGTAATCCAGGACGGGTTTTACACAGAGGGTGTGATGGAGCTCCTGAATGAATAGGCATCTGGTCTTGTGTGTATTCATTTTGGCCATCCAGAAACCCTGGTCTGGAGCAGCAGCTGCTGTTTGCTTGCACTACAACCGTGAAGTCATTACACTGGACAGCTTGTCTTTTCCCTGAACTGTCTAACAACAAACAGAGTGTTTTGTTTTGGGGTTTATATGCAAATACCGGCTCCTGGCATGGGGTACACAGCCTTTCTGGAGGGCTTTTTTATAAAGAACAAGATGGCGTTTATATTTTACCTAGGATTGTGTGGTGCAGGACACTTTGTTTTTGTGTTTTGTTTTGTTTTAAGCATTGTTGGTCACAGAGCAAAAGCTGTAATCAGGAAAATACTGCAACATTTTCCTGCTAGCATACTCTCTTGTAGCCTTGTACCCCCTTTCCTCCAGAAAAATGACTTGGTTGTGGGCTACTGGGCCTGTAGGGGAGACCAGTACTTTTTGAGATGCGTCTCTGATAAGGATGTGTTTTGTTTAAAATCTGAAAGAGAAATTGCAGACGCGAAGGGATGGACTTATCCAGCTGTAAAACTCAATCTCTGGCTTTCTAAAGTCCACCCCGGAGCTAGAACTGTGAAACCAAAAATACACAAAGCTCTTCTTTTAAAAAAAAAAACAAATAACAGTGAGAGCTGATCTTCACTTAATGGGTTCCTTAATAACATTTCCCCTAAATTCTCTTGCAACCAATGTGCTTTTCTTCCGTTTTCACAGGAAGCTCTGCCAGTTTGCCTGAGGCCTCGGGTGACCTCGCTCCTGTTTTAGAAAGACAAGAACAGGTCCTCGGTGCTGCTTCTGCAGGAAGGAGGTCACCTGAGGCCACAGGCAAAATGGCAGAGTTTCCTGCCAAAACCAAAGAAAAGCCATCCAGTCTGGAGGGACTAAAAAGAAAGAAAATTAGCAGGTAAGAACCTAATTTCTCCTTCAGATTTGTGGCATTTCAGCCCTGCTGTTAAGGCAAAACAGTACTGAATTGTATTACCTGAACAGGGGAAGAAGTTAATAAATCCCCAGCTGTGCCCAAAGCTCCTGTCACCATCTTCGGCAGGCCCAGGTGACATTTGATAAGAGGAGGCAGAGATGTGGCTTTCTCTTTTTGCCGAGGAGCAGGTGTGAAACGCTTCTGCAGAGCTCTGCCTCGGACTGCCCCAGGTCTGGATCATCTCATTTTCTGCATCACTGTTTATCTCTTGTGGCTGTTGCTTTCAGTGTTAATTTCCCATTTGTTCAATTCTGTAACTTTTTTTCTTGACTTTGTATGTCTTAAAGGAGAAATGCATTTCTTTGGCTCTGTGGATAATAAAGTCTGGCACTGGTTGGTTTTCTTTCTGCTACTTATTTTAAACATTCGGGTTGACTTATCTACATTTTAAGTGAACATCACTACAGGCAGCGTTCCATTTATTTACTTTTTAGTTAGTGGATCTGTTATACTGTCTTTCAAATAGAAACTCAAAGTGGTTTAAAAGAAAACTAGTTAAATAAAGGACAACCCCAAAGGAAGGTTACTGAATAGTACATCAGTAATTTCCACATTAACTTGAGGTCAGAAGGACATCTCAATAATGGCTATTGGACTTCTCTTTTATGAAATTAGCCAAATCTTTTTTTAAAACCTGCTAAGCTAACTGCTTTCACTACCTTCTCCAGCAACAAATTCCAGAGTCTAATTACCCGTTGGGTTTGTTTCAATCTACTACTTAGTAGCTTCATGGAATGCTCCCTAGTCCTAGTATTTTTGAAAAGAGTAAACAAGCAATTCACATCTACTCATCTAATTTAAGGCTTGGCTTTATATTCCGAGTCATCATTCTTTTTTTTTCCCATTATTTTTTATTTTCAAATTTTACATAAAGTGTACAAAATATTAAAATACAATTGATAAATACATAGTATCACTTTTATATCTAATACATTATATATCTAAATTTGATTTTCCCCCTCACCTTCCCTACACGTTTGCAAAAATTAGACAGTTAAAGTCCAATAAATGCTGGCACTGTAATCTAGAACCAGGGACATTAGATCATTTATTGTATCATTGTCCCTATATTAAAACTTTTTGGAATTCAATTTGGCCACAAATTAATAAATTGATGGAAAATCATATTGCAATATCATATGATACAATATTATTTGGAATGATGATGAGAAAAAAAAGTCAAATTTCACCGAGTCATCATTCTAAGAAAGCTCGACTCGGTTTACAGTAGTTAACTTAACAAATAGAAAGATGGAACGAGCTCTTGCTACGCAGAAAGGGACTTACAATAAGTTTATAAAGATCTGGGGGCCAATGGAAAAATATTGTAATGAGTAGACTTCACTTTTTATGGGAGATTATATTTTACGTATTGGGGGGTGGGGGTGGTATATTTTCCATTGAGAGTTTGTTTTTATTTCTTTAGGTAGGGTGGGAGGGAGGGGATTAATATTTTTATTTAGATGATTTGGAAAGATGTTTAAGTGTTGTATTGAAAGTATAATGATTGTATTTCTGTACACTTATTGTCTGTTTGAAAATGATTCATGAATTTTAATTTCAGTAGGGTGGGGGTGGGGATATTCTTTTGTTCTTGATAATATGATTAAGATTTTCAAGTGTTACATTGAAATTTAATGGATATATTATTGCACACTTATTTATGATTTAAAATGAATAAAGAATTTATAAACAAATAGAAACCGTAAGGAATAATGGCGAAATTTCAAAAAAGTTAATAGGCCTCTATCATATCTCCCCTGAGCCCTCTCTTCTCCCTATAAGGATTGTCCAGATGCCAATGTTCCCTCTAAGCTGCACACCTTTTAACAGGACCAACACCTCCCTCACTTGCCACTTTCCCAAAGTAGCAGCATAAGAACATAAGCAATGCCTCCGCTGGGTCACACCCGAGGTCCATCGTGCCCAGCAGTCCGCAGTAATCCTCTATCTATACCCCTCTATCCCCTTTTCCAGCAGGAAATTGTCCAATTCCCTCTTGAACCCCAGTACCGTACTCTGCCCTATTACGCTCTCTGGAAGCGCATTCCAGGTGTCCACCACACGTTGGGTAAAGAACTTCCTAGCATTTGTTTTGAATCTGTCCCCTATGAACTTTTCCGAACGCCCTCTTGTTCTTTTATTGTTCGAAAGTTTGAAGAATCTCCCTCTCTACTCTCTCTATGCCCTTCATGATCTTGTAAGTCTCTATCATATCTCCTCTTCTCCAGGGAAAAGAGTCCCAGTTTTCCCAATCTCTCAGCGTATGAAAGGTTTTCCAAACCTTTTATCAGACGGGGCAAACTGAAACAGACTACCTGTGGGACCTTCCCATACATACCCACATCTGCTGGCCTGCCTTCTCCAATGTCACTTCTTTTTCCGGGGCAGAGCCGGGCAGCAGTGGATATGTATAAGAAGGCCCTGCAGCTGGTTTGCTTCAGTTTGCAGAAACATCAGCGGTTGGGTTGCTTGGGAGCAGACACTGGTGGATGTGGGGTGTGGAAAGAGAGGGATCAGATTCTGGTGGAGGTGGGGTGGGGTGGGTGGGAGAGAGAGGAGACTGGTGGAAGTGGGTTGGGAAGAAAGAGAGGGAATAGAAGTTTGTGGAAGTGGTTTGGGGTCAGGGGCAGATTTTGTATAGAAGTGGTACAAGACAGATTCTGAATAGAACGGGAGAAAGAGGGCAGATGTGGGGTGGGGAACAGAGAGGACAGAGTTGATGGAACAAGGTTAAGTGAAAGGAAAAATACTAGATGGAAGGTGAGGAGAAGAAAGGGGGCAGATGTATGGAAGGGGAGAGATACAAAGAGAAATATTGATGGGAGAGATGGAAAAAGGAAGAGGGCATAAGCTGTAGAGAAAAAGGAAGATTGAAGCCTGGTTGGAAGAGGGTAGAGAGAGGAGGGAGATGATGAAAGGGGGAGGGGGCAGACTGTATGGAAGGAGGGAAATAATGATAGAAGGGGAGAGAGTGGGGAGATGCTGGATGGAAAAGGAGGAGAGAGGAGGCAGATGCTATATAGAAGGGGGCAGATGCTGGATGGAAGAGGGGAGAGAAATGAGCAGATATTTGGGGGAGACAGAAAGGAGGGAGAGAAAGAGGGCAGTGTTCGTGAAAGACTGGGAATAAGGGGAAGTAAAATAGGAGAACCAGGGTGAATGAAAGAGATGGGAAAACCGCCAGTAGACCATAAAGAGGGAATTTGAAGACTAGATAGTAAGAATGAGTTAAATCTGGACATAGAGGTAGAAAAATAAATTGAAGAAAGCTGAAAGGAAAAGGAGAGAAAAATCATGGCAAGAGACGACCCAAATCCATTTGCTGGACAAAAGACAAAGAAGGGCGAACACAGTCCAGGAACCCCGAGTAATGTGGCAACCAGGCTCTGTTTTGCTCCATGTCCCTCCTTCTCCTCCTCCTCACTCTCCCCAGTCTCCGTACAGTTGATGGAGGCGTGCCAGGACACGTTCCAGCTGTAAATGTGCCTCTGACGCCTTCAGTCCTTCTTCGAGGACTGTGATCGGTCCTTCAGTTTCTGCTTCTTTCTCTTCTCGGTCAGTAACTGCCGGAAGCGGAGTCTCTTGGGGTTTAGGCCATACGCTCGCAGCCTCTGCCCACTGAATTCACAGCTTCCCACTTTGACTTTGGTGCCCAGGTGTGACCTCTTTTGCCACTTCCTGCTCTTCTTTGCCAACTGTAGAGCCTGGCCCAGGGCCGTGGTGGAGGTGCCTGTCTGAGTGAGTCCTTGCTGCTCCATCTCAGGCTGCCGCTGCTTCTGCTTTTTCGAGGGTCTTCCCTCCTCAGAGGTCTCTACTGCTGCCACCACCGAGCTGCTGCATGACTTCAGTACTGAGGTGTCTTTCTCCCGTTCTCTCTTCCCTTTCTGCAGCAAAGACTCCTCGCCAACCTCCAGCTCCTGCTGTTTCTTTATTTTCTCTTGTTTCTTTCTCCTAGACTTGGATTTGCTCTGCTGTTGCTCCTCTTTGCTGCAAAGAAAAAAAAAAGGGTCAACAGGGAAGATTATATCAAACCAAAAAAAGACAACTTACCACAACAGACCTCCTGTCTCCTTTCGAAAAAAAAACAAAACAACACCCCCCCCCCCAACAAATATCACATTTGATTATTGTGATTTTCATGTCCGAGTAAGTGGAACCAATGTTTCAGCCGTCATGCTGTGGATTTCTTCAGGGTGTGCTGTGAGGTCTACAGCTTGTGGGGTTCTCAAACTTGACTGGTTGGGGTTTGCTGTTCAAATTAGAGAATGACACGGTGAAGAAAACCCGCGGGGGGCCGCAGTTTACCCGCAACTATGGAGACGCTAAAGCTTGAGTCGCCGCAGGCACGGAGACAAAACTTTTCACTGCCCATGGATCGGTGACAAGCCTCGTCCCCACAATCGAAAACACCCCTTCACTGCTTACCGCTTTTTACCGTGTCATCGACTCATTGTGGGTGGCCCTTCTAAGTTCCAGCGGCCATGCTGTCCTCGTCGATGCTGTGCCGTCTTTGTGTTCACTTCTGCCTTTGCCTTGACTCCTCCCCCTAAATTGGGTCTTCTCCCTTGTCTTCCACCCAAGCTATGACCCAATTGCTACTGCTGCACACATTTTAAAACCCATGTAGTGGGCGCTGTGCTGCAGTAGCGAATCACAGAGCTGCTGCCGCCGCCGCCTACTACAAGAGAATCATTGGCGTCGAGAGTGAGTCCTGAGTTGTGGAGCCCAGAGGAGCAGGATTGGAAAACGAGGTGTCGTCTGTACACTGCGGTTGAAGCGTTGGCGTCAAGAGTGAGTCCTGTTAATGTACTAGTTCCACCACTTGTACCTGTAGGCTATTTCAATCATTGTTATTTTCTTGATTCTTATATGACCAGTGTCCCCACACTTTCTTTCTGCTTGCCTGCCCATTGTTCCCTTGGGGGGGTGTTCTTTCTTTTCACCGGAGTCTGGTTGAGCTGATCGTGAGGGAATCCAAGATCAGCTGATCCAGCAAGACTTTGCGAAGCTGCAGGTTCAGCTGATCTTGGATTCCCTCACAATCAGCTCAAATAGACTCCGGAGCAAAGAAAGAACACCCCCCTCCAACCTAAATCCAACTCCCCTTTGTGATCTCGTGGTATCTCTTTTTTCTTCCTCTCCTTTCTTGCTCCCTGGAAACTTTGGAGCTAGAACTTGGCAAAAGTTCTAAGAGGTAAGGTGGGCCGTGTCCCCACACTTTCCTTCTGCTTGCCTGGGGGGGGGGGTGTTCTTTCTTTTCGCCGAAGTACGGTTGAGCTGATCGCGAGGGAATCCAAGATCAGCTGAGCCGTCAAGACTTTGCGACCTGTTTGAGGCTTATATGGATGCTGCGGGGATGGGGACGGGGACAGATTTTTTCCCCGTGTCATTCTCTAGTTCAAATCTGTTAACAGACCTTCCCACCTTCCTTAAAAACATGCCCACTTCAAACCCCAACCAATCAGGTTTGAGAACCCCCTTGTATAACAGACCTCACAGCACAACTCAGACGCAGAAAGGATCCAGGCAAGCACGCCACGGGAGCCCTAGAGAACAAATAGCACATTTCTAAATTATCCAGCATCTGAAAAAGTGAACCTGGGCTTCTGGAAAAGATACTTTAATCCTCTGTCGTACCTGGCAGGATCCCAAAGAGTAAATGGACTTATTTGCTGTACATTTTCTTCAACCGTGATTTTTATTTTTTTGAGGGGGTGGGGCTGGCTAGTTTCCCTGCTCTTTAATAGAAAATGCAGCTGCAGATCTACCAGACTGTTCTTTTACCTGATTCAGCACAGAATTAGAAGACATGGGAAGTTTAGACATCCCCCCAACCCCAGCTCGGTGTGTGCCCCTTGCAATGTGACTGCATCTTTTCAGCTGTTTACACACTGCGAGACCTCCACAGTAGAGAATGACATGGGGACTCATTTTCCCCCGTCCCCGCGGGAACTCATTTTCCCATCCCATCCTGGTGAGTTCTTTTCCTGTCCCTGCCCCATTTGTGCAAGCTCCGTCCTCATCTGCACAAGCCTCAAACCCTTTAAAATCCTAAGTGTTCGAGGCTTGTGGGGTTAAGGCAGAGCTTACGGGAATGGGACAGGGACAACAACATAACTCGAGGGAACAGGACAGGGAAATTGAGTTCCTGTGGGGACAAATTTGTCCCCATGTCATTCTCCACAGTCCTCAGATTCTCTAGAATCTAACCAACGCGAGCTCCCTCGGCCCATCTTATCCCTCTAGGCTGGGGGATCTCAACCCAGTCAGGTCTTCAGAATACCCCCAGTGCATATGCATGAGATAAATTTACATGCCCTGCCTCTACTGTGTGCATATTCACTGCAGATATGTTAAAATCCAGACCCCTAGCGGGTGCAGTAAATTTTTTTGTAAAATTTCAAGACCACCCCATGGGTATGAACATAAGAAGTTGCCTCCACTGGGTCAGACCGGAGGTCCATCTCGCCCAGCGGCCCGCTCCTGCGACGGCCCACCAGGTCCTTGACCTGTGAAGTGAATTCTTGACCTTTATAATCTACCTCGACTTCTATAACCTACCTCTGCTGCTATCTGTACCCCTCAATCCCTTTATCCTTTAGGTACCTATCCAAACCTTCCTTAAACCCCTTAACTGTGCTCTCGCCTACTATAACCTTCGGAAGAGCTTTGTGATGAATCCGTAAGTACCTCGCGGAGAGCGATTGCAGGATCTGTTCTTTCTTCCTGGGGTTTTGAGCTTTTTGCTTATAGGTTCGCTGGTCATTCCTTTCCTCCTGCTCTGACCTAAGATGAAAAGAAATGATAATGCCCTGAGGTAGTCTGGTAGACAGGCGTAAGGCGGTGAGAAGGATTTTTGGCACCGAGGGGAATACCACTGTGTGCTCCAGGGTTTCTCCATCCTCCCTCCCCCTCACTCACCTGTACATACAAGTTTTCTTCAAGGAACACCATCTGTTCAGTTCTTTGTCCTCTGCTGTCAGAATCTTAAGGAGAGAAAAATTCATGTTACAGTCCTAAGAGGGAGCATCGAAAGAAGGCAAAAGGCTGCTAATGAGCGACACAGGCCACAGGAAACCGCAGCAATGCCCCCCCCCCCCACAACACACACAATTTAAAATGGGTGATTTCCAGATTATCCACCACAGTGAAAGAACAGGGAGAAAAATGCAGGATAAGGATGAAAGAGGAGGGGGGGGGGGGAGAACAGCATTGAATGTGGGCTACTGGCTTAGATGGATCATTGGTTTGACCCAGTAAGACTATTCTTATTTTATTTAATTATTTATATTCCAGATATCCTACAATTCTATGCGGAATACAAATTATTCAGGTACTCAAGCACTTTTGCCTGTCTGTCCCAGCGGGCTCACACTCTATCTAAGGTACCTGGGGTAGTGCGGGATTTGAACCCACAACCCCAGGGTGGTGGGGCTGTAGCTCTAACCCAGGGGTAGGGAACTCTGGTCTTCGAGAGCCGTATTCCAGTCGGGTTTTCAGGATTTCCCCACTGAATATGCATTGAAAGCAGTGCATGCACATAGATCTCATGCATATTCAGTGGGGAAATCCTGAAAACCCGACTGGAATTTGGCTCTCGAGGACCGGAGTTCCCTACCCCTGCTCTAACCACTACTTGTTCTTATAACAAATCTGGCGGGCTCCTCCAATGCAGAAATCCCTTGAATGTCTACAACACGCCAAAACCTAAGGGAAAGCTCTGGCACATTGGCTCCATCAGTGATGTCATGAACCACTGGGCCCTCATCTCCACATCCCAGAGGGGGATGAGAGGGGATCAGTGATGTCATGAACCACTGGGCCCTCATCTCCACATCCCAGAGGGGGATGAGAGGGGATCAGTGATGTCATGAACCACTGGGCCCTCATCTCCACATCCCAGAGGGGGATGAGAGGGGATCAGTGATGTCATGAACCACTGGGCCCTCATCTCCACATCCCAGAGGGGGATGAGAGGGGATCAGTGATGTCATGAACCACTGGGCCCTCATCTCCACATCCCAGAGGGGGATAAGAGGGGATCAGTGATGTCATGAACCACTGGGCCCTCATCTCCACATCCCAGAGGGGGATAAGAGGGGATCAGTGATGTCATGAACCACTGGGCCCTCATCTCCACATCCCAGAGGGGGATGAGAGGGGATCAGTGATGTCATGAACCACTGGGCCCTCATCTCCACATCCCAGAGGGGGATGAGAGGGGATCAGTGATGTCATGAACCACTGGGCCCTCATCTCCACATCCCAGAGGGGGATGAGAGGGGATCAGTGATGTCATGAACCACTGGGCCCTCATCTCCACATCCCAGAGGGGGATGAGAGGGGATCAGTGATGTCATGAACCACTGGGCCCTCATCTCCACATCCCAGAGGGGATCAGTGATGTCATGAACCACTGGGCCCTCATCTCCACATCCCAGAGGGGATCTCTAAATGTCAATAATCTTCCTAACAAGGAGCACGGCTGAATTATGGGGTCTAGCCTTGGAAGGGAATTCCAGGCTGAAGCAGTCTGATACAGTTGGGGGGGAGGGGGGAAGGAATTAAAAAGCTGTACCTCCTCTGTGGTGAGTCCAAAGTCACAAGGGAGCACCTGACGGTACTTGAATCGACAGGGAAGGTCGTCAATGATGTCCTCATAATCCAGACGGTAATATTCATCTAAGTATGCTTCAAATGTTTTATCCTCTAACAAAAATGCAAAAACCCAAAAATATTTCTGGAAGAATATACAAATCTCCAAAGTGACCAGAAAAAAATGGATAAAAAAAACTCATCTAAACAGAAGGTGAAACCATTTATACTGCTGCATGTTTAGATGAGTTTTTTTTAATCCAAGGGCATCTCATTAACAAAAAAAATGATTGAATTTATTTATGGATTTATTCCGTTTTCTATACTGCTCTCCCAGAGGAGCTCAAAACAGTTGACATGAATTTATTCAGATACTCAAGCATTTTTCTCCATCTGTCCCATCAGGCTCATAATCTATCTAATGTACCTAAGGCAACAGGGGATCAGGTAACCCGCCCAGGGTTACAAAGAGCACCATGGGTTCAAACCCACAATCTTATTTGTAGCTATTTATTTCTGGTCACTTTGGAGATTATTCTCTAACAAGACAGACAAGTAATGAGAAAGGAGATGAGTGGGTGAGCAATCCATGGGGTTGGTTTGGATAATTTCCTAAAAGAGAAATCGAAAGGCCATTATTGAGATGGCTTGGGGAAATCCACCGCTTATTCCTAGAATAAGCAGCAGAAAATCTGTTTTACTACTTGGGATCTAGCTAGGTTCCTGAGACCTGGGTTGGCCACTATTGGAAACAGGATACTGGGTTTGATGGATCTTCGGTCTGACCCAGTACGTCAACTCTTATGTGACATCACTGCTGAGGATGGCTCTTAGGCATTGGTGGAATGAGGCATTATGACATCACAGGTTCCTGAGACCTGGGTTGGCCACTATTGGAAACAGGATACTGGGCTTGATGGATCTTCGGTCTGACCCAGTACGTCAACTCTTATGTGACATCACTGCTGAGGTTGGCTCTTAGGCATTGGTGGAATGAGGCATTATGACATCACAGTCTCAGCTCTGGAATGTTGCTACTCTTTGGGTTTCTGCCAGGGACTTGGGACCTGGGTTGGCCACTGTTGGAAACTGGATACTGGGCTTGATGGACCTTCGGTCTGACCCAGTACGTCAACACTTATGTGACATCACTGCTTAGGTTGGCTCTTAGGCATTGGTGGAATGAGGCATTATGACATCACAGGTTCTTGGGACCTGGGTTGGCCACTGTTGGAAACTGGATACTGGGCTTGATGGACCTCTTATGTTCTTATTAGCAACAACTTCACTCGTGTCTGGGCCAAGGCATCCCTAGAGCACTGTTTCTCAGTTTGCTCCTGGAGTCCCCCCTTGCCAGTCAGGTTTTCAGGATATCCACAATGAATATGCATGAAAGAAATTTGCATATAATGGAGGCAGTGTATGCAAATCAAGTTTATGCATATTCATTGGGGATATCCTGTAAACCTGATGGGCAAGGGAAGACTCCAGGACTGAGTTGATAAACACTGACCTAGAGGATCATGTGGAAAAACTCAAGTAATTGTACCTCCTGTTTAATTCAGGAACGTCTCACGGATTACCCAACAGGTCGATATAACGAGCGAACGCTCTCATCATGGAACTGAACAGCTATGGCTGCTCATTGAAAGAATTAAAACAATTGTTAAAGCATCATTTATTTTGTAAGATGAAATGTGATGGTCGATGGAAGAATTGCTCGCCTAGTCACTAGAGGATTTTTTCTGCGAATCCACCAAACTACACGCTTTCTACATAGCACTGAGGGATTCATCCTTCCACTTGGAGACTCTTGACAAGGCAGGATTACCGTAACACTGCCAGTGTCGAGTTTGTACAACCCTCATCGTGCTGTTGACAATTTTGATGTTTTTTAATATTACATTACATTCGTGATTTCTATTCCACCATTACCTTGCGGTTTTTAATTGTAATCCACCTTGTTTCAAAGCGGAATATAAATAGTGAATTATAAACTATAATAGGTCCACCAGTTGATTTACAGGGTTTGCCCACCCACGCTGCTCCTTGTGACTCTGGGCCAGTCACTTAATTCTCCACTGCCCCAGGTACATTAGACAGATTGTGATCCCACCAGGACAGATAGGGAAAATGCTTGAAGTACTTGTATGCGAACCGCTTTGAGTGTGGCTGTAAAACTACAAAAAGGCAGTATACAAGTCCCAATCCCTTTCCTTTCTTCCCCCTCCCCCCTCCCCCAGGATACAGATTTGGTGCAGGCTAGACTTCTGGTCAGTGGCTGGCCAAACAAGTTACACACTGTCAACAAAAAGCAGGATGTTGGTTAAACTCAAACCCAGGGGATCGGGACACATTTAGCCAGTCAAGTTTTGTATGGTAATTTCTCTCATGCATATTCACTGTGGGTATCCTGAAAACCTGACTGGGCTGAGATCTCCTACCCAAGGCATTTCTGATCTCAGGGGTGAGGGAGGAAAAGGCTAAGGGCTGCATCTCTTACCGGGGTCAAAAACCGGTTTCTGTTTGGCAACCGCCTCTGCAAACTTGGATTTCCGTGGCTTCTTTCCCGCGGCTGTGACGTCCCGCTGCAGCTTCTTCCGTTGCTTCTTCCTCGAGACCTGTGGCTTCAGGCTGGGGTCATAGTCTGCGTCCATCTGTCCGAGAGAAACTAGGATGAGTGGGGGGGGGGGGTCAAAACTGGCAGAAGGCCAGAAAATCAGGGGAGGGAAGTTTCATGGCGACTCCAGGAAGTACTTCTTCACCGAAAGAGTGGTGGATCATTGGAACAGACTCCCACTCCAGGTGATAAAGGCCAGCAGCATGACGGATTTTAAGAAAAAATGGGATACTCTTGTGGGATCTTTAAGGGAGTAAATTCAGGGGGGGGATACTTGGAATGGGCAGACTTGGTGGGCTATAGCCCTTTTCTGCCACTTTTTTCTATGTTTCTAAGGCTGAAATGCAAACAGTTTACAGGGGACATGCAAACTATGTTTCAAAGCGCTTAACCTCTACTAATTACGTAGCTATAGAGAATCCAGAAATGGGAAAACCAAAGATGCTGACACATTATAGACAAGAACAGCATGAGGCGTCCAGTGTCCAGGTAAGCAACAAAGGCCTGAGTCTCTAAATGTAGCCCTGGACTTAAGACTCTTGTTTGTGATCTGTATTTTTACATGACCCACACCAGAACGTACCACAAACTCCGGATCCTCACAGTGTGGTTCATAAGCTGCCTCCGAGTCCTCCATTTTGTTTCCTGTCCAGTTATCCCAATTCCAATCACCTGGTTTCAAAAGGGAAAAAAAAAAGATTTCAGAGTGACATTCCATTATTAAAAGAGTAATGAAACAAGATACAAGAGGGCATCACCTGAAGATCCCCCACTCACCCCAATTTCAGTCTTGCACCAGTTTCTCGCATTGTGGGTTGGGGGATACAAGGGTATAAGACAGGTGAAGGACACAGAATGCAGAATCAGTGGAGAGCATACGGGGAGAAGGGGTGCAGCAGGAAAGACAGATATAGAGATGTGGGGGAGGGGGAGTAAAGATTAAGCTCTAGAATCCGTTCCTGAAGGAAAAGCAGTAGAGTTTCAAAAAATGATTTGGACAAGTTCCTGGAGGAAAAATCAATAAACTGCTATTAGGTACACCGGGGGAGAGGGGAATAAATATCAGTGTAGTGGGGTTAAAAAAATATTTGGACAAGTTTCAGGAAGAAAAAGTTGGGAGCCATTAACATCTTTTTGTCATGATTAAATGCCATTTTTCTATTAATTATATACCACTTAGTGTTGGGTGGGGGCAGGGTTTCAATTGTAGGGTTTATGATCTTATAATGAATAATGGGATTAGAGGGAGGGTTGCATTTATATTTATAGGATACAATGATAAGATGTTCAAGTGGTCTAATTAATAGTGTTTATTATGAATTTTTCTACACTTGATGAAAGTTTAAAAATGAATAAAGAATTTAAAAAAAAAAGGAAGAAAAAGTTCATAAACCATTATTAAGGTAATCTGTAGGGGGGTATTAGAAATACAGGGTTTGAAAAATGATTTGGAAAGGTCCTTTTGGGGATCCTGCCAGGTGTTCATGACCAGAATTAGTTAATGATGAAGGCATTGACCCATTACAGCAATTCTTATGCTCTTAGAAATATTCTGAGAGTAGAGAACCAGCCTTTGGGACTGAATTTTAATTAAAATGACCCTACAACCCCCCCTCCCCCCCTACTTTCTGCATCGCAATGCATGGAGGACTCTTACCTTCAAACTCTTCCTCATCTTCAAACTGAGGCTTCTCCTCCTCACCTGTCCCGTAATATTCATCACCAAAGACTTTCTGCACAAAGACGACAACAGATTAATTGCAGGCAGAGGAGAGGATGACATAAGGCCCTGTTCAGTACAGGAAAGCTATTGCACCGAAGCGCTGTGTAATGGTGTAAGAGGGTCTCGCAATTCACAAGGGATGCTACGTGTCACCCACCAACCAGGAAGTACAAATTTAACAAGATTAATAAGCATGGAATCAAGTGGATGTGCCCCCAAGCTGCTCCCAAATGCTGACCTGCATCAATTCATCATGTTTGATGGGATCAAAGTCCTCATTTAGATCTTGCTCCCCGAAGGTTAGCATCTCACCGCTGCCACCAGTGAGTTTCTGCAGCCGCTCCACAATAGCCCTGGCTTTCAGATTCTTCAGCTGCTTCAGCTCCTCCTGCTTTTTATCCTTCTCCTACAGGTCCAGGAGACATTTGAGTGGGGGAAGAAGGAAAGCAAATGAGTGGCTGCAGATCCTACCCTCCCTGCTCCATGGGTCAGGACTCCGGCACCAGTTTCCACTGCAAAAACCCACCCAGGAGCTGCAGCCAACTCCCAAGTAGGGATGAGTCTCCTTCACTAAGGGCTGCAGTTAAAAAAGTCCTCTCTACTTGGGTGATCTGGTCATAAAACCATTTTCTGGAAAAATCTGTAATTTCCACCTCCTCCCCAGCAGGATTCTAGTTCTGCAGGGAAAAGAATGACCTCTGTTTTTACAAATCTGTTATGATGTAACAGGAACCTTCTGTGATGTCATCTGGCACAAGTCAAGGTAATCAGGGGACTGAACTTCCTAATATATTCGTTGGATAAGATCAGCTCCCTCCTCCTCCCCCCCACCCCACCCCCCACCAAATAACATTACTCCAGTGACATTTTGGTAAATTCTTTTTCAAAAAGAAAAGACTTCACACGAGACTTGCCAAAAAAGAGATGCAATCCATCTAGCCCCAAATCCACCAGTGTCTTCAGCCTCTGGGTGCCTTGATGTGCCTGTGGAAGAGACAGCTGAAAATGTTCATCTCAAAAACTCATGCCTTACCCTTATCTTTCTCTCTCTAATCTCCTCGCGCTTCCGTTTTCGTCGCTCATCCTTCCTCCGCACTGATTGGGAGATGGTTCTAGGGAAAGTCTTGATCTAGGGGGATAAAACACACACATTTAACTCCCTTCTGCTGCCGGATCTGTGCAGAGAAGTAAAGCATATGCACCCCCAACACACAGTAAGAGCTCCACAGCTGTGTGGGCACCCAATCTCTCCATCCCTCCCTCCCCTGCTTTCAGCTCACAAGTTCTGGTCATCGGGAACAGAGCTGGCGCCATCCCTCCCTCCCCACCCCACCTTTCATTGCCAAGCTGGAACAAGACTAACTGATGAAAGGAAGGGAAATTCTGGCCAGAATCATGTTTGCTGGGATCATTAATTTTGAGCACTTAAACCCCTATTTCTCCCCCCCAAAAAAAAAACTACTACCAAATCAGTGCAACCGAAGAAGTATTCTTTTCTGAATTACTCACTCTTTATCTACCCTAATCATTCCTCCAGTCACCCCTTCCTTCGTCCCCATCCCATCCTTCCCCTCTTGCCCCCGGCTCACCCTCTCTTCCCTCAATCTACTGCATCTCCCAGCTCTATCCCCATCTCCCCTTCCCCCCCTCACCAGTTCTGAGCCAGGCTCCTCAAATCTGAAGTTGTACTTGCGCTCGAAGTCCTCCTGTTTCTTCAGGAATTCCTCCCCCTCATCTTCCGAGTCTTCTACCTCCACTATCTCATCGTAGCTAGGAATCCTACGGAAGAACGGATTAACTATTACTTCAGTCCCTGAACCAGGAACAGTGAGCATCCTTTTCTTAAAGCACTTGGCAAGCTCAACAGGAGACAAAAACTTAACAAGTTTCAAGTTTAATAAAAATTTTGATCAAATCGCAATAAAAAAAAAAAATTCAAAGCGACGTATGATAAAATATGGGGAAGAGAGACAAAAAAATTGAGAACATAAACATGGATGAACGTGACTTATTAGATACGAAAGGGATGTGGGGAGAACTACAATTGTGATAGGAATATAGGACAGAACTTGAGGATAGGAAGAAAAATAATAAGCAGAGCCTCGTAGAAATCTTATCTGCTGAAAGCATCTTTATGCAGAAAGCTTTTTAGTGATCCTTTGGGTTTATCTAAGGATTTCTCTTCCCTCAATTGTTTTGGCAGTGAATTCCCTCCGGATATTAATGCATCTTAAGGATGGGACGGGCAGGAGGTTTTTGTCATCGGGGAGAGAGGGAAGGAGACAATTGCCTGAACCTTGAGCTGCCCTCTGAACCTGGTCAAATTTCAGCATCAAACTCCTCCATTTAACAAATTCAAAATAGAGGAGATAAATGTTACTCAACAGCGATGAGCAGGTTTTTCTTTTTAGCTGCTGGTGGCTTTATGCTCCAATGCCATGCCACATCCATTTTCTTGCTTTTAAAGGGGTACATTTTTTTTTTAACACACGCTAGCTATGCTTCATGGCGACACCAGGAAATATTTCTTCACCGAGAGAGTGGTTGATCCTTGGAACGAGCTCCCGGTGCAGGTGATCGAGGCAAAGAGCGTGCAAGAATTTAAGAGCAAATGGGATGCCCATGTGGGATCCCTTAGAGGGTTAAGCCAAGGGAACCTGTCACCAGGAGTGGGATCCCTAGGATAGTAGACTTGGGGGTGGGTCAGTAGAGTGGGCAGACCTGATGGGCTAGGGCCCTTATCTGCCGTCATCTTCTATGTTTCTATGTATGTAGCTGGTTAATGCCTCTATGCCCACTATCTGCCTCAGAACGTACCCTTTGGAAAATTTAAAAAAAGTTAACTCGGGTTAGCACGCACAAACAAGCAAAATACCACAAAATGCTCAGACGCATTTCTACGGTAGACTATTTGCACATGCGAACTTACAGCCTTTAGTTAAAAAAAATAAAAAATAGCCTCCCTCCCCCTGTGTGGGACGAATGAATGTTCGTGTCTATAGTGAGAATGGAAATATTAAAAAAGAATAATGTGGAAATCACTCGGGTCTATAAATAGCCAATCTCTGTTAACAGCAAGGCTTTAATTAGAGACAGAAAAAGTGGAGATTACCACACAGAAAAATATATTTTATTTTTATCAATAAAGCATATTTTTTCCACATTCATGCTCAGTTCTGGGGATTAATTCCCACTTTTTCTGTCTTGGGTTGTTTCTCGTGGGATTTTGTTTCCTTAGGTTTGGGGTTTTTTCTGTACAGACCTAGGGCTGTAATTAGAAGCATTCCGATCTGGAGGGAACTTGGATGCTCCATGTGTTGCTATTAAAAAGCCATTTCTAGATTAGGTTCCAGTTCCTGTTTCACGGCTCTACATTATGCTAAGCTGCGGCTTTATAAGGCTATACTACTTATTTCTATAGGGCTACTTGACATATATGTATATGTAGGCACTTCTCTCACGCCTGGGGCAATGGAGGGTGAAGTGACATTGCCAAGGTCACAAGAAGCTGGAGAGGGAATCGAACCCAGTTCTCCAGGATCTCAGTCAGCTGTATTAGACTCCTCCTGCACTAACACAATAATCCTGCTTAATTCTGTTAAACCTAATTGATTTGATTGTAATACTTAATATATTACTAAAACCCAGTTCTAAAACAACAATTATTATTATTCTACATATCTCTTCTCTCATTAAGCCTGTAAATCGCTGTTCATATTTATTGTTCAGTTATCTTACTGATTTGTCAACATCATTGAATCATTGTTGAAATTTTGGTATGGTACTGATTATACCCTCACATCCAAAGGACTTACCCCAAATATAATAATCACCTAATTAGAAATATAGAAACATGACGGCAGATAAAGGCCAAATGGCCCATCCGCAGCATCCACTATCTCCTCCCTAAGAGATCCCACGTGCCTATTCCAAGCTCTCTTGAATTCAGTCTCCATCTCCACCACTTCTTCCAGGAGACTGTTCCACACATCTACCACCCTTTCTGTAAAAACGTTATTTCCTCAGATTACTCCGGAGCCTATCCCCTCTTAACTTCATCCTATGCCCTCTCACTGCAGAGCTTCCTTTCAAATTAAAAAGACTCGACTCAGGCGCATTTACATTACGTAGGTATTTAAACGTTTCTATCAAATCTCCTCTCTCCCGCTTTTCCTCCAAAGTATACAGATTGAGATCTTTAAGTCTGTCTCCATACGCCTTATAACGAAGACCACCCACCATTTTAGTAGCCTTCCTCTGGACCGACTCCATCCTTTTTATACCTTTTTGAAGGTCTCCAGAATTGCACACAATATTCTAAATGAGGTCTCACCAAAGTCTTATACAAGGGCATCAATACCCTCGTTATCAAATCCACTCATTAACTATATAAAAGGCGTTCTGACTTTCTCTTACTATCCACGTTATAGGATTCATTCCACAATACAAAGGTTTGCAGTAAAAAGCCACGTTTTCAAAAGCTTACAAAACCCCAAGTAACTTATTCAATAACGGAATGCTTTTTCCGTGTTCCAGTCAATCTCACGTTATCCAGTGATGGTCAATGAAGCAACTTTTATGGTTTGTTTATTCATATCCCGCCCTTACCCAAAAGAACAATACAACTGAAATCACAAACAATCAAAACGAAACAGGCGACCACTTTCATCCTAAGTTCAAAAATCAAACTCCACATTTCATTTGACAGAAAAGAGGGCTTAAAATTCTGCAAATTCTGTCACTGACATATATATAAAGGGAGCTTATTCCATTCTCTTTGGCCAATACCTATTGGAGCATATTTACCCAATTTATCTGACAAAATACTCTGGGACATTCCACTTCAAAGCGTTAAACACCAAACACCGTAATAGTCAACCGATGCAAATTAACTGAGAAGAGGTATAACTAGATCTTGATTTCTTTTTATCTGCCTATGCATTTATCTTCTATTATCTTTAACTACATCTAGATCAGTGGTTCCCAATAGAGAATGCCATGGTGACAAAATTCATCACCGTCCCCGTCCCCGTGGATAACCGCGGGAAATTAATCCCATGTCATTTTCTAGTGTCTATTTCAACCTCAGTCCTTCTACACCAGCATTCGTCAAAGCAAAGCTTGTGGGTCAGTGGGACAAACAGGTGGGAGTACTAGGGAGTTATGCTCAATCGATAGATACTCCGGGGAAGAAGGGTCCTTGAGCAGGCAGACTAGTTGGAGGGAGGGTTCTTGAGTGGGCAGATTTGTGGGGCCATCGGCCCTTTTCTGCCGTCATGTTCTATGTTTCTATGTGGTTGTGGCCATTCATACTTTGATTCTACCCTCTCTTCTTAAAGAATGACTTGAAGATGGTTATCCGCGGGGACGGGGACGGTGATGAATTTTGTCACCGTGTCATTCTCTAGTTCCCAACCCTGTCCTGAAGGACCACCAGGCCAATCGGGTTTTCAGGATATGCATGAGAGAGATTTGCATATAATGGAAGTGACAGGCATGCAAATATTGCTCCATGCATATTCATTAGGGCTATCCTGAAAACCCGATTGGCCTGGTGGTCCTCCAGGACAGGGTTGGGAACTAGAGAATAACCCCATATTTGGGGTCACAATCTGGATGGGCTCCTCATAGGTGCATCTTTATTCTGCACTTCAAGAGGGATCACACTTTTATTTGGGGTTACAGCCATAAAAAGGCTGACAAAGTACTGTTTTAAGATGTATGTTTGTGTTTAGCCTTTAATAAAAAAAAATACTTTGTGGCAAGGAGCAGGATTTGAACCCAGGTCTCACGGTCATGATTAACTGCAGGTGTAGAAGCCCCGACACTGATCCAGATGTGGTCTCAGTACAAACACAGCCCCCCCCTCCCCCTTTTATCTTACCCCAAGATTAATTTTCTTTTTTTCAGAAATAAAAGCAAGTAACGCGAAACCCAAGGAGCTGGGCTTAGTCATGTTTAAAATTTTTTTAAAAAAGGATAATAATTTGAAATAAATCCTAGCTGCCATCATAACTCTCAGCCAGGATGAGCCCAATACAGAGGCAAAAGAAACCAGTATGCACAAATCAAAAAGTATAAATCCCCCCAGGCAAAGGGAAACCAAAGGATTTAAAATTCTCCCTCCAAAGATAATCCCCAAGACTTGGAACAGCCCTCAGGAAGGAGGCGGAAAAGCAAAGAAAACTTTAAAAAGCCAAATCTACCAACCAAAAGTGTGGAGGGGGGAAGGCGAGCATTGCCACTGGCTAATTAAACTAATTACAGAATGATAGATCTATAAGATTGAATCTATTTTTTTTTTTTTTTTTTGCATTTTTCTAGCTTTGCTGCCTGGTCTTGGGTAGATGGAGCCAGGGCAGCCTATGGGAGGAGAGGACGTGACCTGCGGTTGACACCAGGGAGGGCTGGAGTTCAGGGGGTGGGAAAGGGATACAATGTGGCGGTCTGATTACAAAGTAACCTTTCTGCCGGGGCCACCGGGAGGACAGAGGCGGGACCAGGGTTGCAAACGGGAAGTTTTGAATTAGAAATCTTTAAAAAAAAAAAAGTTTGTTTTGAAAGAAAACATGGTCTCTGGGTGGTGAAGGGGGTTAGGGAGGGCGGAGCCAAAAGCATTTTGGGGAGGGGGAGAAGGTTGGAGTCAGGAGTAACCGTTTTGAATTCTCTGGTTCAGAAATACTGCAAACAAAATACTATACAATAAATAATAAGCAGAACTGCGCCCCCTGCTGGCAGGAGAGGACAACAATGGGATCGGAAATGATATGATTTAAAAAAATAGTGCCCGTTTGGGATATCTTATCCCATAGAGCCCAAAGTGTTCTCCTGAACTTTTGACACTGGAGAGCTGGGGGGGGGGGTTGGGAGAGGAAGGGGGCAATTTAGGTCTGTTTTTGAGTCCTTATGGTCTTCGTGAGGAACCGGTTCATAGACAACGGCGCGAAAGACAAAGGCGCGCCCAGACAATTGAGCGCAGCGTGGAGGCGCGTGCGCCGCACTAAATTACAGTTTTAGGGGCTCCGACGTGGGGTTTTGTTGGGGAGCCCCCCCAGCTTACTTAATAGACATCGCGCCGGCGTTATGGGGGGTTTGGGGGGTTGTAACCCTTCACATTTTACTGTAAAATTAACTTTTTCCCTAAAAACATGGAAAAAGTGAAGTTTTCAGTAAAATGTGGGGGGTTACAACCCCCCACAACGCGGCGCGATGACTATTAAGTAAAGTGGGGGGGTCCCCCCCACAACCCCCCGTCAGAGCCCTAAAAAACAGTAATTTAGTGCGGCGCGCACCTCCGCGCTGCGCTCAATTGTCTGGGCGCGCCTTTGTCCCAGCGCGCTTTTGACCTGACACCTGAGGAACCAAGCAATATGCTTTCTTATCATTTGTTTTTCCACTTGGGCTATGTTTACGAATGTTGTAACTTCTAAATAAAAAATATTAAAAACAAAAAAATAGTGCAACTATTGATTATTTCTAAACATACCAGACATACGCAGCGCTCGCTGTACAGAGTCACAAAGGGCATTCTGCTGGGTCAGAACCAGAGCCCAATATCCTGTACATATAGAAAAATGAAGGCAGATAAAGACCATATGGCTAACCATGCCATCCCCTCCTCTCTTTTACAAAGCCGCGCTGGCGTTTTTAGCGCCAACCGCTGTGGTTAACAGCTCCGATGCGCATAAAATTCCTATGAGCGCCTGAGCTGTTACAACGGTGGCCAGCGCTAAAAAAATTTAGCTCAGCTTTGTAAAAGAGGGGGTTATTTATTTAAAACAACGGTTTGCATCGATTAAAACATAAACAAGCTAAAAACAAACCATATCATAAAATCTACATAATTCAACAATTTCTTCTCTGCAAACGTCAACTGGTAAATCACAAGAATACAACAGCAACTATGGTTAAGCAGATTCTTTTCTTCAAATGTCGACTAATACATCACAAAACTGCAGTAATAAACAGCTGAGGTTTTACCTGTTTCTTGAACTGAAACCGATTTACACACAATCGCAATGACCCACCGAAGCATTCCACATTTTGACACCAGCAACAGAGAAAGTCATCGCTGAATTCTAGAAAGCCTTGGACAGGCACGAGGGATCTCTTAGAGAGAGGAAGAGATAATGGTTCTTTTCCTGTCCCTACCCCATTCCTGCAAGCTCTGTCCTCACCTGCATAAGCCTCAAACGCCTTTAAAATCATAAACGTTCAAGGCTTGTGCAGTTAACCCTTTCAGGACCAAGGGACATATTTGTCCCATAACTTTAAAATCCTATAAATTTTGATTGGGATAGTCTACAGTTCTAAATTTGATATGTACAGATTCCATATGATACTGCCTTTATGTAAACAAACTGGTTCCGACATTCATTCATTAGCGTCGTTGCCAGATTGACGAGAAGATTCACTTGCCACACTGTCCATAAGCCAGAAGTGTGATTTTTAAAAAAAAAAATAATGATATTTCATTAAAAAAATCAATTTTTTGGCATCTGCAAGCCCTTTTTACCATAAAAATGTCGTCAAAACCATAAAAATTGGCCTACGATCCTTATGGTCCTGAAAGGGTTTTAAGGCAGAGCTTACAGGAATGGGACAGGCACAGCAACAAAACTCACTGGGACGGGACAGGGAAATTGAGTTCCTGTGGGGACAGGAAAAAGTTTGTCCCTGTGTCATTCTCTAGCCTAGACAGAACCATGCCCTGCACCCGAAGCAGTGCCAGGTTGGATCAGAACTGTATCCACCCATGCCTTGCATTAATATCTTTTCTGTAACGCTAGTGCATCACTGTATAGTGGTGAAAAGTGTTGAGGTACAAGAGGTTCCTTCCCTAAAGAGCTTACACTCTTAAGATGATCATGTAGGGAATGAGAGATGAAGGGACTTCCCAAGGTCTTGAGGAGCACCAGTGACAGAGACAGAATTTAAACTCAGGTATCATTCGCTCTCAGCTCACGGCTCTAACTACTAGGCCACATCCTCTCACATACGAGGTGCCAAATCGGATCCTGCTGAGCCCAACATCCTGTATCCAATAATGGCCAGTCAGGTCACCGGGAAAGGGAAGTAGCAGCTCATTCCCAGAGACAACTTGGTGACGATTTGCACTGCCCTGGCCGGCCGGATTTTCAAAATACTAACAAGCATACATGACATAAGCTCCCAATATATGCAAATTTATTCTAGCCTATTCCCTGGAGCAAAGGCGTGGCCTAAAGCTTATAGCAATGGGCTGAGACCAAGGGAAATCAGGGTTCAATTTCTGCTTCTCCCACTGAAGAACCCTGTGACCCTCAGATACAAACTCGGATTACAAGCTCTCTGGGGAAGGGACCTAACAGCTACCCCTGAATGCAACTTGCTTGGAACTTGGATTTGAAAAAGGCAAAAATCTAAATGAAATACATATACATAATTCACACGTGCATTTGTATATGTAAGTACTTATTATGCAACTAGTTATTTCACCACATACACATATGTATGGTAACACACCTATACTACATGTGTTTGTATCCTCATCATGGACATGGCTGCAGGCACAGAGCTCATTACATGCACCACCATAGTATAATACTTACCGCTCTCCGTCCTCATCTTCCTCCTCCTCCTCGTCCCGGTAGCCCTGATTGAGGATATAATCCCTGAGGAAGCGCTCTTCCTCTTCCAGCTGTGGGTTACTCCAGTACTCCTTCAGATAGGTCTAGTGGGAGAGGAGGAGAGGGATGTCACAATCTCCCAAGACACTCTTTACATACCAGACCTTGCCACCTGCCAGCCTGAAAGACAGACCTGAAAGTCTGGGTGGGTGCCTCCTACCCTCTCTACGACACTTGAGCAGAGGTGTGGCCTAGTGGTTAGAACTGCCACCTCCCTCCTACCCTCTCTACGACACTTGAGCAGAGGTGTGGCCTAGTGGTTAGAACTGCCACCTCCCTCCTACCCTCTCTACGACACTTGAGCAGAGGTGTGGCCTAGTGGTTAGAACTGCCATCTCCCTCCTACCCTCTCTACGACACTTGAGCAGAGGTGTGGCCTAGAGGTTAGAACTGCCACCTCTCTCCTACCCTCTCTACGACACTTGAGCAGAGGTGTGGCCTAGTGGTTAGAACTGCCACCTCCCTCCTACCCTCTCTACGACACTTGAGCAGAGGTGTGGCCTAGTGGTTAGAACTGCCACCTCCCTCCTACCCTCTCTACGACACTTGAGCAGAGGTTTGGCCTAGTGGTTAGAACTGCCATCTCCCTCCTACCCTCTCTACGACACTTGAGCAGAGGTGTGGCCTAGAGGTTAGAACTGCCACCTCTCTCCTACCCTCTCTACGACACTTGAGCAGAGGTGTGGCCTAGTGGTTAGAACTGCCACCTCCCTCCTACCCTCTCTACGACACTTGAGCAGAGGTGTGGCCTAGTGGTTAGAACTGCCACCTCCCTCCTACCCTCTCTACGACATTTGAGCAGAAGTGTGGCCTAGTGGTTAGAACTGCCACCTCTCTCCTACCCTCTCGCTGACACTTGAGCAGAGGTGTGACCTATGGTTAGAACTGCCACCTCAGCACCCCGTATCTCTTTAAATCTTCCCCAGAATGAGCAGCTTCTCTGGCCTGCTGCTCATGCCGGCGTTGGTTTTCCCTCCGACGCCACTTCCTGGCCTCGTGACCCAGAAATATCTAAGAAAAATGACCATTTAAACTGAATAATTAATTTATGTAGCATGGATGGATGGACCACTCATGTCTTTGTCTGCTGTCATGTTACTGTGTTTCATGTAATTCAGACCGCTTTTAGAGCAGGTGTAAATTTAAGCAAGAGGATCCGTGTGCTGCAAATGCTGGTTCTGGGAGCCCGCTTTCTAAAAGGCAGAGATGCCTACCTTGCCTTTTTAACCAGGCTTCTTTGGACACTACACAGAGGAGCCGTTTCATACATTTCTTCACCACCTGACTACGAAGGGGAGAGGATGGTTATTTAGCCAAATTGACTGTTGTGCAGGCAGCGTGTTATTACATAAGCAGATTTGACTTTTATCATGAACTGCACTATGATCTGTAAAATTTTCAACCCACAAATGTATTCATTTGGAACCAGTACAGGCTATGGCACTAGAGGTCAAGGCCCAGCCCGCTGGGGATCACAGCTGGAACTCCGGTTGCTATCTGCACCCTCGGTCCAGAATCAGTACTCCACACTCTCATAAAAGTGCAGTAAGGCCCCTCCCTAGTCACTGGCCCCAGTTGTAGAGAGTACAGAGATCCCACCGCTGGCACAAACAGTGACACGTTACCAGTTCCTTTAGCTTTTCCTCCTTTTGCACCTCCTTCTGCCCCTTCAGCCAGGCGATGTAATCTTCATCCTCCTTGTCCTGAAACAGAAGCAAAGACAAAATATAGGGTGCTGAGGAGGCCAGCATGTCTCTCCCTCATCCCAAACCTGAAAATCTTCCCTCATGGAAAGTTGCTGTCGACACCAAGGTTATCCAGAAGGAGCCCAGTTCGCTATCCTCTTCCACCCATCTCCTAATGCAGCACCCATTTCCCCAGTCAGCTTGCTCACCTCCTCCTCACGCGTCTTCCTGCGTTTCGTGAGCAGTGGCATCCCCGAGGTCCCTTCTTCCCCGCTCTCATCACTGTCCTCCACAAATCGTCGGAAGCTGCGGGCAGTGAAGGCAGTGTTAACTCCCCCACACATCTCCCTCCCATTTCATTTCACCCAACAGCCAGCTTTCCTGGGATTTCAGAACCATCACTCTAATTTTGGTTACACATAACTTTGGATAAAAGTATTGTCTAACCCCTTTTATGTATTAGAATTCTGTGTTTTATCTGGCAGGGTGTTCTGTAAATATAGATTCTTAGGGGTCCTTTTACAAACTGTGGTAAAAATAGCATACAGGAAAAACCACATTAAGCACACACTAAAAAAGACATTTAAAAACCCTGATTTTCTAATTTTGCATTAATAGCCGCTCCCTAGAGGTTGCAAACTGAAAAAACACCTTCTCTCACACCAGGCAGCATCGTGGGGTAAAGACCTAGAACAATTGCTTTCGCCCACTACTGATGAGGAATTTAGGAAACGTCTGAAAACACACCTGTTCCTAAAGTATCTAGACAACTGATCCTCTCTTCTCTCCCCTCTATAGCGATTAACTTGTTCTATTGATCACTCTCTCCTCCTGTCCTATTAACCCTCTTTCTTCCTCCCCTCTTAAAGTCAATCAATTTGTACCTTTGCTTAATCTTTTGGTTTTTTGGGGGTTTTTTTGTAAATCTTTATTCTTTTTTCATTCCTTACATCAAGTGAAAAAATACATATTAAATACAATTATTTCATAACACTTGAATTACATTCAAATATTCTTATATTCTAAAGTAAATATCCCCTTCTTTATCAGTATTCCTACATCCAAATATAATAAATTAGATTACCCTCCCTCCCCCCCTATTGCTAAGATATCTGATCATTAGAGAAACTAGCCAATGGTCCCCATATTTTTTTTTAATTTTGAATATTCCCTTGTTGTAACGCAATCATTTTTTCCATTTTATATATATGGCAAACTGAATTCCACCAAAATGTGTAATTTAATTTAGAATAGTCTTTCCAATTTTGAGTAATTTGTTGCATGGACTTAATCTTTTGTAAACCGCATAAAACTTCACGGTATTGAGGTATATAAACTGTTATTATTATTATTATTTTTAAATGTTACCGAGGGAGCCCTTAACCATCGTCTATTCTGTATGCAGTAAGGGCTTCTGCATTATCTGTGTTCTAACCGGTTGGCATGCAGTAATATAGATGCGCTAACGCAGGAATGCCGACACGCTCCTCAAAACAACAACAAAAATTTGTAGCGCACAGTTAATGCATACAGATGGCAAATGTACCATAGGATGCCTGAACACCTAAAGCAGTTTAGTAAAAGGCCCCTTAGTTACTAGCATAAAAAAAAAGAGTACAATGTTAAAAGTCCACTCTTAAAGATAACTCTTGTACAAACCAAACATAAGCACAGTGGTGTAATGAGGGTGAGAAGCCTCCCTCCCCCATGTACCCCTTCCCTTGTACCACTCCCGCCTATAATATAAAAACAAAAATCTACCTGCTTGTACATACCTATATAAAATACAGTGGAACCTTGATTTATGAGCATAATTCGTTCCAGAAGCATGCTCATAAACCAAATTACTCGTATATCAAAGCAAGTTTCTCCATAGGAAGTAAGGGAAACTCGCTTGATTGGTTCCACCTCCTCTACCCCCCCCCCTAGCGCTGCTCCATCCCATCCCACCACATCCCCCAAAGACCCCCCACCTCCGAGGCCACTGGTACACTTCCACATCCCCCCCAGCAAACCGGCATCACCCCCTCCCCCCCCACTCACAAACGTCGCCCTCCCGTGGACTGGCATCTCCCCCCCCTCGCAAATGCCCGTCCGCCCAAACTGAAGCCTTGGAGAGAACGAGAGCCAGAAGGCCTTGAGCATGCACAGATGCTCAAGGCCCAGTCGGGCAAGCAGCACGATCTTCGGGCACCAGCACCTCCTGTGGGTATGGTGCTGCGTGCCGGTGCCAGATGGGGGTAAGGTTTCAGTTTACAAGGGGGGACGATGCCGATTAGCGGGGGGGGGGGGGGGTGGAGCGGTGTTCACAGGCGGGGGGACTCACAAATCGAGTCAACGCTCGGTTTCAGAGTCACAATTTGCGAAAATGTTTTACTTGTCTTGCAAAACACTCGCAAACCGCGTTACTCGCAAACCGAGGTTTGACTGTATATTCTATATTTATTCATATTATACCTTCTTATATAAATATATACAGTGGTGCCTCGCATAAAGAACGCCTCGCACAGCAAACGCTGCACACAACGAACTTCATGTCATGATTCATACAACGAACTTTGTTTCACACAACGAAGTCGCCCGAGCTTCCACGATCGCTGCCGATGTATTGCATCCTTCCGCGCAGGCGCTGCAGGCAGTCGTTAGTCACTGCGCTTAACGCGTTTCACATAACGAACTTTTCGCATAACAAACTTGCTCCTGGAACGAATTAAGTTCGTTGTGTGAGGTACCACGGTACCTCCATATTTAGTATTGTGTACTGTGTTTTTACTACTCCTATTTCGATTCACGCTTAGTGTCTGTATCGTGGCGCAGTGGTTAAAGCTACAGCCTCAGCACCCTGGGGTTGTGGGTTCAAACTTACACTGCTCCCTGTGACCCTGGGCAAGTCACTTAATCCCCGCATTGCCCCAGGTACATTAGATAGATTGTGAGCCCACCAGGACAGACAGGAACAATTGCTTGAGTACCTGAATAAAGTCACGTAAACCGTTCTGAGTTCTCCTGTTCATCTTGGAAGTACTAACTTCCTGATAAATCTGGTTATCTGAGCTATAATTATCTTATCCCCTGTCCCTACTGGGTTTGTTCTATAGATGTTCCTAGTGGGAACTAGCCATCTATCTCCTCTTTGTTGCATTATTGACTATCTAGAGGATGTTCTTCACCCCTTTCTTCTTATACAGCTATCATGTTTATTAACCAGATTTTCAATATCCTGCCACCCCCTAAGTTGTTCCCTTCCCACCTTTACTCACCCCTCCTTGATATGTTTTTGTTCTTCGATGTAAGTTGGTGAAGCAGCTCTCTGAAAAAGGGAGGGAAGAAAACAGACGATCGTTAAGAGGTCTCCCAGCTCTCTACATCCAGCCTAACACACACTGAAGAGCCAGTAACCTCTATGGGTACATGAGGCATTGACAGGTCGATAAAAGGCTTCCATCACCAAAGTGAAGAGGAAAAAGTTAATCCATGGAAGAAAATGCAGATTTTTTTGGAAACTTTCATTTTGATTTAAAAAAAAACAAAAAACTTCAAGAGGTGTTTTTTAGTTAATGCAAAGCTGTAGTCCAAGCAACACATTTCTCCAAATGAAAGCACCTCACCTGCTGTCTTTCCTGAGCTTTCTCATCGTCCTCCGTCTCATCTTCATCTTCATATTTCCTGGGAGAGGTTTGAAATAAACAGGTATTTTTATCAGCCCCAGTTCTCACACCCCACCAACGAATGATTTAGCCAGGGAACCCTGAGCAGAGCTTTTTTGGAACAAGCCAAAAGGAGCTTCTTCACTCAACATACAAATCAACAATCCTTTCCTGGCAAAAGTCGTGGGAGCCTCCTTACCCCTCTCTCTCCAGGATCACATTCCGCTCGTAGTCCTTCAGGAACATAGGTTTTTCCTTCTTCCGTTTCTCAGACTCCTGTCCCTCACAGGATGGACCTTTTTTTTTTAAAAGGCATGTTGTAAAAAACAAACAAACATAGATTAGTCCTCCTGTCCTCAGAAGCTGATTCTCACAAAAATCACAATTCTAAGCTGTTCCCCAGTTACCGTATTTTTCACTCTGTAAGACACACCTGACCATAAGACGCACCTAGGTGTAGAGGAGGAAAAACCAAGAAAAAAATTCTGAACCAAATGGTGTACCCTGTCCCACTTCCCTCCCCCTCATTGTGGTATTTCCATGTTTCCCCCCCCCATCTAAGAATATACATCGTGGTATTTCCATGTTTTTTACGCCCCCTTACCTTTTTTAATCCTGGTGGTCCAGCGGTGTATTGGCAGGAGCGAGATTTCCACACTCCTACCTGGGCCCGCACCGCTCCCTGAATGGCTGTCAGTTTTCGCGGAACTCATGAGAACTGACAACAGCCATTTAGGGAGCGGCACGGCCCAGGCAGGAGCACGGAAAGCTCGCTCCTGCCAATACACCACTGGTCCACCAGGATTTAAAAAGGTAATATTCGCTCCATAAAACGCAGATATTTCCACCTACTTTTGGGGGGAAAAAAGTGTGTCTTATGGAGTGAAAAATATGGTAATTCTTTTTCCCCTTACCCTGAAAAAATATGGATGCCCTTTGGACTCGCCTTTTTCCAACGCAACACATATTTGCTAAATATCCTATTCCTAGTCATGAGAACAATCAGTGATTCCTTTATTTATTTCTTTTCGAAAAGCTCTGAAGACTGATTTTTTTTCAGGAGGCTTTTGTTGATTTACTAAAGGAGAAATATATTTGCTGTATTTTATTGATAAATGTTATGTGTATGGTAATTTTATGTGTATGAAGTTGTCTGTTTTAATGCATTTGTGTGTATATGGTAACCCGTATAGATTTTGATGATATGCGAGATATAAATGTTTTTAAATAAATTAATACATAAAAAGATTCCGGGATGTGGTCCATAAAAATACCAACAGGCAGAAACCACTGCTACCTGGATCCCTAAAGAGAAAATCAATTTTCTCTTTGTAACCTTCAAGAACTCTTCATTTTTTACAAAGCACTGAAAGGATTCAGAGTCCTATATAGCGTGACACTAATACAGTGGTCTCAAACTAGCGCCCCACCAGGTCCTATTTTGAGGCCCTCTGTATGTTTTATCATAATCACAAAAGTAAAATAAAACAGTTTCTTGATCATATGACTCTTTAGCTATAAATTACAATATTATTATTAAGACTTAGCCAAAAGGAAAGATTTATAAACTATAAAGAGTTTTACCTCATGCAAAATTGTCATTTCTTTAATAAGACATTAACTATTTTTTTTCTGAAGCCTTCCAAGTGGCCCTGCCAAGGGTTTGAGTTTGAGACCTTTGCGTTAGTACAAGGCACCCAGCAGCTAAAAACCACCATGATAAGCTGTAAAGCTACTCCATTTGTTTTATATATATATAGTCCCTGATCAAAAGTTATCCTTATTTTAAATTTGTTCTTAAATAAAATTATAGGCGAGTTCAACCTTTTTTTTTCAAAACCCAAGTCGATACTGTTTCCCATGCCTACCCTCCCTCATGAAAACATGGTAAAACGGCTCACAAGTCACTTTTAAAACTCAGAAACCGCATGGAGAAGAGACCGACGCACCCTCACTAGTGTAAAACGTGGCATCCTTCTGATAGATTCTGGGGTCTTTCTTCTTCAGCAAAGAGAGGGTCTGATAAAACTCCTTCTCCTCCTCCGGATCAAATGCCTTTTCGGAAAGACAGAAAGCATGTCAGCAGATATCATCCTGGGTGATCACAGAAGAAAGCCCTCAATCTCTGCACCTCACTATAAAGCAGGGGTGTCAAAGTCCCTCCTCGAGGGCCGCAATCCAGTCGGGTTTTCAGGATTTCCCTAATGAATATGCATGAGATCTATTAGCATACAATGAAAGCAGTTCATGCAAATAGATCTCATGCATATTCATTGGGGAAATCCTGAAACCCCGACTGGATTGCGGCCCTCGAGGAGGGACTTTGACACCCCTGCTATAAAGGAATATTCAAATACATACTGGGCTTTAATGATAACAGCAGTGCTGGCATGAGGATAACTGACAGTAAAGCATGCTTGCAAGATGGTCATGCTACTTACCACTCCATCATCTTCATCCTCTGATTCAGAGCTGGTGATATCTTCCTGCTCCCGACTGTCCCCATAGCGATCCTTCACTGGAAAACAAGAGGACAACTTCTACCTGATACTGAAGGAACTTAAATGTCCACTTTTGAATTCTTCTCCTCTTCATCCCCCTACCCTTTAGGGTGTTTTAAAAATTATTTCTGCTTTCTGTATATCCCCAGCAACTCCCCAGCAGAGAGGTCTCTGGCTGCAAAGAGGCGAGTTCAACGGTGACAAAACACCAGGAAGGAAATGGGACAGAGACCACATGAGCCTCATGGTCCTGATATGCTGCTGGTTTCCATGTTTCTATTTTCATAGGGTATAAGAGGATTTGGCATCCATATTGGGATCTGAAGGAAAGCAAATAATACCTTGTACTGTATTGCAGCAAGATAAATTGTCCGCGGCTACCATTATAAGTGGACCTTCCCTGGTCCTGAAAGATTATGCGCTCCAGGTTAATCCAGTCCTGGTTTTATTTCTGTTGCGTGCATGGGAGAGGGAGAGGTAGGGTGAACTGCTTCAGAACTACCACCAGGAAGATTTGGGGCCAGCTCTGAGGTATTATTACAGCACCTGCAACCCTGATGTCCATGGCTAGAACCAAGGACTGCAAATACATTGCTTTGGGATGATGTCAATTTAAACCCCGGAGTGGCCAAAACATCTGGATCCAGGTCACTGGGCAGCTCTAAATAAATGAGCTTAGTAGTCAACAGGTTTACTTTTTATCCATCAATTATGCCAAGTGGACGTGGCAATTGCAGTCTCAATCCAGTCCCGGCTTTCCCTGATTACCCCCAGTGCGCCCTGGGACCTGTAGTCCTTCCTAACCGCAACCCGTCATCAAGCGCATGCGCCAGCAGCAGAGGCGGGGAGGGAAGCAGGCGCGGCCTGCAGAGCCGGGGACTCGCGTGGGGAAGCCGCCCGAGATCGCACTCACGCCGCTGCAGCTCCTCCTTCCGCCGATACTGCTCGTAGCGAGCCGCGAACTTGCGGTTGATCTTCAGCTCGCGCGTCCCGGCCATTATTCTTATTCTTTTGCGAGGCTCGTCCGCCGCCAGGCTCAGCACCCCGACCCGGAAGCACGTGGAAGCATCTCCGGGCGGCAAAGGTCACAGAGGCTCTCAGCCAATGGCGGGCAGCGGCAGGCGGGGCGATTGGCGCCCCGCCCCCCAACGTGGCTGTTTAAAGGGTCTCCCTGGCTGTGTCATCTTTTGGCTTAGTCTGAGCTGGTGGATCGGTGTTTTTTATTGTTATTGCTCTGCCCCCCCCCCTTTTTTTTTTAAATCTGTTGTAAACCGCATAGAACTTAACGGTATTGCGGTATATAAACTGTTATTATTATTATTATGAGCAGTGACCTAGTAAGGGTGAGCGGCGCCTGTGAAGGTAGCACACCTCCCCTGCCATGCATGTTCCCCCTTTCCTTTCCCTGGACCTTTTTAACTTCTCCGGCATGAGCAGCATGCCCACATCGGTGTCGCCTCGCCCTATGACGCAGGTCCCGGAAGTGACATCAGACAGAGCGCCAATGCCGACACGGGCAGCAACCTCGTGCAAGGGAAGGCAAGGGGGGTGTGGCAAGGAGAGGAGCGGAGATGCAGAGAGGAGGAGGAGTACCACTCTCCCCTTACTACACCACTGGTGATGAGAAGCTAGATCTCCCCTTCCCACACTTTTCAGAGGGGGAGGAATGCAAATCCATCCAACTTAAGTCTGAAATCCTGACACTAGGAATTTGCGGCAACAACTCTGAGCTAAGCTTCAGACCTCAAATAAGCCAGGTAGTAAAAATGTGCTTGTACCACCTCAAACTACTGCAGCAATTAAAACCTGTGCTGACTGCAGATAACCTAGCAAAACTAATTCATGCTTTTGTTACTAATTGGCTAAATTACTGTAACACATTAGTTTTAGGGTCAAGCATAGCCAACCTCTCCCGCCTACAGCTAACCCATATCACTGCGGCCAGGCTTCTGCCAGGCGCGCACAGTACTAACATAATGCCAGTACTCTTCGAATTACACTGGCTGCCGATAACCAAATTGAATTTAAGCTGCTTGGTCTAGTCTTTACAGCCTGGCATATTCATCTTCCAGAATGTCTGTACAAGAAACTGGCCAGATATCAACCTGATAGATCTCTAAGATCATCTCAACATGACCGATTTGAAATCCCAGGCCTGAGAGAGATAAAACTAAAATCAACTAGAAAGGGAGCTTTTTCATACGCAGGTCCTAATCTATGGAACTCCATACTTCAAGGATTCATTGAAGAAATCCCCCTTTTCTTTCAGAAACAATTGAAATCAACTCTGTTCCACCAACACTATGGAACCCTATGCGATTGCTCACCCTAGTCTGCGTATTAGCATTTACAACAATGACTAACTCTTACTGATCTTTGTGTCTCTGATTCTCATATCTTCGTTACCCCCTACCCTCTTTCTCATCTCCTGCGCTTTCATACCCTCTATCGACCCTTTTGTCTTTCTTCTACCCTCTTATGGTTTGTAAACATGAAATTCCTATCCCTAATGTATTTTTTTGTTTGTAATCTCCACTTCTATTGTAGCAGTATTGGCAATCAATCAGTCTCTTTCTCTGGCCTCCACAAGTTATTGCTCTCAGGATCAGTGATTTTGATATTGGGTTCAGTTTTAGGGGCCAGACCCCTAGCCTAGAGCATTCTTTGATCCCTGCAGCACCTGCATTTGGTATTTGTGAGCAGTCATAGAACCGAGAAAAATGAAGGTAGATAAGCCCTATGGTCTGCCTAACCATGTTATCCCCTCCTCTCCCTCTGAGATCCAATATAGTTGTCTCGTTTTCTTGAATTAAGATACACTTTTCGTCTGCACCTCTGGGAGGCCATTACTATACAATCAAAATTCAGTCCATCTCTCATACTACATAAAATTGTTTTGGTTTAAACTTGAGTACAGGATACGCTATAAATTACTGTCGATTACCTTTGTGTGCATTAGTTAGCACCAAAGTACCTAGTGGAGAGTATTCTGCCATCTGCTCCGCTTCCAAATTTGCACTCTACTGTAGATCGTGTCGATCTATACAGTCCAACGGTCAAAAAATTAAGGCTGAAAGTAACCAAGGCGAGTAGGTTTTCCTGTATAGGCCCTTGAGAATGTAATGAGATCCCGCTGTATATACAACAGCAGGAAAATTTGAGTAATTTTAAAAGATTATTAAAAAGATACTTATCTTGTAAGATGAAGTATGGGAACTCAGTGTCCTGTTTCTTATTTGAGTGCTGGCTGCTGACTGTCTCTGTCTTGTCATTATTTTATTGTGCATGTATTTGTTGTGACCCGCTTTGTATAAAGCAGGATACAAATGAATAAATTAGAAACTGTTTACTTGTGTTTCCTTCCTAACAGCTATAAATAGAAATTAAACAAAATAAAGGAAAATAAGCCTTTTTTTAATGGACTACTCAATACATTTTCTAATGAGTTTGGAAGACAGAACCACCTTCTTCAAGTGGTTGATGCATAGTACAAACTTTTAGGGAGTTAATTTAGAAACGTATTACATCAACAGATGGGCAGGTTTGTAGAGGGCTGAGATTATAGGAAAAAAAAAAATAAAGAACTGGTAAAGAAGCACATTTTTAAGTAGTTGAGGTGCTTCCCTGGGGACTGTCTGCAACTGGATCCTTTTGAAATAATCCAGAAATCAATACAATCTATTTTCTCCCATATATCCACTTCTGGTAAGGGAACTTGAACAGTGAGCTAAATGCATTTTAATTAGGTTGGTTTGTTTGGGTTTTTTGTTTTTTTTTTAAACAAGGGGTTGCAGAGAGAAAAAAATAATCACAACAACAATTTCATTACTCAGCAGCTAAAGTGCTGGTCCTGTTGTACCAGTCAAGCAACTCGGCAAGTCTTCCAATGCTAAAATGGGCGTTGGCTCAGGTGGCATTTACTCTTTATGTGTGTAGGTGCAGTCTACTTTCCACATCAGGGTGGCAAACAGTACTCCCCTGAAAATCTTGGCTTCACTTGTGATGCTTTGTAACTAAGTACCGACTAACTCTTGTAGAAATCAGAAACTGGGAACTATTTGTGTGAATGGATAAGGATTCCTGACTTCCTGTGAATCTGCTTCCTCCTGTTTAATGCACGACATTGGTTCAAGTAGACACAGCTTGCAACTGTCTGAAGCTTTGGTCTTTAGAACTGGACCGTACTTAAAGCTGAGCTCTTGGCCTCACCCTCCTCAAACTGTTTGATCACCCTAAGGCCAAAGCTCGTGAAAAGACCAGTATGTCCCAAGCCATTGTTTTAATCTAGTAAAGACATCATGATACATTTTAGTCTATCCCAATTTCTCAAGCGTCACCATAAGAAATGAAGAATCAAAAGCTGCAAACTTTAGCATCAGCAAACAATTTAATGGTTAAAAAAATACATTAAATTACCAAACAACATGTCCTTCAAAAAAGTATAATAAATAAGTTTTTAAAACCAATTCTAACTACCGGTACACAGCTGAAATCAACAATGGTGCAATTCATTTACAGTAAGCATGCTAGGGAAGACATTTAATGGTGTAATTAAGACCCCTTCCCCTTAAAAAAACTTCTGCTCTTTGCTCTGTTACAAATGAAGGTAGCGTCAGATTGAAATTCTGCTGCCCTTTGTGAGATGGTATTGATAAACAGCACTGAGGTGATCAAAAGGAAAACATTCAGCACAGAAAAGGTAATCACCAATGATGTTTGTCCTCTACGCTCTGAAGAGTTTGATTTTACTTCTCAGCTTGAATCTCTGAGAAACAGGCAGTTGTGCTTTCTCTAAAGAGGAAAATAAAACACACTCATTTCTCTATAAAGCCACTACAGACTATCTCCCTGAATATTATTAAAACAGAAAAAGCGTGAGGTATTTAAAATTAATAAACCAAAGTGGAACGGATTCATGTTTTTGTCCTCTGTGTAGAAACGGCAATAAGCTGCAATCTTCATCAGAGAATTCAATGTGACCCAAATAGCCTCCAGCCCCCCATTTGTATGCTATATATATATATATATATATATATAAAAAAGTGCTGATCAGACATTGCCGACAATCAAAATGCTGCAGAACTCTGCTGCCACAATGCAAAAGAAAACATTTAAAATGCTGAGTATTACCAAAATCTAAGGTGTAACGCTTCCAGGTCAACAGCAAAATAAAAACCAAAACATACAGGCCAGACTGCAGAATCCACAGGGCATTTGAAACATGTAAAATAACTCTGGGATACTAGATTTTATCATATGTCTTTTGGCCTTCCTGCCAATTACTAAAACGCACAAGGACTGAGAAACATTTACTGGTTTCTGTTGATATCAGACACCTTCAGTAAGAACCCAAACCAGGCCCCTGATTAAACCAGGCTGGAGAAAAGGTACCGATTATAGTAAAGAGTTCTGCCAACATTCAATTATTTAAGAAGCATTAGAGAGGGTGGGGAAAGCTTACACTGTATTTCTTTATAACCAAGTGGAAAAGTTAGCTCTTAAAAAACCCTAAAAAACTACATAGTGCAACCAAACGTTTTGCAAACGCTTCTCCCTAAGTACCTTAACTTTTAATGCAGATCAATTAATTTAACAATTTAATTATCTTTATCACATTTACATTTCTGGATAAATACATAGCAAAGAAACTGTTACAGTACTTTCCACATCCAGACATGCAATTCACACTTAGCTACTTGTGTTCATGAGGCTGGAGCACTCACGCCTCCCCTCCTCCCCCCCATCTGAAATCAAGGTTGTTCCATCTGATACTGTTCCAGAAGAGACACAACATGTGGCTCTCCCTCGAGCCTTGCAAGGTCCAGTGCTGTCAGGCCTTGGGCATCTTGATGCTGAAGGTTGGATTCCCCCACCAGGAAGTTCACGATGCCAGCATGACCTTCTCGAACAGCCACGTGGATAGGCAGAGAGCCACTGCTGTCTGGCACATTGATGTCTGCACCGTGCTCCACCAGAAGCTGCAGAGTTTCCAGAAAGCCCGTCCGTGCCGCATCGTGGGCTGGAGTGGTGCCGTAACTGTCTTGAACGTTGGCACAAGCACCTTGCTTCAGCAGTTCTCGGGCGATGGAAGCGTTTCCAAACATCATGACCTAGGAGGGAAAAGGGTGAAGGTAACAAACGCAACCGAGCTTAGGTTCACGGCAACAGCAATGATGTCTGATAAACTGGGTGGGCGTGAGGGGGGGGGATTAAAGCATGTTTCACTGGTGTTCAGCACCACAGTCTGGACAGCTCCTGTGGAGGGAGCTCACATCAAAATTAAGAGCATGTTTCAAATGTTGGAAAAGAGCAAAAATTTACATCTGTCAAAATCATTAAAAGTTTGTTGTTACACGCTGATATCTGACTCTTTTTCCTCATGGACATTCCAAATATCACAGTATCATAAGATAACGCTACATGGTTTTCCAATAAACAATTTATTTGATCCCAGATTGAGTTCCAAAAGGCTAAGATATGGGGACGGTAGAATAAAAGACTGGAGTTGCCATCCAACATATTACTAATAACTGGAAAGATCATAGTAGGCTTAATTTTAATTTTTGGTGGAATTCAGTCTGTCATATATATAGAATGGAAAGATCAATAGCGGTACAGAATGGAAATTATAAGAATTTTATTAAAATATGGGAGCCATTAACATCTTTCTGTCATGATTAGATGCCATTTTTCTATTAATTATACACCATTTAGTATTGGGTGGGGGAGGGTTTCAAATATATGATCTTATAATGAATAGAGGGATTTGAGGGAGGGTGGGGTGAGGGTTACATTTCTACTTATAAGTTATAATGATAAGATGTTCAAGTGCTCAGACTAATTGTGTTTATTATGAATATTTGTACACTTGATGAAAGTTTTAAAATGAATAAAGAATTATTTAAAAAAAATTTACATCTGCATTTAAGAGAGCCCCCCCCCCCACCTCCCGTGCCTCCCAAAGAACCAATGTATGTATCTAAGCCTGCCACTGCCAAAAAGTAGTTGGATCCAATGAAGTCCATTGCTCCATGATGCATCTGTGAGCCAGGAGACACACCTTATGAAGTGGTCCCCCTTAGGTAATGCCCGAAAGCAAAGGAAGTGAAAAGGTATGGCAGATGTTACTGGCACCAACAGGCAGTGGAGTCTAGAACAAATGAAATCAAACCCTTCATTGAGGAGATATTCCAGGGAACCTAAACATATAAACCATTTATGAATTTTTAGCATGCATGCACAAATTTACGCTTGATGCACAAAGTCACACATGCAAGTTATAGAATGTTGTCAGTAGTGCAAAGTAACTTAATAGTAACAATTAGCAGCTAATTGCCATTAATTCTTGGCTATAATTGGTGTTAAATGGCACTTATCGGCAGGGTTGCCAGATCCTTTTCTAAAATCCCGACCGTTTACCTTGAAAAAAGCAGCCCGATGTATTTCTTAATATCCCCAACAGTAAATAAGTCTACAGTAACTGCTGCAGGTAGGTACCCAGGAGGTTCTTGCAATCATTTTGGGGCTCTCAATGTGCCCAGATCTCTCATCTGCATCCACCCTGCAGGTTCTGGTGAGTAAAAGACCCCCTGTAAAATAGTTGTTGCCTCCCTACAGAGGATTTACCGACATTGTAGGCTTAAAATCAGAAACCAGCCCCCCAAAAAACCCACTGCAATTGCTCAAAATTTCCCCCAACCAACTTTAGAAAGTAGCCCAATGGGGCGAGAATACAGCAGACCTGGCAACAATGCTTAGGAGGAAGATGTGTCTGTGAGAGTACGCAGCACGGCTAAATGCTTGTCGTAACATTTCAAGAACATAAGAATTGCCGCCGCTGGGTCAGACCCGTGGTCCATCGTGTCCAGCAATCCGCTCACGCGGCAGCCCTCTGATCAAAGATCAGTGCCCTAACTGAGACTAGCTCTACCTGAGCACGTTCCGGTTCAGCAGGAACTTGTCTAACTTTGTCTTGAATCCCTGGAGGGTGTTTTTCCCCTATGACAGATTCCGGAAGATTGTTCCAGTTTTCTACTACTATCTGGGTGAAGAAGAACTTCTTTACATTCGTACGGAATCTATCCCCTTTCAACTTTAGAGAGTGCCCTCTCGTTCTCCCTACCTTGGAGAGGGTGAACAACCTGTCCTTATCTACTAAGTCTATCCCCTTTAGTACCTTGAATGTTTCTTTTTTTTTTAATTCTTTATTCATTTTAAAAATCTTTCAACAAGTATACAATATTCATAATCAACACAGTGAGACAAAGCACGTGTATATCTTACATTATATTCTAAGCATGTCCCCTCTCAATCTCCTCTTTTCAAGAGAGAAGAGGCCCAGTTTCTCTAATCTCTCACTGTACGGCAACTCCTCCAGCCCCTTAACCATCTTAGTCGCTCTTCTTTGGACCTTTTCGAGTAGTACCGTGTCCTTCTTCATGTACGGCAACCAGTGCTGGACGCAGTAGTCAAGGTGAGGGCGCACCATGGCCCGGTACAGCGGCATGATAACCTTTTCCGATCTGTTCGTGATCCCCTTCTTTATCATTCCTAGTATTCTGTTCACCCTTTTCGCCGCCGCAGCATATTGCGTGGATGGCTTCATTGACTTGTCGATCAGAACTCCCAAGTCCCTTTCCTGGGAGGTCTCTCCAAGTACCGCCCTGGACATCCTGTATTCGTGCATGAGATTTTTGTTACCGACATGTATCACATTACACTTATCCACGTTGAACCTCATCTGCCATGTCGATGCCCATTCCTTGAGCCTGATTATGTCACGTTGCAGATCTTCGCAATCCCCCTGTGGCTTCACTACTTCATTACACAGTTTCATTACTGCTCTTTCCAAGTTTAACACAAAATTCAATCACACACCTTGGGCATACTCTTACAGACCCATCCTCCTCATCTGCTATGAAGACTACGGCAGTCCAACTGCAGGTTCAGAAACGTTGATGTACGAGTTTCACAAAAACCAGCACGGCATTGCCACGTCTCAGAAAGAAAGCCAGAGGGATCTCTAATAAATTTTGATTGCTTGAACGAAGTGATCGTGAGGGTAAATATATATATGAAGTAAGATATCTATTAATGAATCCCGGGGGTTGTGTCGTTCTGGTTTTAAAGGTTAGGAGTAGAATTTTATAGGTCAGTCGATGCTCCTCACGACCCCGTCATCTCTCCTGCTGACGCCATTTCCTATGTGCGGCACCCGGAAGTGACATCAGTGGGAGAGGCGATGCGGTCACGAGGAGCACGTTAAAGTTGTTCACGGCAGCGAACAACTCAAGGTACGGACGAAGGGAAGGGGGCGGAGTAAGAGGAGGCAGGGACGGAGAGGAGGTTTGCCGCCACCCCCACCATAATGGCGCCCTGTGTGGACTGCCCCCCCCCCCTTTTTATCCAACTGGATAACATTAACCCAATTTTGTTTTCTATCTTTTTTTTTTTTTCCAGGATCCAGAATAAAAGACAAGGCTCAAAGCATTTGTGTTCGGAAAGAGGAATGGTAGCCTCCCCCTGTCTTTGGCACAATCTTTTAATACACATTCTTAACGCATTTCATCAATGTTATTTCCGAGGCAGGTACGTTTGCGTTTTCAACCTGACCAAGAACAGCAGCAAGCACAAAAGGAAGCCGTTAGTCTGTCAGCTACTCACCTGCAGGGCAGTCTTCCCAAAGCGATTATGGCAGTCTGGGTGCACCAGCTCCTCCTGTAAGAGCCGCTGGACTTCAAGGAGGTCCCCCCTGGCAGCGGCTCGGGTCAGCCGGTCCCCCTCGCTGATCTCCTCCAGGAGCATTGATCCTCGGTCTGGGAAGTCACTAAAATCAAAGAGGGATGAAACTGAAATGGTCACAATTAAGCCAGGACTTGAAAGGAGCCAAAGTTGCATCTTCTACACAGTACACTCAGGGAGGTGTGTGCAGGGGATCAGAGGCTGCTTCATGTGTGTAATCCTCAAACCAGCAGATGTACAAGAACATATGGGAACGAGGCAACCTATATGGAGAGGCAGCTGTGACCCTATAATGCGTTTGGGGTGGGTGGGGTATTTTGAGAGGGGTTATCTGGGTGTATAGGGGGATCCCTGGTATGTGTTTGGGGTGGGGGAGTGTATCCATGATATTTGTTTAGAGTGAGGGAGGGGGATCGAGGTGGGGTATTTTGGGAGGGGGAGGGGGATCCCTGGTATGTGTTTGGGGAGGGGGAGTGTATCCATGATATTTGTTTAGTGAGGGAGGGGGATCGAGGTGGGGTATTTTGGGATGGACTATCTGGGTGTATGGGATGGGGAGGGGGATCCCTGGTATGTGTTTGGGGTGGGGGAGGGTATCCATGATATTTGTTTAGTGAGGGAGGGGGATTGAGGTGGGGTATTTTGTGATGGACTATCTGGGTGTATGGGATGGGGAGGGGGACCCTGGTATGTGTTTGGGGTGGGGGAGTGTATCCATGATATTTGTTTAGTGAGGGAGGGGGATCGAGGTGGGGTATTTTGGGAGGGGCTATCTGGGTGTATGGGGTGGGGAGGGGGATCCCTGGTATGTGTTTGGGGTGGGGGAGGGTATCCATGATATTTGTTTAGAGTGAGGGAGGGGGATCGAGGTGGGGTATTTTGGGAGGGGCTATCTGGGTGTATGGGGTGGGGAGGGGGATCCCTGGTATGTGTTTGGGGTGGGGGAGGGGGATCGAGGTGGGGTATTTTGGGAGGGGGAGGGGGATCCCTGGTATGTGTTTGGGGAGGGGGAGTGTATCCATGATATTTGTTTAGTGAGGGAGGGGGATCGAGGTGGGGTATTTTGGGATGGACTATCTGGGTGTATGGGATGGGGAGGGGGATCCCTGGTATGTGTTTGGGGTGGGGGAGGGTATCCATGATATTTGTTTAGTGAGGGAGGGGGATTGAGGTGGGGTATTTTGTGATGGACTATCTGGGTGTATGGGATGGGGAGGGGGACCCTGGTATGTGTTTGGGGTGGGGGAGTGTATCCATGATATTTGTTTAGTGAGGGAGGGGGATCGAGGTGGGGTATTTTGGGAGGGGCTATCTGGGTGTATGGGGTGGGGAGGGGGATCCCTGGTATGTGTTTGGGGTGGGGGAGGGTATCCATGATATTTGTTTAGAGTGAGGGAGGGGGATCGAGGTGGGGTATTTTGGGAGGGGCTATCTGGGTGTATGGGGTGGGGAGGGGGATCCCTGGTATGTGTTTGGGGTGGGGGAGGGGGATCGAGGTGGGGTATTTTGGGAGGGGGAGGGGATCCCTGGTACGTGTTTGAGGGAGGGGCTATCTCTAGGTGTATAGGGTGGGGGAGATTTGCAGCCCCCTCCCCCACCTGCGCGTTCTCCCCCTCCCGTCCTACCTGTGCGCAGCGGCCGTTCGCGAGCTCAGTCCAGTGCGCGCGCCTCCAGCTCTCAGCGGCGCCCGGCTCGCGCTCCCTCCTGCCCTCGTTCAACTGACAGCCGACGCTGCCCCCTCCCTCTCGCTCCGAAACCTGCCCCGACTCCGCCCCCCCGTCCCCGCCTGCTCGTTTTTGTTATTTTACGAAGAAGATACTTAGTAACTTCGCCGCCTGGCTGATAGCTGATTGGCTGGAATTCCACGTACGATATGCCCCTTTCAACCAATCGTCAGCATCTCTAAGGGCTTTAAACAGACGGGTGGGAGAGAGGAGGAGGCGAGCCTCGAATTGTCATTGGTGACCCCGGCGACCAATGGAAGAAAGAGTCCGGGACAGGGGCGGAGCTGAGCGTCCTGGGTTTCTTTCTTCCCTTTGTTAAAATCCTCTGGCGGGAAGGTGCCGCCGCCATTTTGTCTCTGACGCTTCCCAGAAGTCTAATAAAAATAAAACTCCCTTTTTATTGCACTGATCCTTCAAAGCATTATAGACAGTAAAATGTAGTAAAGTAAATTAAACATTAAAGCAGCTAGGGCCAGAAATATAAGAAATCTAAAATAGCAACCAGCCATAAATTACATCTCACAAGTGCCAACAAATCAATAAAAAAAATAACATTAAAAGCCATATTTGTTTTCTCTATTTTGTTTTTGGGCACCTGAAAGAATAAATACAGGCTAGTATAGCTTGCTTACTTCAAGGGGGTGCTGAAAAGTTCTCAGCCCAACCAAGAAGAGAATGATGTGGATATGGTTCTATCAATGATCTGAAACAATGTCAAAAACAAAGAATTTTGTTTCTGCAAATTGGCACTTAACGAAATAAGATAGCGCTCTTTTCAGCTACTGTGGCAAAATAACACTCAGAATTTTGAAAGTTGGCAGGTTGGGCTGAGAACTTTTCAGCACCCCCCTCATGCAACATAAAATGGCTTACCATGGGCTGCGCTCAGGAGTCCTATGGTAAGTTCCAAATTGGCAGGTAGTAATAATTTTTTATACTTTTTTGTTGGAGAGGGCATATTATGGGTCAGAAAGTGAGTATCCTGCCCTAATCAGCACAGCTATATTACCACACACTAACTGGTTAGTGCAGGATTACTTTGTGAATAGGGTTACCATATTTTTTGAGGAAAAAAAAAAAAATTGGGCATGTGGCCCTGCTCCCTGACTCACCCTGTTCTGCCACAAGCCCCACCCCAATCCAAACCTCATCTCTTCCCTGAGCTTGGGGGTACCTATAGAAGGCCTCTGAGTATGTGTGGATGCGACTTGATGATGTCACATGCATGTGCATGTGTGATGTCATTGCATCACATTTGTACATGCTCGGAGGCCCTCAAGTTTCAAGTGTATTTCTTACACCGCCTAATCGGACTTCTAGACGGTGTACAACAATAAAAGGTTATACAAAGTACAAATATAATAAAACAAGGTTAAAAATTAACGAGAGACATCACTGGGGATTATTAGTACAACAGATGTGGCCCAGAACTCTGGCAGAGCCGGGGCCTTCCATAAGTCAGACAAAGTGCCAGGTTTTCAAAATCCATCCAGCCCCTGGACAGTCCTCTAAAAAAAAGGGCATGTCCCAATATATCCGGACATAACCCTACTTGTGAACCCCTACTATCTACAAAAAAGGTGTCAGTAAGTGCTCACACATTTAAAAAAAAAACCCCACCCAAAAAATGAAATGGCCATGTGCTAATGGAAACATTAGGGCATGTCCATTAATAGCCAAACAGAAAACTGGCCATTTTTTTGGGCAGCAGTAAAAATGGGGTATGCTAAGGCCACATTTAACCACAGTTTGGTAAAAGGACTCCACTGAGGAAAAAAAAGTCTGTCCCCCCCTAACAGCTAAGATTCTCCTGTTATCTGCCCCTCAAGACCCCTTCCTAGGTCTGCATATAGGGCAAGGCCAGAGCTGTCACTGTGACCCCCATATTCCCTGCCAGTTCTTGTTACACAAACCATTTTGAAGATATTTATAGTAGGCTTTTTCTATGGGGGCACATTTGCTCTTTCACACTGTCCCTGGGCCCCACTTAACAGAGCCAAAGTCTAACTTTCACCTTTTTTGGGGGGGTTGTTTTTATTACATTAAGAGAGTGTATACGAGAGGGTCTTCTTTCTTGCACACACAGTCCCAGCTTGACAGCAGGAATTTTGCACCACACCAACACATCCACACACAAAACACAACATAACAATGTTACAACTTTCCGTACTGCTGGATACAGTAGCAAGACTTCAAAACAAATTTGCAACTCTTTCACAAATGCAACTGGTTAATGACAGTCTCAGATGTTCTCATTTAAAGAGGGAAAAGTGTGTGTGTAAGCCGGGGGGGGGGGGGGGCTGTTTCTTCCTTCCTTTTTATTTTATCTTTATTAAGTTTTCAATTTTTTTTTCCAAGCAAAAAACTTGCACAGAAAAAAAAATTGATACTATCCAAAATTCAGCAAATCAATTATTAAGTGCACATTTCTCAAGTCCACATAATAGATCTAAGGCTTCAATAAGTGAAATTAAACCCTCCCCTTTTATAAAACTACGCTAGCACTGGTCATTGCGGTAACAGCTCCGACGCTCATAGAATTACTATGAGCGTCAGAGCTGTTACCGCCGCAGTTGTCACTAAAAACTGCACTACGGTTTTGTAAAAAAGGGTCGGGGGGGGGGGGGGGGGTTGTGTAAAGAGCGAATTACACCGTACAAGAGCAAAACAGAGAAATACTCTTAGGATTCTTCCATACTAGTGTCCCGCAAACTTTGTCGAGCCGCAGCACACTAAACGTCATGGCCACAGCTCGAAGCATCCAGAAGGGCAAGGATGTCACCATGATGATGTCATGCACATGCATGACATCATCACATCGATGTCCGTGCATGCGCGAAGGCCCTGAGATGCCAGCAGGGAAGAGGAGAGGCACCGATTGCGAGAGGCATGTCCTATAGGCAGTCAGCTGGCACCTCTCCTCCTCCCCAGTGTGTCACGGCGCACCTGAAATCTCAGGAGGCACACACTTTGTGATACACTGTTCTGTACACTTCATTGCCACATATGATGTAAGGTGAGATGGTTCCTTCCTTCCTTTATTTATTTATTTTTTTGTGCAATCACCATTCCTTCCAGCCATGTGAAATAATTAATCATTATTATTATTTTTTAATCCCAGTGTTCAAACACAAAAGGATATTTTTTTTTCTTCAAATGTCCACTGCCCCACAGACCACCACAAAAATTACACATTTCACTAGTGCAAGAGCACCTACCTACCGTCCAAGATGAGCCTGTCTTTCTGTCCATCGCAAGAAAAACACGTTGGAACTGAAAGATCTAGCTGAAATTTGGCGGGAGCAATGAAAACTAAGGAGCTTTTTAGCAAACAGCAGTAAAACTTGGTCTTAATGCACCTTTACGCAGGCCTTTCTTCTGCACTAAGGCCATTTTTACCACTTTGGAAAATGGCAAAATTAAAAAAAAAATTAGTAGCCACGTGGTTTTTTTTGCCATTAGCGCATGATTTCCCATTGAAGTAATGTCATTATCATAGAACACACTCTGGACATGTCCCCTGTGCCTCCCTCCCCCCCCCCAAAAAAAAAAAAGTATCATTTAGTGTGTGGGTAATGTGCGCATATCCCAAAATTACCACAGGATGCTTGTGGAAAGCACCTGTTAGGAGTTATTTTTCAAAGCTACAACAGACACTACGAGTTGCCACAGAGTTGCGACTTTGATTCAAGTTGGCCACCTTCAATATTCAAAAGTAGCCAGCTCCTTTTTTACCTTGATTCACCCCTCCCCCTTGCTTGGCGGACATGAAACATGGCTGCGCGCCACACATCCTGCATGAACATTCCAAATTATCTTATGCGCCCGGTTTGGCCAGCTTGTTTTACCCAATGCCAGATAAGGGACCTAGGAGATCATGAGCTTATTGCGCTGGCTGGCGATGGCACCATATGAGGTTTTGTAGGCCACACAAAACCCTGTTTTCTTGGTACACCAACAAATCCACGCAGGACAATTGCGCTGGGACAATAGCGGCCTGTAAATGGAAGGCCCTGATTTGCTGACACTCCTCAGGCCCAGACACCCTCCCCCCTCAAAAAAGAGGGTTACTTCATAACCCTCAAAAAGACAAAACAGTATCAACTGCCACACTTGTCCATGTGTGCATTTGTCGGGGTGCTTTTGTCGGAGCGCAATTGTCCTGCGCTCATTTGACGGGTCACTGTTTTCTTTCTAACCATTGCAGCTGCAAGAATTATAACCCCCAGGCATTTATACAGAATCTACCCAAAATAATAACAAATGATATTATTATACCACATGGGTTATTCAGAAATAAAGACATTTTTTATTGTAAATTTCTTTTTAAATAAAGTCAAAAGATTTTCCAAAAATAACGGATCCGTCTTTTACAACATTTTGGTCAGTGCTTTTGTTGTTCCAGTGTTTTCTCTCATCAGGTCACAACTTCAGAAACATGGGGATTCAATTTACAGGCAGTGAATTGTGCTTAACTGCAATATGGGCTCCTTTAAGAAAACCGCGATAGTGACTCTCCTGCGGCAAAGCCCATTCAATTTCTAAGGGCTTCGGGGCATTTTCCGCTTCAGAATCGCTACCGCATCTTTGTTGAAAGGGGCCCTATTGCGCCATCGTTTGCTCTCTCGCTGTCAGAGCTGCTGGAAATAAATTGTCAGTATCTCAGCACCCCAGGGGTGGCTGTACTTTTTACCCACCTCCACCTACTTTCACCTGTTTGGCTCCTCCCTGCATCCCAATGGGGCAAGGAGGAGGGAGCGCATTGGAAGCCTCCATTCCAAAGGGAATCACATCATCACAACCTTGTCTTGGGCACTGGGCAGTGGTTGGATGAAAGATTACAGTACATTTGGTTGCAAACCGACCCAAGAGGTCAGCATGGTGCCATCTTGGCAGTCAGTCACCCTTGCTTATTTACCCCCTTTCCAACAGCCAGCGGAAGAGCTGTAAATGTTTAATAAGATATATACTGAGATTAAATATGTTTGGGTTTTTTTGCTCCTGAGCACCTCCGTAGCTTTCTGGACACTAAGAAAATGCTGTAGGGTAGTTTAAAATTGATGGTCTGCTTATAAACACGTTAAGCCTATTTTATTATACTATTGCCTAGAAATACGAGATCTCCCTGTCTTTTCTTTATTGTTTCTTGACTAATATTGAGGACATTCTAAGAGTTTAAAAAAATATGTTTGATTGTAATACTAACATGTTCAAACATTACCTATTTTAAGGCAGTCTATCTGTTTCATTTCTTTTCTAGTTTTGCAAATTTTTTTTTTTTTATTCAAAAATTTATATACCACATATAACTATACGGTTTACATATCACGTACATAATGTTTTCTAAATACTCTGATTTTCTGTAACAAGTAGATTCTTGTGAATTTTATTTGAAAATGCATAAATAAAATAATTTTTTTTTAAACCCCAAAGAGGGCCAGAAGGTGCCAGGTCCACCCTGCCCACTCCACATCGGCTCAATCTAGACCAGGGACGGGCTACTTTTATACAAAGGAGGGCCACAACATCACGCAATGGGTTTGGAATGTGGTGGGCAGAGGCCATGTGTCCTCTTTTTTTTATTTTACTTTAAAAATCTGGTAACACCACGGCAATGCTCAGAGCACCGCAGAACATTTGTGATAAATAAATAAGTAAAAATGTAACTAAAATTGAAGGAAGCAAACTGTTAAAGAGTGGCTGTTCTGAAAATATTTGCAAAATGTAGTATTTAAAATTGTAAAAACGCTGGCAAAATATGTTTTTGAGGGGTTTTTTTGGAGTATACTTCTCATGGTCTCATGGGTTGCATAAAATTCAATGGCGAACGCAGGTTGCTCACCCCTGGTCTAAACCAGTAGTTTTCAAATCTGTCCTGGGAGACCACCAGCCGGTCAAGTTTTTAGAATATCCCTAATGAATATGCATGCTGCTCTTTTCTATTAAATGCAAATCTCTCATGTATATTCATTAGAAATATTCTGAAAAGCTGGTAGTCCCTCAGGACAGGTTTGAAAATTGCTGATCTAGACAATTAAAATGATTCATATTTTAAGTTTCTCCTACAACCTTCTGTCCCTCCAGCCAATGGGAACACAGTTTTGCGTTGTTCTGGAAGAGGAAGAGCAGAGACGAGGGTCTTCATCTTACCCACTTAAAAGGGATGGGGAAAGGGGATTCGTTCGATACAGTTAATTTGTACACTCACTAAAAACTGCATCTGATTCTCAGGAGAGCGGGCGCGAAAAGGAAATGAGACATTTCAGTAAAAATAGAATCCCAAGATTGATAAAAGGGACTCCTACATACAGTGATGAATATTTGGTGTTTTTTGTGTGTCTGCGTTATTGCTTTCATTCACGAGGCTGATGTGCTGAATCATTTTCCTTGGGTAGGCAGGGGGAAGGCCCCCTCCCCTCCACACACACTTTAGCTTGTACGCAGCTGATAATCTGAAAACAGAAACGGTCAAGGGTCAAGGATTTGACACATAAAATCATTTTTCATCTGCAATAGCCAAGTTATTTAAATTCTTTGACCATTCCATATTCTGCCTTACGAACATTGAGCTCATTACAAGATAACAGGCTGGCGATACCATCGGTCAAAAGAATTAAATGGGAATTTACCCGTTCAAAGGCTTTTAAAAAAATATTTAGCACCAAGTTTATGGAACCAGCTTCCAAGTCAGATTCGGTTAGAAATGAATTTTAAGGCTTTTAAAACACTTTCAAAATGTATTTATTTAGTTTAGCATTTGGACATGATATTCCTCAGAATGATCATATTTACTGATCTGTACTGGGTGAGATTTAAGGATTAATCTGTAAGAACTACATAAGAATTGCTGCTGCTGGGTCAGACCAGTGGTCCACTCACGCGGCAGCCCTTAGGTCAAAGACCAGTGCCCTAACTGAGACTAGTCTTACCTGCGTACGTTCTGGTTCAGCAGGAACTTGTCTAACTTTGTCTTGAATCCCTGGAGGGTGTTTTCCCCTATAACAGCCTCCGGAAGAGTGTTCCAGTTTTCTACCTCTCTCTGGGTGAAGAACTTCCTTAAGTTTGTACGGAATCTATCCCCTTTTAACTTTAGAGAGTGCCCTCTCGTTCTTCCTACCTTGGAGAGAGTGAACAACCTGCATTTTTACTTTAGATAGGAAATTACCAGGCAGCCATCTTGGTCCAGGATAGCATTTATCTGGCTGTATTTTCTTCTCTCCCTCCCTTCCCCCACCCTGAATCTGAATTTTATAGAATTTCTAAGCACAACCACACCTATCCCCCAGCAAAGACACGGCCCTGCAGTAGTTGCTCTCCTACAACCATGACTCACAAGGGTTAGGTATGGGATTACCTGACAGCCCCCCCCCTTCCCCTCCTAAATCCACACTGATCAAAGATAACTTACCCCCACTCTGGGTGATGTACCTGACCCATGGCAGGGCCTGGTACCCGCTCTTCTCTATAATCTTCATATATCGGACCTAGACAGGAACAAGGGGAGCAAAGTGGCAAATTTGAGCACCCTCTGACCTACCAAATGTTTTTGTTTTCTTTGCACTCTAAGAAAAGAGAATAAGCATCAGATACTTTCTGGTCAACCTGCCTGACCCTGAATAATTATATAATTTAGAGAAGAAGTTTTCAACCTAGTCCTCGGGACACACCTAGCCAATCTCTCTTGTGAGTTCAGAGGCATCTCATCCACTTAAGCCCTTCACCTCTGGCCCATGTGCTTCCTGCTTACCTGGATTCCTGAGACAGTGAAATACGGGATCTCAAACTTAACAGAGATAGGAGGCCGTCCTTCCAACTCTTCGTTCTCCACACTGGGGAGACCAAAGTGTGCCCTCATCAGATACTCCTTGCCACCCTACAAGCAATACAGACAGAAGCCCATTTATACAGAGACACATGAATGTCTTAGGGGTCGGGGGTTGTGGTGGGGGGATAGCAAATTGCTGGTGGTACCCCGCAGAGCAAGAATGAGAGAAGCAGGGACAGATGGATAGCCAGAGAATGGCTTCACTCACCGGGAAGGATTTGATAGTCCAAACCACAACGTTCTTCTGCGGGACGTACTTTGCACTCCCAACACTGGTTTTAAATTTGGGGGAGTCCACGTCACTGGGGACCGGGACGGAGATTTCCACGTTGTTGGCAACAGACTGCTTTTTGAATTGACCTTTTGCCTTATTGATGAAATAAATAAGAAAAGTTTGAAATTATTTTATGATTCGGCTCCCTTTTTTTAATTTTCAAATTGCTCCGATTGAAGTTCTGGAAGTCCCTGGGGAAGTGGCCACGTTTGCGGACATATCACATGCGGCATCACTCCTGTACACTATGTTCTAACTGGTCAGCGCCAACTCATAGATCACCGGTGACAAAGTTTCCAAGCTTTATCAATGCTTGATATACCGCTTTGCATTCCTAAGTGGTTTACATCATACATTGTTAAAAATTAAAAGTAGGGAGTATTACATACATGATTAAAATGTTAAACAACCATTGTGGTGGAATTTATGTAGACAACTTCACATTCCTTCAACTGTGACATCGTTTTTGCCCTTACAGGGCAATAAAGACTTTACACCAGGAATGCCACCACCTTCTTCTATATGGAAAAATACTAATACTCAGTTTGTCTTTCAAGTTGTTCAGTCAAATGGATCTTTGAAATTGTTGGACGATCTTATCCGGGACCAACAGTGGACTTGATGAATCTGCGCTAAATATTTTAATACATTCACTGGTAATATAAAAAATTGATTACTGAAATGCTCTATATAAAGGAGCTTCTTTAAAAGAAATACGTAGAATCCAGATTATCCAAAATACGCAATAAAAATAATAATGAAAAAGAAAAAATTTGATCATGTGACACCACTTTTAAAGGAGAAACACTGGCTACCAGTAATTCATAGAATCTCCTCTAAGATAGCCTTACTTACTCATAAAATACTCATAAATAAAGCCCTGACATTTCTAGAAAGATATTTAATACCATACTCCCCATTAAAATCTTTAAGATCAGAGGATAAAGCCCTATTAATAGTTCCTTCTTTAAAAGTGATCTACTCCCGGAGAGACATGATTTTTTCTGTTTCGGACCCTTCCAATTAACCTAAGAGAGGAAAAATTATTGAATAAATTTAAAAGTCTTCTAAAGAGCTGGCTTTTTAAAGATGCTTTTCAATAAATTTGTACTATTATACTTTAGGGTAGGACGTGGAGGTTCACTGAAATATGTGGGTACTTGTTTCCCATCCAAACCTATGCCCGATTTTATTTGCAGTTTTATTTTTTTAATATTGTATTTTATACTGCCCTTTTCCCTAATGTATTAATGTCTAATGTATTAATGACTAATAGTATTCTATGTGATGTATGTGGATTTTATTTTATTTGTTATTTATTGTAAATCGCATTGAAATAAGATTTTGCAATCAAATGAAAGAATCTATTAAACTTGAAACTTGGTTGGATTATGCACAGTTGTCCTACTACATTTGTTCTTTGCCTCTAGACTGTTTAACTGACAGGTGTATGGAGTCCCTGCCTGAGTTTGTCAGCACTGGTGCAGATCCCATTACGGGTTCATCATCGTCATCTTCAGGAGTGTTTGGGGGAATTGCAATATGCGACTCTAGCAAATAAATGGTCCTTGGATTTGTCCTGTGAGGTTAAAGACCAGATGATCAAAAGAGGGCTCCACAGAGCGGCTCACTTGACCTCTAAGGTGCTTTTGATTGAAATGAATTACAAGTTCTTATTGCACTTGTATAGATCTCCATCTTTTCTACACAAGGCTAAGATGTGCACATCAGATCAATGACTCAAGTGGCCATCAATTTTGGACTTGTGTATGGGTGCAAAACTTTTGGAAACAAGTCTATCAACAAATTGTGGCAATGTGGCACGATACTTTTGAGCTTCATCCAGAACTATTATTTACTATGGAGTCTCTTCCAAGATCTGCTGGGAAAGAACGTGATATTGCACTGCTGGATTTCTTCTGATTCTCCTACATTTGCACATTGGCGCATTCTGCTGCTGTATGGAACACAATGCCAGGGCGTGCATTTTTCTCTCGTGGGGAGCCTTTTTGGTTAACTTTGATGCCTAGGGCACGCAGTCATATGTTAAATGCGTGAATTTCTTTGATTTGTGACACACTGGAATAGGGTGTTCACTATGTTAGTGGGTTTGGGACCTGGTTGGGTGGGTGGGGAGGGGAGGGATTGGGGGGGGGGTTGGGAATTGTGTACTCATTGTTGGGTAGTTACTCACTGTTGATTTGGTTTGTAAATTTTATTGCTACAAAATTCAATAAAATATATTTTGAAAAAAAAAGTTAAACAAATCATATCAAAACCAAACTAGATACTGCCCTTGAGTGCTCCCAGAATCCTCTGCTGAAGAGTCCTAGAATTCCCAGAATTCTCTGGGGCTCTTCAGTTAGTACCACATACACCACATTCCAAAGGCAGATGTCACTGCTGATGGCACATGTGGCAGAAACCCAACAGGCATGGGGGTATATTTACCTTGACCATGATCTCTACCCTGCTATGGGAGAACTTCTCAATGACAGATTCGATCCAGATCAGCGGCTTTACCTGATAGGGAGAAGAGATCACACAGAAGACTGTGAGGCCAGACATTTCAAAAGACATTTCCAAAGGCACTTTATAGCCACAAGTTTGCAACAAGACTCCTTTGGGGAAGCAGAGGCAGCATTTGGGGGAAGAGAATGGGGTACACCATGACTTAGGACCTGAGTGTACAGGCAGCTACTGAATGATGCTTTTGTAAGAACTGTAGAGCTAAGCGCAGTTACTGAATGAATCAGACCCTGGTAAACATTGCTTTTGACATCCTCCTTTCCTTTCAGGTTACTTATTTAAATGTGCTCGATTCATTGCCTAAATGCACATGGTATCATTTGGCGGTTTACAATCTAAAAAATAAGGAATGAAAACTAGAGGATAGGTCAAGCAAAGGAGTATGTCCAAGCAGAGTTCAGAAGTCAGCCAAGTGGGTGAAAGAACCAGGTTTTAAGTTAGTTTGATTTGATTGAGGGTGAAATACGGATGTAGTCTGGTATGGAGTTCTATAATCGAGGACTGAGATAGCCAAAGGTAGGACACATGTCTGGTCAAACGAAATCTGATAGCGTGGTGGTGCATTTAGAAGAGGAGACATGTAAGGAGTGACCAAGGTAGAGAGAGAGTCAGGTATACCAGGCAGTTGGCTCCTGAAGACTAATACGCCCAAACAGGAGATCCTACCTTGTCAGGGTAGAGACACAAAGAAAATAGAGAAGGCGACCAGTGATGAATATCTTTATTGTAGCCTAGACTCGACACGTACATGTTTTGGCTGTAAGGTCTGCCTCGGTAGTCTTAGTCTCAATACGAAACAATGTGTTGCAATTTTTCTCTCTTATACTTGAAAAACTTAAGTCGAATCAACAGACGAAGCGAGTGAAACATCCAGTTAAAGGTATGTCTGCCGTGCTGAGCAGTATATCAATGACTCCAGTGTTCTGAAGCTTGATATACTGCTCAGCATGGCCTTTAACTGGGTGTTTCACTCGCTTCATGTGTTAATTAGACTTAAGTTTTTCAATTATAAGAGAGAAAAATTGCAACACATTGTTTTGTATTGAGACTAAGACTCCTTATGGCCGAAACACGTACACGTCAAATCTAGACTACATTAAAGATATTGACCACTGCTGGTCACCTTCTCTGTTTCTTTGTGTCCTGAAGACTAATAACATTTTGTACTTGACACTGTCCAAGACCGACAGCCAGTGCTCTTTAATCAGAAGGGTGGCAACATGACTGAACCTGTGTGTTGTGTGAAGAAACTTCAGTGCTGTAGGCTTTATAAGCTGAATTCAATTCAACCCTTGTGACGGTCCTGGGTACGAGTATTTTACTCAGATCTCATCCGATGGTAATAACCTTCCAAAACGCCACAATTAATGGTAGATGCCAGCCTAACTGGAAACATTTGCAGGGGAAGGAAACAAAGCAGGCATGGGCACTGGTATGGTTCTGGGAAGGAGAGAGAACAGGGTTGGCAGCGATTAGGAACCAGTAAGATGACATCATGGCATACATGCGTGTTCAGACGATAGGACATGAGCTCTGAGTCTCCGTCAGGCGGGATAAAAGAGATGGTGCGGTCATTCTCGAAGCGAGAGAGGCGCACGCACTGGTGGAACTTCACATCCTCCAGTTCCACGGACTTGTTCTTGTTGCCTGAAAAAAAAAGAAAAAGACGGGCAAGATTGGGGGTTCAGATGAGCGACAGGATGCAGAGGCATTCCCCCCACCCCATCAGCAATATTTCCATTGATTTCCCCTCCTCCCCCACCCTCATGTTCTTATGTCCTTGCCACACACACGTAGATCCTTTCTATTTGGAGCCGAAAAAGTGGCGCCTGAGATTTTCTTTCTGCTTTCACATAACTGCCTGGACTGGCTCAAAAGAGCATCCTGCGGCAAACTCGGAAGCCATTTTGATTGCGGAGCCAGCAGGGTTGCCAAGAATGTTTAATATATATTTTTTGAATGTGTGCCCACCAGGTAGGTCCAGAGAGGGTCTACACATCTTTGGAGGTGGAGCTTGTGGTTGTGGGGAGGGGGAAGGGGATGATCTGGGGGGGAGGGGCCCCACTCTGCTGGAAAAGTTGTGTGGGGGTTGTTATTTTTTTATTTATAACCCGCTTTTCCCAAAATGGCTCACAATGTAAACATACGTAATAAAAATACATATAAAAACACAAACAAAATAAGCGACCAGTGCTTACACAAATGCAAATGCCTCAAAATAAGAGTCTCTTCAATCACTTCTTAAAAGCATCAAGATGACATTGCTTTCTAATACTTTCACTATTCACCGTGCTTCTTTGTAAAGAACAATATCACTTTAAATCAACAAGTCGCCAGTAGCCTGTCTATGTGCAGCATGGAGTGTTTTGTGCCGCGCCCCTCCTGAAGAAGCCAGTGGGTGAAACCTAGGTTGGGGGGGTCGGCAGTGTATGTGCGTGCAGTAATAAGAATAAAGGAGGAGCCCGGAGCAGTTATATTGATTACCCACATCATTCAAAGCTAAGTTGGTTTTGGTTTGATTTGATTTGATGTTATTTAGTTTTTGTATGGTGGGTGAGACTGTGAACAACTATGATGGTCTCTCAAAACAGCTGCTCCGTGATTTGTTCACTGGGACCTCAGCTGTGGGTCTGAGTGTTCACTAAACAACATCAGTTACTTGTTGATTTGTTCTTTACAAAGAAGCAAGGTGATTAGTGAAAGTGTTTAGTAATTTTATCACCTTGGATAAGTGAGTTCCCTTGTAGTTTTAAGATTGCTTTCCAATATACACGGTTAGTGAATGCCATTCCTGAAGTTGATGGTTTCACGTCTGGCTTTGGTTTCAGACAAAAATCGAGTGGTAAATTTCGGCCTGAAACTGGGAACTCCAGTTTGTTCACACTCTATTCAGCCCATCCTAATTTCAAGGAGCAGCAGGCAGCAAAAACGTTCTCCCTCTTTCTTCCTTTCACCCTACTCAGAGTCCGTCTTTCCTCAAGCCAGTGGACACATGAAGTCTTTCATCTAACTAAATCTCCCCTTTGGGAGCTTGTTACAATAGGCCAGTGTTCCTTCTCGTTCCTGACAAGCCGAGTGCGTAACATGTTTTATAAATTAAGGTCAAATTTATACAAGCCAAGCGGATCTCAGCAAGTATAATGCAAATATCAGGATTCCAAAAGTGGTACTTACGTACTTGTTTTCTTTTTTTTTTTTAATCTTTATTCCTTTTTATTTCTTTCAACAAGTGTACAGTATTATTAAAATTAATTTACATAACACACTTGGCATTCTTAAACAATATTATTACACATGTTTTTATTCCCCCCCCACCTCCCACCCTTTTCCATATCAATAAAATATTCCTTCCAAATTTATATATAATTATACATCCCTTTTTGATAATACAATTAATCTGACATGAAATCTGTACTTGTTTTCACGAAAGTAAAGCTATATTAATTTACTAAACTATGTGTAAGCATTGACAATGCTTAATATGGAAAAAAATAGCCTAATTCAGGACAGTTAAAGTGTTTTGCATTAGATTTGTCATTTTTACATGCTACCCACGTGATATTATTTTTGAGGGTTGTATTGGGATGGAAAATGGGCATAGAAGCAGGTGTGCTATCAGAACAATGCTCACTTAATATGAGAATCATAAGGGCTAGATTCACTAACCTCCATAGCGTTCCTGATCCATGGCCAATCTGTGCAGGCCTGACGAATTTACAAAACAAAAAATTTAAAATGAGGGCAATCGGAGGAACGCCCCCCTCCAACCGCACGGGCTCGCAGTGTGTGGAAGAGCAGGAGAGTCGGAGCAGCAGGAGAGATTCGGGGCAGAGCAGGGCAGCGAGTTGGGACAGCAGGCAGGAGATATTTGGGGCAGAACACGAGATCGGGGCAGGCAAGAGACAGCAGGAGATCAGGGCTGAGACAGGCAGCAGATCGGGGCAGAGATGCAGGGTGGCAGAAGGCAGGCAGTTGGAAAGGACCTCAGCGACTGGTCTTCAGCACTCGCTTATTTTGGATCGGCCAGCCCAGTCGGTGTTGCTTTTTTTTTTTATTTTAGTGAATTGCGTCCTGTCTGCATCTGAATGCTGTTCCCCCTCATTTGCATGCGCAGATCGGAGGATGATCAGGACAGAGGTTAGTGAATCGAGTCAGAGGGAAATCGGGTTGCAAAGGGCTCGCAAACTGATCGGTACATGATCGGTTTGTTTAGTGAATCTAGTCCTTAGTCCCTTCCAAATAGAAAGTGGCAAAGGTTTTCACACTCATTAAGACAACATTAGCACATGGCCAGAAAATTAAATAATTAAGGCAAATTTATGGCCATGCTTGAAAAGGGCTTAGCACGCCGGGAAGTCTTGCGTTAGGACACTCTAGGCCAGTGGTCTCAAACTCGCATCTCGCCAGGTACTATTTGAGGCCCTCGGTATGTTTATCGTAATCACAAAAGTAAAATAAAACAGTTTCTTGATCAAAGGTCTCTTTAGCTATAAATTACAATATTATTATTAAGACTTAGCCAAAAAGGAAAGATTTATAAACTATAAAGAGTTTTACCTCTTGCAAAATTGTCATTTCTTTAATAAGACATTAACTATTTTTTTCTGAGGCCCTCCAAGTACCTACACATCCAAAAGGTGGCCCTGCAAAGGGCTGGAGTTGGAGACCACTGCTCTAGGCCCATTTACTAGCGCAGCTTAGAAAGACAGCCCCCTAAGTGATTTTAGCATCTCATTTGTTTGAAATAATTAAAAAAAAATAAAAATTCAAAAGTTCAGTTTCCATGCTGCTTTACACCTAATTGAAATCCGACATAGTATTATTGCCTCCTGCATGCTCTGCCCACAGCTTAAAGGGAACTCTGACAAGCTTCAAGGAGAAAGCCAGAGTCTCGCACCCCTCCCAGGAGCACTTACGCCCAGTCAGCTCAAAGAGCACCCTGTCGTTCAGTCCCAGACGCAACTCGGGCATCCCGGAGAGGAAGACCTTCAGCTTAATGCTACCCACAATCTCACTCAGGAGGACACTCCCGTTGGCGTTAACCTGTGTGCGAGAAAGACAAGACAGCCTGCTTAGAATATGGGGAGAGCCAACTGGATCCATTTAATTTCATTCTGAGAGCAGTGTCAGAGGCCCCTTTCCCTTCACTTCTGCTCTTATGCTAGGATTTATTGAATTTATTTCCTGCCTGGCTCTGTTGCTTCTATGCACTAATTGCCCTTTCTATAGAGAAATATTTCCTGGTGTCACCCTGATTTCAGTCCCCTTGGAGCTGCAGGTGATGGTCTATTAACAAGACAACACAGCAGATAAAGACCTGCACAGTCCATTCAGTCTACTCAGCAGCTACATTGATTATACATTTTTGATTAAACCAACAATATTACCAATATTTTACTTGCCAATTCAACTTGAAGATGTCCCCCCCTTTCCCACAGAGATAGACAGCACCCACATCCTTGATCTAGAACAGTCTCCCGAAAGAGATGGTGGAGACAGAGACTGTATCTGAATTCAAGAGAGGGTGGGATAGGCACATGGGATCTCTTAGAGAGAGGAAGAGATAATGGTTGCTGGATGGGCCATTTGTCCTCTATCTGCCGTCATATTTCTATAATGCTCTCTGACCTCACAATGCAGGTGTAAAGAGCCTTAGCCTATAGGAAGAGGAGATGGAAAATGTTAAGAGCCCTAGCCAATAGGGAGAGGAGGAGATAGTGGATGCTGCAGATGGTCCATTTGTCCTCTATCTGCCGTCATATTTCTATAATGCTCTCTGACCTCACAATGCAGGTGTAAAGAGCCTTAGCCTATAGGAAGAGGAGATGCAAATGTTAAGAGCCTTAGCCAATAGGGAGAGGAGGAGATAGTGGATGCTTCAGATGGTCCATTTGACCTCTATCTGCCATCATATTTCTATAATGCTCTCTGACCTCACAATGCAGGTGTTGAGCCTTAGCCTATAGGGAGGGGAGGAGATAGTGGATGCTGCGGATGGACAGACTGGATGGGCCATTTGGCCTCTCATGTTTCTATGTTTCTTTTGAACGTGATTGATTTTAGGTATCAGAATGTCTCTATCATATTTCAAATCTAGGTGCCACTGACCACACTTTGGGCTGATCCTACATTTTCTGTTTCCATCTCTAAGTACTGCCTTGAGTTCTTGGAGAAAAGCTGGATTTCAAATCCCAGGAAATACTGGGTGAAGAAATATACCCAGACTAGATCAAAGTATTGCTGCTGTCCCCTCCCCCCCCCTCACTACCCCAGACGTGCTGTCAAGAGGTCTACATATAAGGGGACCGGGTGACTTCAGGTCACCAGGAACAGACTGGATCCGGCCCGGGTTCAGTCAGAGTTGTCATATCTAGTGGCTATTCCAGTTTTGTATAAAAGATGTCTGTGTCTTTTCTACCTGTCCCCACCTTTTGTTTTTAGTTCTAAAAATTATTAGTCTAATTTTTAATTATTTTTACATTTATGATTTGTAACCTAGGTCTCCTTTTCTCATGCCTTCTTTTTTTCTATTGCATTTAGGGAAAGGGGATGGAACTTGTATACCATCTTTTTGTGGTTACACATTCAAAGCAGTTTACATATACTGTATTCAGGTATATATTTTATACCAGGGGAAATGGAGAATTATGTGACTTGCCCAGTGTCAAAAGGAGCGGCGATGGGATCGATCCCACAACCTCAGGGTGCAGAGGCAGCAGCTCTACTACTAGGCCACTCCTCACCTCCAAGGTAATTGGTGCAGGGAGAAAAGGAAAGGGAAGGGGATTTGTATACCGCCTTTCTGTGGTTACACATTCAAAGCGGTTTACATATATACAGGCACGTATTTTGTAGCCAGAGCATTGGAGGATTAAGTGACTTGCCCAGGGTGAAAAGGAGCGGCACTGGAATCGATCCCACAACCTCAGGGTGCACCACTAGGCCACTCCTAACTGTTTTAATATCACGGTATATCAAATAAACAGAATTTTTATTACATGCACAAATTTGGGCACCAAGTAAAAAATGACACATGCAAGTTTAAAGGATCAGGAGGATAAGAGGCAAATCTTATGTGTAAATGTACAGAAAAAAAGGTTTTAAAAGTATTTCCCTGTAACTTCATCGAGCGTCCCCTAGTCTTTGTAATTTTTGACTGTGAAAAATCGATCCACTTGTACCCGTTCTACTCCACTCAGGATTTTGTAGACTTCAATCCTCTCTCCCCTCAGCCGTATCTTTTCCAAACTGAAGAGCCCTAACCGTTTTAGTCTTTCCTCATACGAGAGGAGTTCCTTCCCTTTACCATCTTGGTCGTTCTTCTTTGAACCTTTTCTAGTGCTGTTATATCTTTCTTGAGATAAGGATGTCCAAGCCAGGCTTGAAGACTTGAACAGCAGGGCCAAAAGAATTGCCAGAATGGATTCTCTCTCCCAACATAACTGGGCTAGAGACTCCGTTCTGTGAATTCAAATAACAGCCATGAGAAAAAGCCATGTAATAATCAAATAGGTTTTATGAATGCTTCACATGCCTGGGAAGAGCCGATACATGCCATCAAAATGTCAGTGCAAGGACAACCAGATTTATACCCTATGTGACATCGTTTGTAATAATTATCATGCTTTAGATTACAATGGCACAGTTGATCACATGACTTCCTTTCTAAGAATGCCTTATGTCAGTTTTACATTTAAATCCTTAATTTAATGTTAAATATACATGTAGAAACTGGGAACCGATGCTATGTGGTGAGAGATAGGCTCTTACTACAGGGTACCAGAGCACCTTAAAAAAAAAGACAGCACTTATACTATTGTCTCATAGGGCTGGATTCACTAAGCAAACCGATTGTGTACAGATCGGTATGCGAGCCCTTTACGACCAGATTTCCCTCCTGCACTATTCACTAACGTCTGTAGCGATCCGATCACACAACATTTACTGAACTAGAAGCATGAGCCAAACGCACATCCCTAGTTCCCACCCAGACCACCGACCTTTGACGACTGGGCCTCAACTGGACTTACCAGAAGATTGACCGATTCAATAACATCAATGAAGACCTCGTTTTTCTTGTATTTCAGACCCTCCGACCTCCAGGATACAGCATTGGTGACCGTCGGGGGAACACGGGACTTAGCAATCTCCAGTTTGTTTCCTTGTTGGGTGATGTACCTTCACCAGACAGAAAAATAAAGGTCAAAGGGGGGGGGGGAAGAGAAAAAGAAACAGTGCAACCACGTTTGTAAGAGAGCGGGCATTAAATAAGTGTTACTTTGTGAGCCCAAGCTCAGATTCCTACGTTCTTGGGGGAAATCACAGGAATGAACTCTTTCTCATTTTAGGACAGCAGAAAGCTTCTTAAAAAAGCCCTTTGCTCTCCGCAGCGGGATACTCACTCCTGCAAAATCTTACTATCCGTCGTCTGGGGAAAGCCAAAGTCCATCAGTTCATCCAGCAGCTCGTACACGACAACAAAATTATCACGGATGCTCTCCTCCTCCAGCTCTTTGAAATACTCTGTGAAAACCTGTGGGGGGAGGGAGGCAAAATCCAAGATTTCGGAAATGCATATTTCATTGTTCGTCTGCCTACTCTTTCGCTTACCCTTCCCTCTACCTCCAGCTCAGAGAGTGGGGAATTAGACAAACCCAAAAACCAAGCTCACCAATCCATCGCTCACTCGAAAACCTAGTCGCACCTCTCTAGGTCATTCACCACATGCAAAGACTCAGTTTCCGAGCCCTGTCTATCAACCGCTATAACTCAAAAGAAAATCACCCTCCTGTTCCCCTTGGTTCTTGCTAGGGGACCTGCCAAAACCCAATTTTACCAGCATCTTTGTTTTTGAAAGTATTTTATCTGCTTATTTATTTATTTAATTTTCCAGAACGTTCTCCCAAGTGAGCTCAGACCGGTTTACATGAATTTATTCAGGTACTCAAGCATTTTTCCTTTTCTGTCCTGATGGGCTCACAATCTATTTACTGTACCTGGGGCAACAGGGGGGATTAAGTGACTTGCCCAGGGTCACAAGAAGCAACGTGGGTTTGAACCCACAACCTCAGGGTGCTGAGGCTCTAGCGCCACTCTGTTCTTTGTGACCAGTGGCAAACTGACAGGGGAGATTGGAAGGGGGCAAGCATAGGACCTTAACAATGTGATGTGTGCTGGTAGAAAGCACAAATGTAAGCGCTAGAGATGCATAGTATATCTCTGTTTGTGGTGTGATTGTGTCTCGAGATCCTACAAACAAAACTGGACAAAGGCCCGGTGGCCACTACAGATCACAACCTGCCTTGCTTCTGTCACAGCCGCCACCTGCCAAAAGCCTGGAAATGGAGGAAGAGGAAAGATCCTTACCTCTACCATCTTGTACAGGAAAGAATACACCAGGGAGGCATTTGCATTTTTACTAGTGGTTGCCACCACTGGGATGCATCAAAAATAAAAAAAAGTGTAGAGTTAAGATAAAAAAAAGACAAGATATTAGTCTCCCCAACTCTCTCCCCAGCCCTGTGATTGGAGGGCTTTGTCTGCTTCCAATCATTTACAGGATGCTTTGTATTTCTGGGGTGTACAATCAAAGTGATTCCAGAAAGTGAAAGCACCTCTGAAACGCATCCTACCTTTTCATGTACCCACCACCACCTGCAGGAGGAATTTCTGGGATTTTATTTTACATCACAGGAAAATAATGTCCTTTTACCCTTTGGCCCAGCAGTTTCCTACTCCTCTCTAGGACTTATGGCTCACTCAGGCCACCGTACTCTCAGCCTTATTCATGACTACCTGGGAGTACTCCACCTCCCCTGCTTTTTTATATAGTCTTTATCTCACTCTCTACAGTAGGAGCCACACACTGTGATGACATGCACTCTGACTTAGGTGTCACTTCAGCAATGGCTGGGAATCAACCCTCTGTCCTGGGGCTGGGAGCTCTGCTTCTGCAGTATTCCCAATGCCAGCTGGCTGACCAGTCCAGGGAGCAAAGTCTTAGCCCAAGACTTTTCTCTCTATATCACTTTTCTCTTCCTCTCTCTCTTCTTGGCCTGGAGTAGAGAATGACATAGGGACTCAATTTCCCTGTCCCTGCAAGTTTTGCTGTTGTCCCTGCCCCATTCCTATAAGCGCTGCCTTAGCCACTTATGAGAACGGAGCTTAGGCATTGGTGGAATGAGGCATCATGACATCACAATCTGAGCTCTAGAATGTTGCTACTTAGGATTTTAAAGTGTTTGAGGCTTGTGCGGAGGAGGACGGAGCTTAGGCATTGGTGGAATGAGGCATTATGACATCACAAGCTGAGCTCTAGAATGTTGCTACTTAGGATTTTAAAGTGTTTGAGGACGGAGCTTAGGCATTGGTGGAATGAGGCATTATGACATCACAATCTGAGCTCTAGAATGTTGCTACTTAGGATTTTAAAGTGTTTGAGGCTTGTGCGGAGGAGGATGGAGCTTAGGCATTGGTGGAATGAGGCATTATGACATCACAATCTGAGCTCTAGAATGTTGCTAGTTGTGATTTTTAAAGTGTTTGAGGCTTGTGCAGATGAGGAAAGAGATTGCAGGAATGGGGCAGAGACAGGAAAGAACTCACGGGGATGGGATGGGAAATTGAGCTCCTGCGGGGATAGGGAAAAATTTGTCCCCATGTCATTCTCTAGCCTGGAGCATCCTCCCCCAATCATTCTGAACAGTTTGTCTCCTATGAGTTGCAGTAGTCTTGGGTCCCTAAGCTTCTCCTCATCACTGTTCATCCAATAGGAACTCATACATAAGGGAGGCATGGCTAGAATGGAAAGCCACCTGCGCAGAGCACCAGTAGCCCTATTTAAGCCAGATCTTTCTGATTTTTTTTGTACTGATTCTGAAGTGCAGGTGGAATGATCACCGAGTAAAGGAGCCAAGTGGAGCTCCTCGTTTAATTTAATTCATGCATTTCTGTTCTGCTTAACCAAATAGCTCAAGGCGGATTACAGCAAAAAGAAAGAAGCACCGGCTCCCAGTACTAGTGAAGTTACTTGCAAAAATGACACCAGAGAGTACATATAGGATCTCATCTGGGTCTCCATTTCCATCCTGTCCGTCTCCCTGTGCCCATGCCCTGAAAGGATACAGTAGAGGTTACTGTGCTTGATCCAGAGGAAGTGCATCTTGCCGTGTGAAAGGAGCGGCGTCAGCATGCCTTCCTCTTCCTTCTGCATCAGCTGCGGCATGAAGTGTTCAATCTCTGCCATGCTCACGTCACCCTTGTAGTTCCTGGAGATCAGGGTCTGTGAGATGGGGGAAAAGCTTGCATTACAGCTTCACTGACTAGATGGCGAGGGGGAGGGAGGGGTGCAATTAATGAGACACAGATAAGCTCTGCCATGATAGTTGCTCAGATCCATTCAACAACCAGCAGGTGCTAATTTGCCTAATCCCTCCAGTCCCGTTGCCCAATCCTGCCAGACTAGATAGTTCCTGTTTCTTTAGAAAAAAGTGAGAAGTACGAACTTCTCACAGATGCAATGAAAGTAAAACCAGGCAGGGTTAACCAGTCAAAGAATAAACAAACAAAAAAAATATGCAGGTTGATGCAGGGTCATTCAGATGGCACGTTTCCAACCCTGTGCAGAAGACCTCGCAACCAGCAGGGTTTCCAGAACACCACCCATGCCAATGCAAAGCTATATCATCATACTGTATCTAGGCAAGGGGTAAAACGCGGATCTCACGGACCTGACGGATCTAAACCCGTACGACCTTAAAAATCTGAGGTCCGTGTCGGTCCGTGTCCGTGCCGCTTGTAGCTTCTGTCGCTGACAGACCTTGATGAGATTTTAGCGCTGACGGATCCTAACACTTTTCCCTCCCTATGCTGAGACGGATCCGTCAGCGCTAAAATCTCAATCAAGGTCTGTCAGCGACAGAAACTAAAAGCGGCAGGGTCACGGACCGACACGGACCTCAGATTTTTAAGGCCGTACGGGTTTAGATCCGCGAGGTCCGTCAGGTCTGTGAGGTCCGCGTTTTACCCCTTCCCCTGTATCTATTTATGGTGGATGTGTCCCAACAGCTGGACTGGGAACCCAGGGGGTTTTCCTACTGCAGTCCTTCTCCACACTCTCCCGGAGGCACATCTTGCACGATTACCATACTAAGGACCCAACTAGAGAATGACACGGGGACAAATTTTTCCCCATCCCCGCAGGAACTCAATTCTCCAGCCCCATCCCGGCGAGTTCTTTTCCTGTCCCTGCCCCATTCCTGCAAGCTCCGTCCTCATCCGCACAAGCCTCAAACACTTTAAAATCATGTGTTCGAGATTTGTGCGGTTAAAGCAAAGCTTACAGGAATGGAGCAAGGACAGAGACAAAACTGGTGGGGATGGGGAAATTGAGTTCCTACGGGGACATGACATTCTCTAGTCCCAATGCGTAAAGCTCCAGCAACCCAGTAAAACAAAATACCAGGTTGGGAGCATTTTGTTTTGCTGGGCTGGGCTATGAGTGCTATTTGTGATAAGCAGCATGGTAAAAAGGGGAGGAATTGTGCCTAGCGCCTGGGCGGAATTGCAAAATCAGTAGGTGCAGCTATTCTGAACAGGCCCAATTTAGCTCCCGATCGCTGGAGCTCAAGAAAAGTTCATTAAAATGTTGGAGGGGTTTTGTTTGAACATCTGATTTGGACTAGAGAATGACATGGTGACAAAATTCATCACTGTTCCCGTCCCTACGGATAACCGCGGGAAACCATCTTCAAAGAGAGAGGGAAGAATCAGAGTATGAATGGCCACAACCACTGACCCGCAAGCTTTGCTTTGAAGAATGCTGGTGTAGAAGGACCGAGGTTGAAATAGACACTAGGAAATGACATGGGATTATTTCCCGCGGTTATCCGCGGGGACGGGGACGGTGATGAATTTTGTCACCATGTCATTCTCTAATTTGGACACAGCTGTGTGTGTCCTGTGCTTAATAGCTGCTTTCTGACCATAGATGCAGGACATACACTCACATAGCACACGCACAAATAGCTCCAGACCTCCCATAAAATAGAAACATGATGGCAGTGATGTCTTAAATATAAAATGTATTTAATTTGTATTGCACTTATTGAAAATAAATAAAGAATTTAAAAAAAACCCCACAAGGCCCATCCAGTCTGCCCATCCACAGTAACCATGATCTCTTTCTCTCTCTGCCTATCCCTCTCCCTCTCCCTTTTACGCATCACTCGCTAACAGAGAGTTGTTTTATACTGAGCCTCCTGGTAAAGCGTTTGCATAGGCTTCTGGGTGGCTGCTATCATCAATCGGTAAAAACCCTTTTGAGCATTGGACGCTGAGCTGCCTTGCAAGTAAGACTGGCTACAACCAGTCTTACTTGCCGAGCAAACTTTTGAGCATCCAGTGCATATTCCGAGATGTGATCTGACAACCCAGGAGAGGGTGGAGAAGCACTGGATCTGCCTGAAAAGTTTTGGCTCTAGATGTCAGGATGACTAGACAGGTAGCCTGGACTCTACTAAGATGCTCCAGACAGCATTGCAACCTATCCCAAAGTGCAAGGACCCTCCCGGAAGGAAGTGACCGGTGGGGAAAGCAGGGCCGAAACTTCCCACCACCTGCCTCTCACCTTGCCCTTCAGGTCCAAAATGAAAACGGCCGAGGCTGACATGGTCCCCCGAGGCGGGGGATACCGCCGATCGCTCGCCTCTTCGTTCCAAAAGTGCACTTTTCGTCCTTGTGTGGCGCTTCCTCCTTCCTGCCCTGTTCCCGCCTGACGTCACGGCTGCAGGTAGGCAGCGCCCAGGTGAGCTGAGTTCTGCAGGGCGGGGCTTCCGCTAGCCCCGCCTACACAAAATGCAAAGTTAAAATCAACGCATAAAAACAGGTTTAAAAAAAAAAAAAAAATGATTATTTGTTTTTAATATTTAAATTAGGTTCAAACAACTCCAGATGTAAAGTAAGGGCTGTCGTTACAAAAAATATCAACAAAACCTCCCAAAATAAAGTCCTAAGAGCAAAAATCTTCTGAAAAGATGAAAAATCAGAGGAAATCCTTTTCAATCTTTTTTTTTTCTCGTTTAATTCTTTATTTAATTTTATAATTTGACATAATAAAAAGTCAATTAAAGAAATAGTCCAATACCAGTCTCCACAATACTTAACAAGATAATAATAAAAAAAGGCAAATTTAGATGAAAAAAGAAGGCAGAACAAAAATACAATAGGAAAATTACAATTCTAAGTATACTGGATTGAATAATTAGACCTCGATAAGAGGGGAGAAAGCTACATTACTAAGAAAATAAAGATAGCGTTAAGTGGGGATAAGAACCTAATTAAACTAAGCAGGTTGGAACAACAATTCTCTCAAGAATATTAAATTTGCTCTTTCGCAGAGATAAATTTTATCAGCTGCTGAGGTTCCAAATAAACCATCACACATTTACATGGGTATCTGAGTATGAACGTAGCCCCCAACTGTAGGACCCTTGGTCTCTTTTGGGTCGTCCTTGACACATCAGGATACATTCTCACCGCTTAAGCATCCATTCTCTGTCAGAGTCTATAGCGAACTGTACTAGCAGCGTTGCAGTTGCCGATGGCTCATTATCTGACCTCTCAAGGAAATTTGTCAGGTCCAAACTATCAGCAGACAAATTCTGCTGGTCTGGTGGAAATCCTTTTCAATCTTTTAATGACAACCCAACCTCAACTGAAAAACATATTTTTCCAGGTGCAATATTTGACAGCTTGCAGTATTTTTTTAATTTATTCTAACCAGCCACCCAGACCAGTATTTGCTAATCTTAAAAATTATAAAATGATTAGAGCAAAAAAAAGAGTATGACATTTTTTTCCAGTGATAGTTCACTTGTAGTCCTCCTGATTGGATATATTCCATTTTCAGTTGGATGTAAACACTTGAGGTTCGGTTGTCATTAAAAGACTGAAAAGGATTTCCTCTGATTGTTCATCTTTTCACCAATCTTTGCTTTTTTATCAGGCGTCTTTCTGGGATAAGGAACTGAAACCTTTGTTATTTAGTTCTGTGTCTTATCATCACTTCCAAAAGCAGTTGAAGACCCATTTGTTCGCCAACTAATCAATTCTTTTTAGTTTGTATTATTTGTTAAATTTTGTTAACCGCATCGAACTTACTAGTTATGCGGTACAGAAGTGATTTGTTATGTTATAATATCTCCATCATTGCCTCGGTTTAACCTTGACCATGGCAGCCTCATCCTACCAGAGCATTCTGCTCGGACTGTAATAATAATAATAATAATTTTATTTCTTATATACCGCCAAAGCCATAGTAGTTCGAGGCGGTTTACAACGAAGAAGGGCTGGACAATCAGCGAAAATGGTACAATGTTACAATCAGATAAAATTAGGTGGTAGAGAAAAAAAAATGGTACAACAGAGAGAAAAAAAATGGTACAAACAGAAAGAAAGATGGGTACAATTATGGCAATGAAATGGTACAGTGAAGAAGGTCAAGACAATCTGCGTAAAGGACATAGAGAGATAGAGGGCCAGGGTGGGCATAGGGTCTTAGGGTATGAATCGGGTGAAAAGATTAGTTTTTATTAGTTTCCTGAAGTTTAAGTAGGATGAAGAACGTGAGATGATGTGGGCCAGCCAGTTATTGTGATGACCTGCTTGGAAGGCAAGAGTTCTATTTAAATATCTTTTGTAATGGCAGGTCCTTAGGGTAGGGTAGCTAAACAGGTGGGTTCTACATGTGAGTTTGGATGGGCAGTCTAGGATAAAATGGGGTACTAAGTAAAGGGGGGCCGAGCCAAGGATGGATTTGTAGCAGAAACAGGCGAACTTGAATAGCACTTTTGCTTCTAGGGGTAGCCAGTGAAGTTTGTGGTAATAGGGAGTTATGTGTTCCCATTTTTTTAGTCCGAAGATCAGTCGGATTGCCGTGTTTTGAATAATTTGCAATCTTTGTGTGGTTTTTTTTAAAGATCCCAGATAGATGAGTTGCAGTAGTCGACTAGACTTAAGATGGAGGATTGCACAAGTAGGCGGAATGAGGGGGCGTCAAAGTATTTTCTGATGGATCTTAGCTTCCATAAGGTGGCGAAGCCCTTTTTGACCAGAAGGTCGGTGTGAGCTTCGAAGGTAAGGTTGCGATCAAGAGTCACTCCGAGTATTTTTAAAGAGTTTGTTAAGGTAAAGACTTGGCCATTCAGGGAGATTGAGGTATCTTTGATTTTGTCATTTGGGCTTGCCAGGAAGAACTTGGTTATATCTGAGTTGAGCCTCAGTTTGAAGTCGGTCATCCATAGTTCGATTTGCATTAGGATTGAAGCTAGGAGGTTGTTTATCTCAGGGGTTATGTTGGAGATGGGGAAGACTAAAGGATGTAAAGGATGACCACACACATTCTTCTACCTAACACCCCTTCACACGTCACAGCCCTCAGCTGGAGAGGCAACAATGTGTGGCTGACTTATCCCTATGTGCCCATGGAGAAAAAAATCCACCTTTGAGATGAACCTGCCCATAGCTGGGGAAAGCATGTGGTAAAGGGTGGCCTGCACATGCTAAGATAGGTCTAAAAAACACTTTAATTAATTTTATGAGCGCTAATCCATTCATAGTACAATCAGAAGACATCACCAGTTTGTGACTGATTTACCCTTCTGCCATAGTAACATATAGTAACATAGTAGATGGCAGCAGATGAAGATCTGAATGGTCCATCCAGTCTGCCCAACCTGATTCAATTAAAAAAATTTTTTTTAATAGTAACTTAGTAGATGACGGCAGATAACGACCCGAATGGTCCATCCAGATCCACATAGAACAGTGGTCTCAAACTCAAACCTTTGGCAGGGCCACATTTTGGATTTGTAGGTACTTGGAGGACCTCAGAAAAAAATAGTTAATGTCTTATTAAAGAAATGACAATTTTGCATGAGGTAAAACTCTTTATAGTTTATAGATCTTTCCTTTTGGCCAAGTCTTAATAATAATATTGTCGTTTATAGCAAAAGAGACCTTTAATCAAGAAACTGTAATATTTTTCTTTTGTGATTATGATAAACACTCCGAGGGCCTCAAAATAGTACCTGGCGGACTGTGAGTTTGAGACCACTGACATAGAACATCTGTTATAGGTAAGTAACTTCACTTTATCAGATCCCACTTGGAGGATGGGTTTCAGTTTTGAATATTTGCCTTCATAAAAGATTTCCAAATGTTCAAAGAGGTACAAATAAAGGGACCACAGCAGCTCAATCCTTGTCTGGGAATTATTTCACTACATTACTGGTCGTGACTGCTTTTCAGCACCATGTTCTGGACAGCTCCTGTTAACGGGTGGCCACAGTGAAATTAATAAACTCCCTCCAATCTTTCACACTCCCCAAAAACCACTTGAGGAGACATTCGTGTAAAACAGGAATCTCACACACAAGATAGTCTCCAGTTTACCCTGGCATAGGAGTGAGGTTCATTTTTGTTATGCTATGGGCAAAATGAACTCATTTTGAGGAGGAATTGACCCCAAAATATCCACAAAGAAGAAAATCCAGAGAAAACCAACCCCCCCCAAAAAAAAACAAAACAAACCTCTATGGAGTGACGATGTTCCTAAATGAACTTTATTTGAAAGTGTCAAAGTTCCAAAGGTACAATGAAATCATCCACATAAAATAATTCCATCCACATAAAAATAAATCATCCACATAAGAGCCTTAAAGGACCTAGTCTGCTAGGGATACAGGACCCAACATGGTCTGCGTTTCGACAAAAAGTCTTCTTCAGGGGTCCCTGGGGAAACAATTGTGTGGTGAGCCGGAAGTGAGACACTGCTTGCATTTGCAATGGAAATTGTTTTTTGGGGTTTTTTTTTTTGGTTTTCTCATTTTGAGGCATTGTATTATCCCTGACTTGCCCAACTACAAAGAAAGACAGAGGGTCTCCTCCAAGATGAAGGGGTAATCAATTTCAGCACCTCTGAGAGCAGAGGCTTTTTTGCTTTGGTGAAATTAGGTTGCAGCTATAGACACTGCATGAAATCATTTCAAACCTAAGTTGGGCAAGTTACTGGAGGAAAATCTCTTTTAGAAAAAGGTGGTTAACAATTACAAATTATAGTGGGGTTGGTGACATAGACAATAAAGAAAATCCCCTTTCTGAGCGGTCTACATATTTAGGGTTGGGGTGAACTTTTTTTTTTAACAGTTGTAAAAGGCAACAGTAGGTTCATTGAACAGTTGGACATATGATAGTTTTAGAGGGGAGAGTGGTTAAAGCTACAGCCTCAGCACCCTGAGGTTGTGGGTTCAAACCCACGCTGCTCCTTGTGACCCTGTGCAAGTCACTTAATCCCCCCAATGCCCCAGGTCCATTAGATAGATTGTGAGCCCACCAGGACAGATAAGGAAAAATGCTCGAGTACCTGAATAAATTCATGTATACAACCATTCTGAGCTCCCTTGGGAGAACAGCATAGAAAATGGAATAAATAAATAGTGTGAAAAGTTTCAGTCTCTCTGATAACCAGAGCTGGTATTATGACATCATAATGCCTCATTCCACCAATAAGAGCCAACCTCATCAGTGACATCACAATGGCTTGATTGTCTTTACTTGGCTCACTTTTACTACATTTTCATTTCTAGAATGGTGCAGTGGTTAAAGCTACAGCCTCAGCACCCTGAGGTTGTGGGTTCAAATCCCACGCTGCTCCTTGTGACCCTGGGCAAGTCACTTAATCCCCCCCCATTGACCCAGGTCCATTAGATAGATTGTGAGCCCACCAGGACAGATAAGGAAAAATGCTTGAGTACCTGAATAAATTAATGTAAACCATTCTGAGAAAATGTAATAAATAAATAGAATATAATTTTCATTAATTGACAATAATGTCCTCTGTTCATGTCCCATAGCTTTTGTGATTAACATATCAAGATTCAACAAAGAGGCATTTTATTTCAAACTTCTTCTCTACACAAATCACAAGGAAAAACTCACAGGAGCTCAGCATGTGCCTTTAATGTATAGAGTTACATAGTAACATAGTAGATGACGGCAGATAAAGACTCGAATGGTCCATCCAGTCTGTCCAACCTGATTCAATTTCATTTTTTTCTTCTTAGCTATTCCTGGGCAAGAATCCAAGGCTCTACCTGGTACTGTGCTTGGGTTCCAACTGTCGAAGTCTCTGTCAAATCTCACTCCAGCCATTGAAGCCCTCCCCTGCCCATCCTCAACCAAAAGGCTATACAGACACATACTACGCAAGTCTGCCCAGTACTGGCCTTAGTTAAAAATTTAATCTTATTTTCTGATTCTAGATCCTCTGTGTTCATCCCACGCTTCTTTGAACTCCGTCACCGTTTTCCTCTCCACCACCTCTTTTGGGAGCGCATTCCAGGCATCCACCACCCTCTCTGTAAAGTAGAATTTCCTAACATTGCTCTTGAATCTACCACCCCTCAACCTCTGGTTTTACCATTTTCCTTTCTCTGGAAAAGATTTTGTCTGAATCATATCTCCCCTGTCCCTCCTTCCCTCTAGGGTATACATATTCAGGGCTTCCAGTCTCTCCTCATATGTCTTCTGGTGCAAGCCTCCTATCATTTTCATCGCCCTCCTCTGGACCGCTTCAAGTCTTCATATGTCCTTCGCCAGAGAAGGTCTCCAAAATTGAACACAATACTCTAAGTGGGGCCTCACCAACGACCTGTACAGGGGCATCAACACCTTCTTCCTTCTACTGGCTATGCCTCTCTTTATATTCAAATATATTTTATTGAACAAACAAAAACTCCAACAGGACAACGAAACGAAGTACATTCAAGCTCAACATTTTTGGTTTTCAAAACCCAAACCCCACAGAGCTCAGCCCCCCAAACATCCCCACCCCACTCCTAAACAAACCCTCCCAAAACACCCCCCCCCCCCGGGTCCTCCATCCAGGTATAATAGTACCAATTAAAACACAAAAGAAAACAGGCATACCAAGTACAACAAGAGGGGACAAAAAACAAAAACAGAGATTCAACAGTTAAGCAAAGGGCTGCGAGCCAGAGGAGTCATGGTTGACCAAAATGGTTCCCAAGTGTGCTGAAAGATGTGGCCTGGGAGAGAAGAAAGGTCCGTCACATCCTTCCTCTCCCACAGCAGGAGAGTAATCATCCGACAGCGCCATAGGGAGTAGTCCGGAGCATCAGCCTCAAGCCATTTCAACAAAATACATTTCAGAGCAACGAAGGCAGTCCACTTGAGGAAAGCTGCAACCCCCTTTGTACGAGGGAAATAGCGGGGAACAGCTCCAAATAAAAGCAAAGGGAAACGACAAATGCTCTCCACAAAAGCAAAAATAGCAGTCCAAAAATCTTGAACATTAGGGCAAGTCCAAAACATGTGTCCCAAGCCCGCTTCTGGAACCTGACAACGAAGACAGGCAGCAGTCTCACGCAATCGTGATAAATAAGCCCTCTTAGGGAGAAATGTACAAACGGAAGACCAACTTATAGTGTTGCTCCCAAAAGGTGGTATATTTTCGAAAGGTAGGCAGCCGACGGACAGTCTGCAAAAGCACATCAGCCGGCAACTCTACTGTAAGGTCACGAACCCAAGCATCCCATAATTTAGAATGGTCAAACAAGGGGGATTCATCCTTCAAGTGGCGATGATGGAATTTAAGGGGGACCGGAAGTTGGGAACCAATGGTAAAAGCCGTAGACAGCATCTCATGGCAGGAGGTTTGCAAAGAACTAAAGGGTAAAGAAGAAATGTAATGGTGAATTTGCAGATAAGCAAAATAATCAGTAGATGGGAGATCAAACTCGTCTCGCAACTGTGCATACGCCTCTCTTTATATAGCCCAGCATCCTTCCAGCAGCAGCCACCACCTTGTCACACTGTTTTTTCACCTTTAGATCTTCGGACACTATCACCCCAAGGTCCCTCTCCCTGTCTGTGCATATCAGCTTCTCTCCTCCCAGCATATACGGTTCCTTCCGATTATTAATCCCCAAATGCATTACTCTACATTTCTTCACATTGAATTTTAGTTGCCAGACATTAGACCATTCCTCTAACATTTGCAGATCCTTTTTCATATTTTCCGCTCCCTCTTCGGTGTCTACTCTGTTACAAATCTTGGTGTCATCCGCACAAAGGCAAACTTTTCCTTCTAACCCTTCAGCAATGTCACTCACAAACATATTGAACAGGATCGGCCCCAGCACCGAACCCTGAGGGACTCCACTAGTCACCTTTCCTTCCTTCGAGCGACTTCCATTAACCACCACCCTCTGGCGTCTGTCCGACAGCCAATTTCTGACCTAGTTCACCACTTTGGGTCCTAACTTCAGCCCTTCAAGTTTGTTCAACAGCCTCCTATGAGGAACTGTATCAAAGGCTTTGCTGAAATCCAAGTAAATTACATCTAGCATATGTCCTCGATCCAGCTCTCTGGTCACCCAATCAAAAAATTCAATCAGGTTCGTTTGGCACGATTTACCTTTTGTAAAGCCATGTTGCCTCGGATCCTGTAACCCATTAGATTCAAGGAAGTACACTATCCTTTCTTTCAGCAACACTTCCATTATTTTTTCAACAACCGAAGTGAGGCTTACCGGCCTGTAGTTTCCCACTTCATCCCTGTGACCACTTTTGTGAATAGGGACAACCTCTGCTCTCCTCCAATCCCCAGGAACCACTCCCGTCTCCAAGATTTGTTGAACAAATCTTTAATAGGATCCGCCAAAACCTCTCTGAGCTCCCTCAGTATCCTGGGATGGATCCCATCTGGTCCCATCGCTTTGTCCACCTTCAGTTTTTCAAGTTGCTCAAAAACACTTTCCTCCGTGAACGGCGCAGAATCTACTCCATTTTCTCGTGTTACTTTGCCAATCTCGGTCCTTCTCCAGGATTTTCTTCTGTGAACACAGAACAGAAGTATTTGTTTAGCACATTTGCTTTTTCCTCATTACTCTCCACACAGCCTCTATCTCTCCTTATTACATGGTAGGAGTTCCTGAGAGCTTACCCTCTGTCCTTATTATATAGCAGGAACTCCAGTAGGCTTATACATTGTCTGGCAGCTGGGCTTCAACGCCAAGAAATGTAAGGTCATGCATCTCGGCAACGGAAATCCTTGCAAAACTTACACCTTGAATGGAGAAACTTTAACCAGAACTACGGCAGAACGAGACTTGGGAGTAATCATCAGTGCTGACATGAAAGCAGCCACTCAAGTGGAGAAGGCTTCATCTAAAGCACGGCAAATGATAGGCTGTATCAAGAGAAGCTTCGTCAACAGGAAACCTGAAGTCATGATGCCACTGTACAGAGCCATGGTGAGACCACATCTGGAATACTGTGTTCAATTCTGGAGGCCACATTACCGTAAGGATGTGCTCAGAGTCGAATCGGTTCAGCGGATGGCCACCAGGATGGTCTCGGGGCTAAAGGGTCTCCCGTACGAAGAAAGACTGAGCAAATTGCAGCTCTACACTCTCGAGGAGCGTAGGGAGAGGGGAGACATGATTGAGACATTTAAGTACATCACGGGACGGGTAGAGGTGGAAGATGAGATCTTTCTTCTCAGGGGACCCTCGACCACAAGAGGACATCCGCTCAAGCTCAGGGGAGGGAAGTTTCGTGGAGACACCAGGAAATACTTCTTCACGGAGAGAGTGATTGAGCATTGGAACGAGCTTCCAGTGCAGGTGGTCGAGGCACGCAGCATCTCAGACTTCAAGAACAAATGGGATACCTATGTGGGATCCCTACGAGGTCATGCCAAGGGACAGGGTCACTAGGACTGAATGAGCGGGTCAGCAGAGTGACAGTATAATTACAATTATTCTTTAGGGGGTCAGTAGATTTAAGAGGGTGGGTAAATAGTGTGGGCAGACTTGATGGGCTATGGCCCTTATCTGCCGTCATCTTTCTATGTTTCTATGTTTCTATGTTTATAATACAACAGGAGCTCCTGATGGCTTATTCTCTGTCCTTATTACACAGTAACAGCTCTTGAGAGTTCAGTTCCTGCCCTTAATATACAGCAGAAGTTCCTGGAGTGTTATTTCCTGTCCTTATTATACATCAGAAACTTCTGGGGATTTATTCCCTGTTCTTATTATATAGCAGGAGGACTTATTCTCTGTCCTTATTACAAAGTAACATCTCTTGATAGCTCAGGAATGATGCATAGCCACATTACGAACAGTGTGTGGTTGTGCATGCTGTATCTTAGAGGTATTGACAGTGTCAGCTGGGAGCAGAGGGAAGCAGCAAGAATCTTAAAATGTACAAGTTCTGAGTTACATACAAATCCGACTTAAGAACAGCTTTAAAAACGTAACTCGTTCTTAACCTGGGGACTGCCTGTATTCTGAAAATCAGGGTGCTATGGCAAGGTGGTCCTGCAGATGGCGACATTGTATATTAGAAGGATGGAAGACCCATAGCAGGATGTGTGTGTGCATCACTGAGCCAGAGTTATGATCTAATTCAATTATGGCGGTGGAGACAGTGAAGGGGGGTAGCTGGCAGGCAGCAAGCGTGGCAACCATAGCTTCTGGGAAAGGGGAAGAGGGAGGATCAGGAATAAGTGCTGGGCTGTCCTGTCCCTTGGCTTCCTTCCAAGATCAAGAGCCTTGTTAAGTTAATTGGCAGGGTCTGTTTTTGAGATTTTCCAGGCATCTTTGCACACTTCCACCCAGAGTTAAAAATAAATAAATGAATCTCACTGCTGTATTAGAAAGCTCCAAATGGTGGGAGCTCAGTCTTGTGACTTTTCATGACGGAATCACTGCAATGTTCAAGTGAACCTTTGTGCATGGTAAGGGGCAGACCAGGTCCCTCTTCTTCTCCTCCTCCTCTTCTGAGGCCACCCTGAAGGTATCTCTCTTAGCTGGAGGGCTTTGAGTTACCCATCACCTGTTTTATGGGGAATTAAGTAGGCTTTGGGGCGTTTCAGTTTTTATTTTCAAGCAGACAGTGAAAGGAAGTAAACAGGAAGTGGTTATTTTTGGCACCATCTTTGTCTGAAAACTCAAGTTCTCAAAGCCAAGAAAGGGAGAAGCAGGTTTGTGCAGGGCTGGCCTTAGAGGGATGCAAACAAGGCAACTGCCAGGAACCCCCATACCACAGGAGGCCCCCAACCCTACGCACAGCTAAAAGAGACCCTTTCAAATTTCTGTCCAAGCTTTGAGCCTAGTTCATTTGCAATTTCCTGGGATTTACCCCCGTTTTTTGCAGAGAATTGATGAAGAGAGGGTAACTCCTAAAAGCTTGTTACAGGTACATTTACCATTACCATTTTAAACCATCTTCCCTACCTTCCATCAATGCAGTGACAAAGCATCGCCAGGGCCACATATTATACTCCCCTTGCTAACCCAGTGAAAGTGCTGGGTCTGGACGATAAGTGGGACTCACCACTAGAGAATGACACAGTGACAGAATTCATTACCATTCCTGTCCCCGCGGATAACCGCAGGAAAACATTCTGAGTCATTCTTTAGAGTCTATCTCAACCTCAGTCCTTCTACACCAGCATTCTTCAATGCAAGGCTTGAGGGTCAGTAACTGGAAACTATCCTATGTCATTCTTTAGCGTCTATCTCAGGCTCAGTCCTTCTACACCAGCGTTCCTCATTGCAAGGCTTGAGGGTCAGTGGCTGGAAACCATCCCGTGTCATTCTTTAGTGTCTCTCTCAACCTCAGTCCTTCTACACCAGCGTTCTTCAATGCAAGGCTTGAGGGTCAGTGGCTGGAAACCATCCCGTGTCATTCTTTAGTGTCTCTCTCAACCTCAGTCCTTCTACACCAGCGTTCTTCAATGCAAGGTTTGAGGGTCAGTGGCTGGAGACCATTCTGTTCCATTCTTTAGTATCTATCTCAACCTCAATCCTTTTACACCAGCGTTCTTCAATGCAAGGCTTGAGGGTCAGTAGCTGGAAACTATCCTGTGTCATTCTTTAGTGTCTATCTCAGGCTCAGTTCTTCTACACCAGCATTCTTCAATGCAAGGTTTGAGGGTCAGTGGCTGGAGACCATTCTGTTCCATTCTTTAGTATCTATCTCAACCTCAATCCTTTTACACCAGCGTTCTTCAATGCAAGGCTTGAGGGTCAGTAGCTGGAAACTATCCTGTGTCATTCTTTAGTGTCTATCTCAGGCTCAGTCCTTCTACACCAGCATTCTTCAATGCAAGGTTTGAGGGTCAGTGGCTGGAGACCATTCTGTTCCATTCTTTAGTATCTATCTCAACCTCGGTCGTTTTACACCAGCGTTCTTCAATGCAAGGCTTGAGGGTCAGTGGTTGTGCTCATTCATACTCTGATTCTTCCCTATCTTCTTAAAGAATGGCATGGAGATGGTTTCCCCTGGGGACGGGAACGGTGATGAATTCTGTCACCGTGTCATTCTCCACTCACCACCACCACCACCCACCCTCCATGCCGTATAGTTTTGAATGTTGTGTGGCCATACCCTAATCTCCTGTCTGAGACATTGGGCCAGAACTACTAGATACCCCTCCCCTCATTGGGCAAAAGTGAATGCCCAGTGCAAAGGCTGGGAAAAACCAAACCCAACTAGTCCTGGCTCACTCAAGAGATGCCACGTTACCCAGTCCCAGGCTGGAGATTTTGGGACAGTCACAGATTTCTGACACCCCCCCCCCCCCAATTCTGGTACATTGTGAGACTTGCAGCCTTGATTTCAATGGGCAGGATCAAATCCCACACTGGTTTGGGATATAAGTTCAAAATCAGGACTGGCCAAACGTCTCCAGCCTGAAACTGGATAAGCTGGCTGCTCTGCACAAGTGACCGCAGCCTTTCCTCCAGTTTGTACAAAAAGATGAGGGAAAGAAATGATTTGTAGATTACTGGTGCCCATTCATCTCATGCCACTTCAGAATCTCAAGGGCAAAAGGAAACATGGTTGAGACAACTCCCAGAATTAAATACATGCCTGGAGGTGGCTAAACTCACAAAACACATGACCAAAGTGCATTGTAGAGAGAGAAAGCTATCATTACTGGTTTAAGAGAGAGAGATTTCTATCTCCAGAGCAAGCAAGTGGGTACTCAAATGCCTACAGCTTTGAAAAGCAAGAGGTAAGCCTATACACCATGGCAAGGACGGTCAGATGTCCCCCATCTACACAGGAACAGTTGAAGGAAGTATAACTCTCTCTACTTCATCTCAAATGCGTTCTGTTTAGCTCAGTGCAAAGAGGTGTTTCAACCAGTTAAGTTTTCAGGATATTCATTATGAATACGCATATGTTTGGATTCAATGGAGACAGTGGTTTTAATGAATATTCATTGTGGATATCTTGAAAACTTGACTGGGTAGGTAGGGGGCCTCCAGTTCTAGGTTGGGGAACCACTGTTGTAGATGATGAAGCTCACAAATATTGTGAGCTGAGTGGGTTAGATTTTGGATGCTTACAAATACATGGCCCAAAGTATTGTGGTACTTGTAGTTCCTGATTTTCCTTTTGCAAAGCAGCCTTGTAGGTCCCATAGTGCTTCATATGAGGGATAATACAAACTCAAAACACAGCTCTGTCTTCGTTGCTTTTTATAAGACCCGTTCCTTCAAACTCAAAGAATAATAGCATAAGAGACTTATTTGTCTATATAGACCTCAGCAGTACCACCCATATGTATATAAACTTTTTACACACATAGAGTTAAGGCACCAATATTTGTCATTGGTCTCAACCTTTTGAATATTTTCAATGCTTTCAATACTTTAGATTAAATTTCATAGATAGAAATTTCATAGATAGATAGTGGGGGTAGGCACTCCGACATAGACCAATGTTTCCTCCAGAGGGCTTTATCAAGGAAATCCCCCCTGCAAATATATATAACAAATAAATAGAGATAAATAGAGTTGTAAAACAACCATATATAAATAACTTTAAATATTTTAAATATCTCCTTAGCTCTCTACCAACATAATTTATAGTAATCAGTACCTTAAATCCAACGACTCATGCTTCCCGCGTCCATAGATTTAACCAGGAAACATGGCCGCAGCGTCAATACAATAAATACCCCAAATCCTTTGAACGTGATGTCATCACAATAGATATGATGTCATCAATAGAGTTATCTCTAGTTATTTGTTATATATATTTGCACGGGGATTTCCTTGATAAAGCCCTCTGGGTGAAACATAGGTCTATGTCGGAGTACCTACTACCCCCACCCGCATAGATAAAGATGAATATCTATCTATGAAATTTAATCTAAAGTATTGAAAGCATTGAAAATATTTGAAAGGTTGAGACCAATGACGAATATTGGTGCCTTGGCGGCAAAAATCCATGCAGGACTTACACCCTAAATGGTGAGATCCTAGATAGGACTGTAGCAGAACGTGACTTGGGGGTGATCATTAGCGAAGACATGAAGACTGCCAACCAAGTGGAAAAAGCTTCATCCAGGGCTAGACAAATCATGGGCTGTATCCGCAGAAGTTTGGTCAACCTGAGGTCATAATGCCGTTGTACAGATCCATGGTGAGGCCCCATCTGGAATATTGTGTGCAATTCTGGAGGCCGCATTATTAAAAAGACGTGCGGAGAGTTGAGTCGGTTCAGCGAATGGCCACCAGGATGGTCTCAGGACTCAAGGATCTCCCGTATGAGGAACGGCTGGGTAAGTTGCAGCTATACTCACTCGAAGAACGCAGAGAGAGGGGAGACATGATCGAGACGTTCAAATACGTCATGGGCCGTATCGAGGGGCTAGAAGATCTCTTTCTTCTTAAAGGTCCCATGGGGTGGGAAATTTCATGGCAACTCCAGAAAATATTTCTTCACCGAAAGGGTGGTTGACCAATGGAATAATCTTCCACAACAGGTAATTGAGGCCAGCAGCGTACCTGATTTTAAGAAAAGATGGGATAGGTATGTGGGATCTCTTCGTTTAGGTAGTTAGGGGGTGGGTCCTTAGTGTGGGCAGACTGGATGGGCTGTGGCCCTTTTTCTGCCGTCATTTTCTATGTTTCTATGTAAAAAGTTTATATACATATGGGTGGTACCGCTGAGGTCTATATAGACAAATAAGACTCTTATGCTATTATTCTTTGAGTCATATGGGGGTTGTCAGAAATGTAGGCCCATCCCAAAAATCTCCCTCCTGGAACCGGTGAACTTGGCAGGTCTAATGCTAAGTTTTAAAAACGCTTCTTCTGCAAAACTAGCATGCAGTTTCATATCTTTTGAAAACCTAATTTTCTGATCTAGTAGGACTGAACTTGTCCTACGGGTTAAGCCCCCCCCCCCCCCATATTAGTCCTATTTTCAGCTCTCTCTTTTCTATTGCTTGTCCCCTTGGCGCCCCACTGGCATTCAGCACCTCCTCCCCCTGTCTAGCATTCAGTCCCTCCCTTCAGAAGAAGTGACTGCAAATTAAAAATAGAAATGGGCAGACAAAACTGAACTGGAAACTTCAGACTCTGCACAAAGTGCGGCACGGTAGAAATAGCAATAAGTTATCCAGGCTGGAGATTTGGGGACAGTCCTGGATTTCTGATCAGCCCATCCCTGGCGCATTACGAGACTTACAACACTGATTTCAATAGGCAGGACCAGGCACTACAAATCCCACACTGCTCTGGGATGGAAGTTCAACACCAAGACCAGCATAGGGGAGGAGGGGTGCCATGCCCCCCCCGCCCCTCTTACTACGCCACTGTTTGCATATATAATATCTGTATCGTATTCTATGTTGTGTTCCTAAAGGGAACTAGCCAGCTATCTCCTCTATGTTGCATTATTAGTTAGTCTGTGAAGAGGCTGGTCTTTACCCTTTCTTGAACATTCCGATGTCCTTTTCTAGTTTTAATTCCTTCGGAAGGGCGTTCCACCACTGAGAACATTCTTGTCCTAACACTGTTCTCTTTGATGTCTCTGCAGGGCAGGTGCAGGTGTATGGTAATATAGTCTGGCTCCGCGGAAAACTACGAACGGAGACCACGTTGAGGAGACGCGCCCTGTAGCTGAGCGGGAAGGCACGCGCATGCGCGGTGCAGTACTGGCAAACTTGAGATCTTCAATCAAGTTTGCTCGAAAAGCTGTCCGCGTGGGGGCTCTGTGGACGACGTCACCCACCTGTTGAGAATACGCTGCCTGCTTGTCCTGGGATAAACGGCAGTTCCAAGAGATGAGTAATTTGGTGTGGCAGCAACAAGATCTTGATTGAGATCTTTCCTTTCATCAATCCTCTGGCACCCCCTCCCCTATTTTCCCCTACAAAGCTGCCAAGTTACCCAGCTCCAAGAGGTAGACTTTATTGGTAAGTCCTGGTTTGGGAACTTACATCCCAAAGCAGCCTGGGATTTGTAGTCCCTGATTCTACCCCAGGCCATCAGTGCATTGCAAACAAAAGCTTTCTTGGCAGCTTTTTTGCTTTCTTCTTTCCTTCTCTTGTTTCACTTCCTCCCTCCCTCCCTCCCTCTTGCATCTCTCTCCCATCTTCCCCTCCCTCCGGAATTCCTGCCAAGCAGAGGAAAAGAGCCCGGGAAGGGGCGCCGCCTACCTCCACCTCGGTCCCAAGCCCCGCCCCCTCGGCAGAACCCCGCTCAGGCTCCTCCCCCACGGGGCGGGGCGCTGGATTGGGTTGCACCGCAGCGCTGCGAGCAGCAGCCAGCCAGAGCTTTCGGGGTCCCGATGGAGCTGCTGCACTAGAGGCGGCGAGCTATGGAGGGGGACGGGGAGAGGAGCCCGCCGGGGGACTACGGTAGGATGCTGGCATCCATTGAATCTTTGGGGGGGGGGGAGCTCTGGCCGCCTAAGTGCAGCCTAGGCGTCTTGAGGTCTCATTCGGGCCAGTAGGGGGCGCTGCACCCGCTGGCTTAGTTGTAAGGGTAGAGGGGGAGCCTTGATCGGGGGTGGGGGTGCCGCTGGAAGCCTCGACTGGACCCCCTTTCTTTTCACTTGTCTGGCCACGTGGGCCGTGGCGCAGAGGAGCGGGAGGACTTGAGCCCCCCCCTTAGGGTGGGGACATCTGTTTCTGTTCTTCAGTTTAACCGCTACCTTCGGGGGCAGCTGCCTTTGCACACAGAGATGTGAAAATCTCACCCGAATAGATCAACGCAGCGCACAGAATTAATAAGAAACGTGAATTAAGAAAAAAAAGATAGAGGAAAGCCCGATCTTGCACTAGAGAACACTAGCCCTGCAGGCAAAGCATTTCTCAGCTGATGTTACTGTCTTATGGAGCAAAGGGGCTGGCTGCTATACTGGGACAGACTGAAGTCCAGGATCCTGTTTCCAACAATGGCCAACCCACGTCCTGAGATTGTGATGTCATAATGCCTCATTCCACCAATGCCTAAGAGCCAACCTCAGCAGTGAGGTCACAATGGCTTCATTGTCCTACACTTGGCTCTCATAAGAACATAAGACAGATCAAAGGTCCATCAAGCCAGTTTTCAATAGTGGCCAACCCAGGTCCCAGTACCCCCAAGCCTAGAGGCCTAAAGAAGGGTTTACCCCTTCCAGAAACACCCCTGCTCTAATGTGTGTGTAACTTCAGCTGAGCAACACTTGAGAGCAAGCAATGCTTGTCCATTTTTTTTTTTTTTGTCACTGTGACCTGATAGCAGCCAGATAAAATTATGTGACCCCGGCCCCCCCCCCCCATATGTCGAATAATGATGCATCTATACAGTGTCCCAAACCACAGTTTGGAAGCTCTGAGTCTACAGGCTGTAGGGAACAGTTAAATTCTGAACCTGAGTACTCTTGTTTTGAAAGTGTATATCCTGTACCCTCCTCTTCCCCCCCCCCCATCAGCCCACACACATCCGCTTCATCTGTGCCACATAGCAATGGGGAGGGAGCATGGCCAAGAACCTGTTCCATAAGGCCATATCTCATACACACTCGCTGCCTCTCAAATAATTGCTCGTACGTAAAAAACAAGGGGGGGATAGGTGGCACCCTGTCCCTCTGTCGGGGCTGCTTTTATGCATAAACAAGATAAGCTACAGCTTAGGCAGTGCCTCTCAAACCTTTTGAGCTCCGGCACACTAAACAGAGCAAATGTTTTTCACGGCACATTACAATTGAAATTATAAAATTAAAAAACCAACAAGAAATGACATTTAACAGTTATTTAAAGTTCTTTAAGCTATGTCTGGGGAATTGTAACAACGGTAAAACGAAATTAGATAAAGAGAATTGCTCATCAGTGTGACGGATGTGCTTGTTTTTTGAGCGCAAGTGAACTCAAAACGCGGCTCGATAGTCAACAAGCAAACACGCATTTCATCATCCACCATCTTTTTTCTTTTCCATTTAATTTCTATCAGAGCCGAAAATCCAGGTTCACAAGATCCAAACGGTAACAGAGCCTTGATTGCTTTGTGGCTCAAGTTAGGAGAACGACTGCATAAGAGCTAAAATGACTTGCCGTTAGTTTTCAAAGGCCAGTCGCGTCAAAGAATGATGCTTGGCTGGGCGGTTCTATCCTTAAGCACACAGACTCTTGTGTACGTGACGTACATGTCATCTATTCTAGTGTATATATATGAAGAGAATTTTTAAAAATAAAGTAAGGGCTTCTTTTATCAAGCCACGCTAAACTGCGGGAAGCGCTAGCCGCTAAGGCGGTAGTTTTTGGCCAGCGTGGGGGTTAACGCGTGATGAAAAGTCGCACGCGTTAACCCCGCTAGTGCGGCTTGATCAAAGAAGCTCTAAAATTCTGGATTCACTTCGGGGCACACAGTTTTGAGAGACACTGGCTTAGCGTCTCTTGATGCATTTTTAGTCATAGTCTATAAAACCTAAAATTGACTTCCTACCTAATTGACGGGGGCCTCTTAAGAAATGCCGCCGCTGGGTCAGACCAGTGGTCCATCCTGCCCAGCTTAGGGGGCCACAGTCCACACAAGTCCAGCCCTGCCTGCTACGGCACTGGACTGATATTTAGAAGCCTAAAAAACGGTTGGTGAGGAGGGGGGTGATCTGACTTTAAAGCAGAGAAAAAGGAGCTTTGCGCTGATTTTCAACATTAGGGAGCTCATAAGAACATAAGAGTTGCTGTACTGGGACAGAGTGAAGGTCCATCAAGCCCAGTATCCTGTTTCCAACAGTGGCCAACCCAGGGCCCAAGAACCTGGCAGAAACCCAAAGAGTAGCAACACTCCAGAGCTGAGACTGTGATATCATAATGCCTCATTCCACCAATGCCTAAGAGCCAACCTCAGCAGTGATGTCACAATGGCTTCATTGTCCTTTACTTGGCTCACATTAGAACATAAGACAGACCAAAGGTTCATCAAGCCCAGAATCCTGTTTCCAACAGTGGCCAACCCAGGGCTCAAGAACCTGGCAGAAACCCAAAGAGTAGCAACACTCCAGAGCTGAGACTGTGATGTCATAATGCCTCATTCCGCCAATGCCTAAGAGCCAACCTCAGCAGTGATGTCACAATGGCTTCATTATCCTACACTTGGCTCTCATAAGTACTTAAGAATTGCCATACTGGAACAGATCAAAGGTCCATCAAGCCCAGGATCCTGTTTCCAACAATGGCTAACCCAGATCCCAAGTACCTAGCTAGATCCCAAGTATGAAAACATCAATAGTATCACTCCCTTTAATATTAGAATTAATTACCCCATAATAACTTTTGATAGTCGAATATCTCACATTTTACTAATTTTTCAGAGACTGGCGGTCATAATCTCATGTGCCCAGGATGTAACAGGTTTTTTTTCTCGTTTTAAAATTTATCATATTTCATAATTATATCAAGCAAAGCACTTGTACAGAAAAGAGTGATATAGTCTAGATTAAAATTAAGAGGAAATAAGAAAAGGCAAGACACCATTTGGATCCAAAAATTACACATTATCATTTAGCGCCTGGATACAGAATATAATTCCATTCTAAGAGCTTTAAACTTCATACTCATTAAAGGCACTTCATAGGCAGAAAAGCAGTTAGCTGAGAAGGTTCAAAGAAAACATATTTCAAAGATTAATATCTCACTATACATTTAACAATGAAACTAACTCCTGGTTTCAAAAGCAAAAACTGACGACACAGGATTTTTATTTTCTTGTCTTTGAGTCAGGATTTGAGCCTGTGGTCTGTGAAAATCATTCAACCAGCCTGTTTCCTGTTTTTAATTCTTAACACTGTTTCAGGTCTTTCTTTATGTGACTATACAGTGCTGTGTTCACTGATAGAAACATAGAAGCATGATGGCAGATAAAGGCCAAATGGCCCATCTAGGCTGCCCATCTGCAGTAACCATTATCTCTTTTTCTCTCTGAGAGACCCCACGTGCCTATCCATGGCCCTTTTGAATTCAGACCCAGTCTCTGTTTCCACCACCTCTTCCAGGATACTGTTCTAAGCATCTACCACCCTTTCTGTAAAAAAGTATTTCCTCAGATTACTCCGGAACCTATCACCTCTTCACTTCATCCTATGCCCTCTCATTCCAGAGCTTCCTTTCAAATGAAAGAGACTCGACTCAGGCGCATTTTCGCCATGTAGGTATTTAAACGTCTCTATCAAATCTCCGCTCTCCCGCCTTTCCTCCAAAGTATACAAATTGAGATCTTTAAGTCTGTCCCTATACGCCTTATGATAAAGACCACATACCATTTTAGTAGCCTTCCTCTGGACCGACTCCATCCTTTTGATATCTTTTTGAAGGTGGGGACTCAAGAATTGTACACAATATTCTAAATGAGGTCTCACCACAGTCTTATACAAGGGCATCAATATCTCCTTTTTCCTACTGGCACTTACATAAAAAAAAAATAATAATCACCCTCATGTTGTATGGCTTTGTGTACACAGAAGACAACCTGAAATTAATAGATGCATTGATTTGGGAGGTCAGATGCCCGGAATCTTTGTTGCAAGCTGGATATTAACCAAGAAACCATCTCATTTTGTTGAAAGAGGGAGAATTTCCCTGGGCCAATGAAGTAGTAAAAGAGTGTCTTGTGATTAAATCTTATCGAGCAGGGAGAGCTGCAGAATGTGTCATGTAGTTGCTGATCCCAGTGGCGTACCTAGCATATGTGACACCCGGGGCCCATCATTTTTTGGCACCCCCCCCCCCATCTGTACGAAAAACATGATTTTTAGTAACAAGCCGATGCTGCTGAGTGTCGTCGCAGCCCAGGAATTTTACGGACCTGTCCGGCTGTGCACCCCCGCTAAGGCTGCACCCGGGGCGGACTGACACCCCTGCCCCCCCCCCCCCTTAGTATGCCACTGGCTGATCCCCGGGCATCTGTTCCTTGGAATGAGTGGGAGGCCTCTGCAGAGTCCATCAGACTTCTCAGATTAGGGGAAAAGCTGGCTGATGGGGGCCGTGCACTTGTCTTCAGATCCCCAGGTAGGGCCTGTGTTTAGAGCAGGGGTGTCCAACCTTGGCCCTCACCAGGTTGGGTTTTCAGGATTTTCCAAATGAATATGCATGAGATCTAATTGCATATAATGGAAGCAGTAGGGCCTGTTTTTAGAGTATTGATTCCACTAGTCAAACCTTCAGCTTTTGTGTCCTGACCTCAGTTCACTGTCGGGACTTTAGGTGAACCATCACACCTTTAGCTATCTCTAGGACATGCATGCCTAGTGGCTCTGAGCTGCTGCTTGCTTTTTCTTGGGGAATGTGATAGGGAAATGACAAACTACAAGTCCCAGCATGCAAAGGGGCAAAACCAGGACTGGATCAGCTTGTTTGGTGGGCCGAGTGTGCAATGTGGATTTTAGCTGTGCTAAGTCCAGATGATTTAATTTATCATGTCCTTAGGATAAGATAGCAGAAAGGGTACCAGTATTCTTAATATTTAAACTCGAGAGAGAAAAGACTTTGAAGGCTGGCACCAAACTGGGAAAAAAAAATATATATAAGTGACCAAAAAAACCCCACCACCACCAAAAATGGAATATAAACATTTAAATAGTTTATTTATGTATTTAGTTTTTAATGAACATTCTTGAGTCTTGTCGGAAACAATGCATAGCTTGTGCTTAGAAAATGCCAGCAGCAGAGCTGGAACAGATGAAATGCCCTCGGGCCCTTCCTCTCTGTGCCAGCTGGATTTTGAGGAGCCCAGGCACGGCCCTCTGCTGGTTTGGTTTAGGATTAGAGATTGTAGGCTTCCTGTCTCATCCTGCTGACTCCAGGATTTGGAGAGACAGGAGGGAGAGAGAACAGTTATTAAAGGCTGGAAAAGGGTGTGGGAGGCCTGACATTGCAGAGTGCCCCAGTCACGTCAGGGGATTCCAACCACCGCCAGCCACAGCTTTCTTTTATCACTCCCATCTCTAGGATGATCTAAAACTTTTTGAACTTTTTTTTTTCCTGTTGGTATGGAATGGGGAAAAGGAATTAGATTCCTTCCCCCTTCCTTTCTGTATTCTCCCTTCTCTTTCTCGCACTCCTTTTTGTAAATCCTCCACAATCTTGCAAGTGGCTCTTTGTTTTCCTTCACCTTATTCATTGACCTGGTAATGTTTTTTGCAAACAATAATCCAAATTAATTATAGGTGCCAGCTTGCTAAAAAGATTGTGGGTGCCAGCGATGCAAATGATCCCTCCCTGGACACAATCTGCAGCAGCGGCCAAGAAAGCAAACAGGATGCTAGGAATTATTAAAAAAGGGATAGTTAACAAGACTACGAATGTTATAATGCCCCTGTATCGCTCCATGGTGCGACCTCATCTGGAATATTGTGTTCAATTCTGGTCTCCTTATCTCAAGAAAGATGTTGTGGCGCTAGAAAAGGTTCAAAGAAGAGCGACCAAGATGGTAAAAGGGATGGAACTTCTCTCGTATGAGGAAAGACTAAAATGGTTAGGGCTCTTCAGCTTGGAAAAGAGACAGCTGAGGGGAGATGGATTGAAGTCTACAAAATCCTGAGTGGAGTAGAACGGGTACAAGTGGATCGATTTTTCAGTCGGTCAAAAATGACAAAGACTAGGGGACACTCGATGAAGTTACAGGGAAATACTTTTAAAACCAATAGGAGGAAATTTTTTTTCTCATTCAGAGAATAGTTACGCTCTGGATCGCATTGCCAGAGGTTATGGTAAGAGCGGATAGCTTTGCTGGTTTTAAGAAAGGTTTGGATAAGTTCCTGGAGGAAAAGTCCATAGTCTGTTATTGAGAAAGACATGGGGGAAGCCACTGCTTGCTCTGGATCGGTAGCATGGAATATTGCTACTCCTTGGGTTTTGGCCAGGTACTAGGGACTGGGATTGGCTACCGTGAGAACGGGCTACTGGGCTTGATGAACCATTGGTCTGACCCAGTAAGGCTATTCTTAACCTTCACCCAGGGCTTAATTTCTGAAGAAAAGGGAAGTGGAACTGTGAATTGTGAGGGAGCAGGAACAGCAGGAGAAGCGGGGCTGGATTATAGAGTAGGGTCCAGATGCTCTAAACCAGGGATCCCAAAGTCCCTCCTTGAGGGCCGCAATCCAGTCGGGTTTTCAGGATTTCCCCAGTGAATATGCATTGAAAGCAGTGCATGCACATAGATCTCATGCATATTCATTGGGGAAATCTTGAAAACCTGACTGGATTGCGGCCCTCAAGGAGGGACTTTGAGACCCCTTCTCTAAACTCACTGTGCTTTTTAACGATCAACGCTAAACCAGATCTTACGGGTTTAGCGTTGAAGTATTTTCCCTACCGATGCACATAATGGCTCACCACGGTCGTTTATCTTTATTAAAACTCTTTCTATACCATTTAATCTACAAATAACAACAAAACAGTTTACAAAATAATTCAATACAGCAATAAAAGAACTCCATTAAAAACAGGAAAGATAGCTCAAACACCCCAGATAAAATATATATTCACATGCAGAAAACACAAAGGAATCCAGTCAGCTGAGTTAAAAAGGAAAAGCTAATTGAAAATAATGCACCTTTAAATTCTTTTTAAACCTTACTAAAGATTCATCTTTCCTTAATTCCAAAGGTAAACTATTCCATAAAACTGGGACTAGGTAAAATTTCTAGTAGACGCCAAATGAGCCTTAGAAATATGAGGTAAGGCTACTCTATTATCATGAAAAGATCTTAATAATTAACGAGGAGCATAAAACAATACTAACGATGATAAATCCGGAGGCTGTTACTCAAACAGAGTTTTATGAGCTAACAGTATCTTACCCCCTCCCCCCTTTACAAAACCACGGCAGCGGATTTTAGTGCAGGCTGGTGCGCCCAATGCTCTGCACTGCTCCCGACACTCATAGAGTTCCTATGAGATTTGGGAGCAGTGCAGAGCATTCAGGACTGAAATTGGACAAGACTGATCTAGATTAAAGTCTGATTCAGTTGTTCTCTTGGCTTCATCCTTCCCCCCCGCCTTTCATCAGCTGGAAAGGGCCTAATGGAATCCAAAGTGGTCTTAATGCATGCGGTGTCCCTAAAGGAAAGGCTTAAAGCACATCTTTGAGTGAAGGATGGGCTGCTGGTACTCTTCCTCCTTGGCTCAGGTGGCACTATGGGTTGCCAGCTCATCCCAGATCAGCGAAAACAGGCTGATCCAGGCCTGGCTTTGCCCTGTTGCATGCAGGGAGCCGCATATCAAGTCCCCCTTCAGTTTTACCATAGCTGGTTTTAAGAAAGGTTTGGACAAGTTCCTGGAGGAAAAGTCCATAGAAAGACATGACGGAAGCCACTGCTTGCCCTGGATTGGTAGCATGGAATATTGCTACTCGTTGGGTTTTGACCAGGGACTAGTGACCTGGATTGGCCACCATGAGAACGGGCTACTGGACTTGATGGACCATTGGTCTGACCCAATAAGGCTAGTCTTATGTTCTTAACTTCAATGGGACACAGCCAGGACTGAAACCATCTGTGCTTGATTGAACTGGGCTAGAGGATAGGTTACCCCTGGTTATATCTCAGCTGAAAGCACTGGGGGGTTCAGTAGCCCACAAAATGTTGTGCCATCTAAAACCACAGAGATGTATCTAAATTCAAAAAAGTGTGGGATGAACACAGAGGATTTTCTGAGGAAGGGACTGTAGAGATTAGTAGTTGGTATAGATGGACAGATTGGATAGGCCGTATAGTCTTTTATCAGTTGTCATAGAAACATAGAAAATGACGGCAGAAAAGGGCCACGACCCATCTAGTCTGCCCACACGTGTGACCCACTCCCTAACTTCCTCCATGAAGAGATCCCACATGCCAGTCCCATCTTTTCTTAAAATCTGGCACACTGCTGGCCTTGATTACCTGTAGTGGAAGATTATTCCAGCAGTCAACCACCCTTTCGGTGAAGAAATATTTTCTGGTGTCGCCATGAAATTTCCCACCCCTGATTTTCAGTGGATGCCCTCTTGTTGCCGTGGGTCCTTTAAGAAAGAAGATATCTTCTTCCACCTCGATACGGCCCGTGATATATTTGAACGTCTCGATCATGTCTCCCCTCTCTCTGCATTCCTCGAGTGAGTAAAGCTGTAACTTACCCAGCCGTTCCTCATACGGAAGATCCTTGAGTCCTGAGTCCATCCTGGTGGCCATTCGCTGAACCGACTCAATTCTCTGCACATCCTTTTGGTAATGTGGTCTCCAGAATTGTACACAGTATTCCAGATGGGGTCTCACCATAGATCTGTACAACGGCATTATGACCTCAGGCTTACGGCTGATGAAACTTCTACGGATATAACCTATGATTTGTCTAGCCTTGGATGAAGCTTTCTCCACTTGATTGGCAGTCTTTATGTCTTCGCTAATGATCACTCTCCCTTGTCTGCTCTCCCTTGTCTGCAGCTGAGGGCCGCATCCCGGCGCATCGCAAGTGAAGACTGAGCAGAAGTATTCATTTAGAAGTTTGGCTTTATCGGAGTCCGATTCTACATAGTTCCCGTCGGGTTTCCTAAGACGTATTATCCCATCTGTGTTTCTTTTTCTGTCACTAATATAGAAAAAGAAACACAGATGGGATAGTATGCCTTAGGAAACCCAACGGGAACTATGTAGAATCAGACTCCGATAAAGCCAAACTTCTAAATGAATGTAAATTAGAACTTCTAAATGAATGTAAGCCAAACTTCTAAATGGGTGTAAATTAGAAATTTCGAAACGAGTCTTCTGAGCTCTGGGAGAGCTCAGAAGACTCGTTTCGAAATTTCTAATTTACACCCAGCAGTGTCTACTATGAGCTATCAAGACTTAAGGTGAACAAAGCTATGGGACCAGACAAACTACATCCCAGGGTGCTCAGGGAGTTGAATGACGTCCTGGCGGAACTTGTCATGCATACTTAAATAGAAATATTGAAAATGTATCTCTTACATAATAATAGCCATACTGGGTGAGACCAATGGTCCATCAAGCCTGGTATCCTGTTTCCAACAGTGGCAAACCCAGGTTCCAAGTACCTGGCAGAAACTCAAAGAGTAGCAACTGTGATGTCATAATGCCTCATTCCACCAATGCCTAAGAGCCAAACTCATCAGTGATGTCACAATGGCTTGATTGTCCTATACTTGGCTCACATAAGAACGTAAAAGTTGCCATACTGGGACAGACTGAAGGTCCATCAAGCCCAGTATCCTGTTTCCAACAGTGGCCAATCCAGGTCACAAGTACCTGGCAGAAACCTAAAGAGTAGCAACATTGCATGCTACCGATCCAGGGCAAGCAGCAGCTTTCCTAATGTCTCAATAGTAGACTATGAACCTTTCTTCCAGGAACTTGTCCAAACATTTCTTAAACCCTAACTGCTTTTATCAGATCCTCTGGCAATGAGTTCCAGAGCTTAGCTATTCACCGAGTGAAAACCAAAATCTCCTATTTGTTTTAAAAATATTTCTATGTAATTTAATTGAAAAATTGATTCATTCTTACCACTCAGAATTTTGTAGACCTCAATCATGTCCCCCCTCAACCTTTTCCAAGCCGAAGAGCCCCAACCTCTTTAGTCTTTCCTCATACAAGAGGAGTTCCATCCCCTTTATAATTCGGTCACTCTTCTTCAAACCTTTTCTAATTCCACCTATATTTTCTTGAGATACGGCGAACAGAACTGTGCGAAATACTGAAGGTAAGGATACACCATGGAGCAATATAGAGGCATTATACGGTAATATTCTCAGTCTTATTTACCATCTGGGAGTTGTCTTTGATTCCACTTTGACCTTCAAGGCTCAGATTAAGAAGGTAATCTTTGGGGTGCTTTTTAAAGTTGCGTTTGGTACGGAGGTTACGTGACTATTTCTCTGGATAATTTTTGTTCTGTCGTCACGTGGATGTCCCCTCTGCTGGATTATTGCAATTCCGTTTTGCAAGCTTTACAGCTAACTGAGAATGCTACAGCGCATCTTATCGTACACCCCTCGAAGTATGACCCTATCACTCCGATACTTCATGAGATTCATTGGTTACCCATTGCCTCGCAGGTGGAGTTTAAAGTTCTCTGCTAGATCTTTATAAAGTGTTTCAGTCTAACTATCCGTTGAGCGTTCGTGCTCTGTTGCGGTGGTATCATCTGTTACGCGAGTTGCGTTCCTCAGACAAATTTTGCTTGGAAGTTCCTTCATTGGCTGTGGTGCATCTACTGAGTAACCGAAAGTCAATGCTTTCGGTCCAGGGTCCGATGCTTTGGAATGCTCTTCCGTTATTCTTGCGCCAATCTAGTGTGCTTTTACACCTTATGAAAGGGATGAAGACTTTGCTGTATTAGTGTGTTTTTTGGGGGGGGGTAAAGTCTATAAATGTTTGCTTGTGATGCTGATTTGCATTTGATTTTATCAATTATGTGTTTTGCTGCAACGTTTGGTAATGTTGTTTTTGTATTTATATCGTGTCTGTAATGTTGTTTTGTGTTTGTTTTATTGTTCCTCACCTACATTTGTGGATAAGGTGGGTTATAAATTACAGTATTTTAAACAAATAAATCAATCCCTTTCCTAATAATTGCTAGCATCCTGCTTGCTTTATGGCCACCGCCACTTACTGGGCAGAAGATTTCACTGTAGTGTCTACATTGGCACCCAGATCTTTTTCTTGGGTGTCGATTCCTAAGATGGACCCTAGCATAAGGTAACTATGATTTGGATTATTCTTCCTTTTTATCTAAGCAATTTTCAATCGGGTAATCAAGCATTTTCCCTCTCTGTCCCAGTGGGCTCACTATCTATCTAATGTACCTGGGGCAATGGAAGATTGAGTGACTTGCCCAGGGTCACAAGGATGAGCATCACTTTGCTTTTGTCCACATTAAATCTCATCTGCCATTTGGATGCCCAGTTCTTCCAATTTCCTAATGTCTTCTTGCAATTTTTCACAGTCTTCGTGTGTTTTGACTGCTTTGAATAGTTTGTGCGTGGCGGAGGGGTGGGGGAGGGCACCTCCATCCTTGCTATGCCACTTATCTAGACCACTAATGTGGCCGACTGGGGTAGAGGCTACATGTGGTTCTGGGAGCTGTAGACTATATAGCATTTTTTTGTTTGTTTTCAGCCAAAACTGAAAGGAGACCAAACTGAAACAGCACTGAGACCGAAATTCATTCAGCTTCCTACTAGAGATTCAATAAGTCCTAGGGTGTCCTTATATAAGAGTTCTTGCTGGCTGATCCAGTTCCCAACCCATGGGGTGGGGAGAGCTGGGAGCAATGTGGCTCTAAGGTCACACTAAAAATAGCCTCCTCGAATTTAGAATCTGTCAGGCCTACCCAAACCAGTCCTAGCGATCCTCCTCCCTTAGCTAGATAACCCCAATGAATGAGAGAAATTTGGTATGTATTAAATCTCTGATAAGTAAGATTGATTATAGCATAATTATGTCAGTATTAATAACAACTCTGTATTGTAACACCTTTACAGAAGCTCATTTCTCCTTTTTTTTCTCTCTCTCTCTCTAGCTTTTTCTCATCCATTTTTTATTTTTAGTATTCTCACTCTTTCTCTTTGCTTCTGTCTCACACGTGGCAGATTTTAAAAATAAATGGGATATTCACGTGGGATCTCTAATGATGTAAAGGAGGGGGTGGGTCGGCAAAATCAGGGCGAAGGGTCACTGGAGTGGGCAGACTTGATGGGCTGTGGCCCTTTTCTGCCGTCATTTTTCTGTTTTGTTCCCTCCATGTCTCCGGCTGTGAAGGGAATTCTTGGACTTTTGTTTTCCAAGACAGCCTTACCCTCCCTTTCTCTGGGGCGTGTCTAACGGCCTTGATGACTGTGGGAGCAGTGGAAGGAGTGACTCAATCTTCCTTTGCTATGGTGTGCAAACCCCCCCCCCCCAAGCCCTGAAATCGCAGCCTTTCTTGCAGTTGTCTTGTATTTCAGCTGGAGGCCTCAAGATATCTTTTAGGCTGTGTGATCCTGGGAACTCTGTGCAAACAGCACACAGTAATGTAAAGCAAGAATAGAGTGAGAAAAACTGAAGGGAGAATCTTATCAGAGCCCCATGCAGATGTCATAAGTAAAGAATGAATACAGCACAAACTGAAGAGCAAATCTTCATCAGAGCCCCATGCAGACATCTTAAGTAAAGCAGCTGATGAGCAGATGTGTTTGTTAGATGCTTGAGAAAATGCCTTTCTGGGGTGCAAATAAAGCGGTTGACATATTACAGCAGGTATGTCATCAAGGACTCGAGCAAGGATTGCATTAGTATGTATGAAGCATGAATACAGCACAGACAGCTGAAGAATGAAGTCAAGGGGAAAGAGGATGGTGAGAATTGCTTGCCTTTCCTTTAAAGCAAACCAGAAATAAAGCTTACTAGAGCCAAAAAGGCTTAACAGACAGAGGATCAGCCCTTGCTATTTTCCGGGTGTGCCCTTTGGAATGTAGTCTTTCTTTTCTATCCCCAGCTTGTCAACCAGAGCCGAATAGAGCCACCAACCACTGAGCTCCCTGGAACACTGTGGGACTTGTAGACTGCCTTCATCCTTTAGAAATTAACATGGTAGATCACCTAAATATGAGTGTCCAAGACCTTCCAGTGGCTCTTCCTGGGAAGAATCAACTGCCCCATCCCCTGGCACAGGAGGGAGAGAGCTGAGAGGAGGAGGAGGGCTGGGACAGAGGAAAAGGGGAAGGCTTTTCTTTTTACCTGTACCTGGTTAAACCAGTTCAGCCAGGAGTGAGCCCATTGGGTGTGTGAAAGCAGCTGACAGAGACCAAGGGAGGGGAAAAGAAAGCAAGGATAGGTGCCCAGAGAGCTGCGCCCTATTAGCATGGGGGCAGAAGAAGAGAATTATTATGGGAAACAAGGTAAGAAAGGGTCGGGGGGGGGGAGGGGGCCTCAGTGCAGCCCCCCCAGCCTCGGCTGAACTCATTTTCCAGGTTGCTTTTGTGTTAACTTTAAAAAGAGTTGTTTCTTTCCTGCCTTGGGATGTTTCCCTACCAAGAATTATCCAAGATGACATAAATGGAAATCTGTTTGGACCCGATCTTCTTGCTAAAGAGCGTAAAGTGTGACTCGGGCAAAGCTTCTGAATGGCTTTTACTGTTAAAAATAGCCTCGTGCATGCCAGCCATCTTTTGTGGAAATGGGAGGGCCCCCAGGTCCCCTAAACCCAGATGAATGGCGTGCGCTCTTTGTTAAAACTGAGAAGGTGTTGCATCCTGTGAATTGCAGTGTGGGCAATGGTCGGTTCCCTGCTGAGATCTCTGCTCGCCCTTTCAGTAGAAGGCACAGTAATCGGGGGTTACACCGTCTCTGTGCACTCCACCCTCCAAAATTTAAAGCATAGATATCTCAGGCTTTACTTCTCAACTTCACCCCCCCCCCCCACCCCCAGCAGTTAAGGATCCTCTGGGCTTATCCCAGGCTTTTTTTTCAATTCACTCAATTCTTTTCTTTCATTTCCTCCAGAGGTTCACGTATGCAGAACTGCTTTTGTGGGGGGGGTTTGAGACTCGTACTTTACACTGAAAATTATTATTATTTTTTGTTAAGAATAAAAAGTCTGCTAAAAACTTTGCTGCTTGTGATTTTGCTTATTCAGCATTTTGTGTGTATGTGCAGTAAAGTGAAGTCTACCCAGGGTTATACTCTGTGGTGTCACTGGGCCTGCTGGCTCCTGCTTCCAATCTTGCTTCTGACACTACCTCTGGCTGCAAGGTGGCCCAACACCGAGCTCTCTGCTTGGGGTTTCAATCCAATTATTGGTTATTGCACTTTCAAGAGGATCAGTTCACTCCTCTGCATTAAATCACCCTGTGCTAGCCTAAGCTCACGCCACCCAGCCCTGGTAGCTGCACGCTCTGGTCACATCATGGATTGTCTTGTATGTAACTGGGAAAGCTGATAGTGTTTTATTTTTTTCCTTTCCCAGGTGAGCCTCGGAAGTATGATCCGACTTTCAAAGGTCCCATTCACAACAGGTAAAAAAGAGGAAATTCCTACCGAGAGGCTCTGCATGGGAAGCTGACATGCCATAAAAATATCTCATCTACTCATGTTATACATCAGGGAAAAACTTCCCAGCAGCACCCAGTAACCGCAGATCCGGAGGGAGGGGGAGCCATGAGAGGGAAAAGGCATTTCTCCAGAATAAATGTCTTTAATTTTTCTGGTCGTCCGGGAATCTGCTCTATACCAGGCAACAGAGTCAGTCAGTAAAAATGTACCGACTCTGACTCCAGCTTCAAAATAAAAACTTACAACGTTATGATATATACTAAACTTAACATTTTATACTCTTTTATATATATAAAAATATATTTTTGTCCTGGTTCTAAAATACTTGTAAAGGAAGACATAATGTTATATTTCCCGGAACAAAAAAATTCAAAGCCAAAGTGTAGGAAAAGAGGGGAGCTGGAGATGGTTGCGTATCTGGCTTGCTGGCTACCTGGGGTGGAGCACACCTCCAAGCAGTAGGCGGAGGGGGGTGCATGAAGCAGTTGCGGGGCCACGATCCACATGTGCTTGTCCTCCGGTCCCCTGCCCCAAAACAGGAAATTGATGAGAGAGGGGGCTGCGCGCCTGATCGCCCCCAACGCCCTGCTCTTTCGTGCGCTAGAGGTTGGAGTCGGAGGTTTTGTATCAACTTTAAATGATTTCCTTTGAAGAAGTGGAGAACAATGAAATGGAATTCCTACTTCTTCACACTTGTGAAATGTTAACCTGGTGTTTCTTCTCTCTGACAGAGGCTGCACTGATATCGTATGCTGCATCCTCATTGTCATTGCCATCCTTGGCTACTTTGTGGTTGGATTTGTGGGTATGTATCTCATCTAGGACTTGGGAAAGGAGAGTGTGGGGGAAAAAAACACCTAAATAAGATTTGATGCACACAGGACAAGAGAAGAAATGGCTTCAGAATTCAGATGCTGGCCACTGCTTTGCTGTAGGGGAGACCCTAAGGCTATTTCTATGGCAACTCTTTTTACAGACTCATAGGGTAACCATCTGGTCCAGGGGTGTACTTGTGTCTCTGCTGGCAGTCTGGTAGGCAGAGAGCAAGAGACTAGAAATTGTTTCATTCTGCTGCCTGTGTTTACTTGGGGCAGGGTGGGGGATGACGGTAGTGTTAAAAGTAGAGATTTTGTGAAACTCCACATGTTGACATTCCAGGAAGGAGAGGAATCCTTTAGTGCAGGGGTTCTTAACCTGGAGACAATGGATGGGTTTCAGGGGGTCTGTGAGGATCAGATAAAAATTAACATTTATATTCATTATAGTTTAGTTTATTATTAGGATTTTATATACCACCTATCAAGGTTATCTAAGCGGTTTTACAATCAGGTACTTAAGCATTTTTCCCTCTCTGTCCCGGCGGGCTCACAATCTCTCTAACGTACCTGGGGCTATAGAGGATTAAGTGACTTGCCCAGGGTCACAAGGAGCAGCACGGGGTTTGAACCCACAACCCCAGGGTGCTGAGGCTATAGCTTCAAACACCGCGCCACATCCCTCCCACATTCACTATACAGCCCGGTACTGTTGATTTTTCTCACAGATAACGAGAGAGTAGATATAGTAATGCTAGTAGAAAATGTAGCAGTAGTAATAGATCTGTTTTAATTTGCACAAGAGGATTGTATTTCATAATTATAATGAGTGGTTATTAATTTTTGCATTAAAAAGGAGTGTGGGGGGTCACGTGATGCAGCCTACCTGATAGGACGCGTGCTGGCGGAGCTCCCTCAGATCCCCCGCTAAATCGGCGATTATATCCTGCTTTCCTCCCCACCGAGCGGCTGCCCTGCCAAGTAAAAGTGAGTCTTGCGTTCCGCTGCGGCTGCGGCGTTTTAATCGGATTGGAATGCCTGTGAAACAGGCTCGGGCAGCTAAAGAAAGGCCGGCCCTGACCCCGACCAAGATGGCGACGGAAACCGCCACTTTCACGGTCCCCGCAGGGGACTGGGTGCAGGAGATCACGCGGTCGGTGTCGGCTGCGCTGGCGGACCGTCTTAATAAGCTACAATCGGGAATGGAGGAGATGCATGAAAAATTTGATTCTCATGCGCGCCGGATTGCCAACATGGAGCAGCGGATTTCTGGGCAGGAAGATGTCTGTAGTGGCCTGGATGCCCGAGTGATCACGCTGCAAAAGGAAACAGAGGCCCTGAAAGTACAGCTGGACGAGCAGGAGAACAGGAGCCGTCGGAACAATCTTAGGCTGGTGGGGCTTCCAGAGGCGGTTGCGGATGCGGAGTTGTACCACATTTTCTCCAACTGGCTGCCAGAACAGTTGCAGCTGCAAGAGTCTGGTATGGCCTTCGCTTGTGAGCGTGCCCACCGGATTGGGTCCATGCAGCAAGCGGAGAACAGGAGACCACGCACCGCCATTGCCCGCTATGTCAACTGGCGTGAGAAGGAGTCCATTCTACGGGCATATCGCAGGGCAGGACCTCTGGAATACAAGGGAGTGAAGATTCTTCTCTTCAATGATTACTTTGTCAGAGTGGCGGCGCAGCGCAAGTTGATGTCACCTTTCTGCTCGGTGCTGCATTCCAGTTCGCCCTCGCTTTTCCTGCTAAGCTGCGAGTTTGGAGGGATGGCAAATCATTCACCTTGCAAGACGCAGATGAGGCCCGCCGCTTTGTGGACAAACTTTGAGGCTGCTGGTTTTCTCCAGGCACAACTGGTCACGTGGACCGGGCTGACTATTGCAGGACCTGTAGCATTCCCTACTGACGAATCTTGAACAGGGAAGTCTCCAGAGTGTACTCCTGACAGGACACTGGGATTCCCGGACTGGAGTCTTTGTGCTCTCTTCCAGGGCCCAGTAAGGACCTTTCTGATTCTGCAGGACTCTTGTGACTCAGTTTTGTCTTTCTATGTCCACCCGTTTGGTGGGGCACAGTGTTATCGTTGCTGAGTTCTTTTTTCTCTTTTTGGATGTGGAGGGGAGGTGGGGGGGCTCCCTGGCGAGCGGGGTGGGAGGTGTGTCTTTGGGTGGTGCGGGGCTGGGGAAGGGAGCTACTGCTGAGGAAGGTCTTGGGTTGGGGGGGGAGTGTGTGGGGGGCTTTTGGGGTTGTATGGCTGGGTGTGCATGGGTAGGGTGGTTGTTTGTATGGATGTGGATGTATGGTATGACTGGTCCTAGATGGGGGAGTGGCACCTATCTTTTCTCTACCCAGGGACTTAGCTGGGAGGTCCCGCTGGGGTGGTTGAACTTCTATAATGGTCAATTCTCTGAGTGTTGGCCTTTTGACACTGGCTGATTTAAAGGTGGTTACTCTTAACGTTGCTGGCCTTCGGTCACCTATAAAGAGATCGAGAGCACTAGCCTCCTTACGGAAAATGAGTGCCGATATAGCATATCTCCAGGAGACTCACATGTCACAATTGGAACATTCTAAATTACGTAGAAGCTGGGTGGGTGAGGTATACTCCTCCTCCTTTGGGGGTAGGCGGCGAGGGGTGGCGATCCTTCTTAGCAAACAGTTACCTTTTCAGTTTCACAAGCTGGTTCAAGACCGCGAGGGGAGATTTGTTATGGTATTGGGGGAGCTTTGGGGTAAGAAGCTGATGCTCTGCAATATCTATGCTCCGAACGTATACACTCACAGCTTCTTCTCTGCTCTCCTCTTTAAACTGTCAGAATATACCGAATACCATCTTATCTTGGGCGGGGACTTTAATATCACTGCTGATCCGAGCTTCGACTGTAAGCCACCCCGAGTGTCGCCTCGTGATCAGGCCGCAAGAGGGGTTAACTTCCTACTTAGCCACTTAGACATCGTGGATATATGGCGCACCTTACACCCTTCTGATAGGGACTTCACTTTCTTTTCGCACGCTCATAACACATACGTGCGCCTAGATTATCTTCTCCTAGATCGCCGGCTGTTTCCCGCGGCAATTTGAGCAGACATCTTGGAGAGCACCTTTTCTGATCACGCTCCAATGGTGGTGACCCTCTCTTTTTCATCTGGGATTCGGGGAAAGTCCTGGAAGCTGTCTCCTCAATTGTATACGGATAAGGCATTCCGGGAATATCTTAGAGCGCGGTGGGTGGATTATCAAATGACTAATCAGAATGATGATGTGAGCCCCAGTACGTACTGGTATGCCTCTAAAGCGGTGATGAGAGGGCACGTTATAGCATACACGGCTCATAAGAGGAAAGAGCGGGATGGGAAGATATTGCAACTTACGAGTGACATGCGTATTCTCAGGCAGCGCCATATTCAGTCGATGTCTGACTCTGACAAACGAGAACTTCAGTCTCTGAAGGAACAGATAGAGGGGCTGCTTAATGATCGTATGCGGACTTCTTTGTACTTTCACAGATATCAACTGTATCGCTGGGGGAGCAAAGCGGGGAAACTTTTAGCTAATTTGGTGCGACCACCAAAAAAAAGGCAAGTTATTACATCCATTAAGGATGCCCGGGGTACTGAATACACTACAGCTCAGCAGATAGAAGAACAATTTGTCTCTTTCTACTCGAAGCTGTACGAAGCTCATCCTTTGGACCGAGAGGCCTTGCTGTCCTTTTTCTCTGATCTTCAAATTCCGGGGCTTGAGGACTCGCAGCTCCAAGCCTTAAACGCTCCGCTTACAAGGGAGGAAATTTTGCGGGGTATCCGCTCCCTTACCTTGGCGAAGGCGCTGTGCCCTGACGGTTTAGGCCCGGAATATTATAGGATTCTTAAGGATTTGGTGGCTGAGCCTTTGTGCGCCCTGTATAATGGAGTGTCAGCGGGCGAGACCGAGTTTCCCAATAACCTTGCCCATGTGGTTTTACTGCTGAAACCGGGCAAGGACCATGCATTGGTGAGTTCGTATCGGCCCATCTCGCTCTTAGACCAGGACATAAAGCTGCTTGCGGCTACCCTAGCGCGTAGGCTGAATTCTGTTTTACCAGACCTTATTCACCATGATCAGGTGGGTTTTGTTCCCGGCCGATATGCTTCCATGAATTTGATGAAGTGCTGGGAGCCATTCGGATCCATGTGGGATGCGGGGGCCACTCAGCTATCGCGGGATTGGACATGGAAAAGGCGTTTGACAGCATCTCCTGGGAATATCTTTTCTGGACTTTGGAGCGATACGGATTTCAAGGCTCCTTTCTGGCTTGGGTGAAGGCGTTGTATGTGGACCCGCAGGCACGCTTATTAATCAATGGCAGTTTGACGGCCCGTTTTGGCCTTCAACGAGGCACTCAGCAGGGCTGTCCCCTGTCGCCTTTACTATTTTTGTTGGCCATGGAATCATTAGCCATCAAAATTAGAGGGTGTAATCATTTCCGGGGGGTGAGAGTAGGGGGCCACGAGTGCAAAATCAGCTTGTTTGCGGATGATATCCTTTTGTATTTAGATCAGGCTTCCATTCATCTGGATCCAGCTCTTGCGGTGGTGAGAGCCTTTGGGTTGCTTTCTGGCCTTCAGGTGAACTGCTCTAAGTCGGAACTTTTACTGCTGTCTGGGGGCCCGCCGGAGCCATGGCACGCGCTCTTGGCTATTCCGCCCACGACGGTGCCTATGAGGTATCTGGGCGTCTTCTTAAGCACACAGCCTTCCGTCCTCTATGCGGAAAATGTTCTGCGTCCGCTGGAGGAGATTAACAAGCTATGTCAGCGTTTTGCTGTTGGGCCTGATGGGCCGGATAGCACTAGTCAAAATGGTCATGCTTCCGAAACTCTTATACCCTTTACAGACCATCCCGATCTGGTTGCGTCGCAAAGAGGAACTTAAGTTCAAATCGATTATCTCTAAGTTTATCTGGCGCTCCAAGGCTCCGCGAATTAGTATGGCGAAATTGATGTTGGATAAGTCTGATGGTGGGCTGAATGTCCCCGACATTCGTCTCTACAATGTGGCCGCGCTTCTGCGCTGGATACATGAGGGATACTCGGGATGCGAACGTTATTCTCCGCAGGGATGGGTGGAGGGTTGGACTCATCCTTTTCAATTCATGAACATGCTCCACTCCCAATCCGATCCCTCTCACTGGTACAGAGTTCAGATGCAATTCATGTGGCCTTTACGGCAGGCCTGGCGATGGTGGAGGCGCCGACAGGGGCTTAGCCCCGCGGTATCTCCCTTTCTTCGGAAATTCCAACTTTCAACCGGGCTGGGGAAATTCTGCATTTCGGGGTTGGGCGTCTTGGGGCTATACGGTCATGGCGCAGCTGCTTGAGTTGGATTCCCGGACTTTTCCCTCTTTCTCCCAGGTTCAGCGAACATGGGACCTCCCCAATCATTTTCTGTTTTCCTACTTTCAGGTCCGCCATTATTGGGAGGCAGAAAGGAACCGATGCCCCGGAGCATGGTCGCTCGGGAGGCTAGACACTCAATTTCTCTCCACCCCGGCCTCTATGAATAAGCTTTCACATTGGTATAAAATATTGAAGATATCGAGTCCCACTGACGCTATATCCAGAGTAAGAGAGATTTGGCAGGGTGATCTGGGTGTATATATTGAGGAGCATCAGTTTCAGGAGTGTTTTGCCACCCTTTTTGCATTCACTAAATCTGTCGAATACCAGGACACTCAATTTAAGATCCTGCACCGATATTACTTAACTCGACAGCGGGGAGCCAGCTTGGGACTCTGGGAAGATGCCTCTTGTGTTAAATGCAAATGCCAGTCAGGTACGTACCTCCACTCTTTTCTGGAATGCTCTAAACTTACCCTCTGGAGGGAGATGCTGGCTGTGTTGGAGGCTATCCTTCAACGGTCGGTGGAATGGGACTATGGGGTTTTACTTCTAGGGTTGCAGGAGCCGCTTATTGAACAGGGTTTGTCTGTCCCCCAGCGGCGCTTCCTTTATAATGTATTCCTAGTGATTAAGAAAGCAATTCTCTCCAGTTGGATTTCTGAGGCCCCCCCTCCCATTGCACTATGGCATGCCAAATTGCGGGACATGGCCACTTTTGAACGCCAGTGGTATGCGGGATCTTCCAACTGTGATAAAAGATATTATGTGGCATTGTGGGACAGCTTGTTGCGCTCGATCTCTGCTCCGGAGCCAGTACCCGGTGACAACTAATTTTGAGCTTCTGGCCCCGAGGTGTAGACCCCCTTTTGGGGGTTCTCAGGAGTCCTCTGTCTACCTGGGTGACCTTTTCTCTATTTCTCCTTCTATTTTCCGTCTGTAGGCCTATTTCTTTTTCTATACTCATTGACAGCTCTTCTATCTAGGACTGGGGGGGAGGGGGGCGGTTTGCTTGTTTGTGTGTGTGTGGGGGGGTTAGTGTGAAAGGGAGATGTGCCTGTTGTGGTCATGTGTGTGCTTGGTGTGCATGGGCTTTGAGTCGGGCTTGAAGAATGTCTATTTAGATATTTTGGGGGGTAAGTAACAAAAGGTGAAGTAGGCACTGCCTTATGGTGGGGAATTTCCTTGTACTTTTGTTCACGTATCCCTCTCGACACCCTGATGTCTCTGGTTTGGTTTGCTTTTACCAGCTGTTTTTATATCCCTTATGTTATTTGCATGCAGATTATGGTATTGTTGCCGCCTGAATGTATGTGCTGCTTCACTGCTAATAAACATATATTTAAAAAAAAATAAATAAAAAGGAGTGTGTTTTCTTTTAGATTGTTTACTTTTGGCCTCTTGTACAAAGCCGCGCTAGTGGATGCCGCATGGCAACAGCCCCGAAGCCCTTTAAATCTCCATAGGCTTTGGGGCTGTTAGCGCAGCGCAGCCGTTAGTGCGGCTTTGTAAAAGAAGCTGTTTGTGTATGAGACAATCAAATCTCAACAAATAAAGTACATTATATTCATAGCCTGCTGTTTGCTTCTTTGTTTATGAAACAACCTAGGAGATCGAAATCCTTTACAGCTTCTATTCTATCGCCTTCAAGCTCAAAATCTTAATTGTTTTCTGTGTTCATGATCTTCATCTTGTTTATGTTCAGTTCTAATCCCATGTTATGACTTTGAGAATGACACAGGGATAGAATTTGCCCCGTCCTCATGGTTTACTGGGAAACCATCCCCGATTCATTCTTTAAGGAGAGAAGGAAGAATCAGAGTCTGAATGAGCCAAGTCACTGACCCTCAAGCCTTGCACTGAAAAATGCTGGTGTAGAAGGACTGAGGTTGAGATAGACGCTAAAGAATGGCACCGAATGGTTTCCAGCTACTGACCCTCAAGCCGTGCAATGAAGAATGCTGGTGTAGAAGAACTAAGGTTGAGATGGACACTAAAGAATGGCACGGGATGGTTTCCAGCCACTGACCCTCAAGCCTTGCACTGAAGAACGCTGGTGTAGAAGGACTGAGGTTGAGATAGATGCTAAAGAATGACCCTGGATGGTTTCCAGCCACTGAACCTCAAGCCTTTCATTGCAGAACGCTGGTGTAGAAGGACTGAGATTGAGAGAGACGCTAAAGAATGACCCGGGATGGTTTTCAGCCACTGACCCTCAAGCCTTGCATTGAAGAATGCTGGTATAGAAGGACTGAGGTTGAGAGAGACGCTAAAGAATGACCCGGAATGGTTTCCAGCCACTGATCCTCAAGCCTTGCATTGAAGAATGCTGGTATAGAAGGACTGAGGCTGACATAGACGCTAAAGAATGACATGGGATGGTTTCCTGCAGTTGTCCGTGGGGACAGGGACAAATTTCTGTCCCCGTGTCATTCTCTAGATACTGCATGTCTTCTTGTTTCTGGTTATGAGCATTGTATTATCTGCATAGCATAGATTGTTTATATTTCACCCCCCTCCTATGCACTGTGCACTGACAGTGAGTGGGTTTTTCTTTTTCAGCATGGACGCACGGTGACCCAAGGAAGGTGATCTACCCTACTGACAGTCGGGGGCAATTCTGTGGACAGCTGGGTACCCAGAACGAGTAGGTGGAATCCTTTTATGTCCTGATTTTTAAGGGGCTGGTGCAGCGGGAGAAGCAGGTGTCGGGCTGAAAGGGAGAGGCAGAATAGTGATGCTTAGAATCCTCTAGGAGACGAGTAAAGAGAAGGTAAAAAAAAGAGATTTTTCAAAGGGGGCTTATCCTCTATGTCCTGGTACTCTTGAAGCTTTAAGGCAGTTGGATGTGGTGTTTGTCTCCTTGTCCAGCATGTATCTGCCACAAGCAAACAACTCAGGATTGACAGAAAATAAATGAAGAAAATATAATTTAATAACTGAGATTTTCCTCTTTCTCCTGTCGTGCAGAAAGAAGCCGTTTCTGTTCTACTTCAATATCATGAAATGTGCCAGTCCTATGGTGCTGCTGGAGTTCCAGTGTCCCACCACGCAGGTGACAAAATAGCAGTAAGATGTCTCATCCTGGTCCTTCAAGCGACCTTTGGCCTAGGGTGTGGTCCACCCTAGCATGGTTGCGTGGGGACCATTAATACACTGCATTTATTGACTGTTGACTTTGCTGTCCTCCACAGATGGGGGGTCTAGATGGGTTCTAGAGGCTAACCGAATTTTGGTGTTGGCGCTGAATTAGAATTCAGCCTTGTTTCAGCTGAGAATACTGGAGCATTTTTGGTTGAAATTAACTCATCCCTCCCCTCCAAGCCAAATCAGGCACTTTTGCTTGGATGGGGGGGATGTACTATACCATTATTGACTTTGGCCAAGACCACACAGTGAATTTCAGCTGCAGATTTAGGGCTCCTTTTTTAGAAAGGCGCACTAATACTACTACTAATAATTTTATTTCTCATATACCGCTATACCATAAGTTCAAAGCGGTTTACAACAAGTTACATACAATGATAGTAAGAGATGTTTACAACAAGAAGTAAGAGAAGTTTACAACGAGATACATACAATGAGTGTAAGAGATGTAAGGGGAACAGAAAAAGTACTTTCTGGGATACAAATTGCAAATGGAAGAGAACCAAGATGGTAAATCTACGCACACGCTATGGACGTGTTAGTGTTTAGCGCATGCATAGATTTAGCACGTACTAAAATGGCTAATGCGCCTTTGTAAAACTGGGTCTTAGTTTCAGCCAACACAGAAAAAAAGCTGTTTTTGTCGCCTTCTACATGTACATGGTCATTTTTCTCAATGGAGGAGAGAAAACAGTGGAGTGCCGCAGGGGTCTGTACTAGGATTGGTGCTATTTAACTTACTTATAAATGATCTGGAAATTGAAACGACGAGTGAGGTGATTAAATTTGCAGATGACACTGAACTGTTCAAAGTTGTTAAAACGCAAGCGGATTTTGAAAAATTGCAGGCGGACCTTAGGAAATTGGAAGACTGGGCGTCCAAGTGGCAGATGAAATTTAATGTGGACAAATGCAAAGTGATGCACATTGGGAAGCATAACCTGAATCACAGTTACCGGATGCTAGGGTCCACCTTGGGGATTAGCGCCCAAGAAAAGGATCTGGGTATCATTGTAGACAATACAATGAAACCTTCCGTCCAATGTGCGGCGGCGGCCAAAAAAGCAAACAGGATGCTAGGAATTATTAAAAAAGGGATGGTTAACAAGACTAAGAATGTTATAATGCCCCTGTATTGCTCCATGGCGCTAGAAAAGGTTCAAAGAAGAGCGACCAAGATGGTAAAGGGGATGGAACTCCTCTCGTATGAGGAAAGACTAAAACGGTTAGGGCTCTTCAGCTTGGAAAAGAGATGGCTGAGGGGAGATATGATTGAAGTCTACAAAATCCTGAGTGGAGTAGAGCGGGTACAAGTGGATCGATTTTTCACTCTGTCAAAAATTAAAGACTAGGGGACACTCGATGAACTTACGGGGAAATACTTTTAAAACCAATAGGAAGAAATTTTTTTTCACCCAGAGAATAGTTAAGCTCTGGAACGTCTTGCCAGAGGATGTGGTAAGAGCGGATAGCGTGGCTGGTTTAAAGAAAGGTTTGGACAAGTTCCTGGAGGAAAAGTCCATAGTCTAAACTAAACTAAACCTTGGGTTTATATACCGCATCTTCTCCACAGTTGTGGAGCTCGGCACGGTTTACAGGGGTTGGGCTAGAAAGGAACTCCAATGGGATTATAGAGATAAGAATAAAGAGAGTTTAGAGGGGCTTAGTGTACCAGAGAAAGACATGGGGGAAGCCACTGCTTGCTCTGGATCGGTAGCATGGAATATTGCTACTCCTTGGGTTTTGGCCAGATACTAGGGACTTGGATTGGCCACCATGAAAACAGGCTACTGGGTTTGATGGACCATTGGTCTGACCCAGTAAGGCTATTCTTATGTACCCTCATGCACTGCAGTGTGATACTTTCATTGGTTTTTTTGGTAGGGGCACCAGGTTATAACCTCCATTATCAAGTGTCATATACTGGGCCACTTCTTCCCCCTGGTCAACCCAGAGACAGAGATTCAGACCCTGGTTTGTTCCTGTTAAATGATACATTACATTTACATTTCTAGACCGAAAAACCTTGCGGATCATTGCGGTTCACAAAAGATTAAAAAACTGGATATTCCCAGCGATCTACGAAACTTGTCATAAGATCATGTTAGTGCTCTAGGAATTTTGTAAATAGTATTGATTTTAGTAATTTTCTAAAATGTAAATAGAAACAAGACTGTGAATAAAGAGCTTGGCTCCCTCTATTGAAGAAATCGGAAAGACAACGCTCTTTGAATGCACAGAGGGCAAAAGCAGCCTCTTTGGGTTAATCTGGGTCAGTGAGATGGGGGTAAAATTGAGCCACAGAGATATTGGTTGGTGTGTTTACAGCTAAGGGGCACATGGTGGGAGGGGAAAGCTGGGCTGCCTGGTAAGGTTTGCCTCATTGTGGATGATACCGAAATCTGCAATAGGGTACACATCCTTGATGGTGTGAAGAACATGAGGAAGTGCCTAGCAAAGCTTGAAGAAAGGTCCAGAATTTGGCAGCTAAAAAATGCAAGGTCATGCATTTGGGCTACAAAAACTTGAGGGAACGGTACAGTTTACAGGGTAAAGAACTTTTTTTCCACCCGAAAGAAGAGCGAGACTTGGCTGCGATCTTAAGTGATGACCTTAAGGTATCCAGACAGGTAGATAAGATGAAGGCAAAATCTAGAAGGATGGTTGGGTGCATAGGGAAGGGAAAGGTTTAGTAGGAAAAAGGAGGTAATAATGTCCTTGTATAAGATTCTGGTGAGACCTCGTTTAGAATATTTTGTACGATTATAAACAGGATGGACTCAGTCCAGAGGAAGGCTACTAAAACAATCTTTATCATAAAACTTGTGGGTATAGTCTTAAATATCTATATGTACTTTGAAAGAATGGTGGGAGGGGGAGATATAAGAGATGTTTAAATACCTCTGTAGTATACGTGCATAGTAGGTGGGAGAGGGGAGATATGATAAAGACATTTGAGTACTGTGCACTTATTGTCATGGAGTTAAAAAAATCATTTTTAATGGGAAGCTCTGGAATAGATTCAGGAGAAATCTAAGAAATTATCCCTTCTTGGAAAATGTGGTAGAAGTGTGGGTCAGAGATGAAGACTATCTGAATTCAAGAAAGTTTGGGACAAGTACATAGGATCTCTAAGGGAGTAAAAGGGAGAGTAGAGGGCATGGATAGGTAGACTGGTTGGGTCCTATGGTCTTTATCTGCCTTCATTTTTCTATGCTTACTTGATGTCTCCATCTAGTGGTAATTTATGAGAACTTTGTAACCTACTGAAGGTTCCCCACACAGAGGGAAGGTGATAGGAGAGAGAAAGCTCCCTACCCAACAAAGTCTCTAGGAGAAAATCTCTGACTGAGCACAGCCCCTGGAGGGAATCGGAGTAGATCTAAGAGCTTTGGAATCAGCTTGTAGGGGAGACGAGGGCTGTACTTAGTTTTCTGTCCTGCGCTTTCATCCTTGCGCTCTCCCCAATATTCGCTAAATTGTTTAACATTTTTCTTCTAGATCTGTGTGGAGAAATGTCCAAAGAGGTTCATGACGTACCTGAAAGTGTATCAGAATCGGCAGGACTGGGATTACTATAGGCAATTCTGTAAACCCGAATTCACCAACTTCAGCAAGGTAACTCCGACGTGGTTTCCTGCCCTGTTCTTTTAAAAATGTTGAAACAACAAAGAAGCACAACCAGTCACAACAGGGTTTGAATGGGGGACGCTCAGAATAAGCTACAACTAGCCTGAAACAACTCCACTCAAGAGGTAAAGGGGGCTCTCAGTGTGAACCATCAGCAATGGGAGCAGAAGCTCCGATGCTTCACTTCCGGGCTGAGGCGGGAAGCCTCCACCACCACACCATCATTGAGCTCCCTATGTGTATATGATAATAAAAGATACCTATAATAAGGCCCTAAATGAATAGTGAAATCAACCAACCCGTGAGCAATTTAACTCAAACGGTGAGACTACAACCTGAGCGACCCCCACGCAAACCCTGCCAGCCGAAACCCGCCAAGATAACAGCAAAACACAATCAAACCATACTTAAATTCAATCAAAATATACTTATCCAAACCAAACTGCCACAATGAAAACGCCAGGAGCCGAAGTTCAACCAAGCTGGTTTCGGGGAGGAGCCCTTCTTCAGGAACCAAGCCCCCGACCGCAAACCAAAAGACAAAAAAATGAAAAAAAATACAAAATGCCGAAAAACGAGGCGGGACGGCTGGAGGGAGGGGTGACCGAGCGGGAGAATTTCTGTGCTGGGTGGTTTTCAGCATGTTGGTTTTGAGTACTGCACGGGTTTTACTGTCTTCCTTTTATTGCTTTCCTTTTGCAGCTTTGGGGCTTGTTTCTTTTACCCGCCCCGGTATGTGTGATTTAGGACGTGTTGTGTGATTGGTTGGGTTATGCATGACGTGTCCCTGGTCCGCTTTTTAAGCGTGAGTGCTCTCCCGCTCGGTCACCCCTCCCTCCAGCCGTCCCGCCTCGTTTTTCGGCATTTTGTATTTTTTTTCATTTTTTTGTCTTTTGGTTTGCGGTCGGGGGCTTGGTTCCTGAAGAAGGGCTCCTCCCCGAAACCAGCTTGGTTGAACTTCGGCTCCTGGCGTTTTCATTGTGGCAGTTTGGTTTGGATAAGTATATTTTGATTGAATTTAAGTATGGTTTGATTGTGTTTTGCTGTTATCTTGGCGGGTTTCGGCTGGCAGGGTTTGCGTGGGGGTCGCTCAGGTTGTAGTCTCACCGTTTGAGTTAAATTGCTCACGGGTTGGTTGATTTCACTATTCATTTAGGGCCTTATTATAGGTATCTTTTATTATCATATACACATAGGGAGCTCAATGATGGTGTGGTGGTGGAGGCTTCCCGCCTCAGCCCGGAAGTGAAGCATCGGAGCTTCTGCTCCCATTGCTGATGGTTCACACTGAGAGCCCCCTTTACCTCTTGAGTGGAGTTGTTTCAGGCTAGTTGTAGCTTATTCTGAGCGTCCCCCATTCAAACCCTGTTGTGACTGGTTGTGCTTCTTTGTTGTTTCTATATTAGGATTTTTTGGCACATTATTGAGTGTAGTGTTGTTTGTGTTCTTTTAAAAATGTTGCCTTGCATTTCTTTTTCTTCTTCCACCAGGGAGGAAATCCCTAAGGAAGAGCTCCACCAGTAGCCAGAAATAATCACAGCGCCCCCCCTCCCCCACCCATGTGTATTATATGAAAAACCAAGTGATGTAGAGCAATGGTCCCCCTAACCTTGTCCTGGAGGACCACTAGCCAGTCAGGTTTTCAGGATAGCCCTAATGAATATGCATGGGGCAGATCTGCATTCCTATCATCTTCATTACATGTAAATCTCTTTCATGCATATTCATTAGGGCTATCCTGAAAACCTTACTCTGTCCTGGAGTTGTGCGTCTAGCTTGCAGCAATTAAGTGTGAACATTTACATCAGCCATTGAGCCGGCAAAAGAGCTCCCGCGTACATTCGACGTGTTAACTGCGGACTTGCACTAGTGTTCTAGAACAGCCGTTATTGACATAATTGCCGATTTTAGGTGACCTTTTGAGAATTAACCCCCAAGTTTCCCATTGTTTCGGACACCCACTTATACTTGGAAATGCTAAATTAGAAAGGAGGTCTTGGAAATATAAAAATATTAATGGGGTATATTTCTCCTTTTATTTTTCACACTCTAGAGCTTCCCTGAAGTGCTGAGGGATGGTGACTGTCCAGCTATGATCACGCCAAGCAAACCATGTATGTTGAGGGGCTGGGGATGTAACTTTGCAATGGGGAAGGGGGTGACAGAGCCAAGCTAGAGGCTGCATGAAGGAGACTGTACTAGCTTGTCTGTGGGTCTTACAAACATGATGGCAGATAAAGGCCAAATGGCCCATCTGCAGTAACCAATCTCTCTTCCTCTCTCTGAGATACCACACCATCTTCAATTCAAACGCAGTCTCTGTCTCCACCACTTCTTCCGGGAGACTGTTCTGTGCATCTATCACTCTTTCTGTAAAAGTATTTCCTTAGATTACTCATGAGTCTATCACCTCTTAGCTTTATCCTATGCCCTCTCATTCCAGAGCTTCCTTTCAAATGAAAGAGATTCGATTCATGCATAGGTATTTAAACGTCTCTATCATATCTCCCCTTTCCTGCCTTTCCTCCAAAGTATACATATTGAGATCTTTAAGTCTGTCCCCATACATCTTATGACGAAGACCACGCACCATTTTAGTAGCCTTCCTCTGGACCGACTCCATCCTTTTTATATCTTTTTGAAGGTGTGGTCTCCAGAATTGTCCCAAGGAAAGGATTACAAGATCGTAATTCTGGGTACACTTACGGGCTTTAATATAAGGGGTGAGAGTAATCCAAATGTCATCAGTGCCCACACACAGGATTAGAGAGTGATGGGGGGAGGTGTTTCTCTCGCAGATACCCTAAGACCATGGTGCTAAAGCAAATTAAATTGGGGTTCAGTCTAAATCCAGGCCTTCCTGCAGAAATACAGAGCTTGAGTGTTGCCAGAATCGTATTGGGAGGTGTTCTCTCTGAGATATGGGGGTTGGGAGGGGCCACGCTTAGTTCTCACTCTGGAGTTATTCTCTTGTTCTGCAGTTACCCAGAGGTGCTTCCCGGCAATCAGCTCCAGCAAGGGGGTGATCATGGTGGGCAATGAGACCGAGTTTGACGATGGGAGAGGAAAAACAAGGAACGTGACCGACCTGGTGGAAGGCGCAAAGTTAGTACTGCCAAGGAAAGTGCGAGGGCCCCTAACTCGCATGGACAACCTTGACTGCTTGCTCCGTCCCCAGCCTTGCACGAGCCAACAGCATTGTTTCGTTAGGAGACTGAGCAATCCGTCCAGGTTGTCCATGCAGGCTAGTGGGTGCAGGTTACAGCTCGAGACCAGAAAACATACCCTGATGGGGTTATTTTCATTCCCTTTCTAGGAAAGCAAACGTGGTTCTGGAAGCCCGTCAGGTGGCCATGAAGATCTTTGAGGATTATACAGTCTCTTGGTACTGGATTATAATGTAAGGAAGCTGCTGCCTCCCCCTCCCCTAGTTGCTGCCCCTCTGTTGTCTGTGCAGACAGCCTGGTATCACATGCCAGCCCCTCTCTCCTCTTGCCCGCAGAGGTCTCGTTATTGCCATGGTTGTGAGTCTTATCTTCGTGGTCTTGCTGCGGTTTCTTGCTGGGATTATGATGTGGGTGATGATCGTGATGGTGATAGCTGTGCTGGGTTACGGTGAGTTTCTGGCATGTATGTGTTTTCAATTTCCCATATACCAAAAGTATCCCAAGTCTTCTACTTGAAGTTTTGTTCTCTTTCCCCTTGCAGGAATATTTCACTGCTATATGGAATATGCCCGGCTGAAGGGAGAACCCGGCTCGGACGTGACGCTGACGGATATGGGATTCCAGACTGACTTCCGGGTTTATCTGCACCTCCGGCAGACCTGGTTGGCTTTCAGTGAGTGATCTTTTTTACCTCCTCTACCTTCTTATCATTTTTGAAAGTTGGTGGGTGGGAGGGAAAGCTTCTTTTACATCTGTTGCAGCTGCTTACTATACAAAAGAACATTTCTTCCAGTTTTGAGCACTGTAGAGTCAACTTAACTGTGGAAGAGCAAGCTGTGGTGGGTCTTTCTGAATCTTGTTTCCCTCAGAGAGATGTGGGATGTTAGAACACATCTTAGCGGTTTGAGGGCAGATTGCCTCTGCAGTATCTGAGGCTGTTTGCCTGCCTACTGTGCCATTCTATCGATCCCTTCTTTATAGGTGATTAATTATGATTTTGCAGTGATTATCCTGTGTATCACTGAAGTTATCATCATCCTTTTGCTCATCTTTCTTCGCAAACGTATCCTTATTGCCATTGCCCTCATCAAGGAAGCAAGCAGGTAAGGGAATGTTTGTGTGTGTTGTGTGTTTGTGGTGGGGGAGTGTCAGGTGCCTAGGTTGTAATGGGGGGGGGGGGGGGAGAGAAGCAACAGGTGAGCAGAACTAGTTGAGACTGTAGCCTAAATTAAATGGGGAGGAATAAAATTGAGTCCCAGAGAACAAAAGTGAGTCGAGTCCACTTTGTAACAATGGGAGATATTAGCCATCTAAGCTGAGAGTCTACATCTCAGTAAAAAGATCCGGCTTGAATCTGTATGTTTGCAAGGACAAAGGCAGTTTTATTTTTTCCCAATCTTTAGGCCAATGAGACTATGAAGTGGTTTATAGCTGAAGTAATGCAAAAAGTGGACAAGGGCCACATTTGCTTTGAAGGGCTCGGATCTGTGTTACACCCACCCGTCCCTCCTGCCATAGGACTCGCTACAGATGAACTGAGGTTGGGAAGCATGTGCAGGAGGGTGTGGATTTAGCTGTCCACAAGGGCAGCTCCAAGCTAATCACGCCTCTCTCTCTCTCTTCCGGCAGGGCTGTGGGCTACATCATGTCCTCCCTGGTCTTCCCCCTGTTAACTTTTGTCTTGGTATGCTTGTGTATCGCCTACTGGGCCATCACCGCAGTGTATCCTTTGAGTGTCTGGAGGTGGGCTGGGAGTGGGGACAGTTTTCAAACTTTAAACACCAGAAGCAGAGGCGGCAGCAGGAAGAATCAGAGGGAGTGTCGCAATGGTTCTGGGTCAGTGACTTCCCATATAAATGCCACCTGTCCTTAGCACTGCTTGCGAAACCCATAAGCCTCTTTTGGGTTCCCCAGTAACATTATGGGGTGTTTTTATGCAGACTGGAGATGAGAAAATGGTATATGATTAATCGTATCCAGTTCCAACCTGCTCTGAAGTATTTTGTAACAGGACTTCAGTGGGAAGTAGAGGGGAACTGGAACCGCAGGGCTAAAAGAATCTTTGGGTTTCCACCCTCTGTCTTAGGGTTATGTGCTTTATTCACTCACTTTTAAGGACCACAAGGAGCTGGTGCTAGCATTGTCTGGCGCTAAGCTTTTGATTTTAATGTTAAGGCCATACTGGAGGGACCTTTCTGTCTCGGGAAGTAAAGTGGGGAGATTTCCATCGGCACACGGATACAGTGTATGAATTGGAGGCCCCATAATCTGTGTTCACTTTCTGAAAAAGTTTGTGTGGCCCTTGGGTGCAGAAAACACCCTTAACTGCTTCTCCCCACCAGCTTCCTCTCCACGTCCAATGAGGCTATTTACAAAGTGTTTAATGAGACGGCCTGCGAGTATGCTGGGAAGACCTGTAACCCTGAGGTATGAGGGAGGGAGGGTAGGGCTCGCTGCTGGGAGAGGGAGATCTTACAGGAGACTTCCTGGGGTCTGGTGATGGAGGGCAAGGGAGGCTGAAAAGAATCCACTGCCTCCATTCCAAATCCACTTATAATACAGATTAAATGATTATATCATCTTCTCTTTCAGACGTTCAACACTACAAACGTCACCAGGCAATGCCCGGATGCCCGCTGCCTCTTTGCCTTCTACGGCGGCGAGTCATACTACCACAAGTACCTGCTCTTCTTCCAAATCTACAACGTCTTCATGTTCCTCTGGTTGGCCAACTTTGTCATTGCTCTGGGGCAGGTCACGCTAGCTGGGGCTTTCGCTTCTTACTACTGGGCCTTCAAGAAGCCAGATGATATGCCGGTCTTCCCCATCTTCGCCTCTCTAGGCCGAGCGCTTAGGTGGGTAACAACAAGAGTGACTTGAGAATCGGTGCATTAACCAGACATGGGCAACTCTGGTCCTCTAGGGCCGTAATCCAGTCGGGTTTTCAGGATTTCCCCAATGAATATGCATAAATATTTAAGTGCTGTGATATAATTATATTTATGGTACAACTATTTAATTTATATCTAGCTTTGAGTGTTATATGTGTTGCAATGAATATGCATGAGATCTTTTTACATGCACTGCTTTCAATGCATATTCATTGGGGAAATCCTGAAAACCTGATTGGATTCCAACCCTCGAGGACCGGAGTTGCCCATGTCTGAACTAGACCCAACCCAGTACCTCTTCTCTCTCGTTCATTCAGTCTTTGAAAAGCCAGAACCCATATGTGCAGACATCCTGGAGCCAAGTATAGGGTTACTAGATGTTGGGGGCGGGGGAGGTGTTGGTTGTCGGCAACACGGCAGGAAAGAGAGGGCATCTCTCCTGCCAAATTTCAATTTGGGTTTAAAAAAAAAAAATAAAAATTTTTATTTGCATGTCAAAATACATGCCAGATCTGTGTTTTTCACAGTGCTGGCACTGTACCAGCACCCCCGAGACCAGTAGCTGATTTTTGTTGCCAAAAGCTGACATCGCTCTTGGAAAATGGCTCGGCGATTTTGAAGAACCCACCGGAGCGCTTGTTTAACTATTGAAGAGCCCATTTGCATAGTAGTGTCGGAGACTGCTATAAAGCTTGGAAAAAACTTTGGTAAGCCGTTTTGATAATCCGCCGATAAAATACGTGCTCGCTGGAACCTATTTAGCGAGCATGTTAAAGATCGATTTTGTTTTGAGAAACTGGCCCTCAGTCAATGTAACTCATTTGCCCCAGAGTTCATGGTTCCTCCTTTTTTTTCTTGGTGCAGATATCACACAGGCTCCCTTGCCTTTGGCTCGCTCATCCTTGCCATAGTTCAGCTCATCCGAGTCATACTGGAATACCTGGACCATCAGTTGAAAAGTAAGTTGGGGGGGGGGAAATCTGATTTGCATGTATTTAAGGGGATATTGAGGGGACAAACAACTAGAGAGCTTTGCCTAGCAGCATGCATTCATAGATTGATCTGTAGCATCCTCCACCCTTGCCCCCATCAGGAAAGATAGCCAGTGGACTGCTTATTCAGGATGATCTGCTGGGGAAATGCATTGGACAGCCCTGGCACTGGACATGCTGCAGGAGGGAAGGTGGTGGTTGGGACTGGCAACTGGGATGCATGCATGTTTTATCCATCCTCATCTGTCTTACGGGATTCTCTCTCAGGTTCTGAAAATGCCTGTGCCAAGTTTCTGCTGTGCTGTCTGAAATGCTGCTTCTGGTGCCTGGAGAAGTTCATTAAGTTCCTGAACCGCAACGCGTATATCATGGTGAGAGGGCGCAAGCTGGTGCGAGGGTGAGATCCAGGAAAAGATCAGTCCATTGTAGGCTCCACGGACTGTGATAAAACCAGCTGGATGGCTGCCAGCTGACTCCGTCTTCTGTGTTTTTGTTTTCTTTATCAGTGGATGAAAAAGGCTTCCTTCTGTAGTGACAGGTATAGTTCCTCTTTACAGATGGGTAATATCTTATCATGACCAGCAGGTGGAGACTGTAAAGAGGAACTGTACCGGTCTAGCAGCTAATAGAAAAAAAAATTATCCTTCCTAGTGTCTGTGTCAGGGGCAGTGGAATATCTTTTTGGATGGAAGGGCCAAAAACATTAGTATTCGGCCTAACCCCCGGGCTCTTGAGTTGATGATGTGTTGGTTAAAACGTTGGTTGGGTCATGACCCTTGTAGGCCGCTGCCTATGAACCGTTGGCAGCAGTTGCCATCTGGATCACTGCACTACATTGACTTCCTCTGAACTGTCAGGACAGAGCAGGGGTGTTGCATCTAACTCTCCAGATAATTGGGGATACCCTGCCATTATCTGGATAAAGGCTGGCCTAAGTTAAATCACATAGCAGATAAGTGTCACCAGTGTCCACCACTGAATGTGGATAGTGGGACTGAAAACACCATGATCAGTGTTTTAAAACAATGACTCTGCTATATGAATGTTGGACCTGTAACATCCTTGGAGAGTGGGGGAGGGGAGGCTGATTTTTTAATGCCAGAAGAGCCTTGCATGCACCCCAGTGCTATATGTATGTTGGGAGTGTTCGCTGACTGTGTAAGCTGCATGTTTCTGACTGTTGTGTCTCTTGATTCTCTCCACTCCGGTCCTGGCCACTTCCTCCAGATCGCCATCTATGGCACGAATTTCTGCACGTCGGCTCGGAATGCTTTTCTCCTGCTCATGAGAAACATTATCCGGTAGGTCTCCTCCGTCCCTGCACGTGCTTAAATGTCCAATGTTAACCATGATATTACTAGCATCTGAGAAAAAAAAAAGACAAGGCCAGCTGGGCAGAGAATAGCTCAGAAGGAACCACAGATGGTGCATGGTGTAGCAGGAGTGTGTTTGATATGGGCATGTGTTCATGATATATCCTCTGTGGCTCTTGTTGCTAATAGAACACGTTGTTTAAAGCAGTGTTTTTCAACCTTTTTACACCTGTGGACTGGCAGAAATAAAAGAATTATTTTGTGGACCGGCAAACTACTAGGGCTAAAATTTAAAAACCCCGTTTACACCTCATCTCCGCGAGCTCGGTCACCTCAGTAACTATAGAAAAATAGACAAATATAGTGCAAAATATAAACAGCAGATATAAATTCTCAAAACCGACACGTTTTGATCACTAAAATGAAAATAAGATCATTTTTCCTACCTTCTGCACTCAGGCCCAACAATTGTCCCTTTCTATTCCCTCCCTCTTTCCTTCTTGTCCTTAGTGTCCCCAATGCCTCCTTCCCATGCCCTTAGTGCCCCTTCTTGTCTTTAGTGCCCCCAGTGCTTCCTTCCCATGTCTTTAGTGCCCCCAGTGCCTCCTTCCCATGTCTTTAGTGCCCCAGTGCCTCCTTCCCATGTCCTTAGTGCCCCTTCCTGTCTTTAGTGCCCCCAGTGCCTCCTACCCAGTCTCCTTTACGTTCTGGGCCAGCCAGGCAGTGATTGGCTGGCCCAGAACATCCTCTCTGATGTCAGAATTGATGTCGGAAAGAAGACTTCCTTTCGGCTTTAGCAGCAGCAGCAGTAGGGCGGTAAGATAGCAGCAGAGCGGATGAAAGGAAGGAGTAAGGCTTTTTTTTGCGCGACAGGTAGGGACAGGAAATGATCGTCTGTCCCATTGTCCCCAAGCACAGCTTAGGGACGCTGTCCCTGAAAACGGGAAATTTTGGCGTCCCGAAGCTGTGTGTGGGGACAACGGGAAAGGAGGTCTGAAAACGGGACCTATGGTCACCTTAATCTTGCCATCCCTGCACGGACTGGCTGAAATTTCCTGCGGACCGGCGGTTGAAGAACAGTGGTTTAAAGAACCCTTCAACGTTAACGCTTCCCAGAGCATCTGTGTCTGTGGGAAGAGAAGGTTTTGTGCCCTTAGCTGAGGACTACTGGTTTCTCGTGTGTGCACACTAGCTGGATTTAACTTCTTAAATCCAATTTGACTAAGTTGGCTTTCACCATTTCCTTGCCAGCCTTACTCCCAGGGCTGTGGAGTTGGTACCAAAACCGTCAACTCCAACTCCTCTATTTTTCTACTGTTCAAGCCCAACTCTGACTCCTATTATGTATAGTAAAGCAGCAAAAAATTTGATTAATACAGAAACAGGATATTTCTTCTCTAGAAAATGAAGACGAATTGCCCTCAAGTTTGAACAAAGAACCTGAACAAAAAATGATGTTGTCAAAAGATGCAGTGTGATTTAATTATTCTCGGAGAAGAGAAATATAGATATACTGTGTTTCCCTGAAAATAAGCCCTAATTAAGATCGACCCCCCCAAATCCCCTCCCAAATGTCCATGACAATCTCCGACCTTATCTCTGACACTAGTGTGGCCCAATTTGCCAGTGGCAGCGCTTCCCCCCCCAATGTGCAGCATCTTTCCTCCCCTCACCCATCCCCTTGTGCAGCAGAACCCCACCAACCCTTGCACTGTGAGACTGATATACCATACCTCCTGGGCCTTCAGAAACAGCGGTGACAGCAGCGCTTTGAAGGTGCTGCTGGGGCCTTCCCTCTGCCAAGACGTCATCAGTGATGTAGCAGAAGGAAGGCCCCGGCGGGGAAGGTCGCAAAGCAACCCATTCAGAGCGCTGCAGCTGCTGTTTTTGGAGGCCTTGGAGGTATGTCATTCTCATGGTGGGAGGGTCAGTGGGGTTCTGCTGCACATGGGGATGGAAGGGAGGGATAGAAGATACTACACAAGGGGGTGGGTGAAAGGGGAGGAAAGATGCTGCACATGGGGGGGGGGAGGATGAAAGAGGAAGAATTGGGGTGGAGGAGAGGAGGAGAGAGATGATTGTTGTACATGAAAAAAAATGACATCCCTCAAAATGAGCCCTAATGCATTTTTTGAAGCTAAAATTAATAAAAGACCCTGTCTTATTTTCGGGGAAACACAGTAGATATATTATAAAAACGATACATGCAAAATTTAAGGTTTTGTTTCAAAGCTGGAATTGGTTTATTGACTCCCACTCCACTTAAAATTGCATCCAACCTTACTTACTCCAAGATTTTCTTTGTAAACAACGCATCCAAATATTGCAGAGAAAGGTGCTAGTGATTTTTGGTTGTGGGGGATGAGATGTTTCGCCCAATGTTGAGCAGGTGGTGATCAGCATTTTGCTGACCGCTGCTGGTGTTTATCCCCAGAAATTCATGCCGGGTTATATCCAAGCTCTGGTACTAAATTTTGGGGTATACACTGCCAGTGAAAATATAAGAACATAAGAGCTGCTGTACTGGGACAGACCATAGGTCCATCAAGCCCAGTATCCTGTTTCCAACAGTGGCCAACCCAGGTCGCAAGTACCTGGCAAGATTCCAAAGAGAAAACCAGATTTTATGCTGCTAATGTCTTATGGACTGTAATTATTCAAACCCTTTTTTAAACCCTGCTAAGCTAACTGCTTTCACCACATTCTCCTCTTAACTGGCTACAATGAATTGCATACAAACTGACTATGTATGCGGTTATCTTGGCTGGTTAAGTGCTTGAATCCACTCCCAGAACATCTACAAAATAGCCGGTTTTCAGGTTGTCACTAACTGGTTATTTTTAACATTATCCAGTTGAAAGCTGGTCAGTCTTTCTTCTTTCCTGTCTAGTTTTTTCCCCCTTTTTCTTCACGATATTTATGACATTTTCATTATTTTATTTTATAGTTTGTGAACTGCTTTGTCAGAATGAAAAAGTGGCATATCAGGTGCCATTGAACAAGCGATTTTAACTAGCCAGTTAAATTGCTTTGAATATTGAGCCCTTTATTTTCTATAAATATAATTTCTTCAGGGTGGCTGTTGTGGACAAAGTGACGGATTTTTTGCTGTTCCTGGGAAAGCTTCTAGTCGTCGGATGCACTGGTGGGTATCGCTCATCTTCAGCAGTTGCTTTTTTTTGGTGTGTGGGGGGGTGGAATTCCTGCCCTTTTTTTTTTTTTTTTTACACAGAACCAAAGTATATTTTGGCAGAAACAGACTGTACGGCCCATTGCATCAGCTACTCAGTCATGCACACCCTTCCTTTCCTCTCAGGGTGCTTATTCGTGCTATCCCATATTCCCCTGTCCAGGAGAAAGGCGGGCACTGAGCCTCGTCCGAGTCTTGAATGCGACTGAGCCTGAGAACTAGAGGCATCTCTAAAAGAGTGGGTTTCAGAAAACCTGGACTGGATAATGGGATGATGAGCCTGGCTTTTCAGGCCCATTAGTTGGGCAGTTTGTGTTAACCTTTCTTTCTCATCTTCAGGGATTCTCGCCTTCTTTTTCTTCACGCATCGAATAAAGATTATCCAGGACACAGCGCCACACCTGAATTATTACTGGGTCCCAATTCTGGTTAGTCTCTTCTTTAATAGTGGGGGGGGGGGGGATTTCTCTCTGGACCAGACCACTGTACCCAATGTCATTCTTACAAAGCCAGCTGATGGAATTTAACACCTCTGGCGTTAGAGTGGATTTTGAAGGCTGGGGGTGGTTACTGCTTGACATTGGGTGGATATTTGTACTGTTTTGCAGTAATTTAGGGGTTTTTAGTTGGATTCTTATAATTTTCCTTTTCAAATCGTGTCAGGATGGAATGATCCTGGAACTATAGAAACCAGTTCTGCCTGGCAGGAGTGTGGCGCAGTGGTTAGAGCTACAGCCTCAGCACATTGAGGCTGTGGGTTCAAACCCTGTGCTGCTCCCTGTAACTCTGGGCAAGTCACTGCTTCCCCAGGCATGTTAAATAGACTGTGAGTCTACCGGGACAGGGAGAACGCTTGAAGTACCTGTACGTAAACTGCTTTGAGTGTAGTTGTAAAACTACAAAAAGGTGGTATACAAGTCCCAGTCCCTTCACTGTTGTGTTCAGGGAGGGGGTCATTTGTATTGCATCTGGCATCGCCATCATTTTGAAACACTGGTGCCTCATGCATGACCTTAAGCACCAGGAGCAGTTCCAAAAGTTACGCCAGTGCCAAAGATTGTGCCTTTCCACTTCTCTTGCAGACGGTGATAATAGGATCCTACCTCATCGCCCACGGATTCTTCAGTGTGTATGGAATGTGTGTGGATACGCTGTTCTTGTGTTTCTGTAAGTATATTTCAGCCATTTCACCCCTTATTGGTGCTGTATCCCGGTGTCCATCCCCTGAGCCCGTCAGGCTCTGTATCCTTGCTCCTGTCGCCCTCTTTTAACGTGTACTTTCAGCTGTTTAATCATTTTCTCTTTGGAAGAAGCCCTTCCCTATTTTAGCCCCCTTTTCTGTGGTTACCCTTTTATAGAAGGGGGGTAGGTAGAGAAGGTTGAGCTTTGGATACCCACCTTGTCGTGAAGCTGTGAAGTGTGCAGCATGTTATTAGGTTCCTCCCAATATTTAGCTTTGATGGGTGGAGGCTAACAACCTTCTGAGCCCCTTCCTGCATCCTTGCATCTTGGAAAAGCAAATCAGAGCCTCCACATTTAAGAGAAATCTTAGTCCAGACAGTTTGGTGGGAGGTGCAAGAAATCCTGAAGGGTTCCACTGACCGCTGGGGACAGGCAATGGGGCTAAGCCTCCATGCCCTCGCGGCAGTTTCATGCCCATCCATGCTGAAGCACATCGAGGAAAAGGAGAAATTAGGTTCTTGCCTGCTAATTTACTTTCTTTTAGCTTCTCCATACCGATAGAGGTTAATCTTACAAGTGGGTATATATCTCATCATGACCAGCAGGTGGAGACTGAAACAAAACTGTGGAATAATACATAATAGGTATCTTCCCCTATTCCTATCAGTCTACCGAATAGCCAAGCAGAACTAAGAACTTGAAAGAGAAATAAACAATACTCCAAACTAATATACCCAAATGCTGTTGGAAAGGAGGAGAGATCCCAGAAAGAAAAGCGTCCCCACAGCTCGCCTGCAGAGCCACAGCCACTGTTCTTCAATTCTCCCCAGCCCTAGAAAAATACTAGAACCTGCAGCAAAAAACAAAAACTGCCCGAGCAACAGCCACAACAGCATGACAATAGGCAGGGTGGGGATCTCTACCGGTCTGGAGAAGCTATAAGAAAGTAAATTAGCAGGTAAGAACCTAATTTCTCCTTCTTTAGCACTCTCCAGACCAGTAGAGGTTAATCTTTACGAATGGGACGTACCAAAGCAGTCCCCATCACGGGTGGGACCCCCGAAGGGCCGACACCAGAACACGCTCACTGAACACCGCGTCTCAACGCGCCTGAACATCTACCCGGTAGTGTCTGACAAAAGAATGCAAGGAAGACCAAACCGCAGCCTTACAAATGTCCACTGGAGGCACTAGCGAAGACTCGGCCCAAGAAGCTGCCTGACCCCTAGTGGAATGAGCCTTGAGAAATTCTGGAACAGGCTTCTTCTTCAGAAGATAAGTGGAAGCAATAGTCTCCTTGATCCAGCGCGCAATAGTAGCCTTAGAAGCGCCATCCCCCTGATGAGGACCCGCTAGAAGGACAATGAGATGATTTGATTTCCAGATCTCCTGGGTCCTCCGCACATAAGAGCGAAGAACCCGATCGACATCTAACTTGTGCAACTGCTTCTGCTCAGAAGATCCCTCCCGACTACCCAACTCTGGGAGGACCACTGCCTGATTGACATGAAAAGGAGAAACTACCTTAGGCAGAAAGGAAGGAACAGGCCTCAAGACAACCTGCTTTCTAGAAAACCCAAAGAAGGGAGCCCTACAAGAGAAATCCTGCAGCTCAGAAACATGTCTAGCAGAATTAATTGCCACCAAGAAGACCACTTTAAGACTAAGGTCCTTCAAAGAGCAGTCACCCAATGGTTCAAAAGGAAGGTGCACTAACACTGAAAGAACCAGATTCAGATCCAAAGATGGAACAGAGGGTCGTACAGGAGGCTTGAGCAATTTGGCCGCCCGCAAGAAGCGAATCACACTGGAATGGCAGTCAAATGCTGACCTTTCAACAACCCACGAAAGGCTGACAAGGCCGCAAGCTGAACCCGGAGAGAAGACCAAGCCAGCCCCCTATCCAGGCCATCCTGCAAGAATTCTATGTTCGAAAAGAGATCACTCCATGTGCAGCACACCACTCCTCAAATAGACGCCAAACCCTCACATAAGCCCGAGAGGTAGAAAGCCTCCGGGACCTCAAGAGAGGTCTGAATACCCCGTCTTACCTAGGCGAACCCTTTCAAGAGCCAAGCTATAAGACAGAAGGGACCCGGATCGAACATTGGAATGGGACCCTGCGTCAGAAGGTCGTCCAAGAGAGGCAAAGGAAGAGGATCCGCCTCCAGATGCTTCACCAGATCCGCGTACCACAGACATCAAGGCCAATCTGGAGCAACCAGAACCACGAGACCTGGATGGCGAATGATGCGGAGAAGAACTCTACCCACTAATGGCCATGCTCCATACGCGACCTAGCTAAAACAAAAGTGCTGGTTAACAAAAAAATACAGTAAAATACAGCAAAGTTAAAGGGACAGGAACCCTTCAGACCGGCACTCAGGATTTCTTTTTTAAAACAGAAGACTCCACAGGCTCTCAAAGCAATATGCTTTGCTTGAATTAGGGGGCAAGGCTTACTGCTGAGGCTCCTCTAAAAAAAATGTGGGGAGGTGGAGGAAATGGTGGGAGGGACCCAGCACGAGACCCGCCGGGTTTGACACCCCCGAGGTCAGACGGACTCCCAAACAGGGCCCACTCAAGCTCAATCCGGCCAAAAACGGGGACTAGAAACCCTAAACAAATTCCAACAGCCCTACCAAGGGGAATGATTACAGCTCACTCATACCTGCTGGAGACTGAAAGAAGACTGATAGGAATAGGGGAAGGTACCTCTTATGTACTATTCCAGTTTTGTTCCAGTCTCCACCTGCTGGTCATGATGAGATATATACCTGCTTGTAAGATTAAACTCTATCGGTCTGGAGAGTAGTAAAGAAGAGAGATTTAAGAGAGGGATTGTAAGAAAGTGTTGAAAGGCTAAGTAGATGCTTTAAATGTACCACCATGAAGCTCCATGGAGTCTGAGGAAAATCATCTTCTCTTGATCACTTGGCCTTGCCAACAGAAGGAAGCCTGAATTTAATTACCTTTTCTAACTTCCTTGCTTTTTCTTCTGGGGTTCTACAGTGTCAAGTGTTTGTCAATCGCTGTGACTAACCATATGTCTTGGGGTCTCTCTTCCTTCCTTTCCCCTCTCTTTGCTTGCTGTCTTCCTTGCTCTTTCTCTTAACCCTTCCTTCCCGTCATTCCTGTTTTTCTTCTGTTTGTGATTGGGTGGGGTGGCATGAAAAAGGTGAAGATCTGGAGAGGAATGATGGATCCTTGGAGCGTCCATACTACATGTCCCCTGAGCTCAGCGAGATCCTTCTGAAAAAGGAATCGGAGTCGCTGAAACCTGACGAGATCCAAGATTAGGGGAGTGGTGGTGAGGAAGGAGGAGGAGGAAGAAGAGGGTCTCACGTGCTGAGGCTTGCCACCTTTGACTAGAAGGTTCAGGAGTTCCTTATGGTGGCGGTGGACTATGTAGCAGGTCCTAGTAGGGTCTGACGAATGCCTCTCTTCCATAGAGAAGGCCAGCCATAAAGCATGCATGGGTTTTCCATTGGTGATCACTCATGCAGTCCACTTTTGACTGTTATTTCCTTTAGGAGGCCATCTGTAGTCTTCCCACTGCCACTGCTGCATGACAAGCTACACATCCCCAAACCAAAGGAAGCCAGTATTAATGTTGAACTTTTAGCTGCCTGTGGCTTATAGGCTTCCCTTTGTCACAGCTAAGATAAAGGTGAGATGATTTCATCCCATTTTAAATATTAGTGATGGTGCTTCATAGTTTATCTGAATCTATATAACATAAAAACCTCTGGAATTTATGATTTATGTGTTAGAAATCTGACCCGGAAGAATTTCTTCCTCATTTTGAGAATAGGAAAATTAAATGTACACAGGAATGTGCTTGGAATGGGGAGGGGGCACAGAAATTTTCCCTCATCTTACTTACCTCATTCAGTTGCTGTGTCCTGAGTTGTTTCTTCCTGTAGTCTTTCTAGGGGAGTGCCATGTGTGTATCACTTAATCCATGAAAGTTATGCATGAAAACCTGGGGACAAGTTCTTACCTCCTCCCCGCACCTTGGGTCAAAGTCCTGGGAAAATAGTGTCCTTTAAATAGTGCCCATTAAAGTAGGATGATAAGAAGTATTCTCTAATCAATGGTTCTTACTGTAAGAAAAAGCACCCTCTCCGGGCAACTTTTTCTCTCCATCTCATTGTCTGTTACTAACTCTTGTGCATCCAGTCTCTGAAATCCTGTGTTGCATTCCTGCTGACCGCTTACAAAGGTACAAAGAATCTCTGTATTTTTATTTTTTAGTGCCTTGAAATAGGACATGTGTGGAATGAGGGAGATTAATGGATGCAAAATGCAGCCTTGGGCATGGGTTAATACCCAGAAATACAATCTGATTGGATGCTAAGGGCTTCTTTTGTGACATCATACCCATACTTAGAGGCTATATTGAAGCATTAGTGCCCAGCTGGGGTGGGGCAGGGAGAGTGGAGCTCTCCAGCTTCCTTTCTCACCTCACCATTAAGCCGTAAAACTTTGTGATGCGATTTTGAATCAAAACAATCCAAGAACCCCCAAGAACCTGGCGCCATTGGTCTGATAATGAAATTTTGTGACCAGAAAGGCAAATAAAAGACCCTGCAAAGTAATCTGCCACTGTCACATGTTTGGTCTGCTAAATGGTGATGCCCAATGTCGCAGTGTAGCGTGTACCATCAGCACATGACATCTGTCATGGCCTTCATCAGTGCCCAAAGCTGGGTGATCACTGGGCCCGTGCTAAGCCTTGGCTAGTAGGCAGCAGTTTTCCTGCTTTCCCTCTGTGATGCCAGCTATCCAGTCAATACAAGCAAGAAATCCACATTCAGAACCAACCTACAGCTGTTCTGGTCCAGTGACATTAGGACACCCAGCACCAACTAAGTCTAATTTTTCTTCCCTTAACCTTTTTCTGCTTTACATTCTGACTCATTCCATTATTTGTTGGTGGGGTGTGTTGTTTTTCTCTCCACAGTGGAAGATCTGGAACGCAACGATGGGTCTACTGAGAGACCGTATTTTATGTCTACGCGTCTGAAAAAACTCCTAAGCAAGAAAAATACAGAGCCGGCAGAGACCAAATAACCCCTGGTTGCCTCGTCTCCCTCTTCTCATTCCCCCCCCCCCCCGCATGTGTGTGGGGTAAGCATTACACAATGAAACCCAAAACAAGAAAAAAAAATCCCAAAACCTAGCCACGTTCCAGATTTCATGCAGGCTTCATTTTGTGTGTCTTTCTCCAGGCCTCTGTGTACAGTAGCCCAAGGAAAACACACAATGAAGGGAAGCTGCCAGAACATACTCCACCCCCTCCCCATTTTAGGGGGGAGAAGCTGTAAAGTTCACATTGTACTGCTACAATGTGTGCACATGCAGGGCTTAGCCTAAATCTAAGGGCCTGTAGTTCTGCACTCTCCCTGGGGAAATCAAGATTTACATCCCCTACCTTGATGCAAGCACTGGGGCTAAATCCTAGCTCTGGCTTCTTGTTCATAATTGTGATTTTGGCTACAAGACCAATGATCTCACAGGGGTAGAAGGACATGGAAATCTCTCCATTTGAAGGAAAGCTGGTGGGACTTGTGTGTGTCTATGTTCCTGAACATGTAAAAATGTATAGTGGGCATTTGTGGTGGGCTTTTCTGAAATAGTGTTGAATCGTGGTTGGGCTGATCTGCCTGTTGCCCAAGCCAAGAGGGATCCAGGGGCTTCAGGAATATCTGGATCCTCTCTGGTCTAGCTGTGGAGGGATTCCTGCAGGTTGTATGAGGAAATTAGGACTGGCACGCTCCGAATGTTTTAAGATAAGAACAAAAACATGTCCCTCACATCAGTGAAATTGTGCAGAAAAATTATACCATTTTCTTCAGTTCTAATTTTCACATTTTTAAAATTTTTTGTCTTTTTATAACTGTGATAAAACCAGTGCCTTTTTCAATCTGTCAGGGCACAATTCAGTTGCCCATTCTTGAAGATATGCTGGGAGAGAACTGAGTTGTTTAAATCCTGAGGTAGCTAACAAACTGCCAAATAATGCACCAGGGTCCTACTTCTTAGACTCTCTTCACGTTGGTCATCCGGGAGATGAGTCACTCTTGAATTATTTTGGAGGTGTTGGGCCTGCTGTATGTGGCCTTAGATTTATGTAACAAACCCCCCACTATTACCCAGTAAGACATTGTGCTGAATGGAGTATTGCTTATCTACTGCAGGGGACTGGAGTTACGATGGCGCTCTGAGCCAACAGCTTTACCATTTGATCTAGCAAATATTTGTTCCAAAAATGTTGTAGGGATTTGGCCTGTTTTCCCTCCTGGTGGGTTTGAAGTTGAAGGTTCCATACTATGCAGTTTCTAGTTTATTGTAAAATTTAACCTGTGACATCTTTTAAAGAGAATTCTACCCAGGATGCACTATGCAGTAGGCTGACAAGCTAATAAAAATTGCTCATCCTTCGAATATAGCTTTACCGAGTCACCTTGGCTACTGGTGGGATAGCCACAGTGGCTGAGGCAACACAAGTGGTGGGTGGCATGTGCACATGACATACTTCCCAAGACCTCAGATGTCAAAAATCACATTTGTAGGTGGGGGTAACTGCAGGAAACAAATTGACTGTGTATGGTGGCCACTGTTGTCGCTAAAATCAATTTGACTGCTTTCACAGATTGTGCCAGAGAGCTACAGAGAGATGGCTTTAAGGGATTTTGTTTTGTAAACCAAACTTCAAAAGTGGAATGGGCTTTTCTGATATCTCTGTCCAGTGTGACAGATGTAGCTTTCTCTTTTGCATTATATCTTCTGCTTATAACAGTGAGTTATCTCTGTGGTGCTACACCTACTCGTACAAGATTTCCCCAGGTGTATGTGGTCAAGAAACACTGTGGATCTGTTACTGTATCCTTAGAATCTGTGGTCGCTAGTGTTCCTCATGGTAGGAGGTACCAGAAAAATAAAAACCCACCCGTCTGTGCTGATGACTCAGCTGTATCCTCTGTGCCTAAGTACAACCTGTGTATTGGAAAATGTTTACCTTTTTATAAAAATATTTGTACTCATACACCGTTTGTTCTCTTTATTCTTTGAATTATTCACACTTTTTGCTTTTTCTCTTGGAATAATAAGGGATTTAGATTTTAGCTTACACCTTATCAGGTGCAATAAGTATTTTCCTGTCCTTAGAGAGCTCAGTGTAAGGCTGTATCTGAGACATGGCATAGGGAAGACCTGATTTTCATTTGGTCAAAAACTCACATTTCCAACAAAAAATGTACTTCCCGGCCCAAATTAGGGTGAATTTTGCCCTGAATCTTCAAAAGGGCACAACCAGTGACATGCGCTTAACCTCTGCAAAAATTATCCAAATCTATGGGCAGTAAATGAAATAAGTAGACTTTACACAGTTCTAACATTTTAATATAGCTGCAGTTTCCTTAAAGTATACATGTTTCACAGAGGGTATAGTAATAGAGAAAAGTATTATAGGCATATCATGCAAGAGGAGTGTAAATGTTGCTAAGAGTGGTGTGTGGTTAAAGCCAAACAGCTTTTATTTTTTAAGTGGAACCTTTTATTAAGTTGGCTAATATGCAGGATGTACTCCAGTAAGGCTCTAATTGCACACTAAAAAAATATTTTAAAATTTTGTTGAGAGGGCATGGAGAGTTGAGTGTTCTGTACTATTTAACTGACAGCAGGACAAAGCGGTGTACAAGCTACAACACAAACAAAAGAAATACGGCTTTAAAAACTGCCTAAATACTTTGGGCTTTAAGTTCGTAGAACCATATTTTTCCTTCAAGGCTGATGCCATGGACAATGGCTTTCTTTCTCCCTTCGTGCCATAACTGGAGCGAAGGTATCGAGGATGCCAACTTTGCCGCTTGCTCCCTCCCCCCAAGGCCCTGTATCGGTACCGCTGGGGGAGGGAAGCTCAGCGCTGCCGACGCCAGCAGAAAAGAAGAAAATAGCAGTTGCAGCAGGACATAATCAAATCTAATGTCGGGCGGTCGGCTCTCAAAGAGACTGCGAGGATCTTCAGAAGGATCTGAACCGGCTGGAAACTTGGGCAATAAAGTGGCAGATTAATTTTAACTTAGACAAATGCAAGGTGATGCATTTGGGAAAGAAAAACAAAGAACATGAATATAGGATGTTGGGGGTGATATTAGCCAAATGCGAACAAGAAAAGGATTTGGGGGTACTGATAGACAGAACCCTAAAGCCATCGGCTCAATGTGCGGCGGCGGCAAGGAGAGCGAATAGGATGTTGTGCATGATTAAGAGGGGGATCACGAGTAGATCGGAAGACGTCATAATGCCACTTTACAGTGCAATGGTCAGACCACACTTAGAATACTGTGTCCAACATTGGTCTCCATACCTTAAGAAGGATATAACTCTGCTGGAGAGGGTGCAGAGGCGAGCCACGAAACTAGTCAAAGGTTTGGAGAATTTGAGCTACAAAGAACGCCTCTGAAAACTGGGACTGTTCACCCTTGAAAAGAGAAGACTGTGAGGGGATATGATTGAGACTTTTAAAATATTAAAAGGATTTGACAAAATAGACCAGGAAACATCATTACTAACATTTTCGGATGTGACACGGACAAGAGGTCATAGCCTGAAACTGAGTGGTAGCAGGTTCAGGACTAATGTCGGGAAGTTCTGTTTCGCACAGCGAGTGGTGGGAGCATGGAATGCTCTCCCGGAGGAGGTTGTGATGGAAACTTCTGTTCTGGGTTTCAAATGCAAGTTGGATGCATACCTTCTTGCTAATCATATTGAGGGATACGGGAAATCCGGGTCTCCACAAAGGAGTACCTAAATGGGCCTCCGCGTGTGCAGATCGCCAGACTAGATGGACTTAGGTCTGATCTGGCGAAGGCGTTTCTTATGTAATCTTCTATTTGTGCGTCATGCATACTTGCACAGATGCCCTCCAGCTACAAACCTGATCTCAATGGTTTTCAAAACCCGGGCAGAGTCCTGGCCAGTCCTCTAAAACAGTGATTCCCAACCCTGTCCTGGAGGAACACCAGGCCAATCGGGTTTTCAGGCTAGCCCTAATGAATATGCATGAGAGAGATTTGCATATGATGGAAGTGATAGGCATGCAAATTTGCTTCATGCATATTCATTAGGGCTAGCCTGAAAACCCAATTGGCCTGGTGTTCCTCCAGGACAGGGTTGGGAACCACTGCTCTAAAACAAAAAAAAAAAAAAAAAAAGAAGAGGATATATCTGGGTAAATTTGGACATCTGGTAAGTGTACTCTAGCACAGCGGTTCCCAACCAACCAGCCAGTCAGGTTTTCAGGACAGCCCTAATGAATATGCATGGAGCAGATTGGCATGTCTATCACTTCCATTATATGCAAATATTCATTAGGGCTATCCCAAAAACCTGACTGGCTGGTGGTCCTCCAGGACAGGGTTGGGAACCACTGCTCTAGCACAGCTTGATAAAAGGGGCCCTAAGTCAGGGGTGTCCAATGTCGGTCCTCGAGGGCCGCAATCCAGTCGGGTTTTCAGGATTTCCCCAATGAATATGCATTGAAAGCAGTGCATGCAAATAGATCTCATGCATATTCATTGGGGAAATCCTGAAAACCCGACTGGATTGCGGCCCTCGAGGACCGACATTGGACACCCCTGCCCTAAGTGAAAGGGTTGCCAGATTTTAGGCCCATAAAATCCAGACACATGGTAGAGAATGACCTGGGGAAAAAATATGTCCCCACCCCCGGTCTCTGTCCCCACGACTACTGTCCTCACAGCATCCATACAAGCCTCAGTACTGCAATATTTAGCTTATTCCTTCCTTAAAAATCAAAGTCCTGGCTGCTGAACTAGAGAAAGAGATGTTCAGCTCGCAGGGCTTTGTTGATACATTTTTCTCAAAACAATATACTACTTTATCCTAAAGCAAGCAAGCAAATAAATAAATAGAAAATGCTTTTTTCTACCTTTGTTGTCTGGTTTCTGCTTTACTCATCTTCTCATTCAATTCCTTCCATCCACTGTCTGTCTTCTCTCTGTATCTTCCATTTGCTCTGTTACTGTGCCTCTCCAAATTGGTCTGGCACCTATCTTCTTCCCTCCGCTCCCCCCATAGTCTGGCATCTCTGTCTTCTTCCCTTCAGCGTCTTCTCCCCAATCTCTCTTCCCCATTTCCCTTCAGCGTCTTCTCCCACTCTCTCTTCCCAATTTCCTTTCAGTGTCTGTTCTTCTCCATCCCTCTTCAGCATCTGTTCATTTCCACCTCCCTTCAGCACCCTTTGCGTGGTCCAAGCATCTCCCTCCCTTTTACCTTCCTGGTGCGTTTTACTTTAGTGTTCAAGCTGCCAGAGCCTGGCTGAAGTCATGTGTGTCTGCAGGCAGAAGCTTCGCTGCTGCAACAAAGTTGCATCAGAGAACCTTCCCCAAGTGACTTCAAGCAGGCTGCAGCGGCTTGCACACTGTAAAGTAAAATGTGCCAGGAAGGTAAAGGGAAGGAGATAGATGTGGCCGGTAGGTAGGGAGGGGGGCTGTGTGCGATCGGTGACCGCATGTGTTCCCTTCCTGAACTGTGGAGATAAGGCCATTCACCGCTCCATGGGGCGGTGGATGGCCTTGTCCCCTTACCTGCAGTGAGCACTTTTTCCCCAACACCGTTTCCACGGTTTACCCGTGGCTACCTGTGGGTAACAGCCACCGTGTCATTCTTTAATACATGGCAGTGTCCCCAGGCCCATCCAGTTTCACTAGCTCTGCCCCCGAACCTCTTCTTGAGCTCACCGCCATGAGGGCCTCCAAGCATGCACAGGTGTGATGCGATATCACCGTGTTGCATGTGCAGATGCCTTCCTGACGCGGCCCCAAGCTCAGCTTTTCAAAACCCAGCCGGATGCTTGGACATGACTGGGTCAATCCGGACGTCTGGTAACTCTGGTGAAAGAGCTTTCGCAGGAGTGGTGAAGCAGGAAGAGGCTGACTGAAGTTTGGTTCCAAAGAGGCTTGAAATGTAGGCTGAAAGCCCACTTTTTTATCCAAAGCTGCGTTTAAGGCCTAACCCTAGCACCTGCTAAAGCACCCTATTTGTTTGTCATTCCTAGGGTTACCAGATCTCAAGATTGTAAAATCCGGACTCATGCCTTCTCCCCAGCCTCGTCATGCTACCCCCTCTCTTCTTGTGCTCAGAGCTGCATCGAGAAGGCATCTGCGTAATGTGATGCAATGATGTCACATGCACGCACGCATGTATGACGTCCCCATGTTGCATCTCTGCACGCGCATATTATACACCCCTGAGCTGGAAGCTTTTCAAAAGTGTCACCAGCTTTTCAGGAACAAATAGTCACGGCCCCTGTAGTCCTCTAAAAGAGCAGCTTCTATCGAGTTCGTCATTTTTCTCCCAAGTCTCTCGCTCTCCTGACTAGATTATTTAAACTAGGCTCTTTGGAGCAGGGACCATCTCTTGCGTGGGTAACGTGCAGCGCTATCGAAAAGGGCGGGTTCAGCTGCAATTATGACTGCGCCTTTCTTTCACCTAATAAAACAGCGAGCTTCCCCCCCCTCTCCCTCCCAAATCCACTCCTAACGTGTTCGGACGACCGGGAACAGGAAGAGAACAAAATGGCTGCTGCAGCTTAACGTTCGTCGATTTTCCCGCCCGTGCCGGGGTGCGACAAAGGAGCGCCGCGGTGACGTCACAGAGGCCGAGCCTCGGCCTCGCTTCCGACGGTAGGGTCGGAAGGAGGTTTGGAACGCGGCGCCACGGCCCCGCCCCCCTTCTCTATATAAAGCGGAGCCCGCGCCGGCGCCCGCTCTTACTGCGTCTGGCGACGGCGGCGGCGGATTGCGGAAGGGAATCGCTGCGGTACTTGGAGGCTCTTCCTTCTCGCGCTCTTTCCCGTCCAGGCGTGAGCTCGGGTGTGTGTACGTGATCTCCTTTTCCCCCTTTCCCCGCTTGGAACCGCACGCGCTGAGAGCTGTTGAGAAAGAAAGCGAGCGCGCGCGTGGTCGCCGCGTGACTTGTCCCTTCTTCTTTCTCTCACTTCCGCGCGCGAGACCTTTTTTTTTGTTGTTGTTGTTCTGTCTCCTCGAGTAGCCGTTACGGCCTCAAGTCTTGGTGAGTAGCGGTTGGGTCGGTGGTGCCGGCGGGCCTGATTTCTTCCTCCGCCACCATCCGGCTTTTCCTTCTCTTTCCCCTTGAGGTTTGGGTTTTTTTTGTTGGGGGGGGGGGGGGGCGTAGGAGGAAATGGCGGCCGTGACGCAGTGGCCTTCGCACTCGAGCCGCTTCATTGTTATTTGCTCGAAACCTTCCCCTCGCCTCGTTAACCACGTCGCTCGGGGGATTGCGAGGCGATTGGTAGCTTTTTAAAAAAAAAATTATTATTATTTTTTTTCAAACCGCACTTTTTTTTCTGTTTTCTATTGTGATGAAGTAGAGAAAATGGCGGCCGGCGAGGAGACGCGGTCGTACCTATCATTCCGCCATTAAGGCTGAATCCCTCCCCCCCCCCTTAATCACGATGCTTTCGCACGGAGGGGCTTTCATTCCCCCTTCCAAATTAGCAAATTGGGACAGTTGCTCTCGCGATGCCCCCCACCCCCCCGGAGGAGAGGAGGGTGAAATGGTTTAATGGACCGCGCACTATTTATTTTACACCTGCGCTCATTTGAGGTGAAATCACTCCGCCAGGACCTCGTTTTTAACCCCGCCCCTAGCGATGACGTCATGTTTATGTGGTGTGGTTTAAGCATGTTAAATAAATTTCTGAAGGGAGCTGATAGTAATAAGTAAAACGGGGGGGGGGGGGGTTATCACTAATTTTTTTTTTTTTAAAGTTCTGTTGGGATGGGGGTGGGTTGTAACGGAACCTACCACTTTAAAAGACAGCTAGGTTATATATCAGATCAGTGTCTCTTTTGGAGATTTGCAGAGATGAACGTTACTGAAGATGAATCTTGAATGGTGCATCTAGCCCAGTAGCCTGCTGCTGATGATGGCCAAAAAGCCAGGTCACGACTACTTGTCACCATCCTAAGAAGTAGCAAGATTCCAGCTGTTACACTTGGGGATAATCAGTGGTTTTTCCTAGGGTTGACCTTAAAATTATGGATTTCAATTCCAATATCTTATCTTAGCATTTTACTAGTTGTGCTAATGCCTTTTATAAATTCAAGATAGGTTGTGCAAATGACAGCAAATTAAAATAGAACAATTTTGATCACAGTACAGCACATAGAGAAAAATGAGATTGTATTCATCCTGGGCCATCTTTTCACTATTGAAGCTGCCATTAATTGCTTCTGCAGGGAGTTTCTAACTTCCCTTGACTGGTTTGAAGGCATATTTCCACACTACCATCCAAGCTCCACATACCTTTCCTCCATTTCCAATTCAGAACATTTCCCCCCCCCCCTCAGATTGGCCACAGCTCTATGTACCTTTCCCCAATGTCACTTCTGCAGACAGGAAGTATTGGTGTACCCAGGCAGGTTTTTAGGATGTCCACAGCGCTTTGTATGCATTACTTCCTTGATATGCAAATCTCTTATTTCTGTTCTTTGTGGATATCCAGAAAACTCATCCAGTATAGTCTGCTATCCACATTCCCTACTCCTGTTGATCCCAAGTACCACATGGGCCCAGTAAGACCAGCATGTGATAGTCCTGCCCTTGTCTATCTCCTCCAAAGCAGCACTTAAGTATGGGCCTGTATTTAACAGGGCCTGCAAAAGGCTCACTTTTCATTATGCTGGGGAAGGCTTTCTTGTGGAACACCCCACTGTGCTGCCAAGTTCAGTTTATTTAATATACGGCAAATTTAAAACCAAAGGTAAATCTAAGTGGTTTACAATAAAAATGTAATAGATTTAAAATATGTAAAACAAAAATGTTTGATTTCAACACACAATTTGAATTTGTAGTGCTTTGCTAGCATGGCTAGGATCAGATGGATTTTCTTGCATATATAAGGCAATGTGTAAAGATAAAACAAGATAGTCTTAGTATCTTCCTGCCTATGAATGTTTTATCTGTGCAAATTCTTTTGGTATAATTTGACAAAAAATCTCAGACAATTTGATACAGGCAGTTTCTCTGGCTATCAGTCCCCTGTCCACCCCTCTCGTTCTTAATATCTGTTTTAGACTATATGAGGCCATTCTTTATTTTGGCATTTGTGCCAGCCAGATGTCTTTGAAGCTTAGGGTATTTGATTAGAAGTTGCTGGTTGCATTATAGCAGATCATTTGATTTAGATTGCTCTAGAGTATTTTGCTGAAAGAACCTATCACTTCTTGCATTTTAGATACAAAGTACGTACAATATTGGGGTATCTGTTTTGAGGATCTGAAGATTTTAAGAATCAGTTGGGAGCAAAGATCCTGAAGCAAAAATGGTAAATTATTTTTCTTTATGGAAGATTGTCTTGGGGAATACCTGGGTTATGTCAGGAGGAGAGCTGTAGTTAAAAATAAAAAAGCAGGGAAAGTATGCAGTTCATGGTTTATAGATTTTTTTCCAACTTTTCTCTGCCTTTGTGTGTGTAATGCTTTCTGACTTGAATGAAAAGAGGGGAGGGGCAGCTTGAATGGAGCGGTATCATTTGAAAAGAATAAACTGGCTTCCTTTTAGACTATCCAGATTAGCGTGATGTGACCCCCTACCAGCAGATAGAGGTAGACATACAAGTGTTTAGGGACATTGCTGATATAAATAAGGTCTGGTGCAGCCTGGAACTTTCCAGTATTTCTTTACCTCCAGTAGATGGTGTAGGTTTGACTAGTTCAGCATGATAATACAGACCAGCCCTTCCCCCTAAGTGCAGTCCAAGAGCCATTTCAAGTAAGGTTGAGCCCAGCCAGTGGTACTTCCAAGGTTCACACCAGAGTTAATATCCTGAAGCCCAAAGATCTATACTTGGTGAGATGGGCTGACATAGGTTCTTGAAGGGCTGCGGCTCCCCCCCCCTCAAAATCCACAGTGCCTTTGCAGTGAAAAATCTCCATTCTTTATCTGCTACATTCTCCTAAAAGTGGGTATATGCAGATGAGGAGACTGAGAAGATACAAGATATTAACTTAGGTCCTATGCAATTCTGAGTACTGTGCAATCCTGTGCTAATAGGGCTGGCTGCATGACTTAAATTGGGGGGGGGGGGGAAATTGTCTCATTTTCTTCTAATGGGGAGCAACAGGGAAAAAAGCTAACAAAACCTGTCTTCTGCTGGGCACCTTTTCTCAGAGTCCTAATTGCAGAATAACAACCTTAGGGTGATTGTGTCATAGAATGTCAAGGAATAAAACAGTGCCAGGATGGTGGCTATAGCCAAAGAGATGAGCTATAACAAGAAGAAAAATGTTGAGTGTCACTGACAGTTTGTATAGGGGTATCATTTGAAGTTCATTCTTGATTATCCAACCTTTGTTAATCTGACATAGAAACATGATAGCAGATAATGGCCCATCCACAACATCTGCTATCTCCACCACCTCCATTGGGAGACTATTCCACACATCTTTCACACATTCTGTAAAGAAGTATTTTCTTTACCACATCTCCAGACCGGTACAGTTCATTGATGGGTAATAGCTCACCATGATCAGCAGGTGGAGACAGATGAAACCTTCTGGCTGTAATACAAGTAGCTGTGCTTTCCCCTAATATATCCAGTCTGTTCTCAGTCTCAAGCAGCTGTGGTAAGCTGTTGACAGGCTTCCCTTGGTTAGTTTAGACCTGTTTGAAGTTTAGTGGCCTTCTTGTCCTCCTGTCTGATGCTGGACTTAGCTTGGAGGGACCCTTTCGGGGGTGTTACACTCAACGGGTCACAAGTTGAGTCCCTCCATTTCCTCCACCTCCTCCAAAATCTTTCTAGAGGTGCCTCAGCTGTAAGCCTTGCCACGATACCGACAAGGCATATGGCTTAGATTGTCAGTGGAGTCTGTACTGACAAAAAAATATTCCTGAAGCAGTACCAGTCTGAAGGGAGCCTTCAATTGACTAATTGATTTTTTTTAATTATTATTAACTGGCAATTTTCTTTTAGTTAGGTCGCATATTGCGCGATTGACACTATTAAAGGGAAAATGACCGCTGCGAAAGGGAATCCTCGGCTTCGGGTGCTGGCATCCAGCAATCCCCTTCGAGTGTCTCGCACACTGGCAGCTGACAGCGGGGAAGTCTAGTATTCCCTTGCCCACACAGGATTCCCCCAGCTGCAGACGGTCGGGGAAATAAGGCTTCCCTTACTACTGCTGGCTTGCCTGCTTTAGTGGCTGGGATGGTTCAGGCTTCTCAGTCGCTACAGGCCTCGGGGGCATTTTTCTCAGGGCGCTTTGTTTTTGGCGGGAAGCACCTCTATTTTGTCTGTAGCCTCAGGTGACCTTCCCCCAGGTTTCTGCTGGGTCCTCTGCTTTGGCAGTGAGTCCCATTGTGCCACCAGGGAATTTTTCACCTGATTGTTTTAGCCTTGTACAAGGCTTATCTTCAGACACGGGGGGGGGGGGGGTGTTTCCCTTTGTGTCCACTCCAGTTCAGGCCCCCTCAGCGCCAGTTTCATCCTCGTCTCTTTCTCTTTCATCCAAGTGGCCTAGGGTCTTTTGGGATGATGTTTTTTTGTATGGGGGAGCAGTTTTCACTTGATGAGGACCTGCATCCTTTGGTGCATCTCCAGGATCATCTCGGTGGGACGGGTGCCGTTAACGAATGTTTCTCGGTTCCGCCAACTGACGAGAATGCGTCGATGGTGCACATCTTTTAGCGGGAAGCACTCCAGGACCTTATTCTTCAGGTTTCCTCTGTTGCGCTTTGAGGAAGACACGAAGGATCCCCCACATGTGATGGACTCCCTTGCTTCGGGGGATCCACTCAACCTCCCGCTCTTTTCCTATGCATCAGGATATTCGGGATATTGTGCTTGTGCAGTGGAAGATGCCGGAGTCACCCTTTAGTTTTGCACGCTATATGGCTCGCCTGTATCCCTTCCCAGATGGGCATAGGAATACCTTGAAGTTGCCGGTGGTGGACATGGCAGTTAAGGGTGGCTCAGCTTTGAGGGACTCGTAAGAGCGTAGGTTGGAGTCTCTTCTTAAGCAGAATTTTGTTGTCCCTGCCCAAGAGGTCCAGGTGGCGATGTGTGGCAGTCTGGTAGTTCAGGCTTGTTTTCGGTAGGCCAAGCGTGTCCTTGACTGTGAGTCTGACTGGTCCTTGGTGGAACAGGAAGTAGCCAAAATTGAGATGGGTACTTATCTCTCTGATGCCATGTATGATCTGTTGCAGGCGTTGGCCAAGTCCATGGCTGTTGGGGTGGCTGCGTGTCATATCCTGTGGCTCCAAGCTTGGTCGGCGGATGCTGCATCTAAGGCTAAGCCTATGGGAGTCTTTTTTTGTTTGGTGAGGATTTGGACAAGTTGGTTCAGACCTTAATGGACTCTAAGTTGCCCTTCTTCCTGAAGACCGGGTCTGCACGGAGTGGCGTCACTCGGGGTGTTTGTGTGATTTCCGCAGGATCTGCCCTGGTCGAGGGGCAGCAGCTTTTCCTACTGCCGGGGTTTCCCGGAGGGCCATTTCTTTTAGCACATGCAGTTCTTATGGGGGGGGGGAGTGATCCCTCCGCCAATTTACCCATCTCGCCCAATGACTGTGCTGGCGTCTCCCCTGGTGCAGGTGAGCGCCCAGTTACGGGATTTTTTACCAAGGATGGGCAGAGATTACGACAGATCAGTATGTCATGGAGGTGATTCAGAACGGTTATGCTCTGGAGTTCTCCCGTGCCTTGCCAGATCACTTTCTCGCTTTTCCTATTAGCGGTTTCTTGGCTTTGCGAACTTAGATTGACACTCAGTTTTGTGCCCTTTTTGGTCTGGCTACGGCTCTGCGTATGTTCACCAAGATTATGGCAGTTGTGGCAGCGGCATTGCGCAGAGGGCATTCTAGTTTACCCCTATCTGGATGACTGGTTAATCCGAGCAAAGTTCTTTCAGGAGAGTTCCTGAGTTATGGCTCGGGTTGTGGAGTTCCTGCAGCTGCTAGGATGGATAGTTAACCTGTCCAAGAGCCGGTTGGCTCAGTCTCAGTGCCCCAGTTGCACGATATGGACTCTCCCGTTCCTCTTCGGGGTTTGGTTCGTCACAGTCTCCGTTGGTGGTGGCTCCATTCTTCCAATCTGGTGCAGGGAATGAGTCTGGATCAGCCCCAGTGGACAGTGTTCACGGATGCCAGTCTCCTCATCTGGGGAGCTCAGTGTCTCAGTCGCTCGGCTCAGGGCAGCTGGTCACTGGAGGAGGCCTTGGTTGATCGGTGTTCTGGAGAACAGAACCATCCAGCTTGCGTAGATAGTGTTCCAGCCACTGTTGACAGGCAAGTCTGTTCGGGTTCTGTCAGACAATGCCACAGCGATGTTTTACATGAATCGTCAGGGGGAACCAGGAGCCGTCTGGTGACACAGGAGACTGCTCTGCTCCTGGTTTAGCCAGAGACTCACCTTTTGGACATCTCGGCTTCCCACCAGCTGCAGTGATGGACCCACCATCCCCAGATCTACTGTCTCTCCTTTTCTCAACTACCCTTTCAACCAGCATCTCCCTCCTTCCCCACGACCCCAGGGTCCACCAGCTCTCCCTTTCTTTTGCCCACTACCCTCCTATCCAGTATCTCTGTCCCCCACCCCACTCCACATCATCCCTTGTGTCCAACTTCTCTCCCTTTTTGTTCCTTCTGTCCCTAAGTCCCATTGTCCACCATCTCCCGCTCCTCTGTTTTTAGACACATTATTTCTTCCCTCCCCCCAGTCTGGTATATGCATGTCTTTGAATGCCCCCTTCCCTCCCTCCGTGTACTTCTACACCAGGGCCCCCTCCCTGTAGGCATGCCCCTCCCCCTGAAGGCTCCAGCTTCCCCCTGGCCTCCCGGTCTTAGTTTCAGCTAATTACCACAGCCTGCAGAGAGGATTACCCTTGCTGTAGTGTCCTTACTGGCTGCCTTCAGCCTCCGTAGCATATTCCCTCTGCTGCAGTCCCATCCCGCCTCTGACGTCAGAGGCAGGATCGTGGCAGAGGGAACGTGCTGCTGCTGATGACGGCAGCATGCAAGGATCGTTACAGCACCGGCGATCCACTCTGTAATTATCTGAAGATAGGAGGGGAAAGTCAGGGGGGAGGCTGGAAGACGCTGCAAAGAGCACCTAAGAACTACAGCACTTCCTGACTGACTCACCCCTAATCAGGAGCAGCAGTAGATGGTCAGCAAGAAGTAGTGTTGCCGCTCCTGCTTTAGGAGACCTGAAGGCACAGGGAGGAGGGTTTGGTCACTGAATCGGCAAGGCCGATTTAAAAAAACCAAAACTAAATGAATTGATTCACCCAAAGTGAATCGAATCGGAAATCGGGTAGCACTAGTTGTTAGTGTTCTAATTAACACTTAGTTCTGCTTGGCAATTCGACAGACTTGATATATTAGGGGAAAGCACAGCTACTTGTATTACAGCCAAAAGGTTTTCTCAGTCTCCACCTGCTGGTCATGGTGAGCTATTACCCATCAATGAACTGTACCGGTCTGGAGATTCTAAAAGAAAGAAAATTAGCAGGTAAGAACCTAATTTCTCCTTACATTACTCCTGAGCCTAAACCCCGGTGACATCATGGCTTCATTAAGTGCATGGTTTCTTTTTCTGTTTTCCAGCTCAGATTTGTGCTCAAATTGCCTGCTGTACAAAAAAAACCCTAAATAATTTTTTATTTCATTCTTATTGCTGATTAGTGTTAATAAAATAAATATTGTAAATAACAGCCACCTTATGCCTGTTTATGCATAAAGTATGTTTTCTGTTCATTTTTGTAGGAGTAACCAGCTGTTCACTTGTCCAACAATGGGTTGATCCCATTTGTTGGATAATTGAGACTGTACTATCGCTACTTGTTTCTATAGTGATGGTAGATATATTAAGTACTTAACAGTTAACTGCTCGACAGATCTTACAATCTAACCAAACAGGACAAATAAGGGATTAGGGAATTGTTTACAGTGTGAATGATAGAACAGACATGGGTACTTCGAGTGAGTAGAAGTTAGGAATTAAGAGCAGCTTTAAAAATGAGCTTTTAGCCTACTAGAGAAAGACATGGGGACAAATTTGTCCCCATCCCCGCGGGATCTAGCTCCATCCCTATCCCGTCCCCTCAAGTTCTGCCACTGCCCTATCCCTACAAGCTCAATCCACATTTGCACAAGCCTCAAACACTTTAAAGTCATGTGTTTGAGGCTTGTGCAGATGACAGAGCTTGCAGAGACAGGGAAGGGGTGGGTATGGAGATAGATCCTACGGGGACAGATTTGTCTTCGTGTCATTCTGTTTTCAATTTTGGAGGCCATAACTTGATATAAAAGACTTGTTCCAGTGCAATAGGTGAGATATTGTAGACTGTTATTTTCCTTTTAGCCACATGGTTGCAGAAGGAATCCACTCCGGATTTTTCACTATGTCTCTATAGTACTTCACTGGACTGTTTAGCTTCCCTCTACAGTTCTTTCCTTCTGCACGCATGGTTGCAGTTGTGTGCGTTCTGCTCTCCCCATTTTATTTTAACTCAATGTAATTTCATCCACTTTTCGGGTTAATTAATGCTTGAAGCGATTTTGAAGATCTTCCCCCCTCCTGAAAAATCCTAAAATCGCCATTTTTAAAGATTGGGAAGTGTGAAAAATATCGCAATTTTGACGCAAATTTTATGACAGCAGCCATCTTGGACTTTCCTCTTGTGGATTCTTGCCAGGATTGTGCAATTTTAATGCTTTTATAGCTGGGAGGGGGGGAAGGGGGCAGCGCCCAGCTTAGCCTCTCTGCTGAAGCAGGTGCCCAATGCTCAGCTCGGTGGAGCAGCTTTCGTGCTGGTAATTCCATCTTGTCAGGCTGCGGACTCTGCAGCTTCAGAAAGGCTCCTTTTAGCTAGACATATTTTTGCGATTTTTGAAATTTTTGCGCTCTGGATTTCATGCACCTTTCTCCCCAATGTGGGTAGTTTAGTATTGGAAGATATGCAGGACTACCGTGTGGAGGTGGTCCTCAGGAAGCTGCTTTAGATATTAAAGTTGCTTTGGCAATGTCTTGTGTTGCACACGCCTGTCACACTCAAAAGCGCACTCTGGAAAGTGAGGCAGTGGTTCCCTCTCCTCAACTTTTTTGGGCGGGCACAGTTTATATGCCGGATGCATTGTATGCTCTTATGCAAGTTTGACTTCGGTGTCAGAGTATTCAATCTCTGCCCTCAGTGGGCTACTGTTTCCACTTCCAAGGCTCCTTTGGCTTGGCTGCCTTTTCAGGAGTTGTGATTGTTTGGCAAAGGTCTGGACGATTTCATGGATTCTAAACTGGACTGTTGCCCTAAGACCTGGCCCTCCTGGAGTTCCAAGTTTATTCAAATTTGACATACCATTTATATATTGTCTAAGCAGTGTACATAATTAAAAAGATTAAAATATATAATTACTCAGGATATCACAATGACAAGGACATACAAACATGGTCGAGGAGAGGCAGGGGAAGAAATACAATATTCGATAGGAAAGAAAGATAATAAAAGGGACATACAAAGGGGGGGGGATCTACAGTCCTGTCTGGTAGGAAATGTTTATGGTGATATTAACAATCAAAGGCATCCTTAAATAAATGTTTTCAAATTTGATTTAAATTTAGAGAGAGGAAGCTGCATGGAGATGAAATCACATATTGTTCCATAGCGTTGGAGCAGTAACAGAGAAAATTGATTTTCTTGTCATCTCAAACTATGTGATGGGTTGAAGGGATCTCTAGTAAGTTATGATTGCTGGAACGTAAGGATTGTGAGGGAATATATGGAGCAAGATATCTCAGGGATTGCATCATTTTGTTTTAAAGGTTAGAAAGGTTCTGATCTTGTGCCTATCGCTTCCAACCGTGTGCAAGTGACATGTCACAGGTGTTTACTCAGGGCTACCAGTGATGATATAATGGCTACAGATGTACCAAGCCTCCTGACTCCAGTGCTGGAGAGATATCAGTTCTCTGCATTCTATTTTGATCTGGCAAAAGCACCCAGTATGTTCACCAAGGTGATGGTGGTGGTAGCAGTTCATCTCCACAGGGCAGGATTACAAATATATCCATATGTGGAGCTCCATTGTTTTTGGATGGAGAACAGGCAATGACTCAAGTGGTCCAGGTCTTATAGAGCCTGGGTTGGATTGTAAATTTTCCGTCTCAATTGCTATAATACCTGGGAGTTCTATTCAACATGACGGAAGGCCGGGTGTATATTCCAGAGACATGCAAACAGAAGTTTTGCACTCCGTCAGCTTGGCACTACCTCCAAGTACTAGGCTCCATGGCAGCCACTCTAGATGTGGTTCCTTGGGTGAAGGCTCACATGCAGCCTCTCCAGAGCGCACTGCTGTCGTGGTGGTCCCCACAATCGTACTTCCTTAAAGAGACACACCCACGATCTCTGGAATCTTGCAGCAGTATGACTTGGTGGCTTTGTCCACAGTTGTTGTTACAGGGCATGCCCCTCAGAATAGCTGTGTGGATGATTCGGCTGGGGAGGACTCTGCAGTGGTTGCCCAGTCCAAAGGAAGTGGTTGGCCTCTCAGACTGGAGTTTCGGGCCATTCAAGTTAGCATTATAGAAGCTTGAGAAGATTCTGGAAGGATAGGCTGTCCGAATCTTCTCAGACAGTGCTATAGCAATGGCGTATGTCAATCGCAACTGAGCCTGGAAGCCCACTTATTGTTCTGGTGGGCAGAGATTCATCTATGGGTGATTTCCACGGCACATGTAGCAGGAGTGCACAATGTCCAGGCAGATCTTAGACCTGGGAGAATAGGCATTATCTCAGTAGTGTTTTCAGTCCATTGTTCTTTTGATGGGGTTGGCCAACTTTCGAGCTGAAGGCTAAGGCGAGGAACAAGAAGACGGACCGGTTCTTCAGTCAAAGATCTGAGCCCAGAAGCGAAGGCCTGGAATCTCTAGTCCAATCGTGGCCAAAGAGCAAGCTCTTGTATGTGTTTCCTCCATGGCCCATGATAGGACAGATACTCCACCCAGGATGGATAGCAAACCACCCAGGGAGAGTGCTACTCATTGCTCCAGATATTCTTTCTCAAGGACCAATGGTCATACATATCCAAATCGCTTTGCTCTTATGGCATGACTCTTGAATGCGTGACATTAGAGCTCAAAGGATACTCAGAGGTAGTTATTGCTACTCCTCAGAGCCAAGAAGCTTGTGACAGTCTCCGCTTACACTAAAGTATGGAAAACTTTTCAGCACTGGTGCACAAAAAGGTGGGTCCGTTTAGTGCTCCAATCGCTGTGATGCTGTTTTCCCCAAGTGGCAGGCCATTCATGTTTCAGAGTTTGAACACAAAACTCCCCAGGTTTCTCAGCCAGACATAGCCAGATTCCTAAAAGGGGTGCTAAGGCTCAGCCCACCGGTAAATGCAGCCATTCCCGTTTTGGAACCTTAATGTGGTTATGCATGGCCTCAAATCAGATTCCATGCAAGCCTATTCAAAAGGTGTCCGTGGACCTTACTTTTAAGGACCATTCTTGTGGCTGTTACATCAGTGAGAAGTCTCGGAGCTGCAGACGCTGTCGTGCAGGAAGCCCTTCCTCAAGATCAGAGGCGGGAGTTTCCATATACACAATCCCATCCTTTTTGCCAAAAGTCATTTTGGCGTTTCATGTCAATCAAGGAGTAAGATTACCAACATGCCTGACCACAAGGTCAAAGGAAAAGGATGAGACTGTAGGAAAGCTGGTTGTGAGGAGAGTCCTTTTACGGTATCTAGAGGTTACTTATGAGGTCCAACTGTCTGACCATTTGTTTGTGCTTTCCAGTCAGGCTAGATGCGGTAGACTAGCGTCCTAGGCTACCATTTCAAGATGGATTTGCATGGCCATCTCGAAACCGTACTTGCGTCCTCAGTTTTATGAGATTTTGGGACTGCTTTTGCATGACCACTTTCCAAAATGACACACCTATTGCACTAGAAAAAGAGATATGTTCCCTACATATCTCTTTTTCTAGTGCAATAGGTGTGTCATTTTGGACAGTGGACATACAAAAGCAGTATAAGTGGTATAAATTATTATCTGGCTATGTAAATAAGAAACCAAAAACTGGACTTAGAGATGTTTGGAGCATTGAGATTAAGCATCAAATTATTTTATTTTTTTTAATAAATATTTTTTATTCTTTTTTTAAATTCTTACATCAAATTAATGCATCTCAGTGGCCACGTATTTGGTCCTGGAGGTTGAAGTGTACAATGTCTGCTTCTATGAGGCAAACATGGTTTTTCCTGTTGCATAGAGCACTCTGGACTCCTGTTCATTTACAAAAATTGGATTGCTCTAGGTCTAATAGATGTTGGCATTGTAACCTTGATGCTGGAACTTTAGATCACTTGTTGTTTTATTGTCCATTCATTAAAAATTTTGGGATCTCTATTTGGGATCAAATAAATCATTTAATGGAAAATTATGTAGCATTATCATACGACACAATTTTATTTGGCATGCTGATGAGAGCTAAGCCTCAAATATCTGCTAATAATAATAAGCTTTTGATGATATTGACAGGAGTTGCCATTCAACAAACAATGTATAACTGGAAAGATTGTACAAGGTTGAATTATTGTTTCTGGTGGAATTCAGTATGTCATGTGTTTAAAATGGAAAGAGCGTTGGCAGTTCAAAAAGGTTACTATAATAAATTTAAGGATGTGTGGGGGCCATTTTTAAATTATTCTAATGAATAATTTACACTTTTCCCAATTTTAATTCTTACATGTGGATCGGGGGGGGGTTGGATTTCTATTAAAATACATGATTGATAAGATATTCATGTGGTATATTTTTTGTTGTATGTGGGAGGGGGTGGGGGTTGTATCTTTTTGTTGTATGATGGTAAATTTTCAAGTGATATTGTATTCTAATTGTTTGATATTTACTGTACACTTGTGAATTATAAAATGAATAAAGAATTTAAAAAGAAAAAGAGATATGTTCTTACTTTGCTAATATTTTTTCTAGCTAGTTGTGTCAATCTGGAGCACTGGCCTGTCCGTTTTTTCTACATCTGCCTACTCTCTCAGACAGTTCAAGTCAAAGCTGATGGCCCTCAAGGGTGTGAAAAATAATGTATTGCTATAGCACATTGGGGAATATTTGAACTCCATAAATGTTTGATTGGTAAGGTCATTCTGAAGTTTGTATTGTTCCATTGCAATCTTTGACATGTTATACTTTCAGAGCAGGACAGCACTGTATTTTGGGGAGTCTTCCCGTATCCCTCCTTATGTGTGTGCATATAGGGCTATCGCCTGCTTTGGTACAAACTGAAGGCGGCAACAGAGTCTTTGGTAGAAGGAGGAAGGGTTGAAAACCTGGAGTGGATTCCTTCTGCACCCTCGTAAACATGGGGAGAAAACCCTATTGCCCAGAATGACACACCTATCTACTAGAAAAGATGTTAGCAAGGTAAGAACCTAATCTCTCTTTCATGGAGAAGTTGATAGATGCATGCAGTGCCCTCCTGTGGGAGGTGGTGGAGATGAAAACAATAGCCAACTTCAAGAGTGAATGAGGCAGGCTTTGGCTGGTGTTTGGTTGTGTGGACCCACAGAATTCTTGTCATCGGCAGCAGATGAATCCAGAGACAAGTGGGTTGTGACCATCCACCAGCAGGCAGAGATAGAGAACACCAAAACTGAGCTCTATAGAATAAGCTCACTGATCAGCCAGTATTTTCAATCTCCAGCAGGCAGATGGATGGTCTCTCTCCTGCTCCTGGTTTCATCTACTGTTCAGTGTGGCCTACAAGCAATGGCTAGGTCTGGCTCGTCTAGGCTTCTGTTTTGGCTATGTTAATTCAATAGAGTGCTAGGATTAGGCTTCTTGGGTGCCTATTCTAGGTTATAGCTGATGGTGCCAGTTCCTTACCCATCCCCTGCACACCTAACTCCCTTCTCACGTTGGGGGGGAGGGAAGCACGCTGATGGTTAAACCCAGATGGAGTGTGGTGGACTGGAGGCATTTAAAGGGAGGGGATTTGTGTAGGCTCTAATCGCAGTGCGAATGTTTCTTTTGGCTCCTCCCGGATGTAGATCTCTCTCTGTCTCCACTGGGGAAGTCAGGGGCTCCAGAGATAAGTTGTTTGAAGGAAGTCCTGCAACTCTATGCTGCCCTGAAGTGGCTGAAGGAATTATGTCTATTGTGGCTGATTGACGGAAAATGGAAAAAAAACTTCTTTTGCTTGGTTTCTCTGTGAACTTTAATGCCTTTTGTCTCAAATATTGGGGATCATGGAGGGGCTTTGCAGAAACCCAACACACATTATGATGGGACATACTTCCTTGATTACATAAAGGCACTTGTGCCTAAGTGGACTTACTACTTTCTGCCATTGCAGGGCAGTATAGATGAGGTAGAGGAGTCCTCGCTGGCACCAGAAGCTCAGGCAGTTCATCAGCATTGGATACAACAGATGCCCGATTCCCGAAAGGTAGGTTACCTGGAATCCAGGACAGCTTTTTACAGAAGTGTTCTATTTTGTTCTTGAATAGTTGCATCTGGGTTGGGGTCCACAGAAGGTGGTGCCTTCACTGCTGTGCTTGTTGATAGGCTTCTGAAGTGTATCTAAGTAAGTTATCTTATAAGGGTCACTTTTTGGTGAAGATTTGGAAGTTACATGTTCCTCTGGGGGGAGGGTATCCCTTTGGCAGAAAGAAGGCTGGCCCTTTGGCAAAGTTCCATAAGGGGCTGTATTTTTAGAGAGTTAGGAATGTGTAGGACCCATTCACTCCTCTTCTTTTGGAGCAAAGTGATTTCAACGAAGGTCAGCAGAGCCTCTCAGTGCAGATAGGTGGCAGTCTTGGCTTCTTGCAAGTAAGCTCTCATCACCTCTGATCATTGGGTATTGAAGGTAGTGCACCAAGGTTGCATCATGGAGTTTGTTGAACCGGGTTCCAATGACTATACTGTCCCCCTCAAGCTCCCCTGTGAAGTGAGAGGTGATTGATTTCATTTTGCAACGCTTAATCCAGCTCAGAGCTATGGAGTTGCTGACTGAGCAAGAGTGGGGCCCAGGACACTATTCTTATTTCATCATGCCAAAGAGGGGGCTCCTTTAACTAAATTTTGATTTTAGGAGGTTCAGCATCTCTCTTTGGGTGCCATGGTTTTGGATGAAGACTCTGCTCTGTAATCACTTTGAACAGGCAGGGTAAGATTCTCACACCATCCAGGAGTGTGTTCCATGCAGGCACCATTCAGTTCAACATGCTGCCATTTGACCTAGTAAAGGTGTCTTTCATCTTTTCCAAGGTGATTGTGGTGGTTCTGACATATCTCTGCTAGACGAGGATCCAAGTGAATTATGCACAAAATCAAATGGTACCCACACAGGACTTTATGCTTCAATGCCAGTGATTTGTTTTCCTGCCCAAAGAAGGCTTACTGAAGTTGTAGTGAAAATTTCTGATGGATTGTGCTTCTGGTTGGATATAAACATTGTTTTTGTGTGGGATGAAGCATATTCATACCTCACTCGTATCAGCTATTCCTTAGTGGGATCTGAACTAAGTGCTGTAGTGGGCTTCCCTGTGAGCCTCTAAAAACAAGGTCACTGAAGAATCTCTGCTCTTAAGATGGTTTTTCTGGTGGCTGTATCTTCTACCAGGGAAATTTGAGTTGTTGGCTTTGTCATGTAGGGGGCCTCTGTCCTTGTGTGATTTGGTCTAGTGCCCTCTTTCTTGCCCAGGGTGATGGCCTGCATATTTTTGCATCTTCTGGCCATTTTTTTGAACAAGGGAGATTCAGAGGTTTCAGACTTCATAAATTGAATGTTCTAATTGTTTACTTAGGAAAATGGGTTGTCATACTAGGACTGACTGAAATCCATCAAGCCCAGTATCCTATTTCCAACCGTGGTCAATCCAGGTCACAAGAAATAAGCAATGGATTTTCCCATGTTAACTCATTTTGTTACCATTATGATATTCCATTGCATCCTTCCCACTATTCCAGACCAGTGGGGTAGTTATGTCCATTGATCAACAATGGAGATGGAAATTACAAAGAAGATCTGTCCTATATAGGTTCTATCCAACAACAGCTCTTCTAGTATTTTTCTCTCTTCAAGCAGGTGGGCGGTCATAGCTGGAAGCTCTGGATATGTCAGGCTGCTCCTGGTCCAGTTGGGCAACCAGCTCTCTCAGTTGAGCTTCACTCTCAAGGGCCTGTGGGGCAAATTTGGTGGTGCCAGCCTTTGCCTCTTACCATTTTGTCCCTGTCTGATCGCCTCTTTTTCACCAGCCTTCAGTACTCAGCTGTTCTATTTGTTGTGCTGGTTTAAGAAAAAAAAAAAAAGCTAAGTAAACCATCCCCTGGTTTCCTGGAGTGGCGTTGGCAGCCACAGCAGCAGGGGAGAAAGGTCTAACTTGCAGAATCGGCCAAGCAGCAGAGAAAGTCTTTGAGAATTGCCGGGCTGGAAAAGCGTGTTCCAATGTGGAGTTGATGGGGCCTTCTGACTGCAGTCAGTCGCAGGAGCCTGCTACACTGGCCAGGGGCGGTCACGGCTGGTTCTTTTTCTCAGGAAAGCACGGCAACAATGGCCATCTTTGAGCCACAAGTTGGTGAACAGTTAACGCTAATTCTTTCCCCCTTGGTTGATTATAAGTTGGGTCAGCCTTGGGCTTAAGCTCTGTTTTCTCCAGAATTTGTCCTCCTACACCAGGCTTATTTGCTTGAGCACTCCCAGGCAGAAGCTGCAGGATCTCCCTAGGGGTTCAGGATTCACCAGTTTTTGCTTCCTCACCTGGTGGGGGGGTTCTCTTTGGGGTGCCAAGCGCAAGCGATTAGACCTGCCAGATGCGATGAAAAGGGGGGAACTCCCCTCCGTCGGAGGAGGCCTCCGTTCTCGGTAGAGAATGACAGTGACAAATGTCACCATCCATGTCCCTGTGGATTACCACGGGAAACCATCCTCATGTCATTCTTTAAGGAGAGAAGGAAGAATGGGCCCAGCCACTGACCCTCAAGCCTTGCACTGAAGAATGCTTGTGTAGAAGGACTGAGATTGAGATGGGCACTAAAGAATGACAAGAGATGGTTTCCCATGGTTATCCGTGGGGACAGGGACAAATTGTCACTGTATCATTCTCTAGCAGTTCAGGAGCCGCTGGAGGAAGGAGAGCTTCCCCCTGAGCAAGGAGATGACCCTAAGTTCTTAGGCCTCTTTTGCAGGAATGAGAACCTTAATTTCTGACTCGCTGGATACCTTGTCCATTGAGGATCTCTTCATGTCAGCTCCAGGGGAGCAGAAGGTCTCAGTAATGAGAGGGCTCCATGGGCCCCCAAAGGCCTTTCCAATGCACCCAGACATACAGGAGCTGATTTCTGTGGAATGGCAATTTCCAGACTTGGGGCTGGGTTATGGCTCTGTTGTACCCTCTGTTGCTGGAAGAGAAGGAGAAATTTCAGGTTCCTAGGGTAGATGCCCTGCTGGTGACAGTTAAAAAAAAGATGACCCTACTGATGGAAGTGGGGCATTGCTTTTGAGAGACCAGGCAAGCGCTTAAGCAGGCCTTTGAAGTAGCTGCACTAGTGCTCCAGGCATCAGTTTGTTCTTTCTTTGTGCAGGTCTGCTTAGAGTGGCTCCAGTGTCCTCAGGTGCAAGACACTCAGCTGTCAATGCAGATGGGACTTGCATATGTGGCAGATGGAGTATGCAATATTCTGTAGGCCTTTTCTCGAGGTCCGTCCTTGGTGGTGGATGCCCAGAGACAATTATGGTTAAAAAATGAGCTGCGGGTGAGGCTTCTTTTCAGAGGGCATTACCTCTTTGGGGTGGATCTCACCAATCTAGTGAAGGAGTTGGAGTGACTAAACCCCAATGTCTACATATAAAGACAGCTGCTGTTGGCCTGGGCATCAGCAGTTTGGTCAACAGACTTATTCATCAAGCAGGCAGCCTTCCTTTCTATTCAGGCGGCAGACAGACAGACAAAAATGTCTGGGGTTCAGGAAAGTCTGCCAGCTCCTCATGGTGCGCAATGAAATGAGGTTGGCCCACTCTTCTCCTGTTCCTGAAGGGGGGGGGGGGGGCTGCAAGTCTTTCTGCAGGAGTTGGTCACCATAAGGTCCAGTCAATGAGTATTGGATGTTCTCAGAGACGATTACAAGCTGGAGCTCTTGCACCCTGTTGAACCTCACTTCTTTGAGTTCCCCTGGAGGGCAAGGCACCAAGCAGCCATTCAGGAGACTTTGCAGTTATTGCTGCATCTGCACACTATTGTCCCAGTTCCACTGAAGGAACCAGATTTTATTCCATTTACTTTCTGGTTCCCAAGAAGGGGAGGGGACTTTCTGGCTGTTGCATGACTTCAAGGGCCTAAATCACAATCTCCACTTCTCCAGGTTTCACATGGAGACACTGATCAGTAATTGCATCAGTTTGACTGGGAGAGTTCCTTACAACTCTGGATCTGAGGCCTATTTTCACATTTTTATTTGATCCTCGCATCAGTAGTATCTGTGGTTCTCGGGTGTCATTTCTAGTTAAAAACAATGCCCTTTGGACTAGCCACAGCCCTGCAAACATTTTCAATGGTCGTGATGGCATCCTTTCTTCGCCGCCAGGGGATTCAAGTTCATCCGTATCTGGACGACTGACTAATTTGGGCCTCATCCTTCCAGGACAGACAGCTAGGGCGTACATAATGCACCTCTTTCAATCCCTAGGCTGGGTGATCAACTTCGAAAAGAGCAGGCTTGTTCCCTCTTAGAAGCTGGAATACTGGGGGCCCATTTCAACACAAAGCAGAAAGGATTTTTCTTTCCGAGCGCAGACGGGACAAGTTGCTATTGCAAACCTTCTTGCTTCTACAGATTGTTTGGCTTTGCGTGTGGGATTATCTTCAGCTGTTGGGCACGGTGGTGATGGTGGTGTGGGCTCGGGTGCTCGCTTCAACACTTCTCAGCCATTGGTTTCCAGCGTTCCAGGACTACAACAGTGGACCTTTGATGCCAGTAGGAGCATGGAAGTGGAGGTTGACCTAAAAATTTATCCAGAGGAATTCCCTTTCCTATACAACACTTGGAGGTAGTTATGACGGATGCCAGTCTCGGCAGTTGGGGAGCTCACTATCTATTACACATAGCCTAGGGAGTCTGGTCTCCAGCAGAGAAGCAATGACCAATTAACATGTTAGAGCTCAGAGCAATTCACTTGGTCCCAAAGGAATTCGCTCAGTTTCTGCAGCAGTTCCTGGTCTGTGTTTTCGGATAATGCCACAGCCCCTTTTGTGGGGTTATCTATAAGAAGTAGGAAGAACTGTTCAGCATTTAGTAGGGGGCCATTGTGGACTTGGTTCTTATACTTGGAGAGTGTTTCTGATGGTATAGTGGGTGATCATCTAGCATCCAGTGATCACCACCAGATGGTGTGGTTCAATAATACAACAAAAACCTGTTTTTTACTGTATCATCTTAACACAAAGGTATCTTTCATTGAGTTTAGTCTTGTTGAATAAAGTGAATTTCTTTTCAAACTTAAATTAGTGAACAATGGCACTTACCTTTGTAATGAAATTCAGTGCCGCTGTTTGAGTTGTAGCACACTGTGACAATGCCCAACGGGGACCCGTTTCACCTCATAAAGGCTAAACTCAATGACCTTTATTAAATTATAGTAATGAATAAGTTACACTTTTCCCAATCTTAATACACATGTGGATTTGGGGGGGATTTCTTGTTTTTCCACTAAGAATATATAGATGATTGTCGTAAGATATTATTTTTATGTGGTATATATTAGTTGTATATGAATTTGGGAATTTCATAGCACATTAGTAATGATTATATTAGAATGGGGAGGGGAGGGGAATGTATATTATATGGATTTAAGAAATGAAAAAAGGGGAGGGTTATATTTTATGTGATACGATGAATTATTTGTAATCACAATTTTTCATGTATTAATTGAAGCTTTATGTACAATTAAATTATTGTAAGAATGAAAAATTTATAAATAAAATATATTAAAAAAAAAAAAAATTTGGGAGGGGGTGGGGGTTAAATCTTCTTGGTGTATGATATTGAAAATTTTTCAAGTGATGTTGTATTATATTTGGTTGATATTTACTGTACACTTGATGTAAGTTTAAAAATGAATAAAGAAATTATATTAAAAAAAAAAAAAGAAAGATACCTCTGTCCTGTTTCAGCTGTTAAACCAATCTCTTATGATTGCACAGTGCAGGCATCTGAGAGTTTTGTCTTGGGAGCATATATAAGTTACCATATGCTCTTTGTGTTAAGATGATACAGTAAAAAACAGGTTTTGGTTTTGATTTATCGGCTGATATTTTACCTGTTTCCATTGTGATATATAGCAGTGTTTCATTAGTACAACAGGCATGAAGATTCATTCAAAAGTGAAGGTTCTAGACTTCAAACTAACTAACTTGATTGAAATAAGTACATCAAGAAGCAGAACTGAAAGGAAATATTAAAGGACCACAACCTAGACATCAAGAAGCAGAACTGAAAGGAAATATTAAAGGACCACAACCTAGTTTGTAAGCAGGGCTGTGGAGTCGGAAGAAATTTCGGGTACCTGGAGTCGGAGTCAGAAGTACAAAAAACTGAGGAGTCGGAACATTTATCTAACGACTCCATTTTTGAACTTGGCATACCAATCACGAGCGATTCAGCTATAGCACCCACTATATACACAGCACAAATGTTGCGAGCAGCTTCTGTGGCCTTAGAACCTTGATTAAAAGCAAAAATAAGGCGGTGTCGAAAATGCTTATTTCTCTCAACTTGACATTCCATTTTAACGATCTGAAAATTAACCAGTGCTGTGGAGTCGAGGAGTCGGAGGAAATTTCAGGTACCTGGAGTCGGAGTTGGAGTCAGAAGTACAAAAAACTGAGGAGTCGGAGTCGGAACATTTATCTACCGACTCCACAGCCCTGTTTGTAAGGAAAGTAAATAAAAGTGGAAAGGAAAGCCATTCATCGGTACATAATATACACTTTGTCTCCCCACAGAGGGAGCTTGCAGTTCTTCAGGGTCCGCCCTCTGATCTACCCTTCATAGCATGGCATGTGGCACAGTGGTTGGAGCTACAGCCTCAGCACCCTGGGGTTGTGGGTTCAAATCGAGCGCTGCTCCTTGTGACCCTGGTCAAGTCACTCAGTTCTCCATAGCCCCAGGTATGTTAGATAGATTGTGAGCCCACTGGGACAGATAGGGAAAATGCTTGAGTGCCTGATTGAAAAGCCGCTTAGATCAGTGTTCTTCAACCTTTTAACACCTATGGACCGGCAGAAATAAAATAATTATTTCGTGGACTGGCAAACTAATATAGACTGAAAATTTAAAAAACCCCATTTTTTTCCCCCTTTATTCAGTTTTGCATATTACAAGTGTATCAGAAAAATTCATATCTTATAAATACACACTTGATTTTCTTCATGAACACTTTAAGTAAAATATATCATACTTATATTCATATATTCATATTTTATAATGATTTAAATATTATGTAACCCCATTGCCGCCCCGTCCCTGCGAGCTCGGTCCTGTTAACCATCTGATCCCATCCACACAAGCCTCAAATAGTTATGATTTTATATTGAACATATTTTATTAAAGTATAAAAAGAAACAATATTCTGTACAATTGTCATTTTATAAATATAAATAACTAGTGTTATAGCCCGTTACATTAACGGGTGCTAGAATATATGTGTGTGTCTGGCTTTATTTCTTTCTCTCTCCTTAGCCACTTTCTGTATTTCTGTCTTTCTTTTTCCTCGGCTGTCCACTCATTCTCCCTTCCTTTTATCTTCCCTGTGTCCACCACCCCTTCACTGCTCCCCTTATCCAGCAGCAGCCCTTCTCCCTTTTTTTAATCTCTCCCCTGTCAAGCAGCACCTCTTTCCTGCTCCCCCTCTTCAGTAGTAGGCCTCCCTTCCTTTTTCTTCCCCCCTTGTCCATCAGCACCTCTTTCCTGCTCCCCCATCCAGCAGTAGACCTCCCTTCCTTTTTCTCTCTTCCCCTGTCCAGCAGCACCCCTTATCTCGTGTCTGCCCTCTGCCGACAGCCGCGGCGGCCTGCAGGTGCCGACAGCCGCTGCAGGCGCCGACAGCTGCTGCGGCCTGCAGACACCAAGATCCGCCGCGGCCGACAGTCTCCGCAGACATCCGCCTCGGGGGAGAGAGAGGGAGAGATGCGCGCGTGGTAAGTGCGCATGCGCATTCCTACCTGCGGGGACCTACAGCGCATGGAAAACGGAACACTGGTAAGATTTTTGCATGCGCGCTTAGGCTTTTATTATATTAGATACAGGGCAAGGATCAACAAAACCCCCGTCTCCCCTCCCTTTCACATATATCCCCTCTACTATCAAGAAAACTGAATAAGCCAAATTATTACAGAATGCTACACAAATATCATGCTAATAGAATACCGCAGTCACACATGGCAGGAATGGTGTTAGGGGGAGTGCAACTAGGGCAATTGCCTCCTGGTCAGAGAGAGCCCTAAGCCAGCTGGAAGCTAAAAACGCACTGCTTGGGCTCTGCACTCCCCAGTTATGTCTAACATCAGCTCTAGCAGGATACATATTTTAAATCTGATATATTCTAATCACAAGATAGAAATAAATTTTTTTTTCTACCTTTTGTCGCCTCTGGTTTATGCTTTCATCGTCTTTTCACTCTCTTCCATCCAACGTCAGCCCTCTGTCTCTTCAGTCCAGCATCTGCCCCTTCCATCCACTGTCTGCCCTCTCCCCCTCCCATATGGTATCTGCATTCTTTCTATGCCCCTCTCTCCTACACCAGATCTAGCATCTTTGTCCCTGTTTCCTTATTTCTCATCTGACCCCCCCTTCCCAGCATCAATCTCTCTACTTTGTCATTCCTCTATCTCTCCTCTTTCCCTCATCTGATCTCTCCATTCCATCCTGACTCCTTCCCCTCTAATCTCCCTGCCAGCTGTTTCCTTCCAATGTTCCTCCTCCCCTGTCCAGCAGTACCTTCTCCCTTTCTTCCTCCCCTTATCCAACAGTAACTCTCTTCCCTTCCTCTTCCCCTCTGTCAGCAATATCCCTTTCCTCTTCCCCTTATCCAACAGTAACTCATCCCTTCCCTTTCCCTTCTTCCCTGTCAGCAGTACCCCTTTCCCCTCCCTTGTCCAGGAGTATCCCTTTTCCCTTCCCTCTCCAGCAAATGTTCCCTCTATGTAGGCTAGCGGCAGCTCTGTGTGCTTTTAAGTTCGGCACACAGCTGCCCCTAAGTGGTATTTTAGCCGCGGTTTCATGAGGCAGCCTCGGGGCCTTTGGTAGGCCGGCCTGCTTCGATGATGCAATGTGGGCCAGCCTACCAAAGGCCCCGAGGCTGCCTCATGAAACCGCGGCTAAAATACTGCTTAGGGGCAGCTGTGTGCTGAACTTAAAAGCACACAGCTGCCGCTGCTTGTCTGGAGGTGTGGAGACAAAAGCTGGAGCAGGAGACATATGCGGCAGGAGTGCCGGCATAGCGATGGCAACAGGAAGTTGCATGTCAGCTGACGCCGGCACCTTTTGCTGCAGCGGGGACCTGAATCTTTCTCGGACCGCCAAGATTTTTTTGTGACCGGCGGTTGAAGAACTGTGGCTTAGATAACCTTGATAGGTGGTATATAAATACCTATGAAACTTGAAACACCTGGGACTACCTAAACATCACTAGTATAGTCCTGGACAGTTATCTGAATCACTGAAGAAGTTGAGTAGAAGTTACTGGTTAGATTTTTTTCCAGCATTTTTAAAGTATTTTAAATTGGTAAGTTTGTAAGAAATTATAGAACACCTTCCAGAGCAGTGCTCAGTGTGGCAGTACTGTAGCCATCTTAGACCACAGCAGGAGGCATATACAGTAGAGGTAGATCATTGACTGCCTTGGTAGTTTTCAGTATGCAGTGTCAGTTCATGTCCCTTCTAATTTCTACAGACATTCGGGTTTGGCTGTATTGTATCAATTATTATCCCAGGACAAGCAGGCAGCATATTCTCGACATGTGGGTGACGTCATCCACGGAGCCCCGTCGCAGACAGCTTTCCAAGCAAACTTGATTGAAGATCTCAAAGTTTGCTAGTGCTGCACTACGCATGCGTGTACCTTCCCGCTCCACTAGAGGGCACGTCCCCTCCTCGTGGTCTTCAGTACTTAGTTTTCCGCGGAGCCAGAAAGCCTCTCTTCTCTGCGATCTTGTGCCTTTCTTGCACCGCGGCTTTGTTTTCGAGTCAGAAGTTGCTGTGCTCTGCGTTTTTTATTGTTTTCTTTTTGTAATTCCGTATAACCAAAAAAAATATATATATATATATTGTTTTGTTTTCGGTTCTCTTGACCGGGGTGTCACGATCTTTTTCACCTGCGCCGCGGCCCCCTCTCTTTGCCTTATGTCCCGGCCTCTCACCGGTTTTAAAAAGTGCACGCGGTGAGGTTATCTCTATCAGAGACCTGCACCATTGGTGTATCCTTTGCCTCGGTGTCGATCACCCCTTGGACTCCTGTCCTCGTTGCGCCACCCTTCAGCCTCCGGCTCTTTGTCTGCGTCGGGCGAGGATCCTTGACCTCTGCCATGGAAGCTGGTGACACCTCGACCCCTGTCTCGACGTCGGCCTCGAAGACCTCGGTCCCGGGCAAATCTCCCTCGGCCTCAAAGTCCTCGGGGGCCACGGCTTCGAAGACCTCGGCTTCGGGTAAGTCTCCTCTTCCTCTTTCAGGTTCAGCTCAGCTACCGAAGAAGCCTTCCTCGGAGTCTCTGGCCACCCAGACAGTGAGCGTAGTCCTGCCGGCCTCGAAGAGACCTACTCCCAAGCATGCCTCCACTTTAAGGGAATGCTCTGCATCGAGGTCGCCCTCGTTGGAGTGCAGTGGAGCACCGGTTCGTCCGAACCCTATGGTCTCTGTGCCGATGTTCGAGGATATGCTTAAGGCTATTTTAACCTTGCAGATCTCCTCGGCTTTGGCCCAACTTGCCCCGGCCTCGACCTCGCTTGAGCGTCACGCCGGGGACTCTCCAGGCAAGTTGCGTCGGTCTCGACACTTGTCCACGAGTGATTCCTCGCCGGTTCCGTCGAGGCGGACTTCTCCTGCTGCCCAGCCTCGGGCAAAGCACCGGTCGAGACGTGCCTCGTCCTTGAGGTGGAGAGCTGCAAAGCGGCCCAGGGATTCTCCCCTGAGGCGAGGTCGGTCCCCGCACTACGGGGTTCATTAAGCCATCAGACCTCGTCCTGTCTGACCCCTCTCTTCTCCCGTTCCAGTCTCCGGACCGCGGAGCACAGGGTCGAGGACTCCCGCCTGCCTCCAGGGTCCCCGTGGCTCATCGGAGCGGGCTGCCCGGTTCTTCGTTCCTTGGACCCTGGGGTCTTCACCTTCCCGGGTTCCTTGACGCAAGCAGTCGTCTAATCCTCCTCGTTCCGTCAGTGGGGCCTCCTTGCCGTCCATGCCGTCCAAACTTTCAGAACATAAAAAAACAAGAGGGCATTCGGAAAAGTTGAAAGGGGACAGATTCAAAACAAATGCTAGGAAGTTCTTCTTTACCCAACGTGTGGTGGACACCTGGAATGCGCTTCCAGAGGACGTTATAGGGCAGCGAACGGTACTGGGGTTTAAGAAAGGATTGGACAATTTCCTGCTGGAAAAGGGGATAGAGGGGTATAGATAAAAGATTACTGCACAGGTCCTGGACCTGATGGGCCGCCGCGTGAGCGGACTGCTGGGCGCGATGGACCTCAGGTCTGACCCAGCGGAGGCATTTCTTATGTTCTTATGGACACTGATACCCCGGCACAGTATTTGAGGGAGGCATCCCCCCTCATTTTCTGCTGCCCCGAAGTCTCGCTCGGCTTCCCCTGGGGGGGACACCTTCTGCGGGTAAGCCATCCTCCTTCACCAGTTTATGTTGGACGTGGGCAAGGCGCTGCAATTGGACCTCCAATCTGATTCCAGGTACACCCGGGAATATTTGGAAGAGATGGAGCTTCCTTATCATCCTAAAGAATCCCTTCATCTTCCTTTGAATCCGGTCTTGCAGCAGACCTTCTTCCAGAATCTGGAGACTCCTTATGCTATCCTGGCTATTCTGTCCAAAATGGAGTCCTGGTATTGGACAGTCCCCTGTAAGGGCTTTGAGAAGGTTCAACTCTCCCACCATTCCCTGGTGGTGGAGTCTTCCCTAAAGAAGTCTAATCCTATGCGGCTGTACTCCTGGGTCAGGAGGGTCGGACTATGGACAAGTTTGGCAGGCGCCTGTACCAAAACTCGATGATGGCCAATAGGGTGCTGAACTACAACTTCACGTTCACCTCCTACCTCAAACAATGCATTAAATCTATGCCCTCATGTCTGGAGGACTTGCCGGTCCATCGCCAGGCAGAATTTCGCCAGCTCCTGGATACCTTGTCGCAGATTCGACTTTATATTTTTCAGGCGTCATATGTTGCCTTTGAACTCTCCTCCAGGGTCTCCGCTTTTGCAATAGCCATGCGCCGATTGGCTTGGCTCCGCATCGTGGATATGGACCCGAATCTGCAGGACCGGCTGGCAAATCTCCCGTGCTTGGGCAACGAACTCTGATGACTATCGAGGCAGCCACCAAACGCCTCTCTGAGCATGCGCGCTACTTCGCCTCGGTATGGGCCAAGGCGAAGCCCGCCCCTCCGAAGTCGTACAAGTTGCCCTTCGGCGCTACCCCCAGAAGTTGACGTCGGCGTTTTCCAGGCCGCCTTGGCGCCAGCAACAGCAGAGGGCCTCTCAGGCACCGGCGACGGTTAAGCCCGCGCCGTCCTTTTGACTATCTGGGTTGGGGTGGGCCGGCCCCCTCCGTCCTTGAGCCTTCTCTGCCTATAGGGGGCCGCCTCAGTGCCTTTTTCTCCCCATTGGGCTCTGATCACGGCGGACAGTTGGGTCCTCTCCGTCATCCAGGAGGGGTATTCTCTGCATTTCCGGGTGCCGCCTCCGGCCCGGCCCCCAGGAGGGTGTCCTTTGAACAAAGCGCAACTTCCCCTTCTTCTCCAGGAGGCCCATGCCCTCCTTCGTCTCCGGGCGGTGGAGGAGGTCCCGGTGTGTCAACGGGGCTCGGGGTTCTACTCCCGGTACTTTCTGGTCCCCAAAAAGACCGGGGACCTGCGCCCTATCCTGGACCTCCGAGAGCTGAACAAGTTCCTGGTCAAGGAGAAGTTCCATATGCTCTCTCTTCCCCTGTTGTACCCCCTACTGGGCGAGGGGGACTGGCTTTGCTCCTTGGACCTCAAAGAGGCCTACACTTACATTCCGATCCACCCGGCCTCTCGCAGGTTCCTTCGGTTTCAGGTGGGAGACCTTCACCTGCAGTATTGGGTCCTCCCGTTTGGGTTCACTTCGTCCCCCGGGTGTTCACCAAATGCCTCGTGGTGGTGCCGGGTGCCCTGCGGTCGCAGGGTCTTCAGGTGTTTCCGTACCTCGACGACTGGCTTGTCAAAGCACCGTTGCGGGAGGGGATTATTTCAGCGACCCAACGGACTATTTTCTTCCTTCAGAATCTGGGCTTCGAGGTCAACTTTCCGAAGTCCCAATTGAGCCCTTCTCAGTCTCTGCAGTTCATTGGGGCGGTGCTGGACCTGGTTCTTCTCCGCTCGTTCCTACCTCACTCTCTGCAAACTGCACTTATCCACCTGTGCCGGAGGGTCGCCTTTCAGTCCACGACCTCCGCCAAACAGATGATGATCCTGTTGGGCCACATGACCTCCACGGTTCATGTGACTCCATTCGCCAGGCTTCACCTCCGCGTACCGCAGTGGACCCTGGCGTCCCAGTGGAGACAGGATCGGGATCCTGCCTCTCGGTGCATTACGGTGACTCCCTCCTTAAGGCGTTCACTCTGCTGGTGGACACGCTCTTCCAATCTTTCGAGAGGTTTGCTCTTTCTTGTGCCCCCGCCGCAGAAGGTCCTCACAACGGACTCCTCCACGTATGCCTGGGGGGCTCCTCTCGACGGCCTCCGGACCCCCAGGGTCTTTGGTCGAGCGTCGACTGTCGGTGCCACATCAACCTGTTGGAGCTTCGGGCCATTTTCAAGCCCTGGTTGCCTTTCGTCATCTGCTTCAGGATCAGGTCGTTCTGGTGCGCACGCACAACCAGATGGCAATGTATTATGTGAACAAGCAGGGGGGGTACGGGTTCCCTGTCTCTGTGTTGGGAGGCTCTTCGGCTCTGGGAGTGGGCAATCAGCCACAACATCTTCCTTCGAGCGGTCTACATCCAGGGAGAACACAACTGCCTTGCGGGGACAGGTTGAGTCGTCTTCTCCAGCCTCACGAATAGTTGCTCCATGCCTCGATTCTGCGCCAGGTGTTTGCTCGATGGGGGACGCCGCAAATAGATCTGTTCGCCTCCTCCCTTAACCGCAAGCTGACTCGCTTCTGTTCCAGGATTTACTCCCCGGATCGTCTCGAGGTGGATGCTTTCCTGCTGGATTGGACGGGCTGGTTCCTCTACGTGTTCCCTCCTTTTCCTTTGATCTTGAGGACTCGTGCAGCTCAAGTCAGCTCGCGCCACCATGATTTTGATAGCTCCTTGCTGGCCCCGGCAGCCGTGGTTCTCCCTTCTCCTTCAATTCAGTGTCAGGGAGCTTCTGCTGCTGCCTGTGTTTCCTTCTCTGCTGTCTCAGAGTCGGGGTTCGCTGCTGCATCCCAGTCTGCAGTCTCTACACTTAACAGCTTGGTTCCTCTCCACATCCCCTCCCTCCTTTGGCTTCTCTCAGTCGGTGAGGGATGTTCTTGAGGCCTCTCAGAAGAGCTCCACTCGACAATGCTATTCCCAGAAATGGACCAGATTTGCTGCGTGGTGTGCTGAGCACCGCATGGAGCCACTATCTGCCTCCTTGCCTTCCGTGCTGGATTATCTGTTCCACTTGTCTCGGTCTGGCCTCAAATCGACATCTATTCGAGTCCACCTCGGTGCGATTGCTGCCTTTCATCAGCCGCTTGATGGGAAACCGCTCTCCGTCCATCCGGTGGTTTCCCGCTTTATGAAGGGCCTCTTCAATGTTCATCCTCCACTCAAGCCCCCTCTGGTGGTTTGGGATCTTAATGTGGTTCTGGCTCAATTGATGAAATCTCCGTTTGAACCCATTGATAAGGCTCATCTGAGGTACCTCCCTTGGAAGGTGGTGTTCTTGGTTGCTCTCACGTCTGCTCGCAGAATCAGTGAGCTGCAAGCGCTGGTTGCGGACCTGCCTTTCACTGTATTTCATCATGACAAGGTGGCCCTTCGTACTCATCGCAAGTTCTTGCCCAAGGTGGTTTCGGACTTTCACCTCAACCGGTCCATTGTTCTTCCGGTGTTTTTTCCGAAGCCCCACTCTCATTCGGGTGAGGTGGTGCTTCACACCCTTGACTGTAAGAGGGCGTTGACTTTTTACCTCCAATGCACCCAGTCTCATCGGACGACTCCTCAGCTCTTCCTATCTTTTGATCCCAATCGGTTGGACCGCCCTGTTTCCAAGCGTACATTCTCCAACTGGTTGGCTGCTTGTATTTCCTTCTGCTACAGTCAGGCTGGTCTCCCGCTGCCGGGTCGGGTCACGGGGCATAAAGTCAGAGCGATGGCAGCGTCTGTCGCTTTCCTCAGGTCCATGCCTATTGAGGAGATCTGCAAGGCCGCCACGCCTCTCACTACTGTCTGGATACCTTTTCTAGGAACGACGGCCGGTTCGGCCAGTCGGTTTTGTGTAATCTGTTCTCCTGAATGGCCAACTCTCCCACCGTCCCATCCGGGTTAGCTTGAAGGTCACCCACATGTTGAGAATATGCTGCCTGCTTGTCCTGGGATAAAGCACAGTTACTTACCGTAACAGGTGTTATCCAGGGACAACAGGCAGATATTTTCACAACCCACCCACCTCCCCTGGTGGCTTCTTAGCTGTCTTACTGAACTGAGGAGACGTGTGCCCTAAGTCGGGTGGGAAGGCACTTGCACATGTATGGTGCGGTCAGTCGCGAACTTTCTAAAGTTCTTAAAGTGCCAGTGCACTTTTGCAGCTGCCCGTACTGGAGCTCTGAGGATGACATCACCCGTATGTGAGAATATCTGCCTGCTGTATCTGGATAACACCTGTTAACGGTAAGTAACTTGGATCCATTGACTTCTCCCATGTCAGTCTCAATAACAGACTATGGACTTTTCCTCCAAGAAATTGTCCAAATCTTTCTTAAAACTAGCTACGTTAACTGCTCTTATCACAATCTCTTGCAATGTATTCCAGAACTGAGTGGAAAAATATTTCCTCCTATTGGTTTTAAAAGTATTGTCCTGTAACTTTGAGTGTCCCCTAGTCTTTGTAATGTTTGTTGGGAGTAAAAAATCGATCCACTTGTACCCGTTCCTACACCACTCGGGATTTTGTAGACTTCAGTCATTTCTCCCTTCTGCGTCTTTTCCAAGCTAAAGAGCCCTAACCTTTTTAGTTATTCCTCTTACGAGAGGAGGACCATCCCCTTTATTATTTTAGTCACTCTTCTTTGATACCTTTCTAGTTCCACAATATCTTTCTTGAGATAAGATGACGGAATTGAACACAATGCATAAGGTGAAGTCGTACCATGGAGCGATACAAAGGCATTACAACAGTCTTGTTAACCATCTCTTTTTTTAATCATTTCTAGCATTGTTTGCTTTTTGGGGGGCACTGCTGTACATTGGGCGGAAGGTTTCAGCATATTGTCTACAATGACATCCAGATTTTCTTCATGGAATCTTCGCTACTGTCCACTGAACTTATTTGCATGAGTGATTTTTTGAGAATGAGTTGCGTTTTTGAAATCGCTACAAGAACGCCTGCGACAGTGCCCCGTCGGTATTTAACGCCAGTTTTTGAGAATCTGACTTGGCTCTTTCACGTGATACTTTCACCAACATGTGGCTATTGTGATCCTGCTTATCCATGGAGAAAACACCTTTCATACTAAAGTTGAGAATACATAAAATGTTTTTAATAAGTAGTTTGCTTATATGCACAAAATGTGGGAGGAAATTATTTTCTGTGTCATCTGGCAGCAGATGAATCCAGAGACTTGTGGGTTGTGACCTTCTACCAGCAGGTGCAGTTAGAAGACAACAGGAACTGAACTTTTACAGGATAGGATGCTCATTATTTAGCCAGTATTTTCTCTATTTTAGTAGGTGGTTGGATGGTCTCTCACAAACTCATGTATTCATCTGTGGCCTTATTTTAGTTGAACTAGGGGGTCCTTAGGGGATTTGGGTGCCTATTTGGGGTATACCTAGTAGTGCTAGGTCCCTCCCTCCTGACACTCCTTGCCTATCATCTCCTTAATAGAGGAAAGAAAAAAAAAACCAAGCTAAGAGGAACTCTGTTAGTGAGTATAAAAAAAAAAGAGAAGGCAGTCTTCAGTCCGGGGAATTGGCTATTAGTGGCTGATTTGGAAGGGGGTGGCAGCTTGTTCCAGTTGGAGTTGCTGTGCCAGTGCCTGAGCAGCGAAACATGTTGTTCTTGTATATATGAATTTTGAAGCATTAAAGTGCATTAATGGCATCTCTGGTTTATGGGTGGATTTCTGGCCACTACAAGTAGCAACTTGCCCTTTGCAGGTAGTAGTTTGTGGTATATTTCCCATAATGAATCTCACATTTAAGTTTGAAACTCTTTTTTCTCTTCTAGCGTCAAATGCGTGTCTTTGCAAATGATGACCGTCATGTTATGGCGAAGCATTCTGCTGTTTACCCAACGCAAGAGGAACTGGAGGCAGTTCAGAATATGGTGTCTCATATAGAGCATGCACTGAAAGCCGTCTCAGATTGGATTGATGAGCAGGAAAAGACCAATGAGGGCCCTCCTACCGAACAGCCAGAACCAGAAATTATGGAAGTAGCTGAAGGGGAGAGTAAAGAAGGGTAAGAATTCAGTGAGATTTGAATGAGGGAGAATGTATGTACTGTAAATGTTAATCTTCTGCTGGTGTTGCACACTTCAGCTGCACATCCTAAACAATTGCTTGGACTTGTCTATTCAGATTTGACTACCACAGTTTTGTGGCACTGCTAAGTTACCCAGTTCCAGGAGGAGACTACCTGGTCAGTCTTTGTTTTAAACTTATACCCCCAAGAAGTATATAATGTGGAATCTGATTCTACTTGATGTGGGTTTTATGCATGAAATAAACTTGGATTTCTTTAGCACTCAGCAAAAAAACAAAAGGAATTGACCCTGAAATATCCACAAAGAAGAAAATCCAGAGAAAACAAAAAAAAAAAAACCTCTGTGGAGTGATGATGTTCCTAAATGGACTTTATTTGAAAGTGTCAAAGTTCCAAAGGTACACTGAAATCATCCACATAAAATAATTCCATCCACATAAAAATAAATCATCCACATAAGAGCCTTCTGGCTCACCACACAATTGTTTCCCACGTACTCACCTTTATGGGACCCCTGAAGAAGACTTTTTGTCGAAACGCGGACCATGGAGACTAAACAAAACTGGAATAGTACATAAGAGATACCTTTCCCTATTCCTATCAGTCTTCTTTCAGTCTCCAGCAGGTGTTGAGTGAGCTGTACCCATCTCCCTTGGTAGGGCTATTGGAATTTGTTTAGGGGTTTCAGGTCCCTGTTTTTTGGCCAGATTGAGCAGGGTCCCTTCCTCCACCGCCCCACATTTTTTTAGAGGAACCTCAGCAGTAAGCCTTGCCCCCTAAATCAAGCAACGCATATTGCTTTGAGAGTCTATGGAGTCTGTTCTGAAAAAAAATCCTGAGATACTGCCAGTCTGAAGGGTTGTTCCCTTTAAATTTACTGTATTTTACTGTATTTTTGCACTAACCGGCACTTTTCTTCTAGCTAGGTCATGTATGGAGCAATTGAGCCCTTCTCCGGGGAAGTAGGACACAATTTGGTCCAGACATGAGGCACTTGCGGCCGGCCTGAAAACTGCTGTTTGGGCCGGTGCGGTGGTGGAGCTCCGTCGTCAGCAGATGCAGGCACCCAGAGCTTCCCACCAATATTGCCACGCGAGTCGGCTTGGAGCAGTGGGGAGTCCTGGTCTTCTTCCACTGCCCACGGAGGGATTCCCTTAACCACCGACGGTCAGGGTACAAAGAATTCCCTTTCAGCTAATTTTTTTTTTGAACAGCTGATGACTGACTGTTCAGGCTTCCCATCCGCTTCAGGCCCTGGAGGGAACATTTTTGGCGTGAACTTTGCCATTTTCTCAGTCTGGCCCCATTTTGTCTGCAACCTCAGGTGACCTTCCCCCTATATTGGAAAAGCAGGAGCAGGTTTCTGCTGGGTCCCCTGCTTTGGCAGAGAGTCCCTTGGGACCCCTGGGGGGGGGGTTTCCCCGATTTGATTTTTTCTTTATGCAGAACCTATTTTCAGGCAGCTGGGGGACCCGTGTGGCCTTTCAGTTGCTAGTGCAGTCTTGGGGTCAGCCCCTGATGGCCACGAGTGGCAGCACCAAAATGCCCCGCCTTTTCAGTCATCGCAGGGACGGTCAGGCCGATGGTCTGGATACTCTGATTCAACCATGGCCAACGGAGGAGCTGTTGTAAGTGTTTCCTCCATGGCCATTAGAGGGCAGAGTTCTTCTCTGCATTGGTTGCCATCCGAGTTTGGTGGTTCTGGTGGCTCCGGATTGGCTTCGACATCCATGGTACGCGGATCTGGTGAGGCATCTTGTGGTGGATCCTCTTCCTCTGCCTCTCTTAGATGAACTTCTGACACAGGGTCCCATTCCCATGTTCAAGCCGACTCCCTTCTGTCTTACAGCTTGGCTCTTTAAAGGGGTCGCCTAGGTAAGAAGGGGTATTCAGATAAGATCTCTACTCTCTTGGGGTCCTGGAGGCTTTCTACCTCTCGGGCTTATGTGCGGGGAGTGGTCTCTTCGCGCCTCTGCCTACCATCCTAGAGTTCTTGTAGGATGGCCTGGATAGAGGACTGGCTTGCTCTTTCCGGGTTCAGCTTGCGGCCTTTTCAGCCTTTCGTGGGTTAAAGATCAGTGTTTGACAGCCATTCCTGATGTGATTTGCTTTTTGCAGGCGGCCAAATTGATCAGGCCTCCCATGCGGCCCTCTGTTCCATCTTGGAATCTCAATCTGGTTCTGTCTGTTCTGGTGCGGCCGCCTTTTGAACCGTTGGCTGCTGCTCGTTGAAGGAGCTTACTCTGAAAGCAGTCTTTTTGGTGGCCATTACTTCAGCTAGACATGTTTCTGAGCTGCATGCTTTCTCTTGTAGGGCTCCTTTCTTGGAGTTTTCTAGGGAGCGGGTTATCTTGAGGCCTGTTCCTTCCTTTCTGCCTAAAGTAGTTTCTCATTTTCATATCAATCAATCTGTAGTCCTCCCGATGTTGGGTAGTCGAGAGGGCTCTTCACTTTTATGTGCAGCAGACCCAGGAGATCTGGAAATCAGATCATCTCATTGTCCTTCTGGCAGGTGCTTGTAGGGGGGTTGGTGCTTCTAAGGCTACTATTGCGCGCTGGTTCAAGGAGACTATAGTTTCCGCTTATCTTCTGAAGCAGAAGTCTGTTCCAGAATTTCATAAGGCTCATTCCACTAGGGGTCAGGCAGCTTCTTGGACTGAGTCTTCGCTCGTGCCTTCAGTGGACATTTGTAAGGCTGCGGTTTGGTCTTCCATGCATTCTTTTGTCAGACACTACCGGGTAGGCGTGCAGGCATGTTGGGACGAGGTGTTTGGTGAGCGTGTTCTGGTGTTGGCCCTTCGGGGGTTCCACCTGTGATGGGGACTGCTTTGGTATGTCCCACTCGTAAAGATTAACCTCTACTGGTCTGGAGAGTGCTAAAGAAGGAGAAATTAGGTTCTTACCTGCTTATTTACTTTCTTTTAGCTTCTCCAGACCAGTAGAGGTCCCCACCCTGTCTGTTGTGTTGGGACTATTGCGCAGGCAGTTTTGTGTTTTGCTGCGGGTTCTAGTATTTTTATAGAGCCGGGGAGAATTCAAGAACAGGTGTAGCTCGGCTGGTTTAGCTAGCGAGCTGTGTGAACATTTTCTTTCTGGTATCTCTCCTCTGCATTTTCCGACAGCATTTGGGTATGTTATTACTCTTGTTTGAAGTATTGTTTATTTCTGTTTTCCGGTTCTTGTTCTGCTTGTCTATTCAGCAAACTGATAGGAAGAGGGAAAGGTATCTCTTATGTACTATCTCACAGTTTTGTCTTCAGTCTCCACCTGCTGGTCATGATTGAATATATACCCATTCGTAAAGATTAACCTCTACTGGTCTGGAGAAGCTAAAAGAAAGTAAATTAGCAGGTAAGAACCTAATTTCTCCTTAATTTCGCCGAGTTAATTTTCTCGTCATGTCAAAATCTATAGCCGACCTTCATACCTGGTGTCTTCAGTGTTTAGACACGGGACACCACATCAAGACTTGTTCTTAGTGTTCCTCTTTAAAGTCGTGCTCTCTTAAGGCCCCTCGCGTTCAGCCAGTGCAGTTTTTCAGCACTAACATGGACAGCACTAGATCTTCTCAGCGTCGACATCGAAAACTCCGGCATTGGCTTCATCATCAACATCCCAGGATCAGGGAAGCCAGCTAAGAAGCCATTTGCTTCCAAGCGTCGCAGGTTTCTATAGCATCGAGTCCCTTGATGCAGACCAAACAACGATACCAACACTCCCCAGCTTCGCAGGTTGTCTCTCCACAGTGTGCATCCTCATCAAGGTCATCCACTCCAAGACAACCTGCTGTACCGATATTACCGGCTGTTAAGCCATCGGTACTGGTGCCTTCGTTTATGGAGAGACTCATTGAGTTCTTCCAAAGGGAGCTCAGTGATATAGTTAAACTGCACTGCCTGCCGGTGCTTCCATTGACTGACTCCCTTGGTACCAGCCCAGCTTGAGCATAGCATTACAAGGCCTAAGGGTATCGCTGTCAGCTGTCCATCGGAGCATCACTCCTCCAGACTCCTGTGAAGAATCATCACTCATCGTGACGACATTCAACCACCAGGTATCGATGTTCTCACCCATCACATTGATGCTTCTCGATGCCTTTAACCATTACAGTTGCTCCAAGAAAACTATACAGAATCATTTCTTGTCCAGGGTTTGATAAATCACAGCTTCAATATCAGTCTTTAGTGGTGGAATCAACCCTTAAAAATTCCAAAGTTTTATGCATCAGCACTTCCAGGGCGTTAGGGCCATACTATGGACAAATTTGGACTTGAACGCACTCTGGACACAGGGTCACTGGTCTGCTCAAGAGCAAAAGCTGCACATAAACCTCCTGGAGCTCAGAGCAATAGGGAATGCTCTCAAGACTTTTCAACACAGTATATCCAATCATGTCCTCCTTGTTCGCATTGACAAATCAAGTTGCGATGTATTACATCAACAAGCAGTGGGGGAACGGGCTCTCTGACTCCGTCAGGAAGTCGATAAGATTTGGAACTTGGGCAGTCGCTCGAAACATTCCTAAAAGCTGTCTTTGTTCAAGGAGCATAAATTAATCTTGCAGACAAACTCAGCAGATTTCTTTGGCCACATGAGTGGACGCTTCACTCCAGGATCATGCATCAGATTTTTTTCTCAGTGGGGAATTCCTCAGATCTATTTGCGTCCCCCCATCAATCACAAACTGCCTCAATTCTGTTCTAGACAATACTCTCCTCACCGTCTGGAGGCAAATGCTTTTGTCCTGGATTGGTCGGACAAGTTCCTCTATGCATTCCACTTATTTCTCAAGACACCGGTCAAGCTCAAATAGCAATCAGCCACCATGATCCTCATAACTCCTCAGTGGCCTCAGAGAACCATGGTTCTCCCTCTACTTCAGCTCACGGTCAGGGATCCAATACCTATGCAGATTTTTCTCTCTTCTCACGCAGAATCAAGGGTTTCTTTTACATCTCAACCTACAGTCGTTAACATCTGACAGCTTGGTACCTCTTGGCTTAATCTCTCTCTTTTTTTTTTCTAAATTCTTTATTCATTTTTCCATATTACATCAAGTACATATTACATCATTTAAAACTTGTATTATCACTTTAATTTCTTCCTATTATCTTAAATACATAAATTTATTCCCTCCCCACCCACCCTTCCTACAAATATTGTAAACAAAAAATCATATAAATATTATATTTTTATCTTTTGATTAAACCTTTAATAGAGTTTTATACCATTCCCCCTCCCCCATATATAAATTTACTTTCAATGGAAAATGTTGTCTAATCATTACAATAATTTGTCAATGGCCCCCAAATCATTTTAAAATTATAATTCCCTTTTTGTATTGCAATTGTTCTTTCCATTTTGTAAATGTGGCACAACGAATTCCACCAGAAGGTATAGTTAAGTCTACTGTAATTTTTTCAATTACTGGTGATATGTTGTCCAATCTCCAATGATTAGACGCCATTTTCCTTTGAAAGTACATTTATAATATGGGGGAGGGGGTGATATAAAGTTCTATTTAAGGTTTAATCATTAGATAAGAATGTAATATTTATATGAAATTTAGAATTAAAATATTTGTGGAGAGGGTGGGTGGGGAAGGAATAAATTTATGTATTTAAGATAATAGAAAGAAATTCAAGTGATGTGTATTATTTAAAATGTTGTAATATTGTGTACTTGATGTAAGATGAAAAATGAATAAAGACTTTGAAAAAAAAAACCAAACTGGTGATATGTTGTAAGGCAACTCCTGTCATAATCAATAAAAGTTTATTATTGCTTGATGAAATTGACTTTTTTTTCTTATTGACATGCCGAACAAAATTGTATCATATGATAATGCTACATGGTTTTCTAGTAAACATTTAATTTGAGACCAAATTGATTTCCAAAAGGCCATGATACAGGGACAATAGAATATTAAGTGATCTAAAATCCCTGCTTCCAGATTACAATGCCAGCATCTATTAGACTTAGAGCTATCTAACTTTTGTAATCTAACTGGGGTCCAAAATGCTCTATGTAAAAGGAAAAACCAAGTTTGTCTCATAGATGCAGACACCGTACATCTCATTCTCCAGATTCGTTGCCATTGAGACGCAGAAATTTGATGCTTGATCTCAATGCTTCAAATGTCCCTAAGTCTCTTGGCTTAATCTCAACAATCACTGACCTTTCTGATCCTGTCATTTTACATGCATCCAGAAAACCTTCTACACAGCAGTGTTTTTCCTTGGATCTTATATACACACCTTAATTGCAAATAGCTTACAGTCAGGCTCTCTACCTAAACCATGGAAGAAAACAACTGTTCATCCAATTATTAAAGATCACAAGGTGATCCGCGTTTGGGGGACCCTCTGCTTAGGTGGATCCGTACCATTTCCCGCTCTTTTCCTATGCATCAGGATATTCGGGATATTGTACTGGAACAGTGGAAAACGCCGGAGGCGCCATTTCATTTGGCGCGCGTCATGGCTCGTTTGTATCCCTTCCCAGAGGGGGATCGGGCTACTTTATCGTCGCCAGTCGTAGACGCGGTGGTCTCGGCGATTTCTAAGCGGCATACCGTGCCTGTTGAGGGCGGTTCTGCCTTGCAGGACTCTGAGGAGCGCAAGTTGGAGAACATTCTTAAGCAAAATTTTCAGGTCTCTGCCTTTGGGGTCCAGGCGGCTATTTGTGGGGGGCTGGTGGTTCGCGCCATGTTTCGGTGGGCTGAGCATGTCCTGGATCGGGAGTCTGATGATTGGTCTTTGGTGGATCAGGAGGTGGCGAAGATTGAGATGGCTGCCTCGTTCCTCTCAGATGCTCTTTATGACTTGGTGCGGATGTCGGCTAAGTCTATGGCCTTTGGCGTGGCCGCGCGGCGTATTTTGTGGCTTCGCGCTTGGTCGGCGGCTGCTGCGTCTAAAGCTCAACTTAACAAATTTCCCTTCCGGGGGTCTTTTTTGTTTGGAGAGGACTTAGATAAGTTGCTTCAGACTCTGACGGACTCAAAGGTGCCCCGTCTGCCTGAGGACCGTGCCCGCCCAGCGTCTCGGGGTGGCACTGCCCAGGGGCGTTTGCGGGAGTTCCACAAGTATCGCCCGGGGCGTAGGGCTGCTTTTTTCCCGGGGTCGGTTTTTCCAGCGCATGCAGCCCTTTCGCGGGGCCTGTCGGGGGCAGGGAATACCTCCGCCGGTTCCCCGCTTCTCGTCCTGCACAATGACTCCTTGCCGGCACCCCCTTTGGTTCCGGTGGGGGCCCGGCTGCGTGATTTTTTCCCCCCAAATGGGCTGAGATCACGTTCGATCAGTGGGTCCTGGAGGTGGTGCGGGACGGTTATGCCCTGGAGTTTGCCCGCTCTCTGCCGGATCTTTTCCTAGGCTCTCCATGTCAGGCACCTTGGAAGAAGCAGGCTTTTTGCCAGACCCTTCAGCGCTTGCTAGATCTTAAGGCAGTTATTCCAGTGCCCCCTCCGGAGTGGGGCACCGGCAAGTACTCAATTTACTTTGTGGTGCCCAAGAAGGAGGGGACTTTTCGGCCCATCCTGGATTTGCAGGGGGTCAACAGGGCTCTCAAGATTCCCTCTTTTCGCATGGAAACTCTGCGGTTGGTCATTCTGGCGGTTCAGCTGGGGGAGTTTCTCACTTCTCTCGATCTGACAGAGGCCTACTTGCATGTTCCCATTCGGGCCTCTCATCAGCGCTTCCTTTGCTTTGCGATCTTGGGTCAGCACTATCAGTTCTGTGCGCTTCCCTTTGGTCTGGCCACGGCTCCCCGGACGTTCACCAAGGTGATGGTGGTCGTCACGGCGGCCTAGCGTTCTGAGGGCATTCTGGTGCACCCCTACCTGGACGACTGGTTGATTCGGGCACAGTCGTTGCAGGAAAGCTCCCGGGTTACGGCTCGGGTGGTGGAGTTTCTCCGGTCGCTGGGCTGGGTGGTCAACCTTTCCAAGAGTCGGTTGGTCCCGGCTCAGCGTCTGGCTTACCTTGGGGTTCTGTTCGACACCTCCTTGGGGAAGGTCTTCCTTCCAGAGGCCCGGGTAAGCAAATTGCAATCTCAGTTTCGCCTTCTTTTGGCGTCCCGGTGTCCTCGGGTGCGGGATTTCCTCCAAGTCTTGGGGTCGATGGCAGCGTCCCTGGACGTAGTTAGGTGGGCACGGGCCCACATGCATCCTCTTCGGTATGCTCTACTCCAGAGGTGGTCACCCCAGAGGCACGGTTTGGATGTTCCTGTCCCCCTGCAAGGCTTGGCGCGCTGCAGTCTTCGTTTGTGGCTCCAGACCCCTCACCTGGTTCAGGGGGTGGGTCTGGATCTCCCGCAGTGGACGGTGCTCCTTGCGGAAGCAGGTCTCCTCGGTTGGGGGGCTCAGTGTCTGGGCCACTCAGCTAAGGGCACCTGGTCCACGGAGGAGGCCTCCTGGTCGATCAACGTGTTGGAGACCAGAGCGGTCCGTCTGGCACTGTTAGCATTCCGCTCCCTTTTGTTGGGCAAGTCGGTCAGAGTCCTGTCGGACAATGCCATGGCGGTGGCTTATGTCAATCGTCAGGGGGGCACCAAGCGCACTCAGGTGGCGCAGGAGGCGGCTCGGCTCCTGCTTTGGGCGGAGTCCCATCTTCTGGACCTCTCGGCCTCTCACTTAGCCGGGGTAGAAAATGTTCAGGCGAACTTCCTCAGTCGTCACTTCTTGGATCCAGAAGAGTGGTATCAAAGCTCCGTGGCTTTTCAGTTGATAGTGCAGGCTTGGGGGCAGCCCCTGATGGACCTGATGGCCACGAGTGGCAACGCCAAAGTGCCCCGCTTCTTCAGTCGTCGCAGGGACAGTCTGGCCGAGGGTCTGGATGCTCTGGTCCAACCATGGACATCTGTGGTACGCGGATCTGGTGAGGCATCTGGTGGCGGATCCTCTTCCTCTGCCTCTCGTGGGCGATCTTCTGACGCAGGGTCCCATTCCCATGTTCGACCCGTCTCCCTTCTGTCTTACGGCTTGGCTCTTGAAAGGGGTCGCCTTAGTAAGAAGGGGTATTCAGATAAGGTGATCTCTACGCTCTTGGGGTCCCGGAAGCTTTCTACCTCTCTGGCTTATGTGTGGGTTTGGCGTCTCTTTGAGGAGTGCTGCGGGGAGTGGTCTTCTTTTCGCGCTTTCCTGCCTATCATTCTAGAGTTCTTGCAGGATGGCCTGGATAGAGGCCTGGCTTGGTCTTCTCTCCGGATTCAGCTTGCGGCCCTGTCGGCTTTTCGAGGGTTAGTGACAGGTCAGCGCTTGTCAGCCATTCCTGATGTGATTCGCTTTTTGCAGGTGGCCAAGTTGCTCAGGCCTCCCGTATGGCCCTCTGTTCCATCTTGGGATCTCAATCTGTTTCTCTCTGTTTTGGAGCGCCCGCCTTTCCAGCCATTGGGCGGCTGCTCTTTGAAGGACCTTACTCTGAAGGCGGTCTTTTTGGTGGCCATTACTTCCGTTCGGCATATTTCTGAGCTACAGGATTTCTCTTGTAGGGCTCCCTTTCTAGGGAGCAGGTTGTCTTGAGGCGTGTTCCTTCCTTTCTGCCAAAAGTAGTTTCTTCTTTTCATGTCAATCTGTGGGTCTCCCGGTCTTGGGTAGTCGGGGGGCTCTTCTGAGCAACAGCAGCTGAGCAAGTTGGATGTTGGTCGGGTCCTTCGCTCTTAGTGCAGTGGACTCAGGAAGTCTGGAAATACGATCATCTCTTTGTCCTTCTGGCGGGTCCTCGTCGGGGGGCTGGCGCTTCTATGGTTACTATTGCGCGCTGGATCAAGGAGACGATTGCTTCCGCTTATCTTCTGAGACAGAAGCCAGTTCCAGAGTTTCTCAAGGCTCATTCCACTCGGGGTCAGGCAGCTTCTTGGGCTGAGTCGTCTCTCGTGCCTCCAGTGGATATTTGTAAGGCTGCGGTTTGGTCTTCCTTGCATTCCTTTGTTAGACATTATCGGGTAGATGTTCAGGCGCGTCGGGACGCGGTGTTTGGTGAGCATGTTCTGGTATCGGCCCTGCGGGGGTCCAGCCCGTGAGAGGGACTGCTTTGGTAAGTCCCATTTGTAAAGATTAACCTCTACTGGTCTGGAGAGCGCTAAAGAAGGAGAAATTAGGTTCTTACTTGCTAATTTACTTTCTTTTAGCTTCTCCAGACCAGTAGAGGTCCCCACCCTGTCTGTTGTTGTTGGGGCTGTTTCGCGGGCAGTTTTTGATTTTTGCTGCGGGTTCTAGTATTTTTCTAGGGCCGGGGAGAATTAAAGAACAGCGGCTGTGGCTCGGCTGGCGAGCTGTGGGGACATTTTCCTTCTGGTATTTCTCCTCTGCATTTTCCAACAGCATTTGGGTATGTTAGTTGTTACTCCTGTTCGGAGTATTGTTTTCTTTCTGTTTTCCAGTTCTTGGTTCTGCTTGGCTAGTCGGCAGACTGAGGTAAATAGAGAAGGGAGTATATTATATACTGTCCCACAGTTTTGTTTTCAGTCTCCACCTGATCATGATTGGATATATACCCATTCGTAAAGATTAACCTCTACTGGTCTGGAGAAGCTAAAAGAAAGTAAATTAGCAGGTAAGATCCTAATTTCTCCTTCTCACCTGGGAGAAACATTTCATACCTTAGACTGCAAATGAGCCTTGGCTTATTATTTACAAAGGACTAAGCCACATGGAACATCTCAGCTGTTCATCTCCTTTAATCCTTGATCCTAACAGGTTGGGATGTCCTGTAACAAAAAGAACTATTTCTACTTGGCCTGTGGCATGTATTTCCTTTTGCTATGCTCTGGCTGGGCTGCAGCTGCAGTTACATTTTTATGTTCCACTCTGCGAAGCAGCTACTTGTTCCTCAGTTCACACTCACTACTCACACTTCGCTACTGTCTGGAATCCTATTCCAGACGAGATGGTCACTTCGGTCAAGCAGTATTACAAAATTTATTCTCTTAAATGGCCAACTCTCCATCCAATTGCAGTTAGCTAGGGAGTCCCATATGTGAGAATATGCTGCCCGTTTGTCCTAGAATAACTCTGCTTTACCTCAGTTTATATTTGGATCAGTTTCTATTAGAGTATATATGGTAGTTCTCTTATGCATGTTCATTGTAGATATCCTGAAAATTTAGCTTACTGTGGGAAATGACAATAGTACATTGTTTTATTAGTCCAAGGAAATGAGTAGGAGCTTAATTCATTTTGCTTTTATTGTCATCTTTATAGAGATGCAAAACCTTCAGAACAGCTTACTAGGACATTACGTGGGGTTATGCGTGTTGGCCTTGTAGCAAAGGGTCTCCTCCTGAAGGGTGATTTGGATCTGGAACTGGTTCTTCTGTGCAAAGAGAAACCCACTATCTCCCTACTGAAAAAAGTGGCAGACAACCTTGCAGTGCAGCTGGCTGTGAGTATGGAACGCTAAAGATTGAGCTTTCCTGAAGAGAGAAGAGGGGAGTTTTTAAGGCATTTTCTGCGCTCAGCAGGACTAAGTTTGCAAAATGTTGAATGTTTTATCTTTTAGGCCATTACTGAAGACAAATATGATATAATCCAGTGCATTAGAGAAGCAACCATTGTCATAAAGAACAGCAAGGAAACACCGCTAACAATGACCATTCGTTTAACATCTCCTGTTGTCCGGGAAGAAGCTGAGAAATTGGCAGCTGGAGGTATGGAAGACTGCACAAAGCCAAGGAGTCAGTCTTGAGACACTGGTTTGGGTTTATGGTCAGATTTGCTAGTCAGCTTTTCCATACAACTAGTAAAAGCCAGTTTGGGGGTTGAAGTACTATATTAGACTTGGGTCATAGGGGCTTTCTTTTCTGGGTGGCTAGCTTAGATATACAGTATATGTATGTATGTATATTTGGAAGTTCAGTAGCATTTTTCAAAGGAGGGGTTCTTTTATTTTAGTTGTGTTAGTATGTTATGTAATATGTATTTAACTATATATATGTATATATAGGGAGAGAGAGAGAGAGAGAGACAGAGAGAATATATTCTAATGGGGTCCTCAGTATGTGTACTATAGTATGCTGTATTTTAACCCTTTAAAAATGTTGAAGGCATTTTTTTTGCATGTACATGAATTTGTTATTCCAAAGTGTGTGTTGCAGCAAAAATGACCAGTATTCTAAGAGACAGCTCAGTGGATGTTCAAATTTCCAGGAAGTGATGCAGAGTTTTGGATAAAGTTAGATTTTGAAACAGCTGGAATCTTTAAGTCTTTAAAAAGATGACTTAGAGAGCAGAATCTGTAGTATTTCACATTCTTTTTATATCGCATCACATGCTTGTCATAATTAAGTAGACTTATCAATGATTTGAACTAGCCTTATCTAAAACCCTGGTCTTTGATTGTTGCTTTGGCCAAATCTTCAATTTTGCTGCAGCACAGACTATTGAATTATTTGTGCTGTTGATTGCATATGGTTTTGACATGTGATCTCGTATCAAGCCTTCTAGTTTGTCGATTTTTAGGGACGCTGGACCTTTGACCAACAGGATTCTCTCTGTCACGGGCTGGGGCCAGGGCAGTGAAACCTTGTGGGCGGAGGGGGTTCCCTCAGTTCAGCAAGCTAAAGGAGCACAGTTCTAGTCCCTACCTCTCTCCCTCCCTCCCCATCTCTATAGACAGCTTACTTAGTAGATTAAACAGTATAGAATGTCAATAATTGTAATAGGCTAGTTTTCCTTCTGTTACTGTTAAATATTAGCCATGTAGTGTATCATAGCTGTTATGTAATGGGAAGAATACAGGTTTATTAGGGAGCCTCAGCTGCCCTTTAGGAAGCTGCCTTCTCCCCTTTCCACCTGACAGACCCCCCTTGGTCAAACTGTGCCTTGTCTTCTTATTCCACCCGTGGCTAGAAACGCTATCAGTCAACGAGCCCCCGGACCTTCTGGACAGGCAGAAATGCCTTGCTGCCTTGGCGTCACTTCGACACGCCAAGTGGTTCCAGGTTTGCATTTTGTTCTTATATTTGTCTTAAAGTAGCAAATGTGTTTAAAGAAAATTAACATATTTTATATTAAAATTTTGAACAGTAAATAGTTGTGCAGAATTTAGCGTCTGTCTTAGCACAGTTGCTAAAGAAGCACTTAATTTTTAAAACACAGGAAACATTAATGATTAGATGCATAACTGCTGCTTTGTGTTAAGAGTAATTTCTCTTCACGCACTAATTGCTATTATGTTATGTAAATTATATGATAAATTTAATTCTTAGTTTACCCTTGACAAAGTAGCACTGCAGGAATTGAGCTTGTTAGATGATCTTTCTTAAATCTGTTTATTACATATAACTTTGCTTAACTATCATAGGCCAGGGCTAATGGGCTGAAGTCATGTGTTATTGTCATCCGGGTTCTGAGAGACCTATGTACACGTGTTCCCACATGGTCACCACTTCGAGGATGGGTAATTATCCCTCTCTTTTTTTTTTTTATTCCTATGTTATAAATTTGTCATGTACACAGAATGTATTGAAAATTGCCACCTGTGCCTTTTATAAGATCTGTATTCCCTTATCCCTAAAGATTTGGGTTATGTTCACTGGAATAGATGAAAACGGGGGGAAAATCAAAGCTGATTTGATTCCTCTTTATAGGGTTTTGTGCTGCTTTAGTGTCACAGCTCTTCAGATGATGTCGCGTGGCCTAATGCAGCAACTAGGATTAGCTCCTAGGAAGCCTGTAGTTATAAAAAAAGGGGAGGGGGGGTTAACCTTAGCATGAGGCCTATTCCGTAGACTGCCTTATATTCTATTAATGCCTATTGATTTGGGTTTGGGGTGTATTGTAGTTGAAGTAGTCACACTCCCCTTTCCCTTCATTCTGATAAGTTTGGAGGGTGGGGTGGGGAGAGTTGGGTGCTGTTCTGTTAAGTTTACATTTCACCTTGCTCTCATCTGTCTCCAAAATTCCAATCATTATTTAGTTGTTTCAATTTCTTTCTTAACCTCAGCCCTTAGAACTTCTCTGTGAGAAAGCAATCGGAACAGCCAACAGACCAATGGGAGCAGGTGAAGCCATGAGGAGAGTGCTAGAGTGCCTCAGCTCAGGAATTCTTATGCCAGGTGAGATGACTTTGAACTATCACTGGTTGGGAATTCTAATCTATTGAACAAATACCAGATGCAAGTTTTATTACAAGTTTTATTAAATTTGATAATGCTTAAGCGATTTCCATAATAAAAATGGGGTAAAAGAACATATAAAAACTGATATATCGACATAATTTGAGGCTCAGGGAAGGAGGGGAAGAACTACAAATTATTAAAGTAAAGAAGAACAAAAAAGGCTTGTGACTAATTTGAGAATAATTGGTCCAACAGCTGGAAATATTTAATAATTGCTGGCGGGGGTCTGTTCAAGTCTAAAGCCTATACTATTCATATTTTGAAGAAGTCTCTTCAAATCATTTTGGGAGGGTAAATTGAATTTGGTGCATTTTGAAATTAGTAGATTTAGGAGACTCCATTTAGAATCAACTTGCTGGATATCCTTAGAATGGCTGTTTATCTTTAAAACAAACAGTTGAAACATCTTGTGCTGCTTCATGGTAAAGCTATTTTGCTAGGCCAGAATACTATGCAATGTTCTGCATAGCTGATGGGAATTTCTTCTTTTTTAGATGGCCCTGGTCTGTATGATCCTTGCGAAAAGGAAGCGATTGATGCCATCTCTCATTTAGAGCGACAACAAAGGGAGGATATTACACAAAGTGCTCAGGTATATAGTGCCATCAGCCAGTGTGTGAACCCCGCATCCATCCCATTTTCTGATCTTAGAAAGCACATGCTGTTTTCAAGTGACATATGACTATTCTGTGTCACTATAGGGCTTGTACAGTTCAGATTTGAACAGTAGTTGGATTTGACATTAGATGTATAATTTCTGTACCTGTGATTGAGTTTTGAGGTATTAAACTTTTCTCCCTCATCCCTCCCCTCCCCCTCTTTCAGCATGCTTTAAGACTTGCTGCTTTTGGGCAGCTTCACAAAGTGCTGGGAATGGAGCCACTTCCCACAAAGTTACCCAAGAGACCAAAAAGTGAAACACCAGTGGATTATACAGGTAAGTGTCATCCATGTGATATTACCTTGTTTCCCAGAAAATAAGACAGTGTCTTATATTAATTTTAGGCACAAAAATGCACTAGGTCTTATTTTTGGGGTATGTACATGATTATCTCTCCCTTCCTCTCCTTCATCCCCCAATTCTTCCTCTTTCCTTTCTGTCCTCCCACATGTGCAGCATCTTTCCCCCTCCCTCCCATCCCTCGTGCAGCAGAACACTTGTCCAGCTTCCCTTCCCTCCCATCCCTTGTGCAGCAGAATCCTTGAGCGAGCACCCACCATTGGAACCCCGCTGCGAGCCCTACATACCTCCGTAAGCAGCATCAGGCTGGCAGCACTCTAAACAGGCTGCTTTGGCCTTGTCTGCCCGTGAATTCACTCTGCCTCGTTACTGATGATGAGCCCACCCGAAGCTGCCCCAGTACCCTTTTAAAAGTTGCGGTGTTCTGCCAGACGGCTGTCTTTGGAAGCAGAGCGGCGCAACGTAGGAGAGCAACCTTTGCGCTTTCTGCCTGGTCCCGTACCGCTCAATGATTGGCTGAGGTTTCCAAAGACAGCTGTCCGGTTGGAGAGCACCGCAATTTTTAAAAAGGTACCGTGTTGGGGGGGGGGGGGGAGGAAAGGAAGGTGCTCCATAAGACGCACCCACTTTTCCACCACCTCCTTATGGAGCAAAAAATACGGTAGCTTTTAGGATATACATTTGATGGAAAAATTAAACATACTATTTTCTCTGCAACAGTTCAGATTCCTCCCAGCACTACCTATGCTACAGCTCCATTGAAACGCCCCATAGAAGAGGATGGAGAGGACAAAGTCCCCAACAAGAAGAAGAAGAAGGTTCAGAAGAGAGGTGTGTAATGACCATCTTGGGTAGGGGGCAGGGATCTGTATTTAATTTGTAGCAGCGGCTTCTATGTTTCTGGTAAAAAAAGGTTGTATCAATATGTTGCACTTTCCATCTAGAAACCAAGTGAAGCTGTTTTAAACAGGTGGCTTTGTTTGATTTGCCATACAAAAAGGAAATTATAATAATTTTGATAACTTTTTTTTTTAATGATAGATGCCTTTTTACACTGAAAGTACATTTATAATTAGGGGAAGGGGGGTGGTATATAGTTATATTAAGAATTTAATCATTAAGTATTAATGTAATTTTTGTTATTATTTAATTACAATATCTGTGGGGTGGGTGGTGGAGGGAGTAAATTTATGTTTAAGATGATAATAGGAAAAATTCAAGCGATGCTGTATAAATTAAATTGATGTAATATTGTGTACTTGATGTGTGATGAAAAAATGAATAAAAAATGGGAGGAAAACCCCCCCAGAAACCTAAGCCAGCTTTTTTCCTGCAGACTTCTCATCTGATCCTCCTCAAGGAATGAATGCATTAATGAGACTAAATCAGCTCAAACCAGGTCTGCAGTACAAATTAGTTTCCCAGACTGGTCCAGTCCATGCCCCTGTCTTCACTATGGCTGTGGATGTTGAAGGGAAAACATTTGAGGCATCAGGACCTTCCAAGAAGACTGCCAAGCTTCATGTTGCAATGAAGGTATAATCAGAGACTGTGGTTGGGAGTAGAGCATGGCTTTCTACCTGTCCCCAAAGTAGTGAAGGGCACAGTCATTTGTTTATAATATCCAGATTGACTTTTTGTAGTTGCATTGTTGTCTCTTTCTGGCATAGGTGCTGCAGGATATGGGTCTGCCTACAGGTGTGGAACCCAAAGAGCTGGGTAGAGAGGAGGAGGGAGATATAGAGCAGAAACTGGGGATAACTCTGTCCACTCAGTCAGAAGCAGCTGCATTGGGAGATGCATCATCACCACCTTCAGAGCAATCAGAGGTAGGTATGCCTTAGGAGGTACTATGAAGCATAGCAGAAGAGTAGAATTGGGTCCAGATTATGTGAATATAGGGTTTGAACATGAGTCCTGTGTTTTGCCCTTGTGGCTGACAAGTTGGGCCCATATATTACTATTTATTTTTTTTTATTTTTTTTTTGGGGGGGGGTTGACCCACAGTGAGAGACCTGGATTCATTTCCTGTATGGGAGAGATTTCAGTGTCTGAAGTAAGCTGCATCTGCCCTCTTACTGTGGCTGGGAAGCAGGAAATGTGTGTAGCTTTTGAAGATGTAAAACAGCCTCTACTATGTGCTGGAAACCATATAGCAAGAAGCTGCTACAGGAAAGCCCTGTTTAGTGTGAGGATCAGCCTTGAATTTAGTTTGCAGACAGCTAAAATGTTAAGAATATTGACTAATTCCTTCAGAATGTGAAACAGCAGGGACCAATCCTGACAAAACATGGCAAGAACCCAGTTATGGAGCTGAATGAGAAGAGACGAGGCCTGAAGTATGAATTGATCTCGGAAACTGGTGGCAGCCATGATAAGCGCTTTGTTATGGAGGTGAGCCAACTTGACTCAGCTTTTCTGCTTTTGAAATGGCAGGACTGTTGTTTTGTAGTAGTCTTCAGACATTCAGTGACCCTATGTAAAGAGTAAAAAAATGAATCTTTTTAATGTTGTTAACAAGAAGCAAGGTTATAAAAGGCTTGTAAAGTGGCTCTACAGCAATGTACCCAGGTGTACCACAATCCCTGGAAGGAATTGGGTTTTGCTGCTTAGTTATAGGACTTGTTCTAGATAGGAGGGGGAAGTTAAATTCCTGAGTGCTTGTGAATGATGATATGTGCATGTAACCTTTATTAGTGGGGGCTGCTGGCCTCCCTCGCCCTAGCCCTTAGATATTTAACACCTAATGAGTGTAAAGTAACTCAGCTATGATTCTTTAGCACTCTCCAGACCAGTAGAGGTTAATCTTCACGAATGGGTATATATCCAGTCATGACCAGCAGGTGGAGACTGAAAACAAAACTGTGGAATAGTATATAATATATTCCCTTCTCTATTCTCATCAGTCTTCTTTCAGTCTCTAGCAGGTGTTGAGTGATCTGTACTCATCTCCCTTGGTAGGGCTGTTAGAATTTGTTTAGGGGGTTTCTAGTCCCTGTTTTTGGCCGGACAGAGCTTGGGCGGGCCCTGTTTGGGGGTTCGTTTGACCTCAGGGGTGTCAAACCCGGCGGGTCTCGAGGAGCCTTGTCCCCTAAATCAAGCAAGGCCTACTGCTTCGAGAGTCTGTGGAGTCTGTTCTGTAAAAAAAAATAAAAAAATCTTGAGGTAGTGCCGGTCTGCAGGGTTGCTTCCCTGTCAGTTTACTGTATTTTGCTGTATTTTTGCACTAACCGGCACCTTTCTTCTAGCTAGGTCGCGTGTAAAGTAACTCAACTATGATTAACCTCTAGTATCGCTTTACCACTTCTAATCAAAACCTAAATAAGCACTAGATCTGGTAATGCAGCCGTTTGCTTTTTTTTTGTTATGGTTGTATTTAGGGATGGAAAGGTTAACAGATCTGAATCTTAAGAGAATGCTAGAAGATTTTATGCTTTCTCCACACTGCTCATGGTATCAAGGTCTGAGACTGTTTACTTTTGTCCCACCTCCAAAGGTTGAAGTTGATGCTCAGAAATTCCAAGGTGCAGGCTCAAACAAAAAAGTGGCCAAGGCATATGCTGCACTGGCTGCACTGGAAAAACTATTTCCCAATGCCCCAGCTCCTGTGGAGCCCAGTAAAAAGAAGAAACCACCCATGGCTGCTAGAGGAGGGCCCAAGTTTGCAATTAAGGTAGGTGTTTGATCCATATAGGATGCCAGGGTTTTTTTTTTGCCACTGATGTTCATCAGATACTTAATCTTCGAGTCATTAAATCAGAAAGTGAAAGCCATGCTATTGGCTATTAAGAATGCCAAGCTCTAAATCCTCCATTAAACAGTTGTGTGCATCCTTCCCTTTTTCAATCTTATGCATATGTGGACTGAATAAATGCCTGCAATCAGAAACATCTCCACAGCTTGTTTTGGTTTCCCCATTTATTGTAGAACTGTTGGGATTTTCTTTTGCTATTGCCTTTATCTTGACTATATTAGTGCTTTTCAGGCTCTTGAGAAGAGCTCATTAAGAAATATTTTTGCCTGTTTTAAATATATTACTTAGTAGCATCATTACATGCTCCCTAGTGCTAGTATTTTTTTCTATTTAAAAAAAATAATAGAGTAAATAAGCAAGTCACATCTACCCGCTCCACTCAGTATCTCCTCTGAGCTCTCTAGGCTGAAAGAGCCCTAGCCACTGATCTCAGCTGCCCTTTTCCTTTTTAGTGTTACTGGGTATTTTAACTAGTGTGTATAAAGCACAGTTACTTACCGTAACGGTTGTTATCCAGGGACAGCAGGCAGATATTATCAACAGTGGGTGACGTCACCGGAAACCCGCAGCGAACAGCCTTGAAAGCAGACTTGCTTGAAGATCTTTGTAAGAGCTTCCGAGTGCTTCACTGCGCATGCGCGAGTGCCTTCCCGCCCGAGTTAGGGCGCGCATCTCCTGTGAGGAACCTCAGTTCAGATACCTAGCTAAGAAGCCAACCAGGAGTGGGTTGTGAGGATATCTGCCTGCTGTCTCTGGATAACAACTGTTACGGTAAGTAACTGTGCTTATCCCAGGACAAACAGGCAGCATATTCTCAACAGTGGGTGACCTCCAAGCTAAGCATAATCGGATGGAGGGAGAGTTGGCAAGTTAAGAAAAAAGATTTTGCAAAACAGATTGGCCAAAATGGCCATCCCTTCTGGAGAAAGTATCCAGACAGTAATGAGAGGTGAATGTAGGAACCGAGGACCAAGTGGGCAGCCTTGCAGATTTCCTCAATAGAAGTTGATCTGAGGAAAGCTACAGACGACGCCATAGCTCTAACTCTGTGGCCCGTGACTCGACCCTGCAGAGGGAGACCAGCCTGAGCATAGCAGAAAGAGATTCATGCAACCATCCAGTTGGAGATGGTTCACTTCGAGACAGGATGCCCCAACTTATTTGGATCGAAGGAGATGAAAAGTTGAGGGGCTGTTCTGTGAGGTTGAGTGCGTTGCAAGTAGAAAGCCAAGGCACGCTTGCAGTCCAAAATATGGAGAGCCACTTCTCCAGGGTGAGAATGAGGCTTTGGAAAAATACTGGAAGAACAATAGATTGACTGATGTGAAATTCTGAAACAACTTTAGGTAAGAATTTTGGATGAGTACGGAGGATCACCTTGTCATGATGGAGGATCCGCAACCAAAGCTTGTAACTCACTGATTCTTCGAGCAGACGTGAGGGCAATCGGGAAAACTACTTTCCAAGTAAGGTACTTGAGATGAGCCTGATCAATTGGTTCAAATGAAGGCTTCATCAATTGAGCCAAGACAACATTGAGATCCCAGACCACTGGGGGTGGTTTAAGTGGTGGATGAACATTAAAAAGTCCTTTCATATTTTTTAATATTCATATTGGGAAAATAATAGTGGAATGATGGGATGGGAGGGGAGGGAGGTAATTTTATGTAGAAACATAGAAGATGACAGCAGATAAGGGCCATAGCCCATCAGGTCTGCCCACTCTACTGACCCACCCCCAAGTCTACTATCCTAGGGATCCCACTCCTGGTGACAGGTTCCCTTGGCTTAACCCTCTAAGGGATCCCACATGGGCATCCCATTTGCTCTTAAATTCTTGCACGCTGTTTGTAAGATAAATTAGAAAGATTGTCAAGTGATGTGTTTAATTGTATTGTTTCACTGTTTGTACACTTGATGTAAGATTGAAAATGAATAAAGAATTAAAAAAAAAAAAAAAAGTCCTTTCAGAAAGCGGGAAACCACAGGATATGCAGACAGAGGTTTCCCATCAAGAGGCTGATGAAAAGAAGCAATCGCACTGAGATGGACTCGGATAGATGTAGAGTGAAGTCCTGAATGTGATAAGTGAAGTAAATAATCCAAAACAGAAGCCAAGGAGGTAGACATTGGCTCCAGATGGCGAGTGGAACACCAAGCAGAAAATCTAGTCCATTTCTGGCCGTAACACTGCCGAGTGGACGGCTTTCTGGAAGCTAATAAAATATCTTGTACAGACTGAGAGAACTGTATAGAATCTGTTAGGTTGAAAGGTACCAAGCTGTTAAGTGTAGAGACTGTAGGTTGGGATGTAGCAAGGATCCTTGACTCTGAGTAAGCAGAGAGGGAAAAACTGGTAGAAGCAGAGGCTCCCTGATGCTGAGTTGAAGCAGAAGGTAGTACCACGGTTGTCTGAGTGACCGAGGAGCTATCAGAATCATCGTGGCATGTTCTGTTTTGAGTTTGACAAGAGTCATGAGAATCAGAGAATGGAGGGAAGGCATAGAGAAAGTGACCCATCCAATCCTGGAGAAAAGCATCTGCCTCGAGACGCTGGGGAGAGTATATTCGAAAGCAGAACTGAGGTAGTTTGTTGTTGAGGGGAAACGCAAAGAGGTCTATCTGAGGTGTCCCCCATTGAGCAAACACCTGACGTAGAGGCGAGGAATTGTGTCCATTCGTGAGGTTGCAGAAGACGACTCAATTTGTCCGCCAGACAGTTGTGCAGACTTGAATATATGCAGATCTGAGAAAGATGTTCTGATGGATTGCCCAATCCCAGAGCTTCTTGACAAAGAGAGAGATCCCGTACCTCCCTGTTTGTTGACATAGTACATAGCGACTTGGTTGTCCATCCGGACAAGGACTACATTGTCGTGAAGAAGGTGTTGAAAAGCTTTGAGAGCATTGAAAATCGCTCTTGAGTTCCAACAGATTGATATGATAAAGACGGTCTGCAGGAGTCCAATGACCTTGGGTACGGAGACCGTCTAGATGGGCTCCCCATGCGTAGGTTGACAAGTCTGTTGTGAGAACCTTCTGATGAGGGAGATGGTGGAACAGGAAACCTCTGGAAAGATTGGAAGAGAGCATCCATCAGTGGAGAGACTGCTTCAATGAAGGAGTTACTGTAATTTGTTGAGAAAGTGGGTCGGTAACTTGTTGCCACTGAAATGCCAGGGTCCACTGAGGTATGCGAAGGTGAAGTCTGGCAAAAGGAGTCACATGAACTGTAGACTGAGCAGAACCATCATTTGTCCTGCTGAAATTGATGTGAGATGAGACACTTGATGGCAAAGGCGAATGAGGGTATCCCGACGTGGTGGAGGTAGAAGCGCTTTAAGCTGGACAGTGTCTAGAGTGGCCCCAATGAATTGGAGAGACTAGGGGTCAGCTGGGATTTTGGAAAGTTGACTTCGAACCCCAGACTTTGGAGGAACATAATAGTTTGTGCTGTTGGGTCGCTGCAATAACCCCTTGAGAGGGGGCTTTGATAAGCCAGTCGTCCAGGTATGGAAAAACTTGAAGACTCTGGGCACGGAGGGCTGCAGCCACCACCACCAGACATTTCGTGAAGTCTCTGGGGCAGGGGTAGGGAACTCCGGTCTTCAAGAGCCGTATTCCAGTCAGGTTTTCAGGATTTCCCCAATAAATATGCATTGAAAGCAGTGCATGCAAATAGATCTCATGCATATTCATTGGGGAATTCCTGAAAACCTGACTGGAATAAGGCTCTCAAGGACTTGCATTCCCTACCCCTGCTCTGGGGGATGAGGCAAGTCTGAAAGGAAGAACTCTATATTGTAGATGAAGATTCCCCACCCTGAATCGAAGATATTTGCGAGAAGTGATTCCCCACCCTGAATCGAAGATATTTGCGAGAGGCTGGATGAATTGGGATATGAGTGTAAGCCTATTTGAGATCCAGAGAGCATAACCAATCTCCCTGATCCATCAGGGAATATAAGGTTAGTAAAAATAGCATCCGAAACTTCTCTTTGACTAGAAATTTGTTGAGGGCTCTGAGTGGGTCGCAAATCCCCCATCTTTGGGACTAGAAAATAACGGGAATAAAAGCCCATATCCCATTGGTGTAGAGGAACCTCCTCGACAGCTTGAAGGCGACGAAGAGCTTGAGCTTCCTGAAGGAAGAAGGGGAAGTTGCGACGAATTGGAAGGACACTCTTGGAGGGCGATCTGGAGACACCTGAAGAAAGTGAAGTGAGTATCCCTCCCGAAGGATGGTGAGAACCCAGAGATCTGAGGTGATCATCTCCCACTGGTGATAAAAATGGTGAAGACAATCTCCTATGGGCAGAAGAGAATTGTGATGCAGGGAGGTAGGCATGCTCAGAATGGGAATGTCAAAAAGACTGAGCTGGTTTAGTCGCAGCAGGAGTCTGAGCCTTCTGCTGTCGTTGTTGTGGAGGCCTTCTAGGCGGAGGCCTGGAGAAAGCTGGTGTCGTTTTTTGGGGATAACGACGTGGTGGTTGCTTGTATGGCCGAGCAGGAGGGGTCTTAGGTTTCGGCCGAATCAAGGAAGCAAAAGAGCTCTCATGTTCAGAGAGGCGCTTTGTAGCAGCTTCAATAGAATAATCAGAGTTCATTCCCCTGGCAAGGCAAGTTGGCTAGATGGTCCTGCAGATTGGGATCCATATCAACAATGCGGAGCCAGGCAAGACGGTGCATGGCTACTGCAAAGGCCAAAACTCTAGAGAGCTCAAAAGCATCGTATGTGGCTTGCAACATGAAGAGGCGAAGTTGAGACAGAGTTCTGATGGATCTGTTTGAATTCTGGAAGACTTTGTTCCTCAAGAGCCAGGTAGAATTTAGGCAGTAATTTGAGGAAATGGTTGAAAATGTAGTTATAATTGAGAATTCTGTTAGCCATCATGGAATTCTGGTATAATCTGCAGCCAAACTTGTCCATGGTACAACCCTCCCTGCCTGGAGGTACCGCAGCGTAAAGCTTAGATGGATGAGCTTTCTTTAAAGAAGATTCCACCACCAAAGACTGATGGGATAATTGAGATTTCTTACTGTGCGATACCTGGATTCCAGCTTGGATGGAATGGCTGTGATAGAATAAGGAGTTTCCATATTCCTTAAGAAAGTTTGCTTCAATACTGGAGTCATAGGAAGCCTCAAGGTCTCCTTGGGTGGATGAGGCAACTCCATGTCGGCCAAGTATTCAGGTGTATACTTGGAATCAGAATGGATATCCAGTTGAAGAGCTTTTCCTATGTCGAAGACGAACCTGGCAAAAGAGGCAGACTTCGAGGTTGAGGCATCCACCAGAGGAGTGCGAGACCGAGGAACTACTGAGTAGGAGGGAGAAGCCTCTCTGGAATACTGAGACAGAGGCTCAGAGTCGAAGCGCACAGTGATTGAGGAAGCTGCACTACCTGCGTGAGGAGGAGTGAGGGAGTGTTTGCGCTTCAAAACCCTCGATGGTGAAGTTCCCGGGGTTTGAGGAACAGAGTGGGTCGAGGCAGGAGGAGAAGGCTCCCTCGGAGGCAGTCTCGATGGAGGAGTCCTCGACCTCGATGGACTTCAAGGAGAAGCTGCCGGTGTAATAGCTTTGCGAGACTTGTTAGATTTGGAAGAAGTCTCAGTAGCCTTGGATAGACGAGGCATAGAAGTCTCAGTATCCAAAGAAGGCGAAGGTTTCTGTTGAAGAGATGTCTCCTGAATTTTGGAAGTGCTTCGGTCGAGGTGGAGGAGACTGTGTCTGAGGAGTAGGTGAAGAGTCACTGGACGAGAACCGGCGAGACTTCCGAGGCTTGCCTCTAGGTGCTTCCACCGGGGTCTCAGACTGCTGCTCAGGCTGGCTCACAGGAAGCTGGGTCGAGGACAGGAGGAGTTGAGCCATGACCGAAGAAATTTGCGTGGTCAGAATGGCTTTTAACGTCCTCGAACATGGGCACGAGACAAAAAGATCAGGTGTCGAAGGTGCAGCAGTGCGCTCCAAGGAGGGCGACTTCGAGGTTGAGTATTCCCAATACTTGGAGGCACGCTTAGCTGGAGGTCTAGTCAAGGCAGGTAGGCCGGTAGATATGGCCTGTGATGCCTGTGACTCTGGAGGCTTCTTAGAAGTAGTACCTGAAGGAGAGACAGGAGACTTACCTGTCGAGGTCTTCAGAGGAGGTGCCTTCGAGGCCGAAGGGGTCGAGGCCTTGGTGGAGGCAGAAGCTGGAGTCGAGGTCGAGGCCGTCCCCGAAGCCGAGGTCGAGACCTTATCAGCCGGCTGGTCCATCGTGCCAAAAATTTGAAGAAGCTTGGCACGGTGCCACCGAAGGGCCTGAGGTTGGAGGGTAGCACAGCGCGAACAAGCATCAGGACCCAGACAAACAATGCACCGACTATGGGGATCGGTGATTGAAACTCTTGTTGCACTGGCTACACTTTTTGAACCCGGTTAGAGGCCGGGACATAGAAAAATCGAAGCCTGACGTACCGAACGAGGTAAGCGGCCAGAAGAAAAAATAAAAGGTTTAAAAAACAAAAAACGGTATAAGAAAGAAAAGAATAACGAAACGCGAGTACAGCGACTAATAAAATAACAAAAGCCGCGGTGAGAGAAGGCAACAAAGGCTGCAGAGCTAAAGAAGAGAACTTCTCGGCTCCGCGTAAAATGTTGAACTGAGGTTCCTTACAGGAGACCTGTGCCCTAACTCAGGCGGAAAGGCACTCTCGCATGCGCAGTGCAGCACTCGGAAGCTCTTACAAAGATCTTCAAGTCTGCTTTCGAGGTTCCGTCGGTGACGTCACCCACTGTTGAGAATATGCTGCCTGCTTGTCCTGGGATAAGGGTTTATCCAGATTGATTTTTTGATTTGTTTGTTTTTTGGGGGGGTTCTTTTGTCAGCATAATCAAGGCTTTGGTATGGGTGGACCCATGCATAACGAAATACCACCACCACCTGGACTTCGGGGTCGTGGAAGAGGAACTGGAAACAGAGGCAGAGGAAGAGGCAGGGGTGGATATGGTGCTGGTGCTAGCCATGGTGGCTACATGAATTCTGGTAAGAAATTCTGGACTAATGTTCTTTGAACCATCACAATTTCAGTCTTTAATTGATAATAAAAGCCCCTCCCCTTAGCATGTCAGTTTCTTCTTCGGACAAGTTGCAGCTCTCCCCTTCCCTCTCTTCTTCATAAGAAAAAAGTTTTTAACTAAATTTGGACTAGTTATCTTTTTCTCCTTGAAGGGAAAATAGATTCATAGCCAGTTGAGTGAACAACTTTTGGCTTCCAATCCTAGTTCTTTATTTACACCGCTTTAAATTCCAAAGTGGTTTGCATCATTCAATTCTTTTTTGTTTTTTAATTCTTTATTCATTTTTACATCTTACAACAAGTGTATCACTAAGTTGACAATTGAATTTAAATACAACACTTGAATTTCTACCATATTAACAATAATACATAACATTTAACCCCTTCCCACCCAACCCTCCCATATATGCAATTAAATATAAACCATCATTCAATTCTAAAAATTCTGTAAAAAAAGAGGGGGGAGGTAGTGACATACAAGGTAAAAGTTTCTATTGACTAAACATGATACACAAGGATAATGGGTAGCGTTACATTAAGACATTATTTTTTTTCCAATTCTTTATTAATTTCAATACTTACGGTAAGTGTAACAATAAATAACATTTTATACTCAAATATCACACTTAATATTCTTGTAATAACCATTTCAGAATTGAATCTCCCTCCCCTCTTATCAAATACCATGTCTATACATAAAATATCTATTATCATCCCATATCAATTATTCAAAATTCATTAACCTATCATCCCCCCCACCTCCCCCTCCCGGATGTGAATATTTTAAGGGGAAAACACTATTTAAACGTCACAATATTTTGCTAATGGCTCCCAAATCTCCTGAAACCTCTTAAAATTTCCTTTCTGAATGGCTAATGTCCTTAAGACATTAAAACAGGCACAGCTTCACTGATGGATAATAATTCACTATGACAGCAGGTGGAGACTGAGATATAAACTTTTGACTGTAGTACAAGTGAGCTGTGCATTCTTTAGCCGTCTCCAGACCAGTATAGATTAATCTTACAAGTGGGTATATATCTCATCATGACCAACAGGTGGAGACAAACAAAACTGTGGAATAGTACATAATAGGTATCTTCCTCTATTCCTATCAGTCTGCCGAATAGCCAAGCAGAACTAAGAACTTGAAGCAGAAATAAACAAGACTCTGAACAGGAGTAATGACTATAACATACCCAAATGCTGTTGGAAAATGCAAAGGAGAGATCCCAGCAAGGAAATGTCCCCACAGCTTGCCAGCCGAGCCACAGCTGCTGTTCTTCAATTCTCCCCAGCCCTAGAAAAATACTAGAACCTGCAGAAAAACCAAAAAGTGCACGCGCAATGACCACAAGAACAACACGACAATAGTCAGGGTAGGGACCTTAATCAGTCTAGAGAAGTTAAAAGAAAGTAAATTAGCAGGTAATAACCTAATTTTCCTTCCCATATACACACAGTCTCCAGCGGGTGGGGGTGGTAAGCGTGTGCAGTCTTTCCTGTTTTAGTGTAGGCCTGTTGGATTTTTTTTAGGCCTTTTTGTCCTTATTTGTGGTGCTGGATTGAGCTTGATGGATCCTTTCGAGGGTCCATCCAACCTCGAGGGTGCCAGACTCAACGGGTTGAGTCCCTCCCCCCACCTCCCCAAAATTTTTTTACTAGAGGTGCCTCAACTCTTTCCACCGATACCGGCAAGGCTTAGAGAGCCAGTGAGGTCTGTTGAATTGTCCCTTATATTGGGGGGAAAAAAAATATCCTGAGGCAGTGCTGGTCTGAAGGGAAGCCTTCAATTGAGGTTAATTGCAGTTAATTGCTGACCAGTACTTCTTTAGCGCTTCTCCAGACTAGCACAGTTCACTGATGGGTAATAGCTCACCATGACCAACATGTGAAGGAGACTGAGACAATCTTTTGGCTGTAGAAGTGGCTGTGCAGGCCCCCAATACAAACAGTCTGTTCTCAGTCTCCAGCAGGTGTGGTAAGCTGCTGCAGTTTTCCCTTGGTTAGTGTAGGGCTGTTAGAATATATATAGTGGCCTTGTCCCTATCTGGTGCCGGACTATGCTTGGGGGGACCCTTTCGGGGGTCCGTCTGAACCCTGGAAGAGTCACACTCAACGGGGTAGAGGTGCCTCAGCAGTAAGCCTTGCCACCAATACCGGCAAGGCATATGACTTAGAGAGCCAGTGGAGTCTGTTCTGACAGAAAAAAAATCCTGATGCTGTGCTGTGCTGCTTTTTATTGCTAACCACACTTTTTACCTTAGCTAGGTTGCGTATTGCGCAGTCAACACTTTTAAAGGGAAAAAGTGCTCATTGTACTCCAGTCTTGAGGTCGATTCGGGCGGCCAGTGCTACGGTGTGCTGGCCGCTACGAAGGGAAATCCCCGTCGGTTTTAGGTGCTGGCGTCCAGGGATCCCCTTTGCGCATGCCTCACCGGCAGCTGAAGGAGGGGATGCCCGGGCTTCCCTTGCCACTCACGCAGGGATTCCCCCAGCTGCTGCTGGTCAGGGAAATAAGGTTTCCCTTACTGCTGAAGCTGCTGGGGACTTCTATCAACTGCTGCCTGCTTTAGCGGCTGGGGCGGTTCAGGCCTCACAGCTGCTACAAGCCTTGAGGGGTGTTTTTCGGCAGGCTTTGCTCAGATTTTGGCAGGAAGCACCTCCCATTTTGTCTGCAGCATCAGATGACCTCCCTGTATTGGAGAAACAGGGGAAAGTTTCTTCTGGGACCTCTGCTTTGGCAGTGAGCCCCATTAGGCCGCCAGGAGGTTTTTCCCCTGATTTTGTTTTAGCCTTGTGCAAGTCTTATCTTAAAGTGGCTGGGGCTCCTGCTTCTGCTCGGGGAGGGATTCTCTCCATGTCCACTGCAGTTCGACTCCCCCTCAGCACCAGTTTTGTCCCCATCTCCCCCTCTCTCGTCCAATCAGACGAGGGTCTCTTGGGACGATTTTTTTTTCTGGGGAGCAATTTTCTCTTAATGAGGACCTAGACCTTTTGGGAGACATCCAGGATCCTCTTGGGACAGATGCTGCTGGTGGATGTTTTTTTCAGTTCCGCCCACTGGCACTCATCCTCTTCTCCAGGAGGCTACCAAACCTCGATCGAGGCACCACTCGAAGCACACCTCGTCCTCAAGGCACCTTGCTTCCAAACGAAGTAAAGACTCTCCTCTTCCAAGCAAAGAAAAGACTCCCCGCCTCCTAGTACAGAGTCTTCTATGGCTCGGTTATAGAAGGCCGTCGAGACTCCCTTGAGACTCGGGCATAAGCCTCGACCTCCGAAACCTCCTGCTTCTCCATGAGGCTCTTCCAGGTCGAGGACTTCTCACTTGAGACCATCTGCAAGGGACCCTTTTTCACCTGTCTCTCCCAGACAGCAGTCGAGGCACTCCATTCTTCGGACTCCTGTGACTTCTCCATCGAGGCTTCTGAAGCGCAAACACTCTCTGACTCCTCCTCTAACATACAGTGGAGCCTCATCGGTGACCCTTGCGCTGGATACGGACATGCCTTCTCAATACTCCAGAGAAGCTTCTCCATCCTATTCGGCAGCTCCTAAGTCTCGTTCTTCTCCTGAAGAACCCTTCACATCGAAGTCCACGTGTTTTGCAAGATTTGTGTTTGATATGGGTAAAGCTCTTCAGCTGGATCTTCACTGTGAATCTAAGTTCACTCCTGAATACTTGGCGGCGATGGAGTTACCTCATTCGCCCAAGGAAACCTTGCGACTTCCATGAATCCTGTTTTAAAGCAAACTTTTCTCAGGAATCTGGAGACCCCTTACTTACTGCGGGGCTCCGTGGATGACATCATCCACATGTGAGAATATCTGCTTGCTGTCCCTGTACAACAACTGTTACGGTAACTGTGCTTTCTTCAAAGGAGGGTTCTCTTCACCAACCTTCTCAAAAGACACTTTTTTTGTCTGACAAATCTTCCTTCTTCAAATTTTTGCGAGGAATGTCTGAGACCATGCCTATTCCTTTTCAAGCTGATTCTAAATGGTCTAAGGAGTTCCTGGATGCTTTAAATTATGATCAGCCACCTAAGGAACTCCTCCGGCTCCCTATTCATGATATTCTAAGGGAGACCTTTTACAAAAATTTTTGAAACACCACTTACCATTCCAGTGGCTCCTCATAAGTTGTGAGGGAGAGTATGGAAGAAGACCTTCATGAGAATGAAGGTGAAGACCCCATGAGACCCCAGAGGAATACAGATATTGTGTTGCTGAGTTGAACTTACCCAAGCCTTATGAACAATGCAAAAATCATATCTCTCCTGTCAGCACAAATATGTTTTTGTGAGAAGTTCATCTTTGCCCTAGAAGCTGGCAAACACCTGCTGACTGACAGCATTAGATATTCTGGGACTTTCCAAGAAAGTGCTTGGGTCACAAGAAGAAAACCAAACCATATAAATCTAAGTCAAGATGACTTACCAGAAGTCATATTAACTGCAGGTGAAAAGAGCTGACAGATCTACAATCAAGCCTAGGCGGGAGGGGGGGGCCCACTCTCAGGAATTATTGACTTTAGTATTAAGAATGCGTTGTCAGGGGAAATAGAGAAGTCATATTGGCACCAGGTGACATGCTTCAATATGACTCAGTGACCAATATGTATACCATCCAATCAACAGAAATGACAATCCAATAGAAAGTGAGTATGTGATTTGTAACCAGGTAGTATTCTTGACTTTAGGCTAATGTATTAGAGTATAAAAGTAGCATACCTGATGACTTATGCTTCAGAACGGATTGGGCAACACATGACATACCAGTACTCTGTTAGCCTAACTTGCTGATACTATATTCTATTTGGATACTATTTTTTATAGAGGCTATCTTTTATTTATTACTATTAAACATATATTATATACAGCAATTGGGTTGTCGGTGTGAGGTCATTCTAATACATTGGAGGTTTAGCAGCAACTTCAGTTGGACTCTTTGTATAGGATAGTCCGTATCCCATGATTTGATAAGCCCCTACTTTCTCATGAGTCTCTCCTGGTAGAATCTACCTTAAAGAAATCTTCGGGGGCTAGTGTGTATGCCTCTGTACCTCCTGGCAGAGATGGTAAGACCATGAACTGGTTTGGCAAAAGGCTATTTCAAAATGCTATGTTAGCCAACCGGTCTGGTAACTACACTTTTTCATTTCTTCCTCTACATCAGGAATGTCAAAGTCCCTCCTTGAGGGCTGCAATCAAGTCTGGTTTTCAGGATTTACCCAATGAATATGCATAAGATCTATGTGCATGCACTACTTTCATTGTATGCTAATAGATCTCATGCATATTCATTGGGAAAATCCTGAAAACCCGACTGGATTGCGACCGTCGAGGAGGGACTTTGCTGTACATGAAGCATCTGGTCAAGCAAGTTGCCACGTTCCAAAAATACCTCCCTGAACATAAGCTTCCAACGTTTCATGGCCGACCTGCTGTGGCTTCGTAAATATATAGTTCATTCCATTTATGATACTTTTGAACTCGCTTCCCGGGCTGCAGCAATGTCAGTTGCCATGAGACGTCTGGCCTGGCTTCGAGTTTCTGAGCTGGACGTCAATCATCAGGACATGCTGACCAATGCTCCTTGTCTGGGGGACGAGCTTTTTGGTGCATCCACTGATACCACTACCCTTGAAACCCGGTGAGAGATTCTGGTGAAGCCCAAAAAGAAAACACCACCTTCTCGTCCTTTCAGGCAACAATCCTCATATCAGAGAAGGTTTGCTGCAAAGTCTGCGGCTCCTGTTCTCCTTCAACTAAGGAGACAAAGACAACAACAACTGCATCAGCAGCAACAAAAACAACAGGCTGCCCCTCAGAAGAGTACTCAGCCTTTTTGACGTGTTTTTCAGAACATAGCCAACGTCAGCATGCTACAGACTTTGCCTCAGCCCATCGGAGGCCGTCTTCAATTTTTCATAGCTTACTGGGGGCTCATAACATCAGACCTCTGGGTCCTCAACATCATTCGTCAGGGTTACACTCTCAATTTTCAAACCCTACCACCAAACCATCCTCCAAGAGAGTCTGCTTTGGACCCTGCACAGTCCTCCCTTCTGCTGGAGATTCAATCCCTTCTCCCACTGAATGCCATCAAGGAAGTTCCCCTCAATCAGCAGCAGCAGCGATTCTACTCCCGTTACTTCTTAGTTCCCAAGAAGACCGGAGGACTGAGACCCATCCTGGACCTCAGAGCACTTAACAAATTTCTGGTCAAAGAGAAATTCAGGATGTTAACCCTCACCATGCTTTATCCTCTTCTCAAACTGAACGACTGGCTATGTGTTCTGGACCTCAAGGAAGCCTACACACATATTCCAATTCATCCAGCTTCCAGGAAGTACCTCCGGTTCCAAATCAATCAATGTCATTACCTGTACAAGGTTCTTCCCTTCGGTCTGGCATCTTCTCCCAGAGTCTTCACGAAGTGCCTGATTGTAGTGGCCACATTTCTCCATTTTTCCTTATCCGGATGACTGATTGATAAAGGCTGTGTTGTCTCAGGAAGTGATCCAAGCAACATCTTGGACCATTTCTTTTTTTCAAGTTCTTGGATTCGAAGTCAACTTCCTCAAATCACATCTTCCCACTTAACGTCTGCAGTTCATTGGGGCAATCCTAGACACCACTCTCATAAGAGCATTTCTTCCTCCAGATCGCCTTCAGGCTCTCATACGTCTGTCAGCAACTGCTTCCTTTTCAACCCATCTCTGCCAGACACATAATGGTTCTTCTAGGCCACATGGCTTCCACTGTCCATGTGACACCACTAGCAAGGCTACATCTTTGCACTCCTCAGTGGTCTCAAGCGACGGATCGTCTCTCACAACATATATCTGTGACATCATCTCTTCTGCAGTCGCTTCGATGGTGGATGATCTCCAATCTATCCAGAGGTCTTCTTTTCCATTTGCCACCTCATTACAAGGTTATCACGACAGACGCATCACCTTACACCTGGGGGGCTCATATGGACGATCTTCAGACTCAGGGCCTTTGGACTGCCAGGGAACGCAAATTTCACATCAATTTCCTGGAACTCAGCAATGTTTTACGCCCTCAAGGCTTTCCATCATCTACTCTGCCCTTAAGTCCTCCTCCTTCACACAGACAATCAAGTAGCAATGTACTACATAAACAAGCAAGAAGGCACGAGCTCTCCCTGTTATGCCAGGAAGCCCCAAAAATCTGGACTTGGGCTACCGCTCGCAACCTTTTCCTAAAGGCTGTCTATATTCAAGGGGAGAAGAATTCCCTAGTAGACAACCTCAGCAAACTTCTTCAACCTTACGAATGGACTCTTGACTCTGCAACTCTCCAGTCCATCTTTGCTTAATGGGGCACTCCACAAGTGGACTTGTTTGCGGTTCCTTACAATCACCAGTTGCCCCAGTTTTGCTCCAGGCTTTCCTCTCTGTCTGGAAGCAGATGCCTTTCTCCTGGATTGGACGGGCCTGTTTCTATATGCATTCCCTCCAATTCCTCTCATGTTGAGAACTCTGTTCAGGCTCAAGAGAGAAGCAGCCACCATGATTTTCATTGCTCCATGGTGGCCCAGGCAACATTAGAAAATCATGTAGGACTCTCATATGACACCATACTATTTGGCACTGCAATGAGAACTCAGAGTCCGATCTCAGCAAATAATAATAAGCTGCTATTAATATTGACAGGAGTCGCCATGCAACAAATAACTCAAAATTGGAAGGACTATACCAAATTAAATTATACATTCTGGTGGAACTCTGTCTGTCATATATACAAAATGGAAAAAGTAATAGCGTTACAACAAGGGAATCTTCATAATTTTAAAAAAATATGGCAACCATTGACTAATTATTCTACTGATCAGATTTCTTAGCACATTGGTAGTAGATATATAGGATTGGGGAGGGATTTGTATAATTTTTGGAAATAAGAATTGAAAAAAGGGGAGGGATTTATTATTTATGATATGATGTATTGACTGTAATTACAAATGTTATGTAATAATTAATTATATTATATGTGAATTAATTGCTGTAAGAATGGAAAATTAATAAATTAAAAAAAAAAGTTCTCCCTTCTACTTCAACTCAGTTCCAGGGAGCCTATACCTCTTCCAATATTTCCTAGCTGCTTACTCAGAATCAGGAATCACTCCTACATCCCAGCCTGCCATCACTATACCTGACAGCTTGGTTTCTCTCGGGCTAATTTCTTCTGAATTGTGTCTCTCAGCCTGTATGTCATATTATTGATGCCTCCAGGAAACCAGCCACTCAACAATGTTACCAACAAAAGTGGACTAGGTTTTCTTCTGGTGTTTTCTTCATCAACACGATCCAACTTCCTTGGCAGTGAAGTTGGTGTTGGATTATCTGCTTTCTCTGTCTGACTCTGGGCTTAAATCTATATCCATCAGAGTCCATCTCAGTACTATTACTGCTTATCACGCACCAGTAGAGGGAAAATCTCTTACTGCTCATCCTTTGGTCTCTAGATTCATGAAGGGGCTTTTCAATGTCAAACCACCTCTCAAGCCTCCCCCTGTCGTCTGGGACCTTAATGTGGTTCTTTCCAGCTTGATGAAGCCACCATTTGAACCAATGGCCACAGCTCATCTCAAGTTTCTGACCTGAAAAGTGGTTTTCCTTATTGCTCTCACCTCTGCCAGGAGGGTCAGTGAGTTACAAGCCTTAGCAGATCCACCTTTCACAGTTATTCATCATGACAAGGTGATTCTACATACACATCCAAAGTTTCTTCCGAAAGTTGTCACTGAATTTCATCTCAATCAGTCAATTGGTCTGCCAGTGTTTTTTCCTAAGCCTCATTCTCATACTGGAGAAACCGCTCTACATACTTTGGACTGTAAACAGGCTTTGGCCTGTTACATTGACCGCACAAAGCCTCATCAAATACCTCCCCAACTGTTCATCTTTTTGATCCAAATAAGTTGGGGCATCCTGTTTCCAAGAGAACGATTTCCAACTGGCTGGCGGCCTGCATCTCGTTCTGTTATGCTCAGACTGGACTGGCACTGGACAGTCGTGTCACAGCCCACAAAATTAGTTATGGCAGTTTCTGTTACTTTCCTCAGGTCCACTCCCATTGAGGAAATCTGTAAAGCTGCTACCTGGTCCTCAGTTCATACATTCGCTTCTCACTACTGTCTGGAGTCATTCCCCAGATGGGATGGGCACTTGGGCCAATCTGCTTTCCAAAATTTATTTTCCTAAAGGCCAACACTCCCTTCATCCCATTTCTGTTAGCTTGGAGGTCACCCATAAGTGAGAATATGCTGCCTATTTGTCTTGGGATAAAGCAGAGTTACTTACTGTAACAGGTGTTATCCATGGACAGCAGGCAGATATTCTCACAACCCACTCACCTGCCCGGGTTGGCTTCTTAGCTGTCTTATCTTAACTGAGGGACCGCACGCCCTACGTCGGGCGGGAAGGCACTCACACATGCGCTTTTCAGGCTATCTCGAACTTTCTAAAGCCTTACCAAGTGGCAATGCACTTTGGTCCGTACCAGGGCTCAGGTGACGTCACCCATACGTGAGAATATGGGTGACGTCCATACGTGAGAATATCTGCCTGTTGTCCCTCTGGTTTCACCCCTATCTGTATGACTGGTTGATCTGAATAAAGTCCTTTCAGGAGAGCTTCCAGGTTATGACTTAGGTGGTAGAGTTCCTGAAGTCGCTGGGATGGGTAGTCAACCTGTCCAAGAGCTGGTTGGCTCCATCTCAGTGCTTGGAGTACCTTGGGGTTTTCTTCAATAATTCCTTGGGGAAGGTCTTCCTCCCAAAGGCCTGATTGAACAAGTTGCAGATGCAGATTCGCCTTCTGATAGTTTCCCGGTTCCCTCGGGTGCAGGATTTTCTGAATGTCTTGGGGGGTCGATGGTGGCTTGCCTGGATGTGGTGCGTTGGGTTCAGGCTCACATGTGTCCGCTTCAGTATGCTGTGCTAAGGTGGTAGTTTCCCAGATGCACACTTTGGACTCTCCCATTCCTCTTCGGGGGTTAGTTCGTCGCAGACTCCATTGGTGGCTATAATCTTTCCATCTGGTGCAGGGAGTGAGTCTGGATCAGCCCTAGTGGACAGTGCTTCTCACGGATGCCAGTGTCCTCAGCTGGGGAGCTCAGTGTCTTGGTCACTCCACTCAGGGTTGCTAGTCTCCAGAGGAGGCGTCTTAGTCGATCAATGTTCTGGAGACCAGAGCCATTCGGCTGGCATTGCTAGCGTTCCAGACGTTGTTGACGGGCAAGTCTGTTTGGTTTCTCGGAGAATGCCACGGTGGTAGCCTACGTCAATCGTCAGGGGGGAACCAGGTGCCGTCTGGCGCAAGAGGCGGTTCTGCTCATGGCCTGGGCAGTCTCTTATCTTCTGGATGTCTCTGCTCTGATACGGGCGCCCGTGGTACGCAGATCAGGTTCGTCATCTTGTGGCAGATCCTCTTCCATTGCCCTTCTCGCCCGACCTTCTGACTCGGGGTCCCATTCCAATGTTCTATCCAGGTCCCTTTTGTCTTACAGCTTGGCTCTTCAGCGGGAACACCTAGGTAAGAAAGGTTATTCAGATAAAGGGATCTCCACTCTTGGGGTCCTGGAGACATTCCATTTCTTGGGCTTATGTGCGTGTTTGGTGTATTTTTGAGGGGTAGTGTACTGCGATTGGAGTGGTTTCCTTTCATGCCTCTTTGCTTCACATGTTGGAGTTCTCGCAGGATGGTCTGGACAGAGGTCTGGTCTTCTCTTCAGGTTCAGCTTGTGGCCTTGTCTGTTTTTAGCGGGTTGCGACAGTAGGTGCTTAACATTTTTTTCCTGACGTAGTTCGCCTATTGAGGGCAGCCAAATTTCTTCGGCCTCCTTTATGGCCTTCTGTTCTGGCTTGGGATCTCAGTCTGGTCCTGTCTCTGCTTGTGGATCCTCCTTTTCAATCCCTGGGTTCCTGCTCGTTGAAGGACCTTACTCTTGAAGCAGTCTTTTTGGTGGCCATTACTTCTGTGAGACGCGTAAGCCTTTCTTCCTGGAGTTTTCTAGGGAGCGTGTTGGGATGTGGCCTGTTCTTCCTTTCTGCCGAAGGTGGTTTCGCATTTTCATGTCAATCTGTGGTCCTCCCGGTCTTGGGTATTTGGGAGGCTCTTCAGAGCAGAGGCAGTTGCGCAAGATGAATGTCTGTCAGGTCCTTTGCTCTTATGTTCAGCAGACCCAGGACTTCCGGAAATCTTTTTGTCCTCTTAGCGAGTCCTCGTAAGGGGGATGGTGCTTCCATGGCTTCCATTGGGCGCTGGATCAAGGAGACTATCGCTTCCGCATACCTTCTTTAGAAGAAGCCTGTTCAGGACTTTCTCAAGGCTCATTCCACTTGGGGGTCTGGCAGCTTCTTGGACTGAGTCTTCTCTTGTGCCTCCAGTGGATATTTGTAAAGCTATAGTTTTGGTCGTCTCTGCATTCCTTTGTACGACATTACCACGTGGTTGTTCAGGCACGTCGGGACGCGGTGTTTGGTGAGCGAGTTCTGGTAGTAGCCTTCCGGGGTCCCACCCATGATGGGTACGTCTCATCAGTGAAGCTGGAGCGATGCTAAGGAAGGAGAAATTAGGTTTTTACCTGCTAATTTTCTTTCTTTTAGACTTTCCAGACCGGTACAGCACCCCACCCTATCTGTCTGTCTGTTCTTACAGTTTTCATGTGAAGAGTGGGATTTTTCTAGTGTTTGGCTATTCGGCAGGCTTGTCAGATTAGGGGGAAGCACAGCTACTTTTATTGCAACCAAAAGTTTTTGTTTGTCTCCACCTGCTGGTCATGGTGAGGTATTACCCGTCAGTGAAACTACCAGTCTGGAGAGTCTAAAAGAAAGAAAATTAGTAAGTAAGAACCTAATTTCTCCTTACCCACTTGTCCAGAATGGCACACCTCTATCACTGGAAAAGATATTATCAAGGTAAGAACATAATCTCTTTATAAAGCTTTCACTGTAGAGTTAGGCCACAGCTGCTAGAAATAAACTCTGGAGAATGAGCATATGTGGCATCTATAGAGTACCATATTTCAATTAAAAGCTACAGTAGTGATAAACACAATATCTATGATTTTGATCAACATCATGTGTTAACATTAGATCAGTTCTGTAGGTATAGTCTTCCTTATCCCCTCCTTCCACCCTCTGTAAAATCACCCATCAGCCCAGATGAATTCTTGTGTTAACTTTGTGCTTCTGTTGTAGGTGGTGGTGGTGGTGGTGGTGGGAGCTACGGTGGGAACTACGGTGGGAACTATGGATACGGAAATTCTGCAACAGCTGGTTACAGTAAGTGCTGGATTTCTGAAGCTGAGGGTAGGGTGGGAACTTTGATTAGAGCATCTCAAAGCAGATGACAAAAGGTGTCATTGTTAGTACCCCAAACACTGTAGAATCAAGATATTAGGGAGATGGAGGCAGAATTAAGTAAAACTTGGCTAACCCAAAGATGAAATTCATTTCCTCTTCAGTGAACTTTTACATTTCTCTGCTTTGCTTCAGCCATACAAAGCACTCCACTATTCTTGGGAAATCTTTACTTTCCATTCAAATAGCTTCTGTATTCTGAGGAGAAGCCATCTTTTGGGGGTGACAGGAGCAGAGAAATCTAAAAAAAAAAAAAAAAGTTAAATTAAAATGTGGCTCTTTGCCATTTCAAAAATTCTAATTTTTTTTCTCTGCTCTGTCTCCCCCTTTTGTAGGTGACATTTTCACAGACTGCTACGGCTATCATGATTTTGCATCTGCCTAGATCATCTTTTAAATAAAAACAAACAAACACAAAGTATTACACACAATGCAGATTTTTACTCCCAGTTTTCTCCAACTCCACAAACCCAAAAGTGTCGTGCTGTGTTCCCTGTTCTTCACTGTGGGTGTCTCGACAGCAACTTTCCATCGCTACTTCTCTGAATAAAGTCTTAGCCTGCACAATTTTAAGACTGATTTTAAATGTGACTGCCTCTTAAACTTTGGTCCCCTGCGTGCAACAGCAGAGGAGCCACGTCAAGGAACATTTGGTTCTTTTCTTCTTAAAGTGCAGCTGGCACAACTGCTTCAACTTAGAAGTTCAAAGCCCCCGTGGTTTTCAGTGGGAAGCATTTAAATTATTTAAACATAATGAAATAACTGTTTTGTCTTTGTGGCAGTGAGTTGTGTGATTTGCAAAACAAATTGGGAACCTTTGCCATTCTGAGATGTGTAGTATGGGTTTGAACAAAGAAAATGAAGCGGGTCATCCTGGCTTTTTCATCTCATAGCATAGTTTGAAATGAGCCTGTAAAGTAAATGGGAAAGATTGCCTGTTTGGTTTTGTTTGTTTTACATTTTATTTTCTGACGGTTTATCCCTTGGTTTCTATTTCTGTTTTGAAAACCAACACCAGTGTCACTATGAAGTTTGATGACATGGAAATAAGTGCTCATCATTTAACTCATTCCTCCCCACTCTCTTGCTAACAATATTCAAGTTACTAAAGGGTAACAGGCCTCTAGAAATATTTCAGCATTTATACTGGGGATGAGTAATAAGGTTCGAGAGTCTACATTTGCCATCAAACATTACAGTGACAACAGCATTCTAACTTTTATGAGACCAATCTTGAAGGACTTGGGGTACCAAATGGGATACATGGAGCTTCTGGGTTCAAATGATGGTCCATAGACCCAAATGGTCATACAAAAACCTTTATGCAACCTGGCACCAGCTCTGTCTTCCCCCCATACACCCTCCACCCATTCCAAGCATGTCTGGCATCTATTAGCAGGCCAGTTAGGGCCTCATCATGGGACATAACAGTAGCAGATAAAAACAAATTGTCATGCTGTTGGCAACCTAAGGTATTTCAAAAGCAGCATTGGCTTGTCAGGTACCTTGTGGTTGCTGATTTTGGAATAGGTGTAATATAATTGGTGATTAACTAACTAGCGGCTGCAGTTATAAGTTCTAAATAAGTCAATGAAGGGTATATACCCCTTTTCCAAATACATTTAAAATATTGTTCTTTGTAGTTCCCTTATAAAAAATTCAGTAACGTGGTGGACAAGCTCTGAATTAGCTTTGGAAAACTTTGAGACTTTCTCAAATAGCTGATTGCTGAAGTCTATGGGTGGGATTTATTTTTAATTGTAAAGAAGTTCTCTTGATGCTGGTAGGTCACTTTAACAACATCTGTAAAATACAGCAAATGGTTTTATGGTCATTTTTCAAAATACATGAGAATGAACAGCAGATTGCATTTTCCCTTCAGGAGAGTTGGCATCTTCAGTGAATACTTTTTTTAAGAACTATTCTAATGCATGATTTTATTTTTAGAATGTTACTGTTTAAAACTTTTTATATAAATAAATAAATAAATGTCTTAAATGAAGTGACCTTCCTTTATTATATTCATGTTAAATTAAGACTGCATGGGTATTACGCTTCCTAATACCTAATTCTTTAGCGTTCTTCCAGTCTAGCACAAACAGATGGGTTTACACTCCTCTGCCAGTAAGTGGAGACTGAGAATATACTGAATTCTATCAGCAGTACAAGTGCACTCCCTCGTAGAATCAGTCTGTTCTCAGTCTCCAGCAGGTGGAGGTGGTAAGCCTATGCAGTCCTGTTAACGGTTTTGGCTGTTGGAAGGGATGGGCCTTGTTCTTGTCCTTACAGAGGTTGGTTCCCGCGGGGGTCATTTTGTCTTAGGTGGGTGTCACACTCGGGCAGCTGAGTCCCTTCCCCTCTGTGTTAGTGGTGCCCCAGCTGTACGCCTTGCCTGAGGGCACTGACTATAGTTTATAGAGCCAGTGGAGTCTGCTCCTTTAATTAAAAACTTCTTTAGTGCCTCTCCAGACCGGCACAGTTCACTGATGGGTAATAGCTCACCATGACCAGCAGGTGGAGACTGACACAAACTGGCTGTAGTATATGTGACTGTGCAGATCCCTGTCTAAACAATCTATTCTCAGTCTTCAGCAGGTGTGGAAAGCTGTTTGCAATCTTCCCTTGGTTAGTGTAGGGCTGTTGGAAGTTGTTTAGTAGCCTTCTTGTCCCTGTCTGGTACTGGACTGAGCTTGGGGTGGACCCTTTTTGAGGTCCATCCTACCTCAGGGGTGTCTCACTTAACAGGTCATGTTTCCTCCACCTCCCCAAAATTGGTTAGATGTGCCTCAGCTATAAGCCTTGCCACCGATACCGGCAAGGCATATGGCTTAGCGAGCCAGTGGAGTCCATTCTGAGGGGGAAAAATTTTTTCTGAAGTAGTGCCAGTCTGAAGGGAGCCCTCTATTCATTGTACAGTGGAACCTTGGTTTACGAGCATGCTCGTAAACCAAAGTGCTTGTATATCAAAGCAAATTTCCCCATAGGAAGTAAGGGAAACTCGCTTGATTCATCCCCTCCACACCCTTGTTGACGGGGAGGTCTGTTCGGGTTCTCTCAGACAATGCCATGGCGGTGGCCTATGTCAATTGTCAGGAGAAACCAAGAGTCGTCTGGTGGTGCAGGAGGCAGCTCTACTCATTTCCTGGGCAGAGTTCCATCTTCTGGACATCTCAGCTTCCCACATAGTGGGAGAGGAAAATGTTCAGACGGACTTCCTCAATTGTCACATCAGATTGTTAGTAGAGAGACCTTTATGTCTCTTGTGGTAGATGCGATGGTCTCGGCTATTGCGCGCAGACATACCTTAAGATGTAAGCTTTGATCTGGCTGTCCAGGTGGCGATTTGTGATGGTCTTGTAGCCTAGGCTTGTTACCAGTGGTCTGAGAGAAATGGCTGACTGGTCTTTTATGGATCAGGAAGTTGCTAAGATTGAGCTGAGAGCTTATCTCTCTGATGCCATGTATGATCTATTGCGTGCCTCAGCTAAGTCCATGGCTCTGGGTGTATTAACCCGCTGTACCCTGTGACTTCGGGATTGGTTGGTGAATGTGGCGTAAGGCTAAGCTTAGTAAGTTTCCCTTTCGGGACTCTTTCAGGGAGGAGTTGGATAAGCTGGTTCAGGCCTTAAGTGACTCGAAGGTGCCTCAGTTATTGGAGCACTGACCTCACCAGTGAATTTCGTAGGTACCACCTTGGTCGGGGTGCAACCTCTTTTCCTTCGAGAGGATGTTTCTTCAATGCATGCAGTCCTTTCAGGGGGGAGGGGGGGGAGGAGAGCACGGCTCCTCAGCCGCCCATCCAGCCCAATTACTACTACTATTTATTTCTATAGCGCTGAAAGGCATACGCAGTGCTGTACATTTTAGTATATAATACAGTCCCTGCTCAGAAGAGCTTACAATCTAATTTAGACAGGACATTTCAGGATTGGAGAGATTATGGTAGAGGAAATGATACAGTGGGTATAGGTATCTGACAGCAGTGAGTGGGAGTTAAGAGTTGAAAACAGATTGAAAATAGTGGGCTTTTAGCTTGGATTTGAATACTGTTAGGGATGGAGCATGACTCTTTGCGTGTCCTTTCCCCATTTCCAGTTGGAGCCCGGTTGGGCCAAGAAGTGATTTGAGACAGTTATGCTCTGGAGTTTTCCCAACCTTTGCCAGATCGTTTCCTCTCCTCATTAGGCAGCTTGGAAGAGGAGGGCTTTTTGGCGGACACTGCTCAGGTTACTGGACCTTAAAGCGGTAGTCCCAATGCCTACTCAAGAAATTCGCACCGGCAGGTACTCTACTTATTTTGTGGTGCCAAAGAAAGAGGGGTTCTTATGGTCCATTCTGGATCTCAAAGGTGTTAACAGAGTGTTTCTGGTTCTGTTCTTTCGTATGGAAACCCTGAAGTCTGTAATTCTGGCTGTCTATTTTGAGATTTGGGGACAGCATTATCTGTTTTGTGTGTGTCTTTTTGGGCTAGTTTTGGCGCTGCACACCTTCACCAAGATTATGGTAGTGGTAGCGGCCTTGCGCAAGGAGGGCATTCTGGTGCACCCTTATCTGGACAATTGGTTGATTCGAGCAAAGTCATTGCAGGAGAACTCCCAGGTTATGGCTCGGGTTGTGGAGTTTCTGCAGTCCCTGGGCTGGGTGGTCAACCTTTCTAAAAGCCGGTTGACTCCGTCTCAGCGCTTGGAGTATCTCGGCATTATTTGCTGCGGGAGTTGGCTGTTGGGGGAGTTTAAAAGAGCAGCGGCATTTGGTTTAGCTGGCGAACTGTGGGATGTTTCTGAAAGGTTCTTGTTCTAATCAGTATCCAACAATGTTCTCCCTTTGTCTTCTCCATGTAAGTGGGGATTTGGGATGTTATTGTCTTCAGCCTAGTTGTTTTCTGCTTGGCTATTCATTAAGACTGATTGTAATAGGGACTGCACAGCCCACTTGTACTGTAACCAAAAGTCGGTGTCTCAGTCTCCAGCTGCTGGCAGAGGAGCATAAACCCATCCATTTCTGTGCCGGTCTGGAGGGACTAAAAGAAAGAAAGTTAGCAGGTAAGGACCTAATTTTTCCTTCCTGTACAGTCCAAAATATAAAAACAGATGTAAATTTTAAAAATTCACATATAATTTCAATTTTTTTTTTTTAAATATCTTTATTCGTTTTTACATTATGCAAACAAGTGTACAGTAATTCAAGTCATACTATACATTCTTCACTTGAAACTCTACATTCATTTTATACCATAAACTATCTCCCCTCCCTCCCTTTCCATATATTACCCCTCATAATGTCATAAAACCCACCCATCCCTCCTCCCCCCTACATATATTTAATGGGGATAAATATAATTCTTTAGCACTCTCCAGACCAGTAGAGGTTAACTTTACGATTGGGTATATATCTAATCATGACCAGCAGGTGGAGACTGAAAACAAAACTTTGGGACAG